>NC_083386.1:26225000-28625000 GCF_031755915.1 Ziziphus jujuba
TGTTTTCTCATTTGCGTTTTGTGCACATATTTGTATATTCATTTATTTATTTATAATTGAGAAATATCATTCGGTTTGGACCTAGAATAAACATAGAGTTTATTCATTAAAATATATGGGATAGTGTTTATAGAGACATGATGCATTATGATACATGGAAGATAATACTTGTTTTTAGAGAACCTATCGCCATGATTCGTGCATTGTATCTCTTGCTATGGTGAATGATGGAATATATGGACCAAGTGGGAGAATGTTGGTTTTTCTCCATAATAATAATAATAATTAAAAATAATAATAATAATCATAATGGTCCACATTTATTCCATCCTTATGGACAATTTTTGTTATTCCATAACGTTCAAAACGTTATGAATTTATCACCCATTAACTGCATGCATTGGAATGGCTTTGTGATGGGCAGAACACGTATAAAGGTTGTGCATACAATGTTTTCGGGTTCCCTAAGCCTACTTTCTCAATTTAGAAAACACACCATCAGTTTAAAGAGAGATAAAGTTTAGAAGACCTTCTAATATCCTTGAGTACTTATAAGACAACGGCAATGGCTGGAGGTACATTTTTTCGATCTAATTTTTTAATTCTGCATTGATCTAATTGCTATATAGATATGTTAAACACGTTTAGATTGATATAGTTTTTCTAACATGAAAAAGATAGTTCAATTTTGAAAGTTAGGTAAAAACTACAACCACATGAAAAATAAGGTACGATTAGGCATTGCAAGGAGATTCTTGTTTTAGGAAATAATTAGCTTGGTAACTAATTTGGAGTTTATTTTATTTTATAAATTGAGGATAGAAATTTTAACTGAGATCAGATCAAACGAAGAGATAAGGTTGTTGTTATTTGTCATTGTCAACTAATTTGAATATATTAAAAATTAAATTAATCCACTTTATTAAATAGGAACAAAAAAATTAGAGGTTTTACAGGCTAAACATATTTATGATTCAATTTTTTTAGATAATTTTGTTCTATCTTTATCCAAATTATAATGAAAGCATGTCAATCATAAATGTGGATTATTGCCTATTGACATTATTGAAATTTTTGGACATAAATATATAACCAATACAAAATACATTTTCAAATAATGATTATTAATGAATTATATTTTTTATTAACTTTTTTCAAAAAAAAATTATCATTTTAAATAATTTTCTTTTATGAAACTTTACAATATCTAATAAAACTTAGATATAAACATTTGTCTTATCAATGTCCAAACCATCCAAACCATGTTGAAAAATATTTTTTTAAAAAAATTGATCTTATTATTTATGTTATATTTTTATTTTTATAATCTATATCCCAATCAAAGATGCTCTTATATAAATGGACTATTTTCCTATACGAATTAGGCAACAGAATTATAGTGCTCTCATATAAATGCATCCAAAAAAATAAAAAAAATAAATGCATGCATGCATTTTTAAATATGTATACATAATTGTTGTTACATTATGCTATTCTAAATTTTATTTTTTTATTTAATGTTAAATTCAAATTTAATAAGGTAATTCACAAAGAAATTAAAAATAAAAACCAGAAATCAGATAACAAAATTTCACAAGTTAAAACGTTATATTTCATGAAAATGGAATTTATGCGTCAAAAAGAGAAAAAAAAAAAAAAAAAAAAAAAAAAAAAAAAAAAAAAAAAAAAAAGAAAAGCGCAGAAGAAAGCCCAGTACTTTGACGCCCAAATGTCAGGCTGGATTGGAAGCAGTGAACCGACTCAAGTCTTAACGTTTGGGTGTTTTCAGGACATCAATTTACCATTTCCGAACGTGTTACATTCACGCACTAAAATAGCGCGTGTGCAGAACCCAAACATCCCATGTCATAATCATGAATTTATTTATCTTATTTAACTTCTTTTTTTTTATTTTATTTTTTATTTTTTTTAAGTTTCGCTTTTTAATTTTAATTTCTAGTACTTCTTGCTGAGGAGGTTTCTCTGCAGTTTTTCCTCCTTTACATTCTCTCTCTCTCTCTCTCTCTCTCTCTCTCTCTATCGCTCTCTCTACAAACGCTTATACAGACACTCTTCTTCTCCTCCGATATTATTATTATTTTTTCTCTTTCATTTCTTGATCACTTTCTTGCATTTTCTCGGCGATTTTCTTTTCCGCCAACCACTATCAATCGCCGTCCCGCCGCTTCGGAATCCTCTGGATCGCCTGAGATTCTATCTCCACGGGACCGATTTCACTCTCTACTGGTACGTGGTCGAACGCTTCTCTCAGTCTTCTTTCGCACTTGCATTTGTAAAAAAGCATATATGAATCTCAGATCACGTGTTGGAAGCTCTAGCAAGCTTTTTCTCAATCTTTATTTTTCTTTATTCGGTTTTCGAGAATTTTCGTGTTGCTCTGATTTGTAGCTGAGAAAACTGAGTTGATGGAATGGAAATAACATGAAAACCTGTAAATTTTGTGTTCTTGATTTTTTTTAATCGAAAATTAAGCTAAGTAGTTTTATTTTGGTTTGGTTGATTGGACGTGTTACTTTTCAGGTTCCGATCGGTGGATTAAAAGATATTCAAAATTTTATTTTCCTCCTTATTTACTTTTTTTTTTTTTTTTTTTTCTTCTCTCAGAACTTGAATAGATTTTTGGGGCCTTTTATGGTGATCTAATATAGCTTTATTGAGTATTTTATGTGCTCAATCCTTTTTTTCATGGTATCCAAATTTTCTTGTGACATTCAATGTTTACTTGTATCCATGAATGCTCGATATATTTTTTTAATTAGTTGTGCTGTAAGTCAGTTACAAATGTATTGTTATATTAACTGTAGTTGTTGGATGTGCTAGCTTTGTTTGGTGGATCCATGTTTTGTTGGGTGTGTATGATCCAGCATCTAATAGCAAAATAATCATATTTCCTTTATATTTTAAATTACTATTGCTTCTATAATAGCTACGAAATATGAGCAATATCAAGGAAAAATGAACATAAGTTTGAATTCGTTTTTCTCTTTGGCTCTTTTTATGGTTGAAATCAATTAAAACCACAAAGTTTAACTTGATTTATGTTATTACATTCTAATTAAGAGATAAAAGATTAGGCCTTTTCATTTTTTTTTTCTTTTTTCTTTTTGTGTTCTCAGGAACTAAGTAGAATAATGCAATTGTATTTTTTGGTGTTGGAGATGGGCTGTAGTTCTATTGAACTTGGTAGACAATATTTATGCACCTCTGGTGGTGAATGTTTAATAGAGTTTGATATGTGTTTGCCTTTTCATCTTGTTGTTATTGATATGGAGGTTTTCTATATTTCAGGGTTATTTTATGCCAATATAGTCAGTTGTATGTTAATGAAGGATTCTATCGATATGGTAGCTTTTTTTGGCTTTGCTAGGTTCTTTCAGTGGATTTAGTTTGCAAAGTTAGCACATTTGTACTTTTCTAACATTTAGAAGTTTAAAAGTATTACAGCACTGTAGAAAGAGTAAAATACAAAACACCTTGTGCTTATGCTGCTCCTCATCTATATGTATAATTTGAGTGAATTTTTATTTATTATAACGTACAAATGGAGAAATCTATGTCATCTCTTTCTGGCATTTAGCTACTTGAAGTATTTATATTTGTATAGATAAATATATGCAGTGGTGTCTTGTGAGCTCGTTGGTTTTATTTTCTGGGCGTGTAGATGCCAATTGCAAAACTTAAGGCCTCTAATACTCCAGATGCAATGAAATCAGAGGATGGAAATGATTCTCTTGATACCATCATCAGACAAGCGATTGGAAAAGAGCCATTTCTTTCTTTCTCCAGGGCTGGGGACAGCCCTGTCCAGTGGATTCAATTACTCCATGCTTTAGATCAGCAAGGTATGTGCAAATTTTCTTTTGGAAGCCCTAGAACATCATAAAAGGGAGGGGATATCTTGTTGAGCATCATAATGGTCTTATATCATGGGCATCCTCGTTTATTGAGGTTAAGAAATAAGCATGTAGATAGTGGTGGTCTACCAATAAGGGAGTGAACAAACACTCTTGATATGTGGAGAGTATAGACTCCATGAGGTCGCTTTGCCAAAGCAAAAGAATATGCAACCTTGATAGAGTTTTGTATTTATTATAAGCAGGTATTGTGTTTGTAAGCTTTGTTTGATGTCAAAGCCATGTTACTTTTGGCAGAACTCCCAGGTTGGCCCTTGCTTTCTCCCTTGAAGGTGCAGATGCAGAAGTGCGACAAATGTTCACTAGAATTTTGTTCTGCCATCAACTATAGAAGACATATACGTGTGCACCATCGTTTGAAAAAGCTTGATAAGGTTTTCTCATACTCTTATGAATATAAGTTTATTTGTTTTATCTACTCAAGGTTTGTTTCATTTCGCTTTTGCCATATTGGAAACTAAGAATTTCCCACCATCATGAATTTGAAGATGTATCTTGTGATAATAATTTTATGGCACAATGGAATTAGTATCAGTAATTTTTTAATGCATTTTAATAACTTCATCTTGGTTATTTCTCCTCTTTTGTTGATCTTATTTATTTATTTATTTTTTTTGTACGATTTTTCCTCCTGATGTTGTTTATATCTTGTAGGATTCTGCTAAAAATAGGGATATCTTAGGGGCATTTTGGGACAAAGTAAGTATCTTTCACGTGTTGTTTTATTTTACTTATAAATAATTACTACTGTTTTGTGCCAATCCATTTATTCTCTATGTAGCTCTCTCTAGAAGATGCAAAAGAAGTTGTATCATTCAAGAATGTAACTTTGGAGGTATAACTTTTCTCCCCCTCATCTTTTGTTTGTTTTCGTAAATATGATGCTGTCTGTTAAATTCTTTTGGTATGGGCATGCTATTCATACATAAAGTATGTTAGTATCTTTGGTTCTGTTTTCATGCTTCCTTAGCTGTGACTGAAGGCTGAGATAGTTGAAGTTGTTAATGTATGGGGGGACAGAATGCATTTTGTCCCAGTAATACTTTGTAGGATGTTGTCAGTCTGAACTTGCCAATTGATGTTATTATGTACATCATTTAGTTAAGCAAATGAATTTTAGAGCTCCTGTCTGGGAATTGATTTATGTCCTTGTTATTATGTTCTAGCCATGATGCCCAAAATATTCTTGCTTTATAGATCCTATATATTAAGTTGACATTTGGTTAGTAACTTGTGTTGAACATCTAGAGTAGTACTTTGACAAAATATTTAGTCCTTGGAAGAGAACATTGTTTCTGTGTCCTGCTTGCTGTTTCATATAGGTGAGAGTTACGACGGAAGAAACGGCATAAGCTATCTATAATTGAATAAGATCTATTATCATCTGTATTTGTTCTCTGATGTTTCTCAAGTACAGCTCCTAAACTACATTGCTTTTTAGGAAGTTCCAGGCTCAACACTAATTAAGGCATTGACAACGCTTATTCGGAAACCAGGATTTTCATCGCTTCCACATGTTTATTTGAAGGCTGGTTCTGCTCTTTTGGTAAGGGGACTTTATTTTCTTTTCTATAATTATTATTCTTATTATTTTTTCATATATACCAATTTATGCTTCATGGTTTTTCTTTTTGATGGGCTTCCATTTCTTTTTTAATCTGTTTATATAACATATCTGAATTTTCTCCAGGACATAGTACAAGCTAGACCTTCTAGGTTTCCAATATCTTCCAAGGAGCTATTTTCAATCCTTGATGATGCAAGTGAGAGAACATTTCTATCTGGGCCAGCTGTATTGATGCAAAGATATGTCTTTGATGGGGAGGCTGGGAAGATAGCTCTTGAAACGAAAAACCTGGTTGCTTGCATCAGCTTTTTAGTGGAGCAGAAATTGGTATTCCCCTCTGCCCCGCTCTTGTTAAGTACTATATTTTTCTCTGTCTCCACATTTGTGTGGTACACACTAAAATAGTATTATACGCTGCCCGTCCTGGTGGACTGTGTTTTACCATTGTATGTAAATAAAATTCAAAATTTGTGATATTATGCACTATACTATCTCTTGGATATTGTTTTCTGTATTATTCAAGCTCTTAATTTTTTCTTTTTCTTCTTTTTTTTTTTTTTTTGGCACGGGGAGGTGGTCACATCTGTGTTTAAATCTGTACTGTTTTTGCTCAGGTCAAAGCATGGCTTGCTGATAAAGATGCTGAAGCTTTGATGTTCCAGAAATTACTAGTGGAGGAAGAAGAAGCAGCTCAGAAAAGGTACACTAGATTTCTATATTTCCAGCAAGTTTAAATTTATCTGTTCTTGCCTTCCTTGCTTGTTCCTTTGCTCATTTTATTTTTTGCATTTCCATAGGCAAGCCGAGCTCTTGGAAAGGAAAAGGCAGAAGAAACTCAGGCAGAAAGAGCAAAAGACGAAGGAGCAGAGACGTGGGGAGAAGGCAGATGATAAAGAGAGCATTGATGAAGTACCAGAGGCAATGCCACTAGCAGAAACTTCTAACCCTTCAATGGCATGTGATTTTCGAACACCCATTCCAGACATGTTACATCATGTTGCCCTGTCTAATGTTGAGAGCTTGAACACCGACGAAAATGTGGACCCTGAATCTCAACCAGGATTTGGGTGTGGACAAAGTGATTCAAGCACTGGTCCAAATGGTGGAAGAAGGATTGTGCAAGGAAGTAGTCGACGACATCCTGTTTCTCGGTGGCAGGCATTGCCAAAGTCACAACGCCGTGTGCTGAATAGTATTCATGCCGGTGAGACTTTCCATGCACCAAAGCTTGGAGCCATTCAAAATCGTGGAACCCATAGGGACTTGAGGACTGCTAGAGTATGGAGCCGGAAGCCCAAACCAGAATACGATGGGGAGAATTTGAAAGCCAGAGTAGAGAAGGAGGTGTTAAATGAACCAGATCAAATCAAGAATCACGAAGTTTTGATTGGTTCTATATCTGTCACGCTTGGAAATTGTAGTGAAGAGGGTAACATTCCATCTGGAGCTTGTGATGATTGCATGATTGAGCATCAAATACCAAAAAGCAATGTTCAGGATAAACCCCAGAGACCTAATTCAGCTCAAAGTGGCATGAGCAGCTCTAAAGTTAAGCTTTGGAGGCAAGTAAGCCGGCCTGGAAACAAAGGTCCAATTCCGGTACATAATGATAGTAGGGAATCTGAATGTGATGCGACTGCTGAAAAAGGTCATAGTGAAACCCTGTCCAGTGAAAGTTGTGAAAGATTGAGTGCGATGGATGCTTATAATGGGAGCATTGCAAACGGTTTCATGTGCCCCGATGAAACTGGAAACTCAGCATTTTCCGTTCAGGAGGCAAAAGCTTTTCTTGCAGAGAGTAAGTTCATATTGATGTTATATGTATCTTCTTCTAGCTTGCATAACTCATAGAGCATTGAACTGCTTTTTTAATTGGATACTGAGCTTCAAACTCTTGCAGGATGGAAGGAAGCTATTGCAGCAGACCATGTCCGATTGGTTCTAGGTTCGGATTTGGAACCTTCGGACTGCTTGGAAATTCAAACTGATTCTGAAGAAGCAGTATCTCAGTCATCAAAAATTCACAAACGCAGCATTGCCGGCAACGAAGAGAATCGGCTGTTGAAAGTAGAGACTATCGAGTCTCCAATTCCTGGACCTGCTAAAGCAAGGTTTAGGACAAAGCCTGAAAAGGGTGTGAAGATTTATATTCCCAAACAAAAAACTAATGGGTAGCAAGGAGGAAAGATATGTCATTTTTTTTTTCTTTTTTTATACAATTGTCAGAGTTCAACCGTCGTTATATTCTTATCAGAGGTTCCAGTTTTACCGATGGTCTTCTGTCAGAAAATCGAAGAAAGGTTTTGCCGGAAAATCTTTTAATAATAGTTCCGTCCTTTTTCTTCTGGTGTTATAGTAGATTGGTTAGTGAGGAATTTTTTTTTTTTCTTGGTTTCATTCCTTTTTCTTTTTTCTTTTTTTAATTGGCATAATTGTCTAAAATTTTTCTGTAATAAATTTGTTGTTTAGTCGTTGCAAATGTCCCTTTATTTATTTATTGTCTAATCCCTTGTACACCAGCAACTTAAAAAATATAACCTAAAAGCTAAAACAGTTATTTGTAAAGGTGGCAATCTAGGTCATGATACGACGACACGATTCAAAAACGATATGGAATAAATAGATTTGGGTTTATCATAAATGGATTTGGGTTATAATCGGTTCAATCCATTTAACACGATTATTAATCGTATCATTTTCGGGTTGGTCCATTTAATTCGAAATTGATCTGTGATGATCCATTTATTAAATGTGTCAATTTCAACTCGACACGATTATATACCTATTATAATCTATTTAAATTATAATTTTATTCATAATATAATACTTAATAACTAAAAAATATTATAAATTAAAAATTTTATAAAAACAATTTCTATTATTAATTTTTTAAAGATAAAAAATAAATCTTTAATAAAATAAAAATAAATAGGTTAATTTTTGGATTAACGGGTCAATTTCAGGTTTATAGATTAATAGATCAATACGATCCGTTAAAGTAATCATGTTAAACGGATCGTGTCGTGTTGACCTATTTATAAACGCGATCGGATTAATGTTTTAGATATCTGACACAATTAATAAATGGGTCGTGTTCGGATTAAATATTTTTGACACAATTATTGACACAAATACGACTCATGAATACGAATTGTCAGGTCTAATTATTTGGGAAAATAGCACATGGTTTGAATTGAAGCAATGGCGCTGATAAGGTTTTACGAATATATACATACAATTTTTATAGCAGCAAATATGTTTAAATTTTTAAACCATTTTATCATCGTATATTTTCCTCACTATGTAATTGGGTTTCGTGTGTTACTTCTTGCATTGATCATTTGTACATCTGACCCATTTTTGATTTGAACGTGGCATAATATGAGAGGGGCATAACTAGGCGTATCTTTTAAAAGTAAAATTGTAAAAATGTAGAGGTAAAGAAATAGGATATAGAATATTCATGTGCCACGTGGCACTGCGTAACCCAAAAATCAATTAATTCATAGTTTTTAGGATTTCCACTTTATACAGTGAAAAATTTGTTGCAATGTTACGTCCCTAATTTTAGGGTCACATGTACATCGAGCACCAAACCTGCCATTGCCCGACAACATATTTGATATTTGCTGTCTGTAGCATTGCACAAAAACTCATGGCTTTGAAAGATGCTCAGACAGTTTCTTCTTTTTCTGTTCCAAAATAACCTTAAGAACAGGTTCTTAAGATTTAAGATTTTGACTGAAGCCCAAAGGGATAAGATGTTGTCCACACTTTCTCTCTTTAACAAGCCACGTGTATTTCTTCTCCTCCATAAATGCCTATTAAACCACCACGTGTTCACCTCCTAACCATAAGCTTAACCATATCTCCACTCTCTTCCTCTCTCTGTGTAAATCAAATACCAGGTGAAAGTCCCTCAATCCTTTTCTTTCTCCACCTTCCAAATCACATAGGAAAAAAAGCGCAAAAAGATAACCCCATTTCCTACAAGTTGATAAAGCTGCTAAATATTCATTTTTTTCTCTTTCTGCCGAGAAAATCCCAACCCGTTTTTTCCCTCTAAATTTTCCCAGAAACTCCATCAAAGAAGAAAAAAAAAAAAATGTCAGGTGGGGTTGGTCCAACTTGCAATGACATAAGCCTCCCAAAAGAACAAGAGCATGAATTCAAAGGACTAGACCCAACCTCCTTGAAAAACACGAACACCACACAAAGACGCAAATCTGGGTTTCTTTCTTTCAGGCAGCTCAATGCCCTGGCCGTTGTCATAGTCCTCTCAGCCAGTGGCATGGTAAGCCCTGAAGATTTTGCTTTCGTCTTGTTTTCCTTCATATACATGTATTTCATCTCCAGGGTTGCTTTTCCTTCCCTCCATCCTTCAAGGGAAACCACAGTTTTCGACCCCAAAAGCAAGCTTCTTAGACTTTACGTCTTCATAGGTGCTGTTGTAGGCCTTTTCCTCCCCATAGCTTATATACTTGAAGGCATTTTTGAAGGAGATAAACAGGGGATAAAAGCAGCTACACCCCACGTTTTTCTGCTTGCAAGTCAGGTTTTCATGGAAGGAGTGGCATTTTCGGATAGGTTTTCGACACCCATTCGGGTTTTTGTGCCTGTGATTTACAATTCGAGGAGGATTTTCACAATTGCAGATTGGTTGAGGAATGAGTTCTATAAAGTGGATGAAGAATATGGAGGGTCTCCGAGGAGATTGTATATAGGAAGAGGGCTGGCTATTGCTAATATGGTTTTTTGGTGCTTCAATCTTTTTGGGTTCTTGTTGCCTGTTTATGTTCCTAGAGGTTTTAAAAAATACTACACAGCAGCTTACAAGGTCAAAGATTGATGATGATCGTAGCAATTTCTCTACCACTACCACCCAACTGTGTTTTTCCTGTTGATCAGTTTTAGTGATCTAGTGTGACTTTTATTTTATTATTATTAGTACCCTTTCTCTTAGAAAGGGGAAAAATAATGTAAGCTGCTTTTATAGATAAGCTACCAAGTTGAAAAGTTATTTACCAGATACATATACACACACACACACACACACACACAAAGTTGAAAAGTTGAAGACGCGGTGCTTTATTTTTCTTCTTTTTCTTTTTTCTTATTTGTTTGATCTATGCAAAACACTGGGATGATAATTGAGAACTATTTGCCAGGTGGTTAAATCCAACCTGTTAATTTTCTTGGTAATGCTAATGGTATTGTCGATGTTGCATGGGCAATGCCATTAAATAAGTTCTTTAAGAGATAGTAAGATCTTTTCCAGTTTTCAACTTCATTCCCACTTTGATCGAAGAAAAGTTAAGTGGAAACCTAACAAGCAGTTTTTTCTAGCAAGATTTTATATCCTAATACTCGATGAATAAATGTGGAATTTGATTTGAGCTCAGCTACATAAACATATTAGTTAATAACATTTGCAATTAGATACAACTGTTTGGGGTAAGGTAATAAGGATGATTAAATTTGTATGGTCCGTAAACACGAGAAAAGTAACTTGGATCCCTTTCTGTAAGAAAACAAGTCGAAAAGAAAAGATTTTGCTACTTTACGAACCAATTCAGCAGTGAAAGCCGATTGCTGAGGAAAATGACGAAGTTCATGCAGCTGGGTTGAGCATGCTTGCAGGTTACGCGATCAAAACAATTGCAAAATAATGAAACCCTGTTAAGCAACACAAGCAAAATTTCTACGAATTGACTAGTTAAACAATGGGCAAGGTGTTCGGGACATTGCCCCCAAGTCTAAAAAGTAATGATAATAATCGACTCCAAGAAAGGGAGAAAAAATCTTGTTCTTTTCTCCAACTCCGTCTATATGATCTCGGTTCGAATATACAAGGGAGAAAAATAAAAATCCAACAGCAGATCAATATTAGTGAACATATATTCAACACTATATTTTCGGTGAATTAGGTGATTTAACAAAAAATAAAAATTAAAAAACGAATAATTAGGGGACCCTTTTTGCCTCATCTGTTTGTTATTAGGAATGCTTATGAACGGTTGGATTAAGAGCTTGAGCGTGGAAGTCATATCATCATTCTCGAAACCTATCCAAGCTTTTTGTGTTGCCTCTCCAACACATTCTATTGATCAGAAAAGTATTCAGATAACCATTTTCCATTTCATTCCTTTCAAATGGAAGTACTTACAACTTTTTTCATAAAACTTAGCAAAGCCAAATGTGGCCTACAAGAACTGAAACAAGAGGAAGGAAAATTGCAAAAATCATCATTAATTCAAAAAAGTACAAGAGATAGCCAAAAACATGGCCAAAGGTAAGCAACAAGAAGAAAAAGGTGAAGACAATTGAGCATATTCTGCTCATATTGCCTCCCTTAGCTCTCTCTCTCTCTCTCTCTCCACCCCACCCCCCCCCCCCCCCCCTCCTTTTTCTTTTTCTTTTTTTTTTTTTTTCAATTTTCTACCCACCCAATTTTTTATCATTCCTTTCTTCACCATACAAGAAGCTCACAGAAAGAAAACTGCATTTTGGTGATGTAAAACAAACAAATAATACTCACATGCTGTCTGCACCAAAAACGTTGCCAACTCTTCTACGGCTTCCGCAGCAGCAAACCTCATGCTCGCATCTCTTCCAATTCACTCAAAGCTGCTGCTGCACATTCTGAGAAACAAATGATTTAACAAAATTATTATCTCCGGTCCAAACCTGTTCATAAAACCAGAAACTGAATCAGTTTTCAATAAAATATTACCTCTCTCGATCAAACTGATAATTAAATTCTATTGACGCAATTGCAAATTTACCAGGCACAATATTGAGCCTAAAATTTACGAAAGTAATGAAGATGAAAACACAAGCCTAGAGAATTACGTAAATGTGTGTGACCAGAGTCGCAACAAAGACTCTAAACTGTCCTCAAAGACACAAGCGAAATAAGTTCTATAAATAACCCACTAACATAACTCCTTTGAGCATTAAATCCAACCCCCACAATTTCCTCCCATATCTTTATCTTGCAGCGTACACCAAGAAGACATTTATGGTGAAGAATTGAAACATAAGACAGGACATACTAGTATATCTATGTGTGGAACCATTGCCATTCATTGATATTGGTACAAGCCGTCCTTCTCCCAAGGATAGTATTTCCTGCATTCTTTCTGGCCAATCTGAATTTAATCTTCGTGCAAAATCTTCCACTTCCCTGCATAAAAAAAGATACAATACATACCACTGAGATAATATTAAGAAATAAACTTAGCATCTGCAATAAGCCAGAAATTATTCACTATTCAAGTATAGTAAATGAAATGAAGCATAAGCAGAAAAAAGACATCCACGCACCTTTGAGACAATAAAATGGTATAATCACTAGAAATATAAAATCTGAAGTATTTTCCAATTTTATAATTTAATATAAGTGATAGATAAAATTCCACTAAAAGCCAGAGGTTAAAATAAACAAAATTTGACTGAATGTCCATGTTACCTGTCAAGTTCCTCCTTCATGGCCGGATCTAAATCGTCATCCATATCACCATCATCAAACTCAAGCTTTGGTGAGAAGCTAACAGATGTAGAATCTTTCAACTTTGAATTTTTACTGGCAGAGGCCATATTATTAACCTCACCATCATGGCAAGCCGAAGAAAGAGCATCCAACTCCTAAGACATGCATAAAGGACACAAACAATTAGAAGATATCAAATCTTCAAATCAAAATAAGACATAAGGAACACCATAATTCAAAATTTAAAACATACAAAAATGAGAAAAAAAAAAGTGCGCTAATGCAAAATCCATAAATACATTGATTATCAACACCACCCCCCTCCCTTCCAGAAAAAAAATCCCCTCCAAAACTCATGCACACAGGGGTTCCAACCTTATTATGGTTTCCATTTACACTGTTCGAAGAAGAATCCTTTAGATGATCTTTTCTTCTCCGATTTTTCTTCTTGTTCTTATTGCTTCTGACACCCTTTGAATCTGTGAACAGATAAATCATGTAAGGTTGAAGAGTACACAACAAGATTAGCCACATATCTATAGATAGGTCACATAAGTTTGAAGAGTATATTACTCTAGTTTATTCCAATCATAAGATAGACATAAGCAAGAACCAAAGCTTCATGCCAAAATCCATAGAAATGAGAACTTCAAGGACATGATTACCAGTGGTAAAATAGTAAAAGCAAAAAAATGCACCATGAAGAACATAAATATAAAACTATAATGGAGCTATGACTTAATAACAAAAACACTGAGAAAAGTTACAGTCTTGATTCCTTATACAAACTTGTTAGTTTATACTTTTTGATTGAAATTCAAACAACTTTAGATAAAGAGAGGAAACAAAACTAAGTAGAAGCTTCAACTGGTGAAGGATTCAGTTTAAACATCATCCAAAATTCATATGACAATGCAGGAAGTTTCAAAAGAAGATAAGGCGAGCTAGAAAAACTTCTATATACCTCCATCGCCACCGTTTATAAATGTCAATAGATCTTCAACTGAGCGCTCATCCACACGATCCTCCTCAACCTCAACATTCTGCACAGTACATATAGAATACAATTCATTCTATATTAATGCAAACATGCATGTGCAAGTATGCAGGGGTTTAATTATATCATTATACTGTAGATTTCTTCATTTACATTTCAAAACTAACATGCATTGTCCATTACCACAAAAATCGCATTCAGTATATGGGTAAACGCTTCAAACTCTTCAAGTAAAAGTAAGCACCTTCAATTTCTCTCTCTCTTTTAATTCTTTCCTCTTTCTAGCATATAATCTATTTAGAAGACGAATACGTGGATCATCGGTTATGTTTCGTAGGGGCTCCAACTTCTCCTCCTGGTCAAACCAAATATAAGTGAAACAGTCATTGCACCATTTAAAAAATTTAAAGCATTTACTTTTTGCCAGCCACACGAACCTCTGTGAGGTCATCAGGTAAATGAAAAGTCTCACGGATCTCCTCAGGTGTTTTCCCCTCAATAATTCGAGCAAGTGCTCGGCTTGTGAGGTCAACCAAAGGCTTTAATTGGAGGCTGTCAGCAGCTGAAGTCAACTCACATAACCTTTTTGTGTCCATTCGAATAAACTTCTCATCAAAAGTTTTGCGCTCCTACAGATATGAACATATAACTAATCAATCATCTAAAATTTACACCATCTTATTACCCACCCACTGCACCAAATAATAATAATAATATAAACAGTGATGAGACTTCAAATGTATACACAAATATGGCAAAGAAAAAGCAAAGGAAATCACAGCAATTACAGATATATCAGACCTTATTAGAGCGACCTGGTACTTGATGAAACCGGCAGTAATCAAGTATTAAGCCCAAGATGGCAGGGTTGACCCGCTGTGGAAGTGATATGGCATAGTTTTTGGAAGATCCCATGCCTGTTTGAAGTATTTCGCGGCATATCATGGGGCAAAACATGGCAACCTCTTCCTCTACTTGTTGAATTGAACCATCCGCAGTTTGAAGCCAGATGTAAGATTTCATCTAATGTCGAAAATATAAGGAAGCAAAGTAATCAAAACAGAAACGCCATTATGGAATGAAGGAATTGAACCAATCTCTTAGCTTGATCCATAAATTGTAATGAAAGGAGCAACAAGATTGTATACGAAGCATCATAAAGAGTTTTAGTGATGCCTAGAACTTCCCTAACTCCTACTCAATACGGTCTCTGCATTGTTATTATCAGTTATACCACCATTAAACCCTATATTGTTCCGATTCCCAATGCAGCCTCTTACTCTACCAAACCAACCTTTTCCCACCATTAAAACTCTACCCTGGCAGGCACCCCCCCCCCCCCCCCCACCCAAATAGAACTTGCTGCTGGAAGGAGATTCCTTAATCATTCTATAGACCATTGAATCTACAAAACCTCAAGCATTTTTTAACATCCATTAACAATCCTATTTTTTTGACTATAGCACACAGATTCTATTATCCTTTGTTACTTTGGCATCTAATCTCTACCTACACCAAGATTGAATGATTATTTACAGATAACTTCAGCAGAGCCAGTACACGTTTGCAACTTCGAACAACTGGACTAAAGCCAGTAACAAAGTACTCAAATAGATTATGGACCCTATATGTTTGCCTGAACTGATTGATAGAAATAACTGCCATCCAAAATTAAGTCGTTTTTTTATAGTCAGATAACCTACTTAAAATCATATAGAAACAAGAAAACAAGAAATCTTTCAGGACAGTAATGCAACATACCTCAGGTTTGACCACTGCCATAACACCTTCTGACATTTGACAACAACACTTCAACAAAATAATTAGGAGCTCTGAAACAATAAGGAGTTTAACAATGCTTCCCAAAATGTCAAGATGTTGAATCCCAGTAACAAGTGCATTAGCATTCTTGTTGGAAGAACTTTCTCTATTTGTTGCTTTATTTAAAGGAAAAGCACAAAACAAGATGGCGGGCAAAGCATGAGATGTTATGCCTGAAACTTCAAGATGAATGCAACCATTAATTCAAATACCTTTATATTGATATATAAACAACAGTAGCAGCAATAAAATAAACAGCATAATGAAAAGTCCTCTAATAGAGTTTTAAAGTGTCTTAGCATGTGTTAAATTGACAAAAGGCAACCATAAATAACTGTTTTTTTTAATGAAAGAAGGCCTGGAATGAATAAATAGGAATTATAGCAATGACAAATGTCAATCCAAATGCTTAAACCACATTAGTCTAGCTCCTTCAATCTTCAAATCATAAGATTCTCCGTCCAAAATTATTAAATTACATCCCTTGTTCAAGACAAAATGAAGCCTTCATAATCGGTGATCAAGATAACCTAAATCAATTTTCTATCTGTTATGTCACGGAAGCACAATCAAAGTAAAAACTTAAGATTAAGGGGAGAGAGTAACCTTGGTTACTTTACCACTTAAAAGAGGAACATATAACATACCAAAATTTCAGCTCCAAGAAAGATCCTTAACCATCAGATAACACCTTTTCTTCGGAGCATCATTCATCTAAAAATAAAATTGATTTTAAGGCTATCAAAGAAACTGCTGGTAAAGAAATTAAGAAGGCCTTGAGGTATGTTTAATTCCATCATTATGTTCCAACTATCTTTTTGTCTCTTAACTCGTTCTTTGTTCTCATTTATCCAAACTTTGATAATGTATTGGTTCATAAGGGCAAGAAACCCACAAAGAAATGAAGTTTTCCATACTGTTCTCACAAAGCAGAGGACAATATCTAAAGTTCTAAACTAGGTGGGGGGAAAAATTGAACTCAATAAACAAATAGCAAGTAACAAAAGAATCATCATTTTTTTTTTTTTTTTTCATGCAACCAAATGCATCATGCTCTATGCAAACATGACACATCATCATCATCAGCCATTAAACTTATCCAAAATCAACAGAGATGCACGAAGAACCAAAAATCAAACCTACAACTCCATATCATTTTTTATGCAAGGAAATGTAGAAACCCACTGCTTTCTTCCCTTATCCATGAAAGTAAATGCAAGAAAGTAGAGACTTACAACTTCATATCCTTTTTCCATGCAAGAGATGCAAGAAATGTAAGACACCATGTGTTCAAACAAGGTAACCGTAAGGAAACCCAATTAAAAATGAATTCTAAATTTCAATTATTCCCCAATTTTTCAGCAATAATTTCTTCCCCATCAAAACAACATGAAAATTGTTTGTTCTCATTTGATTGCTCGCATAATGTCCCACAACTTTAAATGAAACCCACAGGAAAAAATTCTTCATTTTCCAGGTCCTACTAAAACCTTATATATATATATATATATATATTAGATATCAAAAAGAATAAGACTAATACGACCATTTGGAATCAACCTAAGAAAAAAAAAAAAAAAAAACAACCACAAGTTTTTAATTCTCATTATCTACAACGCTTAGCTCAGTTTTCCCAGTAACGTGGATATGAAATGGAATACAGATTAAAACATTAAAAAATAGCACAAATTCCGACCAAAAATCCAATCAAAGCAAGCTAAACTATTAATCACGAATCCACCTCACGAGCCAATAAAAAATTTAAAAAAAAAAAAAATCCTTACGAAGAATATAAAAGAATTTACCAGTGACGAATCCAAAACAAATTAAAATTACAATATGAATTATACATATGCATACCTTGAATACGAACTAAAATGCAGAGAGATTTTTTGACAGTGAAATTTAGGAGAGTGAAGCTAGGGTTCTACAACGCTCTGTAATTTTTTTTATTTTTTATTTTTTTTTATTTTTCCCCCCCTTGTATTTCTCTATTACGATTTGGGAGTGGCTGTGTGTGGGCGGTTGTGTCCGGCACGTGATCAATCAAAGAATGTGCCGCCTCGCACGTGCTGGTAGTTAGGGTTTGGGTGACGGAAGGAATTGACCCGATTGAGTTCTAATATTTATTCGGGTCGAATTTGATTCTCGGGCTTCATAGGCCTTTTATTGTTATTGAGCCTTTTTCGGGTTTCTGGTTGGTTAGTCCTCTGGGCTTGGGTCATGGGTTCATAACCCACAACAAGCATGCATGAAATCCAGGTCCAAAAAATATATATATATTTTTTGGACAAAACCATAAAAAATATATATTCATATATGCATTGAAATGACATTTGTCCCCCAGGTCATGAAATTTTTTTCTTTTATTTTTGGGTGATAAAGTATATGTTAGTTTTTAGTTTAAGCATCCTACTAATAATCACTAAATTATTTGTCAAGCAATAAAAAAGAAATACGTTTAATCCTATAAGGATGAATGGCTTTTTCTGATAAATAATAATAAAAATAAAGAAGAACGATTTATTCTGATTTCACATATATATATATATATATATATTTTTTAAGACATTTGAAACCTTTAACTGTTAAGTTGGTGATATTATTAAGTTTCGTAAATACGACAAGATGGGTTTGGTTTTGAAAAGATAATTATATATTTACGTATACACATATGACATTGATAAAAACCTGTGTATAAACTGGTTTTCATTGCATTATGCATGATCTAATATATGCCAAAACCTTTAAATAAGAAATGACACCAATTTATTTTCCAAGGTCCATATACATTTATCATATTGATAGTTATGTGTATAGCAACCTAACCATGAAGTACCAAGTACCAACCTAACTTGGCAGCTAATATCTTTGCATATTTTAGCAACGATAAAAGAAACAACAAAATGATATTCAATTTGTTGATATAAGCTTATTTAATGTTTAGGGATAAGTATATTTTACCCCCCTCAATCATGTGTACTTTGGATTTGCAAAGGAAAAAAAAAAAAAGAAGAAAAGAAAGAAAAAAACTATATTTACTTTTGCACTTTGCTACGTGCACTACAAAAGCACTCACATTATCCTTTAAACGACTATTTAATATTAAAACATAATTCATGCAACTTTATATATAAATTGTTTTATTATATATATCTTTTTTAAGTTTGAATGGATATATAACCAATTTTATCAAATTTATTGGAAAAATTTGCACGTTGGACTTACCTAACCGTAAAATAATAGTTGAAAGTGCAACCTTATCACTTTTTAGTATTTTCAAATCAAAACAAAAACAGATACAAGAACCCAAAAAAAAAAAAAAAAAAAAAAAGGAGAAAAACAAAAGCAAAATTAAAGTGGCTGAGGGTCCAGATAATTGAAGTGATGAACGACGATGTTTAATGGGGACCCGGAAGTAGAGTCAGAGGGAGAGTACAAGGAAAGCACATGGAGTGGCCATTATTTTAAGACAATGGCTTGGCTTAGCTTGGCTTGACTTGGCACAACAGCTTCCAACCACGCGCATTATTTATGCACTTTAACTCCCAACTGTTTTCACCCGTTCTCAACTGTCACTGCCAATTTCCCATTTTCCATGCCCAATATCTAATATCTTTGCCTTTTGGTGTGGTGGATTTCTCTGAAAATTTTTGCTTTTTAAACTAGTCCGGTAGCAAGATAATATTTTTGGAAAAAAAAAAAAAAAAAAAAAAACACCAAGAAAAATGTGGCCGTTTAGAAGAAAAGGCCCTTCTGGGTTTTCATCCACCTCTACAGCTGAGGAAGTCACTGAAGGTATCGATGGGAGTGGTCTCACCGCCATTATTACAGGTTTCATTCCCCTTTTTACGAAACTTAAAACATAAAATGAACACTTGGGTTTTCTTTTGTTTTTTTGCTTTTCACATGTTTGTCAATGTCTCCCTTTATTAAGTATGAATTCAAAGACACAACAGAGTTCTTCTATATTTTGGAAACTTTCCTCCTTGATTATTAGTGTGTCTACATATATATATATATATATATGTATGTGTGTGTTCATGGTTTAGTTGCTTAGGCATGGACATGAATCTGTTTCTGGGTTCTCTGATTTATTACTTTTTGTAGATATTTGAAGAACAAAATGGCATATAACCCATAAATATGTTTTTGATGATTGTCATTGCATAATACATTTATAGGAGCATCTAGTGGTATTGGGTCTGAAACAACGAGGGTTCTTGCATTACGAGGTGTCCATGTGATAATGGGGGTGAGGAATATGGCTGCTGGTGAACATGTCAAAGAAGCGATAGTTAAGGAAATCCCAACAGCCAGACTTGATGCCATGGAATTGGATCTGAGTTCTTTGTCATCTGTGGAGAAATTTGCTTCCAATTTCAATTCCTCTGGTCGGCCCCTGAACATCTTAATGTAAGAAACGAAATTGCAAGTACCAGTGGCAGTCAGTTCTTCTTTCACATTTTTTTGTTCAATGAGATTAGGAATTTATGCAGCCTATGGTAATTTTTCTTCTTTTGTGATAAAGTAACAATGCAGGAGTTATGGCAACGCCATTCATGCTTTCCAAAGACAACATAGAACTACAGTTTGCCACAAACCACTTGGGTATGTTGCTTATATATGCTAAGATTGAAGTCTGGGAGAAAACTAAATTTCTCTGCATGATTTGTAATTCCTTATGGTGGTGTGTATATGATTTTTGTTTTTCTTTCTTTTGTGTTTTTTTGGATTCTGCAGGACACTTTCTTTTAACAAATCTTTTGTTGGATACTATGAAAAAAACTGCAAAGAAAAGTAGAAAAGAAGGAAGAATTGTAAATGTGTCCTCGATTGCTCACCGGTTTATCTATCGCGAAGGAATCCGTTTTGACAAAATTAATGATCAATCAGGGTAACATTATTTTACCACTACCCCAAAAGCATAAGACATTTTGCTTTTGAGATATTATTCTATGAAGATAAGCAAATTAGCCAGATTTTATTGCATAATTGAAAATTTTGAATAAATGTTGTGTTTCTATTGAGTAATTTTAGCATATATCTAAATCTACCTACCATACAGGTACAGCAGTATGGCTGCATATGGCCAATCAAAGCTTGCTAATATTTTGCATGCCAATGAGCTTGCAAGACAATTCAAGGTATGTCTACTGGCTAAGATAAACTATTCAGACATTGAAACTGAAAGCATGTCTTTTTAAATAATGGTGTTGTTCTTTTCAGGAAGAAGGGATGAATATAACTGCAAATTCACTTCATCCAGGAACAATAGCGACCAATCTTTTCCGTCACAATGGCGTCGTTTCTGGTAATCTCTTTACCAGAAAACTATGAGTTTATATTTACAATGATGGAGATGAAGTTAATTAGGTCACAGTCATCAAGTTTATTTCTCGGAGGGTTTGGAGCTTTCTTGATTTCTATTTGGGAAAACATACATCAGTTTGTCCATGTTTTCATGTACTATCATTTCAATATTTTTAAATTTTGGAGTTTTGTTTTGTAGTTCATCATTATTTTTCCTTTGGTTTCATTGCAGGGCTTGTTAATATGCTTGGCAGATTTGTTCTAAAAAATGTTCAGCAGGTAAGCTTTATTTTAACGAAAAATATCTTAACTAACACAGCAGACCATTTTAAAGGACTCCTAAATCTCTTCCTCCCTTTTTTTTTTTTTTTTTTTCTGTACTGAAATTCCATATTCTTTAAAATACAACATTTAACCTTCTTCAAAAATTATAAACCAATGTACTATCATAATCATGAACCATTAATGGATAAAAAGCTTTGCCTTCTGAACGTGTTCTTCAGGAGAAAATCATAGGTTGGAATTTTTTTATAAACTCTGTTTTGGTGCATGAACTTTTTTACTGATCCATGTTGAGCCTGATTATAGGGGGCAGCTACAACTTGCTATGTGGCGTTACATCCTCAGTTGAAGGGGATTAGCGGCGAATACTTTGCCGACAGCAACCTTTCGGAAGCAAGCCCACATGGTAAGGACGAGAAGTTGGCGAAGAAACTCTGGGATTTCAGCAAGACTTTGACAAGATAATGTACTCCTTGCATATTACTATCATGTACTAGTAAGTAAATGTAAACCAAATAGAGTAAGATGTGAAACAGAATTTGGTATAAGAGAAATCTACCAAATCTTGAGATGCTTTTTTTTTTTATTGTTTTTTCTACCAAATAGTGTGTAATTTGTTTATGTTGAATGTTATATAATGATAGTTATAGTTTCTTACACATCTCAAACAACTAAACTAAAACTTGAAAGGAAAGAATAAAATAAATAAATAAATAAATAAAAATTGAATATGTGTTCAATTTTTTTTTTATACATTTACTTTTCTTAACTTTATACCTGACTAAGATACCTTATTTACAAAGGTTAATTATAGCTAACTAAAACTTAATATGAGCAAAATAAAAAACAAAATCTAAACCATGTTAGCAAATGACAGGTTAGTTGTTGATTTTCATTTTAAAAAATTTTTTTTCCTATTATTAGCTATTGATTTTGGTCTTTCTTCATTATAAAGTTGATGAAAAGCAAAATACCAACACTTAGTTGCAGACTCCTTGTAAATAATTTCAATGCATTCACAATTTCCGGTCAAGGGAGTGCCTGATATTCATTAACATAAACTATTCCCAAGAAGGAAAAAAGCCTACTTTCCTTATGTCCTCTCTCTCTTTTTTCAAAACATTTTTTTTTTTTGTTATTTTATTTTATTTTTATTTTTTTTGGCTTAGTAAGAAATTTAGGTTTACAAGCTAGGTCCTGGAGGAGGGAGTTCATGGTGAGAGTGGAATAAGTAGAACATAGAAACCCAGAATGATAAAAGTATAAAACCGAGGCTCGTTTGTTGTTTTTGCTGTTTTTTGCTGGTGAGGCTCGTTTGTTGGTTTTTTTTTTTTTTTTTTTTTGGGCTAAAGAGGCTCGTTTGTTGTTGTGAAAAGAAAAATGGTTGGAAAATGATTCCAAGCTATCACGATCAACCTACGATCAAGTCTACAGTAAACTCGAGCATTATCATTTCACACTATTAATGTTTTCAATGTAATATATGTCAATCATTGATAATATTATTTAACCGTAGACAAAAAAAACAAAAAACAAAAAAGGAAAAAAAAAAATTCAAAAACAAAGGGAAAAAAAAGGAAAGAAAAATTGTGAAATTATTATTTTTAACTCTCCCTCTCTCACTTATCCGTATAAGAATACCCGGTTTCAGAATATTAGGATTACTTTCAACAGAAGAAGTTAATTAGTGAGGACTTGTTATTTTCTGCAACACCATTTACATATTCCACGACTACACAGAGAGACAGGGGAAAAAAAGGGCTACTAGCGAGAATTTGGGGATGTGGTTGTTTGGTAGAAAAGGGCCATCAGGTTTCTCTGCGTCGTCCACAGCTGAGGAAGTTACTGAAGGGATTGATGGGACTGGTCTCACTGCCATTGTTACAGGTAATTCCTTTGGTCTTAGCTTATATTGGATAAAAATAGCAAACTGGGTTGTTATCATATTCAAGTTTCAATGCTTTTTCTTTGGAGTTCAAGTGAATTTTCATTCATTTTTCATATGGGTCTTAATTTTCTCAAAAAATTTTAAACAAAATATATGATGGTTTAAAAGAGTAGAGTCTTTTGGGTTAATCCCAATTTTTGTCCAGTTCATAATCATTCCCAAAGGAAATAGAATGATAAAGGATTCTATTCATACGTGGCTTTGAACTGTCAAAAATTTCAGCTTCCATTCAACAGAAACTCGTTTAACTAATGTTAGTGACTGTCCGAGTTATTTGCATACTTCTTGTTAACTTGATTATATGTTTTTTGTGGTTTGTGATGATGAATTCTCAAATCCATATTTACTTGTAGATAGGTTTTTTAACCACCCTCAATTTGGTAAAGATGATGAATCTTTTCTTCATCTCGAGGATGTTTCTGTAACTGCAGGAGCATCAAGTGGTATTGGCATGGAAACTGCTCGTGTTCTTGCATTACGCGGAGTCCATGTAGTCATGGGAGTCAGGAATATGGAAGGTGGTAGGGAGGTCCAAGCAACTATAGTTAAAGAAAATCCTGCTGCAAAAATTAATGCCATGGAGTTGGATCTAAGTTCAATGGTGTCTGTGAGGAAATTTGCTGCAGATTACAATTCATTGCGTCTTCCACTAAACATCCTCATGTAAGATCACTAAACATCCTCATGTAAGATCTTACTTAAAACTAGTATCTGTTGTCATTTTATTACACATTTTCTTTCTTGCTCTGTGAATTGTGTAATAACTATAAAGGTTGATCTCTCTCATAGATGTCTCAGTATTGAACATTCTTTAGTTGTAACTTCTTCTAATAAGGGCTACCATCTCTCTCATATATGTCTCAGTATTGAACATTCTTTAGTTGTAACTTCTTCTAATAAGGGCTATTACTATCTAGAAATTGTGTTGTGACATTTTCATATTGCAGATGCATTTTTATGGAGAAACCAATTTTGTTTTTCTTGTTAGAAGTAACAATGCAGGAATCATGGCAACACCATTCACGCTTTCCAAAGACAAGATAGAACTGCAATTTGCAACAAACCACCTAGGTATGGTACTATGTTGCAGCAATTCATAAAGTTAATTTCATTCTTAACAAATGAATGCATGATTAGGAATTAAAATATTCGGCCTTAATTTAACTGTTTAAAACTTAGGAAGTATAAAAGTTATTTCTGGAATTGACACAGATATTCTTGGTTTGATACCTCTACAGCTTTCATTTTTGAGATATTGCCTTTTCCTATCCTTTTTTGGACTGACAAGAAAAATAAAAGAACACCAACTGAGATCACTGTATTTATGTCTCCATAAGCTTAAATAGTAAACAAAATTAGGGCTTAAACTGTTATCTTTATGCAGGTCATTTTCTTTTGACAAATCTTTTGTTGGAGACCATGAAAAAAACGGCATCAGAAAGTAACAAAGAAGGTCGGATTGTAAATGTCTCATCCCGCCGTCATAAGATCTCATATCCTGAAGGAATTCGGTTTGACAAACTCAATGAACAATCAGGGTAAAACCATTCTCTCAGGGTATTCTAAAACATGTTAAACTTCCTTCTGTTGACCCCTATATTCTTTCACTTTATATTAGTTGTTACAACATACTTAACCATTCTAGATTTAAATTAAATGGCATTGTGGTTGAAAAGCCTATTTACCTTTTGTTAAAATAGGTTGCTCTTGGACTCACCTTTGATTTTCATTTGCTAATAGAAGCATAAATTCCTATAAGAAACAGGTATAACGGTTTCTCTGCATACGGTCAATCAAAGCTTGCTAATGTTTTGCATGCTAATGAGCTTGCAAGACAACTAAAGGTACAGTCTCATATTCTGATAAATAGTATGTTTTTCATGTATTGATATCTGATAAATAATATCATTTTCATCCTTGTCTTTGGGCATAGTCTTGGTCTTGGAAAAATCTAAAAGTATGTAGTTTTCGCTCTACCTAAATTTTTCTAATGTCATGTGCATCTATGATGAGCTTTCCTCGTAAGCCACAGTGGGGAAATCAAAAGTTTTCTTTCTTCTTTTTACGTGAAATTAAATCTTTTCTTGTCAAATAAAAAAAGACGTTTAGTGGATATTGTTTTCCTGGTGTATTTATTCCTTCTAGCTTGAGGAATACCAAATAAACAGTACAAAATGTGGTAGCATGAGGAAAGCCATCCCAAGCATATGCTACACTATCTGATAGCATTTCACCAAACAGGAAGAAGGGGTGAACCTGACTGCAAATTCACTGCATCCTGGAGCAATTCCCACCAATCTTTTGAGACATAACAGCTTTATTGGGGGTAACGGCATGGTTATGACATCAGATTATTATACATAAATACATAACATAGATTGCTTTTCCTTATGCTTATTTTGCTTGTTGATGTTATTCTCATTGAAATCGTTGCAGGCATTGTAAATACCTTTGGTAAACTCGTGACTAAAAATATTCAGCAGGTAATTAGGTACTTAAAAATATGATAAATGACCCCGCATATTGTTTGGCAAAATAAGAAATGTATCATTTTCAAGCTAAAGATTTACTTATTGCAGAGTCGCATATTAAAATTTTGAATTTCAAAGTTTTTCTCTAGGATAAACATGTTTCTTAAATATTAACTAGGGAAGATGCACAGTTTCACCTGCAACTACATGAAACCATTAAGAAATCCCTGATTATATCTTTGCGTTAATGCCTGTGGTGTAGGGAGCAGCAACCACATGTTATGTAGCATTGCATTCCCAAGTCAAAGCAGTGAGTGGCTCCTATTTTGCAGACAGTAACATAGCCGAAGCAAGCGCACAAGCTAATGATGTTGAGTTGGCAAGAAAACTCTGGGATTTCAGCTTTGATTTGATTAAAAGAGGTGGTCCTGTTTCATAGATGATGATGTTATTATATATTACCTGTATAAAGAAAAACTTCGACAATCTTCAAGTTGGGACCTAACTGAATTTTCAGTTTTAAATGTTATGCATAATCCAAATTGGGCAACCGTTCAATCTGATTTTCCCAACCCATAGGTTGTGTTTGGGATGCAAAACTTTTTGGGCAAATGTTATATAGAATAAAGTTCTTTATTTGAAAAGAAGACAGAAACGGAGCTAGCATTCTGTAGCATAGAAGAAAATTTACAGGACAGAAAATGGAAAGACCAAATGATAACGCAGAACCTTGAAATTTTAGAAAAATGGAAAGACCAAATGATAATGCAGAACCTTGAAATTTTAGAATCTTCATTTCAATTAAAGTGGTGCTGTACAAACAAGAAATCAGGTAGAGCAGTATACAAAGTTACACCCGAGTCGGCTAGAAAAACATTGCAAGAAACAGAGATGCGCAGGCTCAATGAAAATCCTGCCTTTTCCATTTTTGAATCTGGATATAATCCAGTCTCCCATCTTCTGTACAGCAGTTTCGAACACCCACCCCCCTCCCTCCAGCCCCGAAAAAAAAAAAAAAAAAAAATGTTATTATTTTCTTCTATATCATGTTCTAAGAAATATACATTTCTCACGGCCTTGAATATTCTTTTTTCTTACTAAGGAACTGCAATTACATAAAAGATCAGAAGCCATGCTTTGGCGCAAAAACAAACTTTTCAACATCTCAGATCAGTAAAGCACTAGTTGATAGTTCAAGCACTCAGCTTCATACATGTCGACGCCGCATCATATCATGAGCTACCTCCTAATGGTCTTTCTTATCTGCCAGGAAGCAAGCTTCATTTGAATAAATTTGGCAAGGCAAACATCCAACATTAGAATCAGAGTCATCTTACAGCTTAGCTCAAGGATCTGAATACTATGCCAAAGGAAAAGAAATTGTCTCCCTCCAGCAACTTCTTCCACTTTCCAGACTTTAACCTTATTCCACAATGCTTCCATTGTGGTTCCTTATTGTACAAATAGATTCCTTTAGTAGTTTAATAAGATGAATGAATTGATTCTGTATGGTCACAAAAACTTCAGAACTCACTCTGATTGGGTCCTTGCACATGCAGGAAGTTAGAAACAGTTTGTATGGCTGGGCAAATGAGAAGTGGGGCTCAAGTCCGGAGATGGTTTTAGTTTGACATTTTCCCTCAAGAGTTGCCGAGACACACAATCAGCCAAAACTGATTGTCCATCATACCGTTCTCCATGGGCAGGTCTTGCAAAATGCTTTCCTAGGACATCATTCTCGCTGGGTGCCAGTTCAGAGAACACTTGAGATCCTGGTTGCATCCCTTGGAAGATGTCATGACTTGAATCGTGATGAGAGAAACCATTAATATAAAAACCATTTGAGGGCTTTGGTACGCTTCCATAACTCTCTTGCAAGTATGCTGGCTGTTGAAGGTGATTAAAAGGAATTGCACCACTGCCACCTGTCAGAGGAGAGGATGAACCGGAAGTGGTTCGTGGACTAGAGATAGGAGAAGGGGACATTCTTCCATTTAGGTATTTTGGAGACCTTGAGTGCAATAGAGGGCTTCCAATTGGTGAGACAGGGCATGATATGTTCCTCGGAATATGGATATCACTGGAGTGTAGGAATGAAATCAGAATAAAAATTAGCTACACTATCATTGTCATCATTACCACTATAATCATGAGAGAGAGAGAGAGAGAGAGAGATACCTGGCGTGGGAATTAGTTTTCAACACTCTCGAGGAATGAACTGCAAGTCTATCTGAATCCAAGGTTGAGAAATTTCTAGCTTGCCCAATTCCCTGCAAATGTCAACCAAAACCAGCAAAAGTTGGACAGCATAGGAGACCTCAAAAAGGGAGAAGCTACAAATTTAAAAAGCAAACACTTCGTCTTAAAGAAGTGAAGAGAAACTCAAATTCTACACGGCCTATTGAAACATCAGATAGCAACTCTACTTGCTGAGGCATTATGCTTGCTAGGTGACACATTAAAGGAGATGGAACCAACTGCCTAAAGCAGAAGAAACTATTTTAGCGCTCATGGGAAAAATAGATTCCATACCAGAGCTTTCACTCCATTAATAACACCAGGGGAGGCATCTGACAGCTCTGGGCCCGAAACAGGTTTTTCCAGAGGTGCAGCATATTTCACAAAAGGGTGATCCAAAAGTTTAGCAGCTGTGGGACGATCAAGTGGATTTCGTTGTAAGCATTGGATTACAAAATCCTTTCCATCGGCTGAGAGATGATCTGGAATCGCTGGTTGCTCCTTGCTATTCCCAATCTTAAACATGGCAGCAATCTTTACACCACAGGTCATGCAAGGATCAAAAAATGATGAGGAAAAGAACAAGAATGTATGAATTTGAAATACACAATAGAAATTGACAAAGTAACATCAGTCAAAAACGATTCTTTACGACCAAAATACATGAACAGATGTTTTATGGAAACCAGATTCAATCTAGCATACTGACCCCTTCATACTGGCTCCAGGGTGGTTTTGTTGTAGCCATCTCCAAAACAGTGCAGCCAAGACTCCAGATATCCACAGCAAGGTTGCAACCATTTGAGTTCTTTATAACCTGTGTGAACAATGCAAAGGAGAGGTAACATATACCATCAGGAAGCCCGCCAATGAAAGCATAAAGATAAAAACTAGGAAGTCTCACACCTCAGGCGCCATCCAGTATGGGCTTCCCTTGAATGACAAAGGACATGACTGCCCACTGATCTGCATATGAGATAGAGGAAAGCAAGATTGATCATGCAACCTCAATATCATGCTCAAATATAGTTTTAGTTTTGCGATAGAATTAGAAACCATAAACTTATTATGGGAGAAGAAAAGGTGAAGACATTTACGAATTCAGCACTATTTAAGGTCTTAGATTTGTACTTTTACATTTTAATATGCATTTCAAAACATCTCAGCTAATAAATATTAGAGCAAGGTATATTTCGCTGCTTAAGAATTATGGTAATGATCATTCATTTCCCCAATTGAATGCAATAAGCATGATTTCAACACAATTAATTAACCACTTGCAAAATGAAATAGGATTATAACTATTCTTACATGCTTTGCCATCCCAAAGTCTGCCAATTTAACACGGCCATTTGGGTCCACAAGTATATTTGCTCCTTTGATATCCCTAAGAAATAAAGTGGACAAAGCTGAATACTGCATGACCTCAGCAGACATTAGTACTCAATACATATGCATCTATGCAATCCATACCTGTGAACAGTGTTTTTAGCATGTAAATATGCAAGGCCTGACAAGATTTGTTGAGTATAACTACGAATTGCTAGCTCGCCAAACTGTCCATAGTCTTGAAGAAGTTTATAGATTGACCCACCAGATACATACTCCAGGTATATATAAATTTTGTCCCCCACCTGTTCAAGTAGCTTACAGTGATCATGTAGATAATTTAGAGGTATATTCATAGCTTACATAAGCGGTTTGCATAGGTTATTTGATTTTTTTTTTTTTTTTAATTTGAAAAGTATTTCAGATGATGTAGACAGTAAATCTCTGAGGCTTGTGAACCACAGCTATTGAAGATATTGGTATATTAATTCATTTAGTCAGTGGACTTAGCACAGTTTTAAGTAAATGGACCATTTCCAGATGTCATAGGCATAAAATATGATGAAAGCGTAATCATCCTGAAAGCACTAATCAAAGTGTTAACATGCATAAAATGATAGACATAAGACTTACTGTTTCAGACCCATAATACTGCACAATGTTTGGATGCCGCAAACGGCTGAGCAGAGCAATTTCCTGTCCAAACACTAAATGTTAGAACTTTTTCCATTTGCTCATAGCTACATAAAACTCAAAACAAATATAAGAATCTAACAAAATTAAATTTGGAAAGTAATAAATAAATAAAGCAATATGAAACTTAAATCTACCAGGGCAATCACCTGCATTAATTGCTTAGCACTTTCCTTAGATTTTGCATCATCTGAAAATAAAGTAACCTCCTTCATTGCACACATTTCTCCATTCTCACTAAACAAGGTGATGATATAAATCAGATGGGCACAAACTAAATAAATCATGTCAGATACCCAAGAAATTAAACATTGAGAAATTTGCGAAACATTAGCATCAGGTATCCACCTCAAAGTACTTTGTACTTGATATATGATTGCATGTGTCACCTTAATAATATCAAACTTTAATGAAATAATATATGCAATTATATTTTCTTAAGTGCACCTGTTAAAACCAACGTAAACGTGTCCAAATGTCCCTCTGCCCAATAGCTTTCCCTTTTTCCAGCGTGATCCAGGACTTGCTGGATTCTCTGCTCTTCCAGGGCTTCGCGGCACAGAAGGAGAAGTTGCTGCAGAATTGGAATGAGCAAAAGGAGAAGAATTAGAAACCGCCACTGGAGGAAGAGGCAAACGGTGACTCTGTTGCTTCCCATCATCAGGCCAACTTGTCTGTGACTCAGATGGTGTTCCAACTGATCTAGGATGGATAGGTGTGACAGCACCACTTTGAATTCTGGAACCTGGGCCAGGGCTAGTCATTCTGGGACTAGGTGCTGGAGAGTACTCAGGGCTACCCCTGCTTTGTTGCCAAAAGAACTGTGCAGAGATATCCCCTCCCATAGAATTATGCCCAGAATTTTGACCTGAACCAGGACTTGAGCAGTGGCCAGATCCATGTAAAGTGATGTCGGGGTAAGGCTTCGCAGCCCAAAAAGCAGTGTTCATCACCTGCTCAGCGCCAAATACTCTCATTGGACTTCTGGAAGGACTTGACATGGAGCTGTCTGGAGCACTGCAGAATGCACCATGATAAGGAACCTGTAGGTTTGGCACGTGACTGCTCAAGGGCCTCTGTTTAGGAGATGTAGAGGAAATTCGATTGTTGAAAGAAGGGTTAGCTGAGTTTTTAGAATCTCTAGAGTTTATTGGGATGGCATTTGAGGATTGATCCTTGGGCATCAAGCTTCATCAAAAATTCAGTAAATTTGTCAGGAATGAGCAAGCTAGAAGAATGATAACAATTAACTAATCATGCAAACACAAGAGAAAACCCATGTCGGAAGCAAATGCAAACATAGTGCTATTTCTAAGCAAGCTCACCTGCAAGGACTCCCCATGGCAGTTCTAGTCCCATTTTCATAGTCAGTGGCTTGTGGACTACGATGGCGTGAGTCAGTTGCATCATCACTATCCACAGAACTCTCGCTAGACAGTGAAGCTGTAACCAAATCTAGATCTAAATCATTAGGATTTGATCTGCTTTGGATGCATACAGGCCTTGGGAGAGGCATAAAAATTGATGGCTTGGAGCCCTTTTCGCATCTTGGCTTTGTTGATATGCTAATTCCAGAATCTGTACGACCCACGGTTGCAGGGAGTGGAAGTGGTTGAGCATGAGAAGGCCTATCAGCAAAACTTTGACACCTTGCCACTTGTTTAGAAGGAGAAGGAGATCTAGATTCTTGAGGGGAGCGAGACCCCTTTTCTGAAACTGTGTCACTGCATTGTTTTCGAGCCCCTCCTGATCCACAGCTCACTTTACTATCAGATGAAGTCCTCAATTTTCGGTGCCATGTACCGATTAGACTTTCCTTGCTTGTCTTCTTCTTTGCTTCTCTCGACGACGACTTCCCCCACCATGGCATATTTCTCATCAAACGTTTACAATCAGCAGGCAAAGACTTTAAAGCAACCCATTTACAAGTATCAAAATTACATTATAAAAATAGAAGACACATTTGAAAGTAAACCCATTTGGAAAATAGGATTGTTAAGCAATTATTAACCTTGTAGTGCTTTGGCTACCAATATAAGGTTCAATTCTTAAGTCTGACAATGACTCCACCTTAATAGGAGCTACGGCAAGGCCACAAGTTGCCTGAAAGCTGCAAGAAGAAGGCATTCTTATATTGCCTGAAAGCTTTTATACTTGCTTAATGTTTACCAAAACTAAGAAGGCATTCTTATATTGCCTGAAAGCTTTTATACTTAATGTTTACCAAAAATAAGTTGGCTCTGTATATCATGCAAATTAAACTGCCTAGAAAACTTAAAACAGAATCTTCTTTTTTAAGTATATAATTCATTTCTCTCCAAGAGTACAAAGGTTAGAAGCACTTACATACTTAAAACTAAATCTTTGGAAGATAAACAAAAATTAAATACAAATAAAAGATCCAAAAAAAAATATATATATATATATATAAATATATATTCTACAAGCTTCCTGCGGTATACTCAGAGACTCACTCACTCCTTCATGTATAGTCAACTTCATACAACATTGATCCAATAAAATCTATAAAACATATAAACCATTCAACCTAGACTCAACTAAGCTTTTGAAGATTCCCAAAGACCCTGTCAAACCTCAAAAATTGAACGATTCCACAACTTCAATTTTCTGTCCTAGAATTAACAATGAAAGGGCAACTATCAAATCGTACAATTTTTCTGCGTGGTGATCAAAAGATTCTACTTTCCATAATTGGACCCTCATATCTATCAGCATGAATTTTTTACCATTAGCCGACCTTCCCCCAACCCATCCCTACCACCTCTTTTCCAATCCAGAACCAAAAGCATCAATCATCCATATAGTCCCCAAAAAAAAAAAAACATTGAAAAAGATTGGAAAACCCATATTTACAATCCAAATTTTCATCATCCGTGCACGACAATACAAGTTTTAAACCACTCCACGACCAAGACGCCTATATGGTTATAATTTCTTCACCTATTATCCCAAAAAAAAAAAAAAAAAAAGGCTATTCGTGTAAATCAAAATTTTCTCTTTCTTTTTTCTTCTTCTAAATATTTGACAAATGAACACTATAGATTACGATCGCATGTTTGCTCATATTCGCTCCACGTACACAGATCTACTAAAAGTTCCGAATTTTAATCAAACAGATATGAAAAAAAAAAAAAAAAAAAAAACAAAACAACTGACTTGACGAATACCAATCAGTTACTTAAATTAGACTAAATGGGAAAGTAAAAGACGGAGACTTACTATAAGTACTCGAAGCTGAAATTTTTTCCCAGCTAAACCCACTTTGAATTTAGCACAAATCTGAGTGATGGTATTATTGAATTCCCCAAATTGCCTTTGCCAAGTGATAGCGCCCAAAATTATCAACAAGAAAACAAAAACAAAAACAAAAAAAAAAAACCTATAAATCTGAAATGTAAGAAATGGGATTGAAATGGATGTTTCACGTGTTTTATGAATTGAAGAGATTGCAGAAGATCGCTTAGAAGGGGAGAAAGAGAAACCAAAAAATAAAAATAAAAACGAGTAAGAAAAAAACAAAAAAAAAAAAAAGAATAAAAAAAAAGGAGTATGTCGGAGCTAAGACATGGAGTTGTCTGAAAGAGGGGTTTGATTTTCTTTTTATTATTATTATTATTTTATTTAAATATCATTTGCAATTCATAAAATATTTTTTTCAAAAAAAAAAAAAATGATTAACAATATTATTATATATACAGTTTCCAATATGCATCACCATGTTATATAAATACTATCTTGCTTTACATATTGGCCACTGGATCTTATTCCCTTCTATTAATTTTACTTCACTAAAATTGTGTCCATTCAATTCAATTTTCTTTTGGGTATTGATTTCAATTCTCTCTTTCTTGTTTGTTTTTTTCTTGGAAATTAATAGAATCTAATTTCATAAATCAGTATCTGAAAATTGTCCACTTCAATTCAAACAAAAGACAATTAATTTTGGGTTTATTCAACCATTTTGACTTCAAAAATATAACAAAAATGAAAATAAAGAATATCAGTTAGACCCTGTGAATAGCGTATGAAACTAACATACCCAATAAATTTGGTGACAATTATATTTTTATGATGAATTTGAAAAATCTATAACATCTTTGAAGTGGGAATTAATGAAATTTAGTACCCATTAAAGGACACTTATAATTGCAAATTAAAAGTCATCATTTGTATATGCAATAAATATTCATCATTGCATTTTATAGCTTTAATTCAAAGTATCATATATTACTGCCACTTTTATGTTATTTTATTTTCCTGGAGTTTCATTATGGACTTCAATTGAATTCTCTATATGATTATGCCTCGCAGAACATGATTCAAATTCTTTTTCTATCCACATAAAATAATTAAATTAGCATGTGAAATCTACAAATTTATTAAACATAAAGATTCCTTTCATTATATATAGAATTTTTCACCATCATATTGTCATTTTGTTAAAGTGTTAACTATAAAACAAATTTGCAAATATTTTTCTTGGCTCTCTTTTTTCTTAGTTCTTTTTTTTTTTTTTTTTATTTTATTACTGTTGGTGGGGATGGGGGTTACTCAAAGTTGAAAATGAAATTAGGCCAATTTATTTGTAATAATTAAAATGATTTGAAAACCGAAATGCATATTGCATTAAAATGCCCAATACAAGATATTAGCGTTTACTTGCTAAAGTCAATATGGTCTATCTCTTTTGTAGTATTATATTTTGTTTTCCTCTGGGCCAAAGAGAGTCAGAGTCCCAACAATCTACCCCAAACATAGGAAAATAACTCCTAGCCTTTCAAATCATAATAAATGTCAACATCTTTCATGCCACAAATATAAAAGAACAATATTTTTTATTATTAAAAATTAGGATTTAACATCAAAATTATTTACTTTTTTTTTATTTTTGGGTGAATAGCTCAAAATTATTTACTTTTTTTTTTTGTGAATAGAACATTGCATAAAGCACAAAAGAACCCCCAAGAAGGAGGATTACAAGCAAACATTCTTGCCCAGACGATCAAGACCACACAAATTTAAAATATCGGAGGGCAAGATATCAACATTACAACTTAAATAAAAAACAGAGGAACCAGATAAAGCTTTTTTTTGCTAATAAATCAGCTAAGCCATTGGAAGATCTAGCATTCCATTTTAACGACCAGATGAATTTTTGGAGTCTCACTTGAAGCTCTATCATCTCAGAATAGGTGAACCAGCTAGGAGGAGGGGAAGATTGGTCAACAATTTCTTTTTCCACCATAGCAGCATCTGAGGACCATTCAATAAGATTCCATCCTTTGTCTTTTACCACCTCAAAATTATTTACTTTGCTACTCAACTGCCCGTAAATATAATAAAAAACTTAGTGGAGTCATTGAAATGATATATATATAGTTTGATTTTATTTTAGGAGAAAGAAATTAGAATTGAAAAAGGTGGGAATAAAATAAATAAATAAGATATTATAGTTGGTGCAAGTTGTTGATAAGGTTCTTCCACTTGATTTGCTCAAGCTGGCGTACCCAATTGGAATATTTTGTTGACTAAGTTCAGTATTTTGATGCAGTCCATGCGTAATTTGTCAAACAAATCAATAGTAAAAACGAGTTTTTCTTTTTTTCAATTTTTTTTTTTTTTTGGGTAAAGCAAAAAAAATTGTCTCCTATTATATCATGGACATTAGGTTACACATCCAATATAATAATATAATTTTTTTTCAAAATAATAAAGAGTTTATCAAATTTTAAACTACAACTTTCAAATCCATAGATTTAATGGTTGAATAAATTTCTTATTAAATTACCACTTTTGACATTGTAAAAAAGAGTCTTCTTTGTAAATTCCTATCTCCATAATTATTGTCTCTTAATTTCATACAAACTTAAATATATATTTTAAATTCTTATAGTTATTTTTTGAATTCAAATTGTACTATAATTTATAATATAATCATTTTTTTTTTCAAGACAAATTGCATAGGGCATTTTTTGGGGCCAACTTTCATTAGAATCAATTTTATATTTTCAAATTGTGAATTAAAATGTTTGAATAATGTAACAATTTATTAGTAAAACTTATTAATTATTTTTTCTATGACTTGTGTGGTTATTAGGGCAATAAAAATATGGTTTTTCCCGTATCCGTTGTTAGATGCGGATGTCACATCTTCATGGGCCATAAGATCTTTTCCTTACTTCCATTCTTTAACTTTGATTAAACTCATTGAAATAGTCACATGTTAGTTTGAAGATATTTTCATTTTATTATTTTTATTTAGTATTTTTTTTCAAAAAATGAGAATTTACTATATATTTAGGTTATAAAAAATTAAGGTGGTATTGAATTTTAAATGAGGTGAATATGTTGTTCATGCTTGTGAGGATATTCTAGTAGTAATGCCCACAGCCCACTTCTTTATATGAGTAACCCCCAATGATAAAAAAAAAAAAAACAAAAAATAATAATAAAAAAAAAGAAAAAAAGTTGGTACTTTGTTCCAAGTAAAATGGTAAAATTGATTAAAGAAAAAGAAAGGAAATTGGTGCAAGAAACAAGTATTTTATGGGACAAAAGATGGGAATGTAAACAAGGGGAGATGTATTTGGTTTATTTGTGGTTGGGAGGTCCCCCAAATGCACATGCCTTGGCTCCACGATTTCTTTATTATTATGTTTGCTGGCAGCTGGTTATTGGTCCATCCCATCTCATCACTCAATGGCAAATTACCACTATTCAGTAAATATTTTCCACCAATTTTAATTCCTTTTTCAAACAAGAAATCAAGGTTCTTTTTTTTTTTTTTTGGTTTATCATTATTATTATTATTTATGCTACAAAAGATGATAATTATTTTTACTATTTATTTTTTTAAGGAAAAAAAAAAAAAAAAAGCCAACAACGATTCCTAATCGGGCTAATGGTGGAGTGGGCTTAATACTTCATTCCAGGTGCCTGATACACAGATAGAAAATTTAGCCCAATAGTCTTTGATTGGCCCAATTATTCAAAAGACAAGCATTTTCCCAAAAATAAAGGGCACTGGCCAAATTTTCCATCGGTCTCATATTTCATGTTCCAGGGACCAAAACAATGCCGCCACAGCTGAGACTTGGCATCGCTCCATTCACCACATAACCGTTCATTACATAAAACCATTTTTTTTACAATAATTTCTCTCTACGTCTAACTGTTTTGAACTCATAACCTTCAACACATAGTTGAAAATGGTTCACCAACTTAGCCAACTTCACTTGTCATCATTACATAAAACTTGTGCCAATTTAGTATAACAGTTTTTTCCTTCCAAATTTCTATTAAAGATAAAAGTTTAGTTTTCTTTATATAACTTTCCATTACTATCATTATATTCTTTTTTTTTTTTCCACCGTACATCACATCTATTTACAAAAGATTTTACCATCAAAAGCTCCATCTAGATAAGCTATGCCAAACGGACTACATGTTAATTCTTAATTCTTTCTTAGGCTATATATACATGTCTTACATAGACAAAGTGACAAGCAGGCAACTTTTGTAGATGGCATATTGTTGTTTTCTTTACATATGTAACTCTTTACAAGCTGTCGATATCATCATTGTGGATATTATAAACAAAGTCATTCAACCATGTAGATTCTGTACAAGATTGGGGGAGTTGTATGCTAATGTATATTTTCATTGAATAACTAAAAATTTGGAATATTTTGTTTTGTTAATGTTTTTGTTTGTGGGAAGTTTGATACATAAATATGATTTCAAAACAAGCACACACCAAAAAAGGTCATCTTATGAGTGTTAAACCAATAGCAGTGACAATAAAAGTAGATGGAATACCAAATTTGAGGTGGTTCCAGAAGGTTAGTGTGTATCCAAGATTTGGAGCTCGGCGAGCTTGTTCACACACTATCAACTTAGCTGCTGATCCTAACAGTGAGAGGTTCCCTGCTATTGTGCTCACCCATGCTAAGATCAGCCAAGCTTTCTTCTCGTCTGCTGCAGAAATCATAGCTGCTGATGCTGCTACTCGTGCTCCAAGCAACAGAACTGGACCATAAAAAACCAATGTTTTGAGTTTGAGAAAGGTTAAAACACAAGGCAGTGAGAATCCTAAACATTGGTTTATTGAACATTGAATATGCACAAGAAAAAACACACTGCCATCTTAAAATGGAGTATATATGTAAGGAATTGATGATAATCATCTTCGCACGTGCACCAAATGAACATGGAGATACTTCCTCTTGCAGGTTCTGAAACCAACTATAATCAAAAGATTCAAGTGATGCATAAAGCAGACATTTTCAGCCAACTTGGCTATTGATAAAACAGTGCTACTGCTCAAAACAAATTTTGGCAACTCAGGGTATCAAGAATTTTTCATTCTAAAATGCTAAATTTTCATAAAACAGACTATAAAGAGGCAATTTAACATTTCACAAACAGAATAAGAGATGCATACCAGTTGGCACATTTGAAGCCAAATTTGATAGGACAAGTACCACAACTGCAAGAACGGCTATCCCACTGGCACTATCAACTCGTTCATAAGGCTCCACAAACTCCCATAATGTGTTTGTTATCCCTGTTTTATTAAAGCCATCAACCGTGATAAACATTCCACAGAAGAAAATCAAAAGCGAGTAGGAGACCTGGTCAAAGAAGAGAAACAAATTTAAGAGATCATAATTTTCTCCAACAAACAAGTCAGCATTTGTAATTTGCTACAAAAATGTTCTATAAGCTTAGCAATTTTAAAACGTGTTTTGAAGCACTAAAAATAAAAAGCTTTTTTCGCACGAAGATTTTACCTTGTCTAGGCATGGCCCAGCATCCTTGAAATCAAGAACTATAAGATCAAGTGCCGCAGTAATTGCAGTCCATGGCATATTCATTCCCAAAAGCAAAGCAATCAACATTCCGAGAGTAACACAGTAAACTCAAAATTTCCACAATATTCCTTTCCATCTGGTGCTTTTATCTTCCTTCTCTTCTGAATGAATAGTTTCTTCCTTTCTTTGAGAGAACAAATCACTCATTGAATCCTTTGATGCATTTGAATTTCTTGTGGACTCCAAAGCATCAACTCCTAGGATTTCATTATCGCTCATACTTGATCGGTTTCTCAGATTCTCAGCAGAAATATTGTTTCCTACAACATTTGGAGAACCATTTGTGGATGAAAAATGTGACATTGTGGCCGGTGAAAACCTATGGGAATTAACATCTTCCTCCGCAACAACTTCTGAAGTTGCATCCTCTTCATCCTTCTGGATGGACAACAACTTCCAGTACATGGATAGAAGAATCAAAGCATTGACTAAAACCCCAACAAGCATTGCGGGGAGAATTCCAAACAAAAAACTTCCAAAGGAAATCTTACTCTGTACAGCTATAACCAGGTTTTGAGGATTGCCAATTGGAGTAGCTGAAGACCCTATATTTGAACTTGAGGCAAGGGCAAGTAGGAATGGATGGGGTGGGAGATTATGTTGCCTTGCAATTTTCAACACAAATTCAGTCAAAACCACACAAGAAGTGTCATTTGTGAAAAGGGCGCTCGAAATGGCAGAAATCAAGCAGATTCTAAAGAGCAAGTCTTTTGCTCCTTTGCTTTTCCATGAAAGCAATTTACCCAAATACTTGAACATATCAGCTCTTTCAAGATATACACTAACAACCATAGTTCCAAAGAGAAGTCCAAGGATTGGGAGATCTATAGCAGCATAAGCTTGATCCGGATTTAGGACTCTGAATATGACCATAAGCATAGCACCAAGAAGAGACCCTGCAGTCCTCCCAACTGGTAGAAAAGGTACCGCTGGGAACACTGCCAACACCCAGAAGATTGCAAAGGCAATCGAGCCTAGAGCCACTTTTACAGGAGAAGCCATGGCCATTTTTGCAACGTCAAGAAGATGATATGTAGCTTTTACTTTGCACAGTATTCCAATGGGCTCATGTAAATCAATATAACTCCATGGCTAATTCCCACATAATCTATCCAGTCAAGAAATTAATGCTCCGAGGGGGAACCGCTTATGCAAAGATTCAACAATAGGTCTCTGCCACTGTGCCACACATGCAAGGAACAAAATGTCTTTGCCACTGGTGAACAAACATGTAGGAATGCAAACTTGTAATAGCCATTATTGCATGATTGGATTATGTAAAAATCTTGATAAAATCACAGAGAAAAATTATTTCTCATAATTGGAAGAGAATGATGAGTTCAGCTAAACTAATAATCTATGGTTGTATTAAACTTATTTCACAAACTTTTTTTTTTTTTTTTTCGTGCTTTTGACTTGAAGACAACATAGAGGTTGCAATCAAATCTTATAACAATCATTGGTGGACAATAGAATGAATAATTCAGCAATTTGAAGAAAATGTCACTTCCACTCCGAGTCCATGCTATTCAAATTCTAAGCTAAATCCAATTTGAACCCAGAAAAATCCAGATTCAAAATTCCGCCGTATAATCATAGAAAATGAATTTATAGCATCTAAAGAAACTACCCACATAATGATATCAATTTCAAATAGGATAACAGAAACCATATTTTTCCACAACCTTCAAACAGTACTACTTGGAAGCAGTTTTTTACTGGCCTTCAAAGAAAATCTAACCCGAATTAATAATAATAAACCCAGATTGAAAAGTTATTTTAAAAAAAAAAAGAAAAAAAAAGCGGAAAAGTTACCACAAAAAGGGAAATTGGAAGTGGGTTTAATAAACACTATCTGTCGCTTTAAACACAAACAAATATTTAATCCTCTCCCGGCGTCAAAAATATGTAAAGGTCTTATTTGCATGCTTAAAAGCAGCTCTTTTTGTTGGCTTTGGAATCGTGAGTGCTTTTGATTCAGGGGTTGTCACTGTGCAAAAGATTGGATAAAATGGATCACAAAGAGCCGCAGTCTCGCATGAGCAAAGTTTTTTCTTTCCAACCCAGAAAATAAAAGTAAAAAACAACGAAGTTTTCTTGACACATAGTCAACCTTAAAAAAAATAATAATAAAAAAATTTAAAGAAAATTGAAAAAACAAGCTGTGCTAATGGGGCATATACACGTGCAGTAAATATTGGTGTACACGATATGGAATTTCGATTATTTTATTGAATGAGATCATTTAATTGACTAAATCAAAGTCAAAAACGATTTGAAGGTTTTATGGGTTTGTACGAAACAACAATGACATTATGTTTGCTCTGTCTATTACCAATTTAACACCCACATAAGACAAACCATACTTTACTCATAAGTCATAACTAGTCTAAATCGCATTTGACAAACAAAATTTCATTGGGAAAAAAAAAAAAAAAAAAGTTGAACTCACTATTTGCCCATTGAAACGTATGTATATAACTCAAAATTACTTGGGTTTTGAGTTTCTTTTTAACTTTTTTGGTGAAAAATTTATTTCTTAGGTTAGGAGTTTCAGATCCCAAAACTGATAGTGATATACAATAACTTAATCCTATTCACAGAGAATCTCTTCGAATGGATGATATTAAATATGCTTTTATATTGTCTTTATCAAATAATATTAGATAGAATAATTGGTTGCTTAGGTGAGTGAAACAGTGGGGGAGTTTTTTTTTTTTTTCCCGGTTTTAAACTAAAATTAAACAATTAAAAATTTTCTCATTTATTTATTTATTTTATTTCTTAACTTTGGGCTCCAAGTTTTCCCACTGATTGTGATCGAGTTGAATTGATTGCAAACTATTTTTTGAGATTTGTTTGATTTAATAATTTTATGTTATGACAGAGTTCCAACCTGTTCAAGTAACGAAGTAGCATGTAATAATGTTGAAATGAGGGTTAAGAAAATGAGTTTTTTTTTTTTGGGGTTTATCATTATTATTATTTATGCTACAAAAGATGAAAATTATTTTTACTATTTATTTTTTTAAGAAAAAAGCCAACAACGAATCCTAATGGTGGAGTGGGCTTAATACTTCATTCTAGGTGCCTGAGACACAGATGTAAAATTTAGCCCAATCGTCTTTGACTGGCCCAATTATTTAAAAGACGAGCATTTTCCCAAAAATAAAGGGTACTGGGCCAAATTTTCCATCGGCCTCTCTCATATTTCATGTTCCAAGGACAAAAACAATGCCGCCACAACTGAGATTTGGCTGCCCTCCATTCACCAACATAATCGTCGTTACATTAAAACCAATTTTCTTTTTTTTTTCTTTTTTTTTTTTATCATTTACAGTAATTTTTCTCTACACCTAACTGTTTTGAAACTTATAACCTTTAAGACATAGTTGAAAATGATTCAATCAACTTAACCAACCTCATTTGTCATCATTACATAAAACTTGTGCCAATTTGGTATGACATTTTTTTCCTCCTAAAGTTCTATTAAAGATACAAAAGTTCTATGAAAATAAAATTTTGTATTTGGCTACAGATAGACTGAGTTTTTTTTTTTTTTGGCTTAAAACACCTGGTTTTCCTCCTTCTATAAAAGCCTGAAATTTAACTTCTTCCAAAAAGCAGAAAATAAGCTATCAAGGAAAGTTTAGTTTTCTTTATATATCTTTCCTTTAATATCATTACATTCTCTTTATTTTTTCCCCCTCTGTGCATCACATCTATTTACAAAAGATTTAACTATTAAAAGCTCTATCTAGATAAGCTATCCCAAACGGACTATTCTTTCTTAGGCTATATACACATGACTTACATAGACACAGTGCCAAACAGGCAACTTTTGTAGATGGCATGTTGTTGTTTTCCTTGCATGTGTAACTCTTTCCAAGCTATCGATGTCATCATCGTGGATGTCATAAACAAAGTCATTCAACCATGTAGATTCTATAAAAGATTCAGGTTTAGATGAAGAAGAAAAAATAAAAACAAACAAACAAAACAAAAAAAAAGGGGTATGCTAATATATATTTTCATTGAATAACTAAAAGTTTGGAATATTTTGTTTTGTTAATGTTTTTGTTTGTGGAAAGTTTGATACATAAATACGATATTAAAAAACAAGCACATACCAAAAAAGGTCACCTTATGAGTGTCAAACCAATGGCAGTGACAATAAGAGTAGATGGAACACCAAATTTGAGGTGGTTCCAGAAGGTAAGAGTGTATCCAAGATTTGGTGCTCGGCGAGCTTGTTCACACACTATCAAGTTGGCTGCTGATCCCAACAGTGAGAGGTTCCCTGCTATTGTGCTCACCCATGCTAAGATCAGCCAAGCTTTCTTCTCGTCCGCCGCGGAAATCATAGCTGCTGATGCCGCAACTCGTGCTCCAAGCAACAGAACTGGACCATAAAAAACCAATGTTTTGAGTTTGAGAAAGGTTAAAACACAAGGTAGTGAGAATCCTAAATATCGGTTGATTGAACATTGAATATGCACAAGAAAAGACACACTGCCATCTTAAAATGGAGGATATATGTTAGAGGAATTGATGATAATCATCTTCGCACTTGCACCAAATGAACATGGAGATACTTCCCCTTCCAGGTTCTGAAGCCAACTATAATTAAAAGATTCAAGTGATACATAAAGCAGACATTTTCAGCCAACTTGGGTATTGATAAAACAGTGCTGTTGCTCAAAACAAGTAGTGAACTTTCTGGTGATTAGGCAGAGAAAAGTAAAAAGGCTACTTTTTTGGTTCCAACCAATATTGTAAATGAGTTCTGAGTTTTTGCAACTCGGGTTGTCAAAAATTTTTCATTCTAACATGCTTTCATAAAACAGACAATAAGGAGGCAATTTAACATTTCACAAACAGAATAAGAGATATATACCAGTTGGCACATTTGAAGCCAAATTTGATAGGACAAGTACCACAACTGCAAGAACGGCTATCCCACTGGCACTATCAACTTGTGCAAAGGGCTCCACAAACTCCCAGAATGTGCTTGGTATCCCTGTTTTGTTAAAGCCATCAACTGTGATAAACATTCCACAGAAGAAAATCAAAAGCGAATAGGAGACCTGGTCAAAGAAGAGAAACAAATTTAAGAGGTCATACTTTTCTCCAACAACAAAATCAGCATTTGTAATTTGCTACAAAAATGTGCTATAAGCTTAGCAATTTTAAACATGTTTTGAAGTACTAAAATAAAGAGCTTTTTTCGCACAAAGATTTTACCTTTTCTAGGCATGGCCGAGCATCCTTGAAATCAAGAACTATAAGAGCAAGTGCAGCAGTAATTGCAGTCCATGACATATTCATTCCCAAAATCAAAGCAATCAACATTCCTAGAGTAACACAGTAAACGCAAAATTTCCACAGTATCCTTTTCCACCTGGTGCTTTTGTCTTCCTTCTCTTCTGAATGAATAGTTTCTTCATTTCTTTGAGAGGACAAATCACTCATTGAATCCTTTGATGCATTTGAATTTCTTGTGGACTCCAAAGCATCAACTCCTAGGATTTCATTATCGCTCATACTTGATCGGTTTCTCAGATTCTCAGCAGAAATATTGTTTCCTACAACATTTGGAGAACCATTTGTGGATGAAAAATGTGACATTGTGGCCGGTGAAAACCTATGGGAATTAACATCTTCCTCCGCAACAACTTCTGAAGTTGCATCCTCTTCATCCTTCTGGATGGACAACAACTTCCAGTACATGGATAGAAGAATCAAAGCATTGACTAAAACCCCAACAAGCATTGCGGGGAGAATTCCAAACAAAAAACTTCCAAAGGAAATCTTACTCTGTACAGCTATAACCAGGTTTTGAGGATTGCCAATTGGAGTAGCTGAAGACCCTATATTTGAACTTGAGGCAAGGGCAAGTAGGAATGGATGGGGTGGGAGATTATGTTGCCTTGCAATTTTCAACACAAATTCAGTCAAAACCACACAAGAAGTGTCATTTGTGAAAAGGGCGCTCGAAATGGCAGAAATCAAGCAGATTCTAAAGAGCAAGTCTTTTGCTCCTTTGTTTTTCCATGAAAGCAATTTACCCAAATACTTGAACATATCAGCTCTTTCAAGATATACACTAACAACCATAGTTCCAAAGAGAAGTCCAAGGATTGGGAGATCTATAGCAGCATAAGCTTGATCCGGATTTAGGACTCTGAATATGACCATAAGCATAGCACCAAGAAGAGACCCTGCAGTCCTCCCAACTGGTAGAAAAGGTACCGCTGGGAACACTGCCAACACCCAGAAGATTGCAAAGGCAATCGAGCCTAGAGCCACTTTTACAGGAGAAGCCATGGCCATTTTTGCAACGTCAAGAAGATGATATGTAGCTTTTACTTTGCACAGTATTCCAATGGGCTCATGTAAATCAATATAACTCCATGGCTAATTCCCACATAATCTATCCAGTCAAGAAATTAATGCTCCGAGGGGGAACCGCTTATGCAAAGATTCAACAATAGGTCTCTGCCACTGTGCCACACATGCAAGGAACAAAATGTCTTTGCCACTGGTGAACAAACATGTAGGAATGCAAACTTGTAATAGCCATTATTGCATGATTGGATTATGTAAAAATCTTGATAAAATCACAGAGAAAAATTATTTCTCATAATTGGAAGAGAATGATGAGTTCAGCTAAACTAATAATCTATGGTTGTATTAAACTTATTTCACAAACTTTTTTTTTTTTTTTTTCGTGCTTTTGACTTGAAGACAACATAGAGGTTGCAATCAAATCTTATAACAATCATTGGTGGACAATAGAATGAATAATTCAGCAATTTGAAGAAAATGTCACTTCCACTCCGAGTCCATGCTATTCAAATTCTAAGCTAAATCCAATTTGAACCCAGAAAAATCCAGATTCAAAATTCCGCCGTATAATCATAGAAAATGAATTTATAGCATCTAAAGAAACTACCCACATAATGATATCAATTTCAAATTGGATAGCAGAAACCATATTTTTCCACAACCTTCAAACAGTGCCTGCTTGGAAGCAGTTTTTCACTGACCTTCAAAGAAAATCTAACCCGAATTAATAATAATAAACCCAGATTGAAAAGTTCTTTAAAAAAAGAAAGTGAAAAAGTTACCTCAAAAAGGGAAATTGGAAGTGGGTTTAATAAAAACTGTCCCTCGCTTTAAACACATACAAATATTTAATCTTCTCCAGGCTTCAAAAATATGTAAAAGGTCTTATTTGCATGCTTAAAAGCAGCACTTTTTTTTGTTGGCTTTGGATGTGGTGAGTGCTTTGGATTCAGGAGTTTCCACTTTGCAAAAGATTGGACTAAAATGGATCGCACAGATCCGCAGACTCACATGAGCAAAGTTTTTTCTGCCAACCCAGAAAATAAAAGTAAAAAACAACAAAGTTTTCTTGACACATAGTCAACCAAAAAAAATTTTAAAAAAAAATTGAAAAAACTAGTTGTGCTAATAGAGCATGTACACGTGCAGTAAATATTGGTGTAGACGATATGGGATTTCGATTATTTGATTGAATGAGATCATTTAATTAACTAAATTAAACTAAAAAATGATTTGACGTTTTATGGGTTTGTATTAAACAACAATTTTGCTCTTTGTCTATTACCAATTTAACACCCACATAAGACAAACCATACTTTACCCATAAGTCATTGCTAGTCCAAATCGCATTTGACAAACAAAATTCCAATGAAAAAAAAAAAAAGAAAAAAAAAAAAGAAAGAAAGTTGAACTTACCATTTGCCCATTGAAACGTATGAATCTAACTCAAAATCACGTGGGTTTTCGAGTTTCTTTTTAACTTTTTTGGTAAAAAATTAATCTCTTAGGTTAGGAGTTTCAGATCCCAAAACTGATAGTGATATACGGTAACTTAATCCCATTCCCAGAGAATCTCTTCAGATGGATGATATTAAATATGCTTTTATATTGTCTTTATCAAATAATATTAGACAGAATAATAGTTTAATTGAACGTTATTTTATCTTGGCTGTCTAGGTGAGTGAAAGAGTGGGGGAGGATATATATTTTTTTTTTTTGTCCCTGGTTTTAAACTAAAATTTATACAAATAAAAATTTTCTCATTTATTTATTTTATTTCTTAAATTTGTGGTCCAAGTTTTCCCATTGATTATGATCAAGTTGACCTGATGAAATTGACTGCAAACTATCTTTTGAGATTTGTTTAATTTCAATAATTTTATGTTTATGTCAGAGTTCCAACCTGTCCAAGTAACGAAGTAACATGTAATAATAGAGTAATGAGGGTTAAGAAAATGACATGTTTTTGTTTCTACGTTGTTGTTGGATCATGCACTTTTCAGATTTTAGGAAGTGCTGTAAAATTCGGCTAATTTTCTAGTAATTATCTGGTGTACCTACACCAGGGTTATATATGGCATTACATTATCTTCGTTTGGTGTTTTTTTGTTTTGTTTTTTGTTGTTTTAAAAATTATTTTAAGAAGAGATTGTAATTTGTAATTTGTAATTTTTTTCAGTGGACGGTTCGCCAAGTCCCCAAATGATTGTTGCAGGTTGGGGTCCTCCCATTTCCTTTTGTCTCCCTTTGGTGGTTGCCTGGTTCTTTGGCTGCTCAATCAAAACCCCTATTTTTTATTTTTTTTTTAAGAAAAGAATTAGGACACGTGTCCTGGAATGTTTGGCTTATCAATATTATTCTGAAATGAAAACAAAAACAAAGCTAGATCTCAATTAGTTAGGCTTAAGGAAATTTTCAAACGAAACAGGATTTATGTGGCTTACGTTTAACTTGCTCTTGTGGATCCCATACATATTTACTGAAGGTTAATTAAAACAAATAAAACTCTTTAATGAAACCTACAGTTAAACAAAATGAATATGATAATCAACCAAAATATTGGATCCCCTTAGGCATTTGATATATATTACATTAATCATGAATTATAATATTAAAAAAATAAAAATAAAAATTTGATATTCTATATATAGGGAGGAATTTATTAGGTATATAGCTTCTGTAACATATCATTTTCATAGGACCCAAAACCAGCTACCCAAATAATTGGAGCCCAAGGAAACCAGGTCGAAAAATTCCAACTAGGCCATGTTTAGTTGGATTTGAGGTGTGAATAACTAATCAGTTTGTGTTGCATTGCTCTGGCTCTTTACTGAATCATTGATTTCCATTCACATGAACACTAAAGACTATTTCCTAAACTGAAGGCTTTTTGTCTATATGCAACTCCAACACTTCATTTGTCATATTTCCCTGATTGCATATTTCCCATTTGTTTAATTATGTTTGAATTTCAGAGCAATAAAATCTATATATATGGTCCATTGATGCATATTCTGGTTTGAGAAAAGCCCAGTTCTTGGTTCAGTCTGCTTCTTCTTCTGTACCTGTAAAAATCTATTTGGAAAAGTGGGCAGGTTTGGGACCTATGGTTTGGCTTTTTCATAATAAACATTATTTATTTTTGTCCTTATAGCCTGGCAGCATAACAAGTGCCGGCAACAACCATGAATGGGGCTATATTATGATCCTTTTTCTTTAGCTTCATTGTGGCAATCAATTTTAATGCCCTACATATTTAAAACCCCAACTCAAAAGAGCAAAGAGTTTTCTCCTCAGTGAATGCAAATTTTGAGTAGCTGGAAACAAATAGCCAGATTGTCAAATAGTATTTCACCATAACATCCATGAAAAAGTGGTCCCTGTGTCAGTTTTGTTAGATATTTGCAGTACCATCTCAATTCTAGCAGCCCTACATGTCATGGATTTGATTTATCTCAATTTAGCTTCACTATTTTATTAACTTATGGCCTTTATTTGGAGAAATATTTCAATAGCATACCATGGTGCTATTTTCCTTTTAGTCTTTTATGAAGCTCCCCAATAATAAAAAGCATTATAAATCAAAGATACTTCAACAAATTTAATGATCTAATAGCAAAATTATAAATACTTAATTTGCTTTTGAACGCAGTTTAACACCATTTTAACGCTATTAGCTCTAAAATGCTTCCCAAGATGAAGGGTTTTTTCCGGGTATGGAATAAAGCATCACCAAATCTACGAGACCAAGAAAAGCAAGATTCTAGATCACAGAACAAGATAGATCACCAAATGATTTAGAGGTCTCTTAAAAAATGTGGAAATATGAGCTTCTTCATTTTTTTATTGTTACACATTACAAGAAAAAGTAGTCCACAACAAAACCCCCTATAAGCGAATGCTATCCCTTTGTATAACATCAAGAAATATTACAAAGAATGCTCTATCAGTACTCACACTAATTCCTAGAAAATTATCTCCTCTCTGCATCTTGTTTCTGCTCCTAACACATTCATAAGCAGTTCTTTCATCTCTGCAATCCATCCATTCATCCAACAACAATTTGATCCCAAGTTTTGCCAAGCTGTAGCCGTATCTTCAAAATTGTATAACTCCAGATTTACAACAGATGGGTTAGCTGCTTTACAGTTGCAAATCCAATTGATTTCAAAGTCCTTTCACAGAGGGGAAGCTATGATGAAATATTTTCTACGTTAGCTGACTCCTGGCTGCAAAATGGGAAAGAAAGTCCAACCGTTGCCAGGCTTAGATTCCTTTCCAGCTACTTTTTCATTAGCCCACCACTCTGAGCCATTGGTAGGCTTATCTGAAAATTCTGACTTTGTGCTGTCAAAATTGAATTCCTTTATTGACCCAAGAGTGATGGATCGATGCTTTCGGTAGCACTGATCCTCCCATTCTCCATGATCATTTTCTGGCAATTCAACGGAAGTTTCTTCAACACACGACTCGCTGAAATGATCAGTACCTGTTGATATCATCCTGTCCTTTTTCACTCCACATTCTGATGGCGTATCCTTCAGTGGGTCTGATGCAGTTCTAACCGATGCCATGGATTTATTTGCAAGACAGCGAGCAACATCTTCACCAGTTAACTCAAATGACACTCTATGATTAATTACATTTCCATCAAGTTGGCATCCACTTTCTGAGTTGGCAAGGGATGCCACCTCAGATATTTGGTTCTCCATAGGGAAGCTGTCTCCTGAGGCAGGCCCCACACCATCAGGTGTCAAACATCCAGAACCTAACCTAGAAGCCAGCCCTGCACCATTTGGTGTCAAAGATCCAGAACCAATCCTCGATCCTAGTCCATTACCATCTGGTGTCAAACACCCAGAACCCAGCCTTGAACCCAGCCCTAGACCATCTGGTGTTATTGAACCAGAACCCAGCCTTGAACCCCACTTACGAGTGGTAAAATGTTCAAAACCAAGGAGCCTGGGGGCTTCCCCCATGCGGAACTCAAGAATAGGGTGTCTATCAGGGAAAGGAGAAGATGTACCAGAGTTTGAGATAACTGATCCTGGTGATATGAGCTGACCACCTGGGCTTCCTGGATATGGTTGGTAAGGCTGAAATTCACAATGGGATAATGCAAACTTCTGATTGGTTCCATTGTTTCTACGAGTTCGATCCAGTGATGACGTCAGAAGTTGAGCAAATGGAACTTCTGGCGATGAAGGTGTGGTCAGTTGCACAGATTCTGGTGGGGGAGTGAAAGGAGCAGTGGATGGTTCAGTGGTGAAAGTAGAAAATACAGGCGGAGATACTAACTGAGTCTCATATGCATAAGGACCTATGGCAAATATGGATGCAGGTCCACCCGGAGAGTAGGCATTGACAGAAAGAGAAGTCAATGACAGCAGTCCAGCTGGAGATTGTGTAGCTGATGGAGGATCTGATTGGAGGAAGGATGCAGGAGAAGAAGGAGGGGCAATGAACGGAAGCACAACGGCTGTTGATGGGATTTGGTTTTCAGCTGCAGGGACTGCAGCTCCTGGCACCACTTGTTCAGGAACAAGGACAGCATGGCTAATTCGCTTGGTGTTTTTATGCGATCCAAAACACCAGTAGAGACTCCAGCAGCTACCCCATCTTCTTTTCTGCAGTCAAATGAAATAAGGATATGAATGAGAGGGAATTTCAGCACAACCAATATCTGTTTTCTTCTTTAGCCAGTAAAAAGTCAAGCACATTATAAGAGAATAATCCTCATTAGATATATTAATTTGGTGTCTCAACTTGTAGGATAAGATAAGCCAATGTCTAGATTCATTTATAGAAAAGTAAGCAAAAACATCTCCCACAACTATGTTAACCTCCTTAATGATATTGGATGAAAAGAAATGACTATGAGCATAACCAATTTGTTGAAACTCCTCACTATGTTCATTAATAATGCAAGATGATTATAGAGCTTTAAAGTTATAAAACTACACCTGGTTCTGCATCACATAAAACTACACCCAGTTCTGCATCACATGTCAAATGGTGTGTTTTCCATTCAACACTTGACACAGACAGTCGCTATTTGTACCTAATTTTAGGCTAACCCACATGTCTTGGACTGTAAAACTTAATGGGTGTATAGCACATCCACGCAGGTCATCGACCGTGACACGGCGAAATTGGCTTAAAGTCACTGTAGCGGCTATTAGAAGACAATATTGCGCAAATGTCTGTTTGAACACTCAAACCTAGCCGCCCATCTGAAAATGACAACCCAACCACATTCTCTATAAATATAGAGACAAGGCAAGTGGCTGATCACAAGTTTTAGCACATCACATGACGAATAAGTTTCTTATGCCGATAACATAACATCAAATCGATGTTCCAAATGCATCAAACTAGACATTCCACATGGGATTATTTACAATATGAATATTTAGAAGGGCTGCTGGGTAGTGAGAAGAAAATATGTCTTCTACATGAAGACAGACGCAATAATCCAGAAGTCATACGAAACTTGCAGCATAGGAACTGTGCAGGGACAGAATCAAAGAATCGCTCTAATTGCAAATCATAATTAGATTGCAAATCATAATTAGAGTGCAAAGACAAAGCTATACTCAATTTTCAATGATTTCCATTGACAAGAGAATTGAATTTCAATCCAGAACTGATCGGAATAGAAGAAAAACACACACACACACACACTACAGTATAGATCATGTGTTCAATTGAGCACCAAAACCCATTTCTGGAATCTAAAAGGTTGATTTACAGGTCCGAGTGTTAATTCAGTCGACAAAATTGAAATCTATAATAAGATCCTATTTGGGAGCGTAAAGGAAAGATGATATCAGTAAATATAAGAAAGAAATCCGGTAAAAGTATTTTAAGTATAATTGGTTAACCTGAATTTATTACCAAACAAAATCACAATAAATAAAATTCCAAGATTTCTTTTCTCTGTTCTTTTCCTTGATTTCTAAGCAACCAATCACAGCACAAAAGCCATTCTCAATTTACTGAAAACAAAAAAAAAAAAAAAAAAAAAAAAGGGCCGCAACCAAAAAGTTATTCACTTTAGGGGAAAAAGCTCAAACAATCTGTATCTCATAATTGAGATAAAGCATAGAGAAAAATTTGACAAGATCCATCTCTCCAAAATTCTCTAGCTCTTTTCCCATAGTTTCTCAGAAACCAAACAGAAAATATCCAGAACCGATAACATAAAAATAGAAACTTTTCACCAGCATGAATAAAATCATACATACAGCAAATACATACACCTATACGTATAAACATACACAAAAAACAAGAGAGACAGAGAGAGATTTACAGGAACGGCGGTGGGTTGGGCTCGAGTCTCGGCTGAGACTATAGCAGAAGCAGCAGCGTTGATGGTCTCCACGCTGTTGTTAACGCTTCTCATCCTTTGATTTCCGATTTCAAGATTCGATTTTTTTTTTTTTTTTTATCCAAATAAAAAAGACTAATCTTGGCAGCCTCTTTCAGAAAACGACAACTGCTATTTCCGGTCACATCGCCGGAAAATGATTGGTTTTCCGGCGAGATTCAAACTCCATGGCAGGTATATATTGGAATTAAATCTTTGATAAATGAATGTTGGGTTTGTTTTTTTCTTTTTTAGCCTTTAGCTAATAGCAAAGCATATTCAGAGGAAAAAAAAAGAGAAAAAGAAAAAAAAGAAAAAAGAAAAAAGAAAAAAAAAGAGATTGTTTGTTGGTGAGAAAAACACTCTGAAACCAAAAAATGTAAAGCCTCATATAAGCTCTTCCTTAATCAAGACTCTCCTCTCTCTCTCTCTCTCTCTCTCTCTCTCTCTCTCTCTATATCCCTCTCTTTTTTTTTTTCTTTTTTTTTTTTTTTCGTTTTTGGCTTTCTCCTCCAGTCTTTACGCTCCGGTTTCTTCTATTTTTACAACAAAAAGTCGCCACGCCTTCTTGAAAGGATAATTGGGACCCACCCAATTATTTTTCTATTATTTCTGTTATTATTTATTATTTATTATTTCTTTTTTCCTACAAAATTATTCTCCACAGCATGTCTGATTTCATTAAAATATAATTTAAAAAACTTAAATGTTTTTTTTATTAATAAATGGGTTAATTTGGGCATAGTTTTCACAAAATGATTTTAAAATCTGTACAAAGTTGAAGTTAAGTAAGTGGACAAGAAAGCCCAGCTGTCAGCTCTTTTGCTTCATTTTCTCAGCGTCTGATTTGGTAATTATATAACCCTTTTTTTCTTTTTTAATGAAGTCAAAGTGGCTATGAGTCTAATTAAAAAGGTTTATTGTAATTAAATTAAAAGAGTTACCAAGTCATTTTTTTTTATTGGTTGAGAAAATTTTCACATTATGTGTTAATTGACAGGATTGTCCCCTGATCGGAATCGGAATTGTGATCGTGCCACAAAGTAAATGATCAACGGTGGCTATTAAATGCAGAAACCAACAACCGGCGGTGGGAGGGTGAGATACTCGTGATCTTGTTGTTTTTCATATATAATAAATAAAGATAAGCCATGAGCGTGACCCTCGTGACCTTATTTGTGTGGCTGGGTCCTACACGCCAAGAAAATTTTCTAAACTCATGATCCAACAATTTTGACCGTTAGATGGATAGAAATAAATAAATCTAACAGTTTTTTGATCATGTGGATAAACCAAAATATCAAACTTACTTTTTTTTTGGGGAATAAACTTTTCCTTGCTTGTCAAGTAATTTTCAATAGTCTTCCTAAATAGTTCATCCGAAACAGTCCAATAGCAGACAAAGTAATAATTGTTTTATAGGTATTTAATTCTTTTGATATATTATAAAAGTATTTATATATATATATATATATATATTTTTATTTTTATTTTTGCTATGCCCCCAGTATTTATAAAAGTATTCATATTTTGCAATTTTTTTTTTTATATTTACATGGGAGATTTAAACTTGGTCAATGCTCAAAACCTTAGTAATTTTTACCATTGGCTTCTTTTCTTGTTAAGGAGCATTTTTATCTTTCTGTACATGATCAAGTTTATTGTTAATTATTATTATTATAAGGATACAATTTTTATTTTTTTTTGGGAATGAGTACAAAAATCAATATGCAATAAAGGTATAAAGATTTTTTATTTTCTTTGTTGATGAAGGAAAGCTAAAATGTCATTAATAACACATTTTCATTATCAAGTAGAAATAGATTTTTATACATACAATTTAACATCATAAAAATAATAAGAGTTCCTTCCTTGGAACAAAGTATCAATTCTACTACATAAGAAAAAGAAAATAAAATATAAATATATATATATATATATATGGCACATTCAATGTAATCAGATATTTGATGAAGATTTTTAACAAATATTATTTTATTCATTAAATGTTTAGATTTAAAAATGTATAAGTCATAAGAATAAATACTCATTTACTTTTAAAAATATATAATCAAAATAAAAATAATTTATCAAATATTTTGATATCTTTTTACATTTTTATATAAAAAAAATGTATATATACCACGCGCTCAAGGGCAAACACGAGTCGTGTAAAAAAATTGAGTTGGGATAGGGGTATTTCCGTCCAAAAGAAGGCATATAAATTTCCTTTTAAATGTTTTAAAGGGGTAGCGAATAGCGATGCTTTGCAATCGTCAATGAAAGAAGTGCACGTGTGGGAGATCCGCCATGTATTTTGATGGGTTTTCGTGCAGCGCTTGACCCCCTCGTGCGTGTGACAACGACAGTCTCTTTTATTTATTTATTTATTTTTATTTTTATTTTTATTATTATTTAAAATATATATATATATATATATATATATAATTTGCTGGCTAAATTAAAACTTGCACGGGTGGTTCTCTTTCAGTCCATTATCCTTTTGCTTTCTGATAATGATATCTCAACCCCTTCTTTCTTGGTCTCATTACTGCTCTCTTTTTCCTCTCTCAAAAAGCTCCTTTTTATTAACTCATACTTTTTAACCTTTTAAAAGCTGCCTTTTTTTTCTTTTTCTTTTTAATCTTCTAAGCCTTTTTAGGTTATTTTTTAATCCTTTTTTTATATTATACAGTTTTTTTTTTTTTTTGAACTTTTTAACCTCCTACCTTTTCCTATGTTTCTTAGTAATTAATATGTTGGATTTAACAGTACTAATCCATGAGCATTCACTTTTATTCAACAAATAAATGATTAATCCGCTTTCATAGATTTCACCCCAACATAATTAAAAAAATCAAGTGTATTTAGACAACCTAGAAAAAATAATTCTTTGTTCTTAAGCATTAAGGTGTGTTTGGGGGCACTAGATTGTGATGTGATGCGATAGCATAAGAGAAAAAAGCTTCATTACCCACGAATGGAAATCATCTCAAATATCTATAATGATGAGAATTTTTGAAAATTATGGAATAGGAATTTTGTCACTAGGAATCAACCAAAGGGTGATCAATACTTAGGAATCAATAGTAGATGCCAAACACGGTCTTAGACCCCTTTCTTTCATTTTTTTTTTTTTTAATTTAAAAAAAAAAAAGGGGCAAACTTAGCTTTTTGACTTTACATAGACGTTTCACTGGATGATGGATTATAAAGTTGAGAATTATGAGGGGAAAAAAAAAAAAAATACCCTATTTTCCCTGTGGGGGTTTTTCGAGAGGGAGAGTTAAGGAGATCCACCTATGAAAGTGATAAAAAAGCTTTCAAGGGTCCACTGAGAGGTGCAACTACTGGATATTTCACAAACAGACCCCCATCTAATGGGGTGGCTTTGGAATGGTAATGGTCCTACAAAGCTAAAGCTAAACCAGCACACCACATGTTTGAGTTATCAAGTAGGTGGGAGTTCATCTACAAACTTTTAATATAGCAAAAGCAATATAAAAATATAATAGTCTAATAATAATAATAATTAATCTATACGTAGATTTGGTTAAAGATCCTACTTTTATTCTACTTTGGCATCATCTTCTGAGGATATATATATATAATTATATATATCATATATATACATATAGATGCAATGGTCATGGACAGTAGACCTCCATGAAAGGCTTTATCATGATGGTCACTATCAACACCACTCGCACACTTAGCTTACACACGCACACACAGAGCTTTTTTGAAGTTTGACTATGAAGGCTGCATGGTCATCATTCACGTGGGATCCATAAATACATATATATCAACATGGCAATTAGCATGAACAAAATGTGAAAAAGCCCCAAAAAAAAAAAAATGTCGACCCGAGTTTGTTTGTACTAGAAATAAGATGATTTTTGTCGCATGAACTACCATTGAATTTCCATTTTTTTTTTTTTTGGTTTCTTTGACAATATTAGTACGAGTGGAGTAACTTTTCAACCTAAACTGGATCCTAATTAGACTTCTTTCATCTTTTTAGAAACTTGGTAAAGCCAGATTCCAGAGTTGAATGCAAAGAACTTGACTAAAATGTTGAAGAATGGTGATAAAATGCTAACCTCAATGGTTTTTTCATTTTTCATCTTTTTTTTTTTGTTTTTTTTTTTTTTTAAGATGAAATTGGAAATGCTAACCTCAATGGTTTTTTCATTTTTCATCTTTTTTTTTTTTGTTTTTTTTTTTTTTTAAGATGAAATTGGAAATATGACAGTTTGTGAGAAAATCCATTGATACTGGTGATTATTGGGTTGAATGATTTGTTGGATACTTAGGATTTGGGGATTGGACCCATATAAAACCGACCCAACAAAGATTCCGGCTTAGAAAATTAGTGAGGTGTGCCATTGAGCCCAATTTACAGGTTCTTCCATTACTGGATAATCTGAGTTTTGGATTTTGGGCCAATGGCTGCTAAGATTCCTTGAGCCCAATGTGTAGCCCGCTCAGAAAAGGCCCAAAAATCTTCGACAAGAATATCCGACTTCCATTGTTATAGGATAATTTTGGACAGAAACAGGGAATCTCAATGACTCAAAAACAGACCTCAAAAATCTGGAAATGATCACACTCAAGGTCATGGCGGGATCAATCTCAGCTCCAACGTGTCTGTGTTCGTCGTCGTCCTCATCCACATACACAAGCGCAAAACTAGCCATTTTCAACCTCTCTGCTTCTGCGGTATCCCAATCCAAGACCTCACCTTTTTATCCAAGGTTTAGCCTTTTCTCACAATGGAATGGTTTGAAGCATCTGGGCATCTCAGTCTCGCCAAAATCTTTGAAATTTGGTACTCTTTTTTATTTTATTTTATTTTAACTGGGTTCGTATGTTTGCTTTGCTTTTTAGTGTGAGTTGTTTTAGTTCATTTGGGTCTTGTTTATAATGGTTATTTTGGCGGTGCAGAGAGAAAAAGAAGATATAAGAATAGGGTCGTTTACGCATCTCTATTTGGGGTTGGAGCTCCCGAGGCTCTGGTAATTGGGGTGGTTGCTTTGTTGGTTTTTGGTCCCAAAGGTCTTGCTGAGGTGAGTTTGCATGTTGTAATTGTATAGTTGAAGTTGATACGTTACTTTTTGTCTTAAATGCCTTTGTTTAAGCCACTATATTTTAGCCACCGCTAAATTTGAATTTGACTTGAGGATTATGTGGAGGACAGTCCTTCAGCTGGCATAGTTGCTTCTAGTTTTCGATTTTCTTCCTATGAATGAAGTCTAGTGATTGATGCATGGGGGAGAATCAAAAAACAAACATATATTCCCTCAAGCTGGATTTTGTATTAGAGACCATTCCTTAAGCTATAGAGCAAGTGATATGGGGCTTGAATGGGTAATAAGAACTTCAGTTGCTCCATTTAATGAGTAATAAAAAGTGGTCAAAACTGTTGGGTGAAATAAAGTCTCTGATGGGTCTTTTGAAGGCTTTTAACTTGGTTGTTTATAGGCGTAAAAGAACATTACCCCTCTTCAATTCCTAAGTGATCTTTATTCTGTATGGCTCCCCAATTTTTCTCTTTAAAAGAGAGAGAGAGAGAGAGAGAGAGAGACCACATAAAGCTCCTGGATCCCTTGTTCCCTAAAAGAGACGATCTTGGGATGTTTGCAAAGGGATCATTAGAGGCTCTAAAGTGGTCCACAACTTAGTTTTGTTATAAGTTTATATATATATGAATGCAATGTAAACCTTTATCCATCTTGTGAATGAATGCAATATCAACTTTATATGTATCTTATATAGTATGGAGGACTCTTAACTTGTTAGAAGCCAAATTGATGAACTTTGTATAAACTATATGATGTCCTCCTTTTCCTGACCAGTCTACTTAATATCTATAATCTTGGCCAGTTTGGTCAGATAAGTATTCAGGGTTTTTGTTATTTTGGTTCTGCTGGTGCAGTGTGCAAGAGCTACAATTTGTGGGGGATCTAATTGTAAATATTTTGAAAATAGTTTATAGGAATATTGGTTTTATCTTTTCAAAAGACATCAGTGCCTTTACAAAAAGAATGTTTCAAATCAAATGACTAGTAGGCTTCAGTCTAATCGTCCTAGTAGCTCTTGGTTATCTCAATTAATAATCCATATAAATGCAGGTTGCTCGTAATCTAGGAAAGACATTACGTGCTTTTCAACCCACCATTAGAGAACTTCAGGTAGATACATAAAAAAGCTTATGGTTTTTAAATGTTTCATTTATGCCACCTCTGAGAAAGCCTTTCATACTATAATTTGCTTTTCAATTTATTTTTAGGAAGTTTCTAGGGAATTCAAGAGCACCCTTGAAAAGGAGATTGGTTTGGATGAAGTTTCAGGTTCAATAAAAAGCACAGATGCGTACAGGGCCAACGCTACCTCAAGTCCAACAATTGCCAGTAATGATGAGGCTTCCAAGATTACAGCTGACCCTAGTGAGTGATTTCTGTTTTATGCTGTTAATTTGTTTATAAATCTAGGCAAAGGTTAAAAAGCTGAAAGATTGGGAACTCCACTAGTTACCGTAATCAAATAATTGCAACACTTCTTATATTTATTTCTTTTACTTCTTATTTCAAGAGTTCCATACCTCCTTGGGGTAAAATCAGTTGAGTAGGCCATACTTTGCATTTTCTATTTTACTGCACTTAGTCCTTTCATGTGCAATCTATGCTGTATAATGCAGCAGTTCCCAAGTCATTGTTTTACAATGATAATTACTGCTTATTTTATTCATTCATAATCATATCGAGAATCCTTGCACCAAAAGAAATCCATAACCATGCAGACTGATCGGTTATTGCAGATGGCGGCGCATCATCCCCAAGCAGAGCTTACACCAGTGAAGAGTCTTTAAAAATCACAGAAGAGCAGCTTAAAGCATCTGCTGCTGGCCAACAGCAGGCGCAGACTTCTGCTTCACCAGAAAGCGAGTCTGCAGATGGCAGCACTTCATCCCCAAGCCGAGCTTACACCAGTGAAGAGTATTTAAAAATCACAGAAGAGCAGCTTAAAGCGTCTGCTGCTGCCCAACAGCAGGCGCAGACATCTTCTCTACCAGAAAGCAAGTCTGAGGCTCAAACTAATCCTCAAGGTTAGCCATTACGAAACTTACTCTCTCTCTCTCTCTCTCTCTCTCTCTCTCTCTCTCTCTCTCTCTCATGTTACATTTCAATTGGTAACAGCTTCTGTGGAGGAAGCTCCTGCAAGAACGCCTTCAGCTCAACAATCCGGCCGTGAGACATAGAAACATGGCTGAGAAGAAGATAAAAAGTACAAGAGAGAATTGCTACCAGTCCATTTTTTCCATTGCCAAGAGAAGAGAGACACGGGGCCGTCTAGGAAGATGAATAGAGCTAAGTAGTGAATTTTTCCATAATTTTAGTTCAGTAGCCGTGCGGAATTTCCAGGATTTCTGTATTGTTGTGATAGATACCAGCTTTTCCTGTAACTGTAAAATATTATTTCATATAAAGATGCATAGCCCAAATTTTACGAGTTAACCGACATGTTCTATTTTTTATTTTTCGCGACTGCTATCCACTATATATATATATATATATGTATATTCAGATTTTTATTTTCATTTTTCATATTGAGGATGCAGGGATTTGGATTCAAATCTCCAAGTAAATACTGGTAGTTACTGCAGCTAGAGTGATGAATTGATGATCGAACAATAACTAAAATAACTAAAAGCCGTCAAGATTAAAGTTGAGTTGATATTTCAACAACTAAAATAACTAAAAGCTGTCAAGATTAAAGTTGAGTTGATATTTGCTTCAATATTTTTAGTTTATTTCTTTTGGATGCAAGTAAGCATTTACTGCAGTATGATCATTCATTTGAATAGAATCAAGTCTTAAATCTCAAGGGCTGGTAAAATCACACAATCAATTTCAAGGATGCATAATTTTTTGGAGTCCAAAAAATATCGACTTCAATGTGATTATTAATTCCAATATTCTCTTTGATGGTAAATTTTTGTGCTTTTTTTTTGTTTTTTTCGCTTTTTCTTTTTTTGAAGTTTCTGTTTAGGCTGCGCTTTTTCAATCCAGAAAGAACCAGTTGTTACTAAACCAGCTGATAAGTGGGCTGAGCGGCTATTACCATTCCATAAAGACCAAGAAAAAGGAATGCTCAGGAAAGAACACATTTTCTTTCCATTTTATACCTTTTAGAGGGAAAAAAAAATTACAAGCTACATGGCAGCACATTTTATCTACTGAGAAAATTATAGTAAATTCATTTGTCTGTGGGACTCAAATTCTAGATAGTCTCCATTTGCCGGTCCACCATATCCATACATATCAAAAACCTTGTCATCTGATGGTATATTGCAGCCTTCTCGACCTTTAAAACCCTCCATGGGTGGAGCCCAGGGACCTGGGGTTGCAGGATTAGAACTTGAAGCCTCTTGGTTCAGACTAAGAACAGTTGGATTTTGTGGTGAGTTTCCAGCAGCCCTTCTGTTAGAGGAATTAGCTGTTGTTAGGGAAATGGACGATGACTGCTGTTGTAATTGCTGCTGGTTTTTCATCGGTGATTTGGGCCGAAGAGCCTCTATTTCCGGGGTCGTTATGACAAGATGAGGTGCCTCAGGAGGTGGATTTCGTCCACCCCCTCCTTGCCACACTTTACCATCCTTGTCACCAAAGTTCCTGATATATGCCTGAATGTCACCCAAATCCAAGTCAGACTTGAACTCCAGAAATCCAGTCAACAGAACTCACAAAACAAGTATGAACATAAGGATAATATAATCCTCTAGCTTGCGTTTGTCCAGTAAAAATTTTCAATAAAATAATAATAACAAAAATGAAAAACTGCACAAGAAAATATTTGCCGACACTTCACATGCATCATAATGGTGACACTCATGATAAAAAATGTTTATTCATGACAGTATCTCAAAAATGTGTATTTGATAAAAGAAATATCATGATTTGGATATGGCATGTGAATGGCAGCGGAAATCTCATGTTCTGGTTAAAGGCAAAAAAGCAGCACAAGCTCTGTCAAGGAAAACTTGAGAGTGATTTACAAATTTTAAGCCAACCAGATCATATCATACCTCAGCGTTAAAATTTGATGAAGATAGTCCACTACCAACAGTGAGCCAACCAGACCGAATATTGTGATCTTCGCCAAAGAGCTCAAGCCTCCTCCGTCCAAGGGCAAAATGCTCAATTATCCTATACATATCCTCAGGCTTCTGAGTTGAACCTGCAATTCGATAGGCATAATAATTGTCTTAAGTACATATCTTGTTACTTTGACATGGAAAATCGAAGAAAACAAGCATATTAAAATGTTCAAGTAAACTGATGACAATGTATCACAGATTCAAAGGCCCAATTCCACCACAGTTTTGCAGTGAAAGTGAAATAACATTAAACAGATGGTTGCACCTAAATTTATATGTACTAAACAATGTATTACTATGCTTTCATTTTCAAAAAACAAAAAGAAAATCGACATAATTCTTCATAAGAACCAAAATAATAATAATAATAATAATGGAATCCTCCAGCTTATCTCCAAAGAATTGAAAATCTCAAAGCAAGTAAAATCAAGGGAAGTGAATGCAATCACTGCAATACTCACAACACATACTGACCGCTATTGCTAAGACAACTTACAAAGATTATGAGACTATCATTCAATTTTATGTCTAGAATTGTCAAAAAGAAATGAAACTCATAGCTATTAATGCCAACAATGTAAATGAAGATACAAACCATATGGTGGTTCCTCAGCAATAATAACATCGGTATCAATGTTAGCATGGATAATATGACCATCAGTACTGCGACGAACTGTGCCCTTTATGCCCATCAAGCAGTGTTCCTTTGATTTATTGACCAAGAAAATATAATCATTCAGTAAACAAATGTATCACTACACAAAGGTTCAGAATAAAAATGGTTGGTCATAAAACAATGCTGCATATATCCACACCCACAATATAAACCAACCTTTGAATGCTGAAACAGAGTATGAGAATCATGCCGTAAACCTGGGGTTGCATTAGATTTGTTCGTCTTCACCCAACAAATATCCTCACACCTACGAAATCCCCACTGTAGCACCACAATAAAAAATTAAAGAAGAAATGAAATTTGGAATTTTGTTTATGAAATCATACAAAATCTTATGGCATTCACATCTATAAAGAAAAGGCCAAAAAAAAAAAAAAAAAAAAAAAACTCATTTTTTAATTTTGAAGGCCTGATAACACACTTTCTTTAGGCATTGTCGGCCCTGCTCAAGCCCCATACCGTCACCCACCCAAAGGAAAATAAATGAAGGTGTGTCTGCTATTGCCTGTGGACATAAAGGAAAAAAAGATTAGTATCCAAGTCAGAGGTCGAAAGGAAGCATGTCAATACAAGAAGCCAGGGCCCAAACAGTTCCCATGTATTGCACTTGAAAAAGATAATCTAAACATGATAATCAAAGAAACTCTCATTAACAATCAATTTATGACACCACCTGTGAATATCAAGTAACACAACATTCCAATTGCAGATAATGAGTATTGTTGTAACAATGATACAGTAGGAAATTATCATCAATCTAACTACTTCAACATTTAATTGTGTACAAAGGGTAGAGAGAGAGACAGAGAGAGAGAGAGAGAGAGAGAGAAGAAACTTTCTGCAATCAAGATCACAAATCACATGCTACATACAATCAGAAACATGAATGTTTATCAACATTATTAAAGGCAATTTCAAGGGGAAAAAAAATGATTAACAAGATTACCTCAATCTTAAGATTCATTATTTCTTCAAATGTCCAGTACTCCATATGGTCAGCAACACCAGGAGCACGATGAACATATTCCTCCCACGGGGGGTCAATAAGAATGACATCAAATTTAGTTCCAAAGAACTCTGGGGATAGCTCAAACTCCTTGAGGTCACATTTGTAGTACATGGGAGGAGAAGCAGACTTAGACACAATCTCGTCCTTTTTCTGTATCAGCTCTCTTAGCTTAGGGTAATCCTCCACAACATTTGTAAGCTCTAGCTCCCTAATGAAGTTCTGGGGTCTCATACCAGTATCAACAAAATTTTGAGAGTAGTCATTCTGCTCTCCTCTGGAAGGAGCTTTACCAGGAGGTCCACTACCTTTAGAAGGAACCCAACCACCAGGAGTTTTATCTGCTGAAGCTCCACGGCCCATTGATCCTGCAGCACTGAAACCAGGGCCAGACATACTTGGATGACCTCCTCTTCCAGGGCCTGATTGATTAAAATACATTGCAGGATTTGCTGGAGTACCAATATTAGGGGGAAATCTTGGGCCTGATGGTCCAGGAGGAACAGCTAACATATTTATTTCAACACCCCGTGCGCCAGGCCAAACAGGGGGAGAAAATGGAGGAATAAAGACACCAGGGGAAATTTGCGGGCCTGGAGCAGGTGACATGTTAGGGGTAAGTGGCTGCATAGGTCCAGGTGGAGGCATTCCAAGAGGTCCAAATGGCGACCCCATTATTGGCAGGGGGATTCCAACCTGTTGGCTGTCTCTTCCATTAGGCCTCCCTCTTCCTCCTCTCCCAACTCTTCCCCCCTTTAGTCCTTGTGGAGTAGCTCTATTAAAGGACTCCTGGTTCCCATATGGTGGCTGTGAACCACTACCAACACTTTGGCCACTGCCACTACGGCCAGAACTTGCACCTTTTTGGCCTCTTCCTTTCCCTCCATGGAAATCAAAGTCATCCCTCCATGAGTTCTGATCTCGCAATGAGGTGCCATCATCAGGATACTTTTCTTTCAAATTTTCAACATGCGAACCAGACCCATATGCATCAGTCCTCCTTGTTCTTTCATCCTGCATATATGCCCATTCTTCATCATTGGCAGCTGATTTAACATCAGATTGCTGCCCAGCTTCACCTCTTCGGGCAAAGTTGGATCCCGACTCTGGTCTTCCATAATCCAAAGGCTTCGTTTGGATCTCAATTACATCATAATTTTCATTTGAAATTCCAAAGTCGGATGATGTTTTCACAGCTTCACCCCTGCTTCCATCTTTCCTGTTACCAGAACGACCATGAGGCCTTTCACTGTGTCTTTCACCATCTGCTCTCTCACGACCATGTCTAGGCAGCTCCCACTCTCTGCCATGATCATAAACAATGTCCCCGTTCTTAGACTCCTTATCATCACTGCTGTTTTGCCTTCTTTTCCAGCTCTCTTTGGATCCTTCACGATCCCTACTCCTTTCAGCCCAACTATCGTCCCTGCCTTTAGTTCGATCATCCTTATAACCATCCTTTTCAAGTTCCTTCCGCTTAAAACTTCTTTCATAATCAACCTCAGCATGCTCTGAATCCTGATGACGTCTTCTACTTCTTTCAGGGGTCTTGGACCTGTTTGCATTACTTACTTCTCTTGCACCTTTATCTCTCATCCATCCATTTCCATCTTCATCTGCATTGAAAGACCTCTCACGGCTTTCAGAAGCATCCCGACCTGTGGGAGTTCTCTGCTGCCTATGCTTCTCAGTTTTTTCCCTGCCCGATCTGTCTTCCCGAGTAATAGGACTACCCCTATTATCTTCTTCTAGTGGTTCTGACCTACCTTTACTCATACTCCTCTCCGCATCAGCTCTTCTTTCTTCTCGGTTGTTAGATTTAACACCCCTGTCACTGCTTGAGTCTAAAACTCTGCTTTTATTCTCACTGGTTTCATTTCTGGCAGATGTATTTCTCTCTCTAGAACTCTCATACTTATCAGAAGCCTTACCACTTCTTGAATCGCCTCTTTCATAATAAGTTTCTTCCGCTTTCCTAACAGCATCTGATTCATCCCATCTTCTTCTGGAGCTCCTTGTCTGTTCAGAAGACCCATGACCCTTCTCTCGGCCACTTTCCCTCCTGTCCAAATGCCTGGATTCTCTATCCAGCACTTTTTCATGCTCCCCATCATGTGAGTTTTCTTCTTTGCTTCTGCTTCTACTGTGTGAGCTCTCATGCTCTGAAATTTTTGAGGTCATTTTCCGCCTCTCAGTTTCTTCCAACCGAGTTTGCCCTTTACTTCCAGACTTATCTGCACCATCTTGCCTGCTCTCTATTTCACCATCTTGGTACCAACTACTCAACTTGTCCAAGCTGCTCTCTTCTTGTTTCTTCTTTATCTGCTTAAGACGCATATCTTTTCTCAAGTCATAATCATCTTCTTCACTATCTGCTCTGGTCGAGCCACTAGATCTTTTTCTTCCATCATTTCTGTCCCCATAACTTTTTCTTCTTCCACTGTCATCTAACCCTTCATTATCATCAACATTACCAGACTTTCTCGACCTACTTGACCTATGCTTCCTCTTATCAATGCCTTCCCATTCATCATTGTCTCCAGCTCTATCACTCTTCACATCTGTACTATCCTCCATGTCGCGTTTCACATGACCCCGACCATAATCAGGAGAATCCATTTGCAACTATTTTCTTCTTTGATGTGCTCACATCTATAGCAGATCAATATATATGAACAATCTAAAAATAAAGGATCCTAAAACCTTTTTTAGAGAGAAACGGGAGCAAATAATTCACCTGTGAAACATAATATTTACCAAATATTATTAGCCACGTTTGAGGAACTTACACACATTTAGAAAGGAGTATTTAAATTTTGTCTTTAAAAATACAATCCAGAGAACGCGCAGAAAAGCCATTAAATTTATCAATAAGTTCTAATCATTGAAAATATAAATTTCTAACCTAATTCACTCAGTATGCAGTTTCAAACATTTCGCAGACCGATTCAACAAAACCTCACAAAGCCAGTAACCTAATCAGAGTCAACTACGATAACAAACACATAATATAGCTCAAGTGAAGTTTCAGATTTCCATTGCAACGTTTGCGTTTAAACCTCCCATTTAACCAGAAACAAGACGAAACAAAATCCAGTCCTACTGATTGGTTGCTCAGAAATTTGGGAGAGATGAAACAAGAAAAACAATTGAAATCCTAGCTTTACTACTGTGTCGGTGCTGCAATGTCGAATAATTGTAAACTGAATAAACCTAGGCGTTGGCTTGGATCCTAGGCCCCCCAAAATCTAGAGTTTAAAACCAAAAATAATTCAAATTCATACATCATTTTCTTCACAATTTTCCTTCAGTTTTCTCAGCCGCCACAAAAAGCATACGACATTGAGAAGAAAAATTTACGAGTAAAGATCCCAATAAGAAAATCCGAGAGAGAGAGAGAGAGAGAAAGAGAGAGAATTTAGAGAAAGATAAAGTACCTGTGATTTCAATTGGAGATTGCGGAGGAAGAAGAAACCCTAAAGACCTCCGAATAGGGTTCTCAAGCTTCGATAGAGTTTTCTCCCCAACGACACAAAGGCGACGACCGTATTCATTTGTTATAAATTTTTTTTTTTTTCCCAAAAAAATATGAAAAATAATTCTCTGGATTTTGATTTTTGAGAACCAAATTTCAGGAACGGGGAAAAAAATAAAAAGAAGTATTAGTATTTTTTTATCTAATAAAAAATTAAAAAGAATTATTTGTTTCAGTTTTTTCTTTATAAATATTTATTTAATTAAAAACTAAATTTCAAAAAGTTTGGGTTAAATAGACCTTTTTTTTTTTTCCTTTTTTTTCATTCGAAAGTGTTAACTGTACTAGTTGTTTTTATCTTTTCTTTTACATTTCAATTTTCGCAATTGACTTGACTATAATTTTAATTATAATCTCCGTCTTCATTTTCAGTTTAATATTGTGATTGAAATATTTTGAGATTTATGGCTTTAATTAAAATCAAAATAAACTACCTGCAAGTTTAAGGTCAATTTTTTTGGTGAAAAAAGTTTTAAGGTCGATTTTATGTGCTTATGAGTGGAAACTTGTATGATTATTTATATGCAGTGCATTATTTTAAATTAGACACTACAAGTTGTGAATGGTGGTAGTTATCTAAATATCTTATGTGATTTATTTATTTATATTGTTTACATATAAATAATCAACTTTGAGTTTATTAATATGCATATTTAGTTTTTGGTATGGACATTTAATTTCATTTTATCACAATATATATTAAAGTTAATTTTAATACCAAATTTCTAATAAAGAATTTCAAAATTGTCATTGGTAGTCATTGTTCACTACTACATTGTTTATTGAATTTATGCAATTAAGAGAACTAAAACAAACAAAATATGGTTCAGGATCTTAAATTAAGAGTTGCACAAAAGGATGTTGGCCAAAGGCAATTTTTTTTCAAATATATTAAAAAATAATTTTTTTAGATTTGTCAAACAGGCTTTACTCATGCGTCCATGAGATGAAAGTACTAAAGTTTTATTATATATATAATAATTATTGTATTAAAATATTTTTACTTTATAGAATCAATATATGATTAAACAATACAAATAAATCAGTGTAAAAGATCAATTTATTTTAACAAATTTGCATTACATCTTCATTTTATTTAAAAATATTGTAATGCAATCAAGATTATATGTATACATGTTTGATTGAGAAATTCCAAAATAGTGGTTATATGGATCATTTTATTCATTGAATTTAGCAATGTCCGTGAACTATGTGAAAAAAATCCATGGTAAAGTAGATTCGCCAAGGGCGTGGAATTTTAATGCTCAAACAAATACTTTTCTTCAATATTAATTAGAAGAAAAAAATAAGTATGATAATTCCCATCAAAATCAACTCATATAGCAATATATCTATATCTATATATATATATATTTAAAGAAAAGAACAAAAAGTGATTTGAAACTACATAATCCTTTTTTACAAACTTGTGTACAACTTATACATGAAATCCACATTATGCAATAGATTTTAAAAAAGGAACTAGGCAATTTCCAAATTATTTGAAATTTGCTTCTGCAAAATGGAACAAGAATCAAATACATCATATCACTAAGTGAAAATGGATTCAAATTAAATATTTATTGACAGACTTTATATTGTTTTATGATATAATAATCTCCTTTTTTTTATTTTTTTGTTTGGGATAAATTTTCGTATCCAATATTTCTTAAAAAATCGCCTGTATATATATATATTTTTTGGTAAATAAAATTCGCCTCTATTTACTAAAAAAGATGGCTTAATATTGACCAAGTAAACAGAAGGTCAATGTATTTTAGATCAAACAAGGCCAATCTTTTTTTTTCTTCTTTTGGTAAAATCAAACAAAGCCAATCTATTAAAATTTTAAAATGTTTTCAACATCATTTACATGATAACATGCTGATCCATGAAATGTCCCTCAAAATTGAGGCTTAGATTATTAATTATCATTATTACCAAAAAAAAGAAAAAAAGAAGATTATTATTTATCATATATCATACGTTAAAAAAATAAATAAGAGAAAAAAAAGTTAAAATCGAGCTCTGGACAACTTCAATATTAAGCTTCCGAAGTACAAATCTTAATAATTATCCATTAATTGATAATCCCAATATATATATATATATATATATTGTCCATACAATAAAATAGACAAAGTACCATTTCCAAATTTTAACGGAAAACAAACAACCATAAGTACCATCCAATTGTTGCTGTGATTTATATTCACTATTTATTACAGATAATTCCCATTTAGACTCCAACAGCACCGATTGGATAAAACAAAACAGAATAAATACCAACTTCAAATTAATTAAATTCCCTCCATAGAAAATAAAATACGTGCAAATTTAATTTAATTTAAACCTCCAAGAGAAACTCCTTGTCTTTCTCCAACCTCTCCATAGCTCCAGCTTCCAAGGTTATTTCGACATCGATGCTTCTCCCGCCGGATTTCCCTTGGTACAGATAGACCATGCCGTCGAACCGGTTGTTGCATCCACTCCTCACTCCCTCCGGTTTTCCCCACCCGAAATCCACCTCGTAGACCTTGAATCTCGGCGAGCTCCCCACCGCCACGCAATTCGCTCCAGCGTCCTTGAACTGGAATATCTTTGGCGCTCTTTCCCACTCCTTGTTCCTCTCCTCGATCGCCTTCGCGTTGTGCGATTCTATGGCCCCCCGGATCATCGCCGCCCCGAACTCTGGCGGGTTCGCCAGCAGCAATCCCGCCGCCGTGCCGGTGAATATCGCCTGGATCAGGTTCCCGAAGTAGCTCTCCGGCATCGGTGGGTCGACCCGTTTCCGACAGTCGGCGAAGACGGTGAACACCGTGATGTCTTCAGGTTTCAGATTGCGCGCGATGGTGACGTGGCGCCAGATGTGGACGGAGAGCGATTGGAATGTGGAGAATGCCTTCGAGCCGTCCGATGGGTTGAGTGTTGACCTGATCTTGTCGATGGAGGTTTCGGAGAACTTGAAGACTTTTTCCCTGAGTGGTGGGTCCGCTACTTCGGTTTCACCGTTGGTTGTTGTATTTGGATCTGACGGCGGTGGGATATCGAGTTTCACTCGCGTGTTGCGGGATTTGGTGCGGTCGAGAAATGGTGGGACCGAAATGGTGGAGGATCCGCTGCAGATCTCGGCCCATGAACTCATGAAATGCCACGTGGATGTTCCATCTAGGATCGCATGGTTGAACGCGCAGCCAATTGCAAGTCCGTCTTTCAGCTTAGTTAGCTGTGAGCGATACCACAGGAATGTTTAATAGAAGCAAGAGATCAACGGTAGAGATGAATAAATATGAAAAGCAAGTAATTTCATTAAAAATAAATAAAAATAATTAAAAAAACAACTATACCCAAGTACAACCATAAATAATGGGGCAGTCTACATTATTGTACTTTTATCTTTTGAGTATTCACCCAAAAAAAAAAAAAAAAAACTTTATCTTTTGAGTAAGACCCAACAGAGATTGACTACCAAAATTGTTTCCCAATGATACATTTTTCAGTAATAAAAGTTTACAATTATTTTCTCATAATTGCCAATCCACAAATTAAGCACATAGAAAATTCAACGAAATGTTTAGAATTATTTTTCTCAAATAATTGCCTAACTTTATGTAGAATAAAAGTTAAACATAATTCATTGAAATATCTTATTTTTGACTTGAAAACATTTGATTTAACTGTTAAGTGTTAACAAATTGCTTTCTTAAACCCCAAATCCAAAATTCTGAGCAAGGCATCTAATTGAAATATTTGTGAAATCTTAGGTAATACTGTGAAAAGTAACCCCTAAGCAACCGTATATCAAATTCTGTCCACAGAAAAAAAAAAAAATGGAAAAGAAGAAGAAGAAGCATATATCAAATAAATAAATAAAACTACTAGGCTAGGACCATCCATCTTTTGAGAATTTATTGTACGTCCGTTTCATGAGTTGTATCGTGTCAGATTTAGGTGGTCATTACCCATGTTGTAGGCGGCACTTGCGGTGCACGTGATCTTGTAAATACTTTTAGGTATATGCTATAGTTTTTTCAGTACGAGAACCTCAGCCAAATAAAGAAATCGTATGAGAAATAGTCATGCGTAATCATAAATTACCCAAAAATAAAAAATAAAAAAATTGCATGACTACAAGGGTTGATGCGTAAGAAAAATATAGCTTTTTTATTTCTCTTCATTTTCTACTTTTCCCTTTTCGGATTGCAATTTTCTAATTGAATATTCACAAGGTCACTCTCAGTCTCATGTATATAACCCCATGAAATTAGACTTTCGATTTCCTAAATAGTATATTAAACTAATTTGATTAAAAATAAAATTCTACGAAGGAATTGAATGTAAGGGGAAAACGGAAAACAAAATAAAGTCATTAAGTTTATGGACAATGCAAAAATAGTAAATCAGCAAGGCATTGAAGAGACATGCAAAGGCAAATCGACAGGTCCTTAAGGATTAGGACAACTTAGTGATTTTGGTTCCTCTGTTTTAAAGTTATGGTCTGGAACTCTGGATCTGAGTCTTTATCTGGTCACCTGCTTTACATAAAAATAAGTATTTGAAGGTTCATTAAATACCCCCCCCAAAAAAAAAAAAATAAAAGAAATAAAGACAAGTATGGTAGCTTCGTTGGTAAAAGCACCATCACCCAAGGCTAGTTATTGGAGTTCGAGTCTACTGGAGAGTAAGAAATGCCTGGGGGCAGAGCCAAAAAAAATATACCCCAAAAAAAAAAAAAATCTTTCATGGACGAAAATGGGGCACTTGGATATACTTCCAAAGTCATAAAACGGAGGAGAAAATACTTTAATCTTTCTAGCTATAATTTAAGAGCATTTAACTTCAGTATGTGAAGGAGGTAGTTATCTACAAACATTAGCTATACATATATATATATATATATATATATATATTAAACTTTTCCTAAAATTTAAGTTTTTGAATTATTAGTAATTAACATAGTATTGAAGTTTAAAATTTTCCAAACATTTAATTTACACTACTATCTATTTAAAAAAAGTTTAACATTTATAAGTATCAAAATGAATCTATTTAAAAAAAATTAACATTTATAAGTATCAAAATGAGTTACAAATGAATAAAAATCTAGACCTAAACTAGATCTACACATTAAACTTTTAACATAAATGGTAATTTAACACTATCTACCCCATAATATTGAACACCACTGACTACAGAACCCCACTAGAAGTCAGTGGGTCATGGACCAGCATTAATGCGGCAAAATAAAACCCAACGATTAATGACAAGATAAACAAAAACACAGCAATTTTCAAGCAGAGCAAAAAGCTTAATTTTGCTAGTATAAATTTGCATAAATCCAGATCATAATGATGGTACATGATTAATGAGAAGGTTCACCTGCACTGCCAACAAGGGCCTATGAATTCCCTCCAAGTTCAAGATCCCATTATAAGGTATCAACTCCTTGAAAGCATTGGTACCTTCCTCAGCAGATAGATCCTCTGTGCTAATCTCATCTGCAACTGCTTCCACCACTTCAACACCCTCCGTCTGATCGTCATACTCCACTCTAAAAACACCCTCCTCATCTTTCCCTAACTTCCCAGCCATCTGATAGAACTCCACCAAAACCACCTCAAGCCCGTCTTTAAGTTTCTCCACCATTTCCTCATAGTTATTCCCTTTGTAAAACAACAGCTTCTGATTGTAGTAAAAAGCCAGATATGGTAGATCAAATGTGACCAACTGACAGTGTTCTTTCTTACCAAGTTTCTTCTTAGGCTTCACATGGGTTTTGCCTGTGATTTTCACGTTCAAAGTTTCCCCATTTTTGCCAGCTTCAGCTTCCATGGTTGGGAGAGATTAAACTTGGCAAAAAGGTTTTTGAATAAGAGTGGGCAGGTTTTTGTGGGTTGAGAAAAAATGAATAGCTTAGAGGAATACTTATAGGAAGTTCTTTTGATGTAGTTGGGTATCATTTATGGATTTCAATAGAGCAGTTGTAGGCCATAAATGCCTGCTTATCTGGTGCCTTTTTCTTTTGTTGATTTGGTTGAAGTTCAGTAAAAGAAGTACTACTTTCTGTTCTCCTCCCTGTGTAATTGCTTCTGTTAATGGCATGTTAAATACCATTAGAACCCTGTTTTGACGAGATATATCAATTCTACCAGGGCATATATCAATTTTTTATTTTTTTTTTAATGAAGCATTTTCGAAAATAAAAGTCTTGAATCAAAACCACGTCTGAAATCTCAGAGCCTGAATTTGTCCCCAAATTATATCCCACTATTTGGTTTATTATGTCTTATGCATAAATTGGATCTACAGTTTAAAACCAAACATAGTCCAAATTCATACATCATTTTCTTCACAATTTTTCTTCAGTTTTCTCCGCAACAACACAAAGGCGACGAAAAAAATAATTATCTGCTTTTGCTTTTTGAAAAGTATGAAAAGTAATTATCTGCTTTTATATGATACTAATATCATATCATTTGAATTCAAATTAAATATTTATTGATGGATTTTATAGTGTTTCATGAGATAATATTTCAGCCAAAAAAAAAAAAAAAACAGAGATAATAATCTCGATTTTTTTTATTTTGATAAATTTCTGTATCCATTATTTCCTAAAAAATTGCCTGTATTTTTTTTTTCCGCTAAGTAAAACTAGATACATATATCGTGCGATACATAGCATATATAATTGCTATATATTATTTTAATAATAACTTATAAAAAAAATTTGCAATCAAATTGTATATAAAAAATCAAAAAAACAATATTAAATCAAAATTTTCAATTCAATATAATTATAAAGCATAAAAAGTAAACATAAAATAACAAATTAAATTAGACAATAGATATTATACAACCTACTATCAATAGTTGATAAATTTATAAAAAATAATTAAATTGGATTAGAAGAAGAGGCAAAAACATTCAACGATAACTTATAAATACTAAATTTATTATAATGTGAGTAATGCTGCCTATTAGATTATTTTTTTTACTATTCCTAACTGTTCAAACTTTAATTGTAAAATATTTTTAGTAATAAAATAATTTATAAATCCAATTTAAAAAAATATATATTGGCATCAATTTAGAAATCAACTGTCATTTTTTACGAATTTAACAATATATGTATATAACAATATATGTATATATTGTTCACTGTTATTTACATGTATATATAATATATTATTTTTTCTTTTTTTCTTTTTAGAATATATAATTTTCTGAAAATATAAAAAAATAAAATAAAAAATCCTAACTACTAATAATGAAAATATTGACCAATTTAACTAATTTTAAAATTATTTAAATTTTAATTATTTTAGTTAAGAATAAATATCAATTTATTTTATAAATAACATTTTTCAATGATGATAATTTTAGAATTAAATATTTTATAATTTAATTATTTGATTATTTAATAAAAAATATTCTGCATATTTTTTTTTTATTTTTTTAAATTTATAAAAATAGAGAATAATTTATTAGATATAATTTATTAGATAATCAAGTAAAAATATGCATATGTATATATAACTTAGCAGTTGATGCTTGACTTTACCAATTTACTAAAAAGTCGCCTGTATTTTCTTTTTCGGCTAAGTAAAATTTGCCTGTATTTACTAAAAAAAAGTGGCTTAATATTGACCGGTAAAGGGAAGGTCAATGTATTTTAGATCAAACAAGGCCAGTCTCTTCTTCTTCTTCTTCTTCTTCTTCTTCTTATTCTTCTTCTTTTTTTCTTTTTTCTTTTTTTTTTTTGGGTAAAATGAAACAAAACATATCTATTAAAATTTTCAAATATTTTCATCATTATTTGCATGATAACATGCTGATCTATGAAATGTCCCTCTAAATTAAGGCTTAGATTATTATTTATCACTATTTCCAAAAAAAAAAAAGATTATTATTTATCATATATCATATTCATACGTTTAAAAAATAAATAAGAAAAAAAAGAAGAAGTTAAAATCGAGTTCTGGACAACTTCAATATTAAGTTTACGAAGCACTAATCTTGAGATAATTATCCATTAATTGATAAAAACCAATACATATATATATATATAATCTCCATACAATAAAATAGAAAAAAAGTCCCATTTCCAAATTTTAACAAAAAACGAACAGCGATAAGTACTATCCAATTGCTGCTGTGATTTATGTTCTCTATTTATTATAGACTCCAAATAGCGAATTAAAAAATCACAGCACAGATTGGATAAAACAAAGACAGAATAATTACCAACTTCAAATTGATTAAACTCCATCCACACAAAATAAAATACCTGCAAATTCAATTTAAACTTCCATGAGAAACTCCTTGTCTTTCTGCAACCTCTCCATAGCTCCAGCTTCCAAGCTTATCTCGACGTCGATGCTCCTCCCGCCGGACTTCCCCTGGTACAGATAAACCATGCCGTCGAACCGGTTGTTGGTTCCACTCCTCACTCCCTCCGGTTTTCCCCACCCGAAATCCACCTCGTAGACCTTGAATCTCGGCGAGCTCCCCACCGCCACGCAGTTAGGTCCGGCGTCCTTGTATTGGATCATCTTGGGCGCGCTTTCCCACTCCTTGTTCCTCTCCTCGATCGCCTTCGCGTTGTGCGATTCTATGGCCCCCTGGATCATCGCCGCCCCGAACTCCGGCGGGTTCGCCAGCAGCAATCCCGCCGCCGTGCCGGTGAATATCGCCTGGATCAGGTTCCCGAAGTAGCTCTCCGGCATCGGTGCGTCGACCCGTTTCCGGCAGTCGGCGAAAACGGCGAACACCGTGATGTCTTCGGGTTTCAGATTGCGAGCGATGGTGATGTGGCGCCAGATGTGGACGGAGAGTGATTGGAATGTGGAGAATGGCTTTGAGCCGTCCGATGCATTGAGTTTTGACTTGATCTTGTCGATGGAGGATTCGGAGAACTTGAAGACTCTTTCCCTGAGTGGTGGGTCCGCTACTTCGGTCTTACCGTTGGATGAAACTTGTTGGTTATTAGCATCGCCGTTGGATGTGGTATTTGGATCTGACGGCAGTGGGATATCGAGTTTAACGCGCGTGTTGCGGGATTTGGTGCGGTCTAGAAACGGTGGGACCGAAATGGTGGAGGACCCACTGCAGATATCGGCCCATGAACTCATGAAATGCCACGTGGATGTTCCATCTAGGAGCGCGTGGTTGAACGCGCAGCCAATTGCAAGTCCATCTTTCAGCTTAGTTAGCTGTGAGCGATACCACAGGAATATTTAATAGAACCAAGCGATAAACGGTACAGATAAATAAATATGAAAAGCAAGTAATTTCGTTAAAAAAAAAAAAAAACAACAACTATTCCCAAGTACAACCATGAATAATAGGGTAGTCTAACCTAGTGTACTTTTGTCATTTGAGTAAGACGCAACAGAGATTTAAAAAAAAAAAAGAACTTTCATCGGTCCAGATTGGAGGGATTGGATCATTGATATCTTGCCTCTTATTAATTTTATAAATGTTCACAAATTATTTGATTCATAATTTATATAGTTATCTTATATAGTGATGTAGACATATAGAATCCATATCAAAATTCAAATAGAATTTACCAAAAATTAAATTTATATCGCTTATAAATAGGTGTGATGGATCGGCAGTTTTCTTCATTTGATCTACCTTTTTGGATGTAAGACTCAACAAAGATTGACTATCAAAATTGTTTCCCATTGATATATTTCCAGTCAAAAGTTTATAATTATTTTCTCATAATTCCCAATCCACAAATTAAGCACACAGAAAAGCACAACAAATGTTTAGAATTATTTTTCTCGAGTAATTGCCTAAGTTTATGTAGAATAAAACTTAAACATAATTCATTCAAATATCTTATTTGTGACTTGAAAACATTTGATTTAATTGTGTTTACAAATTACTTTCTTAAAACCCACATCCAAAATTCTGACGAAGGCATCTAATTGAAATATTTGTGAAATCTTAGGTAATACTGTGAAAAATAAACGCCAAGCAAGCATATATCAAATTCTCTCTCTCCCCCCCCCCCCCCCCCCCAAAAAAAAAAAAAAAAAAAAAAAAGCATATATCAAATAAATAAATAAAACTTCTCGGCTTGGACCATCCATTATTTCAGAATATATTTTATGTGTTTTATGAGTTATACTGCGTCAGATGTGGGTGGCCATTATCCAAGTCGTAAGCGGCACTTGCTGTGCACGTGATCTTGTAAATATTTCTAGGTGTTTGATAAAGAATTTTTCGTACTAGAACTTCAGCCAAAAATAAATAAAGAAATCGTATGAAAAATAGTCATTTAGAAGCGTAACCATAAATTAGCCAAAAAAAAAAAAAAATTGCATGACTACAAGGGTGGATGCGTAAGAAAAATATAACGTTTAGAGCTACAATTCTAAATTTTGATTTCTTCTCATTTTCTACTTTTCCCTTTTCCAATTGCGATTTTCTAATTGAATGTTCACAAGGTCACTCTGAGTCTCATGTATACAGCCCCATGAAAAAGACTTTTGATTTCCAAAATAGTATATTAAATCAACTAGAGAAAAAAAAAAAAAAATCTAAGAAGGAATTGAATGTAAGGGGAAAATAGACAAGAAAATAAAATCATTAAGTTTGTGGACAATCCAAAAATAGTAAATTAGCAAGGCATCAAAGAGACATGCAAAGGCAAATCGACAGGTCCTTCAGGATTAGGACAACTTAGGGATTTTGGTTCTTCTGTTTTAAGGCTATGGTCTGGAGCTCATGAGTCTTTACCTGGTCACGTGCCTTTCATAAAAATAAGTATGGAAGGTCTATTAAATAACACAAAAAAAAAGTAAAATAAAATAAAATCTTTATTAGACGAAAATGGGGCACTTGGATATCCTTTCAAAGTCATAAAACAGAGGAGAAAATACATTAATCTTTCTAGATATAGTTTCAGAACACTCAACTTCAATAATGTAAAGGAGGTAGCTATATATATATATATTAATTTTTTTATGGAATTTAACTTTCAAATTATTAGTAATTTAATATGGTATTAAAGTTCAAAATTTACAAAATATTTAATTTATATTATTATCTATTTTAAAAAAATTAATATTTATAAATAACAAATTGATTTTCAAATGAGGAAAAATCCAGTCGTTAATTAGATTTACGTATTAAAATTTTGAAATAAATAATAATTTAATATTTTCTACTTTTTAATAAATCAATATTTTCGTTAATTTAAACGGAAGATATTTGATTTGTTATACTAAATTTTGAATATATAAAATAAATTGCATAAATGAGATATGAAATCCTTATCTCTTGAGCCCTATGGTTTACCTATTAATTTCTTAAATAGTAGAGATACAATTTCACTCATTACAATAAAAGGCAAAAAATTCACTCACACCTGGCAAGTCCCTATCTGATTATGCGCATAAAATTGTCTTCTATTTTTTAAAACATTAAATACCAAACCTTAATAGATGAAACAAGCTCTAATTTGCTCGAATTAAATGAGATTCACCATACAGTCATTGGGTTCACAAAGGAGGAGAAATTCCTATCTGATTTGAACACCATTGACTACATAACCACACTAGAAGTCAGTGGGTGATGAACCAGCATTAATGCGGCAAATTAAAACCCAACAATTAATTAGAAGATAAGCAAAAACAAAGCAATTTCGAAACAGAGCAAAAGCTTAATTTTATTAGTATAAATTTGCATAAAACAATTTCATAATGATGGTACATATTAATCAGAAGGTTTACCTGCACTGCCAACAAAGGCCTATGAATTCCCTCCAAGTTGAAGATCCCATTATAAGGTATCAACTCCTTGAAAGCATTGGTACCTTCCTCAGCAGATAGATCCTCTGTGCTAATCTCATCTGCAACTGCTTCCACCACTTCAACACCCTCCGTCTGATCGTCATACTCCACTCTAAAAACACCCTCCTCATCTTTCCCTAACTTCCCAGCCATCTGATAGAACTCCACCAAAACCACCTCAAGCCCGTCCTTAAGTTTCTCCACCATTTCCTCATAGTTATTCCCTTTGTAAAACAACACCTTCTGATTGTAGTAAAAACCCAGATATGGTAGATCAAATGTGACCAATTGACAGTGTTCTTTCTTCCCAAGTTTCTTCTTAGGCTTCACGTGAGTTTTGGCTGTGATTTTCACATTCAAAGTTTCCCCATTTTGGCCAGCTTCAGCTTCCATGGTTGAGCGGGAATAAACTTGGAAAAAAAGTTTTTTGAATAAGAGTGGACAGAATTTAGTGGGTTGAGAAAAAATGAATAGCTTAGAGGAATATTTATAGGAAGTTCTTTTGATGTAGTTGGGCAGCATTAATACATGGATTTCAATGGAGCAGTTGTAGACCGTAAATGCTTGCTTGTACTTTGTCTTTTTCGTTTGTTGATTTGGGTGAAGGTCAGTAAAACTACTACTTTCAGTTCTCCCTGTGTAATTGCTTCTGTTAATGGCAAATTAAATTGGGTGAAGGTCAGTAAAACTACCACTGTCAGTTCTCCTCCCTATGTAATTGCTTCTGTTAATGGCAAATTAAATTGGGTGAAGGTCAGTAAAACTACTTAAGGTCAGTAAAACTACTACTTTCAGTTCTCCTCCCTATGTAATTGCTTCTGTTAATGGCAAATTAAATACAATTAGTACCCTGTTTTGAAGAGATACATCAATTTTACCAAGGCATATATCGATTTTTTTTTTTTTCTTAACGAAGCATTTTAAAAATAAAAGTCTTGAATCAAAGCCACGTCTGAAATCTCAGAGCCTCAATTTGTCCCCTAATTATATTCCACTATTTGGTCTATGATATTTGATGCATAAATTGGATCTAATTGGTCACGTACAACGGATGTCTTTTTGTTTTTATTTTTTTATATTTTTTTGGGGCTAAAGTTTTACCAAAATTAGCATTACTTGGATGGTGAAAAAAAGGGGGATAACAAAAAATAAACATATGTATATGTATATACGTGTGTGTATATACATATATATATATATATATATAATTTTTGGAAATTTTTGGGATAAAAATTAGAGAGGAAAAAAAAAAACGACTTAGTTGCATGGACAAAGTTTCAATTTGGCTGATGAGATGAGGTCGGTTTTGGACCCATCACCATGGTCTTTCGGCTGTGGGTGGTTAAGGCGATGAAATTATAAGAATTAGACGGCTCACCGTATGTACAATCGAAGCTGTCTCCACAAGAACTTACATGAAATTAATGATACGGTGGAAACTAATGACTTTTTAATTTATTAAGTTGTTGGTAGTTATTATATTTTGTTTAAAGAAAAATGGTTTTAATTTTAAATTTTTGTCTTTAAAATTATTGGATTGATATATAAGAGAGACCAAACCAAAGCTTCTTTCCTTTTTTTTTTTTTTTTTTAAATATATATATATTTATATTATTTTGAGTGAGAAACAAAATGGTGGAAATATAAGATTAATATCATTAAGAAATTGAGAGAGATAAATGAAGAAGACAAAAAATATGGATGGCCTCCAAGAGCTGCATATGAATTTCAAATCTAATAAATTATAAGTCCAGATTATTAGGTAGCGGGTATGGCTAACTTAGTCTTATTCAACTGCTATCTACTTCTATTATGATTTTAAATTTTAACCATATTGGTTTAAGATATGTTTTGCGTATTGAAAAGGAAATGTGATGTTTTTTTGTTTTTCTTTTTCCCAAACAGGAAGTATTTAACTTTGATTTTGAATTTGATCCCTGTTAGGTGGTCACCAAATTTCTATCTAAATCGGTCATTAAGGAGCCAAATTTTTTTAATTCCGTAGTACTATGTAATTGATTAATTCCTCACCTAATTAATTACTGAAGAAATCCAACAAAATCTAAAAAGCACTAGTTGTGATAAATCTTATTTTGAATCTTAGGGCAAGCTAATAGCTAGGCAGTTTATAGGAATTGGACCACTTAACCCGATATGGAGTTATTTTAATCTCAGCCTCTCCTCCATGGCTAAGGAATCCAAGGCATTCATATAGATTTTAGATGCTCATAGAATTAATCACAAAGCCTAAAAATCATGCACAAAATCAATCTTGCTACTCTTTTTTTCCATATGTATGAAAGCTTTGTTATTGAGATGCTTATTTCGTTGTTGGGATTGTTGAGATTTTTTATGAGTGTTCATTTATTGGTTTCTTGTGAGTTTCAGCGTTTGAGGCACTCTCAGTCTCTTTCTCACCAAAAGTTTTATAACCCATGTGAAAACCTGCCTACTGTAATAAATTTCGAGATCTATCAGAGAGAAGCGAAGACTCTTATGCAATATATTTTTGTTGTTATATATTTACAAATGTAATTTATTGTTGTTTAGCATTAATATGGCTAGTTTAGCATATAATTTTTGTGTCCCGTCAAGAACAGTTCAGTGGTTTTTTTTTTTTAACAATGATTTTCAATTTAAATCTCCCCACTTCCAAGAAAAAAAAAATTCATATAATGTGTTGTTTAATTCAGAGCAAATTTCATATATAGTACCAAAGGACTAAATTATCTCTCTTTTTTTTTTTTTTTTTTCAATTCGATATCAAAAGAAAAAAAAAAAATATATATATATATATATATATATATTTGAGTTTTTAAAGCATTAGTGGATTTGGTAATTAATAAAGTTACACAAAGTTATAAAACAGAACAAATCATAACCATTCATTTTTAAAATTTGTCACATGTTCTAAGATATATATAAGCATAAATGAAAGCTCTTATAAGAAATTAGAAGACAATCTGTAATTTAAATTTAAAAGATTCAACAGAATTATCAATCCCTCTGAAAGTCTCAACAATAATCTTATACAAGGATGTTGATTACGACGGCTACCAACCTAAACGGCACAAATTTGCAAGTCATGCGTCATTTAATTAATTTGTTGCCACACATAAATTCAAGTGGTTAAAAAATGACATCTAACATTGACTTTGTTTCTAAATGGGTTATAATCATATTGATTTTAGTGACGAATACTTGTTTCGAAAGATGCAGAATAAAACAAGCCAAAGATTCCAACTTACTACAAACAAGTCAGAAAAAGGCAATGATTAGCCAAGGTGGAAAATTTTGATAAGCACTGAAATGAAAAAAAAAAAGCCCATTCAATTCCAATTAATATTTATTGGTAATTTGAAGAAGATTAGTTGACATAACGACGACCACTTCGGTTTATTCAGAAGGGTTTGGTAGTAACTGCAGTCGTGGCATAACTGCAGGTGCATGTTAAATGTTCATGTTGAAAACTTCAAGGTAGACCGGCCTCCTGCCATATTTTTATTTATTTATTTTTTTTTAACTACAAACTTTTTGCAAAATAATACAATTACCAATTTGCAGCAATATTTGTGCCTATTTATATTAGATTATTTTATTTTATCTTAGCTTTAAGGGATTCAAATTTAGAATAATTGTGCTTTGTTTGCAGAGGTTGTTTCAAAGGAAAAAAAAAAAAAAAACTTATACAAAACGGTTATACCATATGATACAATCATACAACGTCCAATGATTACTTACACACATTAGACACAGAGTTAAAACAAATTATGTAGACCATACAAAGAAATTATTGGATGAGCAATTATAAACGGTCTAATGCACCAATGTACATTACCTTAATAATGGATGTATCTAAGTTTTGGGACTCAAAATCTATTTATGGTAGACTCGGTTAAGATGTGATGGACTCGTGAAATGGCCATAGTCGATCAGTTTTTATGGATGAATGATAGTCTACTTTTAATTGTACTGCCAGATATTTTAAAAGCCAGTATCAGATACGAATTATTACCCTGTTTTGGTTCATGTTATGAGTTTGTTCGACTTTTTGTGATGGTAAGGTTTTGGGCATAGTGAAAATGAAGTTGTTGTTACATTGGGAATTTGAATATTTATTGCACTTAGTGTAATATTTTATATGTTTTCTATGACACATTATGTTTTTTTTTATATTGCATATTATGCTTCTTTTCTAACTTTCTGAGAATGATATCAATGTTCGTTGACATTTTTTATAGTGAAATCAAGTTTTTTCCTGCTGTGGACATTTTTAGTAACTGAAGGTGACTTAAAAAAAATATCTCAGTCCCAAGTCCCAATAGTAGAATAAAAAATATCTCTGAAGACCAGCATATTAATTTATTATGAAAGGAAAGAGGGGGAAAAAAAATAGTAATAAAGGAAAATTGACTAACAAAATAAAGGTGAACAGTGATTTTTACTTATCAAAAATGATTTATTTGATTGAATTTTATAAAAATTAATTTATATACTACTTTTGAAATTGTGAACTAGATTTGGCTTAAGTTTGAAAATCTGACCTCTTTTTCTCTTGTCAATAATGCACAGTTGCCGACTTTAATATATTTATAACACTTTGTTTTGATTCCTCCTCTCCAAACCACCAACCATATCCTTCGTTTTCTTATCATTTCTTTGATTTTCAAAAATCAATTAACAAAATAATTGTGGTCAAAATATTAAAAAAAAAAGCGAAAAATCATAATAATATTGATGAATTTGTTAATTTGAGAATAAACATGGGGCTTTGGTCGGCTGATCCGGATCCACAATTTCTTTCACTACAAGGTTTCTGGCCCTGTTAATGGTCATGAAACATAGATACAAATGCTCCTCTAATTCATCAAGCTGTTCCCTAAACCTTGAGTCATTTTCTTTCAGCTGGCGGGCCACTTCACCAGTGGCCCGGACCCGGACCCGACCCTCTCCCCGCTCCACCCAAAACTTGGCCATCCCACGCATATGCTCAAGTTCATCGTTCAGCCGGGTCACAATCCGGCTAATTGTATCCAAGTCCCTATTCAATATATATGTCCCTTTGGCGGCTGAATCCAGCTGAGCTATCACTCTAGCTAGCTTCCTCGATGAAGCCAGCTCAAGCGAAGCCACAATCAGGCTTGGCATTGCTATCACCAATGATAGAGCATGTGTCACAACAATTACACTCAACGAAGTTGTTAATGCCACAAGGACAAAAGCCGAGCTGTGTTTGAATTTGTTTAGGAGATGAAGCTTGGTTTGAGTCTTGTTACGGCTCGACTCAAGCCGTTTTAATAATTCGGAGCAACCCGATTGGATTGTCCTAACCCGGCATGGTGACGAAGAGGATGATACAAACGGGTTGATGGAGTTGGAGAATTCGGTTAACCGGGTTAAAAAAGTTGGAAAGTGGTTAATCGGGTAGAATTCAACGGCTTCAAGGGAATGAAGTGTGGTTTTAAAGGAACGGTATTTGGCACGTGTGTGTTCGATCTCTTTCAACAGGAGGCTGCAGATGATGAAAGCATTAGCAGTTTGGGTGAAGTAATCGGATAGTAGTGTATGGCAAGTGGGTCGGTTACGGGTCAAAGTAAGGATCCGGGCAACGGTAGCTTGATCCGGATCCAGAAGATGCTCGGTGAAAAGACGATAGGATGGAAGCCGAGCAGCACTGGTGGAGCCCAGTGGAATACATGTGGGGGACTCACCGTTGGATAATGTGAGGACACGTGTCCAGAAGTCTATGTATGATTCGGTACGGAAGGCATTGGCATATTCCTCACGAACATCTTCTACTCCCATTGACAGGTTCGAACTGGTATTTCCGGATACTGCTAAATTTTACATTTACAAGAAAAAATTGGTAAAGTGCGTCCAAACCGAAAAATAAAAAATAAAAAATGGGAGTGGTAAAGGCATCATATCCTAACCTATACCAAGCAAAAAGCCTTTTTTATCTTTCCAGCCAATAATGATAATAGATTTATAGTAAATCTTTAATTTGATATTCTTGTTGACTTTGACTTATACCAGGTTATCCCATTCTCTTATACAGTGTTTCGTCCTTTTTTTAATCTAAAATAGGAATAAGTTTTAAAGCTTTATACCTGTCATGTGATTGGTTTATGGCGATAAATAAATCAAACTATTCCAGATATCTATCATGTCCATTCATCAAAAAAAAAAAAAAAAAGAGTCATGTCCTGTCTCATCTAACTATAAAATTTTCCTATGAACACAATTACAAAATATATATGGCAACAAATTATAGATGAGAAGCAAATATTACCAGTGCAGGAAAGGAAATTCCTGATGCGGGAGCCAATTTTTCTCTTCATTCTTCTGGGATTGAGAAATCTCAATAATTTTAAACAACACCTAGAAAGAATTCAACTATAACAAATTGAATAAATAAATAAAAAAAAAGACAACAACAACAACAAATATGAATGTGATAGAGCTTCTTTTATATGCCTACCTGTATAAAGTATCAAAGTGACTCAAAACAATAGCTTTTGAAGGTTTCAATTCTTGTAACAAGTATTGGGGAAGGAATTAAGGGAACAAAATTAGAAGCCCTTTTATATATAAAAAGCAAACCTTATTAAACATTTCTTTTGCTTTAATTTGCTTTTTGCTTGTAAGAAAGATTCATATATACATGGCTTTCAATCAGGATCTTGTAGTGCAAGTGAAGGATTATTAATTATTTATTGGAAGAAACTTGATAATTTTTCTTTCCGTTATAGCAACCAAATCCTTTTTATGTGTATCTATATGTGCCTACAAGAATTTGCTAACAGAAATACTTTACTGTGTCAGAGATGGAAAAAGTCATTAAGTAAGATTTTTGAACCATATATTTCTCTTTTTTGGTTATAATTTTTTAACTATGGATGTTTGAATGCAAGGGCAGAAAACAAAATAAAATAACATTTTGGGGATTTAAAGACAAAGACAACATGTGATAAAAATAATACTTTAATTCGCAACGTAAACAAGGAAGCGACAAAAACATGAAATATATCCGAGAAGCATTATTCTTCTGCTTTCGGTTTTTTTTTTTTTCTTAGGAGTTGACCCACCGTTCAAGTAGATGCCCAAACGCCATCTTTTAGCGTGTGGAGATCATGGAAATGACATGTCCAACTAAAGACATTCTTTGACTATAATCTAACATCTCCATTTTCTTAACGACGAAGCTGTTTAATTTTTTTTCTTTTTCTTTTTTGAGTTATATATATATATATATTATTTTTTGGTTCCTACCCAAATTTAAATTTAAAATATATAAAATCGCTGATCCTCTATGTTCTACCAAATTCAATCCTGGAGTCAAGGATGTTAACTCGACTTCGATGTAATCCAGGACTCAAAATTCAAAGTATATGAACCCCCCAATTTATTGAAATATGCAATTGAGGATGATCAATCGCGCCACATATGTACCACGTTGTGCATATATGTCTTTTCTCCTAAAACATATATTTTTTTCCTCCTTGCTGATGATAAATTCTTATGAAAAAAAATGATTGGGAAATTTAAGCTAGCAATGCGCATTGATTCGTAAATGAACGTTTATGTTAAGCAACAATCATATATTCGTTTTTCTATCTAATCGGTTTGTTCTCTGCTTTTTATTGTGCAAATCACAGCCCCACATTCGCTGTGGGGTCATAAATTCACCAATTAAAAGCGGACACCTAATATATTAGGCAAAACATTAAATTGGTGTATTGATTAAGTTGAAATCTACAGGATGACATCGAGAAGCATGTAGAATATAGAGTGCCCGCACGCCACTATCCAAGTCCAACAGTAAAACACACGCACAAACAAAAGGAAATTGTAAGGGGTCCCACATTAACATTCGACAACAGCCAATCACTCATCAAATCCAAGATCCTCATCCACTCTTTCTTCAACTTCATCATCAATCTTGTCCTCCACGTAATCAGCACCTTCCGCTAATGCGACTCCACCGAGGACTCCTGCCGCAGCACCCACAGCCAATCCGGTCCCCATCCCACCGAACTTGCTTTTCTTCTTCTCCTCCACATACACCGGTTCGCCGTAAGAAACCTGCCCGTAACCTGCCTGACCATAACCGTAAGGATTCGGTGGCGCATTGTAAGCATTGTATGCTGGGTACCCAGACGGTGGGCCCGCCGCGTAATAAGGATCGCGTGCTGCTCCTCCGTACGGTGCACCGTAGGATGGCTGAGCACCTGGCGGTGGGACCCCATACGGAGGTGGTGCGTAGTACGCATCAGGCGCACGATGGTAAGGGTCTCTGATCGTAACGTTAACTTCTAACTTACCTTGTGGCCTGCCGGAAGGCCGTTTGAGCTTAAGACTCCGGCTGGATTTCTCGCCGATGCCGACCTCCTCGAGAACGTCACGAAGACGGAGCTGAGCCGAGCCGATCAGCGGCTTGGTGTCGGGTTCGGAACCGGCGTGGACGACGTCAATGAAAAGAGTGGTTTTGTCGTCGACCGGTCCAGGTAGAGGGATGACGATGGTCTCGTCCCAGGTTGGACACGTGTCGCCGTTCTGGTCGACTCTAGAGGAGCACTTGTTATTGGGGTCCACCCAAAGGACAGCGTAGGGCCTGAGCGGACCGTGTCGCCAATTGACGTTCTTGAGGTCCTTGGCGGAGGAGAGCTTCACTTCGACCTCGTGCCGGGACGCCATTGGAAGCGTAAAAATGGTATATTATGAGTTAAAAAAAGACCGGGTGACGATTTGCGAAGGAATTTGGCTACTTCTGGGCTTATGTAGGTACCAGCGGCCAAAAGATATTTATAATCGCCCATGGTTTTGTTGAAAAACAACAGAATTGCCCTTCGTAGGAATATGCTTTTTGGGAATGTACAATTTTGGTCTTGCTTTAAATGCTTTTTGGGAAAGACGGAGGGGGTGTTATGGTCAGAGGAAGTATCGGAGATAGCAGATAGGCTTGACTTGCGCAAAGCGGTCTGAGGAAGAGATATGATACGGGTAGGGGCAAAACGGGGATAGGTGATAGCTTAGGCAGTTTAGCAATGCGTATCTGAGGTTGTTTTAAGTGACTGACAGTTGTCAGTTTTCCTTTTTTTTTCCTATTAAAGGATGGGAGCTGTACGAATCCTAATAAATAATGTGACCGGACACTGCCGGTATCAAGGGGCGTGCGTCTGGAAGGTTGTGGAGATTGGACTCCTGAAAGAGCATTATCCATGTGGCCGAATATTCTAGCGAGGTGGGTAAGGAATGGACCAAGTACGCGGTGTTGACACGGGATGAGCTCACTTATTATTGGGCCTCACACCTTTCAATCCGCATGGCACGGTGTCCAATTTTTTATTTTTATTTTTTTAAACATACAAATTATTGAATTTTTTTAAAACAAATATGTCGTTGTCAATTGTTTCTTGAAGTTTCAATCAAAACCGTCGGTTCTTAGGATGGCATTTTTCCTGCCGGCGTATTTTAATGTTGGAGTAGATAAAAGGAAAAAAGAACACTCAATCAGAAAGGTACAGTTAAAAAAAAAAAAACAAGGGATTTATTTGATCTGGATTTCTTAGGTTTACGCTAAACTACAATATAATCTTTCTGCTTTTGGTAATTATAGCTAATACTTCAATACGAAGTGTGAAATTAATCCAAGGTGTATAAATGGAAGAAATATGGAATTAAGATTTTGTTTTTTTTTAAAATCTTATTAGAGGTTGTTGGAAATTTTGAAACTATAGGAATAAAGATGTATTTAAACAAAAATTAAGAATGGTTGATAAAACTTAACCCAAAATATGATAACATTTTGTACATAAAATCCTTGAGATTTGGAATATTAGATTGACAGCATCAGGCTGACTGAAAATACTATGTTTATAGGTTAATCAGACTATATTAATATAAAAATACCATTTTATATCATAAAGAATAAACTAAAATGAAAAAACGCATGATCACTATTTTAAACACATAGTCTCACCTACAAAATTTAACAACATGAATGAAATAACTAATATAGATGTCAACAGCATGCAGTAAGTATGATACTAGACGTAATTTCGTTCAACTTTATAATGTTTGATTAAATAAAGTATGATCTGTCTATTTGTTTTTAGATCTTTAAACCTTAGCAAATGAGGATGAGGAAACCATATTACAATTAACTGCAAGAATTCACAGATGCCTAACAATTTTTTTTTTGTTTTTTGGTTGGAATAAATAAATTACAAATAATGACTCTCCACATTCATATTATATTTTTTGAGTCTTTGGGTTTCAATTTAAATTGCTCTCGGTACTGTGATCTAACTGTTTGGTCGCATAGCTGTTTGATAGGTTTTGTTGAAAAAAAAAAAAAAAAAGGGAATGGTTTACCGTACAAGTAATGTATAATTTGTCAATGGAATATATGCAAGAGAAAGAAAACTAATATAAAATTAATTATTGGAAGCTTTATTTTTTCAACAAAAATATGCATGAACATAATTAATTAAAATCAATAAAACAATATTATTAATAAAAAAAACATGGCAACAATTTTTTTTTTTTTTTGGTTAATAACAATATTCCAACTCAAAATATAGAATTTCGATAAAACTGAAAACTAGAAAATGATATGATTTTGTTTTTCTCAAGTCAAAGAAAATATTTTCCAATCATACCTTGCCATATTTGGATGAGCATTAAGCCCAAAAAAATATTTGGATGAGCAATGAGCCCAAGAAAATCGTAGACTTAGTCTGTTAATCCTATGCTTGAAACAAAAAATTATTGCTTGGGCTTAAACCCAAACTAAACCAACAACTTCACAACTTTTCTACCTAGCCCAATCTCAGTTGGCTCTGAAAAATAGAGCGAGTGTTATTTTGGACTTGATTCTCCGGTTGCTTTTTCTGGTCAGTCTAATGGTCAGTCTAATGGTCAAAACTAATAGCACATTATTTAATATATTACAAGACTTTCACATGATCGACATATATATTATATTATATTATATTATATTAATTAAAATTTTATTAATATATATCATTTATAATTTTATACATGGAAATTTCTATGTCTCGAATTTCACTTCATCATTACATTTTATTTTATTTAAAAATAATTATATCTCTGCACATGTATCTTTTTCTAACTTATAAAAATTCATCAAAAGGAAAAAACCTAGAAAACCATAAAAAAGTAAAATACTACAAATCAAAAACTACTTCACACAATGAAAATTTTCTAGACCATGAGAAAACTCCAATCAACCAATCAAACTGATAAAGTAGTTATTTATGATACACTTCAAACCAAAAATTGATTGAAGAAATGCTTAAAATTTGTCCAGAGTCATATTATGCTTAATCCACCCAAACATATGAAAATATCTAAGCTGTTATAGCATCCAGTATTACAGATGGATTCGACTCAACCTGAGATGGGAGTTTTGACTCCTTTCCTACTCAGCTAGTTATGGTTTTTTTTTTTTTTTTTTTTTTTTTGCCTTTTGCTTCTTCTTCATTGAAATATGAGCTGTGTGGTCATATCCATGCTTCTGTAGTTATGTTATTATTTCTCTCATATCACAATCTCAAAATGGAAAACTTAGATGAATTGCAAACGAATTGTGGATTTTAATAACCATGTTAAAGTCATATAGTATATTAAATGATGTGATACTAGTTTTGATCACTAGATTGATTGAGTTAGAAATGAATGAAGCCAACCATAGTCAAAGAGATTAAAAAGTAAGTAGAGGATTCAGATCTTTGCAGCATCTAGAATTTTTAATTCCTAACAAGTTTTGAAATGAATCGCCAATTTATGAAGAATAGAAGGTATAAGTTTGGCAAAATATGTAAATGCCATGTTAGTTAATCAATTTCAATGCTTATATTTGTAAAGAAAAATAATAAAAATAAATAAATAAAATCAACGCTTTCATATATATATATATATATATATATTTCCGAGAAAATCAATGCTTATATTTAAACCAATTAATTGTTTCAAATATATATAGATATATATATTGCAAAGTAAATATATATACTTAAATAGATATTTTTTTTAATCTAAACCAATTATTTTTAAAGGAAAAACATAATGGTATTAACCTAAAATTATGATCATCATATAGAAAAAAATAACGATGATAATAAAAAAAATACAATAGGAATAAGCTTATTTTTATTTTGGATAGAGAAAGAATCTGTTATAGCTTATTTTGTTATACAAGATAAATTTAACGGGCATCCAACGACAACAAATAAATAAGTCTAATTTTTAAAATATTAGTTTCCTTTAATAGATTTTTTCGGTAAAGCTTCCTTTAATCTTGTAAAAATATTTATTAATGATAACATCTGTTATAAATTTACATTATTTTTTAATCCAACATTAATAATATATATATATATATATAATAAAGATTTGGATGTTTATTTTCAATATTTTTTTTATTAGGTCAACCTTACAAATACTTTTGCAAGGAAATTTGAATCTCTATTTACATCATTAAAATATACAATAACATTAGAATTATTAAAATATTTACTAAATTTGTTGACTAAATTATATGACAAATGATATAGCATTTATAATTTGTTTTTATATATATATTTATTTTATTTTACTTATCTATTTAAGCGTTTAATAATTTATATTTAAATTATATGAATATCTTTAATAATAATATTTTAATATATATCATTTAATAAATAAATTTGATAAATTTTTTCATTATTTGTAGCATTATTGCAAATTATATATTGTAAAAAAGCCTAAATCATCTAAATGATACTACACTATACATTGAAATATAATATAATAAAAACAACTTATATAGCAAACTATATCATATAAATAATGCTACATTATTTAAATATTATTTTTTTTTTATATAAATTGAAAAATAACAATCCAGAATTGCATGAGATTCATGATAGTTAATATAAAAAAATCAATTGGCGGTGATTAATTCTAAAAAGTTAATTTGATATCTTTTAAATTTGTTGTTAATTTATATCTTCTATTTAACAATTAACATAAATGACATAGCTTGCCATATTATACATGGACTGTAGTATTAATCATGATGTTGTCACATCTTTATTATTTCAAAATTATATATATAAATTAATTAAAAAATATTATCCACATACTGATTTTAAAATATATGTGAAAAATTTTGATTTTGATTTTGATTTAAAAAAAAAAAAAAAAACTAATGAGCCATTACCACTTTACCAGCAAGAACAGCCTTATTAAACTCAAACATCGTTTTTGCATCCAACGCAAAGCCTAAACTAATAATAATAATATTAACACTTCTATGGAAAAAAATGTTGTTAAATAAAAAAATAACAAATTTATGAAACGATAAAAAAAAGCATTTTCTATGAAAGATAAATAATAATATTACTATTATTTTTATAAAAACTCTATTTAATTAATGGGAAAGACCTATACTATTTCTCCCACAAACTAAAAATACACGTATTTTTAAAAGGAGTTAGATAACCCTGCTTGAAAACATTTAAAGTTTATTTTTTGTTTCTTCTTCTTCTTCTTATTATTATTATTTTGTAATAATATTTTTATAAAAATATAAATAAAAAAGCTGTCAGTTAATAATAAAATTAAAAAAAAAAAGGGTGGGGTGGGGAGGGTACGCCCTAAAACCCTAAAACGACAATATATAAAGAAAGCGCACATTCAACCATTCTTCTAAACTCGGTGCCCCCCTTCTTCCTCTGATAAACCCCAGCAAAAACCCTAGCAAGCAGACAGCCGCCGTCTACTCACAGACACAGAAATGAGACCTCCTCGAGGTTGAAAGAACACATTCTTTCTTCTTAGAGATTTTCGAGTTTTTGTTTTTTTTGTTAGTCTTAATCGTTGTCAGCTAACTAAAATAATATGTTATTTAATGGGTTGCTGATTGGTTTGGTTATGGTGTTGTTGCAGGCCGTGGTGGTAATAGTGGAGGATTCAGGGGAAGAAGTGATGGAGGCAGAGGTAGAGGAGGCAGAGGTGGTGGAGGAGACAGAGGAGGCAGAGGCGGTGGTAGAGGCAGAGGACGTGACGGCGGCCGAGGATTTGGAGGAAGAGGTCGAGGAGCCGGAAGAGGAGGTGGAATGAAAGGTGGAAGCAAAGTAGTGGTTGAGCCTCACAGACATGAAGGGGTTTTCATTGCTAAGGGTAAAGAAGATGCCCTTGTTACCAAAAACTTGGTCCCTGGTGAAGCTGTTTACAATGAGAAGAGGATCTCTGTTCAGGTATATCTTGATTTTTTTTTTCCTTGTTTGATACCTGTAATTTTGTTGTCTGATTTTCAATCCCTGATGTATAGTGCTTTATTCTTATAGTTTATTTTTGAAGAAATTTTTTTACTTTTCCCTGTTTGGTACCTGTAATTTTATTGTTGATTTTCTACTATAATACTCTACTTTTTATAGTTTGTTTTGAAACAAAATTATTTATTTATTTATTTATTTTCTTTTGTACTCTCTTTTTCAGAATGAAGATGGAACAAAAGTTGAATACCGTGTGTGGAATCCTTTCCGTTCAAAGTTGGCAGCTGCCATTCTTGGTGGTGTGGACGAGATATGGATTGTAAGTTACTTATCTGCATCTTGAATTCAATTTGTTTGTTCCTACTATGAGTGGATTTAATTTTATGTATTATACCTAATTCTTAAAATTTGTTTGGAATTGAAGAAACCCGGTGCTCGCGTTCTCTATCTCGGGGCAGCTTCTGGGACCACAGTCTCTCATGTGTCTGACATTGTTGGCCCTGTAAGTTAAAAAGTTTTTCCTTTGCCTGGATTGTTGTTTTGATTTACTTTTAAGCTTATAGCAGGGTTAATTTGCAATGCTGTCGTTTTTATGTTTTGTAGACTGGAGTAGTATATGCGGTTGAGTTTTCTCATAGAAGTGGTAGGGATTTGGTTAATATGGCAAAGAAGCGAACAAATGTAATTCCTATTATTGAAGATGCCAGACATCCTTCTAAATACAGGATGTTGGTTAGCATGGTAGATGTCATATTTTCTGATGTTGCTCAACCCGATCAGGTTTGCTGTCTTTTATTTTAATGTTTTCTATTCATGTTTCTTACTTTGATTTTCTGTATTTTTAAAACTTGGCGGTTTTGTTTTTACAATGCATTCTTTTTGCTCCTTTTAATTTGTCACATTTACTCATCATAGCGATGCTGAATTTTGTTTGAAAATGAAGTTTGATATCTTATTTCTCTGCTTTTCTGTTAGTATTTCTACCACAGAGATTATCTTATTATACACATTTTCCTTTGCTTTATATAACTTACTTGTTATGCATATGATGAGTTACTCGGATTCCCCTTCAGGACATATTGGATGATGCATATTCGAGTTTTCTGATGCACATATTTTTATCAATTGAAAGGCTAATCTCTCTCTCCCTCTCCCTCTATTTATTTGTAGATGTTTATATATATATATGTATGTATTTTTTTTTTCACTTTCTTTGTTTAAAATTTTCTCATTTTTTCTTTAGATGGTCATTCTGCTTCTCTGAGAGGACATACCATATACATAATTTTGTATATCTCTTTTTTCAGATAAAGATGCTATGAATGAGTCTTTATTCATAGCATCGCCATTCAATTTTGTTAAATTTAGTCATAAAGATGCTATGAATACTGCTGTTTTTTTATAAACAGGCTAAGATGTTTTATTTTTGGACTATGCAATACTTGTTTTTATTTTTTTCCCATTTTATTTCCATTTTCGTTTGAATTGTTAATATTGGGCTTTTTGATTTTTGAATACTGAGCATGTGATGAAGTACTCGGATTCCCCTTCAAGACGTTATGGGTGATGCAAACCCGAGTTTCTGATGCTTGTTCTGACTTGTAGTCACTTTTTGATGATTCCCCTTAAAAACAATGTTTTTCAAAATTCTGTTGCAGTTTTCGTTTTGAATATTTGAGTTAAAATTTTAATTTAGTAGCTGCAATCTTTGTGAGTTGTGTTTTCCTGGCAGATATACCATAGATACCAATTTTTTGTTCTTAAACTTCATGTTGGTGATTCTGTGTTTCTCTGATGTCATAATTTTGACCAATAAACAGTTTTTTACTATTATGTTTGAGCTGAACCTTTCAGAAATCCATGTGCATTGCAAATGCACAACTCTTGAAGGCTTAAGCTTGATCTTGAGATATAATCGCAGTATCACCTAAGGTTTGTATGCTTGTTTTTAATGATATTTGCAGGCAAGGATTCTAGCACTGAATGCATCATACTTCTTGAAAGCTGGAGGTCATTTTGTTATCTCAATTAAGGTTTGTTTCCATGATTTATTTTTTTGACAGCAACTCCTAAGGGTTATATACCAATTGGAAATTATTGGAGCAAACATGTTGTTTGTACCTCTATACCTCCAAACTGGTTCATCCTTGTGTAAAACAAGCAATTTTCATAATGCTTCCCGCTTTTTTGTTGATTACTCTTCTTTAATATTTACAGGCCAATTGCATTGATTCCACCGTACCTGCCGAAGCAGTGTTTCAGCAAGAGGTTAAGAAGCTGCAAGCTGAACAGTTTAAGCCATCTGAACAGGTCACTCTTGAACCATTTGAGCGAGACCATGCTTGTGTGGTTGGTGGTTACCGCATGCCAAAGAAGCAAAAACCTGCAGCCTAGAAGAAGTTAAAACTATTTTGATCTATCTGCTGTTGTGGAATTTGTGAGGGGGTGATTGCCCATGAGAACACATAGCTTGTTTTGTTTATGTTGTTGGATATTGTGTTAATTTGTTAGCTGAATGTCTTTATATTTATATAGTTTTTTAGTATTGCAAGATTGGTCGCTATTTTGCTCTTGGAGATATCTGAATTAAAAGTGCAATTTAGCTTATAAATACTGAAATGCAAGTTCGTCAGGTTTTTGACAAATCTATCTCGTTCTAAAATCAAATTTGAAAGAAGTAAGAATTTAATTTTTTCATTAAAAAAATGTAAAATAAGAACAGAAGCTTTATTCGATTTTGGAGGGTCAGATGATTCTATATGGATAAGGTGTGTCCTATACTTGCACGAAAAGTAAATTTTAAAGCATAAGATTTAAAAAACAGTGGATTTTTAAGACTTTGGGGGGGTCCGATGATTACAAAATACAATGTTACTTTTGTCCTACATATGGCCATATGGTTCTTCATGCCAAATATTTGTCTGTCAAACCCTCTAGCGTGCAATGACAAGCTTCACACCCAAATTTAAAAGTGGTAAGTTATTAAAATTCTGGAAAAAAAAAAGAATAAATTAATTAATTAAAAAACCACCAGGAGCCCCAATGTACTAATTAATTTGTTGGGAATTGAAAATTTTTTTAGATTCGAAGTTATAATAAATTATGGACATTTCAAAATAAAAACAATCTACTGGCCTTCATATAACAGGAACAAAGTCCTTACTTACACTCATGGTGTTGTTAAAAGGAGAGGGGAAGCACATGATATCTCCAAAGTTCCAAACAGTTTCCTTTTCCAATTCTTCCCCTGGTTGAGAATCAGAGCAGAGCAGTGTGCAAACATTTTTTGGAAGATAAAGCTCCCATTTTCTTCTTCCTCTGGAATAATGAATATAATAAAATTGCAGGGTAGGGAATGTTAAAAATATAGATATATATTTAAAAAAAAAAAGAATTAAATGGTTTTTAAAAGAAATGTGGAAATTGTCAGAAGTGGGATTTGAACCCACGCCCTCATACGAGGACCAGAACTTGAGTCTGGCGCCTTAGACCACTCGGCCATCCTGACTTTGCTGCCTATTATTTTCTTGTTTATTATGATATTAGAATTTTCAATTTTGTTGCTATTTCTCTTCCAATTTAAAAATGACACACATCAACTCAATCCTTACTCTTTAGTGGCAGGACCCGACTCCTCTTTTCAATTTTAAAACCATTATTTACTTTATTTTAATACTTAGACAGTACCATCATAAAAAATAACATCATTAAAAGAACTTTCCTTCAACGCTGACAACCTTTTTGCCCTTATTACCTACCATTTTCAAACATACAATGCATCATAGCTGTCCTTGCTGCTTTTATTTATTCAAGAAAACAACCATTTTAAAGCAGCCACAACTATTCAGTTACATTCAGAATTTGTAAACCTTTTTGCCTAAACCTAACCTCATAATTTCATGAAAAGTTTCTTACCTTATTTAAGAGTCTCACGGACAAAAACACTCAAAACCAACCAACATCCATCAAATCGTGATTCTACAACCGCAGAATTTTTTAGAATAAAATTGAATTTCAAGTCTTTCCATACCCTATTGAAAGTCTGAAAATTCTCAGAAGTTTGTGAGTTGGATGGAGAAAACTAAAGGATTTTGAGCAAACCATTAAAAGCTGCAATATATGTACTTTGGTTCAGCCAAGGTCCTACATTTAACTCATTCCTTTGTCATAATATATGGGTTTAGAATTATACACGTCCCTTTGCATTATTTTTGAAGATGTGACCCAACTTTTTGCAACATGACAAATTGAAAATCCCCCCCATAAATGTTCTGTCGTAATAGACCATTTTCCTAGTTTGATTTTTCTGACATGGAAAATTCAATATTCTTTGGTAATAATATGTCAGCAAATGAAAGTTTCAAAAACTAAATAATGGGTACATTACAATCAGAACCCAAAACTTGAACAAAAAGAAAAGAAAAAAGAGGGTCTTCAAGATTCCTTGAGAGCTAGCAAGCAAAAATCCTGTGCTCTTTTCTTTTTCTCTTCTTTCTTTTTTTTTTTTTTTTTGGGTTAAACAAAAGTTGTTCATAATCATGTCCGATCATCGCCTATCTTCCCACCACCCCACCTCTTCATGCGTTCTGTGGTTTCTTCCACCTACCAAAAAGCATTTATTATAAATCACTATTAACTTTTCTCCACCATTAATGTTATACAGAATGAAGTAAATGCAGTAAAGAAACAGATCCTTTGCAAATTCAATCATTTAATAAATATCTAAAAGTTCAAGCTTGGTTTCCTACTTTTTATTTTTTCCAAGTAGCATTTTTGGTAAACTTTTTCCAAGTAACATGGAGGATTATAAAGAAAGAACTTTGAATTACATTAAGCAGACACCAAATTATACTAACAGTTACCTCCTTATTCCAGTTAGTTTTGAAAACTATTACACAGAGAAGAAAAGTTTGCAAAGCGGTTCCAGATATCATTCCTGACCAAATTCCCTTCAATAACAAAAAAAACCAGCCAATGCATTAGAATTAGTTGAAAACGATATAAGTCAAGACAGGGAAAAAAGATCGATATAGAATTTGACAAAGTCTAATTAGAATCCTGAAAGAAAAAAAATAAAAAATGTACCTTAACTCCTAAGTTTAGTAAGTAACCAAGAATGCAGCCAAATGGTAGACCAAACACATAGTAACAACCCAAGTTGATGTAAGCCACCGTTGCCTGCCATCCACCTCCAATAGCAACACCTACAAGAGTAATAAAATTGGAATTGGAAAAATGGTAGACGCTAAAAAATGTTCAGTATATGCAGAAGAATTAAGCAATGTTATATTATATTTACCTGAAATAACTGGTTGGACGCTATTGAGAACCATTGTTATACCGAGAAGAAATGCGAGGTTAGAGACAGCTTCTTGCACATTCTTGCTGCTAGTGAAGATGACCGCGAAATAGTTTTTGGTTATCAAGATGACAACCATGAAAAACAGTCCAATCAGGAAAGATTGAAAAACTGTGGTGTAGACCGAGTATTTTGCTGCCAATGGACGACCCTTTCCTAATTCATTGGAAACTCGGACACTGAAATATAAAATAAGAGGAATAACAAAAATTAGCTATATAGATAATGATGTTTGTTAAGCTAATTTTTACTCAATAAAGCAATTGTGAAAATGGAAGTGGACTTATGCTCAAATGGTCAAAAATACAAAAATGCATTCAGGCACAAACTTATACAGATATACAGAAGCTTTCAAACTAGTAATTTAGTAACTATAAGTTCTTCGAGTTATACCCACAACTATACGAAGCACAAGCAACAAAATGTATTCATCTTCGTTCATTAAAATATCAACTACATTTCCATGAAAGTATAGCAAGTCTTTAGAAAGAAACCCAGATTAATTAATTCCTGACATGCCAAACTAATCAAAGCCAGTCTTGGTCATATACATATATATATATATATACCTGATAGCAGCATTTATTCCAATAAATACCATGCCTTCCCACCCATTGAGATTCATACTGAAAGATGAGAAATGAACAGATTAGTATAAGAAGTAAAGAAACATTGAAACACATAATAAAAAATGGAGCAAAGTACATAGTTGATGAAGTTATATACACTTCCAAACTTTAATTTTATTTTTTTTTATTTTTTAATACTCGAAAATAGAATGTGTTTGTCAAAAAGAAATCTACTAAACGAAACCAAATGAATGCATTCTGAAGAAGTAATAATCTTACCAAATGGAAAGTGAATCCACCGCGATCACTGCATTACTAAGGTGGCCGGTAACAATGAGTATACACATCATATACCAAATCTCAAGGCAAAGCATTATAGCTGAAGCAAGTGAGAGCTTAACAAAACCCCACAAGTCCTTGAATGCCAACCATGAGAACCCACTCCACCCTTCCTTGCACCAACCCATTACATAAGCAACTTGAGCAATCACAATTAACCAACTTGTGATGTCAAATGCTGCAGCTGCACCGGTAGTGCCCCATTGGAATACGAAAATGAAGAGCCAAAGCAATCCGCAGTGTATAATTAGAGCCCCAAAACCAATCCAAGCAATAACATTGACTTTGCTCTGTGCCTGAAGGAACTTTTGGGTGGGGAAATTGACAGCTAGTGAGAATAATTGTGGGATCATCATTAAAGTGAACTTTCCAGCAGCATCAGCAATCTCATCAGCTTGTCCCAAAATCTTTAAAATTGGGGTCGCCAAAAGGTAAATTGGCAAGAGGCACATACAGCTGACCCATAATATAATCCATGATCTTTGCATATAAACACCAAGCATATGAACTTGTCCAGCACCAAAAGCTTGACCACAAAGTGTCTCCAATGCACTACCCATACCAAGCTACAATTTTGTTTAAAAAAACAAAAAAACAAAAAAACAAAAAAACACACAAAAAATTAGGATCTTTTTGCTCTAGAACACAAAATGAAATATAGATGACTTTAAGTAATTTTCTTAGAAAACCCATTAACATAAGCTTGTAGCTAAAGCTAAAACTGAATATCTTGAAAGTCGTACTGATACAGGACAGGACATAGATAGAAACCTTTGGTCTTGTTCTACTTCGCCTTTCTTTTCTTAATAACCAAAGCCTACTAAATTCTTTCAATAAGATACGCTCATACAAGTTTAAGAAACAAAATAAAAACGAACTACTTCTTTTTTAATCCCGATTTGTTCCTGCATTGCATTATCAAGTTAGAACCAGAAAATTTTGGATAAATTGTTAAATCAACAGAAAACAGAGTAATGTGTCATCTGTCTAAAACAGGACAAAAAGAGAGCACTGGTTTTCTTTTTTTTGGGGGGGTGGGGTGTGGGGTGTGTGAATTAGATTTGTGGATAAACAAGGTTAACCCATTTTTTAAATCACATAGATTAGAAATTCAAAGCAAGCTTTTTATTAAACTTCTGTAAAATCAAATTAGGCTTTACCTCTCAAAAGCTAGCTCAGCTCAGATGATTACTGTAACTTGATGCCAAACATTATATATATATAACACCAAAGTTTCAGAATATAGTTATAGAATTCGTTTTTCTGAATAAAAAACTGGATAAGAATAAAAAACTTCCAAAAGTGTTTTTTTGTTTTTTTTCCTAAAAAAATTGTTTAATAATAATGACAACAAACTACAAAGAAAATCTTGTCTCAGGGTTCCAAATCGTAACCCAATTTAACATATCTCCAATAAAAATAATAATAAAACTCTCCCCCTAGTAGAAAATGATAGAGAGAGAGATATAAATTCACGTCCCAATAACACCTGTTGACGATCTACTTGGAAAACAGCAAAAAATTTGCAGATAAAACCTTCCACTCGACAAAAAAAAAAACCAAAAATACATGTAAAGAGTTGAAGAATTAGAGAGAGAGAAAGAGAGAGTACGAGAGAAAGAAATAAAATAGAAGCATGTACCATGAATCCAAAAGAGAAGGCACCGATGACGCTGAGAGAAATGGAAACAGCAGAGAGTTGAAGTTCACCGATATGGCCTACGAATATCCCAGTTAACGAATTCACTCCGTAATTGCATACAGTTGCGCATGCCACCGGTAGTCCTATCTTCCACAGCTTTACTGTCTCTTTCCAGAACACTGACCTCGCCTCCTTCAGGCTTTTCACTGGCTCGTAGTCCGTCACATCATCCCCGTTCGCCGTCAACAATGGCGTCTCCATTTCGCCGCCGGAGCCCGGAGAGTAATGCTGGAGGTTGACAGAGTCAGAGATTGAGAGATATATGATCGACGACGGTCACGGCGATTCGAGTTGTTTCACTTACGTATAAATAAGCTGCTGGTTCAGTGGACTATTATGGGACATATTACAATTTCTTTTTTTTTTTCTTTTTTTTTTTTTTAAAAAAGAAAAAGAAAAAGAAAAAAACAATTTATGCCAGGATGGGTCCCTCACCTTAATCCTTTTTTTTTTTTTTAAATAGTTATTTTTTACATTAAAAATTTGGTTTAAAATTAAAATATAACTAAATACAATCCATTAACCATTTCCTTATCACCAAGCCAGTATTGGTAGTGATGAATAGCTAAACCATTTTTTATGCTAGTGTGAAACGCAAACACTAATTTTTCGTTAAAATAAATAAATAATTAGGTGCCGTGTACAAATTTACAATTTGTCAGTTTGTGTTTTTTCCTACCAATGATGACTTTTTTTATTTAGATTTTTTTTTATATGTAAATTTATTAGAATTAAAAAATATTTGGTTTTAATGATACATATTTGCTTGACCATGTACAATCAATGAGCTACTTACTTTGTCATAATTGTCGCGTTTTGCTTTGCATTTTTGTAGTATTATGCATGGCTGACTAACTACTTTTTTAATTACAAAATATCTCAAAGTCTAAAATGTCCCAAAATAAAATATAACTCATAATTTTTATTTTTGTTTAAGTCTTGAAACGTATATTTAAAGATACAAAATAAATATCAAAATGGAAACCCAAAATCCCAATTTTCCAGCCGCACAAGCTGCTAGGGATATATTCATCCAATCAAAGAAAAGTTGAAAGTCAGACGTATACGTGTAGGTTTCTTACTTGACTATGAATCCAAAACGTTAATTGCATCAAATCCATTTAATAAACATATTAAAATTTTAAAAATAAATTAGTAAACCAAAAATATATATATATATATATATATATATCTTGCTAACCGTTCTTGGAAGACGCACAAGTGAAATGGAATCACTCAACCCCCAAACAAGAACCTCAATGATGTAATACTAGTCGTCACATCTTTTCCATTTTTGCAACAAGTGATATGAATAAAAGTTTTTGGAAAGCAGAAAAATATTACAAAAAAACAAAAGATTTGTGTTTGGTAGCAATTAAAACCTAATTGGAGTCCTGGTAAGTCAGTAAGAAGGCTTGAAAAGTAGTGGTGGGTATAGAGTACCATTATTCACTTCATTACTCATCAACTACCAAAAACCTTAAAGACTGTTTGGCAGGACGAAAGAGACTACGTATGTTTGAATGTTTACACGAGAATGGTGAGTGAAAATGAAACCAATCAAACAATTCAGAAACGACAATCAGTCGACGTGTATACCTAGCGTTCCACTCGCCATTCTGTTGGTATTATATTTGTACACGTCACTTCTGTATCTTCTTAGGTTTTGCATGTTCAAGTTCCATTTGTATTAAAGAATACAGATAGGATAGGAACATTTACTTCAAAGAGTATTGAGAATATACTTCAATTCAAAATTCATTTTCTGCCAAAAAACAAAATATATATATATATATATATAGTTTTTGTTTTAGAGAGAACCAAATTAAGAATTTAATGTTAAATATCATTTTGGGAGGACTAGTTTTGCTTCGGCGTGGATATTTTTTTACAAAATATGTTTATAGAATGAATATGTCTTTACCGATATAAAACTGACTATTTCAAAATGATGTTTAACATTAAAAAAAATCCATTGCTTATACCGTAAAATGACATTGATTAAAATACATTTATGGAATACGGATCCTTATATACTCGAAGAAAAAAAAAAATCGATTTCATTTTGGCTTCATTGAATGGGATAAGAACAAATTTATAATCAATAATTATTAATTTATTTCTAAGATGAATTTTATCTTTATACAATATGTAAAAATAGATCTCTTTTGCAGAAGCTGCTAAGAAGTTAAGCATTCATGGGAGCATTAAACATGGCTAAATGTAGTGAATAGCGAAAAAAAAAAAAGAAAATAGGCTGATGTATATTATGAAAAGAACATAGGTTTTTCAAGTGTAATTATATAATTGGAGTAGTTTTGTTGCAGTCTCCATAAATAAGTTTTTGATATACATATAAATAATTTTGGTATAATAAGCATGTGTATTTATGATATGGTGAGCATCGTTTCCTCTGTTATCAATAATTACATCCACTACACCCACCATGATATAGGTGTCGGCGCAAGCAGACCTATAGATATGCATATACAGTTCACCTTGATGAAAATGAGATATCTGGTAGAGCTTCATCATACACTAGAAGGTACTTTGTCATTAAAAAAAAAAAAAAAATTTGAATTACACCACAATTAGTGGTGGGTACGGATTGGGTTGGTTCGATTTTGGACCGAAATACAACCCAATCCATACATATCGGTTTTTCTAATTTACAATTCAAACTAAACCATTGAAGTATTAAATCCAAACCAAACCAAACCATTTATGATCGGTTTGGTTTGGATTGGTTGATCGGTTTGAAACTTACTAATTTATAAATATATAATACAAATAAAAAATTTTCCAAATATAAAATATAAATAATAAATTATAATTATCCAAACATAAAATACAATTAGAATAATACAACATAGTTTACAATGGAAAATAAAGAAGAAAATGTAGCAAATGATACACATCATGCACTTATTAAATAGCAAACATTAATGTCATCATCTTACTCTTATAAAATCAAATTAAAATTGTTAGAACAAATAATGTAAAATAATACATTCGTCAAAATTTATTCACTCAAGAATCAATGCATAATTCCTTTTTTTTTTTTTTAACTTTAAAACTTTGGTAAATCATAAGTCAATCAACGTTGACAGGTTCACTAATTTTAGTTGATTCTGTAAGCTCTACAAAGATTAAAACAATAAAATTAGCAATAAATTATATTTAAATATATATATATATATATAAATAACAATTGGATACAATATATGTAGATATATATATGATGGGGATGTAAAAAAATATATATATATTATGGTGATGGTGATGGACTAGTGGTGGGCGACAATAAAGGTAAATGTTTAGTTTAGCGTTACAACTTACAATTTGATTTAGGATTTGGGATATGAGGATGTAAAAGAAAAAAATATATATATATATATTAAAAATCAATATATAAAAATGCAAAAAAAATTTAAAAACTAATATATAAAAATGAAAAAAATATTCTAAAATTAATATATAAAAATGAAAAAAATAAAAAATATATAATTTTTTAGTTATATAATATATTATTTGGATTGGATTGGATTGAATTGGATTTATATTTTCAATCTATAACCAATCCAATCCATACAATTTATAATATTTTGAACCCAATCCAATTCAATTGATGTAAAAATCCAGATTGAACGGGTTGGATTGGATTTTGTCCACCCCTAACCACAATTAAATATAGTTCCAAGAACCAAAAGAAAGCACCTCGGAAAGTTTTTTTTCTTTTTTTTTATTAGTAATATTTCTTTAAAAAAATTTTTTTGGTAGTACTATGAAATGTTACATGCAAGCCTTAGTACTGGTTTATTTAATTTTTAGCTCCTACAACTAGTGGTGTAATCATTACACCACTTGTGGCAGTTGCACAACAAGTTGTGCTGCATAGCATCGTTTCAATTAATATGACAGAAGGTAATCGAGAAAAGAGTAAATCTTCCACAAATAGGTGCAGAAGCTATAACCATTGTCCATGACAGAATTCATGAATTTTCATTACTTTTCTGGTCATTTTTAATAAATTGGTCACCCCACTTTCGCATGCGCTCCGACGATTGCTCCACCTGCAAATTGGTGTTGTTTATGAATGAAGTTGTTTGAGAAATTGGTGAACTTAATTAGAAAATTAATGAAGTTTAAGTTCTAAATCTACTTACCTCTTTGTTCCAATTGGTTTTAAAGAGTACAAACAAAAGAAATATGGTTTGTAGAGCCAGTCCACAAATCATACCCCCCCAAAGTCCCTGCATTATTTACTTACTAGTCACTAAGAATTCAAATTTGTTAATGGTTTTGAACATGGAGTTAATGAAACGCTACTTGAATTAATTAATCACCATCACTCCCAAATTGGCAACATGGCTAAGAAGATATCCAAGTGGGAGCCCAAAAATGTAGTAACAGCCCAAGTTTATGTAAGCTACCATTGCTTGCCAGCCTCCTCCAATTGCAACCCCTGGAACAACAACAATAGCCCCAACCTTAATTATATATATATATATATATAGAAATCTCCATGAGAAATTCATGTATACATATACATATTATACACATACATATATATATACACACCTGATATTACAGGCTGCACGCTGTTAAGAAGCATAGTCGCTCCAAGAAGGTAAGCCAGGTGAGAAACGGCTCTCTGCAAAGCCTCATCACTTGTGTAAATGATGGAAAATTTATTTCTTGTAATGAAGATTATGACCATGCACAATATCCCAATTAGGAGAGACTCAAAAATTGTCACATAGACCGCGTGTTTGGCTGCTCTTGGATGTCCCCTGCCAAGCTCATTGGAAACACGTACGCTGATAAACCAGCAAAAAGAAAAAGAAAATTAAAAGATCAATTTGGGATTCAAGCATATGTAAAACAATATCCAATATATATATATATATATATATTCGATCCTTGCAAGGTGTGTTTCACCTAATTGCAGCATTTAATCCCACGAAGAACATCATTTGCCAATTATTTATATTCAAGCTGTAAAATAAAGATCAGCAAATGGAATTAAAAATAAGATTAAAAAAAAAAAAAAAGAGATAATGTTTAAAAGCAGAACACAATTCTAATGACAAATATTTTACCAAATAGAAAGGGCACCAACAGCAATTACTGGATTATCTAGATGACCACTTATAAGGTAAACAGCGGTTGTGTACCAAATCTCCAAGCACAGCATGAGAGCTGAGGCAAGCGATAGCCTAACGAAAGGCCAAATGTCCTTGAATGCCAACCATGAGAACCCATTCCAACCAGCTTCTCTGCACCAAACCATTATGTACACAACTTCAGCCACTGCAATCCCCCATCTGCTAATGTCGAAGGCCACGGCTGCACCAGTTGTGCCCCAACCCAGTTGGTAAATGAACAGCCAAAGCATTGCCATGTGCAATATCAGAGACGAAAATGCAATTGATGCAAGCACATTGACCTTGCTTTGAGCTTGGAGGAATTTTTGACATGGGAAATTGATAGCAAGTGAGAATAGTTGAGGAATTGTTTGCAGTGTGAATGTCCCAGCAAGATCAGCTATTTGATCTACTTGACCAAAGAATTTCAGGATTGGAGTTGCAAATATGTAAATTGGCAGTATGAAGAAGCAGGAAACCAATAAGACTATCCATGAACGCTGCATGTAAATCCCAAGCATATGAACTTGCCCTGCACCATATGCCTGTCCACAAAGCGTTTCCAGAGCGCTCCCCATACCCAACTACAATGTAGGTGCAGCATATATACATACATACATACATTCACAAATAACATATAAATGTGCATACATAGAGAGATTATGTCACAAAACTTATAATTAAGCAGCAAAGAGAGAGAAAGAGAGAGAGGATTTTCCTTTTAGTTTTAAAGAGAGGAAAACGTAAATCAAACTTCATGAGATTCAAAAATCAGGATCAACCTTTCAGGGATCCAATGAAGATCAAATTAAACTAGTGAATATTATTGAGAAAGTAAGATGAATCTATGTCTGTTAATACGTACAAATTCCTTTTTCTTTCACCACTATAGATCTCGTTGTTATTAATTGTTTACAACATTCCTGTTTCTTAGCACTATTACTTGCGGGATATAAAGTCATAAATGTACAAATAATATTTTATAAGATCTTATGAATTAATAATATAATATGAACTGTTGATCTTCTTTATATTGGAAACACTTTAATTTTTTTTGATTTTATTTTCACTGTAATATTTGTTAAATGTTCACTAAGACTCTTTCTACGTATGCAAATCATATATCCTATGATCTTATCAGTTGATTACAGATTGAAGCAAAAGAACAGGAAGAGAACCACCATTGAAAACCATGAATAAGGAGGAGACAAACCATGAAACCAAAAGAGAAGGTACCAACGATATTGAGAGAAACAGAGACAGACGCGAGTTCAATATCCCCGAGGTGACCTACAAACATAGTGTTAATTCCATAGACACCGAACTGAGAAAGTATAGTAATCACGGCTGGACCTGCTATTTTCCACACTTTCACACTCTCCAAACATATAACAGACTTCAACTCTCCCAAGCTCCTTATTGGCTCAGAATCTCCAGCAGAGGCTGTGTCAAGCAGAGGAGCCTCCATGTTTTTTGTCCCAGCTGGATAAGAAAGCAAACACCTTTAATCCACTCAATTTGTCGGAGCGTTTGGTGTGTCTGATTTTAAGTCAGATTATAAGTCCAAGTTAGCGCATTATGTTGGACGTAGATCACTAAAGTAGTTACATGCATATGCATGTAGGACTTGTAGATATCCATCAGTTCATGCAGAACAGTGGATATAGCATTAGTATTGAGTACTATGTCGTGTTCTGTTCCCATCGTGCCAGTATAGAAATTAATTACTTGGTCCAAATTTTGTTGCGAAAAGTGGCCAGCCCCACTTCAAATTTTGCTCGTTTCATAACTTTTTCATTCAAAATTTCAAACACGATTCCATGAGTTTTTTGGTGTTGAAATGTTCAAATCTTAATCTATTGTTTTTTTAAAAATTATAGTTTAACACACCACCTGTCAACCCATTGAATTTAATTTTAAAGAATTATAACAAAAATATTTAAATAAATGCAATCTATATAAACTTATACTAGATTAATGGTTAGAAGCAAATAATACAAAAAATTATATTTATAAAATTAAATATTAAATGGATAAATTAAAATATTACATATTTAATAAAATATGATATATATATATATATATATTCCAAAAATACATTTTACAATGTTAACAAGTTGCCATCACATTTAATAGTTTGCTAACTAAGAGCATTTTCAATAGTTTTCTGCCTATTTAAAAATCATTTGCCATATTAGATAAATAGATAAGATTTTAAAAAAATCTAAAAAATAGAAACTGTGAAACATACTGTCTACTTCTGGAAGTTCTGTTAGACATGCTGAATCAGCGTTTTATTTATTTTTATTAATTTTTGTTAAAAGAAAAAGCTTCTGCGTGAGTCTTTGATTTTTTTAATTAGATATAATTTTAAAATAAAAAATTGCACATTAGCATTTAACGACATTTTAAACAGAACCCATTGGAGAAAAATTGCCTAAAACATTATTTATTAAATAGAAAAAATGCCATATAAGGATGAACACTTTCCAAAATTAATGTCACATAGACTTCAATAGAAATAACCATTGAAGATGAGCATCTCTAATGACTCTGTATATTGATTCTGTTCATTTAAAAATTCTTGGCCACATCATATAAATAGATAGGATTTAAAAAAATCCTCTCCAATGGTTTTAGTTCTATCAAACGAATGTGGCAACAAAAGAAATAGAAGTTGTGAGAGACACTGTCTACTTTTGGAAATTCTGTTAGACAGGCTAAATCAGCATTTTATTTATTTTTATTGATTTTTGTTAAAAAAAAAAATAAAGGACAGGATTTTGGTTTTTTCAATTAGATATAATTTTAAAATAAAAAAATACACATTAGCATTTTATGACATTTTAAACAGAACTCATTAGAGAAAAATTATCCAAAATATTATCTATTAAATAGAAAAAATACTATATAAACATGAATATTTTTCAAAATCAATATCGCATACACTCCAATAAAAAAAACCATTAAGAAAAAACCATTAAAGGTGTCTTATCATGAAGATACCATTATTGATTCCACACCGTCTGGAGGAATTCTATATACTGATAATATTGAATTTTGCGAGGTCAAGATAGCATATAAGTACAACAAAACACATACTGTCCATTTGCCACCAATCTAAGGCCAGGACTATTTTTCCCACTAAATATTATTATTTATAGAAAAATTCAATTATATAAAAATCTGCATTTTTATAAAATATGAATATCTATATGGTAAAAAAGATTAATTATATATTAAGATAAATTAAACTTCGACATTTGATATCTTAAACGATATCAAAATTTTAGTGTTATCAAAATTTCATTCTTAAAATTTTGATTTGGATAAATTAGACTTTCAAATTTTAGAAGAAAAAAAAAATGTAAATTGATCCAAAAAACTTTGATTCAAAGGGCTTATCTATTTTGGGCTTGTTAGTGATCTAATTATATATATATATATATATAACAACATCCAATTTTTATTTATTTATTATTATTGGGGTGAAATATTCTCCCACATATAGGATATGAACATTTTTATACGCATATAGAAATCCAAATGTGAATTTCATAAAAAGAAATACCTGATAGTTCCGGCAGCGCGCTGTCAAAGAGCATAGTTGCTCCCACAATGGTATGCAAAACCTCATTATTTATGTAAATGATGGGAAATTAATCTCTTATTACGAGGATTATGATCAAGCATAATTTTCTAACTAGGAGAGACTCAAAAATTGTCTCATAATTACCAAAATCATTAATATAGAGTTTGGGATATTTAAGCAGATCTAAAATAAATAAACAAAAATATTGAATTGTAGCTAGGTGTTTTACCTTATGGCAGCATTTCTTCCAAAGAAGAACAGTTTTGTTTGCTACCCATTAAAATTCAAGCTGCATCATAAAATTTAGTAAATGAATTGTGCCAACTGTTGAGGTAATTAACTAAAGTCCTTATCAGTATACATGATTCTCTCTTTCCGTTCTTAGTTCTAATAGCAGATCTATATATGTACATCCTTTTTATATATGTGAAAGCTTTTAATCTGTTTCTAATTACTTTAGGATCAACCGCTAAATTTCTTATGGAGACCTTATCATGTAATTTGCTCATTTTGATCGGAAGAGGAAACATAATTTGTACGCAAGTTAGATAATATAGTATTGGAGTTCTCAGCCTGGCAAAGAAAAATACACGTTTTGAATACAAGTTATAAGCTTCTATGTAGGGTGTGTAAACGTGTAAATGTTTGGTCATGATCACTTTCCGCAAGGTAACTTGTACATATACATATACATATATATATATATATATATATAGATTGGAATTCTGGATTATTGACCCTGTAAACAATGCCTTTGCTGCTTAATCATGAGCTATTTGCTCAAAAATAAATACGGCCATATCAAGGTACAATCCTAGAGCATTGTTAATTTCCACTCTGAAAGTAATGGGTTACTTCTGCAGCACATCCTTCGACAATGCTCAGGCTTTAGGCTGAGTAGCAGGAGCAAATTTTAAAATTGAAGTGATCACATTCATCGCTGAACGTTTGAGAATCATTTTGTAATATATATTTCCAGAGAACACAGAGGGTGAAAATGACATAGATTTCAAATGTGTATTCTTATGCATATGGTAAATGGGTATGACATGACATATTTTCTAATTATCACATCTAATATAAATTAAAAAAAAAAATCTATATCTTACATAGTTTACATGAACTAATCATACTCAATTATTTACTTTCATAATTTATTAATGTTAGTGATGAAATTGGTTTTTTTTTTGGTAAATAAGTGATGAAATTGGTTTAATGCAATCAAATAAGTCAATTTCATTACCAACACAAATAAATTTTGTAATTGAATTATTAATTATAACTAATCCATATAAAATATTAAGCACTATATATAGTGATATGCAATTTCAAAAATAAATTATAAGTGGATCTAACAAATCATTGATAATGTTCGCTTATCTTGTGACACCATGTTATCCATTTACTAATTACATAAAAATATTTTTCCTCAAGCCGTGAAGGTTTCAATTTGACAATAAACGCGGACAGACGAAGGCTAACCTAAAGTATGAAATAAATAATTAAATAAATACACTACAGGACATTTAAGCAAAAAAATGACAGAAAGTCAATGATAAAATAAAAGCTTAAAAGTAGACCTGGCAATTTGGATCATGACACGGCGACACGACTCGAAAACGACACGGAATAAATGGGTTTGGGTTTATTATAAATGGGTTCGGGTCATAATCGGGTCAACCCGTTTAACACGATTATTAATCGTGTCATTTTCGGGTTGACCTGTTTAACTCGAAATTGATCCGTTACGACCTATTTAAATTTAATTTTAAATTAATATTTTATCACTAATATAATATTTAATAACTAAAAAATATTATAAATTAAAAATTTTATAAAAATAATTTTCTATTACTAATTTTTAAAAAACAAAAAATACATCTTTAATAAAACAAAAACATAAAAATAAAAATAAAAAAAATAAAAAAATAAAAAAAAAATTCGGGTTAATAGGTTAATTTTCGGGTTAACGGGTTAATAGGTTAGTTTTCGGGTTAATAGGTCAATTTCAGGTTAACGGGTTAATAGGTCAACACGACCCGTTAAAATAATCGTGTTAAACGGGTCGTGTCGTGTTGACCTGTTTATAAACAGGTCGGGTTAGTGTTTTAGGTACCTGACACGATTAATAAATGGGTCGTGTTCGGGTTAGGCATTTTTGACACGATTATTAAACGGGTTGACACGAACACGACCCACCAACCCGAATTGCCAGGTATACTTAAAAGGATGCCTATTAATTTTATTTGTTAAAACAATATTTATATGGGCGATTGAGTTCTACTCCAACTTGAGCCTTGACTTTGGCTATTGACTGTCGGTTGGAATTTGAGACTCGTTCATATTTTCTAATCATTTCTTTTTTTCTTCTTTTTTTTGGCTAATTGATTATAATCCCGTTGTAACATTTTTCTTATTGTCTTGGCAATAGAACATTAATGAGTGATTAAAGGTTGAGATATCATCAAGGGAAAATCAGCTCCATGTGAAAAACGAGGCGTGTTAATTATACAATAATGTAACTCCCACGTGTGAACATATGACTCCTAAACCACCACTAATCTCTATCCACAATTTAATTTAGTATTTTCAATGGCAACATTGATTTTGTCCATTTAAAAATTATTTATTACATTAGATAAATAAATAAGATTTTGAAAAAAATTATCTTCTTTTGTATATTAATTCTGTCAAACTGATATGGCAATAAAAAAAAAATTTATAAAGGATATTGTCTATTTCTGCAAACTCAATTAAACATGCTAAATCAATATTTTATTTATTTTTATTTACTTTTATTAAAAGAAAAATAACCCATATATGGATTTTTAATTTTTTTAATTAGATATAATTTTAAAATAAAAAATTACACATTAACATCTCAGGGCATAAACAGAACTCATTAAAAAACAAATTATCTAAAATATTATTTATTAAACAGAGAAAATGTCATATAAACATAAATACTTTTCAAAATCAATACCATATAAATTCCAATAGAAAGAACCATTTAAGATGCTTTAAACCTCCTACGTATAAATGGTATAACCCAGCTCAAGCACTTTGTTTTTGCTTTCAGAGTCATTGCCCATCTTCTTGAGACAGTATATACCTCGTTTGATTAGATGCTGATTTAGATGCAAAGTTAGAGATAATCTACACACAGCTTATGGGATATGAACCACAACTTGAGAGATGGGAAAGCTTAATATATACTACTTTTAGACGCTCAAATTAACCGAGGAAGAGATAGAGCTCAAAGCAAGAAACAGGTTTATGAATTTAGGTCATACAAATTTAATTACTTAGGCATATTAAGCAGCACTTCTCAACCTCTGACAAGTGAGTTTTTTGATATCTAGTAGGCAAGAATGTCAATTATATGGTGAGGGTCGGCTCCTCCCATGACCAGTAATAGGTTAATAGGACAGCTACACCAACCACAATATAGGCATTCAAGCCTCCTATGGTGGATCCATATATATATATATATATATACACTTCTCTTTTCATGAAAATGAGATATAGGGTGGTGATTCACATAGCACACAAGAAGGTACTTTGTCATCAAAACAGTAAGCAGAAAAATGAATTACCCCACAAATGAATTGCCTTCTGCTGGTGATTCGCATCACACAACTGAAGGTACTTTGCGCAAGCTACATAGCAAGTTGTGCTGCATAGCATTGTTTCAATTTAATATGATAGAAGGTAGGCGATGAAAGAGTATATCTTCCACAAACAGATGTACAAGCTAAGCATTGTCCATGACAAAAATCATGAATTTTCATCCCCCTTCCGATCATCTTCTTGGATAGATTGGCCAACCCATTTTCGCACATGCTTTGATGTTTGCTCCACCTTGTTGTTTAAGAATGGAGTTGTTAGAGATATTGGCATAGTTAATATGCTAATTAGTGTAGTTTAACATCTAAATCTACTCACCTCCTTATTCAAGTTGGTTCTATAGAGTACCAACAAAAGAAGCAGGGTTTGAAGAGCAGTTCCGCATATCATACTGTAACACCCCGACCCAAACCACATCGGAATTCGTGCACGTTGACCGAGGTTGACCGTTGACCAAGTGGGTCAAAAGTTGACTTTTTATTCCAGTTGAAATTTCTAGTTGACCATGGTACCGTGGCGAAGTGCATGATGCCCCGAGTTCGTAGACTAGTAGCACGTCGAAAACGGAGCTACGGTTTGAAAGTTATGGGCAAAAAAAGTCGAGGTCCAAACTGTCCAAAAGGTGCTGGGAGTTGACTTTTTATCATTGTGTAATTTTGTTTTGACTTTTGTATGGTTGTAAAGTACTCGTCGATACGAGTTCATAGACTAGCGGCACACTTAAATTGGACATCTGGTTAAAAAGTTATGGATGTGTGAAGTTCGCCGGATACCGTAATATTTTATTATATCTGGCTTAAGTACACAGTAACACCACGTGTCGACACCTAATTGGTCCACGTGGGTGAACAGTGTCACCCACGGTGGCTTTTATTTGGCAAAAACGTCAGGGAGGAGAGAGAAAGAAAGAAAGGAAGAGAGAAACGACCGGCCGTCGGAATTGTCAAATTTTCCAGCCAAGTCTTGCTACACGCGTTGGCCAGATGGGAGCGTCTCTCCATTTCCAGCCGAACCCCAAAATTTCACGATCACCGGTCGCCGGACGCGCCCAGATCGAGCCGGCGAAGCTCGATGGTGATTTTTCCCCTCCACCGCCGTTTGACCCGTTTCCGGCCACTTTCAAGCCACACGCGCCTGACCGGTCTCTCACCCGTGGGAATTCCGGCCTACCCACCAAATTTCACGGCCACCGGACCTCCAATGCGCCGGGATCGAAGTATTTTCCGACGAGGCACCGAAAACCTTCAAACCCCGATCTCTTCGTCGTCCGGCCTCCGTTTGCCTCACCGCCAGTCCCGTTGGAACCCTCTCCCCTCGATCTACAAAACCCCCAAAAATCTCAGTCATCGGCCACCGGACGCGCCGCCGCCGGCGACGATTGCCGGTGACCGCGACGGCTCGTCGGGAATTACTGTTCCAGCGAGTACCCAGTTGCACCACCGGTCCCTCTCCACTAATTCCGACCTCCTGAATCCAAATCCGGTGTCCTTTTCCTCCAATTCGTGACGGTTTGGGAGAATCGAGGAGTTGAATCCCGAAAGCTTTCCGGCGAGATTCCGGCCACCTCGGGTCCGATCTCCGGGAAGTAAGACCGAATCCGTGATCCTCATCACTCAAGCTTCGATTTGGTATATTATTCATAATTTTTAGTTGTCGTTTGTGTTCGCTCCCCGGGTACCTATTTGGTAGTTACCCAATTAAATATTAATATTTGGTTGGTGTACTGAGGATGTTTTAGGTGCACGTGTGGGTAGTGAAGTTGATCCTGCGGAGGATCTTAGCTGACATACACGCTTAAGGTGAGTGACCCACCTTTAAAAATATTTTGGGACAATTAATTATATTTAATTGGTATTTAATTGATATTTGGAATTATGCTCATGTGATGCAATTTGATTATTATTTTATTGTGATTTAATTTTATTTATTACGCATGAGCAAGGTATTTCAGTAATAAATCGTATGTGGTTTTAATATTGTTTTCGGGCATAATTGGTTTAAATATTTTAAGGAAATTGTTTGTTTAAATTGGTGGTTTAATTTTATAATTATGCCCGTGGTATATTATTTATTGGACCTCGTGTTACAAGAAAAATTATTGTTTTATCGTTATCGATGGTTTCGTACCGGGTTTGTTAAAGGAAAATATGTGGAATGATAAATTTGAAAATCTGTATATTTCCCACGATGATTTTGGAAAATCTGTACGGTTATGATTAATTTAATAATTATTTTAGACGCACTCATACAGTATTGGTGTTCTGGTGTATATGTGGTTAGCGCGCAAGTTATTATGTCTCCCGTGAGTTGCCATTGAACCGAGGGTAGGCAAGTTTGATATTGGCCACAGCTGCCCCCCTCCTTGGCCGGGATGACGATTTCAGCAACGGTACTGTTGGGACGCCGAAGTGCCGTTTGCAAGTTTCTCTCTTTAATCTCCCCGCCAGTCGGTGCTCGGGACGCTAGGTATCGGAGGGCATCACTGGTATATGATGTGGTGCGTCAAATATAAGTTTTTGGATGGAAATTTCAAATCCCAAAGTGTTCAAAAAATTATTTATTATAATTTATTACATTTTATTTATATTTGGGGTATTTATTTATTGTTTATTAATTTGTTTGATCCCTTGGTTTTCGGGAAATACGAATATCGGGTTTTATGAAAATGTTTTAAAAAGAGAACATTTCCAACAGAGTAAATAGTGAGGGTTTTGAGAGAAATTATTACTTTCAATTGTTATTATTTATTTATCTATGTAATTGCCAGTATTAATTAAATTCCCTTAATTGTTATATTATTTATATTAAAAGTGTTTAGTAGATAGGGTCACTCACTGAGATGATTAGCATCTCACGTTTTTAAATTCCGTTTCCTTAGGTGCAAGGGGTGGTAGACGTTCTTCCGGAGCGAACCAAATCTCCGCCGCTATCGTAGTTCGAGAAGTACCTTTGTACTCGTTTATTTCAATTGTAATATTTCTTTCATCTTTGTTGTATTCTCTGTTTAATAGTACTTCATGAAGCTCTGTATACTGTTCTGGATACTTATGTATTATTTATGCACTGGGTTGCTGTTATTCCTGTGAAGTGCTGTAAAATTGGGTTATCAATTTGTAATATTGTGGGAGGAATAAGGGGATGAAAAATAGAAGTGTGTTTTTAGTGCAGGAATTTGTGGTAAGTCCAACCCTTAGGGGAAGTTCTGCCGGATTTTCCGTTGGAGGGTCCGGTAGGGTTTCCCTGGGATCAGGGCTTGTTTAGGGTTCCGGTGAGAAATTTTGGACGGGTCCTGACAATACCCCCCCCCCCCCCCCCCACAGTCCCTGCATTATTTACTTGGTAACTGAGAACTCAAAGTAGTAATGGTTTTGATCATGGAGTTAATAGAAAGCTAATTAAATTTATCAATCACCATCAAGCCCAAATTGGCAACATGACCAAGAACATATCCAAGAGGGAGCCCAAAAATGTAGTAACAGCCCAAGTTTATATAAGCTATCATTGCCCAAGTTTATGTAAGCCATCATTGCTTGCCCTGCTCCAATTGCAACCCCTGCAACAACAACATTAGCGCCGGTCCTGTATGCATAGATATAGAAATCTCCATGAGAAATTCATGTACATGTATATTTGTATATGCATATATACCTGATATTACAGGCTGCAGGCTGTTAAGAAGCATGGTTGCTCCAAGAAGGTAAGCCAGGTGAGAAACGGCTCTCTGCAAAACCTCATCAATTGGGTAAATGATAGAAAATTTATTTCTTGTTAGGAGGAGTATGGCTGTGCTTGTTATCCCAATTAGGAGAGAATCAAAAATTGTCACATAGACCGGATGTTTGGCTGCTCTTGGATGGTCCCTGCAAAGCTCAATAGAAACACGTACGCTGAGGAAACCAACAAAAAGAATTAATAGATCAATCTGGGACTTGAGCACATCTAAATTATATCCAATAAATATACACATTGGATCCTAGCTAGGTGTGTTTCACCTTATTGCAACATTTACTCCCAGGAAGAACATTATTTGCAAACCATTAATATCCAAGCTGCAAAATGAAGATTAGCAAATGATAAAAAAAAATAATAATAAACAATAAAGGTAGTTGAAAAAGCAGAGCATAATTCTAATGAAAAATATTCTACCAAATAGAAAAGGTGCCAACAGCAATTACTACATATCATCTAGATGACCACTTAGAAGGTAAACAACGATTGTGTACCAAACCTCCAAGCAAAGCACGAGAGCAGAAGCAATCGATAGCTTAACGAAAGACCAAATTTCCTTGAATGCCAACCATGAGAACCAATTCCAACCAGCTTCTATGCACCAAACCGTTATGTACACAACTTCAACTACTGCAATCCCCCATCTGCTAATGTCGTAGGCCACAGATGCCCCAGTTGTGCCCCAACCCAGTTAAATGTGTAACGTTTGCAACGTTTTTTGTTATTTTGAATGATTTTGAATTAATGGACTTTAATGGGCCTTTATGTGCATTATTTGTGGCCTTTTAACTTTCCAAACATGGGGTTCGACTTGATGGATGAATTCTTAGTAAAAAACAAGTTTTTGGAATAATAATTCCCAACATGAGAATCAATTTGGAAAGAAGAAAAAGAGAAAAATTAGTTTTCTGCACATTTTGGTTAGTGAGTGTGGTAAAGATCAGATACTTTGAAAGTTCAAGGAAAATTCAGGTGGTGTTTTGTCTAAGATTTCGAATCCGTTGTATCCTATGAGACTGTCGTCGGAAAACACCAGCACCGGTGGGATGGGAATAGTGTTAAGGACACTGTGGTACCACACAGGCCTCGGACTAATATTTCAACAAGCAGATCAAATCTAGAAAAATACAGGTTCCCAATCTTTTTTATTTTTTTATTATTTTTTTTTAGTTGATCATTTTTCTGTATTTTTATTTGTATCTTCATTCCACATATATATTCATATATTATGTATATTTTTAATAACATTCTTAAGACTATTCCATGAACATATGTTTATGTATGTGGCATTGAGTAAAAAAAAATAAAAAATTTGCTTTCAACCCGTGGAGATTTAATGAATGGGTATGTTGTTATTTTAAGTTTTGTTTAATTAAAGGAATTTTATTTAAATGGTTTTATTTTTATACATGCCTATGATTTCATCTCTTTATTATTATTGGGTATGAAAGCAATATATTTATATATTTTATGTTTTTAATTTCTTATCTTCAAACCCCTATACAACTTGGTGAGGGGCTTCTATTTTAATTATTTATTTTGTTTTATTCTAGTAAATTTGATGCCCATGATTTTATGATATTTATAGTTTTCAAATTTTTTGTGTATCTGGTTGAAAAATGACAAAAAAAAAAAAACAAAAATTTTGTTTCCCGTGGGTTTGGAATTTTTTGGGCAATATTTAGTTTTGTTTTAAATCAAAAAATTTTCCTAAAATTGAGTTGCCCATGAAATTCTAAACCTTTTGGTGTTTTTCCGGCAATTTTCCGGTGCCAGAATAGTGTAAAAAGCAAGAAAAATAGTGAATCGGGTCAAAAAAATCCATTTACCAGTTAAACGGGTTGAAAAAACCCGGCTGGAGGTTAAAGATTGGTTAGAAAAAGGGTTAAAGGTCGGAAAAACGGGTTTGGATAGGTTTCTGGGTCAGTGGGCCTAAATTTTAAATTTTAATCGACCTAGCCCAGTTCCAAAGCCCAGCCCGTGGTTAGAACAGGATACTGTTCAGCCCAAGCCCAGTCCAGACCCAGGCCCAATGAAATTCAGCCCGACTTGATATGCCACGTGCATCTATAAAAGAGCTCCACGTGGCAATATGAAACGACGACACATGGCTCACCGTGGCGAGACCACGTGTCGTACAGTAGTGAAGCCACATGTCAGTCACCACATCTCCACGTGTTGAATTCCATGGGAGCCACGTGTCAACCTTGCTAGTGCCATGTGTCGACCTGTTACAGATGACACGTGGCTATCCGAGAGTGTGGCACGTGTCAGTCTTCAGTGCAACACATGGTGGTATCACACAGTGACACATGACAATAAACATTAACTATGAATAGTGACAGTGAACAATACGCATAAACAGTGACACGTGAACAGCAATTTTGTGAGTGTATACAGTAATTTTTATGGTGTATACAGAAACCCTAAAAATCATATTTTTGTGTATTTTCCTTTTGGAAATTGGTTTAAATTAGTTTGTTGAAATAGAAATAACAAATAATTGATTTCTGGTTTTGTGAAAAATACAGGAATGGCTAGTGGAGATGTGCCTGCTGAAGAAATTCACAGACTCCTATTTTTCAAGTGCCTCCACCTGCAGGCCATGCAAAAAGATCTAAGAAGTTCGATGGAGCAAATTTTAAGAGGTGGCAATAGAAAATGCTGTTCTACTTGACTACTCTGAGCCTTGTGAGGTTCCTAATTGAGGACGAACCACCAAGTGATGAAAAGAGTGACAAAAAAACTCTGATGGCGGTGGATGCGTGGAAGAATTCCGATTATTTATATCAGAATTATGTCCTGAATGGCCTATCTGATGCCTTGTACGGAGTGTATTGTGGCACGAAATCAGCAAAAGAGCTGTAGGAAACTCTGGACCGGAAATACAAGACTAAGAATGCAGGGTCCAAAAAGTTTGTGGTAGACAAATTCTTGGACTATATGATGGTGGATACCAAGCCACTGATGAGTCAAGTACATGAGCTGTAAGTGCTCATCCAAGAACTTTTTGCTGAAGGGATGTTCATTAATGAAGCCTTTCAAGTTGCTGCAATGATTGAGAAGCTGCCTCCTAGTTGGGGAGACTTCAGAAATTATCTTAAGCACAAGAGAAAGGAAATGGATATGGAGGCTCTTATTGGAAAGCTTCGAATAGAAGATGACAATAGGAGGTCTGATAGAAGATCTATGAAGGCTGGAATAAAGGCTAATGTTGTAGAGCATGGTAGTAACTCCAAGAACAAGAAGAAACCTGGAAAGAGTTCCAAGTTAGGGCCTAAAGGAGACATCTCCAAGAAGACCAAGTTCCAAGGAAAATGTTTCAATTGTGACAAGATGGGTCACAAAACGGCGGATTGTAGACTGCCGAAGAGAAAGAGGAACACAGAGACAATGATGATGGAGCATATCATAAGAAAGGTTGATGAAATTGACCTAAGCGCTGTTGTCTCTGAGGTGAACCTAGTGGATTCTAACCCAAGAGAGTGGTGGATAAATACAGGTGCAACCCGCCACGTGTGTGCAGATAGAAACATGTTCACCTCCTTCAAACCAAAGGCAAATGGGGAGAAGTTGTTCATAGGGAATTCTACATATTCAGAAATCCAAAGGAAGGCAAGATTGTCTTGAAGATGACCTCTGGGAAGGATCTGTCTTTGAATAATGTACTGTATGTTCCAGATATTCGTAAGAATTTGGTGTCTGGATCGTTGCTAAGCAAACATGGTTTTCGCTTAGTGTTTGAGTCAGACAAGGTTATCTTGTACAAGTATGGGATTTTTGTGGGAAAGGGCTATGTAGTCAATGGTATGTTCAAATTGAATGTAATGACTGTAATGCCAAAGAATATCAATAATAAAGCTAGTACTTCTTCCGTTTACTTGCTTGAGTCTTCCATTTTGTGGCATGGTAGAGTATGTCATGTTAATTATAATTCTCTACGAAGGTTAATTAACTTGAATCATATTCCCATGTTTGATATTGATACCACACATAAGTGTAAAACTTGTGTAGAGGCAAAATTAACGAGATTATCATATCAAACAATTGAAAGAAATAATGAACCTTTGGATTTAATACATAGTGATGTACGTGATTTAAAGTTTTCACCAACTAGAGGTGGTAATAAGTATTTTATCACCTTTATTGATGATAGCACGAAATATTGCTATGTGTACTTGCTTAATAGCAAGGATGAGGCTATAGAGAAATTTATTCTCTATAAAACGGAAGTTGAAAATTAACTCACCCGAAAAATTAAAGTAATCAGAAGTGATCGTGATGGAGAGTGTGTGACTCCATTTGGAGAGTATTGTGCTCAACATGGCATAATACATAAAATTATTCCACCATACTCGCCACAATCAAATGGTGTGGCTGAACGAAAAAATAGAACTTAAAAAGAAATGATGAATGCAATGTTAATAAGTTCTGAAGTACCTCAGAACTTTTGGGGGGAAACCGTTTTATCGACAAACAACCTTTTAAATAAGGTGCCCCGAAAGGACCAAGTAAAGACACCCTATGAATTATAGAAAAGAAGACAACCTTCCTATAACTACTTATAAGTGTGGGGGTGTCTAGCTAAAGTTGTAGTACCCATCCGAAGAGAGTGAAGATAGGTTCTAAAACAGTTGATTGCATTTTCATAGGATATGCACAAAATAGTAGTGCATATCAGTAGGGATGTCAACGGGGCGGGGCGGGGCCGGTTTTTAAAATCCCGTCCCCGTCCCCCCGGAAAATTTTACATCCCATCCTCGTGATTTTTCCCGTTTCTTTAGGTGCGGGGCGGGATGGTTTTCCCCATTTTGTTTTTTAATTGATATTTTTTAAAAAAATTTATATAAAAAAAATTATTTTATGATTAAAATATAAAGAAAATGACTACAATGCAATAAAAATATAATAAAATACATCAAGGAACAAATTTATAATTATAATAAAATACATTTTTAGAAAAATAAATAAAAAAAAGAAGAAAATGATTTTACATAAATAAAATTTTATAAAAAATAATAATAAATAAATAAATATATATATATCGGGGCGGGGTTATTATTCCCCTTCCCCGGCCCGTCCCCGACTCGGTTTTTAGGCATTTGCACCGAGCCCGCCCCGCATCCCCTAATTTTCGGGAAAAAACCGCCTCGTTAGGGGCGGTGCACCGCGGTTTTGGGGATGGACGGGGCAAATTGACATCCCTACATATCAGTTTCTTGTGTATAGGTCAGAAATTCCTGATATACACAAGAATACGATTATGGAATCGAGAAATGCATCATTTTTTGAACATATTTTTCCTTATAAAGTGGAAGAAGGACCGAGTTCGTCGAAACGAACTTATGAAATCAATGAAGATAATCATGTTAGTGATCAAGAACAAGAAACTGATACTGAGAAGGAGGTTGCACTTAGACATAGCAAGAGAGTAAGAATGCTATGATTCAGATTTTCTTACGTATATGCTAGAAAGTAAACCCCAAAACTTCCAAAATGCTATAAATTTTACTGAAGGAAATTTATGGAAAGAAGCTGTGAAAAGTGGAATAGATTCTACTTTACAAAATCACACTTGAGAGTTAGTAGATCTTCCTACAGGTTGTAAACCTTTAGGTTACAAATGGATTTTTAAAAGGAAGATGAAAGCAGATGGAACTATAGACAAATACAAGGCAAGGCTTGTAATTAAAGGATACAAGCAATAAGAAGGTCTTGATTACTTTGACACTTATTCTCCAGTAACGAGAATAAATTCCATAAGGATGGTACTAGCGATCGCTGCACTGCGGGATTTAAAAGTACATCAAATGGATGTGAAAACAGCATTTCTTAATGGAGATCTAGATGAAGAGATCTACATGGAGCAACCCGAGAGTTTCTCCGCTCCAGGATAAGAAAAGAAAGTCTGTAGATTGGTGAAGTCCTTGTATGGACTTAAACAAGTTCCAAAGTAATGGCATCAAAAATTTGATAATGCCATGCTAAGTGATGGATTTAAGATAAATGAGTGTGACAAGTGTATCTATGTAAAGGATACAGAATATAGATATGTCATTCTTTGTTTGTATGTAGATGACATACTCATTGTGGGTAGTGACGACCATATTATCCAAACTATGAAAGCCATGTTAAATTCTAAATTTGGTATAAAAGACATGGGACTTGCTGATGTAATTTTAGGAATAAAAATCACAAGGACTTCGAATGGAATAATTCTTAGTCAAACGCATTATGTGGATAAAATATTGGCTAGGTTTAGTAAAGACGATACTTATAGCCAGAACACCCATATATGTGAGTTTACATTTATCCAAGAATAAAGGAGATAGTGTATCTCAAGTCGAGTATGCAAGGGTGACTGGAAGTCTGATATACTTAATGAATTGTACAAGACCAAACTTAGCCTATGCTATAAGTAGACGAAGGAGATACACGAGTAATCCAAATGATGATCATTGGAAATGAATCGTTAGAGTATTAAGATACTTACGATATACTCGTGAATATGGACTGCACTATACGAGATATCCGTCTGTATTATAAGGATACAGTGATGCAAATTGGATATCAGATATCAAGGATTCAAAATCCACTAGCGGCTATGTATTTACATTAGCAGGTATAGCCGTAACATGGAAATCCTCTAAACAGACAGTAATAGCTCGATCCACGATGGAATCTGAGTTCATCGCATTAGATAAATGTGGTGAAGATGCCGAATGGCTACGCCAATTTTTGGAAGACATTCCAAGGTGACCTAAACCTGTGCCAGCAATAAGTATACATTGAAATAGTCAATCTGCTATTGGCAGGGCAAAAAATATTATGTATAATGGAAAGTCTAGACATATTCATCGTAGACATAATTTTATTAGACAACTAATCTCAATTGGAGTTATCTCGATAGACTATGTAAAGTCAAAAAATAACATTGCGGATCCGCTAACCAAAGGATTAAATAGAGAATTAGTTGAAAAATCATCGAGAGAAATGGGATTAAAGCCCGTGAGTAAAGTTGATACGATGGAAACCCAACCTAGTAGACTGGAGATCCCAAGATCTAGGTTCAATGGGACAACGCAATTGTAAAGACTATTATGTTTCACTGTGGAGGTTAATCCTCTGCCCATTCCTGTGATGAAACAGTGATAGAAAGAGATTAAGCATAAAGTATGCTTTTAATGATTCCTATAAGTGTGTATATAGTAATCTTTGCATAGTGATGCTGATTACGTTGGAAAATGAATCACTTATGTGAGAGAGAAGAGTGGTCGCTTCAAAGGAGAATTATTAAGGGCATAATTATCTAAAAACTCTTGCAGAACCAGGCAGGTAGTCAAGGCCAAAATGAACACAACAGTGAGAACTGAAATGTACCAGGAAGGATTCTATGTGAACTATGTTGTCATTTACACAAATGACGAAATGGTTCAAAGATATCGCATCTACCATTAGTCAGTAAAGAAGATATAGTCTCACAAGAAAATGTTCAAAGAATAACATCTACCTATCCTATGCAGGTTCCAACTGCAGAGCTTTACCACTAGAGTCTTGCATAGGAGTCAAATCATTCATGTGGAGGATTGTAACGTTTGCAACGTTTTTTTTTATTTTGAATGATTTTGAATTAATGGACTTTAATAGGCCTTTATGTGCATTATTTGTGGCCTTTTAACTTTCCAAACGTGGGTTTTGACTTGATGGATGAATTTTTAGTAAAAAATAAGTTTTTGGAATAATAATGTCCAATGGGAGAATCAATTTGAAAAGAAGAAAAAGAGAAAAATTAGTTTTCTGCACATTTTGGTTAGTAAGTGTGATAAAGATCAAGTATTCTGAAAGTTCGAGAGAAATCCAGTTGGTGTTTTGTCTGAGATTTTGAATTCGTTATATCCTGGGAGATTACCGTCGGAAAACACCAGCACTGGTGAGACAGATAAAGACATTATAGTACCACACAGGCCTCGAACCAATATTTCAACAAATAGATCAAATCTTGAAAAATACAGATTCCCAATCTTTTTCATTTATTATTTTTTTTTTTTAGTTGATCATTTTTCTGTATTATTATTTGTATCTTCATTCCACATATATATTCATATATTATGTATATTTTTAATAACAAAATGAACAGCCAAAGCATTGAAACGTGTAGTATCAGAGCAGAAAAGCCAATCCATGCAAGCACATTGACCTTGCTTTGAGCTTGGAGAAATTTTTGACATGGGAAATTGATAGCAAGTGAGAATACTTGAGGGATTGTTTGCAATGTGAATGTTCCAGCAAAATCGGCTATTTGATCTACTTGACCAAAGAATTTTAGGATCGGGGCTGCAAATATGTATATCGGCAATATGAAGAAGCAGGAAACCAATAAGACTATCCATGAACGCCGCATGTAAATCCCTAGCATATGAACTTGCCCTGCACCATATGCCTGTCCACAAAGCGTTTCCAGAGCACTCCCCATACCAAACTACAATATAGGTACATACATACATGCATACATATGTACATATACAGAGAGATTGATATCATAAAACTTAAAAGCTGCATATATATGAGATTGATATCGCAAAACTTAAAAGCTGCAAATATATGTAAATATATATACATACAGAGACAGAGACAGAGAGAGGGGGGAGGCTTTTCTCCCTTAGTTTAAAGATAGGAAAATGTTAATCAAACTTCATGAGATTCAAAAATCAGGACCAATCTTTTAGTGATACAATGAAGAAATGTGAAAATTATCGAAAAAGTAAGATGAATCCATTTCTGTTTAATACATATATACATCCCATTTTCCTTCATTCACTATTGATCTCTTCCATTAATTGTTAACAACATTCCTGTTTATAAGCACTAAAAAGTTTTGGGATACAAAGTCATAAGATGTCGAACATAAATAACCTACCAAACAAACGATCTAAAGCAATCTAAATGTTCAAGCAAAAGATTACGAAAAACATTCAAAAATGAAACCATGAGACCATAAAAAAGGAGACGAACCATGAAACCAAAAGAGAAGGTGCCGACGATATTGAGAGACAAAGAGACAGCATCGAGTTCAGTATCTCCAATGTGACCTACAAATACACTGCAAACTCCGTTGATCCCGAACTGACATAGCATAGTAATTGAAGGATATTCAACATTGATTTTGGTTTTTAGAATTATATATTTGGACAGCAAGTAAAGCTTTGGAATTGGTGAAGAAAATATCTAAGCTTTGTACCGACTATGAGGAGAAATCTAGAAGGTTTGAGTGAATATAGCAACCGACATGGGCATGCCATAAAAGGGGAAACTAGGCTGCCAAGTAATGTTTACTTAATTGAGTAGAGTAGGCTCCTACAAAGAGAGAGCTCTTATGTGTCAGTAAGGTATGTTAAGAGTCAAGGGAGTTTCAAGAGGCTATCGGTTTAGGAAGAGTGCTAATGTGTAAGTGGTATCCAAATATAGTGAGTTAACGTGGGTTCGGTTTAGGATGTTCTAGGTGGCTGTAGCAACAGGTGGGCATATACGTATGTAAAGGTCTTGTAAAAGTCATTTGATATAATACAAGTTATTATTTTTTCTCAACAGTAATCGCTGCTGGACCTGCTATTTTCCACACTTTCACAATCCCCAAACAGAAAATAGACTTCAACTCCCCCAAGCTCCTAAATGGGGCTGAGTCTTCATCAGCCAAGGCTGTGTCAAGCAGGGGAGCCTCCATTTTTCCCAGCCGGGAAAGAAAAGCAAACCGTTTTCAGGTAATTGTAATCGACCCAATTTACAGGAGCATTGTGAAGTTTGGATTGGGAAAAAGATCACCTTCCTCAAAATATAGTCAAAATTAATCATTGTACGACTTGTCGATAGCAGATGAGACAGAACAGCAGGTAGCAATCTACTACCTTGCACCGAGTTTTCTCCATCGTATCCGATTCGTTGACACGAACGTATATTTTGTGCTTTTGTTTTCTTTTGCTAAACATTCATTATTTTATTTACCCACAAAAAAAGATCATTATTGTAGCATTAGTGAGTTTTTTTTTTTTTTCATTTTTTAATTTTGGTGAATTATCATTGGTGAGTTATTGACGTGTGAGAAGGGTGTATTATTCAGTAATGAACTGGTCTACTAACCATTAATAATCTCTGCCCCCTTTTTTTTTTTTTTTGTTCTTGGGTAAAATAATTCCTATTTTTATTTCGATAAATATAAAAAACTAAGCTTTATTAACGTTTGCTTTTAGTTTATGCTTTGTCATTGCCAAATTTCTTGATATGAAACTGCTAATAGCTATAATTTCAAGAGCATCTTCTATCATAATTTTTATGTCATCATTCATATATGTCGATAGAATTCCAATTTATTTAAAAAATTAAAAAAAAAAAAACAATTATTTCTGTTAACACTTTTTAAATAAGTTGATTCATTTTTTTATTTTTATTTTTTGGTTAAGAAAATGGGGGGTTATATTAACCAAAAAGAGAGAAATATTGGTTAATAACCAGATACAAAACAGGAATCAGAAAGTGGGAAGCTGGGCACGCTCCCGATTCAACTCCTCAACAAACTCTCTAGGAAACAAAAAAGGGGGAACATCCCCATCCCAGCGAGACAAAAGGCCCCAGCGGGCTACAAAGTGAGTTAGCATATTGTTGTTTCTTGGGACCTAAGCAAAGCAAACAGACCGAAATTGGGCAGTACAACACAACACGAGTATTCTTAATAAATCCTGAGGAGGACCAATGGCCAGAAGAAGAACTTGGATTGTTAAGGCTTTGAACAACAGCTTTGGCGTCGTTTATGCAGCACAGGGTGGTGTGACAATCGTCGATCGCCAGGGACACTGCCTTCAGAATCGCAAGAAGACATAATATGTTCAAGTAGAATTTCCCTTCGACAGAGGACATGATTAAAATAGAATATTCCTTATTTGGCTGAATATGGATATTTTCATTTTTTTTTTATTTTTTATTTTTTATTTTTTTTTGGGTAGGCAGTGTTTTGTAAGCAGTGCAAGGACCTGGCAGGACTATTTTGGTCCAGAACTAATTTTGGTGGTGCAGATGAGATGGGATTTAGGCATGGAAAATGCTAAAATAATCCCAAGCAACAAGGATAAGCTAACCCATGTAAAGAGGAAGGTCAAGCCTTGTTCCAAGTTCACGTCAGATTCCTACATGCTTTGTTTTTTTTAAGTGATTCACTATTTATGAGTTATGGGAAGCCATATTGGTTTCTTCAACCAAGTTGTTATTCGTCAGTTATTTCCATTGTCTCCCTGCCATCTTCCCTTTATCTTACGGTGACATTTTTTTCTGGTGGGTTCATCTCCGGTATTATATATATATATATATATGTATTTGGATCATGCCATTTTAACACAAATTATATTTTAAAAATTGAATAAGGCTAATTCAATATATATGATATTTATACTTATATTTAAAAAATTATAAATTCGAAATATTACAATGAAAAAAATTATAATAAATGATAAAAAAGATTATATTTTATATATGACATATTATGTCATATTATTTTTAATTATCACATAAAATATAAATGGAACAATCCAATTGATGATTACATAAAAATATCTTTTACTCAAGCTGTAAAGGTTTTGGGACAAACATATTCCTTTTTCAACTTAAAAAAAAAGCCTCTTCTTTTTGCTTTTTTTGGCTAATTGATTGTAGCCCCATTGTACCATTATTGAGTGATGATTTTATTTTATTTTTGGCCCTTTTTAGTTATTTTTCTTGGCAATAGAACATTTGTGAGTGATTAAAGGTTGAGATTCCATCAAGGGAAAATCAGCTCTATTTGAAAATCGGTGCATTCTACAATAATGAACTCCCACCGACGTGACCCAAATGACTACCAAACCCACCGCTAATCTTTACCCGCAATTCCTTTTCTGTGATTTTGTATAAACCTCCTATATGTAAATCATATAATCATTTCTCTTTCTTATAAACAGTGCATTATTTGTCTTTGCTCTCGAAGTCATTATCAATCTTCTTGAGACAGTTTCATCCCTAATAAGTGCATTATTACAACAATAATACTCAAAAGTAATTCATAGGACTTTTTTTTTTTTTTTGGGGGGGGGGGGGGGGGGGGGGGTCAGGTAATTCATAGGACAAAAATTCGAGTCGTTAAATCCTTAAATAATCTTATAATTATGAATTTTTTTTCCTTTTTTTTTTTTTCCTGGACTGAAATTTCTTTTTTCTTTTCTATTAAATATAAAATGATATAGCAATACGTATCAAAGATATTTCAAGTGCATGAAAAGAAGATAAACGGAACACTGTCACTTTTGTATTTAAAAATTGATCAAATAAATTATTTAAAAAATGTTGGAAAGCACAATTTTTTGTTGGGCCCACATTGCAGGTCTATATAGCGCTTTGAACCTTGGTCAGGCCCATTATGGTTTGGTTGGGTTGGCCTGTTTCCTTTGATTGGGTTCTCTAAGACCAAACCGAATGACAGCCTCCATGTTGATACCTTAGGTTTTTAAAGCTTGTAATTAATAAATATTTTTAAGGTAAATAATGTTAAATTTTTTTTTAAAATTATGATTTAACATACAATTTGGAGCAGTGAGAACAAATCTTGTTTTAAGTTTTCTTAGAAATATCAAATGTTTAATGTTTTATCGAATAAAAAACACTAGGTAATTTCTTAGGAAACTACTTTATAGGAAGTCTTCGAGTAATCCTTATAATCTAACAAACATAATCTTAATTGCCAAAAATTCAAACAAAATCTTGAACATCAAAAAGTTGTCAATCAATTCATACTAAAATGTGAAAGATAAAGAATATTCATAAGTGTTTTATTTAAACATACCCCATCTCACCCAAAACCTAATCAGAATATAATAACACCCATACTCAACCTGCAGATTCGCCAATTAAAATAAAGAAAAAACAACATTGAAAGTAGCTTTTAGACCCCCAAAAAAAAAAAAATAAAGGAAGAATTTATAAAATAAGAAGAAACTAAAAACTCTGGCCCTTTATGAGTTATGAAAATGGATCAATGATAACATTCATCAAACGTGGACAACATATTTATGTAAATGTGATTATTCCAATCTTTCTTTCTTTTTTCTTCCAAAATCAAGCACTGAAATTGTTAAGCAATAAACCAAAAATTTCCTAATAATGCAGCATTCATTGAAGTTTGCGTGAGAAAGTACCGGCTGCGCCGCTTATTTTCTATTCAAAAGAAAAATATCTCTTTTTGGTTTTTAAAAAGAAAGAAAAAAGATATTTCTTTCCGACATGGATTGGGTTGAATCTGTATATTTAGGTCCACCTCATTGACTGCTGAGCTTTTAAGAGAAAAAAAATCAGTCTTTTACTTTGATTGGGGCATGTTGGTTGTGAGGCTTCGAAAACAGACCAAAACCAAAGGATTCCCATCTATTGAATTTGCTGCTGATTTTGTGATCTCACTTGCTATCTCCTCTTTTTTCTCAAATCTTCTACATCAATATTGTCTATACGGCACCACTTTATCAAATCTTTCCAGGTCCATTGTAACTTTATTTTAAATCATCCCCAACCGGAAAATATATATATATATATATATAATATTATACATACACACACACATATATATATATATATAATATTATCCATACACACACACACACACATATATATATATGCGTATATATACATATTATGTTGCATGCAACTTGTGTTGCCATGCCCAAATGCATGTTCCACGAGGCTTTTTTTTTTTTTTTTTTTTACCTAATTCATGTTTTGCTTCATCCAAACTCTATATCTATATTCTCCATATCATTGATCATGGATTAGCTTCACACCAAACGGAGTATAAAATAAAATGAAATAGAAAGTAGAATAACAAATGTTTACTCAATTATATATGATCCTCTTCAATATTCCTTTTTTCCTCACTTCGGTTTTTTCATAAGAATTTTTTTAGAAATTATACACTTCAACAACTTTGGTTATGATTTTTTAAAGAAAACTGTCCAACACTTAATAAATTGTTTTTGAACGTTAAAAGTTAAAAGTAGTTCATTAAAAACCATGTCAAACAAAATTTAACGTGGTGTGTACTGTTTTTAACCGACAAATCCAACTTGTTCTTATGTTCTCGAACTTCTTTTTTTTTTTTTTTTTTTTTGGATGAATATTTTCTCTATCACTTAATATCCAACAAGTAGAGTCCAAAATCTAAATGATTATGTGCTAAGGCCTAAGATATAATTCTACTCTCATTTTTCCAGCGAAATAAATAAATAAATAAAAAGTAAAAATAAATATGCGAAGGCTAAGAATTAAAAAAAAAAAAAACCAAATAGCGCGGGATTAAAATTTGAAGGCAAAAAAAGAAAAAATCTTTGCCCGCTACGATACCAACTTGAACTTAACTGCAACCTGACTGTCTCCAGCTTTTCATTCGAGGATGAGGGTTCACGTGGGTTGTCTTACCGATCTCCCACCACTCGATACTTGACACGTGTTGTATGACAAAATCTAGTGAGCGTATCTAACGGCTCTGCTTCATTTGACGCAGATGGGAAGCTTCATATCCACATTACGGCGCTCAAAAATAAATAAAAATAAAAATGAGAAAAAGGTTAAAGGTTTGGCAGTTGGCCGCGTGTATCGTCGTCTTGTACTCACTCTTAACGTTCACCAACTATTGCCGGTAGCAGGTGAGTGAGTTGGAGTGAGGGAACTCGTTTTCTTGCTGTCTGGTTCTCGTTTTAAAGCTCTCTTTTCAAAGAAGTTCCCTCATTTGACAAGACATTTATGTGGGGCCCTTCCGAGATAATAACATTCTGTTTTCCAACTCCAATATAAAATTATTTCTTTTTATCCTTTCACTTTTATCCTTTTCTTTTTCTTTTCTCATTTTTTTTTTCTTTTTAATTTTATTGGAAACTTATTTATCCCAAAAGTGTCTACTCATTGGTCCATTCATTTATTATTATTATTATTTCTTTGACAATGAAAGGAAAGTGCATAATTTCGTGAAAGTGGTGTTGAAAATAATCGTATGCAAACCGGTTCAAGACCATAGATAAAGATATAAAATGATACGTTGACAAAAACAATAACAAAGAGGATATGTTCTCTTGGTATATTATACCAATACGCAGAAATGGAAATAAATAATAGAATAAATTAAACATAGATAAAATTTGTCTTCTATTTCATTGAAAGTTAACTCTTTTTCATGTATAGAATCATAGGAATTGAGTAGGTGTAACATTCAATCTTAAGTTATTTTCCAACAAACAAATATATGATTTCATTTTAAACTCACTTATCTTCGAAGCAAGTTGAAAACACATTTTGTTTTTATTTTTTAAATTATAATGTGGTCAGGTGAGAGAGTGAACTTGAATGGCTTATTATGCTTTGTGATATTCAATTAATATTGCTTGAAATTAGACCTGGCAATTTGGATCATGACACGGCGACACGACTCGAAAACGACACGGAATAAATGGGTTTGGGTTTATCATAAATGAATTCGGGTCATAATCGGGTCAATCCATTTAACACGATTATTAATCGTGTCATTTTCGGGTTGACCTGTTTAATTCGAAATTGACCAGTTACGACCCATTTATTAAACGTGTCAGTTTCAACCCGACACGATTATATACCTATTACAACCCATTTAAATTTAATTTTAAATTAATATTTTATCACTAATATAATATTTAATAACTAAAAAATATTATAAATTAAAAATTTTATAAAAATAATTTTCTATTACTAATTTTTTAAAAACAAAAAATACATCTTTAATAAAACAAAAACATAAAAATAAAAAAAAATAAAAAAAAATTCGGGTTAATAGGTTAATTTTCGGGTTAACGGGTTAATAGGTTAGTTTTCGGGTTAATAGGTCAATTTCAGGTTAACGGGTTAATAGGTCAACACGACCCGTTAAAATAATCATGTTAAACGGGTCGTGTCGTGTTGACCTGTTTATAAACAGGTCGGATTAGTGTTTTAGGTACCTGACACGATTAATAAATGGATCGTGTTCGGGTTAGACATTTTTGACACGATTATTAAACGGGTTGACACGAATACGACCCACCAACCCGAATTGCCAGGTATACTTGAAATGAATACATATACATTTTTTATTTTATTTTTTTTCCTCCAGATCACAGCATTCCTAACATGCCATTGTATTCTTTTTGACCAAATGAAATCCCATCCCATTTAAACTATTAAAATTTGTAGAGCACAACATATCATACTCCTTCATCCTCCCCTCTTCCTCTACATTTTTGAACTATGCTTCTGAAGGTAGCTGGATGGTAACTTACTGGCGAGACCCCTGCTCTTTAATACACGATTTGAAGGCTTCGAGATGCTGAGTAAACTCTTTTTGGTTGTAGGATAGAGAATACCACACGAGAAATAACCAATCCCAACCCCCTCCACTATCTTTTGCTTGGTTTCTGTAAACCCAAGTGGTGGATATGATGCTTGGCTTCCAATATCATCCATATTTTTCTATAATCTTCTTCACAACTTCTTGATCTTTCCTGAGTAAAGCCACTTCACTTTTCAGTACCCTTGCCGTCAAATCCATTTTGCATGCCAGTTCCAGAACCTTCTCAACCTCGTTCCTACAATTTACCTCTTCTTCCACATTCCTAATGAACCAATTCATTATCGCCACGTCAGCCATGATGAATCTGAGGAAATTTCTTGTGTTGTTCTTTTTCTTCTTTCGTTCTTTTTGTTTGGTTGCTGCCCAGTTCGTTGAAAAGGTCTTTGGCTGGCTTTTTTTCGTTTTTTTTTTTGGGGACAATATATACATTTTGACAATATGATTTTTCCCCTGTTTTTCAGATTCTGAATTCTTATTTTATTTATTTGAATTTCTACTTTACATAAATTATAAAAATTTTGTTATTTTTTATCAGCGGTGAAGTTCACTAAATCAATTGAGGCGACATTAAAATTCGTTGTTTTTTCTAATAATATTATCAATATAAAAAAAATCGCTAAGTCATTTGCTAAATGATGTGATTAAAATGATATATCATTATTATCTTATTAATTGATAAGTAAACTATTTAAAATGTAATTATATGTTAACCAATGAAATAACATCACATTAATTTATCATATTATTTGATGAATTTTTTTTTATCTCTAACAATATTGTATTTTTAATATTAAAATTTTAAAAGTAAATTTTTTAATAATAAGTATTTAAATTATTTAAAATTTTAAAAATAAATTTTTTAATAATAACAATTAAATTTTCATATGATATGTAAATCTTATAATAATTATTTATCAATATTGATAAATAATATTTTTTTAATTAAAATTGACTATTCGAAAATAATTCAATGAAAAAAATTCAATGTGTTTTTTTAAAAAAAATAATAAATATTGTGTTTGAATTTAAATCCCCTCATTGCAAATTTTTTTAAAATTAGTGTAGAAAATAAAAAGCTTATATAAAAATCCAATCCTTCGATTAGTTATTAAAAAAATAAACATTATAAATGAAATAAATTTAAACAACACAAAAATAGAAAGAAAATGAGGGAGAAGGAAAATAAAAATGAATTAGGGAGAGGTGACAGATGGGGTCCAGTATAAGGGTTGAAGAACTCGATTCGGTACTGTACGAACAAATCAGGGGCGGAAATCCCCACGGTGAGTCCGTGAGAATATGCAAAATCTTCGTTCGCTTTCACACCTCTTAAATGCCGTCATAACGAAACTTGTAACGGCAAACCGAACACGGCTTAATCGATGACAGCTATTCATATTATTTCTTAAATAAAAAGGATAACCAAAAGCTCCTTTTAATTGTATTATTTTTATTTTAAAATTTGTAATAATAAATATTTAAATTATTATTTAACATATAAATTTCCTTATAACTCTTTGTACTGTTTTTTTTTTTAAAATAATAAATATTATAATACAAGTTCTGCTATATAAATAGTTTAAAATCCACGTGAACTGGTAACAGCTTTTCCCCCAAAACAACATTACAAATACGTTTTCTTTTCTTTCCTCCTTTTTTTTTTTTTTTTTTTTTGGTTCAATTAAAGTTTAATATTAAGTTTTTTATTCCATTGAGATATTATATAAAATTGAACTGTGATAATATATAATATACTTTTGCTATATATAATATTTTATCTTCTCCTTTTTATTAGAACATAAGGTGTTGAAACTTGAAATATATATCTAAAATTGGAAATTTTTTTTTTTTTTTTAATTGTAAACTGCAAGTTGGGATTGAATGTTTGAAAAAGAAACGCGAAAAAAAGAAATTAAAACGAGGGAGTTCACGTAACCGCGTGTGGCAAAGCGAAATGGACAAGTAGTTTAATGTTAGGCGCACAGAGAAGAGGATTTTGATCCGGGCATTAAAATTGTGGTGGGATCTGATTGGTAACCACATTCAATGACACCCAATATCATTATTCAATTTATGTGGCAATTTGGTTTTTTTTTTTTTTTTTTTTTTTTTTTTTTTTTTTGGTGGTTGCTTCGAAAATTGAAGTTTGCATGCAATGCATCGAACTACATAGTACATATGGGCCACTAGCAAATCCAGTTGTTCTACCCATTCCCATTAACTAATTTACTTCCAAATATTAAAAACAAGACCTCATTTTGTTTTTTTTTATATAATAATATGTTAGCTTAGTTTACAAAACAACAATTTCATAAATATAATTAACTTATATATTTCAATAATTTAGTATAAATCTAAAGTTATTTCATAAAATAGTATACTTGTACGAAAATAAAACAAATCGATTTTAAATATGTTTTGAGTCATTTAAATGAAATTGATCAAATTAACAATAGTAATAAATTATATCCGATTTTTATTTAAAAAAATTCAAATTTATTTGTTATTTTCAATATTTTTGCAACTTGACTTTGCTCCATATAATTTGGTAATAAGGTTCCTAATGGTATAACAATAAAATTGAAATTCTTCATTCTAATGTAAATATATGAATATAAGTTGTCATGAGAAGCAAATAAATGAAAGTGGAAAAGTTACTATATATATTTCAGAAACAAAGTTATTAGACTTTTATGGGGCTGCATCGCTTTAAGCAAACGTATTTTTCTTTTTCAAACATATACTATTGCATCGAAAAACACAAGCTTTACCTTTTTCCTTTTTTTTTTTTTTGGGTAAATATCACAAGCTTTACCTTTGACAATATAAAAACTACTGTCAATATAGTTTAGTACTGTTGAGTAATGGAATTGTGGAGTTGACGTACAAAAGAATAAATTCATTTTTGGCATCTTCATAAAAATTCCTTGAACAAGTATCAAATTTCCAATTCTATACGGTCAAATGGAATTTAACTTGCTTCGTCTACAATTATTTGAATTTTCACACCATTTACAAAAATCGTATAATCTAATCCACATTGCAATGTGAATATCAAATACAATATAGACTTTATTGACAACAAAATGTTTAAATAATAATAATTGCTTTTTTTTATGAATTTGTAGTTAACTTGATGCACAAACAAACATATCATTCGACAACTAAATGAATGTTGAAGACAAAACCGACCGATCATAATTTATATAAAATCATATTCCAATTTTTGGATTTAGCTCTCTGATTAATATAACGATTTTTTTTTTATTTCCTTAAAAAAAAAAAATGGAAGTAGTTTAATACAGACCGTTGGATATGGTTTGTTGTAAGCTAGAAATCAGCTGTCAGGTGGCCCACCGATGAAAGCAGATTTTGAGGGAGTGTGGTTTTCATGTGGCATCGATAGCGTGTGTGTGTTCCACACCTCGGGAAGCGCGTAGGACTCTTTTTACAGTCGGCGCTAATTGGATTCCGAGTCCATACCGGTCAGTCCCGGTGAAGTCCAACCATGAAACCAAAACGGGGCCCACACTCTTCTAATTACGAAAACACCCTCCATTCTGCCTTTGCCGCTTGTTGATTGATTTCTTATTTTATTTATTTATTTATTTTCCCGTTAGCTCCACCAACTCTCAAAACAGACGGCATTTCCCAATAAAAGTAGTTCAACTCTAATGACAAATATACCCTCAAGGAATAACTATTCTTTTGAAGGGAAAAAAAAATTGGTGGAAATGCAAATCAATGAATCTGTTTATGGCAAGTTGACAACTAAGAGATCGAAAATAAAGAAAGTAGGTAATTTGAGATATTTAAAGTGTCTTCTTTTGGTAAAAAAAAAAATAAAAATTATTTGATAAAAAAATATATATATGTTATTATATTGCTATACCATATATACAGAAGGTCGAGTTAGGCAAAGCAGAAATAGGCGAATATGTTGAGTGGTTGACACGTGTCGAGTTCCAGAGGGATTTGAGATTTTTCTGTGGTGAGAAAAGAAAGATAAGAGGTTGTTTGGATGGATTTAGTTTGCTAACCAATTTTCTTACAAACATTTTTGCCCACACGCAACCATGTTTATGAAATGTCAAATAGTTAGTACTGTGAGCACTGTATGAGACTTCTGAAAATTTAGGTGGTAATGGTCTCTGTTGAAATTACATAATTAGCCTTAAAGAAACCTGGTTTGGAAAAGCTTTTTATTTTTTTATTCTTACTGTGGTGCAGCGCGGTTGACCCACCTCTTATCTTACCTCTTCCAAGTTTGAGGGGAGCCAAAAATTTACTATTTATTATTGTTTAAAAATGAATAAATAATTGGGACAAGGTTTTTTGAGGGTCTGAAAGGTAGAAAAGTAGAGAGGAATCAAAGGTCAAATCCTTGATTTTGAAGTCTTTATCCCACTGTGGGAAAAACTATTGGTAAAATTGGGGGGGAGGGGGGGGAAGAAATGGAACCAAAAGGAACTAGAAAGAGACCCTTTTGTGGATTCTTAATTTCATGGCCTAAATTTTATCAGAGAGAGTATGGAGGAAGGGACAAATTGAATGGGAAATCATTCACAAAAACGATCCCATTCAATGAAAGAGAGTACTATAAGATGGGGAAGGTAATTCCCCAACAAACAATTATTAATTATAAAAACCTCAAAAAAAAAAAAAAAAAAAGAATCAGAAAAACCTAAGGCCTAAGACATTTTTTTTCAATTATAAAACGGGTACAAAAATATAATTTAAAAGAATAACACCAAATAATAAATAATACATTTAAAAACGAAAAATAGCGAGGTTTCAAAGGGGCAACAAAAAGAAGAAAAAAAATGAGGCATATATAATTCTCGTGGAAGTTCTTGCTTTCAGGGAGTTTCATGCATGCACTAAAGTCTAATGTGGACCCTTTTATTAGTCTCTTCTACCATGAACATTCGCATTTTGTAAGTTAGCTAGAAAGTTTATTGAAAATATTTTTTAGTAAAAAACAAAATGTACTACCTTTTTATTTTCCTCTTTTTCTCAAAATGCAATCACTAAATTTAAATAACATATATATATAGTATATTATTATCCTCTCAAAATACGAACTGGGTCCATATAGATATATTGTAATGTGTGGTTTATAATTATATATTGTATATTCAAAAAAAATGTTAAGCCATTCTATATTATTTTCACTGTTAAGTTATATAAACTACACACATCATTATTGTCGTGGTTTGATCAATACAAGCACTACCTGCATTATTCTAAACCATAATTGCATAGACTTTCATAGAAGGCACTCTTATCAATTTGTACAATGGGACATCAATTTCACCATCACTGTTCATTTTTTGTCTTTGTCTATATAAACCTTATAAATTTATTTGATGGAGCCAGTCATATTTGTTTTTTTACATTGATAATTTCAGAATTTAATTGAAAAAAGACGTTAAGAATGCTTTTACATTACATCTTATGCAGAGGTTGGACATTAATTAAGCTATAGTTTAACCGAATGGAAGGACTACTTTTGAAAAGGTCGTTCCTATCAGGTGGTGTATGTATGTTTAATCAAAGTTTGTCTTGTCGTTTAATTTTCTAACAGTTGAAATTTAGGAAAAAACTATACACATAATGTGACACATATCTTTACTTCCTTGACTCATAAGATAATAAATAGTAGTTAAATTGGAAATTAATTGATAACAATGATATATTTTTTTTTTAACAAAAAATTATTTATCAGTGGATAATAGCAATGTTGGTCGATCTGTTTAATTTGAGGGTAATCTAGAATGGTTTGATATTTATACGTAGTTCATATATATATATATATTAATATCCATCTGAAAACAATATATATATATATATATATATATGTATATATGTATATATATTATATAATAATTATTTATTGGATGCAATTGGACATTTTATGTTGGGTGCCGTTTGCCCAGCATATTATTGGTAATAAAATAATAAGATACGAATTACATATAGTCCAATGTTATGTGTTCAAAACATCCGAGGGTTGGATCAAATGGAAGGAAACCGCCGATGCATCACACTTACTTGCAGGAGTTGCAGGAATTGTGGATTCGATTCCTGACAAATTCCATTTGAGCCTTAGTATGGGTTCTATATATGTGTATTATTGTGGAAAAAGATGATAGAGACTATAAACTGGATAGTTTACGGATTCCTACAAAATTAGGATACACGCTGTTAATAATCCATTAATCCCTAAAAGTTAGGTCGATGATGCTCATCAAGATGTTCTTTTTTCTTTAGCAAAAAAAATGTTATGTGTTCAAAATAAAATTTTCAATGGAATCCAATATGATTTTAGTTATACATACATACATATATATATATATATATATATTTTGTTTTTTGTTTCAGGGACACTAAAATGATAACAATATTGGGGAGAGGTCAATGTCCAATTAATTCACAGTTGAACTGTTTTATGTTAATGGATCATCTAAAATGACATAAAAAATTTGGATAAAAGGGGCAATTAAAAAAAAAAAAAAGTATCAATACCTTGACTGCCTTACATAAAATATTTCATTTAATAGTTATTTCAGTTTTCAGTTAACCAACCTATTATTTTCACAGCCAAAAAAAAAAAAAAAAAAAAAGGGGGGGGGGGGGGGGGGGGGGGAAACCAACGTTCCAGTTTAAGAAGTATATTTTATAAGTGATAAATGAATTTCAATGAGATACGTTCCCAAAAAATGAAATTACTTTATAACAAATGCAAACTAACTAAAAAAACTTTGATATTTTGTTGCTGAAGGAAATATATTTAATTTTACCCACCAATCGGTTCCCAAAAAATCATTAGTATATATAGAAACATCCAGTTTTAGGTTCAACATCATTTTAAGTTGCATATCCTGGTATAGGCGGCCAAATCACAAAAAGTGGGTCCAAAAAAGCTAACCTTATCTTTTCCAAACAATTTGCTTCTATGGACCAAATTGTATTTAATAAAAACAAGTTGAAAAGCATAAGGTAAATTGTTAGTGCTAATGGCATTTATGTCATTTTATTTTGGACGCATAGGAATTTTACTTTAATTTGAAGCAAAAAGAGTTTTAAAGGGTTAAACTTAAAATAGTTTATTTTCTGTTGGAAGCAAAAATTATTTATTTTTATTTTGGATTTTTTATTTTAATTTAATTTTTGTATGTGTCAGAGGCAATAGATTTAATGGATGGGGATAGCAACGTAGACAACTTTCAGGTTTTCTTTACAAAATTCTTTACAGAGACGTGAAGTCCCAAGTGACCGACTCGTGTCTGTAATTACTTAGAATCTACCGGGAATCGTCCGTTAGGACAAACCAGCTACTAGAATTTCGAATCAGCGAACCATCGAAAGGAGATTTTGCAAGAGTAACGGCGTGGTTGTTTAAAGTTTCGTCAAAGCTCGTTTCCATTTGTTACACGTGGTTGAGGGGTCGTTTTCGTAGTGTTCTGGATTGCATTCTTGGGCTTCTGTCCATGGCCTTTTAGAATAGTTCGTAACTGTCCCGTCAGGTGATCACAGCCGAATAAAGATCATCTCATTCACTCAAAATTTAAAAAAAAAAAAAAAAAACAGAATATATGTTCCACTCCTCAACCAAAGCGCGTGCAAGACATGCGAATCTCAATTTTTCCTATTGCGAAATTGAATGAAACCGCCGCTTTGAATTTCCTCGCATGCGATCGTACTTTGCGTAATAAAAAATAAAAAATAAAAAATAAAGAAAAATAACGAGAGCTGGGATTGTCACGTAGGCGTAGATCTTTCTTTATTCGTTCGTGTATGTCACCGCGCATTAAGATAGCGTGTGTTATCATTTCGGCTTGAATTTGGCAGAGCTGGTATTCGGTGTGAACAAAGAGTATATCTCTGTTAACCATTCACCGTAGATTGTTCATAAATATCACGTTGAACTTAGAACTGACGGTGATGATTTCATGGTGTACATACGTGCGTAGATTCAGTCGAAAAGTTTTCACTATTTTAATAAATAAATAAAAATCAAAACCGAAAAACCAAGAGCGAGTTTTGGAAACCTCCTCTCTCTCTCTGTCTCTCTCTCTCTCTCTCATTCTCAGTTATAATTTTTTATCATTATAACCAATTCAAAGCTATAAGGGAAACTGTCTTCTCTTTTTCTTTTTCTCTTTGTATCTCATGCGTTTCTTCAAAAGCCAACTCTTTTAGCTCTTCTTATTCTCTCAGAAACCCCCGAGAGAGAGAGAGAGAGAGAGAAAAAAAAAAAAATCATATTCAAAATGCAATCTGGGTTCACCGGAGGCGGTGGAGTTCCGGACTTTTATGGTGCCGGAAGATCCATCGCAACCACCATGAACAACGCCTCTCAAACTCCATATCACCGATCTCAGCTCCAGGGACTCTTCCTCGACCCCACGGCTTCACAGATCGCTAGGCAATCACCCAACACCTTGGTCGGAAAGCGTACTCTGGCGGAGTTTCAATCCCATCAGCAATACCAGCACCACCCCACCAACCAAGGTCTCGCAAACGCTAATTTCCTCCGCTCCGTCAAACCCAGGACTTACCAGCACTCTTCTCCCATATCTCCTCTGTCTCTTATAGAATTTTCATCTCCCGGTTCGGAAACTTCATCGACGTCGTCGTCTTCATCGGCTTCTTCGCAACAGCAGCAGCGGTTTGGTTTGCCTCTTCTGCACAAGCTCCGTCCTCAATCCATTTCTCCGGCTTTACCTGTTGGTCCCTATGTGAACGCTGTTCAGAATCGCGTTGTTGGTGGTGGTTTGGCTGTTGATTCATCGGATAAGAAGATGATGGACCATCGTTTGCAAGAGTTGGAGAAAGAGCTCCTCGATGATAACGATGAAGAGGAAGGAGACGCTGTGTCCGTGATTACTAACACTAATAGCGAGTGGTCCGAGACGATACAGAACCTGATCAGCCCCAATCAGAGTCAGAGCCAGAGCCAGAGCCAGAAACCGGTTTCGCCATCGCCGACCTCTTCGTCTTCTTCGTCTTCGTCTGTGGCTTCTCCGGCGTCTTCCACGTGTTCCAAGCAGTCGCTCCTGGAAGCCGCATCCGCAATATCCGAAGGGAAACCGGAATCTGCGGCTGAGATCCTCACGCGCCTGAGCCAGGTGTCCAACCCCAACCAGAAACCCAATTCGGAACAGAAGGTTCTGGAATTCACGGCCTCGGCGCTGAAATCGAGAGTCGTCCCCGGCGAGAATCCGCCTTCGGTGGCGGAGCTTTTCAGTCAGGAACATGCAGGTTCGACTCAGATGTTGTATGAGCTCTCGCCCTGCTTCAAGCTAGGTTTCATGGCTGCCAACCTTGCAATCCTTGAAGCGACATTAGCAGAGCAGCAATCAACCAGCAACAACAAGCACAACAACAACAAGCTTCATGTAATTGATTTCGAAATTGGTGAAGGCGGTCAGTACCGGAATCTTCTCCACTTGGTCGCCCCTGTTAGGCCCATGATGGTGAAGATCACCACCGTTGCGGAAAATGGTGGGGAAGAGAGGCTGAAATTGGTTCGGGAAACTCTGAGTCAACTGGCAGAGCGTCTCCGGGTACCGCTAAAATTCAACGTGGTGAGTCAGAAACTCGGAGAGCTGACTCGGGAGTCGCTTGGGTGCGAGGCGGACGAATTTCTGGTGGTGAATTTCGCTTTCAAATTGTACAGGATGCCCGATGAGAGCGTTTCGACGGAAAATCCACGGGACGAGCTTCTGCGGCGAGTGAAGGGGTTGGGCCCGCGCGTGGTGACGCTGGTGGAGCAGGAGCTGAACACCAATACGGCGCCTTTCATGGCTAGATTCAACGAGACGTGCGCGTATTACGGGGTGCTGCTAGACTCGATCGAGTCGACGGTTCCGAGGGACAACACTGACCGAGTCAAGGCCGAGGAGGCGGTGAGTCGGAAGCTGGGGAACTCGGTTGCGTGCGAAGGGAGGGACCGTGTTGAAAGATGTGAAGTGTTTGGGAAGTGGCGGGCCCGGATGGGAATGGCTGGGTTCGCGTTGGTGCAGTCGAGTCAAAGCGTTGCTGAGTCTATTAAAGCGCGACTCAGTACGGGTAACCGATTCGACCCGCGATTCACGGTTAAAGAAGAAAATGGAGGGGTTTGCTTTGGTTGGATGGGTCGCACTCTCACCGTCGCATCTGCTTGGCGTTAACTTCACTCATTTTCTTTTTTTTGTTTTATTATTATTATTTTTTACTTCTCTCTCTCTCTCTCTCTGTCTCACTTTCTCCCTAATATTATTAATTGTTATAAAATATTATTGACGATTTCCTGAGAAAATGGGATGGGAAAAAGAAGAAAAGATAGAAAAAACCCACCAAACGAAAAACAAATAAAATGAGTGTTTGGATTCCCAGAGAGAAAATTCTTGTGCATCTCATTTGATTATTATAATTTTTTGGGTGTGTATGAAAGGTGGTGTTTGGTATATTGCTGACTTGTATCGTGGATTGCCCTTGCATTACCAACCATGGAGGGCTCCACTTCTGGATTATTTTTAGGCTTTTCTTTGGATTTTATTTTAGCCCCAAAACAAAAAAGTTTTAGTTATATATTCTATATAAATACGTGTGGAATTTTGTTATTGGATCTTGTTACACCACTTTCTTTTTGGCAAGTAATTTATATTTGGGGGATAGGGTAGGGCTCTGCTTCACGTGCACTTGTTAATTTTTGATTGAGCAATCGTTCACGCTCATCCCTGAGATTTTGTTGGCCAATTGTTCAAGATTTGTTGTCTATCAAATCCATTTTATTTGTCCATTAAAAAAAAAAAAAAAAAAAAACTTGTATTATTTTTATATGGCCTCAAGTTTCATGAGTGCTTAATGAGTTTATGAATATCAAGAAATTCAATTTGCTATCCCATCTCAACGCTCAATTTGCTTTTTTCTTTTGCAGGGTTCTTTAATTGGCTAAGAAATTACAATTTAGAAGTTTGTTAAAATGGGGTATTGATGAAAAATGAACATGTGGTATTTTTGTACTTCGGAAATACTAGAGGTTGACAGGGACTTGTCAAAATTAATTTCATCACCTGTTTACATGCGCTTGAAAGATAAAGAGAGGTTGGGGAATATTATTCTTCAATCACCATCTACATTTCTAGTGGGATTTAAGGGTGTACTTGAAGCTTAATTTGGAATTGAGTACCATTTTTTACCTCCAAATCAAACAATTTTCTTTTTCCCATCATAACCTGGCCACCACATAAAAATATATTGGAATTTTTAGATTGTAGTTGCCTTGCTCCTTCATTCCATAGAATCCTTGCATACTCCTACAAGAAACAAGGACATCAAACAAATTGTCAACCCTATATCATGTAAAATTTTAAGCCCAACTATTTGTCATGCATTTTGTAAACTCAATACTTGAAAAATCTAATTTTCCTACCAAACAAAACCAGCAAAAAGATAATGATCCGATAAATAAATACCAAAAAAATAAAATAAAATAAAAATTATATAATTCAAAAAAGTAATAACAAAGGCTTTGTTTGAGTTTGCTCATATGCATGAAGACAACCTAACTTCATGTCCTCTTTTTCATTCCAAACCACCAAAATTTTCCTATATTAAAAAAAAGAAAAATCCCTTTGCATATTTTTGGCAATAATACTTGATACTCAACCATTAATTACGCATTTATATTAGGGGAGACAAATAGATAGATTAATAGTGAAATGCGTATGTGTGGTAAAGAAAAACATAAATGCATAACAAATAGAAAGCACTGGTGGAGCGTTTACATTCATGATGACAGTCACCAAGTAGTTATTGTTTTGTGACCTAAGGAATACGGATTGAAGCAAATACTCATAATGTGCTCTGGACCTGAGTAGAAAAAAGCTACAGTAAAAGATATATATTCGTAGGAGGGCAGGGCTATACCAAAAAGCATGAGTGAAATTATATATATCCATTGTGAAAGGAAAGTCAATTAGATTACCCTTTTTAATGAGGTAATCAAAGAACAAAAATAACAGATACCCAACCAAAAATATATAAAAAATTATTATTAATAAAATTTAAAAAAATAGAAAAGAGAGAACCAATAATGATCAGAGATTGTTGGATTGGATAGGTTGAATAGAGCTGATCTCAATTATGTCACCCATGTCACAACAAAAAGGAAACTACATTGTCTTAAAGTCAAAACCTTTTCTCTTGCTCCTTCTCATTTATCTTCCTTTACATTAAGAAATATTTATATTTATATTTCTTTGTTTTAATGCACTAGTGGTTTTTTTTTTTTTTTTTTTTATGGTGATTTTCTGCTTGCCATTAATTGAATGATTAAAAGCAAGGTAGAAGAAAACATGTCAAAACAAAAAGGAACCTAAATGTTGGTAAAGTCAAAACCTTTTCTCTTGCTTTTTTGTCATTTATCTTCCTGGACATTAAGAGATATTTATATTTATGTTTCTTAATTTTAATGAACTAGCTTTTTTATCTTTTTTTCTTTTGTTTGTGTGTGTGTGTGTGTGTGTGTGTGTTTGTGTGTTATTCTGCTTGCCATTAATTGAATGATCAATATGGTTTTCTGAAGCTGCCCAATGGACTTTTGGTTCACTATGCAGACAGAGAGACCAACAAAGTGTATTGAGAAGTATTTACATGGAAAATGACTTGGTATTATCTTACATGGAAAAATAATATTGTTTCTGGATTTGGGATATTTGCCATGTTATATTATCTATGAAAATGTTAAAGAACTCAAATTTTTGGATTTTAAAATATTTTTCGAAATAATATGCCATATATATACTTTTTGTATTTTTTAATGTTCCTTTGGGAATAATTTGAAAAGTCAAATATTTGAGATTTGTTGAAATTGTACAACATGTTAATTGTTGTTATTCTGTGACTTGTGAGCCAGTGATTGTTGACTAAAGAATAATAATAAACTGAAAATGGATAAAAAAAGTTTTCCAAATAGATAATAATATGAGAAGGAATCTTTTCCTTTCCTGTTTACATATGCATCAAAATGCTTAAAGATGATTGAGATGTTTAGAAAGGTTGATGAAGAAATAAATAATGGCCATATATAAGAATCCTCAAAATTTATGTATTTTTAAATGTAATTATTTATCCTTTCAAAAAAACGTCTTAAATTCATTACCAAAAATAAAAAAGAAATCTTAAATTATTCAAATTATATATAAAGCTACAAACTGCAGATATATATATATATATATATACATATTACTGGTTTATGATTTATTATTATTTTGGTTTCGCCTTTGAAGACTTTTCTTCTTTATAGAAAAGGACTTTTTTTTTTTTTTTCCCTTTTCTTTTTGAAGGAGAGACTTTCAAGACTTATTTAAAATTACTTAATAACTTTAAGGATTTTATGCTTTTGACGTTCAATTTTTGGTGTTTCAAACATAAATGAAAAATTCCATTAAAAACAAAAAAAAAAAAAAGATCTCACCCACATCAAATTAAATAAAAACTCTATCAGGGAAACAAGATGTAGAAGATAATTCGGTTTTATCAATGTAAAGATATGCTTCTTAAATTATGATATAAAATAAAGAATGATAATAACGCACTTGATCATAATATTTTAATTGACATAATTAATTGATAATCAATGAAAACTTTGGCGTTAGATACGAGAATTTGGTTGTATTGCTTACATTATCCTATGTGTTCAGGTGCCATATAAACACGTAATTAAGAAGATCGCTCACTCTTTGCTACATACTTTGCCATGGCAAAAATCTCCATATGTACCTCTATAAAACCTATGTTATTTATTTATTTATTTTAATATATATTTTTATATACAAAATTATCTATATATATATATATTTTAATTAATAAGGCAACAGATTGAATAGCTAAAAAACTTCTAAGTGGGCATTTACCACCATACTGGACCCCTAGTAACCAGTCTAATGTGGCTAATATTTTGTCTGATAATATTTCTACTTAATAAAGTTTCTCTTTGATTAAAAAAAAAAAAAAAAAGAAAGAATAGAAATTTTGAATATGACTGCTACTGCACTATATTTTGAGTGCTTGTGCAAAATAATTTTCCTTTCTATCAAAATAAGGAGGGAAAAAAGAAGAAGAAGTTGAATCATGCATTTTTCTAATTGTTATGTAGTTCTTTAACATATAAGGTAAGAAATTATTAATATATACGTAAAGAAAATGAAAAGGAAATACATGTATCGATTTAAATATTAAAATTAATTATTTTTGTGTGTGTCTCTCTCTAGGGTTGATAATACGCTCCTAAAGCGGGTTAGAATATCAATTTATTAACTTTGTTTCATTATCACCGGACATTTGCTTCTTTTTAGATGTAATTAACAATTTTTGTATATCCTTAACTGTTAATCGATAATAACAAAAACAGTATCACACTAAAAACCAAAAAACAAAGATGATTAAAATGAGGAATAACTAGGAACTAAATTCCATAAAAAAAAAAAATCAACTAGAAATCAAATAAATTATTAATTAGGAGTCAAATAGAAAGATTTAAAGTTGTTTAGGAATCATAATTTGTAATAATGTAAGCTTAATGACCCAATACGACCTGACTTTCTATATCTTCTAATAATGGTTTTTTTTTTTTTTTTTTTTTTTTTTGGGGTAATATATCTTCTAATAGTGGTTGAAGTGGTTCCTTGGTTACTTTTTTATAAAAGCTACAATTTGGTCTATGCATTATGATTGATTAAAGGCTAATTTATAGTTCTAAAGCCTTTTCAATTAGTAACAAAGTCATTGGTTTTTTAAATAATACTACCAAGTTTTAATCCACCTACCTCTAATATAAAAATAAATAAATAAAATAATTTTTCTAGAGCTTGCTGACATTCGGTTTTTGGATCAAGCTTACTGACATTTAAGGGACATTATTATTATTATTATTTTGCAAAAATCATAGATAAAATGTTTAGAAGGTACTATGTAGCACTAATTTATAACTAATAATTAATCATTAAAATGTTAGGATAACTAAATGATTATTAAAACATTGAAATCAATAGAAAAGCTTTTTTTTTTTTCAATAAAAAAATCAAAAAAGTTAACAAAACAAAAAAGAAAGCTGAAATAAAATAAAATAAATTTCATCTGGTTAGTTTTCATATGAACAATAGGATTTTTTTTTTTTCCTTTTTTTGGTTTTTTATTTCTTATTTTCTTTTGGGATTTGCAAATTGCAACATACCGATATGTTCCCGAAATTTAGGCAAAACCACACCAACGGCCAAACTCGGCGTTTGAATCGAACGATGATAGTGGGTCCAGCATAAAATCAAACGGTTGAAAGGCGATTATGTTATTCTGGTAATTATATGCACAAGGAGGGGCATTAACGCTAAAAAGAAAAGTTACCGTTGGAACCTTGGAGCCCTTTATAAAGGACTAGGGAATGAAAAAACTATCAGAGAAAACGAAACAAGATCAAGTAAAAGAGGCAAAAAGAAGAAGCAAGATTTTGCAGAGGAAACGAAGCAATCTCTCAGCGAATAGCAGTAACGATCTCTTGGTGGAATCTTTTGTGAGTTTTCTCAAATTCTTTTTCTGGTTTTTTTATTTTTTAATTTTCTTCATTAATAATAACTCCAAGGAAAACACTGTAAGACTTTTCTAGGAAAATTTTCACGCCGTTTGGTCTGTGAGAAAGGTTGTGAATTTTTAGGAAAGTAGAGTCTCAATTCTGGGTTTTCATTTTTTAATGGTTGAAAGAAAACAAATAGACACTAAAGAGATTTTGTCTTTCGATTAGTTAATTCTTTTTTATTTCCTGATTGAAGAATGAGTACCATTTGGTGTGTGAGAAAATTTGAGAAATTTGTAGGAAATTAAGTTTTGAGTTGTTGGGGGTGTTTCATTCTTTAGGGTTGAAAGTAGACAAACAGACACTAAAATGATTTTGTCTTTCCATTTGTATCATCTATGGGTTTTCTGATTTGTTGTACTCTAGGGTTAAATTTCCGGATTGAAGAATGAGTACCGTTAGAAACAGAAATTTAGGGTTAGATACAAGTACACTATGGAAAATGACCGTGGGAACATCAATTTTATGTTGTTGTAGATCCGTTCCCCTTCCAAACTCAGTTTGGTTACTTGTTTATTTAACTTTTTTATTTTTATTTTTTATTTTATTTTTTATTTTTTCCCTTCTTGGATTCGATGAATGTGGATATATAGGAATTTATTATTTTTTGTTCTCTTTGATTTCTACATTTGGCAGAAATTAGTGGAATTTTTGTGCACAAATCAGTAATGGCATCCAAAATTGGTCGTCTAATTCCAGATCAGAACTTGAGTATTCGATACAATGGTACTCTACCATTCCTTCTGTGCTGTTTGTTTAGTGGTAAGAAAGTACTTTTATTGTTTCTGGCCTGACATTCTAATATGCTGCAGGAGCTTCTGCTGGGGGAAAGGCTAATAATGTAGTGAAATCACAGAAGAAAGGAGGGCTTGGTGGAAGAAAACCACTTGGTGATCTATCAAACTCAGGCAAGCCTGCTCCAACTCAGCCATCAAAAAAGGCAAATCCCAAGAATTTTGCTTTCATTGAAGCAATTCAAGATTCAAGCATTAAGAAGAATAGCTTCAAAGCCTTTGACAAAGTGCAGACAGGTAGTAGGAAAGCACTTTCTGACATTTCAAACTCTGGGAAGCCAAATCTACAGGAGGAATCAAAGAAGAAGCAGAACTTGAAGCTTGGTGTTGTGGAAGAAGATTTTGTTTGTCCCAATGGTGGTATCTTGGAGGAAGGATTTCTTCACAACCATCAGGAATGTATTAAAGCCCAGACTATGACTATGGACGTAGACCAGTTTCTGAATACACTTGGGCTAGGTATTGGCAAAGCAAGTATACCTTTTTTTCACATTTATAGATATTATGTGGCAATTTGTTTGAACCATTTTGATATATGTTCTTTTTGCGCAGTTTCTTCAAAACAGTTTGCTTCTCCAAGGGCAATACCTACAGCGTCAAGCAAAATGGAAGTAAGTTTGCATTGCTTGCATTTCATTCCTTTGTGGGGTTTTGTTTCCTAAGAATTCCTATCTGATCGTTGACAACTTGTTTTTGATTTTCCTTGTTGCAGATTGAGAAATCCATGTGGCATTTGGAATTGGAAGAGATGGATGAAGATATGATTGAAGATAAATACTGTGGGAAAGAGAGCTCTCCTCCATGCAAGACTCCTAAATCATCAAATTGCAGTAGCCTCTGGAATGACTACGAGAACAGCAATTTTAACTTGATGGAGACACCTGAATTAAGAAAGCGTTGATTCAACTTGACTTGATGCTATAACAATTAGGAATTGATGGTCAAATTTAGGAAGGAATATCGTGTTAAATATGTGTAGTGTTTCAGTTTGAAACTCAGTAGAGCTGCTATTGTTTGTTCATATTATGTTGAAAATTGTATGCCAACCAGAACCATGAAATAGATTTCTCTTAACTTTGTTTCTGTAGTTTCTCTTAATAGTTCATAGTGTTTGTTCAATTGAAATTCAGGTATTCAGCCAATGATATTGCCCCATGTTCTATTGCAATTCCATATGCATAGGTTTGGGTTAATGCTGTTTGGAAAGGAAATAGAAAACACAATGAGCTTTAGAGGATGATGTTTTTCTTGTCAAATACTTGTAATAGTTGGTTTGTATTTCTTTCTTCAGTCTTTTGGGTATGTTTTTGGATATTTGTTTCCCCTAAGTTTTTGTTCTCTTCGACTTTTGTACATGGGCTTTGATTTGGATTACTTGTACTCTCAAATTTCAATTAGAAGCTTACACAAAATGGTTAGCTTGGAATTCGGTCCACATTCACGAACCTATTTGGATTCCCCTGCATTCTTGAACATGCCCAATGGGCTACTAATTCTAGTTCTTGTAACAAGTGGCCCATCTTTAGGCTGACCAGCGGAAGAAACAGTTTGACTTATTTACAGAATGATATTTTTCCAGCCGTACGATTAAAAAAAATCAACGGTAGAAGAATCGTCACCTCCATTTAATCCCCACATCAAGAACTTCTATCTGTGTCGGAGTTTTCTTAGCCCCAAAACCCAAACCCAAACCCAAAAACCCCCAACCAACTCCGAAATGGTTGTCAATTTGAGACTGCCTGCTCTCACCTCGCTATTCACTACCTCTTTCTCTAACCGTTATCCGGTGTTCGTCCGGCGTAGTCAGCAGCTTCGTCGTCCGGTTTTCTCATCTAGCTTCTCAGCGCAGAGCACGGTCACGAAGACCGAGGACCGAGTCGACGGTCAGAGGAACCGAGTTCAGGACCGGGCCGTGACGCCTCGGTCGCAGGATTTCAATGCTTGGTATCTCGACGTCATCGATTCGGCGGAGCTTGCTGATTATGGTCCCGTACGAGGGACCATGGTCATTCGTCCGTACGGCTACGCCATTTGGGAAGCGATTCAGGTAATGAAAGTTCTTCTTCTTCTTCTTTTGGAAACAAGAAGATAAACCAGGAACTTGACGTTAATTTTGTTGCTCTGGTATTGTGACTGGTTTGCCTTAATTTTTTTGGTATGGTTTTTCACTTGTTTTGTAGGATTATTTGAATGTGAAGTTCAAGGAGACTGGTCACAGTAATATGTATTTCCCACAGGTTTGTACGTTTCTATTATAGTCTAGTAGGAGTTGAACTCAACGAACAAACTTTTGTTGGGATTTCCTTCACACATAATTATTTGGGAGTTGACAATAAAGGACCAGAATAGTTTGAAGTGGGTTCTTGGAATGTGTGATTCTTTTAGTGTACAATCGGAATGTATTCTCGTAGTTATTTGATATATGGATTTTCGATCAATTATGCAGTTTATACCATATTCCTTCATAGAAAAAGAAGCTAGCCATGTTGAAGGTTTTAGTCCGGAATTAGCACTAGTGACAATTGGTGGAGGAAAGGAACTTGAAGAAAAACTTGTGGTATGCAACCTTATCTTACAACATTTATCATTTGTGATTCTCAATATGTGTGTGTGTATATATATATATATGTATATATAGGTTTTGGTGCTTAGTTGAAAATATCGCTAAAATTATACATTTCCATGTATAAGTTTCTGAAAAACCATGACCTAAGGTTTGGCTTTGATTTGGGCACTTCCTGAGGCTCTGGCAGGTTCGACCTACAAGTGAAACCATTGTAAATCACATGTTCACACAATGGATCCATAGTTACCGGGATCTCCCTCTCATGATTAACCAGGTGCAATGCTTTATTCCATTACTTTCATGGTTTTGCTGTTATCATTAGAAATTGTTCAACTCTACTGCATCTTTACTTTGCTTAATATGGTTCAGTGGGCAAATGTTACAAGATGGGAGATGCGCACAAAACCTTTTGTGCGGACTCTTGAGTTTCTCTGGCAGGAGGGTCATACTGCTCATGCTACTCCAGAAGAGGCAGAAAAAGAGGTTTGCATTGTATTTAAAAATGGTGGCTATTGTTTATTAGTTTTAATGTAGTATCATGTTTCTTTAATGTGGTGGTGCTGCTGAACTGCAGGCTATGCAGATGATTGATGTCTATACAAAATTTGCTTACGAGCAAGCCGCCATACCTGTCATTGCAGGTCGAAAATCGAAAGTGGAAACATTTGCTGGTGCTGTTAGGACCTATACGATAGAGGCTATGATGGGTGATCGGAAGGCATTACAAGCTGGGACTAGCCACAATCTTGGGCAGAACTTCTCTTGTGCATTTGGAACACAGGTATTTGACGTGATACTGTAGTTCCATGTTTGATGGTTGTTCCTTTCCTGTTCATTTTTATGTTTCCTCAACAATGGCAAAACTTGACAAAAGTTCTACTGTTTCAGTTCACTGATGAAAATGGACAACGGCAACATGTGTGGCAGACATCATGGGCCATTAGTACTCGTTTTGTTGGTGGTATAATCATGACCCATGGAGACGATACAGGTTTAATGCTTCCCCCAAGGATTGCACCAATACAGGTAAAGTTGGAGTATTTATGCATGTATTTTTGTTATAGTGATTTTAGTTGGTTCATTTCAATGCCAATGATAGCAGCCTCATCCACTGTAGCCAGTAGCCCATCTAAACTCATTATTGAGAACATGCCCTCCTAAGTGAGTTTTAACTATGTAAACCTAATAGTTAAAACAAAGTGGAAAATAATATTTAATTACAGTACAATTTTTTGTTTTTGTTGTTTCATTGTTAATGCCGGCCATTTTATGTGCACTTGTAATGATTTCTATAGCCTATTTGTATTGGTTTGTTTCATGTTTTACATGACTACATGTTTAATGTTTTTAGTTGGTTCTCAGGAAATTGGATCCTACTTTTTTATTATTTTTGATAGATACTTGTTTGGTTTGCATCCTTTGTGTTTTACCACTCAGTATGTTTATTGTCCTCTAGGTGGTGATTGTACCGATTTGGAAGAAGGATGATGACAAGGCAGTGGTTCTAGATGCTGCATCATCTGTGAAAAAAGTTCTGCAAACTGCAGGGATTAAGGTTAAACTTGATGACACTGATCAGAGGACGCCAGGATGGAAATTCAATTTCTGGGAGATGAAGGTTTGTACTCGAAAATAAAACATAAATTGCTATCCTTGCTGGTAGCATAGCATTTCTATGATTTTAAAACAAAAGTCTTGAGCATCATTTAAAAGCCTAGGCCTTTATTTATTTATTTATTTTTTATTTTATGGTTCTAAGGGCTTGTGATTTGTGCCGAAGTTAGTTTCTTGATATATATCGGATATACATTTACAGCGAAAACCTTTCTGTCCATGAACATCAAATTGGCCTTACCTTGCCATACTCCATACTAGATTTTAGACAATGAGTTTATTTTCTGTTTTGGGTGCCTATGGTGTTGTTTTATGCATTGAGATAGTTGGATTGCATTATAATTTTTTTTTTTTTTTCATGGGTAAGCAGGTAATAACTGATTGTCTTGAGAAAAAAATTGTTTCCTGAATAGTTTGTACAGTTACTCCCAATCGGCTCAAGAACTAACCTTGAGTTTTTTTAGGGAGTCCCTTTAAGGATTGAAATAGGTCCTCGTGATGTTTCTAGTCAGAGTGTGGTGATATCAAGAAGAGATGTTCCTGGAAAGCAAGGAAAAGTTTTTGGAGTATCTATGGAGCCATTGAGTTTAGAGGCCTATGTCAAGGATAAATTAGATGAGATCCAATCATCTCTTTTGGGGCGGGCAACATCTTTTCGAGATAGGTGCATATTTTATTCCCAACATTTCTGTATAAGTTTTGCATGTTGGTATTATCAAATGCATATGAGCTTTCAACATCTACAAAATATTTTTACACTAAAAAATTAAATATGTGAAATGAATTCTGTGGATACTGAAGAACCATGAATCTGCAGTAATAGTACATTTTATTCTCTATGGTTATAACATTGTTCTCACGTTTGTTCTGTGTTTTCAGTTTTAAAATCCTTGCCAACTTGCTTCCTCTATGAGAATTTAAGCCAGCAGCATCTTGTAGATTCTTATAATTGTTTGTAGATAGCCAACGATTTAGGGGTGTGGAACTGTGTTGAGCAAAATTATGGAAGATGTATTAACAGAAAAGTGTGTGCTCTTTTACAGTAGTATTGTGGATGTGACCTCATATGAAGAACTCAAAGTGGCAATCTCCGAGGGAAAATGGGCAAGGGGTCCTTGGTCAGCCAGGTAGATCTTTTTATTTATATCAACTATAATATATGTTTATCATGTAATTATCTATTACCCATGAGTGCAGTTGCAATGCTAAGGGGAACTTTGATTATTATTGATACAGTGATGCAGATGAGCTAAAAGTGAAAGAAGAAACAGGGGCAACTATTAGGTGTTTTCCTTTTGAACAGCCTCAAGGGGTTAAAACATGTCTGATGACTGGTAATCCAGCTGAGGAAGTAGCCATTTTTGCAAAATCATACTAAGCATTATGAAATTGAAGTGACATTGTGTCTAGCCTCCGTCAATTCCCTTAAGATCTGTAAGGTTTTTCTTTTAGGTTGCATTGTTCAATCTGTAATATATGAATTGCCAACTTTGATGATTGACTTGATTCATTAAAATATTGTTGTTTATTTTTTAAGAATTTTTGGTCCGTTAATATCTCGGGATTTTGAGTTTACAGATGGATAGCCAGATAGATTCAGCTGCTGAAAATGGCAATCAGATAGAAATTTTGATTGTATTCTAGTTTCTAATAATGCTGGCTGTTTTGGTGTTGTCTTGTTGTTCCCCTTTTATCGATTATATATATATATATATATATATATATTATGGTCTCCATTGGTTCGAAACTTAATAAGTAAAAAATCCAGTGACATAAAAGCTCAATAAGCATAAATTGAGGGCATATTGGAAAGACTCTAAAGACTTTAAGGAGAAGGTGTTGCTATCAAGGGCCTTTGCAAATATGCGTAACGGCTTTGTCTGGACTCTCAAACGCCGAAAGGGATGTCGGGGTTGTAAAGCAGGTGGGTATGATCCCCTCCTGTTTATGTTCCGCTACGCAGATTGGTTAAATCTGGACCCTGGATCAATGGCTGGGGCCTATGGTATGTGATACGATGATTGAAATGGACGGCTACGATGCTGTTGGACTATTTCCTGGACAGGAGGGGAAGGGAATCAAGTTGACTTTTTTTGAGTGTTGTGGGACCTTACTTTGTAGTGGGTGGGGTTCCTTCCGTGGAATAAAAGTTACGCGGAAGGAGAGTGGAAATTTCCTTTTACTTTTCTTATAATATTTTACAATAAGTTTTTTATTTTTATTTATTTTTTTAGGGCAATATGAGCATAATACGAAATGGATAAAGTGCAAAATCAGAAGAGAAAAGAATTATATGGTGGTGGTCATAGAGAATCGAAAACTCTAGCAAAATAAAATAGAGAATTGGGTGTTGTTTATTTGGTTGTATGGTCTAGTTTGGCTAACCGTTTTCTATGAAAACTGACTCAGATTGAAGATGCCTATAATCTGTTTAATAAATTTTAAAAAAAGAAATAGAAACATTGATAAAAGATTATCAATGGATATATTTAAAATTTTTTGTTGTTTATGGGCACTTTTTTATTTTTTATAAATGGAATTATTTCCAAAGGATTCCCAAAAGTTGACATATGACAACTCCTTATCTTTTTAGATACGAGTATTATCGCTTTCTAGCCAATTTCTTTCACATATTTCCTTTGAGAAATTTTACAAATTGATGTTGCAGCTGGTAAATAAGAATTTTCAGCCCATAAAAAAAAAAAAGGCTACTAAATAAGGATAAATTAAATAATTTAGAAGTTTTATGTTCCAAATTTTGCAGTTGTATATATTCTGATATAATTTATGTCAAATGTTTTTTATGTCCATTTTTTTAATAAACAATAGAAGCTAAAATATGTTTCAACATGTCATATTGCTTTTTTGGTTTTTGGAGGTGATTATAATGGTCATAAAAGATAAATAAATGTTATTAGCGTTCGATCCACACGGGTGGGCTCATCCCTGTTTCTTTAACTTCTCAAAGAAAATACTAAATATAGAAAAAAAGAGAGGCGGTAAGTGGAGTATTTTTCTAAAATGAAACCACCACAATGAAAATAAAACCATTTATCATATCATTTTTTTAATTAAATCAATTACATATCTGCGAGTTTTAATTATTTTGATTTTTTTGGTGAATGAGTTTTAATTATTTTCATAGTTGCTATTGCCCTTTAAATTGTCATATTTTTGATTTTTTTTTAATAATAAAAACTTTGTGATAAATTGATTGGTCACTGTTGACGATTGACTCTGCAATGGCAGGCTCGCAGCCAATCCGAGACTTCGAGATTCGTTAAATTTCTTGGCTTGATATAATTTTATTTATTTTTTTAAGAAAAATCAAAAACAAAATAAAAGGGTATGGAAGGGAATTGAAAAATTGGCTAGGGTAGTTTAGGAACAGGGAGGGCCATAAATACGTGGTGATGGATCTCTTATGATTTTCATCCAAACAGGGAGAAGAAGAGGAGGTACGAAGGAGAAAAAAAGAAAAAAAGAAAAAAAAAAATAGAAAGAAAAAGGTGGAGAAGAAGAAGAAGAAAAGGAATAAGTCGGAAGCGCCAAGGCGCAGTGATTATCGTCGAAGGTCTGCTAATCAGACGGTCCGTAATCAACGATCAGGATCGGCGTGATTCGTGTTCCGTGATTCTGAAAAACCTTGCCGAAACAAGAAGAAGAAGCTATCAGATTCGAAACGCATAAAAGCTTGTGGTTCTTCATCGAGATTTTATTTTTCTTAAAGGATTTGGTTGTTAGGGCGCTCTATGGTGCTTGAAATCTCTGCGGGAGATTTGAGTTCGTTCGTGTTGTTCATCGATTCGATTGTGGCGGCGATTAATTTATAATTACAGAAAACAGGTATTGAAAACCCTAAGCCTTTTGATAAATTTCGCTGCGCTTTTTTGTGGTTAATTTTTCCCCTTCATCATCATCATCATCATCATCATCAAGTTCGTTCAGTGGAACGACAACATCCAAAAGGAATTCCATGGTTTTGGCTTTTTTACTCTACTACGAATCCATGGATAGGCTTTTATGTTGGCTTCTGGATTTGTGAAAAATCTCCAAATTGTTCGGTTCCGAAGACGCCTAGGACTGAATGAGTTAGAGATCTTGAAGGCCGACAGGTTTTTCTTCTTCAAGTCGCGGCTTAGAGCAAAAAAAAAAAATTAAAAAAAATAAATAAAAAGGGGGCCCAAAGAGGAGCTCATCTATATGACAGAGAGACTTGTGTAGATTTACAAAATTAGGGTTAGATAGTGATATAAAAGGGGCAAAGTGCCTCGATCCTGGTGATTTATCCATTATATGATTTAGGATTTGCTTTTGGTTCTCGTCTCGGAAACACAGCCAAAGCTTGTTGTTGCCTCGGATGTATTTGAAGGTTTTTGCGGTGGATGTTCTTTGGCATGCTTTTCTGAAAACCCTTTTGTGAATCCGCCAGGCGTTGAATAAATAATTGGGTCTTTTACGGGAGGCTAATGGATAGTGCTAAGGCTGCTGATGCATCTTCTAAATTATTTTCTAGGCAATTTGAATATATAATTTTAATTTTATATGATTGGATCTGTAGGTTATGGGTGATTTCTGCTTTGTAAGCGGAATTATCAATGCCCTTGTTTGTCATCATAGAAAATTCCTGGCCTTCAACTTCATTCTTGCAGTACAGGACTTGAAATCGTTAATAGTCTAATTGCCAATCTGCATCGGAGGACTTGAAAGAAAATTTGAAGGCTATTATTTACTATTCAAAGTCCAGGAGTCTGTTTCTTTTTCTTAGTTGTCTCAAGCTTTGGATGGTATATATTGAATTCGAAGATTTTGGGTCAGTGATAAGTGGGAAAAGTTCAAAGTTATTGTTATGAAATAGCTTGGCTGCCTTGTGTATAGCAAAATGATAATGAAGTTTTCACTCTGCACTCAGCAATTAATTTGGAGGAAATAATGAAATAAAAAACCCTGTGCTGAATATATACTTTTTTGGGTGTTAAAAACAACTAGTTTAAATGAATTGTTTTTTTCTGTTTTTGTTAGAGGAATGTCTGTTGTTGTACTAAATCTTATGGTTGCAAAAAGAAGCCCTGGTTCTGAGCATTAGGAACCTGCTATGTTCAATGCTACATTCTGAACTGAGGGAGTATATGCAGGCCCTTCAAAACTGATTTAACACATCTGCCTCAAGGTAATTGCCTGTGGAGGCAAATGTTGGCAGTTTTGTTAACAGCATTTGGGCATAACAATGTTGTTTTTTAATTGTAGTAGCTCCATCTTGTATCTTCTTGCATTGTCATACTGGGTTTTTTATTTTGTTTTTTGTTTTTTGTTTTTCCCTGATCTATCTCTTCCTTTTGCAGGTACAGTAGGTGTTAAACTTATTTAAAGATAGGGAATTCTGGCAAAGAAGTTTCCTGTCAATTATCTGGCGAGATTGGGGGAGCCAAGTCAACAGTAAGTAAAGGATTACTGTTGTCATCGCATTATAATTTTCTGCTTTATTGAACTAGATTTCATATTCTCAATGATAAGGAAATACCAATGACTGCACCAATTGGATGATGCAACGATTGACCTTGTCTATTCACTGAAAGAAGCAAGTAGTTATGACCTCATGCGTTAGGATCAGGATAATAACTTACCTCCTGTTGAATTAATGGAATGTTAAGATTCGTTTGCAACTCAAAGGTGGAGTGTAAGCTAAAGTTGTTTTTCTTTGAATTTGCAGGGTCATTTGTGTACTTGCACTGGGGTTGTACCCAATACTCTGGTGTCAAGTAGAAAGCAAGTAACAACGGGAACCTGCAAAACTTGTGGTGGATCACCAGTTGATGGGATAGGATCCATATCTGCAAGCATGATTAGTGCAAAAGGCTTGGAACTTACAAATTTTATCAATCCTCACTTGACTTGGACGGTATCAAAAGGCTATAAGAGGTCAACAAGGCGTTCAAGGAAACAAATTGACAGAAGTCCCAAATTTGATGGAGATTTAGCGGATAAGGGTGGTGAAAACCCATTAGACCCAACTGTTTCTGAATCTGAGAAGGTTTCTCTTGCTTGCCTATTTCTATTTTTGCTTGTTTGTCCCTCTTATTTTTATTTTATTTTATTTTTTATCCCCATATTGTGATTCATGAGGTAGATATCTTATATTTGTCTGCATTGCAGCTTGGTGTGGCTGTCCTTGGCCGACGGTTTAGTGACAACATTGAGCATGTACCAATTAAGAAAAGGAGATTTATGGTCCTCTCTCCATCACCACCACCTTGCTTATCTTCGCCTTGTTGTGAAGATAAAGAACAGCTTATGGATGGGCGATATTCTTCAGACAAGCTTTCCTTTCCTAAATCAATTTCCAAGAAACAGGCTGTTGCTGCTGACGCATCTAAAGTTAGTAGGTTTGGCCATGGTGCTGGTGATAGAACTTTTAATGGGTATTTTCCAGAGGAGATGAATGACAATTGTTGTTACAGTGATGACTTTTCTGGTATTGAAATACTGGCTGCAGCTGCCTGTAATAACAGTGTGAGTGATGATTGCAATCACACAGAAGACCTTCCTATGGTTGAAGAATCAACACAAGAAAGGAGAGATAAATCAAACACTGCAACACCCGTTAAAGAAACAACTGCATCATTGGAAAAAACAGATTCGTCTCTGATAGACACAGTACACCAAGATACAATGGAAGGCTCATCTGTTCAGGACAATGAAGTTGAAATTCATCCTAAAGAGGATAACACAACAGCTGAAAGATCTGTTTCTTCACGAGATGTTAGATTTCACTGGGACTTAAATGTTCCCATTGATGCTTGGGAGCAACCTTGTGATACGGTGGTTATGGATCCTCAAACAAATGCTGTAGAAGATGCACAGGCTGAAAAGTTGCAGGTTTTGGAAGCAAGTCAGATACGGAAGGAACCTAGTGAAACTAAAACTGATATTGGAAGTCCAGTGAAGCCTACTTTTGAAAATGAGGAAAATAGGTTAGAAGGAAGCTCTGGTACTGACGGGAACAACGATAAATGTGTTCCAACTGATAAGCCTCTGGAATCTTACACGTGTGATAGTGTGGATACAAATAGTCCGACTCAGAATGTTGATGCTCTATCGGTTAATGGTTCTTCCTGCCCAGAATCTAATATCATTGCAGGCTCTGTGTTTTTGGAGGAAAACAAGAAAGCATCGCCTGTAAGTCTGGTTGTGACTCAAACTGTAGATGATATTTCTTTGGGTGTACAAGATGACAAAATCAATTGCTTAGAAGAAAAACCTTGTAAAGCTGTTCCTTGTCCATCAGAGGGGCTGGCTTGCAAGGTTGATAGTACTCAAAATGAAGATTGTGATGGTTCTGCATCGAGCTTGAATGATGAGCTAAAATTGCCTCAAGAAATGGTGAGTGCAGACAGTTGTATCCCACTAATGCCTGTTTCCCTTGAAGTCAAGCCTGTTGCTAAAGCAGAGGAAGTGTGTGTCAACAATACTGAACTTAACTGTGAAGATACATGTTTGTCTGGAGTATCTATGGGAGATGGGCAACCAGTGGCTACAGCAATTGTGGAGGAACAAGTTGAAGAAGCCTCTATGGCTCTTACTGATAATCCTGAGGAAGTGATGCATGAGTCTTCAGGAAACCCCAAACCCAATCTGGAAACTGGAGTTGGATGTACCTCAGATGAGGCATGCCACAAATATGGTGATGGTTCTGGCAATAGCTTGGGTAAAGTGGCTATAGAAGATACCCATGATGAAAGCTATGACATGGATATTAGTGATAAGGATGATACTGTTGACAATGAAAATGGTAGGGAGTTTGAGGCTGGTTATGATTCTCAGTATGAGGATGGTGAGTTGAGGGAATCTGATGTGCACTGGGAGGATAATGACTGTGAGGATGGTGAAGCTGAATGTGTTGATTATGGGTCTGATACATGTGAAAATGATGATGCAGACTACTTATCTGAGAAAGTTGGAGAGAAAGTGGATTGCAGTGATGAAGAATTTGGAAGGAAAAAAGAGGGGAATGTGTTTGAAAGAACTGAGCATGGTGCTGCAGGAGAAGCTTTGAAACAATCTTCAGCTGGCTCAAAGTCTAGAACTTCTGGCTCTGATCAATTGCATGGAGGTTCTGAAATTTCGTCAAACAGAATCATGGAAATAACTGAGGGCTACATGGTCGGGAAACATATTGCTGATTGCTTGGATGGGTTTGATGACAAGGATTCCCCTGCCAAAGTGGTTTGCTCAAGGGCATCAAGGAAGGAATTTTCATGCATTGAAGGATCATTATCTACTGTACAGAGGAACAGGTAAATTCATTGGATCATAAATTTTATTTACTTATTCTTTTCCCCTTTTCTAAAGTAGTTTGACTTCTGCTTAACTGTCAATTACTTTTATGCTTCAGATCCAGCAATTTTGAGTTAAGTTCTCAGCATGAGGAGACTGGTTCTGATCTTTCTATGGGAAAAGAAAGATCTGATTTGCAGATGCATGGTAGAAACCTGGGAGGTGCCAATTTGGCTAATAGTTCACTGGCTTATTGGGATTCAAAGCGTCGTGTGTCACCCACTTGCCATGGTTCCTTTGGTTCTGGGCGCCCAAGACCAAAGAGTGTTATTGAGGGCCGTGGATATGCAACACATGCAGAAGCAACAGGGATTGGCGGGGCTGATAACCACATTCATAGGCAAGCAATAAATTCTTCCTCAAATGGTTTTTTCCGGCCTCCACTTAGAAGAAGATCGCCATCCAATAGGGATGATACACATAATACGCATAGGGGAATGGCACCTGTGAGAGATACAAGTCCTGATAGGAGGAGGTTTAGAAGATATCCTCAAGGGGTTGGTCGAGCCTTTAGGGAGGAGTACCACAGACCAATGCCCAATGTTTCTGATGAATATCCTTACCATGTGCCACATCGGATTCCCAGGAGAGATCATGGTTCCCCTCCTAGTAGAGGACCTATTTACTATAAAAGACCCTACAAGAGATCACAGTCCAGATCAAGAAGTCGGTCTCCTGTTGGTGGATGGTTATTGCAAAGGGAACGAGATGAGGTTCCAAAACATCGCAGCAGCAGGTCACCAGATTATAGGTTTGAAGCAAGGGTAGAGAGAATGAGACTGCCATTTCAGAAGCATGGTTTTGCAGCAAAATATGAGGAGTTCTTGTCGCCACCAAGACGTCGCTTTTCCCCACCACAACATAATTCCAGGTGGTTTGATGATCCTAATAATGGTGTGGATCATTTCAGGGGCAGGAGATTACCAGCAAGGCCATTTCACCAGAACCAAAGGTTTGATTCTGTGGGTTCCTCACGGAGATTGAATTCAGATGACTATTTCGAACCGATGATTCGACCTGCGAGATTTCCTGAGATGGGTAGAGGTGGTAGGTTGCGGAGATATGAAGGAAGTGATGATGAAAGAAGGAAACATGAGATCATTCATCGGGTGAGGCGCTATGACTCCGATGGTGTTGTCAGGCGGTTTCGATACGATGAAGATGATTGTTTTGTGTCAAGAAATGCTCATAACTACAATGAGTGTGATAGTAGTGGTGCTGAGAGACGGCCTAGGAGTATATACCTTGGAGAGGTAGCAAAGAAGAAGGTCAGCAGTTAAGTTATATCAAAGTCGATTATTATAAGTTGGATTGGGAGATATGTTGTGATCTGGGAGGAAAATGTTCATCTTTGGGTCCTTATACCGGTCTTCTTCATCGGGTTAAACACTCTCTGGTAGATAGAAGTTTTTTTTTTTTTTTTTTTTTTTCTTTTCTTGTGCTCTTTCGGGGACATCTTTGACTTTCTTTTCTGCGGTGGAGAGCATGTGAATTTCGTTGGTTTACCTTCCCTGCGGCTGGCACTGCTTGTGGAAGCTATTCTCACCTCTCTGATTCCTTCTGGCAAAAATTTTTTGGTTAGGCCTGATGTGGTTTTTCATTTATTTTTTTTTTAATTTTTAATATCCATGGTTAATGTTTCTCTTTTTAGGAATTTTTTTTTCTGTGCCAACAGTGGCAATGGTTACCTCTTTTGAGGTCATAAAAGTATAATGATTAGTGCAAAATGCTATGCTTTTTAATTACAAGCCTTTCTTTTTTTCTTTTTATTTTTAATGTTCGATCTCATTTACCCTCTCTCTCAAATGTTGTTACCTTCAAAGTTTATATTTAGTAACAATCGATGTCTCAAATGATAAAAATCCGAGAAAAGACAGTTTATAGCAGCCAAGGCACCGTGAGAATCATCGAAGTCTATCTATGTTAAAATTATCGGTTCTCTGTCTCTAAAATGACAAAAGTTATGGACTCAAAAAAAAAAAAAAAAAGAAAAAAAAAGAAAAAAAAAATGAATAGAACAAACCAACGTGAAAAGATTACTCTTTTCCTTTATGAAGTTTTCTCTTTTGAACGAATTTTTCTTCAGTTTGTATATATATATATATATATATATATTTTCAAGTTGTATAATAATTTTATTTAAGTGGTAAAATTGCCCTACTTGAAATCTTTGAGAGCATAACAGTGAAGCTGCCTCTTTCTTTTCCATGGTCTTGGGGAATATCTTTAGCTTTGGAGAGGTTGAATTTCTTTTTGAACTGCTCTATACTCTTCAAGTTCCTTGAAGGTGAATCCACCTTAGGCGAGTGGTCAAAGGAGAATTTTGGGGTGTGATAATAAATTGGTTGGTGAATGTATTATTATATATATATATATATATATATTTTTTTTTTCCCCTGGCGGTAACATGAATATATACAAACAAATTCCTCCGCATGTACAATAATTTTTGGAACAAAATATTATATAGTCACGCTTTCCCTCTTGGGATCACCAGCTGAAGCTTATGGACTCAAAATGTAGATTATTGGCTAAGCCAGATGAACATATGGCAGCCACTTGTTGCCTCATCTTCCTTGGACCGCTAACAAGAACCCCAACGCTTGAGCTTTCACACTCCAACAATATTCCTGTAATATACATGGGCATATTATGTGTAATGTTAAAGTGATATTGTGGGATTGTTTTGGTTGAAAGTGGATGATCATTTGACTCGGAAATTTATTTTGCAAAACCTTTTGTCTGTATGACAAAGGTAGCTTACTTTTGAGATTAGGTCTTTTTCCATAATGCACTTGAGTGGCTTGGACAAAAGACTGGTGGGAAAGGCTTTCCAACCCTCTATCATCAGCAACGCTATGGGTCATTGGTATTGGCATGTTGGTGTTCTGAATCTGCATTGTTTCCTTTGCATTCTGTTTCTTGTTCCATAGAAAAACTGCAGTTGCAGTAGTGATTATGGAGACACATATGAATAACATGTTTAGTGCATTTTTAGAAGAGAAAGAGTATATCATATTGGAATTATGGTCGATTGGATATATGTAGTATCTTGTGAGGATGCCAATGAGAAGAAGAAAAATGACAAAGGAAGTTGAAATTATCATGCCAAGCCACAGCCAACCGTTCTGACCAAGTACTGATGAAATTGGGACATCTGATGGGTCTGGTTTGAACAATCTGGTTTGGAGAAGCTTGTGGTTATCTGTTGTAGGCTCTTTCTCCTTTGTCACATAGGCTTCAATTTGCAATTGCAAAGAAGAAATGTCAAAGTTGGTGCCTGAAACTGGGAGGACAAGGTCCAGCATTGTGAGATCCTCAGATTTCTTGAAAGCACAGATAAGTAGAATGCTTGGAATCTTGTTGCCCCCATGGTTGGATCTAACGAGGAGCTCTCGAATAATGGAGATGAAAGGAGTAATGCCACTTCCTCCACTCACCATTACAATCATCTCATGCCTGCACCACAAGGTTTTACACGTCATTTTAATATTTTATTTGGAAAAAAAAATTAGCTTGAAAATTGCAAGTGTCTCATTGCTGCTTATATACTAGATTTTCCAAATCTGCACGGTAAAATTGTTTGGAAATGGTGATTAGACGGAAAATATCTCTGTTATGACAAAACTTAGTAACTAGCTTTGTAGTGTGATGTTGTTTCACCTTAAGAAATTTGTTGAGGCAGGTCCATAAGGTCCTTCAACAGAGATCTCCAGGCGGTCAATTCGTGAGGGTGATGATAATCTCTGGTACAAACTATGGGACCATCTTCCTCCACTTTTGATTACAACACTTAGCTTATCACGATCCATACTGCTGCTAGAAGTAACAGTAAAGGGATGCCATTGTAGCTTTGAAATTCCAGGCACATTTAAAAAGACAACGCTTGTAGGAGTATAGCTTAATCCTTTGGTGACATTATACACAAAAAATCAGTACAGCTTTCTGATTTCTATCAAAGCTACTATGATACTAATCATTACTTTGTGTTTGTGTCCTTTACCTGGGCACTTGGAGAAGTTCAATTCAACAGCTTCACAGGATAAAAGCCGGGCTGATTCCAAACGAATTCTTTTTTGGGATTGTAAGAACCTCAAGTACCTATCAATTAAGAAGAGGTAAAAGGCTGGGAGCATAATGCAAGTGTAGGAGAACCCCACATGTAAAACAAAGAAGACAACAAAGGTAATATAGAGATGATGAGTATAGAAGAAGAGCTCGAAAATCTTTCGTCTAATCCGAGGGAAGCTTGTTGCCCACATTACTAATCCAGAGACCAGAGCTACTTCTCCAGCCACATTTGATAAGCCAACTTTGTTCCATTTGAACACCTGCATCCACCAGAATTGGCATCGAGTTTGCAAGCATTTATCTGACAATGCAAATTTTATTTTCTCATAGTACATGTTATCTCACCTCTGAAATTTGATTTGTCTGTGTCCAAAATATAATGTAACATAAACCATGAGCTGTGAAGATGGTCATGACAATATGCCCCAGCCAGATGTGGTATTTTATGCTTGACTCTGATGTTAGGCCAATGAGACGCAAGATTGAAGATCCTCTGGTCACTGGGAAGAAGAGAAATGCTAAGCAAATGTTCCCAACCAGGCCAAGCATTAGTCCGGACATCTCCAACTTAGCTTCCCACCTGCCAAATTCATTGATTTTCAAATACAGTCAATCTCTCTGCCCCCTTTGAGTTACAAAGGATAACAGAACAGAAAATTAATGAATATAAAAGTGAAGATCAGTTTTGACAGAAGAAAGATTCCTTCTTACACATGAACTCCGCTGTTTGCTGCCTGTTGGGAGATATTTGCAAGCATATCATGCAAGTAAGAGCAGAAAGACCAAACCAGTAGTGCAAAGAACATGGTCAAAAAGGATAGCTCCATCCAAGAAACAATTCCAAGTGGGCCTTTCACTAGCACAGGTCTTGACCAAGATTTCCAATATGCATTTTTCATCACACTGTGAGCAAGAAATACCCAAAATAAGCAATACTCTCATTTTAAAGCTAACATGAAATAGAGAGAAGTATGAAATCTTGTACCTTTCTCTGTTGCTATCTACATTTTTCTTTCCAATATGAAGATATATACAGCTCAAAGTTGCTATGAAAAGGATGGGGAATGTGTAAATAAGAATGTTCCCACCTGCAATTCAGTAGAAAAATGATTAACCTGATTGCAAGTTAGTCATAAAAGTTAACCAAGAATTTAAGGCAAAACAGAACTTTTTGGTTTTAATTAGTCATCAAAGTGTACCAAGAATTGAAGGCAAAACAGAACTTCTTGGTTTTCCTTTTTCCTGAGGTAGAGAACATAGTGCATTTTTACCTAAGCTAGTGTTTATTTCTTTTTAAGTTAAATGGGTATTTATCTATTTAATATAATGCTATAAACTACTACAAGCTGAAAAGATGCTATAAACTTGTTTGATTCGAAAAGTTGAAAGAGAAAATTAGTTAAACAAAACCTGAGAAATAAAATGTTAAGCTTTTTTTCTGAATTCGAACCTTGTTCACCAAAATATGTTGAATCGGTTTTTGCATGAATTTCAAGCAACCATTGCAGATAAAAAGTATTTGTGGGCATCATGATCCAAATCATAATGTAACCAACAAAGATCATCACTATAAACAACATTATTGCTGATTGTAGCTTCTTCATTCCACTGTGAGAACCAGTTTCTTTTAACATTGCTGATCCCATTTTTTTTACTCGCTCTTGAATGACTGTACTGCATATAGGGGGAGTTTCTTTGAAATCCTTACATATATATACATACATATATATATATATATATAATGGTTGTTATAAAATAGCAGTCCATGGATTAAGAAAATAGTATTACATAAGTCTCTGTCTACGTTGTACGAATTCACATGTAAAAAACTAATTACTTAGCGATCCAAATTATTTGTCAAAAGTTATTAAGGTTTGTGAATCAGATAGTTGACTGGTACTCTTAGAGCAGAGTGTGACCAATGAAGGTCACTATCGAATACCCAATGCTTGGCTTTAGTGATACATCCAATGCAATTGTCATAAGCAATGCATATATGTCATTTTGCTTTACTGCAAAATTAAAGTTTCTCAAATAAAAAACCTACATGGTTCTTTGTTTTAGATTAAAAAAAAAAAAAAAGAAGTAGTTGAATTCTAGCTAGGATTTGAGTCACTTGGGTTTGTTATAAGTATTTCAGGAATCAGCTTAATTTTAATATTCATATGGGTTTGCGTTTCACATTAGTTGTTATAATTAGTCAAATATTGAAACTTAAAATACTGAAGAAATATTTTAAGTAAAGCCAAAGTCAAGGATAATATTAGTGATTCACAATAAATAATTACAAGACGGAGAGTTCACTAATAATATAGTAGTTCGGGCATTAAACATTGAGAAAACCCAGAAGGAGAAATACCACTATATAATAAAACAGAATACAGGCAATTCACATATATATTTAAAAAAAAAAAAAAAAAAGGGAAGAAAAGAAAAAGAAATCCCACTAGGTATCATTAATACAGACTACAGGCAAATCATATTTTAAAAAAAAAGAAAGAAAGAGAGAAACCCATACATAATTATACAAGTTACAAACAATTCAGATCGAAAACCCCAGAAAGAGAGTAGCCCCACTTTATATTTATACACGGATTGATCAACGTATATGGCACAAAACCCTATTCTTGGTGCGGAAAATAACTTACTGCATGAATCACCATTTAAAACTAATGGATTCAAAGTGCAGATTATTTGCCAAACCAGATGAACAAATTTTTGCAACCTCATGTCTCATCTGCCTTGGGCCACAAACCAGTACTCCAATATCAGATCCTTGAGAATCAAACAAAATTTCTGCAAGACAGATTGAAGAAAGAAAAACAATCACTTTCTCCAACATTATTAACAGTGAAACAGAAAATATTGTATTATGTGTTTATATATATGTTATATTCATAAAAACTTACTCTTTAGATCAGGTCTTGTACCAAAATGGACATTCCTAGCTTGGACTAGTGACTGAAGAGGATGGCTTTCAAGTTCTATATCAGCACCATAAGACAATTGTGCTGGTGATGATGTTGATATTTCAAGGTTCTGTACTTGTTTCCCTTCCATTGCATTGATTCTCTTGCACCAGAGAAAAACTGCACTAGAAGCTAGAAAAATGCAGGAACAGACCAAAAACATGTCCCAAAGAGCTATGAATGAGAAATGGTAGAATTCTCCAGTGTTATGATCAATTGGGTAAATATAGTAACGAGTAACAATTCCCAAGAAGAGGAGGAACAGGACAAATGAGGATGAGATTATTGCACAAAGCCATAGCCAATTGTTTGGTCCGAGAGCTTCGCAAATGGGAGAGTCCAATGGGTTTGGCTCAAACCGTACCGTTTGTGGGAGCTTCTCTGCATCTTTTGGAGGCTGCACTTCCTCTCTTGTTACATAAGCATCTATCTGCAACCCTATTCTGGAAAGTTCATCAGCAAATGCCCCAGAGCTTGGAAGCAAGATGTCTAGCATTGTGAGATCGTCTGAGTTCTTGAAAGCACAGATGAGATGGAGACTTGGAACTTTGCTGTTCTGTTTGGTTACCTGGAAAATAATCTCCCGGATTATGGAAATCATTGGAGTAATCCCACTACCTCCACTCACCATTATCAGGGACTCATGCCTGTTAAGACAGATAAATAAGACCTTAGTACAAGAAGCTTAGCAAAACAAATTAATTTTTGTTCTGAAAGCCAGCTAATAAATTAAATTTCAGAGAACTAATTAATTACTTTAGAAAATCAAGTGAAGTAGGCCCATAAGGTCCTTCAACTGAAACTTCCAAATGATCTAGAGAAGAAGAAGAAATTTGTTTGTAAAGCTTTTGAGACCAACTTCCTTCGCATTTGATCACAATGCTGAGTTCATCTGCTTCCATATTACAGTTGGAAGAAACTGTAAAAGGGTGCCATTGCAACTTTGAAATCCTTGGCACATTTATGAACAACATGCTTGTTGGATTATAAATTAATCCTGGAATAAATTGCAGAAATATCAGAATATTAATCTACATACATTAAAAAAAAATTAAAAAATTAAAAAAAAAAAAGATTAAAATCACATAACATTTAATATTGGTCCTTCATAATTCATTACCTGGAGACTTGGAGAAATTAAGCTCAACAGTGCCACCAGGTAGAAGTCTAGCAGAGAGCAAGCGAGCTCGATTTCGAGATTGTAAAAATCTTAAGCAGCGATCGATGAGGAAGAGGAAGATCCCTGGAAGTATCATGCACAGGTAGGAAACACCAACATGGAGGATGTAGAAGAAGATGTATAGGATGTATAGGTGGTGTGTGTAAAAGAAAACCTCAAACATCTTTCTTCTTACGCAAGGAAAGCTTGTAATCCACATTGCTAATGCAAATACTATTGCTATCTCTCCTGCTACATTTGATACATATGTTTTGCTCCATTCCAGCATCTGCAACGCCAAAACCATGCTGTGCCTTAATTATATATATATATATATATATCCAAACAATAATCTATTTATAAATATATTATACATGCTATTGTCAATAAATTAGCCTAATTAATGATCACAAAATTACACAAAATAAAATTTGTTAATTTACATTTGTGTGCTTACATTTATTATATTATATATATCAAAGAAATTAATTATGAAAGAATATTTTGCTTGATATTATTGTGAGCTCCTTTTACCTACAATATTGGTGATACAATACTAAAAGTATAAACCAGTGAAAATCAATACAATAATATCATGGCTAGATAGCTAAATTGTTCCTGATAATTATAAGCCTAATTTTTGATACTATTTGTTTGTTACTAATTCTGAAAAATATTGTAATTTTTTTTTTTATTGTGATGAAATTATAATTCATCTTGATTCATTTCTTTTGAGATTCATAATCAGTATTATCTTAAATAACATTTGCCTAGAAGAATCAATGCAAGCAGACACACATATTCAGTATATTTCAGTACATGTCCTGGTATTTATTTCCAAATATATATTTCATTACATGTCCTGGTAACTCCATTATGCTTATATGCATGATAAAAAAATAAAATAAAATAAAATATTCCGAATGAACAAAACAACGCAATATTATTGGACTTCAGAGATTCCTCACTGTCAGCCATCGGACAAGAGAACAGGTACAAAAACACGTGTTCTCTATTATATCTTCTACAAACCACACAAAAGGGATCATGAATCCATATCTACCATATCTTACCGTGCGGCTACAGCTATATATACAGCCCTAATAATCAAAATTATTACTTAAAAATTAAGACTCATTATTTTAGAGACTAATTAAGGATGATGAATTAATATATATCAACAAGAAAAGCTAGCTTATACAAACCTCAGCCATTTGATTGGTCATGGCCCAGTAGATGATGAATCCAAGGGTATGTCCACCGAAGAGGATCATAGAGAGATGGCCAAGCCAGATATGGTATTTGATGCTGGACTCTGATGTTAAACCAACAAGAGGCAAAATGGAAGACCCTCTTGTTACAGGAAAGAAGAGAAATGCCCAGCTTATGTTTCCAATGTAACCTAGTCTCAGTGATACACTTCGGAATTTTGCTTGCCACCTGCCATTAATTATTTGCGTTAGTACTTATGAGTTTGGCCAATTAAGTTAATTAATATTTATAAAAGTGAAGAAAATCTACTACATACACTTTCTCTCCAACTTTGTGCATATGGAGGTGTCCAAAGCTGACATACAAGTAGTTGGCAAGAGACCAGATCAGGAGGGCGATGAACATGGCTGCGAATGTAAGCTCCATTGCAGTGACAATTCCCAAAGGTGCTTTTATAAGCACCGGACGTCTTGTGAAGGCCAAATGATGACTTGAAACATCACTAAATATAAGCACAAAAAGTTTAATTATTAGTATATTTTAATTGAAAAGTTTAAGAAATTAGTTAATGAAGGATTTAGATGAAATGTTTCTATTAATGTAGTAACCTTTTGAAGTAGGACTTGGATTTTTTGTGATGGAGATAAACACAACTCAAACCTGCTATAAACATCATAGGGAAGGAGAAGAGGAGGAGATTTGTCCCTGTGAAATGATGTTTACAACAAGTGAATTAGCAAGCAAGAAGTAGAGAAATTAACATTCTAAATATTTTGAAAAAATAAATTTAAGGTAGCTAGAGAAAACAAAGAGAGATAACAGAAGAAAAATTTGCAAAAACCTTGTTCTCCAAAATATGTAGAATTGAGCTTGGTGTTAAGGGTTGGTGTCCAGGTTTGTTTATAAATTTTTGTTGGCAACAAAATCCAAACCATCAACCACCCAACAAACACAGCAAGCAAAACCATCTTTAAGACTAATGTTTGGTTGCCCATCTTGTGTTTGCTTGCTTTGCACAAGGGTGTCAATGGAGAAGAGACCTTTCTGCTATACTATGAGAGCTCCTTCACACGGTGAATGTTTCAAACTGCTATGCAATGCCTAATCCAAACCAACAAACATATATATATATATATATATATGTACACACACACACAAGCGTACGCACGCACATTATTATGTCATGACAATATCTATCATGTGCACAAAAAGCGAGCATGAATCATGCATGCACATGTACATCTATATATGTATGTATGTATGTATGTATGTGTGTATGAATGAATAAAAGAAAGTATCCTAATAAAATACATTTTGAAATGTTATCCAGAGGAGCATAATGTTATTTATCCCTTATTACGAATAAAACAATTAATTAATATATAGAAATGCATCATATCCTCTTTTCTATGAAAGAATATATACATGAAAACTAAATACCACATTTTGATAAATACACTTCTCTTAATTTACGATAAAAAGAAAAATTCTTACATATATATATATATATATATATGAATCACATTTTCCTTCAATATATAGAAAGTTACTCAAAAACGAAAATTCCGTTTAGAATTTCAGATGTGTGTCCCACAGATATCACCAAATTGATAGAAAAAGGATCTAAAATTCTTAAAAGAATGACATGTACGTAATAATATAATTCTTTAATTTAAGAAAATAATGTGAGTAAAAAACATTATTAAGAGGACATGAATGGATGCAAGTGTTAATGCACATCTTAAGGACATCAATAATGAATAGGACGTTGTAATTGAGTTTATTTATTTATCATTATTCTTTACGCCAAGTGCTGACTCAAATGCTCTTCCGTTAATTATCCTCTAATAATTTGATTAGTCATAGTTCACCCGAGGTTGCTCTTGCACTAGAAGAGTTGACTTTTCTTTTTTCCTTTCTTTTTTTTTTTTTTTTTTTTGTTTGGGATGCAAAAATGCAAGTACATGAGTTGACTAAATTAGGCTTTTGTTGTTTGAAGTGTAGTACACGCATATATGTGTAGATGGTACTACAAGTTACTTGGCATGTGATATTCTAGTATTACTGCTTGTACTACAATCTGTTCATATGCATAGATTAAGAATGATATATATACTAATTAAACAACACCAACAATAGAAAATTTATTATATTAATTATAGGTTCCATTGAGCGGAAGAGGATATATGGTTTAAATTAGTCCAGTAACTATGGCTGACATAAAAAAAAAAAAAAAAAAATTGAATTACCGAATCTGATAATAATGTTGTACGATAGCAAATTGTCTATACGATTACCATATTTAATGTACTTATTAATTCAAAATAAGAAACAAAATCACATTTTTATAAGAGTTAAATGTATATAATATAATTCGTCTAAATGTCAACGTTTTCGCTTCATCCTCTTTGCAACCCAAGTTTTGAAATTCTATTTTTGGCTCTATAATAATAGTATGATCTACAAGATGACATGCATGTTATATTATAAGTGTGAACATTCCAATTTATATATATTAAATCTCATTATCATATATATACATACAATCTATCTCCTTATGTAATTTGGTGTAGGTTGAAATATTGTCGTGACGCAGACCGACCATATATATATAATAAATTTTACAGGAATTATTATTTTCTAAATAAAGACCATAATATTCGAAACTAAAAAAAGCAGTTTTATTTAAGCCTAATTAAATTCAGAATCTTTCTCAATTACTTTTACCATGATAATTTTTACCACTTAAGTACGCGAACCCCAGTTCCATATATAAATGTCCATATCATGCGAATAATTATCTCATTTTTTTTTTTTTTAATGATATTTATATGTGGTGGAGATAAGTACTAACGTTGTTGCATCAAGTTGACTTCCAATTTTCCAAGGAAGTTCACCGTCATTATGTTACATTGATTTTTATAAAATTATCTCAGAAGGCCCTTTCATGAGCACCAAAAGTCATGTTTTTCAGACCAACATTCATTCCTTCCGTCGTTAAAAAACCAAACTAAATCCAGCTTTCTGGAAAATATAAATTATCAACAAAATATGCTACAGCTTCAAATCTTTTACTGCATATAGTAGAACAAGTACGGCTTAAAAAATATAACATGTACAGTGAAAATTCCAAGCCATGGGAATTGCAATATCTACATGTGTTTGAGAATCATCACTCCAAATCCAATGCCAAGGAAAGTTGCAATGGAAACTCCAAAAATACCTGCAAGTAATGCAGGAACAACCAAAGACACCCATCCTTTCGCCCTGGCCATACTACATGCGGTTGTAGGGCCTCCGACACTAGCATTTGATGCCAAAAGTAACAATTTCAAATCAAAACGTAAGAGCTTCCCTAATACAAGGACTAGGACAAGATGAACTGTGACTTGAACGAGAGCAAATATGAAAATACTGGGTGCAGTTTTGATGATATTCCATATGCTCCCACCTGCACCCACTGCCGCAAAAAATACCTGTAGCAATAGTCATATGTCATCACCAAAATATAAAATTCAGACCCTTTTCAGGATTTATGTTTTGCGAAAACTACTTTCAGATTCACATGACTACTGGGAAAAAAAAAAAAAAAATTGTTTGCAATGGAGGTATTGGCAAGTTGAAGGTATTTTGGTATAATATATTTTTTCCTTCTTTTTGGTTATAAGCTGTCATGAGATTAAGATCATTTGACTTCAGAAGTTTTCTCTTCCAGCCAATTCGCAATGATCTTCAAATTATGCTTAACATGAGTTTTTGGGCTGCATTGTAGCCTCTAATTTCCTATTTGTGTTCGAGTCACCTATAAAAGTTAAAATTTCCTTTTATCCACCAGTAACTTTCAGAACCAGGGAAATCATATACATAGTAGGTAAAAGCTTAAATTATATTGAACGATCACTCCCATATGATGCAAATCAAGCGAAATGCAGAAACTTAGGTTACCTGTAGCAAAACCAGAGCAATAGCATCACCGGCTGGTGCAAGGTAACCAAAATGCCTTGGGAAAATAGTGGCCAAAATGACAACAAGAGCAGTTATTACCGGAAGGCTACCACCTGGAATTCCACATGAGTTTGTGAGGTATATAGCAGCTTTACATATCATAAAAGATGCAGTAAGAGCTGCAGCACTCTGTAACACGGGAAGCTTTTGACTTTGATTAGATTTGATTTCCATCCCAACACCTATCAATTAAATTTGGTTATTAACTTGAAAGAAGATTATGATGCATGATGAATTGTGTTTTTTTTTTTTAAGCTATAGATACATAAGCTATTTTCACAATACTTACTGAGAACATTCTTGTGAAAATTAAGGAAAGTCACAATCCTCATTGATAAAGACCAAAACAAACGTAAAGAGCCAGAAGAGAATTGGAAGAACATACGATAGGATAATAAGCACATACCTTTACTTGATGATGAAGACTCGGGAGGTATTTTCGAGGCAATAGCAAACAATACCATAAAATATACCACACAGATGACATTATCTGCTGCTACTCCAGCGGCCATAACTCTTGGGGATACACCAAGAGCCTCTGAAATTGCAACATAATTAACCGCTACAGAAATGAACCAAACAAAGAAAGAAACGTTAAAGAAAGCTTTTTAGTTATAATATTAAACTTAGTGAAAGAAATGCATATGCTAAAACAATAATGCAAGAAATCAATATCCCATTTTAAGAAAAGAGAAAAATAAAATAAAGGAACCATAATCACTAGAAATTTGAATAACTTTATAGCAATGTATATTACAAACTCCAAAAGGAAGATGCAGCATCACATCCTGACACTTACATCCACCAATATAGCTGCCCATGAGGGCAGCAGCTATTTTCCAATTATCTTGACCAAGCGATCGCATAGGCACCAGTAGAAATGCCACTAATGTCCCAATCATAGTTGCAGCTGTCATCCACAAGAACAAACAAAAGTTAGAGAGACCAATACAAATTTATGCACCAAACCATCTCAAAAGGGGTCAAGGAAAGACTCATTTCTGTATTTTTTCCAGTGTCTCTGGCTCGTATACAGAAGAGATTGGTCAAGGTTATATCATATTGCCACTGTAGAAAATGACAAAATCTGTAGATTTGAGAACAAAGAAGCAGAGTAAAACAGACTCAGATAATTCGACGAGCTACCAAAAGTACATATGATCAAATTTGTTTGTGAGAAAACTGAGCTGAGTTCAGATATTGGTTTTTTGTGAGAAAACTGAGCTGAGTTTAGATATTGGTTTAGTTTGCAAGCCAAATAGAGCTCCACAAGAAGGGAAAGGAAACAAAGTTTGAGAAACCACAAGCAAAGTAAATTACCAAAAGCAAGCAAAAAAGCTAAAAGGAGTTTCCCAGCTGAGCGAATGACATTGCGCAAGTCTGCTCTAAATAATAGCAAAGGAAGAGTCAATGGTAGGAGGAAGTCCAAGATAACTGAATAAGCCGGTGCTTCATATGGAATGATGCCAACGTTACTTGCTGCAAGTCCAACCAAAGTGCTTACCAGAGCAGCACTCACCATGCTACCAATCTTGGTCTTCTCAGACCTTCAATCCCACACAAAATTAAGAAATATATACTCATCCTAAACTATCAATAATATGCAACCCCCCACATAAAAAAAAAAAAAAAAAAAAAAAAAAAAAATCAATACAATATCACAAATAAAGAAAGTCATTACAAAGTTTTTTTTTCCCCCCCTGTCATTTTCAATTTGGGAAAGAGATAAATATTCAACCAAAACATAGTGTGTGTTACTAATGAAGGCCCATGGAAGAAAAAGAAAAGTTCCCTTTTTATTTATTTATTTATTTATTTATTGAGAGTCATGGTCACAAACTAACTAATCCAAAATACTTCCATTTCATATGACACCCATACGTTTGAACCCAAATTATCCCCAATAAAAGCCTCCCAACCCCAAAAATAAATAAATAAATAAATAAATAAAAAATAAATAAATAAAGGAAGTGTAGCATTGGAAGCAGTGGTTACCAGAGGCCAAAAGCACCAGCGGCGTAGAGAGCAGTCCATATGCCCCAGTGGTCGTCCGGAGCAATGAGAGGATATGTGAGGTGGGAGTTGACTTTCACATTCACTGGGCGACACAAATTTTTGCGCTTCTCAGAGTCAGACCCGTAATATGGATATGAATATGGATATGCCAAGAAGGCTGTAGAAGAAGAAGACAACGGACCATGATGAACTGGGCTTGAGTTTGAGATGGCGAGGTGAGTATGAGTATGGCTATGGTGGGAAGGAAGGTGTGACACGTGGAGTGATTTTATAGGAAGTGAGGGTTTGGAAACGTTTGTGGGGATGAGAAACGGTAACTTGAGGATGAAGGAAGCCATTGACTCTCCTCCACTCTCTCAACCGGAGGAGAAGAAACGTGCTTTCCTTTCCCTTTTTTTTGTATTTTTTTTTTTTTAAAAGTTTTTTACTTTTGTATGCCTTTTCATCGTGGTGTTGATAACATGACGTCAGATAGTTCCACGTGGCAGACTTGAAAGCTTATGAAAGAAAGCACGTGTGCTGCTATACACGCGTAGAATCCCACTACAGCAAAAATGCTGCCTGTATCGTATCAAAATTGATTATGAATTTATAACCACCAAGGTGGTAGCCTCTTTTCTTTTTTTTCTTTTTTTTCTTTTTTTTGGGCTAGAAAACAGGGGTTTCATGGAACGAAAAAGGAAGACTACAAAATGAGTCCAGACTCAGGATGCTTCCATCGGTGCATTGCACATTCCTGAGTCATCCTATCCAAAATTGTGGGGGACAACCAATTCAAGAGAATAGGACCAAGTACAAGATGGGTTGTCCACCATTGACAAATAAGATGGGCCATTTGATCAGCAGAGCTAGGGGCCCAACTAAAACTTACGTGAACAAAATTCACACTGAACAACATAATATCGTTAAAATAAGAATCGGCTACCCAATGAAGTAAGCTCGGGTCTTTCTTTGTTTAAAGCCGTCACCACTGAAACAGCATCTGTCTCGAAAATAACCTGGGTCCATCCCTGGCTGTGAGCCACTTTCATTGCATTCCAAAGTGCTTCAATTTCCGCTACTTTTGGGATAGATGGTTTTGACTTAACAGTATGCATATGCAAAACAACACCTCTGTGATCTCGAGTGACCATGGCCAGAAGGCTGCCGGAGTCTCTGACTGCTGCATCCGAGTTGACTTTAATCACTCCTTTTGGTGGTTTTCTCCAGACTGACATGGCCCTCTCTCTGATATTCATCGACTCGTTCCTGAAGATTTCCTCTCTTTTCCAAGACTCCACCATGTCATTGACCCGTTTCGTTACAAAGGTTATCGAACGCTCAGCTTGAAACACATGACCTTCGAAACAAATTTTGTTTCTTAGCCACCACAGATGTTCGAGGATTGAAGAGCTGAAATGAAGAAGGCGTCTCTATCCTCCGCACGAAGAGGCAGTGTTCCCATTGGGTTACTCAAGCAATTTAGGTAACAACCAAGATCATCCCCCACTCAAAAACTCCCACTAATCCCCCACAGACTCGCAAACCACAATCTCTTAGCCACTTCACAGTGAAAAAATAAGTGTAACTCGATCTCTACACCGTGACAACCATGAACACACTCTTTTCGTTCAACCATGATTGCTCTTGCCAGCAAGTTAGATACGGTAGGGGGGCCGAAGCTTGCAAGTTTCCATAGAAACAATTTGGTTCTCTCGAGGATTGGACTGCGCCAAAGCTGATTCCACCAAACATCCTTTCTAGCTTCCTCGTTTTCTTCCACCTTGTACGCAGACTTAATGCTGAAAACTCCCGACTTGGTTTTTGTTCAAATTATCTTATCCTCCTGTTCGTCGTTGGCCCAAAACATGTTCTCGATGTTCTTTACAGAATTGTGATAAAAAATAGTTTCAAGCTTGCTAGTATCCCAATCTCCAGTGCTCCTCTTTAGGGAACTTACCATATCATAGGATTTAATAACGTTATTTATTGGTATGGGATGAAAATTTGGATTTCTGGGGATCCACGGATCTTCCTAGTAATTAACCTTGTCTCCTTTGCCTATTTTGAAGCAAACCCCTTTCACTAACAGCGATCTTGTCTTTAACACACTTGTCCATAGCCATGAGCAGCCACCTGTTTTCCTACACTTCATAAATGAAAAGTGTGGAAAATATTTAGCTTTAATAGCCGGCACCCACAGCTTATTCTCTGCAGTGATTAAATTCCATCCCAGCTTCGCTATCAGAGCCTTATTGAAACTCCACAGCTTTTTAATTCCAAGCCCGCCACTCAATTTTCGCTGAATACCCTCTTCCAGGCTATAGGAACTAGACTTCTCGACGGATGAGCTTCGTTTCTCCATAGGAATGCTCTTGAGCACTTTTCGATTCTCTTGCTTCGCCCTTTTGGGGGGAAGGTAGAAGACATAGTATGAACAGGAATAGAATTAGCAACATGATTTATGAGAGTTAGTCTACCTGCTTGGGAAAGTAGTTTCGCTCTCCATCCTTGGAACTTGGCTTCAATTTGCTTACTTAGCTCCTTAAAAGTTTGGGTTTTATTTTTTTCCACAAAAAGTGGTAGCCCCAAATGTTTAGCCTTGGTGTCCAGTTCTTTCATACCTAAACAGCTTTTGATTACTCTTTTAGTCATCCAAATGACATTTCGAGAGAAGAAACAATCAGATTTCTCTCTATTGAAGATCTACCCTGTCCATTTGCAGTAAAGCTGAAGACACCGTTGAATGTTTCAAATTTCCTCCATGTTGGCCCTACAAAAGATGATAATGTCATCTTCAGACATAAGGTAGGAAATTGAAGGGGCTAACCTGCCAATCTTAACACCATGAATCTTTCCTCCAATTCCCACCTGTGCAGCATTTTTGAAAGAAGCTCAGCCATGATTATAAAAAGAAATGGTGACATAGGATCCCCTGTCTAATTCCCCTTCTCCATTGGAATTTTGCCGAAGATACTACCATTAAGTAATTTCATGGATACTGAGGATAAGCAATTGAAGACTAGCTTTACAAATTTCTCTGAAAACTTGAAAAGTGTTAAAATTCGGCATATAACCGTCCAATCTACCCGATCGTAAGCCTTCTAAATGTCAATTTTGATTCCCACAATGCCTTTCACACTTGCTTCCGCCTCATAGAATGGACCACCTCATTAACGAGGATAGCATTCTCTCCAATCCACCTCCCCGATACAAAGGCAGATTGATTTGGAGATATGATATTCTTCAGAACCAGTTTAAGCTTGTCTACTATGATCTTCGATATTATCTTATAAACAGTATTACATAGGCTAATCAGATGAATGTGCTTAAATTCCGTCACCCCACTAACTTTTGGATGAGGACTAAGAAAGAACGATTTACATCCCTTGGGAAAAGACCGGACCTGAAAACATGCTGGACCATTCTTACCATGTTCCTGCTTATTATACACTAGTATTTTTGGAAAAAAAGGGCCGGCATACCATCCGGGCCTGGTGCCTTGGTAGGATTCATCGATTTGACCACATTCCATATCTCTACCTTTGTAGGTATTGCCTTAAGAACCATATTTTCCTCCCTCGAAACACAGGAAGGTATGAAATCCCCCATGCTTTCACTCCTCCTAAGCTCCTCTGCTTTAAAAAGGCTTGTAAACTTTTCTATCAGTAGGGCCCCAACTTATTCTTTAGTCATTTTCTAAACTCCATCACCATCCTTAAGAGCTGGAATAGAAATTCTCCTCCTGTTGTTCACTGTCGAGGCATGAAAGAATTTGGAATTTCTATCTCCTGCCTTAAGCCAGAGCTCCGTGAATTTTTGTCTCCAAAGGATTTTAAGCCTCTTCCTCCATTCATCCAGTTCCTGTTGAGCACTCTTCTCTTCTATTAAACAATCCTTAGTAAGCTCAAGGCTTTGAATCCATTGAATTTTGTCCTCCGGTTCTTCGATTTGAGATTGACAAAACCTAAAAACATCTTTATTCCATCGCTTGGGTGCAAGAGCTGTACTATGGATTTTAACCTCACCGATGCTACCCTAAATCTTGTATCTGCACTCTTCCAAGCCATCTCCACCACCTCCTTACACGTATTGTCCCTTGTCCATATTTCCAGGAACCGAAATGGTCTAGGCATGTACTGATGGTCTAAGTTCAGGCTCAATTGAATGGGAATATGATCCGAGCAAGCACTAGACAGATGGGTCACTCCTGCTTTATCAAAATTTACTTTCCACCCTATACTGGCAATCACCCTGTCTAAACATTCTCTTGTGTTAGCGGAGCCAAATCTTTTGTTGCACCAAGTAAACGCATTCCCGTGGTACCTAATATCTACCGCTCCTACGTCAAACATGAAACGTCACAGGAAGAAGTTTGATTTGGATGTAACCGGACGACCTCCTAATTTTTTCGTTTGGTCTACAACATCATTAAAGTCCCCGAGACACACCCAAGAATTCAAACCAGAATTGACTTTTAATGTCAGCTCCTCCTAGAAAGCTTGTCTCGAACCTCTTTTGGCAGGGCAGTAACAAAACCACACCATCCAATTTTCTCCCGATATTGGTTCAATCAGTACTCCAATAATGCAGTTAGTGGCCGAGATAATCATCCATCTCCAACTATCATTCCACATTAGGTGGTAGCTTAGCACCTGAACTTTTTGATAAGTTATTGTTTTTGTTTTGGATCATCCCATATTTTTAATTCACATATAGCATAGAATATTGATCTCATATCTACATATTATTAAAATTTTAAAATCAGGAAACAAAAAGTAGTATACGCAAAACCCTTCTCCTTTTTTGTACTTTTTTTTTTTTTTTTTTGGGGTAAATTTGTTTCATTTTTACAATATTTTTTCGTTGGAAATAAAATTAATTTTATGCATTTGCTGGTTGGTTACTATATAGGTGGAAAAGAGAGAGTTGTTATCCACTTAAAACTTGTTTATTAAGTTTGTGGCTGAGTGCCTACTACTACTACAACACACTAGATTAACATCTTTCCTTCTTTTCAACCTACCTCCCCTCCTTCAAGTACAAGAAATGAACCAGGTCACACCGAGTAATCCATTTCTGCTAATCGGGATTTGTTCTTTACATGTATTTCAGAACAGCCAACCTGAATCCAATGCCGAGAAAAGTTGCAATGGCAATACCAAAAATGCCAGCAAGAATACCAGGAACAACCATGGAACCCCACTCTTTTGCTGTGGCCATTCCACAAGCCGTTGTAGGACCTCCTACATTGGCATTGGATGCTATAAGCAACAGCTTCAGGTCAAAGCGGAACAGTTTACCCAATCCAAGGATCACAACAAGATGCACAGCAATCTGGATAAGAGCAAACACAAAAATACTAGGTGCTGTCTTCAACACACTCCATATGCTCCCACTTGCTCCAATCACCGCAAAAAATATCTGCCAAACAGGTTCCTCAAATATGTCAATTTACGTAAATTTTTTTATCAAAATATTAAAATCAAATAGCTGATAGCTTCTCCAGGTGTTTGAGCAATAAGCAAATCCAGGAATACAAGACAAGCTCTTTGCAAGAGTTAAGAATACATGTTATGGCAATGTTCAATTTCATGGCATAATTTAATAAAGAGAAACAATGTATCTGAAGGAAGTTCAGAATGATGCAAACCGATGAAGTTCAAAACAATATTAGCCCAACTATATAAAGCTTAACGTGGAAGGATAAGGGAAAAACAAAAGTCGATTGAGAGAAACTGTCACCTGCATGAGAATCAGAGCCACAGCCTCACCAGATGGTGCAAGATATGCAAATGGTTTTGGAAATATGGTTGCTAGAATAACAACAAGGGCTGTTATGGCTGGCAAGCTACCTCCTTGAATTCCAAAATATTTTGTGAGATAAGAGCCACTCTTGCAAATAGCAAAGGACATGGCTACGGCAGTAGCAGTTTGGAAGACTGGAAGCTTGTCACTAGGCTCAGACTGTGTGTCTGTAGCAGCAGCTGCCAGAGTTTGAGATCAGTTAAGAGGATAAAATTTAGCTAACAAAGTCACATTTGCCAGCACTATTTGCTGTTTTAACTTTTAAATCCATCATAACATAAGAGAATATATGAGAAACTGGCCTTTTGTACATTAGTAGGGGAAAATAAGGTAAATCTTATGGAATCTATTGGATGAACTGCATTGCTGATATTGACCCCAAAAAAGAAACGGTAGGTACAGCTAGTCCGTGAACAGCTAACCATCGCACGGTAAAAATTGGATAGGTTCTATCTATAGTCATTGGGGCCTCCTAAAAAGATTTACTAAATTCATCAAGTTCTTCCAAAGGATCAAAACGGCCAGTTATTAATGGAATTCCTTGTCGGCTCTCTGTAAAATACTGGTTTGGACGAGGATAGGTAGCGTTTCACAATAAAGTTGTCACAAAAATAACATGTAATGTCAATAAGAAATTAAACTAGTTCGAGGCGGAAACAGATTTTCTAAGTCACAATGACATCTAAGGGAAATTAGGGAGCTAAACCAGCAACTCCACCATGACAAATAATAATCCCTCATCCCTTCAAAGGGGGGAGCAAGGACAGACAAAGTAGAATTCTTAACTCACCATCATTTGATGCTGAAGCTTCAGGAGGTATTTTAGATGCTATTGCAAACAACGTGGTGAAATATACAGCACAGATAACATTATCTGCAGCTAGTCCAGCAGCTAAAACCGATGATGAAACACCCAAAGCTTTAGATATGGCCACATAATTGACAGCTACACGACACCAAAACAAAAACTCAGTCAAGATAAAGTGGAAACATACCAGCATACTGAAAATACACCATGACAAAACAACTAGATAAAGCTATTAAGCAGAGACTAAAAAATTGTATGCAGGCCATTATGCATGTTTTTACCTCCACCAATATGTCTGCCCATCAGTGCAGCCGCTATTTTCCAACCATCTTGACCAAGTGATCGCATTGGTACAATCAGATATGCAACTACTGTTCCAATAGTCGTTGCAACTGTCAAACAGCAAAAGAGAAAACAGATGTCAAGGGACTCCAAAAGCAAAGAATGTAGAAAAACTGAAACCGATGGTCCATATATATAAAGTTGACATTTCGATTGTTTCTTTTTATTATTCCTTTATCCATCATCTTTTTTATATGCATTTCCATCAACGTTGAAATTTCATTCTAGAAGCTATGATTCTGTACTCGCATCCAAATTTACAAATTGTCGTCACCCATGTGGTTCAAACACAAAAGAACACATTTTTCAGCTACCATGCAGAAATGACACCAATTTTACTTCCAAATTACAGGAAGTGAAAGTATCATTTACACAATCGATCCGCGTATAACTAACGAGTATTACCTGAGCCTAGTAAGAAAGCCAAGAGAAGTGCCCCAGTCGACTTTATAACACGACGCAAGTCAGCTCTATACAACAATAATGGAACAGCCATTGGGAGTAGAAACTCCAACACCACAGAATATGCCGGAGCATTATTTGAGATAAGTCCCAAATTGCTCGCAGCAAGTCCCACCAAAGTGCTCACCAGCGCTCCACTCAGTGCGCTTCCAATCTTGGTATTCTTCTCCGACCTTAAAATCGCATAATAATCAAATTAAAAACATTAAGCAAACTCATAAAAAGAAGACCCAAAATCTCATTCTCAATCCAATTTATGCCTCTTCCAAAACCACTAGCCCATATTAGATTATCAGAACTAAGACCCAGTTGACCACCATGATAAACACAAGAACTAAAACCTTTTTTTTTTTTTTTCCTTTTTTTTTGGTTCTGTCTTCTTTTCTCTGCATTCTTTCCCCTTTCTGAACAACCAAACACAAAAATGTGCGCTTACCAGATACCGAAAGCACCGGCGGCCAAGAGAGCGGTCCAGTTTCCCCATTGATCCTGTGGAAAAACGAGAGGGGCAACGAATTGGGATCTAACAGTCAAACCTCGAACTGACTTCCTAGGACATTTCTGGGTACTCGGAAGAGGAGGAGAGAGAAAGCTTTGATTTCTATTACTTGATGGGACTGACGCGCTTTGCTGGACACATGCAGCCAAGTTTTGGCGGGAAGAGATACGTGACCGTTGGAACGGCGGCAACGGAGAATGAGACGGAGACCTGCACAGAAACTGAAGCTTCGACGCCATTGATGACGGCGAGTCTCTCCGTCAAGGTTGGTCACCTTTCTAAGAAGTTGTCAGGATCTATGCGTTTTACAAATGTTAAAATACTAATCTGATGCGTCTGAATTATTTAATGATTGTAATTCACGTGACATAAAGTATCATCTTTAATATTTCTATCATTTCTCATTGGTAATTATTGAAATAAAATATCATTCTCATTCACCTTGAAGCAAAATTCAGAAACATATTGAACTTTTTATTTCTCATACATCAATAGAACGCTGTAACACTTATTGAATTTGTTTTTGTTTACTCAATGCCATGAGTTAGGATTATCTTACACCACCCTCTAGTACATTTTATAGGAGTTTAAAATAAAATTGTAAAATGTAAAATCTTTGAGATCCTGGAAACTCCAAATGGTTCTCTGTCACCAGGAGACTTCATTCTGTCTCTTAGCCATCGCTATCTTTTGATGGATGGAGTTGAACGACCAAGTCTATCGGTACAAGAAGCATTGTCAGCATGCTTCTGCTTCTTTGCGCTGGAACCTTCATCTTCCAAAGCCTTCAATTTGTTCTTGATAGCAGCTATTTTAGCACTCCGGGTCATCTGACCTGAACTGCTACCACTTGTGCTTGTTCTGTTTGCCTCACCAATCCCTTTGGAACAGTTTTCTGCTGAGTCCATCAAGTACTTCTCGCTGGCAAGACGGACAACCAATGGGCGGCCACAAGCAAGTCTCCCATGCATTTTCTCCTTGGCCAATCTTGCTTCCTGCATACTCACTTTAGTGGTGGAAATCAGGAAGTGCTTTAAAAACAAAATGGATAGAAAAAGCAAGAAACTTACCTCTTTGGTGCTGTACTGGATGAAAGCAAAACCCCGTGGCTCCCCACGTTTTGGGCCCCGAGTATGCCACAGGAAATCCTCAGATACAATTTTTCCGAATGGAGAAAACATTTTAATTAGAGTGGCCCTGGAGAAGGCAATGAAAAGGGATGAAATTAGCTTGGGTACTTAAAAAACAGCAAACAACATTCCAAAAGATTTAGTGTTGCTTGGCCATGAAGTGAAAAACTTTTTTGTTTTAAAAACAAAATTTCTTGCTTACTCTGTTATTCTCAGATCAAGGTTACCAATGTAGAGTCTGTTTTCACAATTTTCATCCATAAAACGATTAGGATCCTGCACTTAGATATTAAACCCAAGATGTCTATCAAACCAAAAAAAAACAAAGTGCAGATTCAACAAATTCACAACAACAAAGTGCATATGAAATTCTACCATGAAACTGCAAAGAAAATATGATGAAAAATTGGAGTTCCAACCACAGGCAGAAGATAACTTATGAAATTTGAAGCATCAAATTTTGCTCGTGCCTGCACGTCAATGAATTACAAGGACCGTATGAGCTTTATTCATTCAGACAAACCATACAATACAAAACAAACAACTTTGAATTGGAACAATCATATGCTTTTTTCCATTTCAACATTTGATTCTATACGAATAAAACAATCCAGAAAATGTAACACCAGTGAAAGCACATATAATGAACCGGACAAACTTGTTTGGAAGTTGATGAATCAATGAACAGGTCAATTTCACTTATTCACTGTGCAATCAAAACATTGTACTACAGAGTGCAGACTTACAAAGTACAAATCTCCATTTTCTTGTCAACTGCCAAATGACAAATTTCTAAAACTGAATTTGATATCAAAAGGGACCCAATTATTCTTATTAAAATTTGTTCATTAAAGAAGGTGAACCCACCACAGCAATTGTAAGCATTTCGACCCTGAATACCATATTCCAATTGGGAAAAAGATAAGAACTTTGACTCAAAAAGCATATTCTCCATGAAATAACCACTGGATGTCACAAAATAAGCTAAGCTACACCTTTTCGACTATAGACAGTGAAACAAAAGCACAAACTGTAAAGGGGTTCTCACAGAAATCTACACCGATTGAATTTTGCTATTGCAATAGATCGTAGAAACCCACAATTCATAATGAAATAACCGACTAGATCTATAACCCAGATAAAATACAATTCGAAGATATCAAAACCCTAGAAATTATTAAGATCTCCAAAAGTCAGGGTTTAAGAATATGAACTCACGCTCAAATGCTTCACGGGTGACTCGACGAAGACACAGCGGATCGAAAAGCTTCACGTAGAACACGAGAGAGCGAAAGCGAGAGATTCTTCAACCCAGGAATTCGAGTTTCGTCTAGAATGCGATTTTGGGAGACGAGCGGGAAGAAAAGCTTTACGTCGCCGTTTCAATAGCTAGATGGTAATTTTCTCTACGAGATTATCAAATCACATTTACCGCTCAAAAAATAAATAAATAAATAAATATTTTTTCACTTAGGTCCTTCTGTCAATATTAATGGAAATTTAAAATTCTTGGAAAAATTAAATATTTATGTATTTTGATAGGAAATAATTGTGGATTTAAGAGAAACTTAAATTTTTTAATATAAAATTAAGGTGAAAATGAATCATTTAAAAAAGATATTATTTTTAAAGTTTTTGAAAAATTAGTTCTATGCATTTTATTAAAAAAAATAATTTTATCTTCAATTTTTAAAGCATAAATTAACTGATTACTTATAAATTTCAAATATCTTTGTGTAAATTAAATACTTTATAATGTATAAGAAATTGAATTTCGAAAAATTAATTTTTATAAACTAATTTTTGAAAATTAATTTCTTTCAAAATTTCAATGCTTTTTAAATAGAATCTTAATATTTGAACTCTCTTCTATTTTCCAACTAATTAGAGATAAACAATCAAATTAACCAAAAAAAAAGATTAGAAAGTTCAAATATATTATCCTTGTAAAATTTCATTTTTAAAATTACATGTTGGTTCGATTTCTTTCTTATTGCTTTCTTAGAAATACTTAAATTTTGGTAAAATATATATTTGAAAAAAAAGAAAGTAATCTCCCCACTAAATACCGTAAAATTATTCAACTCAACTTAAATCATTTATCATAAAAAAAATATTAAAGAAATAATAATAAAACATCATTATCATAAGCCAACTTAATATAGAATTTCCTTAAATAAAATGGTATTAAAACATGAAATAAAAACCAATTTGCATTACCAATTTATGTCAAATTGTTTCGCAATATTCCAAAAGGTTAAAATAACAAACTTATGAATATGACTTAAAAATATCAACCCCACTATATATATCTCTTTCTTTTTTTCTTTTTTAAAGAAAAAAAAAATCACATGGGTCTTTTGGAAGGATGGTAACATGTCATCATCATTTAATGAATGCAGATTAATCTACAATTTAAAGTGTACCTAATGGAGAAACAAATTGAAAAATTTGGTTGTCCATTAAACCAATGCAATTAAGTATTTGTGACTATGAACTTCCTTCTTTCTTTTAATAGAAAAATAATAGATTAATGGGAGAGATCTTTCAATAGCCATTATGTTATCGACAAAATTGTTCCACTTACAAACTTAGATTTCTTCAGATCTGCTCTCTAACAATATGAAATGATCATAAATCATACAATTATTTAGAAGTTAAGACAAATTAACAAACAACATTTTTGTCAAGCTACCTATATCATTGGTACACGGCTAGTGCTGATCTGTTACATTTTTTCTTTTTTATTATTGTTTCTTTTGGAGGCAAACTGATGGAATATGACATCAAAGTGATGTCATAGTATACAAGGTGTGGAGTGAGGTTTTCAATTTAGAAGAGTGATGAAACTGACATCCACCCACCAGCCTGAAAGGCTGAAAAACCAAAAAATTCAACAAAATTGGCCCACAATCATGAATCAATGTCCAGACAAAGAATATGGTGAGAGATATTGGACCACTGCACCTGCAAGCTTTCTAGCACATAAAAGCCATATCCATACTTAATAAGATATAGTTTATGCCAACACAATATCATATTATATCATGTGACTTTTTGGCAAATTGTACATGACCACTAAAAATATTGTAATTAGTAGCTGTAAATATTTGCATTCACATTGCTACCACTTGCATGTACCAATTCTTTTCAATGTGTTTTTACCAAAAAAAAATTCTTTTTAATGTGTTTTTTAAGTTTGTCATTCAATTCATGCCAGGTTGTGTCATTACGGGTTATAAGTTCGAATTCTCTTTAACTTTCTTATTAATAATAATAATAATGAAGCTTCACGCGGCCAATATTGGGTCAGTCATTCGATTTGGTTGTTTTAGGTTGGATAACTAAATGAATGCCATAAAAATAGGTGACACAGTTTTTCAAGTTACCTCAATAGGTGAAGGATAAGCATTTGCCTATGAAATAAAAAATGACTTCTTATATTTTCAGTGCCTGTTCCATCTAGAGCTATAGTTTCCTTTGCTTTAAGTCTTATTGACCTGCTTTCTCAATACATTATGGCATATACCTAACTATTGAATGGACTCCCATGTGAGGTTTTGTTTATCTTAGATATACTTTAAGATTGAAACTAACCTTCTTTGACAACCATTAATTTATTGTTACCCAATTTGTCCTTTTATTGCTTCAAATAGGGATACAGCGGAATAATAATAGAAGAAAATGCTGTTTTCATTTGACTTTCTATGGAACGGTTGTGGTGAATTTGTCATCCAGCGCCAAAAGCTACAACAGAGAGACAGTAGTCTGAAAGCAATGACGCACTATCAGTGACAAGAGTAGCAAATCTCCATACCAAGTAAAATCTCAGTACAAAGAACACTGAAAAAATCCCACCTGGTTTTTCAACTTCTGCTATCTGCCTTTTTCAGAGGACTCCTGCTTTGATTCCAAGTTATTTCATTTCCAGAAACAAATTTGCAAGTAAATTTTATCCCACAATAAAATTTTCATGGTTTAAGACCATTTGATAGCTGTTCCATTCAGAAGTTTTGTGCAAAATGGCTTTGAAGTTTTTGTCATGTTTGGTACAAAATCATAGATGGTTTTGCCAGCAAAAACACATTATAATAATAATAATAAATTAAAAAAAAGAAAAAGAAAATAGAGTTTTTGTTCAAGGGTAAGAAAGCAAGATTGTGTCTCTTGTTGTCGACCAAAAAAGAAAAAAAAGGCAAAATGGACACCTTTTTCCACAAAAACTACTCTGGACGGTCCAAAATATCTTCAATAAATTGATTAATAAACAGTAAAAACCCATTAATTTTAGCAGCCACATTTAGTCTCACTCTTTTTTTTTTTTTTTCTTTTGTCTCTCAATCTTCACTTTCTGACGTCAAAGCGTTAAACGACCCCTTTTTCTCCTGAAAAAAAAGAAAAAAAGGTAACAAAAAGAAAAACTAAATATTTTCTTCCTCACTGTCCCACTGCCATGAGCACCAAATCTTGAAGCTCTTCTACAACCAAAAAGAGCGTCTTCCATGGAGACCAGAATCCTTTGCTTTCTGTCTCTTCTTCTTCTTCCTTCCCTCGTTCCCTTCTCTGTTTCTTTTACTCCCTTAGACAACTATCTTATCAATTGTGGCTCACCCACTGACCAAAAGTTCGATAACCGGCTCTTTCTTGGCGATTCCTCTAAAAACAGTTCGGTTTCTTTCTCTAAGGAAGGATCCATTTCGCTCAGTAACCAAAACCCACCTCCAAATTCACCTAGTATTTACCACACAGCTAGAGTCTTCAGAAAAGACTCGAGCTACAATTTCAACATCAAGAAAAATGGGACTCACATGGTACGTTTCCATTTCTCACCGTTTACTGCTCAAGATTTTGCTTTAACATCTGCGAATTTTAGCGTTTATGTTAATGGATTTATGGTATTGAATGATTTCAATGTTAGAGATAATATTGTTAAAGAGTACATACTGAAAATAGACAAAGATAAGCTTGAAATTATATTTGAGCCAGCGGGTGGTAAATCGGGTTTGGCTTTTGTTAACGCCATTGAAGTTTTCTCGGCTCCACGGGACTTTATTGTTGATTATGGAGCTAAGTTGATCAACGCAAATGGAGCTGAAGAGTACGATAACATTTCATCACAGATTTTAGAGACTATTCATAGGATTAATGTTGGAGGTCCAAAGTTGACCCCTTTCAATGATACTTTGTGGAGGACTTGGATTCCTGATGAGGATTATCTTGTTTTGAAATCTGCTGCAAAGCGTGCATCAACCACTCATGTGCCTAATTATCAGAATGGAGGTGCAAGCCGAGAGATTGCTCCTGATAATGTCTATATGACCCTTCAGCAGATGAATAGGGACTCTACTTTGGCCACAAAGTTCAACATTACATGGAAGTTTCCAGTGGGTTCAGGCACTGTTCGGCACTTTGTTCGGCTGCATTTTTGTGATTTTGTTAGTACTGCACTTGGTTCACTGTACTTTAATGTTTACATCAATGGTTACTCTGCCTATAGGGATCTTGATCTTTCATCCATTACATTTCATGTTCCTGCATCTCCAGCATATTTTGATTTTGTTGTGGACTCCGACAATTCAGGATTTGTGCAAATTAGTGTTGGTCCTTCTGAGCTGAGTAGTCCTGCTAGGATTAATGCTATTTTGAACGGAGCAGAGATCATGAAGTTGGTGAATGAGCAAACAAAATCTGCGCAAAAAGAGAAAACTATTTGGGTTTTGGTGGGTTCAGTTGCTGGAGGCATTATTGTTCTATGTTTGTCAACACTTGCAATTTTACTTGCTCTGAGATGCAGGAAGAAGAAACCGAAACCAAGACCCGCAGAAAGTGTCGGTTGGACACCCTTACGTGTATATGGAGGCAGTTCACACAGTAGAATGTCTGAAGCTACAGCTTATACATCTCCAGGCCCAAATGGATATCTTGGTTTGAAAGTCCCTTTTGCTGATATACTGTTGGCAACAAACAATTTTGATAGGAGTCTGATTGTAGGTTCTGGTGGATTTGGAATGGTTTTTAAGGGGGTTCTTAAGGACAACACAAAAGTTGCTGTGAAGAGAGGTATGCCGGGATCTAGACAGGGCCTTCCTGAATTCCAGACTGAAATAACAGTTCTTTCAAAAATTCGCCATCGCCATCTTGTTTCACTTGTTGGATATTGTGAAGAACAGTCAGAGATGATTTTAGTTTATGAGTACATGGAAAAGGGACCATTGAAAAGCCATTTGTATGGCTCAAAATTTCCACCTTTGTCTTGGAAGCAGCGACTTGAAATATGCATTGGTTCAGCAAGAGGTCTTCACTACCTTCATACAGGTTCAGCACAAGGAATCATCCATCGTGATATTAAATCAACCAATATTTTGCTTGACCAAAATTATGTGGCAAAGGTGGCTGATTTTGGACTATCACGATCTGGTCCATGTCTCAATGAAACCCATGTAAGTACTGGTGTAAAAGGTAGTTTTGGATATCTTGATCCTGAGTATTTCCGTAGACAGCAACTCACGGATAAGTCAGATGTTTATTCATTTGGGGTTGTACTTTTCGAAGTTCTTTGCGCTAGACCAGCTGTTGATCCATTGCTAGCCAGAGAACAGGTGAATTTAGCTGAATGGGCACTTCAATGGCAGAGGAAAGGCATGCTTGAGCAAATTATTGATCCCCATCTTGTCGGACAGATTAAACCAGACTCCTTGAAGAAATATGGAGAGACAGCGGAGAAATGTCTGGCTGAATATGGTGTTGATAGGCCAACCATGGGTGATGTATTGTGGAATTTGGAACATGTACTTCAACTTCAGGAAGCTGAACCCCATAGAAAAAGGCAAGAACGTGGGAATGATGATTCATCATCCCAACCTCGGACAGCTGGAATTATTCCCGGGGTTCCTTCTAGCAGTATAAGACCGGAGGCATATGATGGTAATGGTGGTTCGGAAATTAATACAAGCCAAGTTTTTTCGCAGTTGATGACAAACGAAGGCAGATAGCTTTAGTTTCATGCTGCATGTTTGCAATCCCTGTGTATAGGCATCTTATTAGTTAAATTCCCATATATTAATACGTCCTCCACAACAAATCATACAAGGCATCAACAAGTTCTACCTTCTTTCACCACTATTTCTTTTTTTTTTTTTTTTTTTTTTTCTTTTTTCAACTTCTACCAAAATTTTCATGTTAAACATATTTCTGACTTTGTAGGCTATTTGCGCAATACCTTTAAATATATTGTAAGATTATCTATTGTTATATTGTATGCCACGGAGTATAGATATTGCAGAAACTGTTCAAGATGTGCTCCTTTCTTACAACAAGCATCAATCAAGCAAAACTCCTAAATTGAGAGGACATTTTTGCATGTTGAATGGAAAATAGTTGAATCATTTCATACCAATAATTTTTTATCCCATTTGGCTCCAGCATTTATAAACCATAAGAAGAAATGATTCTGAAGCTGTCACCAGTCCTAAAAGAGGAAATTCATTTTAATCTATGAAAAACAGCAAGATGCGGTTTGTATAATTTGGAATTTGTTGTAAGAAAAAGGTAGACAAAAGGCCCCAACAACCCAAAAGGCAGAATTGACATAAATTTTTACAACACGGGAGTAAATCTGAAAATAAAATGATGGTTCGAATTTTAAATGACCAGAGCCATCAAGAAAGAGAGAGGAACAAAAAAATAAAAATAAAAAGAAGCAGCTTTAGTTTCTGAATGAGGGACCTCTGCAAAGGCTGAATTTTACGGCTCGTTCCACGTAATCCACATCAAGCGCAGAGTAATTTGACAAGGTAGGCAGGACTTAAAAAAGTGTCAAATGTGACAAATTATATAAAATTTTATGGATGTAAATTATATAGTATAGGAGATGCATAGAGGTGATGGTTAATCATGCTAAGCTTGCATGTTTTTCAAGAATGGAAAGCTTGGTATTCTGCATTAGATGGAGGATTCGTGCTCTAAGTTAGATCATTATTCTGATTACGACCAAACTTTTTTTGAAACCACTTAAAAAAAAAAATTGAAATTCAGTTTTGATAGGTTATGATTTAAGGGACCTAAGTTCCTTGTCATCCACTAGAGAGGATGTGTTTGCACGATGTCTCTTTTTGCTTCTCTAGCTGGTTTTTGTTTTTATATTAAACAAGATGGTTGGTGATTGAGCTTTTGCTGTCCAAAGACTACTCCTTTGCAAGTCACCTCATATTTTTTGGCCTTATATGATAGTCAAAATTGAAGCCAAAATAATCCCAACAAGGTTTATAGATAAAACATACTGATAATGAAATTTTGACATGAAGTTTTAACAATACACAAACACAGCTAATATGAAATTGAAAATGAAAACAGAACAAAGAGCCAAAAATAAAATATTATTGTGCTGCCGACGAAGGATTCTTGACCAGTTTTTGAATCAATGGAAAACAAATAGATTCCATATTTACACGAAACACCAACTTTGATTGTATGGTTTGCAATGAGTTATGGAGGGCCCAAGTTCCAGCTGGAAATTTTTTTTCTTTTGTGGTCTAATGGAATACAATTTGGTTTTCTGAAGCAAATTCCAATTTGAATGCAAAGTGGGATAAGACATAGAGAGGACCTAGGACCTCTCTGGACTTTCTCACTCACTCTCTAACCATTCAAAGTGTGGACTCTTTTTTTATTAGATAATTTGCTATTTATCTTTTGTCTTTTTGCATTAGAAAAAAGTGTTGTATAGCACTCACCACTATCAATTTTTAAATATACCAATAAATTTGTTTCCCTTTGGAGTTGGAAAAGTATTAATATGCTATTTTCAGAGAAGCAAACGAGAATTTAACTAAAATAAAACAGCCATTTCTATAAATGTTTATGGAGTTAGGTTTTCCATTTTAGAATCATGGATTACATCGAGACCCAAATATGGAGGGGGGGAAAAAAAAAAGAACTACTATATTTTTAGTTTTATAACCCATTATTTATAAACAAGAAAAACAATGTTGTAAAAGTGTTATGAAATTTATTTATGCTTTGTGAACAACCGGACATAATCATAGTGCTTCGCGGAATGGAAAGCTTATCAATATTGTATATACACTCCATGCACTGTCATATCTTAGATTTTAATTAAGGGGTTTGATTCTGCTTTTACTTTTCTATTAAAAAGTGTAATAGACGAGTATTTGACTTTAAAAATACACATACAAGAACTAAGAGGAAATTACTTATTTACCTTTTAATACATTGCAGGGGCATGACCTACTGAGCCACCTAACATAGTCAAACTCGCTCTCTTTCTCTCTTTGCTTCCTAGATTTTTTTTTTTTTTCTTGTTTGGTAAAATTTTCTGTCTAATTAATATAAAAAAAAAATTGTCTAATTAATGATTTGTAAAGATTACATTCTAATATAGAAAATTTTTAACATAACTCAGGGATTTGCTTTACCATGTATGTGATGCAAAAATAATTGTTTTGATTTTAGTATTGAAGAACCAAATCAGATCAAGTTTGGATAAAAAAAATATTAAAAAAAAGAAGAAGATGTAATTCTTAAACCTTATGGCTTTTTCACTTCCTCATGCTTTCAATTTCATTCTCAAACAAAATATATATATATATATATATACCAACTCGATCATATATTGATGCTGAATTTGATAGAATAATATGTGTATTTTCCATGTGACACCTATACAAATGAAAAAGATAAACGTGGTGTGATGTCTTGTCACGTTTAATTGTTAATGAATCAAAGTATATCCATATCTCATAAAGACCCTTGATCAAATTGTTTTATATTTTTTTAAGAAGTACAAAGACTGTGTTTGACTGAAAATTTCAACTGATTAAATCACTGTCAAACATCATACAAAAGAATACAAATTTGTACTCTAAATTAAATTGAGAATTTATAATAAACTTAAATTTTATTGTGAAATATCCCTTGGCAATTTGCAATAAATAAAAGCATAACAAAAATAAAATTATGCATTTAGTTATTATTATTATTTTTTTTAAGACTTTTCATAACTCAGTTATATTCGATATTCTTTTCATAAAGAATGGATTTTTATTTTTTATTTATTTTTTGTTTGTTATTTAGAACAAAACAGGCATTGAATTTGGAATTTGAAATTTGAAAATTTTGTAGCTGTACTTTACATAAATACTCCCTTTTTTTTTGTTTTTTTCTTCTTTTGTTTTTTCACTTTGAGATTCTATTTTGGCAAGTCCTAGTGGTCGTGGGCCAAACTCTGCCCCATAAAATTAAAACGGTTGTAGGTACTTTTGAAAATGACGTGGCATTTTATTTTATTTTTTTATAATTATTATTACCGCGCAGAAAATTACAAGGGAAGGAATATTTATTGAAGGATAATATAGTAATTTAGGGAGAAAAAGCTGTCGGTGTCTGAACCGTTAATAATTGATTGCGTGACTAAGTGGGGCCTCTTATCCAACTTGGTCTAATCATGATGGTCCAATATCTAGGTTCCGATTGCCGTTATCGCCGTAATTTCCCCCAAACTCCAGGGCCACATTTGTACCAAAAATTATATTACCCTCTTTTTTTTTCTTTTTCTTTTTTTTTTCCTTTTTTTTTTCCACCAAATTACAAATTAAAAAGAAAAAAAAATATCAAATTTACAACTCCTGTCTGAATCTGAGAAAACCTGACCTGATCAACCTCTCTCTTTCTCTATCTCTCTCTCTAAATTCCAGAACCGGGCCGTTTTGGCAAATTTTCCTTTATATTAAAGAAAAACAATTTTAGCATAACGAGAAGAAATTATTATTATTTTTTTTTTCGTTGAAAAATTGAATCGAAGAGAGCGGAAAAAGTAAAATATAGAAAAGTGGAAGTAAGAGTAGGTTGGAGTTTTTTTTTTTTTTTTTTTTTTTAATCGAATTGAAAGCTTCCATTTTAATCAGGTTAAGATTTTAGGGAGGGGGGAGAGGGACAGAGAGAGAGAGAGAGAGTGAGGGGCGAGGGTTAGGGTTCCTGATTTTGAATTTTGATTTTTAAGATTTTTTTTTTCTTTTCTTTTTTTGGGTGAAAAGATGAAGGATGTGATATTGCATATATACGATGTGACGAATAGTGGATCGGAGAAGACCAACAACACCATTGTTAATATCAATAAGATATTCAAGGACGGTATTGGCCTCGGCGGTATCTTCCACAGCGCTGTTCAGGTCCGCCTTCTCTCTCTCTCTCTCTCTCTATATATATATATATGTGTGTGTGTGTGTGTGTGTGCGCGCGCTTGTAAATCTGTATGTATATGTAATTGCTTTGCTGGTGGCGTTGATTGGTTGGTGTTTAATCACCGAGTGGTATGGATTTTCATGAGGGATCTGTGCTTTTGGTTTCTGTGTAGTCTAAATTGTCGACTTCGGTGAATGTTTATGCATGAATAAACGTGCGTATTGATTGTTGGTAGATTTTTTTTGATGACCTAGGATATTAACTACAGAAGCATATGTTGCATACTAATTACCAAGTATTTAATTTGATTCATGGAGTGTAAGGAATTTGATGGATTGCAGATGGTTGGATACTTCTTTTGGGATATTAAACTTGTGGGATGCTATGTTTTAGATGTGATCTTCTGGGGTTTTAGTTTGGCTATTCTGACAAGCAGGAATGTGTTTGTTTATACATTTTTCTTTAACTTTTACATCATATGATAGAGCAAGTAAATAAAAAAGTTCTATAATGTAATGGAATTGAAATTTTACACTGTAACTTTTTTTTGTTGTTGATCAAGATTCTTTTTTTTGAGTGTAAGTAGGGCTTGTTTCTGTCATTCCTCTCTTTTTTGGAGTGTAGCTAGGGCTTGGTTCTGTCATTCATTGGTAATTAAAATTACCGTATATAAGATTACTACTGTGGCTCTATATCTTGCTTTATCTGCTTGATTTTCTCTTTCCTTAAATTCTTATGAACAAAGTGGCAGTTCATATTTTCTGTTTACCTTTAGAAGAACTTGAAGTTGGTTAGATGTGAATTTTTCCCTTTTTTTTATTTTTATTTTGGTTCCTTTTTCCTTGCGTGTTTTCCAGTTTATCTTCCATTTTGTATGGATTCTCTTTGGTGTTTATTTTTTATTTTACATATGTTGATATCATTGTCTGATTGATTGATATTTGTCCAAAAGATTGGGAGTATATACATGTGCCAGACGAGGATGAACTTCTAATCAAACAATTTTTATTTTGATTTGCCGATCTTTTGTATAATTTCCTTTAAGGCAAGGTTTTGAAGGTAGCAACCATGATCATCTACTTTGAATGAAATTGCCAGTGCTTACGTAACCAAGATGTGAAAGTATAACATAATTGAGACCTAGGAATCCAGAAGCTGAACTTTGATTTTTCTCTGGGGAACCTTCAATTAGAAGTAATGTTCAATCAATCATTCCTTAACCCTTCCCCACTAGATTATAGGAAAGAAAAGAAAATGAAATGAAAAATACAAGGATGGGTTGTGTCTCTGGTGATATCCAAAGCATTATATTTTTTTTTTTTTTTGGTTCAGCACAGTGTCACTGGGAAGATATTCATTCTCACAATTCATTTTCTTCTCCTATGAGTGGTGGGTTTGATCTTTTCCTGCTTCTTAGGTAAAATATAGTTTGATGCTATCATTTTCCTGTATGCTTCTGTCCAATTAGATGTTATTTCATTGTTCTATTGTAGATTTTATTTCAACTCTATGAAATATGCTACAAAATATTGATTTTTATTTTGAAAGATATAATGAATGGAAATTCACATATGAGCTAATTCAATTTTTCCTACCATGCATGATAGGTTTATGGAGATGAAGAATGGTCATTTGGGTTCTGTGAGCAAGGAAGTGGAGTTTTTAGTTGCCCTTCTGGGAAGAATCCAATGTACACCTTTCGTGAATCCATTATTCTTGGTCAAACAAGTTTTTCGATCTCCAAGGTAAATCAAATATTGAGGGAACTAAGCAGAGAGTGGCCTGGAAATTCATATGACCTGCTATCAAAAAATTGCAATCACTTCTGTGATGAGTTCTGTGAAATGCTTAATGTACCAAAGCTTCCAGGTAATGTTATTTGAGATTTACTGTTTATTAACATTTCTCATACTTTACTGATCATATTATGCAACCTGGGTTATTAATAAGAGTTAAGATACAAAGTAACATTGGGCGTGCTATTATCTTTATTTATTTTTCCTTCTTGTTGGGGGAAAGTTAAGAAGGAAGAATGGCTACTAAAGTTGTTTGGTCTTTGCTAGTGTACGACCTATGTACTTTGCACATTCTGTCTTTATATTTGATGATAGACACTTCTAAATGATTATGTAGTATGTAGTATTAATATAGCTTTTGTTGCAGGCTGGGTTAATCGTTTTGCTCACGCGGGTGATGCTGCCATGGAAGTGGCGGGAAATACAGCAGTAAAGGTGGGTTTCTCATCTGCAAATAGCTGATGCCATTATCATTATCCTCTTTATTTTAAGCCTGAACCTTGTGAAGTCTTTTATGCTTAGTGAGGTGGATTCTAAGCGTTAATTTCCATGAGGTCCTGTATAAATAATACATACATATATATATATATATATATAATCGTTATTCCCATTCATGGCAATTAAATAATGCCACTCAGGTTTGTGATGAACTATCAAGAATGGTACATTTGCTGATGCGATGCAATTACTGCTTTGGAGCCCTTCTGTTTTTTCCTTCCTAGAGAGGGTGCAAAAGCAATTGCTTCACATGTGAAGTTTATCTCTAGGTGTATTAAATTGCTAAATGCAATTGGTCTGATATTTCCCTTGGGTTTGTGCAGTTCAGACAAGCCAAGACAGAGATCATATCAGCTAGCAAAGTGGCTTATCGTTTTCTTTTGGGTGTTACTAACAATGTCGTATCTTCTCCTGATTCCACGGGCAATTCAAACAGAGGCTCTCCTAAATTTCAAGCTGCTTGGTTTAAGAACATGATTACCTCTGGTGCAAAACCATCTAGTAGTTCAGAAATTGCGAATCAGGAGGAGGATACACTTCGCCAGCATCGTCCACCCGCAGATTTTCCGTTGAGACAAAACTCACTGTCACAGGATTGATATTTGAGGGTTCTGACACATTATTGCTATGTGCACTAGTTGAAACAATGAAAAAGGCTATTTGACTTACTCATTTGTGTATCAATGTAAAATTTCATTACTTCAACTGAAATCTGCTAATAGATGTCCCAGAAAGCTAAGGTACTCATTGCTTGGATTGTTATTATTGTGGGTTTTCCCCGTCCTACGTGATATGTTGGAGTTTTGGTCGCTTCTGTTACTATTGTGCTTCATGGCTGAGGATTTCTGTGCAACGTATGCCGGCTCATGGCAAAGGCCAGTATGGGCCTATTTGCATAGGAGCCAACATTTTGAGAGGCCCAAAGTTTTGTTCTTATATATTTATATTTTATAATGTTTTTTAAAGAAAAATTAAATTATATAAATTATGTTTCGGAGATATAGCACTTAAAATATTTTAGAATTTTTTTGGTTCAAAAAGATCTTAGAATTCTAGATTAGTTTTATTTAATTATTTATTTCAATAATTATGTCAAAATAATTTTTTCTGTATTAAAGATCTTAGAAAAGTTCTAAAATTCTTGTAATTTACTTTATTTATAATTTATCTCTTATATATATATATATATATATATATTGTTTTTTGGCGGAGAGAGGTGTGATTCGAACTCAGATCGCTTCGATTGACCTCACTAGTCTATTCTATCTTTCATATACTAGTAGCAATAATAACAAAGTCATGTGTAAGTGTACAATGTTTCTATATAAGGAAGTTTCAACTGTCACTACTCGTAGTACTGTGGGACGTGAAAAAGGTTCACCTCATTCGGGTCATCGACTATTGAGCCGTGGCAAATGAAGAACCACGAGGCCGAAGAGCATAACGGATAGCGTCTTTTTTTTTTTTTTTTTTTTTTTTTTTTTTTCGAATACATGTAGGGTATAGTTTCCTGGTAAATACGAAAATGGTATAGTTTTTTTGGTAATAACACAAATGGTATAGTTGATTGCACATATTCTGTTCAAGTTTTCTTGAGAACCAGTCAAAACGGAAAAAAAAAAAAAAAGAGAAATATTTAAGAACTGAATTGAGGTTTTGTAAACTCCAAACATAAATCTAAAGTAATTCAACAATCAGATGTTATAGTCTGCCATACTCTTTTAACTTAACAAAACCATTGACAAATATTATCAAGATGAGTCAAACTGATTGTCTCACAAGTCATGAAAAATCAGTGCACTTAAAATGTAGCAGCCTCTGTGAAACAGAGGATGAGAACAAAACATGGGACAACCACACTGTTCAGACCAAGAATCATCGTGTTTATCTGATAAACAACAGAAACACATTCACGAAATATATATATACAGATTTGACACATCAAAACATAACCAAGGCTTCTGACTCGACAATGACTGAAATCATCCATCTACTGTCTTAGCATTCCATTCAGCATGATCGCGTCTTCATGTCCATCCTCGGCAATCTGTAGTGAAGAAACAGCCTGTGCTGCAATAAGACCAGCCGAGAATCCTGCAGTACCCCAACCTGCATCCTCGAAATATGGTGCATCTCCTTCATAAATCCCAGATGAAATTGACCATTCATTGTTCCCCAAGCCACCCCACTTGCATCCAGATCTGAAAGTGTTGGTGACCCATCCAATCCCTTCGAGTGAACACTTGCCAGAGTTCTGACGTGGAAAGCTTGTAGTGTTTCCACCCATAAAAAGGTCAATATTGCTAGTACGATCCCAAGGGTTAAAACCCTCATCCTTGTTCAGAACAATCTTACATGAATCATCCGAGTCTTCTTCACCGATCAGGACGTGCAGAGCAACAGCCTCGGCAATAGCAGCACCCTCTTCATCAAGCCTCTGCTGTTCTTCTTTCATTTTTTGTTTCTTCTTCTCAAGTTCAGAAATTATGGCTGCAGAAGTTGCAAGGGCTTTCTCCAATCGCCTCTTCTTTTTCTCAGCCTGTTTTTGACGATCCAACTCATCCTTCACCTGCTTCTTTTTCACTTTTCTCACAACAGATTGCACTTTATTACACCCCATGTTATCCATTCAGACTAAAAACCTCTAGCCACTCAGTTCTCTTGCCTCAACTCCTTTTCTTCACGAAAAAACCTCTAAAATGTATACATTTCCCTATAACTGTATTTTCTTGCTTTTTCTATAGTACTAATTAAATCCAATTAATATCCTTATTAAAAACTATAATGATTGTTATGGTCGTGATAACTACACCCACTCAGGTCTGTAAGAATACCTCATTTTACGAACAACACAATCCCAAACAGAAACAACAGGAGACAACAGAAGAGAAAACTGATGAACACTCACAGATTCACCACCCCTTGGTACCATTCTGCCTAATTTCCCACAGCCCTTGCATTTACCCATGTTGAACACCAAATAAGCTTCTAAATTAATTACAATTGTTGAAGCAACAACTAGGCCCTGTTTCAAACAGTTCACATGGCCCTTGCACCTGCAAATTAGGAAACCAAACACGTAAGAATTTTGAAGTGAAAACAAATTCTACCAGAACAAACATGCTTAAGGCACACAGAGAAAAACTAAAGCATGCCGGTGCCAACAGTAAACCCCTTATTTTGACTCTTTAACAGCAATAATTTTGAAGCAAATTAAAGGGCCAAGCAAAGGATAATCAAACCAAAAAGACCATTAACAACAAGCATCCGACTACGATTATAATTTGCCCTCAACCTGCATGCAGGTAATATAGAAGAGATATAAATAGAGAAATACACCAATATTTCAGCTTGTATGACTTTTACTACCATATGATATTAGAAGACACTCTTAAAAGCCGTACGTAAAACTCTGGTTCCATCAAAAATCCAAACAGACAACAAAATTAATTAAAACAAACGCAAAATAACACAGATCACACCAAAATCACAGACACCCAAAAAAACTTCCAAAGCGTATACGAAAAAAAAAATGTCCATATAAGGACATCTGCAGTAGCTTATCAACCCCAAACCTAACAAACACACCAGATCTGAAATCTCCTAAAGCCTAAAAGGTAGCAAAATAACAACTATTTCAAAAATAGAAAAATTACGGTCAAACACGGTCAATCCAAAAACGTGATAAAGAACTGAAGGTAGAGTGAATTATGGTATGCGGCCCCAATAACAAACTCTAAACACCCAACAGCAACATTCAAACTGCACCGTAATAGCCAATCTTTCCACCACAATGCTGAGATATTACAAAAATTAAAAAAAAAATTTGATAATCAATCTTCTTTCAATTGAACATTTAAAAGCAGAATTGAATTTATACCAAATCCTCAATTCACTAGCCAAATTTACAACTTTCCCTCAAGTTTCTCGTCAACCATAGGGGAAATCTACATCCTACTACTAATCCGTACTTACTGAAACTAGATCCATAAAAGAGTTGGAAACGAATACGCTAATTCAACACATACCCATAATCTCAATCTGTGATCCAATAGACCCAGACAGAGAAACATAAATCCACAGCCGTATAAACCACTTCTATCCAAAAATCAGCAACAGATCCACATACCCACTAACCCGTTAAATATAAATCCAACCCAATAACTAAATTTTTGTTTTACAAAACAAAACTGAAATTCATAGATAGCAGAGAAAAATCAAGAAATAGAAAAGAGAAATTAAGAGCACAAACCTGGTTGAAATGGCAAAAAGCGAAAAGGGTCTCCAGGTTTCTATATCATCCGTGGAAAGAAAAAGAACAAAACAAAAAATAGAAAGAACGAGACGATTAAGGGGAGTGAAGTTTTGTGAGAGTTTTCGGATCCAGAGAAACGTGGTTGTGTAGGAAAAGAAAAGTGCTAAATTTTCCAGCCGATGAGAGAGAAATTATTAAAAAAAAAAAAAAGAAAAAAAAAAGAGAAAAAAAAAACCAACCGATTACATAGGGGATTGGAAGAGAGGGGCAATCGTGTAAAAAAATCCGTATAGGATGAGGACACGTGTCGAGTGACGGATTAGTGTTGATCTGACAACAGTAAAATCTAGAATATCTGACTCTTCTTTCCTTTTAGTCTTTGGATTGGTTTTGGAACACGGAACTTCGCTGTCTCCACAGCCTCATGCCATGTGGCATCATCTTTGCGAATCATCATTCTGATCAAGTGGATCCCACTAGGCAGAAAAAAGGCTATTACTGTCCGTCCGATTTTTATTTTATTTTATTTTTTTAAATTTTATTGTAGGTGGGTTTGAAAGGTCAACTGAGACGGTTCTGGTTACAGAAAGAAGATAGATCCAAACAATTTTTAGAAAACCGTAGGTCTTGAAACAATTACGGGGAATAGAAAGGGTCGGTCGGTAACGAATCTATGTCGATGGGTATGGGGATGTAAAGTAAATTTATACAATTTTTGTAGGCCAAAATTGAAATTTTATTTTATTAATGTATTGCCCAACCCACACGACAATGCCGTCTCTTTTTGTTTTTATTAAAGATTTTTTTTTTTTTTTTTAATAAGATATCGAATATAAAGCTCAAATTAAAACTTAACAAGTTGTCCTTAGCAATGCATCAATTTCCAACCATAACCATCAAGAAGAAGAACAAAAGTAAGGGCAATATCAGTATTAGAAGCTAGATTGAATAGATTATGAGCAACTTTAATCTAATCCTTTGGAATATCTAATTATCCATCCACTTTTCTGCATGACATCAAAAAAAAAAAAAAAAAAAGGATTTTGATGCTACTAGTGTCACCTTGGGATGCCCAGTGAAATATAATATAAAATTGCTCCAATGATTAAGAGGTAAGGACAACGTGTTTATAACAACAACTTCCACAATATTAATTAAAAAAAAAAAAAAAAAAACCAGCTTCCACAAGATAAGAGGAGAAATTTTCTGCCACTTGTCGCCAACATGCTCATTTATTTCTTTAGATAGATGCATAACACCAAAGGCCTTTCTTGAATAGATAGAGATTGGAAATTCAAATTAATTTTTAACATGTAAAAATTATTTAAATGCAAACTTGATTGATTAGATTTACAACGGTGCAGTTTAAATCCAACTTAATCCAAAATAATAAAGGAGTTCATGTCATAGTTATGCATATGTTAATAAACTCTTTTCTAATCAACTTTTAGAGGCAATTAAAATGGCAATAATCATTCTTATTTAATCATCATATTCAAGTTCAATATTGATTATGAAGTGTTTATCAATGATAAGAATAAGAAAAAATTCCCTAGTCAAATTTTCGAATAAACAAAGACGCTCAAAATTAGAAAGGAGCATGTGTCACCCATCGCTGGTTTTTAGATCAAATTAGGTGCAAAAAGTATTTCACCTAGTTGGACTGCCGATTGGGGTACCACCTAGTGCGGATAACCAAATGCAAGACGACCTAATTTCCAAAAATAAAATAAAATGCAAGAGGACCTATGTGATGCTGGTGCATTGGAGTTTATAATATGCCAATTGGTCTAACCAATTTCTCCATTTCCACAGAAATAATTATCTATATGGTCTCTACTTAGATCGATCACTGCCCAAACATCCATTTCACAAATCTAATAAAATTGAAAGATTCCCAAAATGTCAATCCATGTGATTTTTCTTTTTTCTTTTTTGTTTTTTAAGAAGCATAAATTATTACCTTAAATCCTTCAGCAACATTCTCATAAATCAAGACATTTTGTTATCTATTCACCGAAAAAGAAATAATAATAAATAAAACAACAGCTTCCACAAAATAAGAGGAGAAATTTTGTGCCACTTATCACAATCATGCTTATTTATTTCTTTAGATAGATGCATAACACCAAAGGCCTTTTTTGGAATAAATAAAGATTGAAGATTTAAATTAATTTTTAACATGCAAAAATTGTTCAATTGCAAACTTCATTGGGTGAGTTTTACAACGGTGCAGTTTAATCCGGTCTAATCGAAAATAAAAAAAGAAGAAGATCATGTCATAATTATGCACACAATTATAAACATTTTTAGAGACAATTGAGACGACAATAATTATTTTCATTCAATTATCATAATTAAGTTCAAACGGGACAAATTTTTAAACAAGCAAAGACATTGGACGGTAAAATGGATCACTGCCCAAACTTTCATTTCACAAATCTAATAAACTTGAAAATTTTCCAAATCTCAATCCATATGATTTTTTGTTTTTATTTATTTATTTATTTTTTCAAGAAGCCTAAATTATTTACCTTAATTCATTGGGCAACAATCTCAAACATCAAAACATTTTGTTATCGCCACCATAAAAAAAAAAATAAAATAAAATACACACATTTTGTTTTCTAGACGTAAAATAAAATACAGCACCTTAACTTCTATATCAATTTCTAAAAGCCATATTTTATTTTATTTTTTTGTGGGTTTCTTTTTTGCTATTTTGGGTTATTTTTCCACACCCTAATTCTCGCTCACTCAACTATTCGTTCACAGTCAGCCAAGCTGTAAGCTCTCCTATGAAAAATGAAGCTTAAGTTCCTCATCAACCCCTAAAACCCTTCTTCTCAGCCTCACCTCATTCTCTACAGCAATGCTCTCCCTCCGATTCCTCCCCACCACCAATCCCAACTCCTCCTTCTTCCACACCGCTCCACACCCACCGACCTCTTTTAAACCCTTCCACAACCCCATTTCCCCAAAACCCAGATTTCCCAAACCCTCCTCCTCATCGCCATTGACAGTGCGCTCCGTTCTCCAGTGGAACAGGAAGCCCGAGTTGGCCGGAGAAACCCCACGCGTCGTCGTCATCACCTCCGGCAAGGGCGGAGTCGGCAAGACCACCACCACCGCCAATGTGGGTCTTTCACTCGCTCGCCTTGGCTTCTCCGTTGTCGCTATCGATGCCGATGTTGGACTCCGCAACCTCGACCTTCTTCTGGGTCTCGAAAACCGAGTCAATTACACCGTCGTAGAGGTCCTCAATGGCGATTGCCGGCTCGACCAGGCTTTGGTGAGAGATAAACGCTGGTCTAACTTCGAATTGCTCTGTATTTCCAAACCCAGGTCCAAATTGCCAATGGGTTTCGGTGGAAAAGCATTGGTTTGGCTTGTTGATGCTCTGAAATCAAGAGAAGAAGGCTGCCCAGATTTCATTATCATCGATTGCCCGGCCGGAATCGATGCCGGGTTCATAACGGCTATTACTCCGGCCAACGAGGCCGTCCTGGTGACCACGCCGGACATCACGAGCTTGAGGGATGCAGATAGAGTCACCGGGTTGCTGGAATGCGATGGAATAAGGGATATAAAGATGATTGTGAACAGGGTTCGAACGGATATGATAAAAGGGGAAGATATGATGTCTGTGCTGGATGTGCAAGAGATGTTGGGATTGGCATTGCTCGGTGTAATTCCGGAGGATTCAGAGGTTATTCGAAGCACGAATCGAGGGTATCCTCTTGTACTGAATAACCCACCCACATTGGCTGGTTTGGCTTTCGAGCAAGCGGCATGGAGGCTTGTTGAGCAGGACAGCATGAAGGCTGTGATGGTTGAGGAAGAGCCCAAAAAGCGTGGGTTTTTCTCCTTTTTTGGTGGGTAAGAGGATTGAAATCTGTTTCATTGGCTCACTGACTTTGAAGTCATTTATGAATGTGGGTACTTTTTGGGGTTGTTCAAGGTTTAGAGGAATTTAATTCCAAATATATTTTAGCTGCTACTTTTGATCCAGATTTTGCTTGTTGGCAATCCATCGAACTGTACAGTAGGTCAGTAAAGTTTTTTTTTTTTTTTTTTTTTTTTTTTTGGATACAGTTTTCCATGATTTTGTTCATTCTCTGTTTGATAAGTAGACGTCTAGTGTGTTTGTGGTTCAGAGATGAAATTGGCTTGAGGAGGTGCGTCTCTGTGCTTTAGGTTCATAGTTTTATTAGAATTCTTATGGTGTTGTTGGTGGCTCAAGAGTAATATCTGTATTTATTATTTGTTTTGAGTAGATGGAATGAAGAGTTGTTTGTCTTTAGTTTGGCGGATTGGAAATTTATACCCGATATTGTTTGTTTTAATACATTTGGCATAAAAAAAGCTTTGTTTCTTTACTTTTCTTTTTGGTGTTACAGAGCATGAGATCGTTTTGCATTTTATTGTTTTATTTACTTTCAATAAAGCCATTTTCAATGTCAAATCATTTAAATCAATGAATTATAGATCTTATAGTTCTGTTGTGTTGTTCGATCTCGTTTTTTGGAAGAACATTTACAAGTCTGAAAAACTATGAACAAAATGTTTAGATTGCATTAAGCTCCATTTTTTCTTTTCTCTTTTTGTTCTCAAATATACTGCGTTTGGTTTGTTATTCATCTTTAAAATAAATTTTTTAAGTACAAGAGATTAGTCTACCAAAATTTGGATATAAAATTACTTTATAAACTTACCTGTATACTAGATTACAAACTTGTTTCGGAGAATTCAATTGAAAAGAAACTTTTGTGGCAAAACTGCTACGTTCATTGGACTGAAGCTCTTCATCAACTCATCTCTCGTCAAAAAGAAGACGAGCAATTTAGAGCAGCCGGGGCAAGCTGAGACAGAATTTCTTCCCTAATTTCTCCCTAATCTTTCCTGCAATTCGTTGAGCAGCTTGGGACCTACGGTGGTTATATCACCTAATAACCATAATAATTATCAGATTCAATAGTCACAACATTTAAATATAATATATATATATATATATATATATAAAATCTTATTGTGATTTTCAAGGATATCATACGTTACAATTTCCATGCATCATCATAATATCATTTAGTACCTGCTCCAAGCGTCAAAACAACAATATCTCGATGAGGCTTCTTGCATATCTGCATCACCAACTTATCCACCACAGCCTCCTGTATGTAAGTTTTTGGCTTTTATTGGCAAGAGAGAGAATTATCTACTTAGCATCAACTTTTAGCTAGATGACACACCCCACCCCCTAAACAAAAAGAATAATAATATTATATGTTTATTAGCCTTCCGTTTGATCCCGATATGTTTTAATTCAAAGCTAAATTATTTTCTTACCAGAGAAGGAATGTATTCAGATAGAGGACCAACTATGGAAGCAGCTAATTCCCTTCCATTAACATTCCAAACATTTGTTTCTCTAGCAGCATAAACCTAACACCATAATCCAACTGTTGGTAGAAACTAGAAAGCAGCAAAAAGATATGCTAAAAAGGAACATATGCCAAGACAATTTTACCGCTGTAACAATGACTTGATCTGCATCACTAAGGGCTCTTGCAAAGTCATCCTTCAGTGCTGCTAAACGACTACAATAAAAATAAATCATTCTCAGACAATAAGTGTATATGAATGGTGCTCAGCGATCTGAGAAACTATGCCAAACAAAAGCTGCACTACTCTAGTTTTATGAGAGTGAATACCTGTAAGTATGAGGCCGAAATACAGCAACCAGCTCCTCAAAGGGGAACCTCTGTCTAGCAGCTTGAAGAACTGCACGGACTTCTGTTGGATGATGAGCATAATCATCATAAATGTGGCATCCATGAATTCTGCCAATCATCTCAAAACGTCTTGAAATTCCTTTAAAACTCTTCAAGTGCAATCTCAAATGATTGATTGTATTATAAAATTTTGATTCATCATTGACATACACTACAGTTGTGGCAATGACCTGCAATAAAGAATTAAACAGGATTAGTAGAGCAGTTGGTGAGTAATGAAGCAACATAGGACATCCCAGGAATACATGATACATGGCAAGATATATTGTGCAAACTCTATTGTTTTGTCACTCACCGCTAATGAATTGAGAACATTATGAACACCTGGAATCTGTAGACAGATTTCTGCCACCGGAAATCCCCGATGATTCTGCATGAAAACAAAAACTTACCTTGCTTAAGCTAAGTGAAGAATTAAAATCTATAAATGTAACTTTCGGATGTTATTCAGCCAGAAGATATGATACATGGGTGAATGCCTAGGAGAAGAAATGTAAGCAAGCACGTCCTGCAGAGTCACACCCTATTCACGCATTGGTGCAAAATTAAGAATTTTAGGCTATTAAGAACCATAGAGACATCATCTTGTGCCATCTTAAACACTATTTAGGCCTGCCTCAAAAACTTACTGTATCTTATCCGCAGAAAATGATACAATGAAAGAAAGGCAAACCACTCTCATAAGACACCTTTATTTCACTTTGCAGATGCTTTCATTATTTAGAACATTATTTTTTACATGCGTAGAGAATTTGCAAGTAAATGCTTCATTATGTTAATTTCTTCTGTTTTTAAAGATTTTGCCTGAAACCATTTACTGAGAAAACTAAATTGGCCACAAACAGAGTTGAGGAAGGCAGAAGTTTTATTCAGTTTCATCTATTCTAAAATAAATTCTCAAAAAAGTCAGACATCTTTAATGTTAATTTAATTTTCAAACAAATTTCCATACCAGTGTATAATCAGTACCACCCATTGAGTTCAAACTAATCGATGATGCGTGCCATTCATTTGAACCCGTGATTCCATATGTTGTTATTTTATAGCTGTGACCCTCACATCGCTCTGTACTTGGAACTGATATCACACCAATTGAAGCAACTGATCCACTTGCTTGTTTGCTGTGATTCAGCAAGGAACATGCACCCTGGCTGTAGTTTTCTTCCCAAAAGGAAAAACGAATTAATATACAAAACAAAAAGTAAAATAAAGGAAGACATTTTTGGTTGGTGAAAACTCTAATAGATGTAATCTAAATAACCAATGCAGCTAAAAGCTTCCAGTACACCATGAGCCAAATAATTATTTAAGTCCAGTAACACATCCACCGCCCCAAACATGCCTTATACCATCAAAATAGTAGATCAACTTACCTATCTCCACATAAAATGAGCTGTCCACCCATCCTGATTTGGTTCAGAAATCTTCTGAAGGAACTTTTAACTGCCTCCTAAGTTGAGTATATTACATCAGATGAACATGTCCATACAGATATGAGCTCCAATTTTATAAAGTTTCATAAGCTGCCAAACCTCATTTTCAAAAATATCGACATGCTCCCAGTCCAGATTTGTCACAACAGCAATGTAAGGCGATAATTTTAGGAAGCTACCATCATATTCATCAGCCTAAGTGAACAAAATGCCTCAATCCTTGAAGTATGAATCAACATATATTAACCAACTTTCTTGGCCAATTCATCAAACGGAAATAACTTAATTATGAAAAGTATACCTCTAGTACAAATGTCTGACTAACACCTGAGATTACATTTTTCCCAGAAAACTGCAAAAAGGCCAATTTGGTCATTAATCATTTCCAGCAACAACTAATATACGCATGCAAATCAACTCAACAACTGAAAAAAGTAAAAGACATTACTGCAAAATCTAAACAGCAAAAAGTAAAGACTAGAGACTTTTACAGGATTAAACATAGACCAACAGCCAATAAAGGAAAAAGATAGATTACAGTATCTGCAAAGTAAAACTGTCCACGCTGCATAGAGTTATAAGATGATACCTGTGGGACATGTGCTCCAATTACGGCTGTAAGATCATCACCCATTGCACTTAGAACATAAGCAAGCATACTTGCAGATGTACTCTTTCCTGCAGGTTTACTAGGTTAGATATTAACATATTAAAAATTAATTGCTACTATCAAAATGATACTGCTTGTTATAAGACCAAGCTACTGATGTGCTAACTTATTTTGGGATCAACATCACCATCAATAGCATACAACATCTCTCAATCCCAGCTGAATTTATACAACCATATATCATCAAATGTGTTGCTTTCATAAAGTTACAGTCAACTCTGATTAACGATGTAATAGCTCATAATATCCTTACCATGGGTACCGCTTACAGCTATGAGATTGTAGCCCTGTGTCAGCTTTTCCAACCAGCAATCTCGCTTGTATCTGTAATTGCAAAACGAGTAGGATGAGCAATGACCCCATTGTTTCTAAGCACAATTCTCATATAATTTTTAGAGCTTTCAAAATCATGTAACCTAAAAAAGAACATAAAATTCAGCCACATGGGAAAATCTAAAGGTGCATATGTACTAACACAGGAACTCCAACAGAGTTTGCATGCAAAATCTCCACATTATCTTTGGGAATAGCACTTGAAACAACAACAACATTAGGCAATCTTGAGCTATTTTTCTTTTTCATATTAGACACTGAATGACCTATATGGATATTAGCTCCGGCTTCTTGTAGTCCATCCATGAAGCTACTCCATCAATATCCGAGCCACTAACTTCATAGCCCTACAACAACTTGCAAACAGAATTTCAGAAACCAGAACACTATCCATTCTCTATTTTGACGAACCAGACAACACACCCCGAATGACAACCTAATATTCAATTTCGTTATCAAGGGAAAAAAATAAATAAAAAATAAATAAAATAAAAAAATAAAAAACTCAGTCACATTCAGCTCTTTTGACTGACGAGAAGTTATAGGGGAAAAAAAGAAAAAGAAAAAAACATTTCCAGTTTTTAACCAAACCAAACACTACAAACCCCACCATTTGATTTAAACTTTCGAGCTCTTGTTCACCTACATCACAAGCTATAAAATTCTATTTTTCTCAAATTCCAACCCTCTTTGATGAACCACAAAACCAACCCAACAAAATGTCCTTTCTTTTTACTATGAATTTTTTTTTTTTTTTTGGCTCTCACCTCCTCAGCAGAGAAGTAGAAAGTTTACTGCTTGACATTGACCTTTTTACCTGCTTGAGTGCAAGCATTGCCAACGCAGACAACCCAGAACCTCCAATACCGACAAAATGAACCCAATCGTTTTCATTGTTCAAGCTTATTGGTTCTTGATCGTTCTCGTCCGTACACGCCCTTGAGACTGAAAAGCTCGTGCTTTGTTCGTTCAATGCCGAGAGAGACGTCAGAGTGCGACGACGGGTTTTGCACCCGGAAGGAGCATTCCCAAGAAGTATCCGGAACTGGGTTTTAGGTTTTCCGACGAAATTGGTCGGAAATTGGAGGGACCGAGACGGTGACAGGGCCGGGAAGTCCATTTAGGTGGAAGAGAATAGTTCCGATCCGGATCCGATTGATTTCCCTTATCTAGCTTAAAGGGCCAGGTCCACATTGAACATTCTTGGTAGCCCACAATTGGGCCCAATTTACTACGGTCTTTGATTTGACTCTTGTCCTTTTCATTCACTTTCGGCTACCCAAAAAAAAAAAAAAACAATTAATTGATTACTAGTTTACTACCAAAAGAGAAAGAAAATTATAATAAGCGAGGAAATTTCCCGGTAAACACGTGTTTGGCATGCTACGGTGTCGTTTTTTCTCATGACCGTGTTGGAGCGAATTAAAATGTTTTCAGATTTTTTTTTTTATTTTTTTTATAAATAGTTATAGTTTTAAATAGAGGACGAATTCTATATAATTTCATTATAAATTTATATTTTTATTTAAATTTAAAATTATTATTAATGATATTTACTAATTAAATATATTTGTATTTAAAAGTATGAAATTTAATATTTTAAATATGTTTAAAAATATGTGATTGAATATTTCAGATATAATTAAAAATAAAAAGATCGAACGGTTTTAAATATGAATATCTCATATATATTTAAAAGCATAAGATTAAATATCTTAAATGCATTCAAAAGTGTATGACTAAACATTTTCAGAGACAAACATATAAAAAATGTTCAACAATATGTGAATGAATATCTTAAATATGTTCAGAAATATACAACCGAATATTTTTAAAAACGTTCATAATTATGAAATTGAATATTCTTATGAACATATATTTACATTACCTAAAAATGTTCTATTCGAAAATAAAATTTTGTAAAATTTTTATAACTATCAGTTTTATTCAATAATATTATAAAAATTTTTACAAAGTAATGTTAAATTTGTAAGCGATTTGTAGAAAAAAAAAGACTTAAACTAAGACCGTATAAATTATAAATATTTTATATATTAAAAATATTATATATTTTTTCATATATTTAAATAATAATATATAAATACTGTATAAAATTCTTCTCTTCGAATTGTAAAAAAAAAAAAAAAAATCCTCAAGGTTTTTTATAAATGTCTTAACAAATAAGTCAATTTAGCATTTATTTCATTTACCCTCTCGATGATTGAGATAATAAATTATAATATTTGATTCTGAAACAAAAGCCAAAAGAGTCTTTATGAAGGGTAGATTGATAAAACTTTTTTCTTATTTATTTTCTTAATTCCCATTATTTTTTCTTTTAACTTTTATTTTTTTATTTTTTTAAAGCTACCTGGCCCATTCTAACCATGTGTATTTGCAATAATTTTACCGCCAGATTAAATCTTTATATATAAAGCTCTGTAATCTAATCTTTATTCTTACATATATATATATATATATATTTTTTATGCACTTTAAATATTGTTCTTTGTCATCTTTGCTTTATTCTTTAGTTGCTTTGGATAGTATGCAGACTTGAGATATTTATTTAAAATTAAATTCGCAGTGCATTTTTGTTCTTATTTATTGAAATATTCAAATAAATTATGACTTTTTTTCTTCAACTTCAAGAAATAAATAAATAATGACTTTGATTATCTACTTTTTTAACTTTTATTTTTAATGTTGTGGACTTTGGTTATTTGCTTTGAATAGTCGAATGTTATTTTTTATTTCACTAGTCAAAATAAATAATGCATTAGAGAGAGTTGTTTTAAACCTATTTTGACTCTTTAAATTAAAATATATAAAAATAAATTCAAGCATTTTCAAAATTAAAGAAAATAAACCATTCTAATCGATCCCTACCAGTATGTTCGTGTTGTGTACAGTATGTTCTTTTTATTTTTTTATTTTTTTGGTTCTTCTTCGGATTGTGTCTTTGGATTGGAATGAAAGTTAGAAGATAGCGACCAATATCTAAAATTATTCTTTATTTGCCATCCTGATTGAATCCATAATAGGCACACGTGGCCAGCTTACAACGTTAACATTTCCCAAAAGCAGAAAATGGGAGACCAAATTAGCAATAATGGCCCAGTCCACTGTCGTTGTCTGTCTAAGACTTTAAGTTGGGCGGTCGGCAAAATCCACAATCAAAAAGAAGATGGAAAAATTAAAAGAAAGAAAACATTAATATATAAGCCGACCAATCGTATTGATCCACCTACGTGACCATTCGTTTCAAACTTCCTATCCATGAAAAACCATTTTTTAAATTAGTGGAACATCACAATTTACTAAAAAAAATTAGTATAAGTATTCACATGATGATTTTTTTTTTCTTTTCCCTTCAACATTTTTTTCTCACCAAACCAAGAAAACTGAAATGTTGCTTGGCAACGTTTTATTTTTTGTTTTTTAAGAAAATATTAATTGAAGTTTACTTAGAATTTTAAATAATCATAAATTTAAAAATTAAATTGAAAATCATTTTAAATTGTGTTTGATTTATTTTCTGGGACAGTTTAATTTGGAATAATTATTCGTGATAATCCTATTAAGTAACTTCGATTCTAAATTCAAACTTGTAAATGAATTTCCTCATCCTTAGTTTATTAAAATAAAAATGTGTTTGATTTGTTGCTTATGTTGTTTTTATTTTTATTTTTTCCAAAATTTGCTATTAATTAGAATGTTTAATAAACTTTAACTATCCATAACTAATAATAATAAATATTTAATAATAAATAAATTACAATCAATCAAGTAAAAGGGCAAAAAAAAAAAAAAAAAACCCAATGCATATTATCAAACAAACCTACAAAGTTGAACTTTTCTAAATTGTTATTTCTTTTTTATTCTGAAGAATTGTAATTATCCTTCCGGGTTTTGGAATTGATGACACACAGTAATGGGTAATGGAATGAGATTGGCACAACGTTAAGTACATGAATCGTGTTGGAATTCCTAATCGACAAACAATAATTCCACTTCCAAAAATTCATTCTCTCTCTCTCTCTCTCTCCAAACTATTCCAAAACATGCAATTCATTCATTGAATTACAATATTTTGGCAACATTCATTTGGGTGCACTTTTGTTGGAATGAGGTCAAAATGAAAAAGAAAGATGACATTATTATAAATATATATATATATATATATATATATATATATATATATGTATAGATATATCACGTTGATGTGGGAGCATATTATAATAGAATAATGCTAAATAACTCATAATTCTTTCAACCTGCTGACCAAATAAATTTTGTGTGTGTTGACCTTAAATTTGGAACTTGTCAACATTCAACAGGTATTCACTAATAATTAATAATAATAAAATGACATGGAAAGTGGAGGTTCCAATCCAAAAGGAAAGTGCATGAGCCACTTTATAGAAGTTGGGGATCCAATTGGGATTAACGATATGGGATTGGAGAGCTCACACGTAGCCTCCCCAGTGACCAAAGCAAAATGGCCGGTAGGTTTATGAGGGAACGCCACCTTGGGTTGGTTCTAGGTGGCTGACTCACTCCCACTTCTCCCCACAATTTTACTCTTTTAGCCTTGGACCCTTTTGACCTTTTGTTCTCTACATTACACCTGTCGTTTTTTTTTTTTTAATTCATTGTTTTAGTATTTTACAGACGTCTCTCCCACTTTGTCTTCCATTTTGTTTTTCAATAACAACAATATTATACTGTTTAAAGGGGCAAAGCTTTTCAAAATCAAGATTTTACATCATTACTTTCCTCTTTTAATTAAGGGAGATAAATTCAGATGATTAAAGTAATATAATCATAAAAGTAATGATTACAATTCAACCTGAGAAAAACAATGATTTTTTACTTCTTTTTTTTAACAAAAATTTTACCTGTCAGCTCCATCTGTGTTAAAATAACAATGACATGGCTGTTCACTTGCTCATGTGGTAGTTATCAGCCCAAGAAAAAAAAAAAATCACTTTATTATTGTATAACTGTCACATTATCGGGCAATATAAATAACAATATTTGTTTTATTATTCGATGAATATGTATTTATAGATAAACATGTTTTACTTAATCATAAAGTTATAAGTTTCTTCCAAAAAAATAAAAAAATAAATCATAAAGTTACCAAATTTCATACCTACCTACCGTGGAGTAAACGTTGGTGTGTACGGCATCTTTCGTTTTCTTGCTTTTTAGGTGAAGAAGGATGGATTCCCAGTATAATTTATGCCTATCTTGTCTGTTTTTTAATGTTTTCTATTAATTAATCTTTTTTTGTGAATAATTATTCTTTTGTTAATATTAATAAAAAGTTGTCCGTGTGATTAATTATTTGCATTCTATATTTATTTCAAAGATATCGAATATGATGGGCCAAAGCCAAACTATCCTTTAATCAAGTCCTTGGCCTCTTTCAATTTAAATAATTCTCTTTAAAAAAAAAAAAAAAAAAAAGAACAAAGAAAAAATTCAGAAACTCTCACATTCAATAACACATCAGGAGAAAATGTAGTAAACTTAAACAATAATCATCGGTCAAAATTTCAGCATAAAAGCTATTGGGATGAAATTTTCATAGTCTATTTCCTTTTTTTTTAAAGGAACATTTTGCCAGTCAATACTCAAAAAGAAAGATTTTCTTATTTTAATTAGTTTTTCACATGAGTTTGGCATGTTTCGGGATTTCCACATAGTTTATATATTCTTGCAGATTCGTATCCACATTTTTGGCACTTAAATAATTTGGGTAACCAAACTTTCTCCAACATATTCTCGGATATATAATTGTAGAAGAACGAAAAAATTTAGATAAAAGATTGAGAATAGTAATCAAATTAATATACAAAAATACCATATGTACTGCACTTTTCCTCCATTATAAAAAAAAAAAAAAAAAAAACTGTAGTACAGCATAATGGTATGTTCTTGCACACAAAACTGTAAGCTTACCCATCCCCACAACCAAGTCTAAGACCCTTTTTCTTTTTTTTTTTCTTTTCTTTTTTTTTCCTTTTTTTATATATATTGTAGAGCAGTAAGCTTTTTCAAAACTACTTCAAATTTTTTTTTTTTTTGGGTTCTCTATTACTTGCCACAGTAAATACAAAAGGGAATTAAGTCCCATTAACTAAATGATAAATCATTAAGCATTGGATGATTTGACTCTCTTTTTGATTTCCTTTTCCAACTCTTCTAGTCCTCCTACTTCTTCAAGTTCCTGCATCACATTGCACACATATTAGTCATTGGTACAACCAAAGTTTGTATGCTTATAGAAATTAATTAAATTAATTTAGACTTAAACAAACAGACCAACCTTGGGTCCCAAAAACAACCCATATGGTACACCATTGAATTTGTCCGAGTGGTGGAGCTAAAAACCAAAACATAAAGATCAAACAAAATCTGACAGTTAAGAGTTTGGTAGTTAATTAAACAAATAAAATAACAAAAATAACAATCCTGATCTCTGTTTTAACATAATTACAAATTAAGAACCAATATTAAAATATTTATAAGGTTGTTAAAATTTTTAGACCCAAAAAAAAAAAAAATCGATGAAATTTTCTAGAAGAAAATAATGACTGGTGTATATTTACCGAGTGTGCTGCAGCGACCTTTCTGAAATAGGGCACGTTTGCAATGGGACCCACAGGGAATCTTTTGTGGACCAAACCATCGTGGACAAACATGTAGGCTATACCAAACACTGTAATTCCAAGACCCTGAGCAAAAGTCACTATGTCAATATGTGAAATATGCAGGGTTATATTTGTCATCAAATTTTGTTTTAGGATCCCGACAATCTAAACAGGTTTAATAGATTTAAAAAAGGATTAAAGCCGTTAATAGAGTGTTTCTTTTCAGATTTAGAAGATTATAGAGAGAGAAAGAAAGAAAAAAGAGTGACTTACCGCACCAAAACATAGTCCAGGAACAAGGCCCTTGTGGAAAAAACCGTAGGAGAGTAGGGCAATGGCTGGGACAGCGTTGATGATGGCAAAAACATCGTTGAGCTCGAAAGGTCCTTCTCTGGGTCGGTGGTGGGACTGCAAATTTAATATCTTGTTAACAATGAAAGGCTGATTCATAGCTGAGAAATTGAAGAGAAAATAAATATATAAAGAGTTGATAAAATTCAATCCTTTTGTCATGCTTCTTTGGAAGGTAAAAAACAAAACCCAGCTCATATATTATTAATAAGTTCTATGTTACATTCGTTTCGTTTTTCTAGGCATCCAAACGGGCTAAATTTTAGAAGAATTATATTGCAAACCTCGTGCATGTGCCATAAAGAAGCATGCCATAGAGCTTTATGAGCCCATCTTGCCCAAAACTCCATACCCACCTAAAAACAAACAATACCCAATTCGATTCAGCATAACAAATACACAGCAAAACAATATTACAGGTTTCAATCGTCAAAATTTACTCAATTTCGAAGGCTTATATGAAGAATAAGGTACTTACAGCGGCACCCACAGACAAAGCAAATGTACCAAACATCTCAGACAAAGGTACCTCCCCACCCTATACCCAATAAGAGATACACACATTTTCAGATTTCACTCAGCGAGAGATAACCAAACAAACTTTCCATGTCTTAAATAATAATAATAACAATAAAAAAGAGAAAGTACATACCTCCAATTGCCAGTAAAATCTGTAATAAACAGCCATAACAGCCATGGAAGTAATCCCAAAGCTAGACATAACAGCAGCAACAAGGTAAGTAAACCTCTCGGATCTCTTCCTAGCCAACTTCTCCGCTAAGCGTTCGGTGGAGGAGATCTGAGAATCGACGCTATAATCGGGGACTTTTTCTACCGAATTCTCCATCTGGGTTCGCTGCTTTTGGTCTTCCAGGACCACACAGACGCTGAAAAATATTTTCCTCCGGGCACGGTAGATTGTACTCCTGTGGAGACTAAGATTCGGAGGAGGGAAAAGAGATATAGAAGAGGTGGGTTTTGAGAAGACATAAGCGGATTGTAAGAAACGGAAAGGTTTGGGGGTTATGGCGGCCGAGATTCCTGCCGCCATGGAAGAACGAAGGGTTGAGCTTAGATTGTGCAAAAAAACTCAGAAAGCGAGAAAGAGAGGGAAGGGGATGGGATTAGCCGGTGAGGGCTTGCGAGTGATGGTTGAGGTGGGGGGTTTTTGTTTGTTTGGAGTGAGCGTGTTTTTTCGGGTTCTGAGGTTCGTTGAATTCAATTTCATTCCCCCGACTTTAAAATGAAATTAGGATACTTCCAACTGTGACCACAATTTTCTCTCTGTGCACTCGTGCCAATAAAATACTCGCATTTTTTATTTTTTTATTTGGTAACTTAAAAAAATACTCACATGCAACTGGAAGCTATGAGAAAACACCTCTTCTAAACTACCAAACGCCATCATTCCTGTTCTTTAATTACCACCATGCCATTCCACCTTTTCTCTCTGCTACTGTAGGCTACTACTGTTTAAGCCTTCGGTAAATTTGACACGACAATATTCGTCTCTAAATCAATCACTTTTGCTTTTTATCCCCAAAAAATAAAAAAAATAAATCATTCAATCACTTTTCTTCACATCAATAATTTGTTTTTTTTTTCTTTTTTTTTTTTCACTGCATTAGAACATTAAAAAAAAAAAACAAATTTTTTTATTATTTTTGTTTTTGTAGAAACAAAAATTATGATTGTAATGTTAATCTTTCAAGCAAACACTATAGCTGAAAATTTTTATGACTTCATAAATTCCATAGTTGTATAAACAGTTATAAAATGTTTTGTCTGTTTTTACCTTTTGATTTTGCATTTCAGAAATTTGATGAGTCATAGATAAACAATTTTATGAAATTGTTGTACTTTTATAATTACCTTAATCACAAGTTTGTGAAGGAAGTAAATAAATATATAAGTTGAAACCATTACATTTTTTTTTTTTGAGGAAATTGAAACCATTTAATTGACAGTAATAGTCTGGAAGTTGTAAAATAATTATACAAAATATGTACTTATAAGTTTTTTTTTTGGTAAAATTATATACCTACAAAAGTTACAAATACTAACATGCATAAAACAAAACTCTTAGCAAAACACATAAAACAAAACAAAATAGAACAAAAAAATAATTATATTCCCTAATGATGTCATTAATTAATCCATTTTCATAAAAAGTGAAAAACAAAAAGCAAAAAAGTTGAAATCCATCAGCAGGAAAATGCCTTTTTCCCAACAGATAAGGGAATTATTAGGTCAAGAGGGCAAAGAACACAGTGAAAGTAGGCTGGTATTTCCGTAATTAAAGATAAAGGAAAGGGTAAAATATTTGGGAAGTGGAGGTTGATACGTGGGCATACTTATGTCATGCTGGGAATATGAATATGAGGCCGATGGACCGCCGCAGGATTGCGAAGGAGAAGACAGCGAATCACAAAACAAAACAGAAAAACTGTACCGTCAGCTTCCATGCTGGCATTTTTATCCTCTCATATAGTGCCACGTAGTACGCGCTATCTAGTCGTACCTTTTCATGATGCTATTCGGTAAACAGTCTGTCACTTCACTCTCTTCCTGTACGCAAATTGGCCCAATGTTAAAAGGCTCCACAACTGACACGTGTCGAATCGATGATCATCTTTAGTTGACGTTTGGCAAATTTATATGCCTGTTACGACGGTTTTAACCCTGTTTTTGTGGGGCCTGGAGGTACCAATAATGGGTGCGGAGAGGGTCAACTTTGTATAATGCTCTATCAAGTTGCAACCAGCAATGTGCACAAACGATTGGCTACCAAATGAACTTGTAGATTTTGGACCAATAAAAAGATAGGCAAAATGGGGAGTATAAGCTGAAAGAATCAATGAAGACAATTTTGCATGGATAAAAAACCAGTCATCGAAAAAACCCGACAACGAAGTGATATATATATACATATATGAATAATGAATCTCAAATTTAGATGGTTGATAATAAGACGTATATATATATATATATATATAGTGTCAAACTCAAATTAAAATAATTCAATAATTTTTATATTAAATTTTTATATTTTTAGTTACATTAAAATTGTAATTTAAAATTTAAAAATAATAAAATATAAATTTATTTATGTACTAATATTCTATTTTTAAAAAATAAACTATATTGAAATTTAATAATTTATAAATTTAATTTTAAATTTTAATATTTAATATGATTTAAAAATTAAAAAATAAAATATTGATATTAATTTTAATATTAATGATCTTATTTGAACATGGTTATATATATTATCTATAATAATCAATTTATTGATGGAAAATATATTCAATTAATTAGCTAAATTATGATCCAAATGGACCTTTTCATTGCTAATTTATAATTAAGTGAAAGGAAACAATTGGAGCAAACAAAAAGACTCGAATTGCTTTTGAAACATTGCCGCGTATTGATTGGATGTATGTGAATATGATTGTTCAATTCGAGCATTAGAAGCTCATGACACTCTACCCAAGATAGACACCGAATGTTTTTATGTAACACTATTTCTGATGTTAGAAACCAAATGTTTGTCTTTTTGTTTTTTTTGTTTTTTTTTTTGTTTAAATAAAATATCAAATGTTTGTCTTTTTTTTTTTTTTTTGTTTTTTTGGTTTAAATAAAATAAGTGTCTGAAGATGAATGATTATGTATTCATATTGTTCCACGTGATGCAAAGCAATTTATATGACTTTAAAATTAAAATGTAATTGCATCAACATCAACTCATAAAACATATATTATGGCATTTTTAATAGTATGTTCAAAAGCATTCAGTTTTTTATTTTAAAGAATCATATATGTATTTTTATAATTCTAATAAACTTTATAAATTGAAAAACTAAAATAAAAAATAAGATTTGGCTTTCCAAATATACAAAGCCAACAAACTCAGTTATTATATAAAACTTTTAATAAATTCATTTATTGCTATATAATTTTTATATACAATTATAATTAAATTTACAAAATATAATTTTATCATTTATTTTTTTAAATAATATTCGAGGAAATAAGAAAAAAAGGGGAAAGGTAAATCATAATTGTTTATAATGAAATGCAAAATAAAAAGTGATTATAAAAGATACTATTCATTAGATAGAAAATATTACTTTTTATCTTTTAAAATTTTGTGTTATTTATTTTTAGAATAAAGCGCACTAACCATTCTTATGTAGTTTTCCACACCTAATTAATATTTAATATTTCATAAAATAATAAATAAATATCTAATATAAATGTTTGAATTTTTATGACCTGTTAAATTCCTCCACGGAACTTTTTTTTAAAAAAAAAAAAAAAAATCCTCCACGGAACGAGTCTTCGCCTTTCATTTACTCTTCCGTACATATAAGATATATGACAATTGTTTTCATGTATTAGATATTTAATTATGCACTGAATATGATAGCATTTTATGATTATTTCCATCAACTTAGATTGCAACGTCCCTCTATCGGTCCCAAAAATCAAAAATAAAAAAATACAAAAAGATTGCAACAGGTATCAAGATATATAATATACCTCTTCATGACAAAAGCACAAACACACATACACGAATAGTTTTCATAAGGAAAAAAAAAAAATGCATTTGATTAATGGATTGGATTGAAAAGAGATTGATATAATAAAACAGAAAACAAGAAAATCCGTTTCTTGACTTTAATTTGAAAACCACAATAGTTTTGGCATTTCCTAAAACAAAGCTGAGGTTGTTTTATACTTATGGGGAAAGAGTAACGTCTCAGAATTATATTGCTTATTCCACAAATTAAGTAATATTTATCAAAAATAAATAAATAAATAAAAAGTAAGAATATGGCCGGTCGCTCACAATCCACCATTTCTGACTGGATTTGAAAACAGTTTTCGATCGACGTGTAATTTTTGAAATGAAAATAATTCGATTCAATTAAGCATTTATATATAATATATATGAGTGAATATAGAGTATATTGTGCCATTTTCTCTCTTATGACTTATTATTTTGTATAGGTTCAAATTTCAAGACTCCAAATCTTATAATTTGCAAAACAAAAACAATATAAGTGGCATTGAAGAATTTATCCTCCCATTATATTCTTTAACGGACAAGGATTATAATATTGAATTAACGAGATTATTTCAGAAAAAAGAGAGTACAATAGACATTTTTAGGTTTAATTAATAATTAATAATGCATGAAATAAGAATTAAAAGGAACAGATATTTAAGGCATTAAGCAGTAAAAATATTAGAGTATATTGCTATATATGCACCAAACATCATTACATAAGATCTTATCTCATCTCAGATTGAATACGCACAGCTTTCTATAGAAATATGTGATTTCATTCCATGCTATGATACCATATTATATCATATATAGTATCAACAAAACCACGTGGACTACGAAATCTTTAGGACTTTATTACAAAAATTTTATTTGTATATTTTTATAATTCTCCAAGCAAATATCTTTTTATGTAATAAATTCAACCAAAAAATTTCATTAAAAAAAAAAACCAATATTTAACCAAGCAAATTTATATGAATATACAAAAACGGAAGAGAATCGTGCATAAAAATATCAAATTTGTGGAATTAATTAAGACAACAATAAAGAGGGTCCTGTACCCTATGCATTAATCAATTAATTGGAAAAGCAGGGCAATCTATAAATGAAAATTTTCATAAATGAGTATCAACCAAATTAAATCAAAATGTTAATAAAATAAATTAATTATATAAGAGAAACTATCATAAATGAGTCTACCACCCAAATTAAATTAAAATGAAATTGTATAAAATAACGGAAGCCCATGAACACCCTCATCCTCATGCACGTAGACGCAGTCATCATAATTCATAACCTACTTTACTTACACGTCAAATTTTACCTAAGTTGACCATTTATTTATTTATTTATTTCTCTTGTCTATCTTAAAAGCTAAATCCACGCTATACATAGCTATTTTCTCCCTCAACAGATTTATTTCCATAAAAATATTGGCTCTCAATCTCAAACTTTGTATATAAATTCTTTCAGTTTCTTTCTTTTATTCCATACACACAATTAAACCACCCCTCCCCCATTTTGTCATTATAGCACAGATAAACATGGAGCCCAGAAAATCCCATGTCAGTTTTTTCAATTTCTTCTGCATCATTCTCATTTATATAATTTGAATTTTATATATCTAATATATAAAAATCTCTAAATTAAATATTGATTTAATTAGTTTATTTTACAGATAATGGAGAGAGGAGATATAATATTGATGATATTGGGAATAATAGTATGTTTATCAGGAAGAGTGGTGGAAAGCAGATCAGGGGGTTATAGGCCTTTAAACAACAAGAATTCTGTGGAGGTGGATTACACCACCATTAACTCATGCCGAAAGCACAGCGCTGCTTTGACCGATTTCGGAGGCGTTGGCGATGGCAAAACTTCTAACACCAAGGCCTTCAAAGCAGCCATTGATCATCTCAGCCAGTTTGCATCTGATGGTGGTGCCCTTCTTCTTGTTCCGCCGGGCAAATGGTTGACCGGAAGCTTCAATCTCACCAGCCATTTCACCCTCTTCCTCCATAAGGATGCTGTCATTCTTGCTTCTCAGGTAAATATATAAACATGCATAATCCACATATTCAACCTTAATTCTCTCTCACCCCTTTAATAGATTATTATTATTTTTTTAATCAGTTTCATGGTACAACAAAACGTGACATTGTACATGGTTACATAATTTTTATAATGTTTGTATTAGTTAATTATATATTTTGTATAATCTGAAATTTTAATTCTTCAGAATTAAAATAAGGATTCAAATTCAGAATTATTGTTTATCTTATTATTTTATTTAAAATCCGCTTTAAAAATTTAAAACTAATTTTATATTAGATATATAATAAGAAAATATTATGTAACAATTTGAATGGTGGGTGACGATGATGAATGAATCGGACAGGATGAGTCAGAATGGCCACAAGTAGAGGTATTGCCTTCTTATGGTAGGGGAAGGGATGCCCCAGACGGAAGGTTCAGCAGTCTCATTTTTGGAACAAACCTCACCGACGTCGTCATTACTGGTAAGTAATTAATTAATTATCAATATTTTATTATTATTATTATTTATTTATTTTGCATTAATTACTTAGGACTAATTTTGGCTGAGTTAATTCATTAATTGCGTTTAATTAATGGCGATTCATTAGGTAATAACGGCACAATTGACGGACAGGGTCAATCATGGTGGGACAAGTTCCGTCAGGAAAAATTGAACTCCACTCGCCCCTATTTGATCGAAATCATGTACTCTGATCACATCCTCATTTCTAATCTTACTTTGATTAATTCTCCATCTTGGTTCGTCCACCCCATCTACAGCAGGTCGGTGCTAAACTATTATTTTCACATTCAATAATCTTAGAGTCCAAAGAAAAAAATAAATAAAAAAAAATACTATATGTTATACTAATTAATTTGTGACATGTAATTAATCTTACAGCACTATAGTAATCCAAGGGCTAACAATCCTTGCACCCATTGACTCGCCCAATACAGATGGCATCGACCCAGGTGATCACTCTGTTCTAATTAAGCATAAATCATTACCCAATTGGAGAGTAAACCAGATATTATTTTTTTAGTTAGTGCGTACATTTTATTGTACCATCACCAATAAATATTACTATCAATTGGTCAGGCGTCTTACTTACTATAAGATCGTAATTATAAATTGATCATAATCTAACAAACATTGGTTTTGAAGATTCTTGCTCAAATACTCGAATTGAAGACAGCTTCATAGTCTCTGGGGACGATTGCATAGCGGTTAAGAGTGGTTGGGATCAATATGGAATCAAATTCGGAATGCCAACCAAACAGCTTTCTATCAGAAGGGTTACATGCATTTCACCAGACAGTGCCACAATTGCTCTTGGAAGTGAAATGTCCGGAGGAATCGAAGATGTTAGAGCTGAAGACATCACGGCCATTAATACTCAGTCGGGTATTAGGATCAAAACAGCAGTTGGAAGAGGAGGCTATGTGAAGGGCATATATGCAAGAAGATTGGTATTGAAGACCATGAAGTATGTTTTTTGGATGACAGGCTCTTATGGGTCACACCCGGATCCTGGATTCGACCCGAAAGCACTGCCTTTGATTGACAACATAAATTATAAAGATGTGGAGGCTGATAATGTGACTTACTCAGCTAGATTGGAGGGAATTGAGGGTGATACTTTTAAGGGAATTTGCATTTCAAATGCTACAATCTCTTTGACTGAGAAACCAAAGGAATTGCAATGGAATTGTACTAATGTTGAGGGAGCTACTAGCGATGTGACTCCAAAGGCATGTGATTTGTTGCCTGAGAAAAAAGATCTGGAATGTCCTTTCCCTGAGGATAAGTTGCCCATTGACGATTTAAAGTTGACGAGTTGCTCTAATGTTATTCAATTCTAATGAGAGAGATCATGACTAGTATATAGCTAGTTGTGCTTCATTTTAATAATCTTTAGATTAGAGATGATTCCCCATATGGAGACTAGGAAATTATATAAAGTGGGATTCCTGAAGAATGTTGTTGTTTTGCAACAATAGACTTGTTTTTATCTATTCATTACATCTGATTTCTCAGCATATTATATATATATATATATATATATATATATATGTATACACACACACACACACATACACACATGAAATTCTCTTATCCAGGAAGTTAGATAAATTTTTGGCCAAGATCAAATTATATCCGCCAATAAGCCTTTATTTTTTTTTTAATCAAATATAACTAACCTGTTGGTGATACGATTTAATCCACGACAAATCTTGAACAAATTTTCTTGGATAAGAGACTCATTGTCTATGTATATATACACACACATAATGCCCTATGCTTAAATTATTGGGGGAGAAGGGCAAGAGAAGAAAAAGAAGCGTTAGTAACAACTGTTTTGACTAAGGGAGAGAAAAATAAATCTATAACTTAAAAAAGTGAAAAAAAGAAAAAGTAAATGTTTTGAAAATTTAAAGTTATATATTATGGATACAAATAAAGATTGAATTCTCTTTTTCTTTTCTTTTCTTTTCTTCAATTCCTTATCTCCTACTCCAATAATTAAAGTTCTAGACATGAATAATGCAAATTTATTTCGCAAGTCCTTTTATGAGATTGGATCCTTATTAGATTTTACTCGTCCAGGATATTCACAACATTAAATACAACATCTTTTTGCATTTTAAGTCTGAAAATTTGAATTAGTCCTCAACAATTTGGATATGTACAAACGAATGGAAATAACATGCTAACCAACCTAAATTCTAATGAATGAGCAGAAACTAATATAATAGAGGCAGTTTTCTCTGTAAGATTAAAATGCCTAAATAAAAAAAAAGGAAAATCTTGTGGTGCAAGTGGATGAAGAAAGCAAGGAATACCATTTTCAAAAGTAATATTTCTGGTAGCAATTGGTACTGCTTTCTACTGATGGTGTATCTAAGGGGCTCTCACATAAACTTGCAGCATTATGACTATCTTCTGGGCTAGAACAACAAGAATCCTCTCTCTTTACCTGGCAATCCTTTATTACCCAAACAAAAACAGATTATAAACAGTAAAAAACCAATTTCAGCTGCTGCTATAGAAAAACAAGACCAAAAAAAAAAAAAAAAAAAAAAAAAAAAAAACAAAAACAAAATGAAAATAGTTGGTCTCGTAGTTCTTACATCACCAAGCAGTAAGTCGCGTGGTTCAAGCATGTGAATGATTTCTCCCATTTTAGGCCTATTTTGCATGTCAGGATCGACACAACGAAGAGCGATCAAAAGAATGCGCTTGAGTTCCTTTGAAGAAGGCATTTCAGGCATATTTGGATCCACTACATAAGCAATGTTTTGACTAGCAACCATTGACTTCATCCAGTCAACCAGATATGGCTACAGTAGCATTTAAATCTTGGTCATTCAATGAATAATAAATAAGATATGTTAAAAGTATTGAAAAAAGAAAGAAAAACCCATTTATATATAATTTTCATACCTGCGGTTGATTATGATCCACTGGGTTTCTTCCAGATATTATCTCCATGATCAGTATTCCAAAGCTAAAGACATCTGTTTTCTCGGTGAAAGCACCAGGAGTTGCCTGTTCTGGTGCTATGTATCTGAAAATTCATAAAATTTTATTACATAATTAGCGAATCTTTAAATATATATGGTCATAGAGTATATATCTTAGCATGGTCATAAAGTATATATCTTCGCAAGCACGTAAGCTGACCCTAATGTTTCCATTATCATGAGGCCCCAGTCTGGACCAAAGAGTTTAGCAAGGCCAAAATCAGAAATCTTAGGATTCCATTGGCGATCAAACAAAATGTTGCTTGATTTTAAGCTTCTGTGGAGAATCTTTGGTTCAACATCTTCATGAAGATAGGCCAACCTGCACTAACATAATCACTTTTGATTAGCTAAAAAGAATAAAATACAAATTTATCCTCAATTTAGGGTCCAACATCTTACCCTTTTGCTATTCCTTGAATAATCTTCATTCGGATGCCCCATGTTAGAGGACTGACTTGTGAGGAACATTCATGAATCCAATTATGCAGATTATTATTGTCTACGTATTCGTACACAAGCATCCTAATAAGAAGGATAAATTAAAGAAAGGGGTTTGATTGTCTCATCATTAAAGATGAACAGAAACATTTTCTTAGATTAATTTGGTAAAAGAAATTGAAGGTTTTGGAGTTAAAAACTATAAAAATTGATACCTGTAAGTTCCTTCTATACAGTATCCAAGCATCTTTACCAGATTTTTGTGTCTAACGTGTCCTATTCCCTTCACTTCTGCCATAAACTCCTCAGCATCGCAACTGCTGATTATTATTTCAACATGAAAAACAGAACATGTTTATTTCAAATTCGTGTCATAATCCAAACTAATTGTGATCGATGCTGAATTAGTTCATGTAATCTCAACGCCACTTCATATATCCACGCATTTGGGTGCAAAAAGAATCTTAGATACATACTAGTTCATCTAATTTCATGGTGAGAAAATAGTGTTCACAAGGCAAATTGTCTCTGGCGACCAATCAACTAAGTAATTAATAAGTCAAACACCCTGTAAAACCAGAGGCTGTCCTATCTGATTCTAGGTGTTTCTTTGGCTGTTTAGAACTTTTCTCAGGGTACAAGGATTTGTTATATGGTTTTTTTTTTTTTTTTGTTCCGTTCATTAGAATACTGAAGGAACAAAACCTGAATAAAAGAATATTAGTATTGGCATAGATATCAAAGAGACCAAAACAAACTTCTTTCATAAATTTCAATGAGCAAAACTCTCAGAGACAAAAAGGAACATTCATTTACCATATCATGCTTAATTATAATTTAGTCATTGAGTACAAGTTGAATGAGTTACATATAAATACCTGTTATTCAATATCCTCTTCACTGCCACACGAGTAGTATCAAACAAAATACCGTGATAAACTCTACCATAATCTCCATTTCCAATCAAATTTTCTTTAGCAAAGCCATTTGTTGCTACCTCAATCTCTTTCAGACTAAACCTGCTTCCCCTCCATACTTCCCTTACGACCGGTGAGTACTTACCCATCGATCCAACATCATTTATCATACTACTGTGCGTTGTTCTACTGCCCTGTCTGAACAAATGATCTGACAAAACAGGTCCATGATCTGTCAACTTCCTTGCATTCATCTCTATTTCAGAAATGTTAAGAGGAAGCAGCCTCCTGTCAAGTGACGAAGTGCTCCTATAAGCATTGTGATGATGATCCTTCGAAGAAATGGTTATTGAAGGGAAACACAAACGGGGTTCGTAGGATTTTTTTCTGCGGCGATGGATGATACATCGAAAGAGGAAGAAGAAAATGATTAGTAATATGGATAACAAGAAAATGAAAAATATAAGCAAAACCCATAACTGGAAACCAAACGGTGTTGGCTTTGAGAGATTTTCTTTGACAGATGAAATGTTGGAAACCATGTTGAAGGAGATCATATAATGAGGTTATGAGCTACATGGAAATTGGTAGCATAGCAGCTTAGCTTTGTGTCATGTTCTTTTTTTTCTTTTCAGCAGCAAAACAGAATAAGAAAATTAAAAACTCAAAAAAGGAGAAGAATCTTATAAACTCTAGCTTAACAATATCTATTTGGTAAAATTCAAATCTTAGTTACCAACTAACCGGCGAAAGATTAGTGGGAAGTGGGAAAAGGCCCCGTTGAGGCCACGGGTAGATTCAAGTGGGGAAGGCAGGGGCCACGGCCCCAAAATTTTTGCATACCCCATAATATATTAATATACATCCCCATTGATTTTTCACCTCAAAAAAATAAAAAATAAATAAAATAAATAAAAATAAAAACTACAAAATCTGAAAAAAATGATATATTGACTCTTTAAATTTATTTTTTTAAAAGCCTTTAAATTTAATGTTTATCCTTATATAAATCGTTTATTTATCATAAAGATAATGCATAATATCATATTTGATATTTCATAAAGGTAATTAATTTTTTGGTTTTTATATTGCACGTTTAAATTTAGTATAGATTTATACATTAAACTTTTGATATTTGTTTGAGTTTTAAATTTGAATGAATGTTAATATTTTTTGTCTTAATAGAATTTTAAGATTGTTTTTCATTTCATCTATTTTTGTCTTCTTTTTCTTTTTTTATTCGTTTTAATTGTTTATCATAATTCATTTTAAGATATGTTTTTTTGGGGTTCAAAAAAATTTGTTACATAAATACTTCTAACTTATTATAAGTAATTAGTTTTAGAATTTAAAATTTAAATGTAATGTTTGGAGGCCTGGCAAGGACAACTAGTATCAAAGCGATTGTTTTCTTTTCTTTTTTTGGTTTTTTTAACGAAATCAAAGCCATCGTTTTCTTGATTCCAACTCTCTCTCTATCTATATACAGAAGTGTGGAGTAATCTACATCATCTGTTATAATATTCTTCTCTCTACCTAAGTTGCCCCAATAGTAGTGGCATTTGAAAATGCTGGCTTCGCTGAAAAAAAAAAAAAAAAAAAAATCATTCTTAATCGGCCTCACCTTACAATACTCTCCTCACCACAATTTCTGAATCCCCCCCGGTTAAGGGCTAGGAATATATATATATATATATATATATATATATATTTAAGAAAAAATTTCATATAAAACTTAAAAGTATTTTTTATATTTTTAATTTTTCTTCGAAATAATTTATTTATTGTATAAAAAATGTTATTTAGTTTTGCCAATATTAAGATTTTAGATTCTTAAAAATTCTACGCTAAAACTAATACTATTTCAAAAATATTTTAAAGATAAGATAAATATTACTGAAAATGAGTATGAGTGACACCCGGACAACAGCTATGTTCAGTTTCTTTATGCCTGTGCTTTGTGTAAAGAAAAAATAAACCTGTGCCCTTTAAGCAACAGCACACCGCGTGTATGAGAAACCCAATCGGTTCTAAAGCTGAAAAACCAGAGGCCCAAATCAGAGAAAAAAAAAAAGAAAAATGCATAGTCCATCGCCTTAGAAATTTCTCTTTCCTCTGCTAATATATATACATACATATATACACGTATGTAGCTATATTCTGAAAGCCCCTAATATTTAATTTGTCATTTAGACTAGCAAACTATGTTAACAAAGTTCCACTTTTGAAAAAAAGAAAACCAATAACTTTTCCACCACCATGAACATCTTAGGAAGGAGTTATATTTCTTATTTTAAATGCACCGTTTGATGGTCCACCAACAAAGGACAACCTCCAGCGATTGAAAGAAAGTGGCACACGGAAGAAAAATGAGGATATTTGACACCTCGGTTATCCAGAAGCCCTCATGCCAATTAAATCCATTTAGCCAATATTTTGTCCTGGTTCACTGAAGGAATGATTAAAAAAGAGCCTGAAATTGGCCAACACCTTTGCGCACATATGTAACGTTAAAGTGATGCGCCAACAAATGTGATCATTCATATATGTAGATATACATAAGATGAAAAGAAACTGAGCTCTGTTATGGCCATTCAAAACTCCATTAGTTACATATTGATTTATACACCGGTTAAGGGGTAGTTGCTTCTGTGGGTTTAGTTTACAACAATGAGTGCATTTCTGGGATCTATATTCCTGTGTGTCGGAAAGCTTTGCAGGAGAAAATATACCTTTCAATAGAATCAAATCCAATTGGATAATATTCCTGAACAGCCTTGCAGTAGAAGAACTTCAGTGAAGCAGCAGCTCATGGCTTCAGAAATGGATTGCCGCTCGCAAGCACAACTCTTCAATATCTCCAGCATTCAAATTCTTTTTAATTGGATGCAGCTTGATCTGATAAAGCTTTGGCCATAACTTTCCTGTCACTGCCCATATATATGGGGTTTATTCATATACGACAAGACAATGTTACAATCTCAAGAAACATCCAGTAGAGAGTATTATTAAATGCAAGATTGACCCATCAAAATTTCCGGATAATAGAGCAAATAAATAATCATAATATAATATAATGAAACAATATATATAGCACAATCATGCCACTCCAGGCATCATAGTATCATATCTGTTGCCATACCATAATCTAGCAGCAAGACAGAAAAGGAGTAAATAGAACCCTTCATTTAACAAAATATCAAAGTAACGGGTAGCACTGAAGAGTAGTAGATGCAACAGTGAGGCATTAATTTTGTAAAAACTCAATAATCCTACAGTTGAAAGAGATTGAAAAGAATGTTCTCCACACAATTCAAGCTGAAAATATATAGGTATGAATGCCTACAAAGCAGTTTCTGTCCTTGAGTAGGACAGGAATCTAGTTATCTTTGAGAATTATGCCATGTTCAAAAGAAACCACTAATCCGCAAGTTCAGGTAGATGGTTCTACATATATTCTTTTTTTTTTAAATGGTAACATGTAGAGGGTTCTACTTGAAAATTAAAGATTTGCGAATCATGAATAATTTAAATAACTCAAGAGGATAATGGTAAGCAGAATACAGAATGCTAGCATATGATGATGAAGCAAAACCTACAACCATTTATAAGACATAAGAACGAAACAATTCCTATAGCACCTTACTATATAGCATATAACATACGACATCAATACGGTTCACATATTCCACTGAAGATATATTATTTATTTGTGCTAATAACAATTCAAGGTTCAAAAAATGACATACCGAAAATGCGGCTGTTGTTGCTGTCCCAAGCAATGCCATTTAAAACATCGATCCCCTAGAAGGTTGTAAAATTGCATATATGTTAGGCAACTGAAACAAACAAGAAGTTCACAAATGTGGTTCCAGGAAAGTAATACTGTTTTTCACAAGAACAGAATAAATAGTGTCTGATTTAAGGGCTTACACTATTCCCAGCAGCTATCAGTTCCTTTCTGCAAACATAAAGGTCAATTAAGTCAAAGTTTCACCAAACAAGGGGAGACCTCGATACATTCCATTACTAGAAATGCAATCACAGCAGTCTAACTAATTACGAAGAAAAGAAATTAAAAAAAGAACCTTAAGTTTGGAAGGAGAATCCATCCAAGCACACTGCCACCTTCTGGCGAGATTCTAGCAATGCAGTCTGTCTACACAATAAGAATGTGTTATCTCAGAAGTCAATGCAAGCCAATACAGGAAACTGCAAGTAATACTCAAGCATCACCAACTTTCCAATGTGGTGACATACTTCATTTAATCAAGAAATATTGCATGGTCACCAAAAGACAGAAAAAAAGAAGATTCAAATCATTATGAAAGAAATACTACATGTGCTTATAGTAGTACAGTGCAAATAGATACCTGCCAAACGTTAGCCCAAATTTCTCCATTTATAAACTCCAGCTCATTTAGGTTATGCACTTCATGGCCATTGAATTTAACTATTCCTTTATTAATGACTGCATGAAAGATGAAGAACTAATGGATAAACATGAGAACGGAAACAATGAGGAAACTTACAACCAAACTTTGCAGGATATAAATGGTTCATTAAGTATGGATAAAAAATTAAAAAAAATAAAAGAATAAAATGAAATAAAAAAGCCTATCATGTTTGCTGCTAGAAGTGGAATATTAAATCATAAGGAACTAATGCAGAAAAAACTTCCCAACAATGGATTTGGGAAGAAGGTGGCTACTAAATAGGAAAGAAACCTTTAAATGTTTGAGGGTTGATCTTGTACAAAGTTGACGTCCCATCACTTCCAAACAACACTTTCCCATCTGTTGCCAGTCCCCAACCATCTGTCATCTGATGAGTAAACTTCACAAGCTGCATATAACAAAGTGCCGGAAGAGTTATGACAGACAGATCATTCCCCACACAACAATTCACTCCAAAATTTTGTAGAAATGCACGTTAACGATGACAAATCGGTTCAATTACAAGATGTAAATTAAATGGATAGGTTCAATCCTAGATGAGAACAACAGTATTTTGGCAATTAAACCATTGTGGAACTACCACTCTAGATGGGATGCCATTATATATAGGAGGAGAGAAAGAAGAAAATAGAGGTACATGTACATATATATATATATATATATATACGAAGAAAATGAATGAAGGTAAAGCACAAACTTTGTTTAAATTATTTCTGTCATATATGTAACCAGTTTTCTTCAACCAAATTACTTGGAAAAGCCTACAAAAAGAACATGTAAATTACTAGATTAGCACTTGTGGATTATTCTTTTATATGTCAACCACACTAAAATCACATAATCAAGCAGTTGAAGGAAATGGTAATATGTATTTTACTTACTGACCTTTCATCAATTAGAGTTAAACCCTCACCAAAATCAGAATCATCCATCTCATGAAGAACCTCGACCTGTATCAAATACAAGAATGATTTTGGATTTAATGCTTACTTCCATGTTACAGCCAAGATTCAGATAAATTCAGATTCCACTAGGTTAATATCCCACATTTACATTAATTTGATCGGTAAGATCTAGTTATTTACAAACACAATATCAACAAGACATCTATTCCGGCAGTGTACCAGCTAACCAGCTCTATCCTCACCATTTGATTATTGACAAAAATTGGGATCATATAACTTATTTACTATTAAAATTTAATTCATCTCATATGAATATGGGTACAAAGCTATAAATAGACGAAAGAGTTTCAAAACATTGTTATCGTACCTTCCCAGTTCGAAGAGCTACCTGTCGCACAGATGACTGAAACAATGTAGAATAGATGGTTAAATAAATATTTAAAAAAAAAAAAATTTCAAAATAACTCTAATATTTATAACAAAAAGATGACATTTTTAAAAAGGAAAAACAAAACCCGAAAAGTAGGAAAGTCATTTTAGAAAAAGAGTGGGATCAAAACCCCATAAGATTACTGCTGATAAAACAATTTGCAGACTGTGCCATTAAGAATATTCAAGAATTTTTTTTTAAAAATAATAATAATAATAAAATTACAGGCCAAGATTGTGGAATAAGGCAAACTTACCCGCCGATTAAGCCCAGTTGACTCAAATAGGATGTCATTTCCAGCATAAAGAAGCCCCTGCATATTGACACAGGTTTTAGATATTCCTGAGTAGCATTTTGTCATTTAGGCGTTTCACACACAAAAGAATAATCACCATAAAAATTAATTCCATTTAAATTTTTGAAGTGTATGACTTACTGTGCTATAGCCTGTAATTCTCAAATGAAGCACTAACACAGACAAATAAATAAATAAATAAAACTTAATATTTTGCTTTGTATTCAATCTATCGCGTGCAATATAACGAATTATGAAGTAAAAACCAATTTTATAGGCAAAAAGATTCAAAATTTCGATAATCACAACTAACTGTGAAATCATCAAAATAAAAAGATAAAAATACGAAATAATGTTTCAGGGAATGAACGAAACCTGAGTGAAGGCTTGGGGATCGTGAGGAAACTCATTGACCACCTCGATCGAGTAAACAGGGGTAGATACGGCGTCGTGTTTCAAGTTCCTCCACATGTTTGAGGAAACGCCGAGAAGACCGAAAACGGAGAGAATTAGAAGAACCGAAAAGATGACAGAGGTTTTTCTGTAATTATTGAGATGCGGAGGCCAAGAAGCTGGCATGGTGGAAGAGTTCGATGGGGAAGGCTTGGAGTCCGATCGCTTATTAAGCCTCTTTCTCAGAGCTTTCGAGGCCATCTGATGAAGGAGGAATATTCGTGGATCAGAGAGTCGGTGACGGAACAAAAAAAATAAAAAATAAAAAATAGGGTTTGATGGTGTGCACTGCACCGGCAACTTACAGGTGGTACAATGGCGCTAAAATACGCCGGGAGTTTGGTCCGTTGACTTGGACTTCCAACTTCGGCCGAGAGAGAACAGTGACTTTGTTCCTGGAGCAGCCGAATTAAATTAGTTCTTTTTTTTTTTTTTCAACCAATGCATATCTGCCACGTCGGAGTACTAGGGGTAGTCGATGCACATCAGAACCAAACTTTTGCATTAACATTATATTCGTTTTTTATTTTAATTTTTTGAAAAATTGGATTATATGTGGAGGGTTTCTTTCCTATTTTATGAATTTCAAGAAATTTTAAAAGTGACATTTGGTGCAAATAATTTTTGGAATTCTAAAGAAAAGGAAATTGCTGAGGAGATCTCTGTCCAATTTAATTATATTTCCATAAAATAATTAAAGAGACAGATCTCCAACTTTTAATTCAATTCATTATTATTATTGTTATTATTATTTTTTTAAGATGAAAAAGAGAAGTTTTAAAAGCTTATTCGGTTAGGAATCTCTCTCTTGTTGTTAATCTTAACGCTTATTTTACATTTAGCCCAAAAAAAAAAAAAAACAAAAGAAAAAAAAAATGGGGGCTGTTTTAAAAAGTATCATAACCAATAATAATTACCATAACTTCTTTTTATTTTTTTGGGATAAATTTTTACCATAACTTCATAACTCATTAATGTTGGAGCAATATCCTGTCTGTTTAAAACTATTCATTGGAAAAATGCAACTTATCAATTACCATTGGATCGACGTGCTGATATGGTATAGGTCTCAATTAAAGATATACATTCCAATATAGATTTTTAATTTAAAAAATTTAAACCAAATTGTCCGAAAGGACACCATTGTTATCAATTTAATAGAACGTTGCAACTCTGGAAACAAATGGAAACGAGAACCAAATTTGTCAAAGTAGATGAACTGCAAATTTTAAAGAGAGAGGAAAAAAAAAAAAAAAAAAAAACCAAAGAGAATGAAACTGAAAATGAAACCTTTACTGAACATTGGCTGCGTTGGCATGTTGAAAGACTGATCGCAGCCACTCTTAGGGAGATAAAGAGAAAACAAACTAAAAGGTGCTAAAAACAAAACAACCGAAAAAAAAAAAAAAAAGAAAGAAAAAGAAAGTGGATTTTTTATTTTGGTAAAATAAAAAAGAAATGGACTTGGACATGGTTTTGTTGTCCTGAACGTATAAAAAACTCAAAAATAAAAAAATTAAAAACATAGTAGCATCCAGGCTGATGATCTCATTATATTTAACTAACGAGCACAATTTATAACAACAATTTTCTATGGCACTCGTTTCAAAAACCCAACTTCATTAATTGCTTTGCTAATCCAAAGAAAATTGCTAAATCTACTACAATCCCAGAAACAAACCAGTAGGGAAGAACACACTCTATGGACTTAAACCATCTCTCCTCAGTAAGTTCGTAAGCCCTAAATTTAGTAACAAAATCCTCCTATTGAACAATGAGGATTCAAGAAAAACTTGAACTGGGGGGTGCACCACCACCATAACCTCCACCTCCACGACCAAAGCCAGGCCTTCCACCAGAGCCCTGCAATATGGTAAAAACAAAAGAAGTTTTCAGAATTGTTTCGCAACAGCCAAATTCCTTCTGAAATAAATTCCATCCGCACCAAGGTCAAACCCAGGATTAAGAACAACAAATCACATACCGAGCAGATAAAAATTTGTTGATCAGTACAAAATGCAGTAGCTAAAACATATTAAATTTTTACAATCCCATGGAACCAGATCAAAAAGCAAATTAAGTATAACCGTTTTAGAAACTTGAACAAAAAACAAAAGACTACTTCTACCAGTTCAGTAGGCCAAAAATCCTCTTCTTCATTACAAAAGCATTTACTTACCCTTTACGACTGTATTAGCACTCAGAAGTACCCCACATACAAGTAAAGGGTACATGTGATAGGTAATTTATACCCTAACTGAACAATGAATTGACAAGACAGGGATCCTAACTTCATGAAAAGAACACCAAAACAGAAGCATTACAAGTGTAGAAGCAAGCATAACCACTAATATAATGATTCAGTAAGACTAAAGTATTATACTAAGAAAGCTTTGCATGCTATCTACTATTTACCCGAATATCAAACCAAATAGCTTTCATAATACGAAGATAAACATAGATTTTGAATATCAGGAAATGAAGAAAAATAATAGATAACATTTCCATGAGTGAGAAAATATTTACCCTAAAGGAAGGTTGAAAATCTGCAGGTGCCCCTCCTTTCTCACCAGCAAAATCACCTGAAGGTCCACGAGGACCTCCACGGTATCCATCACGATCACCAAACCTTGAGCCTCCCTCAAAGCGAGGTGGGCCACTAAAAGTTGAAATAGACATAAAATATTAGTCACAGGCATGAAATATTAGCCACATTAACAATGAGAAAGAAAGAAAGAATTTTCGGGAGAGCTTAAATTACCGTGGACGATCACCAGGGGGACCACCCATAGGGCGACTGGGAGGCTTTGCGGATTTCTTCAAGGTAGCGGGCACAATTTCTGATGGAAGATTGAGGTAAGTCCTCAAATGTTCAATTCCATCATTGGTAAGGTACCAATAATAGTGCATCCACGCAAAGGTTTCTCTGACATACTCCTTAGATTTGAAGCTCTGCATCAGTTTGATGACCTGCAGATTTGGCACATCGATCTCTGGGTGCTTGGCAAGATTATAGTCCTTCTTTGCATAACAAACTCCCTCTTTAGATTCAAAATAAAACCCAAAGTTAGATTTTGATAACAATATGGACTCATGGTTTCTCAAATTTGTACTGAGGTAAGCAAGGTTTCAATCCCATTTTTAAATTTACCAAGCACTAAACAACACCGGCAAACACGGATATTAAAGAAAAGAAAATAAGAAAATTGATAACAATTCCCGATAGAACTTTATTTAAGTAAATGGCCGAGTACCTAATTTCCAGCATATAAATGGTATTTCTCAATCATGAAAGTTCCTAAGACTACGACAAAACAAGCTATTAAAGTAATTACCCTGCCTGTTAAATTACTTTTAGTATTTATAAGCATAGAAGAAAATTCAAAACTAACTTCCACAACAAACCAAAACAAAGTGACAAGAAAGTGAATATTACAGAGTGCAGGAGACAGAAAGGAACCTTGAAAGAGGTATTTGCAGATCTCTCTGCGGTTTTTCTCCGGTATAATCTGAAATATTAAGAAAACAAAGTTAGAACCCAAAAAAAAAAAAAAAAAGAAACATAAATATCTGCCAGAAATACAGACAGACGAAATGAGAGGTATATGTAAGCAAGTTCTACCATGGCCACGGGATAACTATACGAGGACGAGGGCGAGTCAAGTGCTTCTCGTTGAGCTTAGGTGGTGCAGACAGTGAGAAAGATTGAGCTCCAAAACCCTAGCTATGATGACGACTTTATATGGATGGAGGAATCGAAGCGGGCCGATTCTGCGATCCACTTGCAGGCCATTCCATTTCATATCTTCTTTAGTAATTGGGCTACAATTATGGGCCGAGTAACTGATTGGTTGGGTTTAGATGGGCCCAACATAGATTAACCCTTTAATTGCAATAATTTTTTTAACGTATATTAAAAATTAACCCAAAAAAAAAAAAAAACCCCAATTATCAAAGTTAAAAAAAGTGAAAAAAAAATTAACGCAAACACTTCCCCCAAAAAATCCGTATTGGCCAGTTTCCGACATTTTTCATTACCGTCTTATGTGGATCCGTTAAAAGATTACTATTTAACGAGGTTTCATATTATTTACTCCCAATAATTTTCCTTTCTGTGTTTTTGATATACACTCCTCGGCAAGTTATTACCATCTTCTTGTTTTTGGCAGCTGGGCGTCAAGGGAGCTATAGCCTATAGGCGTCCAAACCCATAAAAGGCATGCATATATCTAAACCACAAATTAAACACAAAAAAGTGATCTTTTCATTTAACTTGAAATTACATGGCCTAGCAAAATCTGAGCCAAAATGGTTCATCCATGTCGGATAAACTTTACCATAGCGAAAATAGGAATTTATGCTGTACAAAATGGCAATCATGTACAACAACCGAACAACTACATACATAAAATCCAAATGTGAAATTACAAAGGAAAGGGATAGATATATATACATGATACGAGAATTACAAAATTTATTGACATACTGAGTTGTACTGAGTTGTCAATAGCCTTACAACTCTAGAAAATTTTATGCAGGTACAGATAACTATCACTTTATATGCTACTTGAAGCTCTTTGATCCTCATACGTCTTCCCAGCAGTTTCTCTGGTTACCCTCGGTATAAATTGCAAAAGCAGCCACAGCTAACAAAATAAGAAGAAAGCTCATGTACTATACAAACTATGCGACATTCATAGGTCGATCATTATTAATGATTTTATTTGCACCACTATTATTTGTTGTCTCAGAGTCAGTCTCATACGATGATAGCAACCTCCTCTGTATCAAGAGAGAAAAATCAAAATATTAGCCAGCATATAACACCAGTATTTAACTAGGACCAAGAACAATACAAAAAAAACCTTATATGATCTACTAGACCAAAATGGAATTTGACATCTTAAAGAACATGTTTAACCAAAGGGTTACTATTTCTCAGTCAAACAACAAAGAAATGAAACAACCAGAAGTGGAAAGTAAAGCTCAGCAAAACCAACAACTTACATGATCTTCAAAATCAGGGCTGGTAAGATTGATTGACAGGTTTCTCATTAACAATAGCACCTGCATAGGAGCCAAAGTAACATTCAAATTACAAAAGGTATTCATGTGAGAATGCTTGCTGAGGATTTAGCACTAATATTGTTACCAAACATTATTATGTTAACCAGCTATTTCATTGATATAATGACCCAAAGACATACCGTCTCAACATCGATTGGGTCCATCTTCTTAAGTTTCTGCAGATGATCTCTAGCACCAGGATCAAAGACACTACCAATGAAGCTATATACTTGAGAAAAGTCAGGCAGAACTGCACCAAACAAATAGGAATTATGAAGTCAAACGAAACAAACAATAACAGCAGCAAAACAAGTTCTATATCCATATTGTTTAAAAACAACACATAAAGTCACCAAATGGCTATGCGCATTAACCACAATCCCAGAATTGTCTGAGAATCCACAGATATGCAGGACTTTCAAGTCTTACCTCTGAGTGGATGATTATTATTCCCCTGATCAGTTGTTTCACCAGGAGGTCGAATTCTTGGAGTGCTTTCGGTGCTACTGCAACAGTTATTTGCCACAGTTGGCACTGCAAAGCAAAGTTGAAAAGACATTCCGTTTAGATGTCAAGTTTATCATAAACACCATTAATACCCAGAAACTTGGATATAATCAATACTATTATGTTAGGAAAAAATAAAAAAAGTTAAAATTAAACCTTTTGTCCCATTGGATACATTGACTGTCTGTGCAGAATTATTTGTCCAGGTAGAAATAGCAGCACCAGTAATGGGACTTCTATGTACTGTTGAGGAATCTGGCATTTGGACACACCCAGGTTCAACCAAAGCAGATGACGACTGAAAGGCCCCTGACAGTTGTGTGAGTGCTGGAGCTGACAGCAAAAACAATATATAAGCCAAGTTCCGGTAAGTTAACTTCACCACAGATATACACACCAAAGAACACATCCACACCATTTTTAGAAGCTTTCTGAGGGTATGGATGAGCAGCCTTCCGTTTTGGCCGAGGTGGAGGTAGATGTTCACTTGTCCCGCTCTTCTGAACCTTCAGAAAGTATTTCTGTGCATGACTACGTATCTGCAAAAGTGCATTTCGTATGGTATTGGTATTTGTTTCAACATGAGATGTTAGCTCTATTAATTATGCCACTTCAGGAAAACATAAATGAGATTTTTTAACAATAACTAAAAAAGCAAGCATGAGGAAAGAACATAGCCATAACATAAGGCAATAAACAAATGAAACACATATAAAAACATGGCAAAAATAATAAAAACAGATTTAAAACAGTAGATAATAGAAATGATGTTTTGCAGAGTAGAGCATACCTGTATAACAGTCTTCGACCCAACAAATGCTTCAATTTTTTTCCAATCACGGTCAAAGCTGAACACAATCAAGGGACATTAAAAAAAGGAGTCAGTGAATAATCCAGAATCACTAAAGCATAAAACTGAATGAAATCCTTGTCATTGAACAAGTAAATTTAGCTTTACCCTCAAAAAGAAGCTTTCCACCACAACCCTTTTTAACTTCACTAGTTAAGATCCCAATGGACAAAGCACCTAAATTGATTTAATAGAGGAAATATAAATTCCTCTTTCTCATAAGGGTGACGTAACATGAATGTAAAAAGCATCTAGCCACAGAACTGTTGTAGATTAAAAGATTTTCTCATTTTTATCTCCATAAATACATCATGTAATTGTGGCAAAAATAGAGTCCCAATATTTCAAGAAATGAGCACTATGTTCTTATTTCTTAAGAGATAAAATAAAAGTAAAATTTAAAAATAAAAACAAGAAGAATAAATATTTTAGGTTAAAACAATTGCAAGCAGCATGAACCCGCTTACTTTTGGCAAGAGAAGAACGCATAACAGCATGGGTAAATGTTACCAAATAATCGCATAAATCCTGATAAAAAGAGCAGTTTTTACTTTTTTTTCTTTGTTAATATTGTCAAAAAGAAAATAAATTTTACATCATGGATTAAAAAAATGGCCAATGTCCAAAGCAAAGCAGACTAAATCCACCTCCTTAAAACCGAGAAAAGAAACTATCTGTAAAACTCCATTTAATAACATATTAAAAAAGTGAAGAATTTGTAAAGATGTTGAAAATTTCTTAAGCAAAGCAAATAAAAAAATATAAAAAAAATCATTTCCAAAATGAAAAACATTCTTCCATCTTCCTAACAAATTTGCTATTTGACAGCGAACAGAGTCCAAATCTGTCAAACCCGCTTCAAAAACCTAAAACCCTAAATCCCGATTCACCAATTAAACACATACGCAATAGAGAGAGAGAGAGAGAGAGAGAGAGAGAGAGAGAGATATGAATTGTAAGGTATAACTTACAGTTGGAGGGCTTCGAGAAATTTGTCGTGCTCAGGCTCAGTCCAGCTCTCTCTGGACTTGGTGATGGTGTAGGGTTTCCGGATCTTCTTAGACAGATCCTCCGACGACGAAGAAGTCGACGCCGTTGTGGCAGTGGCGGTGATAGTGGCGAAAGGTCCGAGTCCGGGTAACGCCATTCCGTTCGGATCCAGAAAGAAGCCCTCCGCCGGGTTCGGGTTCTTGGATACCATAAAGAGAATGAAAAGAGAAAAGAAAAAATGAAAACTGGTGGTGGGTTTTAGCTTCGGTGGAAGAGACGACAAATTACACCTCCTGTTGAACCCTTTTGGTTTAATTTTAAATGTGAAGACTCGAAAGATGATTTGATTATATACGTCCTAGGTTTTGGTGCTTGAGAATATTAGCCAATAGTTGATCGCCACGATTGAACATTGAACATGTGAAAATTAAAGCGTAACAATTAAGCATAAATAATGTTCAATAGATGTGCTTCATCATCCACGTGTTGTGTGGCCTATATTTTGTCCCAATTAAAATCTTCTACTTATTTCATAAAACTATATATATAAATATATTACTTTTGTCTAAAGTATTTCAGAAATATAGATATATCATCATAATCCATATTAACAATTATTAATAATAAAAAACAAGTGACATGCTTTCAATAGAATCAAAGCATTGTTTATCTACGAGTATAAGAAACACTAATAAAAATGTTAGCTATATTTGAAATTTGTCAATAATTTAGCATCTTAATCGGAAAATGTTAGATTATTTATTGTTAACTTAAAGGAAATGGAATAATGATAATGAAAAGAAAAATAAAATTACACGTTATTTCATTAAACTTTCAATGAAAAATAATCAAATTCATACGATTTTAATCCAGATTTTCTTCAAAAAAAAATTTATGAGTTAATAAGAAAATTTATAGGTTGAAAAAGCATACGCGATGTAGGTGATTATATCTCCAGTAGAAAACAACATCGGATGAGGAGGAAAGGTGGTGCACTGTCACTGAGAGAGTCGGTTATGGGAGAGAAAAAGACAAGGAGGATAAAATTTTGCTTGTTTAGGAAGCCACGTGGCAGACACATTTAAGTGATGAGGTGTTGGGGACGAAATCTATGATGATCTGATGCGACCCATATCCCTCGGTGAGTTTTTTTTTTTTTTTTGAAGAGAAGAGATCCCTCGGTGAGTTAGTGGCCATAAACCTGCTTCAGCCTACGACGCATCACACAAGACTAAGATATTTTATGTGGGACCTCCCCATTTTGCTTTTCATGTGAGGTTGTCAAATATCTCATATATATATATATATATATATATATTTTTTTTTTTTTCAACCAATGAACAAAAAAAATTAAAATTATTTACTTTTTTTTGGGTAAATAAATTTCTTGCACGTTTTGATTTTCTTTGCATTCTTTTAAATTTTTCTTTGATTAAAATAAACTGAACAATATTTATTTATATATGTCAACGTCAGATTTTCAAAACCATAAAACCTTTTTTTTTTTTTTCAAATTTTCTTTTACTCTTTTTAATTACATGTAGTACGTGATATTTTACATATTTTAAATTGGACTTATGAGTTAGTTGGATGAAATTTTTGGACTTAAAAGTGGTATATTCAGGCTAACAAAATTGAACTGGACAAAGCCCAAAACAAAAATCATATGGGTCGACGCTGAATCCATTGTGCATTTGTTTCTCGTCTAGACTTTGGGTTTTAGCATGTGCAAGCGGGCCTTCAACGGCCCCAATATGTACAAGGGAAATTACGTCCACGTGCGAAAGTAGACATGGTGGATGTCAAACTCGGAAAGATTGTGCCAAGAATTAGTGAGCAACACGGTTATAAGCTCTTATGCAACATTATTTTTTTTAGTCAATTCCCTATTTGGGTTAGTACATCATTGTCAAATTTACCGTACAATTTTACAATTTTATTGAGATGAGGATAAGACTATGTAAAATCTTTGTAGCTTCTCCTCCATTTGTGATTTTAAATGGATGGAGTACACCATGAGGCACAAATGAAGTTTATTAGAAATTGAATCTACAATTTTAGATTCATAAAGTCGGAGAATGATGGTTTCTTTCCATTTATTCCACCCTCGGATGCTTATGTGCAACATGTTATTAATATGATAAGTGAAAATAAATTATATGATATTAAGTCTGAGCTATATAACTAATTTCTTCAAGTAGGTAATCGTTGATAGAAAAAGCTTTCATTTCATTTCAAAATCCCATCAATTGTTGATATGAATTATTTTTAATGCAACAATTTTTGACCAAGCTCCACCACCCATTGCAAACCGAGCTTTTACAATAAATCCAATCTAATTTGAATTTCGCTTAGTCCACTCCAAAATTATTTTTTATTATAACATAGATGAGGGAGATATTTTGCTAGATCAAACATTTAACTTTAAATTGAAAGTGTATTTTTAATTATACAATTATTAGGCTAAAGCTATGAGTAACACTAATACGAGAAAGGTAAAAAGAAATTTGGAATATCACCTTATGGAAGGTAATGTAAAACCAAAAGAGTACATTTAATATACCATGCAATGTCTAAACCGTTACTCTTTTTTTTTTTTTTTTTTTTGGTGGCTGAAAATCTAAACCGTTACTCATGTCACATAAATAAATGTCAAGAAAATTATAAATACAAGCGGGGATGGTCTTGTTTACAATTTCTTCCTTTTTTTTTCTTTTTTTTTTTTCCCTCCTTGGTTGACTTGACTGGATGAAGCTTACGCCACAAGAGTAAAAATAAGAGAAGAGAGAGAAGGCAAATGAAGGACGCAAGAGGCAGGCGAATGCCGCGTTTAGGCTGTACATCTGTCCATGGACCCCACATAGCACTGAGGTTATTGGACGGGTGAGACTAACACGCACAAAGGATACTTCCTGGAAAGTTAGGTCCCGACTCAACTTTTTGATCGGACTGAATTTTGATTCAAAAAAGTGAGCTGAATATACGACGTCGTTAAATACGTACGAAAGCACTCGGAGGAAAAACTTAAAAAAAACAAAAAAGAAAATGGTGTGCGATGCTTTACATTATAATTAACTCTGTGGGGCCGACCAGCGTCCTGTACAAGAAAAAAAAAAGGATTTATTGACCGTCGGCTTCCTATTTGCTTTGACTTGAGTTGACTGATGATTGCATTCCACTATAAATCAAGTTTCCAACTCTCTCCCCCAGCAGTTCACGAACATCTCTCTCTCTCACTCTCTCTACTTCTCCCCCAAAATCCTTCTGCTTTTGTTGCCTTCTTAGTTTGGCTTCTCCCCTTCATACTTAATCCTTTTTCAGATCTCTCAAACTCAACAAAAATGAAGGTTTGGCTTCTAGTTTTCTTTTTCTCATAGCAAGCTGTCATGGGTTTCTTTCTCTGAGTATACAAATTTCAAATGATTTATGGGTTTTGATCTAATGAGTTCCTTCTTTGTTTTTTTAATGACAGAAAGTGGTGTTGAAGTTGGACTTATACGAAGACAGAGCCAAGAAGAAAGCTATGAAGACAGTCTCTGGCCTTTCAGGTATTGTTTTTTTCCTTTATAAATCAGCAAAATGTTAAGTTGTTATTAATCTCTGTATTAGATACTGAGTTCTTAATTTGGTATGGTAATAACGTTTCAGGGGTTGATTCAATTTCCATGGACATGAAGGACAAGAAATTGACAGTGATTGGAGATGTAGATCCGGTGGATCTAGTGAGCAAACTGAGGAAGATTTGCTCTGCAGATATACTCTCAGTAGGACCTGCAAAAGAGCCAGAGAAGAAGAAAGAGGAACCAAAGAAAGAGCAGCCAAAGAAGGATGAGAAGAAGAAAGATCCGAAGGAAGAATTGGCTGAGTTAGCCAGGATATATCAGCAGGCTTACCCTTACCATCCCCAGGCCAACGCATATTATTACCATGTAAGAAGTGCAGAGGAAGATCCTAATGCTTGTGTTATCTGTTAATTTCAGATTTATCTGAAATTAAAGAAAAAATAAACAAATAAGAAGAAGAGGGAAAGGGGGTGGGGGAAAAGCCAAAAAAAAAAAAAAAAAAAAAAAATGAAGAAGAAGAAAGAAAGAAAGTACAAGTTGGTGAAGAAGAATTTTTTATTTAATTTTCTGAGTTTTTCACAGTTTGGTGTTGAGATGGAAAAGAGAGGTGATATGTACAGTTAAGAAGTGTTGGATTAGTCTTTGATGTTATTATTATTCCAGATGAAATAAATAGAATTTTGCTATTACCAAATGAGTTAGCATTGCTTTTGTCTCATAATATTATTTCTTCTCGAATAGCCCTGTGCTGGGTTGAACTTTTAAAATTAATGAGTTAGTGAGCTATATAATTATAAACTTTTGTTAATATATTATATAAAAAAATACTTTATTAATACAGAACAAAAAAAAAGCTTTTTTTCTTTATAAAAATAAAATTTTATTGCTTAATAGCGTATAATTACTGTATATGAAATGAAGGCCAAGGTCTAATTTACCAATAAAAAAAAAATAAATAAATAAAAGGACGAGGTCTAGCTCCTTGCTTTTTTATGCAATTTGAGTGGAATAATTGAAAAATATAAATATGAATTAAATGTAATATATTCATTAATTTGTAAATTTATATTTTTTATTATTTACAATATAAATTTTTTTTTTGGGGAGCCATTTTTAGTGTTTTAAATTCATAAAGACGAACTAAACTATTGATGATTATTTTAAAAACCAAACTATTTTGGATCATAAGACCTCCTTCCCCATCTTTTGAATTCTATAACAATAGAAGAATTTGAAATCTTTCCCTCATGATTTTTTTTTTTTTTGGTTTTTATAAATATATATATTGTTGCATCTTTGTCGCTCTTAAATGGAAGTATCCAATTAATTTAAAAAAAAAACTATTTTTTCAAATTTTAAATTCAGATTCATATTTATATATTCTATTTGTATTCTTATTCATTCCTTTAAAAAAATTTACAATTTGTCCTCTAGTGTTATTGGAGTAGAAGGTTAAGCACTAAGCTACATTTTGTAATTTATCAAAAAAAAAAAAAAAACATTTGTATACTGTACGCAATCAGATAAATAGATATATGTCAGCACGATTCATAACAATGGAGAAATTAGGGAAAACAGCAAAAGAAAACGTCGACTTCAACAAATTCAAGATTACCACAAAACTTTTAGAAAGTGACCTTGAGTTGAGCCGCCCAAAATGATGACATTATTACAAGGATATGCAAATTCAAGTTTTCAACAATGACATAAGCTAGCCAACTTTATCACACTTTTTTAAATTTAATTTTATAACAACGACGTGAAGGTAAAGGTGAAGCAATAACGTGGAACGGTCCAAATTGATTTCATAGTGCCACAAAAATACTATATGTTAAGACAATTTTACGATGAAACTTTTTCAATGGTTGCATTTTTAAAAAAATTTAGACCACGATGGGAATTCATGGTTCTGTATAATTATTTCTTGAAATAAGAAAACGTCTTTATCAAGAATTGGAATCAAGACTGGTTTTTGAAATATTATGGTATTTAATGGTTATCATAATCAAATATGGTCAATGGCACATGCCTTTTGCAAAATAAAATAATCAATACATACGTCCATATGATAAGATCATCTCACATTATTAGCTGTAACTTTGTTTAGCTTCTCTTCATGTCGTTTTTTATGTCTATTTAGCGTTTGGTCTATGTAGCCAGCCACTTGGACTTTTAGTACCGAAAGGAAAATTAAAGATTAAACTAGTAATAAATGATAAATTAAATGATTTTAACTTAGAGATAATTACACATATATCAAAATTTTTTTTTTTAATATTTATGAACTCATATATCAACTTCATGATTCTACATTTTCATAGCTATCTATGAATCATATTAGATTTGAAGGATCTTGTACTCGACGCCCCCAGTAAGAAATTTTTTTGGTTGGTCGACAAATTTTTTTTATTTTTATATTTGAAAGTGACAAATTATTGTGTTATTATAAATTAGTTGTTAAGCACAAGATGCGGAGATGGAATCAATCTATATTGTAAGAACTCAGATCTGTAGGAATTAATTATTATCAAGGTGATCTGGAAAAATATAACTAATCAATGTTAATATTTGTTAATTATATGGTGATTAAATGTATCTAGATATATGATATAATTGATTAATAAATAACTAATAGTAAATAAGTTAATGGAGGCCTAAAGCAATGGTTAATCTTTCATGGAACATTGTGCAGGATCTGCTAGTCAACTAGGAACTTAATAATAATTATTATTATTTTGAAAAAGTAACTTAATTAATTTGAGATAAACATATACAGAATACTGATTGCTGACTGACTTGAGAGTGGTTATGACTGGGACAATTTGAAAGGATCATTTAATTAAGTGGTTAATTAATTGTTCATGGAACACAATGTGCAGGATCTGAAAGTCAACATTGGATTGCTTAATCAATCTATTAAGTAGAGTTAATAGTAGAGCACTTATTTGAGAGTGATTATCATCATTAAGACAACTTGGAAGAATACCTTACAGAAACTACCAAAAAATTACCTAAATAAATGACTAGACTACAATAGTCCAGTGTGTATATTAGGCAAAAAATAAAGTTGTTTTTTCTTTTATTGTACTTTTAGATAAGTATATATATATATATATATATATATATTAAAAAAAAACGGATAACCATGGAAATTCATGTATTATACAAAAGAAAGAAATACTAATGCTCCTGTAAATTCATCAAATATTTATTGCCAAATAATTAAAAAAAAAATTATGAAATATTGCTTTTGTCCTCGTCTTCTTCCTCCTTCCAAATCTCAACCCAATTCTGTTGTGCTTCTTCCAAACCCAAAAGCGAACCTTTCTTGTCTGGGTTCCAACTTGTAGACAAAGCCCCATAAGGAAGCCCAAGGGCTGATGTCCCAAAAAAGAACAACGTTGTCAAGAATGGTACCCAAAGTGGCACATCCCATAGCTGTTGCTCCTTAACCACTCCGAAGAATTTCAACACTGCTATACCAACAGCCATTGGAAGACCCACAGAAACAGCAATTCTAACAAGCATTCTCTCAAACACCACCTGGGGAATCTCCTCGTTGTCTCCATTACCATCCTTGTTGGAGAATTCATTTGTGGGCTTTTGTTTTATGGTACTATTGGCCGGTGCATTGCTGCCAAATCCTTTGGCATTGGCGTGTGGATAAAGGGTTTTACTGTGACGGTTTGGGATTTGCAGGGTTGTGTGGTGGTGGGTTTGATTTTTCAGTTTCCATGGAGAAGATTTTGAAAGGAAGAGAGATGGTTGAGAAGAACAAACCAGAGTTTTCATGGTTGTTTTTTTTTATGTAAATTCCATTTGAGCATTATGTTTTGCATATTCTTATGGATAGAAATCTTATCCAAAAACCAAATGAATGGTGTTGGGGGAGACTTTGTTTTGTTTTATTAGAGAGATATTTCTTGCCTTTTATCTCTTCGTGTCTTTTTTTGTTTGGAAGATATTTCTGGTAATAGAAATATAGGAAAATTTCACATTCGAAATGTAGGAAAATAGAAATTCCTTTTTGCAATTAAATTCTTAATAAGCATGAGATATGAACATAACTTCGTATTAAGCTGTCATCTGAGTCACCTATATGATTCCATCATATCCAAGAGCATTTAATGAAAATGGCCCAGTTATTTTTTTCTAATATAAATATTTTGTTTACATTTATTCTTCCTGACTAAGAAATATGTTGAATATTTTACATTTTAACTCTGCGTTTGGCTACCAAATCAAACCACAGCCTGACCGATTAACATGCTTATTTCTTTGCTATGCTACCAACAGACATGACTATCAAAATGATAATAATAACAATAATAATAAAAAAATTAAAAATTGAAAAACAAAGAAAAATAAAAAAAGGGGATGTTTTTTCTGTTTCCTCCTCCTTTATTTATAAAGCTTGTTGGATTCAATATTTCAATTTTGTCGGTTTTAAGTTTCAATTTTCCATAATAGGAAAATATGAAAGTATACTTTTCAGCCAAATGAAATTCATTTTGATTTTTTTTAATACATTTCATTTGCATGTAGTTTTCTTTACATTATTACTCCAATAGAAACTAGAGAGAGACCCTGGAGAGCCATGAAAATGGCGGCCATATCAAGTATGATATGTCCCATTAAACATAATTGCGTAAAGGACACTTCTTTATGTATTACATGCGCTAACAGAATCTTTTGCTAAAATACATGATATGATATGTCACAGAGTTTTTCAAACGCTAATGATTATGCTGTATGATTAGGGTCCAATATTAGCTGATATTTTCTTGATGTACAAGGGAATCGAATAAAAAACACATGATAAATAAATAAATAAAGTAAAATGTAATTATTATTATTATTTTTTAAAAAGATGGGTAGAGACAAAAGGTATGTACTGCCAAAAGAAGCCTTGAGACAACATAAACTCTATTGATAGAAGCTTTATGAATCAATGGGTTTGTTAGAGCTTCTCATATGACTTTCTTGCAATCTGCAAAAGTAAAAAGTTAGATGTTAAAAAGGTTGTTTCATATGACAGAGAATACTAAATGGCTTCAGTGTATCCGAGAATTGGTCTCTCAAGCACAATTCATGGATAAGAATATCCCAGAATTAGAATTTTTTTGGTCAGCAAATTAAAAGTTTTGAGCGTCTAACTTCGTTTACATTCCAGCTCCAACTATTAGAGTTTGCTCCTTCTATTATTTTTTATTTTATTTTATTTTTTTCTTTCATGTTTCTATGAGCTATCTGATCAAATAAGGGATCAGAGCGCTCCAAGTGTTCGAACTAGTCGTTAATGGTTGGCTACTATTCATGAAAATCATCACCAGGTACGAATTTCAACAAAGATATCAAGTCAAAAGGGAAGCAGAAAATATCGAAATTTCGCCGAGCATTCCTTTTTTCTTTGCTTCAATTGGAAATGGTATAGTCTGCTTTAGACATCATAACTTTTACTGAGACTATTTTATGGGATATTGTTGCTATCTGTTAGTTATATGATTCAAAGAAGTCAAACTTGAGGCTTACTCTTGCTATATAGTTGCTGTCATCAAAACTACATAGTTTTACTTTATTGGGTTATGACATATCATTAAACATAACAGTGAGTTTTGGCTTGATGGTTTACCAAGAAGCTGGTATGGTCATATAAAGCCTTCAAAGGATCCTAACAGTAATAGAGTTCTGCAGTAACGATTTTTTGATAAAAGAAAAATTCTCTTTGGTGTAATATCATCTAAGTTCTCTTTCTCTTTCTCTTTTGGTTTTCTCTTTAGAATCCTCTTGGATGAGAGTTATGAGTGAAAAATGTTGTAAAAGGGAATTATTGGATATGGTATGTGGGTTTAGAATAGCTTCTAAAACCAAAGAAAGAGAACTACATAATTTGTGAAATACATTTAGTTATAGTACATTGAACTCTTTGTGGAGCTCCAAGGACGTAGATTCAATCTTGAATCGAACCTCGTAAATTTTTGTATTATTTTAATTTATTTTATTTGTTTATTTCTTGAATTTTAGTGTTGTTGAAATTGTAACACTATCTACCTATAAGCTTAAATTGACACATTCAAAATAATTTTGTTGACATATAATAGTACCTTTTGAAATGTCAATAGAATCAGCAACACTAAAATCTTGCGTTATTCAAAGGGAGAAAAACCAAACATAAAGTTTTTAACGTACTTGGTGTGAGGATGGTGAGCTGAAAACGGGGCCAACAGATTGGCCTAGAGATTTTGGTGTGGAATTCCTAAGGGATGCATATAGAGTTAGTCTGTGAGAGGTGGACGAGTATATGCAGTCATTGGCGAACGGAGTATAGAAGTGTACGACGAAAGTGGAGAGAACTCTGAGCTTCTCCTATGAAGATGAGAAAATGATTTCTCTGGAGATGTTGATGATGATCTTCTTGATGCTTTGAGGTTGATTTTGATTCTGTAAAGGTAACATATCACAAACCAATTTGTAAGTTACTGCAAACATAGGATAAGACAGACGGGACAAAATGTTCACCATTCACTTGTTTTGGACATAAACATACTGATCAGTTTCATCCAGAATATCTTCCTTGGAAACAGAATAAACAACTTTAGTGTTATATAAGAAAGAAAGCGAATAAGAACAAAGTTTAGGCAATTTTAATGATGCATATATTTGACATCTTTATAGAGGGTTCTTTTTGGTTAAGAATGCATGAATTTTAAGTCAATTTAGCAATTCATAAGGTTCTAATAAGTTTTTAACAAAGTAGAAGATGGGATTGCAAATGTCAAGGCCTATCCAAATTTTTTTACCAGAATCCTAGACAAGCCCTGATCCCAGGGAAACCCTACCGGACCCTCCAATGGAAAATCCGGCAGAATCTCCCCTAAGGGTTGGACTTACCATAATTTTCCTGCACTGAAAATACACTTCTATATACACCACTTTATTCCTCCCATATTACTACAATTTAAGTTCCACAGCTGGTAGTACTTCGATAACAAATTATATAAAAAGGCATATAAAGGAATTAATTTAGTAAATAACCAATTAAGATATACCATCACAGATTCTTGTCCGCCCACACCACCCACTTAGTGCTGCACATGTCAAATACACTTTAAATATCGTTTTACAAATATGCCAATGCGTAACATAGAAAGAAAGGTAAACTACATCACATTAACAATCAAAAAACAATAACAACGTTTTAACGATGATGGTATTGATGTAACTTGCCTAAGGGCTATTATATTCCCACACATGTATTAATGCAACTTGCCTGAGGGCTATCTCACATGCCCAGAGGCTACACTTGTCTGAGGACTATTATACTTGTCCGATGGCTATCTTTCTTACCCGTAGGCTATGATACTCATCCGAAGGTACCATATGGTAGTAACAATAATAAAAACTATAACAAAATTAAAATTAAAGATCTCATAGTAATGTTAATAAAAATAAAAATCAATATTATTTACTAAAATCTCAATAACTGAGAATGGCAACAGCGATGATACTTCATATGTAACACCCCATCCCGAACCATGTCGGAATTTTTGCACGTTGACCGAGGTTGACTGTTGACCGTTGACCAAGGGGTCAAAAGTTGACTTTTTGATCCGATTGGAATTCTAGGTTGACTGAGGTACCGTTACAAAGTACACATTGGCACGAGTTCGTAAACTAGTAGCACTTTCAAAACGGAGCTACGGTTTGAAAGTTATGAGCAAAACAAGTTGAGGTCCAAACTGTCCAAGGGGTGCCGGAGTTGACTTTTTATTCATGCAAGGTTGAGCTTTGACTCATGCAAGGTTGCAAAGTGTTCGTCAATACGAGTCCGTAGACTAGCGGCACGTCCGATTTGGACATGTGGTTTGAAAGTTATGGACCTGTAGAGTTTTTCAAATACTGTATTATTTTAATATTATTTTTTAAACACGTAACGATGTGCCACGTGTGACTTAATGAAGTTGATCATGTGTCACCATGTTGAGAAGCCACATGTCAACCATGTGTAATATCAAATTATTTTTATTATTATTTTAAATAATAATATTTTTTATTTAATTATTTTTATTTTTCCTTTTTCCTTTTTCTTTTTCTTTTCCTTTTTCTTTTCTTTTTCTTTTTCTTTTTCTTTTCTTTTCCCCACGTGGGAAAACACCCTTCCCTTTCTTTTCCCTTCCTTCCCTTCTTCTTCCCCGAGCCCGACAGAGACAAAACGTAGACTTTTTTTTTTTTTTTTTCTCTCTCTCTCTCTCCTTTGACTCTCTCCCTCTCTCTGTTTGACCACCATTTGGTCGGATTTCAGTCGTCGGAATGCCACATGCGCCGGCCACCGGTGTATCCCATCTCCTCGCGATCTCGGCCTTCAAATTTCCCGGCCAGTCGCCGCCGGATGCGCTCAGATCGGGCCGGCGAAGTCGGCGGCGGCCGATTAAGTTTTTCAGGCGATTCTCGCCGTTTCCGACCAACCCAGCTCGACCCATACCTCTATTCCACCATTTTCGACCCCTCTGAGTCCAAATATGGCCTCCAATCTCAAAAATTCGAAGCGGTTTGCGAGATACGAGGAATTGAAAATCGGCCGAAGCTTTCCGGCCAAATTCAGGCCACCTCCGGCGGAATTGGGGTCGATGGAGACCAGATTGGTAATCCTCGTCGCTCAAGCTTCGATTCGGTATATAATTTGTCAATTTTGGTTAACGTTTGTGTTTGACCCCCCCGGGTACCAGGTATTATTTACCCGATTAAAATATTAATTTATTTGACTGTGTGTGAATTGTGTTCTAGGAGCACCGGTGAGTCGTGGAATTGATCCCATGGTGGATAATGGTTTAATTGCGTGCTCCAGGTGAGTGACCCACCTTTAAAAATATTTTGGGCAATTTATTATATTTATGTGGTATTAAATTGATATCTGTAATTGGTGCTCATGTGGCGTATTTTAAATATAATCGGAAAAATATTATTTTATATATATATATTTACCCATTGGTGCTAAATGAAATTTTGGGGTCATTAGAAATTCCCGATTATTATTTTATTGTGATTAAATGATATTTATTACACATGAGCAAGTATTTTCAGTAATTGCTTGTGTCTGGATTTTATATCATTTTTGGGCAATTAATTATGTTTAATTGGTATTTAAATTATGCTCATGTGGTACAATTTTGGTTATGGTTTTATTGTAGTTTAATTTATTTATTATGCATGAGCAAAGTATATTTCGGTAATAATCGTACGTGGTTTTAAGTATTATTTTCGGGCATAATTGGGTTAAATATTTTATGAAAATATTTGTTTAAATTTTATAAATTATGCCCGCGGTATTTTTATGGTTGCATCTCGTATTTCGAGAAAATTGTGGTTTGTTTGTTATCGATGGTTCGTACCGATGTGTTAAATAAAAATATGTGGGATGATAAGTGTGAGAATTTAATATATTTTCCATGGTAATTTTGGAAAACGGTACGGTTAGTTAATAATAATTGTTTTAGACGCACTCATACAGTATCGGTGTTCTGGTGTATGGACACGTGGTAGCGCGCAAGTATTATGTGGTTTAGCGCGCAGGTATTATTTCTCCCGTGGTTGCCATTGGACTGGGCAGGCAAGTTTGATATTGGCCACAGCCGCCCTTCCCTTGGCCGGGATGATGGTTTCAGCAGCGGTATTGTCGGGACGCCGAAGTGCCGTTTGCAAGTTTCTCTCTTTAACCTCCCGGCCAGTCGGTGCTCAGGACGCTGGGTATCAGAGGGCATCACTGGTATATGGTGTGGTGCGTCACGTGTAATTTTCAAATAATGTTTCAAACCCCAAAGGCGTTCAAAAATTATTTATTATAATTTATTACATTTTAATTATATATATTGGGGTATGTATTTATTTATTTATTGCTTATCAATGGTTTAATCCCTTGGTTTTCGGGGAGTACGTACATCGGGTTTTGTGAAAATGTTTTAAAAGGGGAACATTTCCAACGGAGCGAATAGTGAGGGTTTTGAGAGAAAGTATTACTTCAAATGTTTATTTATTTATTTGTTTGGTATTGATTTATTAAATCCCTTTATTTGGTATATTATTAATATTAAAGGTGTACAGTAGATAGAGTCACTCACTGAGATGATTAGCATCTCACACTCTTAAATTCCGTTCCCCTAGGTCCAGGTTGGAGACGTTGATTGTCCGGGGCGAGCCCAACGTCTCAGTTCGTTTGCCGAAGGTTCAAGAAGTGTTTCTTCCCTTTTTCCTCTCTATCCTGTATTGCTTCTTATCTGTCATTGTATAAATTCCACACTTATCTGTATAATGCTCTGTATACTGTATTGGACGTGTAGTTTTTATTTATGCACTGGGTTGCTGCTGTTGTTATTTGAAGTGTTGAAATTTGTGGAATCAATTTGTAGTATTGTGGGAGGAATAATGGGATGTTATAGAAGTGTGTTTTCAGTGCAGGTAATTTTTGGTTAGTCCTACCCTTAGGGGAGGTGCTGCCGGATTTTCCGTTGGAAGGTTCGGTGGTACTTTCCTGGAATCAGGGCTTGTCTAGGGTTCCGGGGAAGGAATTCTGGACGGGTCCTGATATCATAATAGTTTTGTTAATAAATACCATTGATAATAACAATAATATCAACTATAATAATAATAATGATAATAATAGAAATTGGGATTACAATAAAAATAATCATTATAAATAATAATAATAATCCCAATAACAATAACAATAATGATTAAATAAACAGTCAAATACAATTAATAGTAATAAGGATATAATAACATTGATTAAGAATATTAGTAAGAAATTAAATCATAAATAGATAATATAACATAAATACATAAAATCATATCTTAAATTCCATAGCATAAAATGAAATATGCACGCTCTTAATGGAGATACGTACGATACCTTCTGACATGCTACGTGATCCACGATTCCAGCTGTCGCCTGCACCTTGCTACTAATACAAACCAGGGTGGTTGCCTACATTGGCCGTCCGATTCCCTGGACTTGTAGGTAACATGGTTATGAGGCTAGCTCTACATGGACCACATTTGTTCGCTGCCTCCGTATGGTGCGGTATATACAGTATAATATCAAATAATATAACATACAAATATATATACGAACACACATATCTATATATATATATATATATATAAATATACTTGATGCACCATACTATATATCAGTGGTGCCCGAAGGTACCCAGCGTCCCGAGCACCGACTGACGGGAGGTTAAAGAGAGAAACTTGCATACGGTCACTTCGGCGTCCCGACAGCGCCGCTACTTAAACCGTCATCCCGGCCATGGAGGGGGGCGGCATATGGCCAATATTAAACTTGCCTACCCTCGGTCCGATAGCAACTCAAGGGAGACATTACAACTTGCGCGCTTATCATAATCACATATACAGTACAGAACACTGGTACGTATATGGGTGCATCTAAAATAAATAACCATATTTATTATTAAAATACGTAATTTTTTTTTTTCCAAAATTCACCGTGGAAATTATACCATTTTTCGAATTCACCATCCCACATTTTTCTTTAATAACTCCAGCATAAATCCACCGATAATAATATACAATTAATTTTTCCCCAAATCATAAAATCAATCAAATAATATTCCAAGGGCATAATTATATGATTTGAGACCACCAAATTTAAACCAATATTTTCCTCGAAATATTTAAACCAAATCATGCCCAAAAATAATATTAAAATCCAAATACACTTAATTAAATGAAAACACCTTGCTCATACGTAATGAGTACAATTAAATCACAATAATAAAATCGAGAATTCCTTAATAAACCAAATTTCCATTTAGCATCAATAAACATAATAAAGTTTAAATCATAATTTCATAAAATTAGTCTCTTCCACAATAATTCAATTCAACATAATTTGGCATCTTCAATATAAATAATAACTTAGTTAAATATCCAACACATAAAAATTCATTTTTCAAATATTTAATTAACACAAAATATACTTAACTTATCAACCCAAAATATAAATATGAGGCAATATATATACTAAATCAACATAACTTAGCATCATAAATTTAAATAGCAGTTTCTTAAATATTAAACACATTTAAAAAAATATATATATATACACAGTAAAACCTTTAACAACCAATTTCACAAGCGTAATGTCCAGATACATATGTATAAATACATTTGGATATGCAGAATCAAAGACTTCAACAATACATATTTATACATGTATATATATATAAATACACCCACTCACACATCTCAATATATATATTCACATATCACCATGTATTTATATACATCACTGCACATGTATATATATATATATATATGATGCACGTATTTATCAATACTCCCATACACATATATACAGAAGACGCACACACACACACACACATATATATATATATATATATATATAATATACAATTTAATTTATTAATTTAATCAAAAATACCAACCTCTCAAATACACATCCATAATTACAAACAAGATATCAATGCGAAGCTAAGGATATGGAGAATGAAATTCTGACCTTCGATTGGCTTGAAACCGCCGGCGGTGGCCGGAATTTGCGTCGGAAGACGTTGCCGACTTGCCCCCCCTGGTACACCATGAACGAGCTTGAATTGGAGAAATTGAAGGTCACCATCAGCTTCAGAGGGTCTAAATTAAGGGGAAGGGACCGAGAACCCAGTCGGAAACGTCGAGAATCCGGTGACCGGACGAGCTGCTGCCGTCGGCTTCCATGGCGGTTTCCCGGCGCGTCAATAGCTTCCCCGGCGACCTAAGCACACTTCAACGAAGCTCACATGATGGGCTGCCAGTTGGTGTGGTCGGTGCAACTTGGGTGCGCCGGAGGACGGCGAATTCGGCCGGAGAGAGAGGGACAGCTGCCGCCGCTTCCACCTCTCGATCTGGGCGCGTCGCCACCTGACCGACCACCAAATTAGGCAGCCAAGCTCGCCGACGGCTGGGCTATGTCTATGACTGGTGCGTTTGGGCAATGGGTGGCCGGAAATGGTGAAGGCCGATGGACCCGAGGGAGAGAAGAAAAAAAAGAGAAGGAAGAAAAAGAAGAAAGAAGAAGAAGGATCGGGGGGCTGGGTCCCCTTTTTTCCCACGTGGGGGAAGGAAAAAAAAAGAAAAAAGAAAAAGGAAAAAAAGAAAAAGAAATAAAAAGGAAATAAAATAAAATAAAATAATTAAATAATAATAAAATAATATTATTGTATGAAATAATAATAAAATAATATGGCATTTAACCATAGTTGACATGTGGCATCTCACCATTATGACACATGGCACATTTAATTAAGTCACACGTGGCATACTGTTCACATATTTAAAAATAATATTAAAATAATACTGTATTTGAAAAACTCTATAGGTCCATAACTTTCAAACCACATGTCTAAATCGGACGTGCCGCTAGTCTATGGACTCGTATCGATGAGTACTTCACAACCATGCATGAGACAAAGCTTAACTTTGCATGAACAAAAAGTCAACTCCAGCATCTCTTGGACAGTTTGGACCTCAACTTGTTTTGCTCACAACTTTTAAACCGTAGCTCCGTTTTCAATGTGCTATTAGTCTATGAACTCGTGACAACGTGTACTTTTTAACGGTACCTCGGTCAATGTGAAATTTCATTAGGAGCAAAAAGTCAACATTTGATCCTTTTTTGGTCAGCGACAGTCCAACTCGGTCAACCTTGGTCAAATTTGAGAAATTTTCGGTGTATTTCAAGACGGGGTGTTACAGCAAATACAACTTGTACCTGCAATAATTCCTCCATAACATCTTCCATTGTTATTATACGTATTGCCTCTTCTTTCATGTCACTTTGAAAGGATTCTAAACTTTCATACAATATATTCTCATCTCCATTCTTCCATTGTTTGTATTGCACATAAAATCCCATCTTTTGTCCCATGGCATTCTTTGAGATGGGAGTATCAAACACTGTATTACACGAAGGATATGTGTCTAGGTACACTTTCAGAGCAAATGGAGGATTAGCACCTGCAAAACACGGAGCCATAACTTTCAAAGCTAAGATGGATTCTTTTTTTGATATATATATATATATATATATATATATATATATATGTATTTATTTTCAATTTACCTTTCTTTTCTTCTAAAGTTGGTTGTAAAATTGATTTAGTATTTCCATTCATCATACTATGTTGTCCTAAAGCATCAATATTTGCAACTTGTTCACCATGTTTCTTACTCTTTACCACAACAACCATGTGACTATGTCCCTTTTGAAATTGTTTTAATATATCATATAAGGGTCAATTGTCAAAAACCCTGTTGCATAATAATGAAAATGTGAATGTATAATTGTTATAAGCAGTTTAATAATGAGAAATAGCTAGTTTTGCTGCTAAACCATGAAATATCATGAAGAAATGCCATATATATATATATATATTAAAAAAAAATTTCATACCTAGGAATTCTTCTGAGATTCAAGTGTTTAATTGGGTTTCATCACCAGGATGGTTGAAGATCAAATGCTTAACCTTATTTCAAAAGGATAGGCTATACAGTTAACATAAGCAAAAAAGTTGTTTACAGGGCATGTAATGTGATAAGCTCCATTTAGAAAAACATTATAGCAATTACATATTCAAGAACTTAAATAATGTGTAAATCCTAAATTTTCTTCAAATTAGGACTATATCAGGTTAACTGAGTTGCTTACCAAAATTATGCCTATGACATTCGTCCTATTTCTAGAATAGATTGATATGCGACTATGACCTTTGCTCATTATTAAAGCCATTGTATGCCTGATTACAAAGAAAACCATGATTCTGAGTTTCAAAAGAGAAGTAAAAATCTAGTTGTAAATTGAAATTCAAAAGAGGTACATACATGTCAAGTTTGGAATTTATATCAAAGGAAAAAGTTTCAGATATTGGAGTCATTGCATCTTTAACAGTCTTGTGTGTTAAATCTAGACCTCCACCAATAATCATGGTTTCATGATGCGACAACTCTCCACCTTTCCCTGCTTAAACATGAACATCAGAACATTAAAGCTACATACAAATTCAGCTACCAAATATGCAAGATCACATTCGATATTACTTGCAAATAAATATTAGATGCCAACCTCATTTGCATGCAGATGTACCAAAGTATTTAGCTCAGCTCATCCTAGTAGTACAGGGTGTCCTTTTCAAAGGAGCCAATCCAACAGCTGCCACAAAAATAAAACATAAGGTATGTTCCACATTCTTGCTAATTGTTCTAAAAGCCAAGGTAATATCAACCATTACCTTACCGTTGGGATATGATATGGTGAAGAAGACCACAAGAAACAGCCGAACCAAGCCAAACATTTTTGCACCAATACTTAGTCCATACCGAGAACAGATAGCTTAAGGAATGATCTACAAAAATTAAATAAGTACACAAACTCTAATGAGAGTTATTAAATAGGAAAAATTGAGACTTCTTGATACTGAATAAATATTAAACCATATTCCTAAACATGAATGGGAAGTGCCTTAAAACAACATAAAATTCAGACTCAATTTACTTAAGAATATAAAATTTTTATAAGGTAATCTATGAAATGGTGTACCTCCATTGCCAGTGACTTGCCTATGAGCAGGGTGCATAAAAGCAAGTGCTCATTCTTAACAAGTGGCAGAATCTTTGCTGTAGATTAATGTGGGAAAAAAAAGAAAGAAAGAAAAGGAAAGGTTCAGTGCAATGGTCTATAAAGCTTATAAAATGAATCAAGAATCTAGTGGTTGCAGAAAGCAATGGACATTTTAGGTAGCAACCTGCATTTATCTGGTCTTGGAACAGACCAGATTTCACAAAGACCTTAAGATCAACTTGGCTGTAGGACTCGCCTCGATGCAATGCCAGCAAATGACATAAGAACCAAATATAGTATTAGAAAAATCCAGAAATCGATCCCGTAACATGGGATGCCATCACTTTCCATGTTCATGTTGGACAAAGATGGTGATGGAAACAGCGAAAAGAAAAAAGTAAGGAAAGAGCTAGCACAAGAACATATTATGAGCTATAACTGCTGTAACACCCCGTCCCGAAGTACACCAGAAATTTCTCAAATTTGACCAAGGTTGACCGTCGTTGACCGAGAAGGGGTCAAATGTTGACTTTTTGCTCCTGAAGGGGTTTCACATTGACCAATGTACCTTAAAAAGTACGTTGTCACGAGTCCATAGACTAGTAGTACGTTGAAAATGGAGTTACGGTTTGAATGAGCAAAACAAGTTGAGTTCAAACTGTCCAAGGGGTGCCGGAGTTGACTTTTTGTTCATGTAAAGTTGAGCTTTGACTTATACATGGTTGTGAAGTACTTGTCAATACGAGTTCATACACTAGCGGTACGTCCGACTTGGACATGTGGTTTGAAAATTATGGACCTGTAGAGTTTTTCAAATACAATATTATTTTAATATTATTTTTAAATATGTGAACAGTGTGCCACGTGTGACTTAATAAAGGGTGCCATGTGTCACAATGGTGAGATGCCGCATGTCAACCATGATTAAATACTATATTATTTTATTATTATTCTATACAATAATATTATTTAATTATTTTCTTTTATTTTCTTTTCTTTTTTTCCTTCCCCCACGTGGGAAAAAAGGCCCACGGGCCCCTCATTCTTTCTTTCTTCTTCTTCTTCCTTCTTCTCCTTCTCTCTTCATTTTCTCCTTCCCGTCAATATCTCTCTCTCCTTGCTGCATCTTTTTCGGCCACCGGACGGCCACACGCACCGGCTACCAGTGAAGCACAGCCATCGGCGAGCTCAGGCGCCAAGTTTAGCGGCCGGCCGATCGGTGACGCACCCAGATCGGCGGTTGGAGCCGACGGCGACTCATTTTGTTTTTCTGATGATTCTCTCCGTTTCCGGCCAGTCCAGTCCGATCTTCCACTCCTTTCCCTCTATTTTGGGTCTTCTGAGTTCAAATATAGTCTCCAATTGTTTAAATTCGAAGTGGTTCACGAGTTATGAGGAGGTGAAGTTCGACTGATACTTCCCGGGCAAATTCCGACCACCACCGGCGGAATTGGGGTCAATGGAGGCCTGTAATGTGATCCTCATCTTCTTAGCTTTCCATAGACACCTTATTTGTGAATTTTAGATACCGTTTGCGTTAACTTCCTCGAGTACCGGGTATTATTTATCCGAATAAAATATTAATTTATTTGAGTTATGTAATATTGTTGTTCTAGGAGCACGTGTGCGTTGTGGAATTGATCCCATGGAGGATCTTGGGTTAATTGCGTGCTCGAGGTGAGTGACCCACCTTCAAAATTATTTTGGGATGTTAAAGTATATATATTTTGTGTTAATTGGTTATTTGAAGAATATGTTTTATGTGTTGAATATTTAGTAAATTTATATTTGGAATTTTGATGCCAAAATTGACTGGAATTGAATATTTGTGCATTATAAAATATTATGGTTTTAAGGATTATATGCATTTGGGATTTTGTTAATTATTATTAAATTTCATTGTTGGAGTATTTCATAATTAAATATTTGAGAAATAGGTTTTATGTATTTGATATTAAGAGAATTTCTATATAGAATTATATTGTCAATTTATGATAATTTTTTTTAATGTGTTTTGGTGCAAAAATATATTTTGGGACTTAAGATTCATGGTTTAAAGTTTGATTTAAATTATTGTTAAGTTTAATGTTGGCGTTATGATGGTGATCTATATGAATTTAATTGCATTCGGATTTGATATAGTTTTTTATATCATTTTTGGTATAGTTGGATTTTAAAAATTTGAAGAAAAATATTAAAACAAACTATTATGCTTCAAAAATATTTTTATGCATTTAAATATTATGGAATTGATTTATTTATGGTGAAATTGATGGATTTTAAAGTGATGGATTTATGATGAGGACTAAAGAAAAAAATGTGGGATTGTGAATTTGAAAAAGGGTATGATTCCCACGGTGATTCCCACGGTGAGTTTTGGAAAAATGGTTATTTTTAAAAATAATATGGTTATTTGTTTTAAACGCACTCATACAGTACTGGTGTTTTGTACTGTGTATGTGGATGAGCGCGCAAGTTATAATGTCTCCCGTGAGTTGCCATCGGACCGAGGGTAGGTAAGTTTGATATAGGCCATAAGCCGCTCCCCTCCATGGCCGGGTTGACGGTTTAAGCAGCGGCGTTGTCGGGACGCCGAAGTGACCGTATGCAAGTTTCTCTCTTTAACCTCTCGCCGAACGATGTTCGAGATGCTGGGTATCGTAGGACATCACTGCTATATAGTATGGTGCGTCAAGTATTATTTTTCAGATATAAATTTCAAATTCTAAAGTTTTAAAGTCGTATTTGAATTAAATGTATTTAATTTGTTTTATCACCTGTTTACAATTAGTATTTTCTAAAATGTATTTATTCATGTTTTTATCAATTATTTAAAATTGGTGTTTTAAAATTTTATTTTACCATGTTGATGTTATTTATTTAAATTTTGAAATTTTAACATGAATTTTATTGTATTCTTTTATCTATTTTAAATTGAGGTTTAAAATTTATTAAAAATGTTTCCTTGATTATTTCATTGATTTAAACAATAAATTTTATAATTTATATACTGAGTTTATTTTTGTTTTATGCCAAATTTCTTTAATACAAATTTATTTATGATTTTATTTATCTTATCTAGTGATGTTTATTCTAAATTTAATTATTGGATTTTTAAAATATTTTCAATGTATATATTGAGTTCTAAATTAATATTTGTATTTATGTGCATTCTAAATTATTGCATTTCATTTAATTTGATATTTCCTTGATTATTTTTTTTGTAAATTTTATTGTAATTTTGGTTATTTTATTTATGATATTTTGTGTGCAATTTAATAATTGTTATTAAAATTATTCTTGTTTCTTATTATACATTCTAGATCTTTAATTTAATGTATTTTATTTATAATTTATTTAATTAATTATTCCTTAATTTTTGGGTACAATTATTGGGTTTTGTGAAAATGTTTTAAAAGGGGAACTTTTCCAATTGAGTGAACTGTAAGGGTTTTTGAGAGAAAACATTATTTCAAATATTTATTATAATTATTTATTTAATTGTGTGGTATTGATTAATTAAGTTTCTTTTATTGTTATATTATTAATATTATAATTGTTTAGTAGATTGGGTCACTCACTGAGATGATTAGCATCTCATGTTTTTAAATTCCGTTCCCCTAGGCTCAGGTTGGGAGACGTTGATCGTTCGGGACAAGCCTAACTTCTCAGTTCATTGCCGAAAGTCCAAGAAGCATTTCCTTCCTTTTTCCTCTCTAGCTTGTATTGCTTCTCTGTCATTGTATTAAAGTCATATTTATTTGTATAATGCTTTGTATACGGATGGGATAGATATTTGTTTAATTGCTTACTGATTCCCTATTATTATTTTGGAGTGCTGTAAATTTGTGGAAACAAATTGTAGTAAGGTGGGAGGAATAAGGTGGTGTTTATTGGAGTGTGTTTTATGTGTAGGAAAAAATTTATGGTAAGTCCAATCCTTAAGGGAGGTTCTGTAGGATTTTTCATTGGAGGGTCCGGTAGGGTTTCCCTGGGATCAGAGTTTCTGGTAAGAAATTTTGGACGGGTCCTGACAACTGCAGCCAAAGGGATGGTTGTGTATGTGTATATATATATATATATATATATGTATATAGATATATCAAAATGTTCCTTCACAAACAAAGAGAAAAGGGTTTGCAAAGTTGGACAGAGACAACCAGAATGGTAAATTAATATGAAGATGGATACATATAGTCATTTTCCAAGGAAAATACCAAACCCACCAGATGAAAGCAGCTGCCATCCCTAGATTTTAAAAGAAATAAATTTTGGAATTAAAGTTTAAAAATGGAATAAATTCATGGAATATCCACATTTCAAAGATATAACAAGTGAAACAAAACAGAAAAACCTTGTTAGCAGAAATTTCAATCGATTGTGAGACAGGTTTGGCTCTAGTAACAAACACCCAAATACTAAAATTTCAGTGGACAGCAACCACTAAAGATATGAACATGACATTGTGCATAGAACGATTGTTCAACACGCCTTAATTCCTAGAAACCTACCACATGTTGCTCTTGTCATGCATTAGGGAACATGAACAACTGGGGTGGTTCATATCGTTGCCCAATTCCACTTCCTTCCATTCATTAGACCAGAAGAAACTGTTCTAAAAGCGAAGACACAGAATATGAATATAAATATATAATAATGCACGTGCAATCTAATGCTCACGCATAATAGTACAAAATATGGCTTATAATATTCCAGTTACTGGGATAGAAAGAACTAGAAAAATTAGTATTAAATTGTAACATGTTGGAAAGTAATGCAAAGATCTGTTATTTTTGGTCTAAAATCCAATTAAAATAAAGAAGGATATGACAAAAAACTGAAGAATATTAAAATATTTAGAGCATGACAACAAATTAGATGCACCAAGCTGTTTATATCAGCCATTTCTAATGTAATTTTTAAATTTATCAAGCAAGTAGGCCTAGCAACTAAATATTAACAAATTTACTATCCACATTTTCATATAGAGTTTGTACTAGGATTATGGCCATGTACACAATAGAATGCTGATGGAAGCCTAACGAAGAATAGGACACCAGTTTTATTTTACCCTTATCATAGGTGACTATGTAAAATGATATTACTTGGTGGAAATGGATCTGAAGAATTTGATAGCTACTATAAGATATCATATTCATAGCACGTATCATGCTGGTCAATGCATAAAAAAAAAAAAAAAAGTTTTAGTTTGTGAATAGAGACTTCTAAGGACCTTCACAATAAAGGTTAACACAATTAATTATTGGGATTTGTTAGGTCTTAAATTCCAATTTGTTTTTCCCTATCTACCTTTCAGGTTCTTAATTTCCTGCTTACGTTATGAACTCACATTAAAATCAAGTTGCATAAACAATAGAATAATGCACTATCTATATATATATATATATATATATATATACATATTTTTATGTACATCAAACCAACATGACACGTATTATATACTTGGTAGTACTTTTCACAAAAAAAGATGGACCACATAAAATTTCTCATCACATTTTTAATACACTTCTGCATACAATCTAATAAAACGTGTATTTACATAATACTTGTATGCTTGTGTGGTGTAATGTGCTATTTATTGTACATCATTACACATGGAAGGAGAAAGAGAAAACGATCATCCTACCTTTGTTATAGGAATTGTGGTTCACTATAGGCGATTCTAGCTTATCATATGACATTTTTGAAAGTTGTCAAGAATAATAAAAGAAAAATAGAGTTGATAACTTGATATGTATGATTAAATAAGATTGATTTTTCAAAATGATATAACATAATTTGAAGACAAGATTATCAGTTAATGTTTTGAGACATACTCGATGGGAGGATGGAGCACTGCGTACTGGGGTAACTGTGGATGCAAGCTGAAAGTTTTGCATGGATTTTTCCAGAGAAGGAGACAGAGTTGATCTTATCATTCGGGTTTGAACGTATGAAAAACTATGTGAACGACGTTTGTGAGTGTGTAAATATGTAGAGAGAGCATGTGGGTCTAAGTTTATGCAATGGAGATGAGTACGGGAAGATCTTTTGGGAGATCCTGATGTTAATATTCATGAGTACTATAGGTTGTTTTTTTATTCTGGATAGAGGAAAAAAAGATTAAGTAACATCAAAATCTCTAACAAACTGGTGTCTATTGGACAAAGAGTATAACAGAAAGAGAAAGAAATACTATTCACTTATTTTCTACGTCAATGTATGCATCACTTTTATCCAACATATTTTCCTAGAATACAAAATTGAACTTTTCCTTGTCTTTCCTAAAAAAGAATCACCAAAATGCATTACAAATATTGTTGTTCCTAGAAGTATGTGAAAATCATGACCTTGGGCCCATACAAGTTGTAGGACAAATTAAAATGCAGTATATTAATTTTCTATGATTGAAGCAAGTGAGAGAAAAAAAAAATGCAAAATTCAACCTGCAGTGGGGCCTCCAAGACATCCTCCAGGGTCATAACACCAGCGACTTACTCGTCCAATTTACTTGGAACTGAGTCCAAATCTTTGACTAATATTTTTTCTCCTCCTTGTTGGCATATTTTATACTATGAATGGAAATTGTTGTCTTGCTCCAGCACATTCTTCAGTATTGCACTTGGAATCTCTATCTCGCTTGAATACGAAGGGATACTTCTGTGGAAAAACTGAATTGCTCTTACACAGCAAGTGGAAAAATAAGTCTTGTGCAGTTTAGACCCAAAAGTTTATGAAGTTTCATAATCCCTTCTTGTCAACTTTCAGATATGCAAATTATCTTGCTCACATTAGATTGCAAATGTATATCTATACGTCTCTTGTGACAGTCCAGACCATCCGCATACAGATATTGTCCTCTTTGGGCCTGGGAAATCCTCTTACAACCCAGCCCTCAAGGGTTTAAAACCCGTTTCAGTGGTTAGAGTGAATCCTCTTCCAACCCCTACCTGCCACTCCCACTGGCCCGGGCCTCTCAGGCCCAACCGAGATATTGTCCGCTTTGGAAGCTAGGTGGTGAGCCCAATCCTACCCACATACTTATAAGCCATGCTTCATTCATCTTTCTAACCGATGTGGGATCCCTGCTTCCTTTGGATTAGGACTCATTTTGAGCATGTCAGATTTGTCTACCACATTGATTTCAGTGTTTGGAAAATCCTCCTTAGACTTCACAACAATGGCCATATGGCTTTGACCCTTCAAGAAGTGGTTCAATATATCATACAATGGCCAATTATCATAAACCCTGGTACTGAAGATTATAGAAGTAATATAAATTTCCTATTCTATCTACAGAAAAATAACATCAAGAAGTATCGTAAATGAAATTAATAAATTACTTTGTACAAAAAAATTTCAGAAATTAATTTGCAAAGCTAGATATATAGTAAATAACGAATTCTCATACCTTGGCATTCTTCTCAGGGTCATATATATTACTGGGATTTCATCTTCCAGGTGGCAGAAGATTAAATTCTTAACCTAATTTAGAAAAGGAAAAAATAGGTACAAAGACCAGAGAAAAGTTTTGTAGTGGTCTATTAGACACTGTATACCATATGAAGAGAACATTTCTCGCTATCTTCTTGAAGCATACGTAGAATAATAAGAAATATGTGATTGGTAAACACTAAGTTTTTAATTGAATAATGAAAAACAAGCAGTAGACTAGTTCTAGATTAAAAGTTGGTTACTAGGATGAGGCCGATTATATTCTTTTGACCGCCACAGTAAATAGGAAAATGACTATGATCTTTGCTCATTATTAATTAAACCCATCCTTTGCCTAAGGATAGAATTGAATGGTTTTTCTCAGACTTGGGGCCTAAAAGCTTATCAATTTATAAGAATGAAGTCCAATGAAATAACATACATGTTGAGCTTGGAATTCATATCGAGGTAAAAGGTTTTGGATACAGGTGTTATAGATCTTTAGCAGTTTTCTGTGTTCAATCCATTGCACCAGCGATGATAGCTGTTTCATAATGTGACAATTCTCCACCTTTTCTTGCCTATCAATGTATACTTCTGCATATAAGGCTAAACAACACTTTCCACATGTATACTTGTTAATGAATAGAGGAAGTTAACCTCATTTGCATGCAAAGCCACAAGGAGTAATGCCTATCTTATAAATTTTTTTGCATCTTGGCTTGGTCCCAATAACTTATAATTGTTCATGAAAACGCTTTCAATGCAGTACATGTCTATGAAGTTGATACATATTTACAAAGTGCATCTAGTATTTCAATACCAGTAATTGTCTCTTAGGATTTATTTTAATGCCATTCTTTGTTTTATTTTGAGCATTAAAGTTCTGATCAAATCCAATATTGGAAATTACCTTACTGATTGGATATGACACAGGAAAGAAAAGCAATGCCAGCAATCGAACCAATGCATATAGTTTTGACAGGACCCGCCCCGAGAACCCTCCCTAGGACCTCCCGGGTGATCCCATCTAGGAAAGTCCCATTAGAGAATCCCTAAAAAATATCCAATGGAACCTCACCTTAAAACGTAGATAATCAAACAGCAGTATTAACGTTAAACCTCAATATATATATATATATATAAATAAGTCCATAACCGGCCTACTGTACTATAGGCCATAACTACACATATGAGTACCATGGTCTCTACTGAGTCCCATAATTAAAATCAGAGCATTCTAAGAGTGTCAACAAAGTCTATGAGTACAAATAAGTAATAAATAAGTCCAGAAGATAACAATAGGCGAAGAAAAGATAAATACGGCTGTTGCAGTGGAAGGAAACAAACGATAAGCTATACGCGAGGTAGATTGCTACTAGCTGCCTGGGCCTAGGGGATCGAATTTAAAACAATAAAACATGAGATAAAGAATCTCAATGAGTGGCATAGTATAATGGAAAAGTAATGATTTATTTCTGAAAAATCTTTGTCTCAAGATCTCTCATTCCACTCGTTGAAAAGTTTCCCGTTTAAAAATCATTTCACAAAACCCAAACTTGTACCCTAATTAATATCATAAAAATCGATGCTCAAAAGTATGAATGAACGATCATTGTAATATTATGAAATATTTCAAATCCAGATATAAACATCTGAGCATAAACTATAATAATTACAGTTCCACCAAATAAATATAAAAATGCAGAAATCACCACAATATCTGTAAATCAACAATATATACAAACATATACAATGTACCATACGATGTACTAATATACAAACTGTGGGATACATTCACCTCATAACCCTCAATATATGAACAATGTCGTGGAAATAATAAATAACCGTCGGGACGTACCCAACCTCACGGTCCGTGGCAATAATAAACCGTTGGATGATACCAACCTTACGACACTGTGGTAATAATAATAAACCGTCAGATAAACCCGACCTCACAGTCCGTGGTAAACCCAGTGCACGGTAATATAATATAATATAATATTGATACAAGGTATTGGCATTACATGGTACATCAATTTAAAAATAACCAATACAGTATACATGAAACGATCTTGTAAGATTATATATATACTTTTCCAAACGATACTGTATCATAAATCATAATTTAACATTTAAACTTCCACCGCTTAATTAAATACTTCAAAATCTCAAAACATCATTTCATACGAAAACCAAAAATACCACAGTGAAATATATTCACCAATAACCAATTTTAAGCACAAAAAATTATAAAATATTTGATCATACTTAAAATCATATGATTTTCAATCTGGTTTCTCAAACTAAATAGTTTCCAAAATGATTTAAAATCTCAATTTAATTCCCAAGATATTTAAATACCACAAGTCCATTTATGGACCCATTAAAATTGAAAATCACTTAAAATATTATCAAAAGTCATATAAAATGATAACACATATATGTGAAAGCAAATATTTATTTATGCATAAAACAACATTTCAATCAAATGATATATACGTAAAATATTTAAACCACATATATATATTATACTATATGCCCAAAACATTTAAAAATAATATAACCACTCATAGTACTGTAGATGCTCATGCCTGCTCCTCTACAGGATTTCCTCCAGGCTCAACTCGAGTGCCTGTAATAAAATAAAATATTCCTCAGGCTCCAAACAACTAAACCAGAGACACTTGTATAATCCAAATGTCTCAAAATAATTTACAGTACCACAAAATTGCATAAATTGGACACCGGACAGTCCAATTATACCGCGTGTCCTTGGGACCCGGTACCCAAAATTGGGGATTCTCACTCGAAGCTTAATATTTCGAAATTGAACCCCTATTTAGGTTCTAATATTATCCAATTTCACTAATCTGACTTCAATTCTAACCAATTTAACCACAATCGTCCAAACACAGTCCCAATGTCTCTGAAAATTAGCCAAATAACCCCAAAAATAGAAAAATTATCAAATGACCTCCAAAATTCACAAATTATAAGTCAACGGAAAGCCCAAGAGACAAGAAGTTCACCAGTGGTCTTACCTTGGTCCGGTGACTCCTTCGATGACCGAAAAATTGACGTAAACGTTCGACCGAACTTGAACTTGAGAGATCTCTCAAATGATGGGGATTTTGGGCAATCTAACCATGAAAATGGACTTAGAGGGGTCGAAAATGGTGGGATAGAGGTATGAGTCGAGCTGGGTTGGCCGGAAAACACAAGAAAAGAGGAGAGAGAAATTTTCCGGCCGTCTGGATTCTCCGGCCCGATCTGGGCGCGTTCGGAGACCGGTGGCCATGAAATTTTGTGGCTGAGCTCGTCTCTGTCCCCTGCTCCTCTCTGGCCAGCGCGTGTAGCAAGATGGTGGTCGGAGATGGGTCAAACAGCGTAAACCCGGTTGGAGGTAAAAACAGTCGGTTCAGGCCCGTGGGTCTGAAGTGTTTTTCTCGGGTTTTGGAGAGGAAATGGGTATTTTTGGGCTTTTCTTCCTGTTTGGCACACTTATCGAGGCTTATATAGAGCCTAAATCACTAACAGACAAAAACTGGGGATTGGCTTAGACACTGATTTAAAACTTATGCTTAAAACTTCTCAGAACCATAACTTTTTATCCGTAACTCAGAATTTGGTGTGCCGCCAGTCTATGAACTCGTATCGACGAGATCTACATAATGGTATCTCAGTCAAACCAAAAATATTGGCTATTGAAAAAGTCAACTTGAACCCATATATTATTCACTTGGTCAAACTTAGTCAATTTGATCAAACTTGTTTAATCATGTATATATTTTTTTTTGGTACGGGGTGTTACAGTTTTGTTCCAAAAGTTGGTCCATATCTAGAACACACTACTTGAACTATTGGGTTAAGTTAGTAAACCCAATCTTATCCATATAGGACCCACTGGAGGAGGGGTTTATAGTTAAAGAAGATGATTAGAAATCTATTGGCTTGAAAGATGAAATGCCACTGGAACTCATCCAATAGACTGAACCTTTTGTAATTTTCCCTTTTGAAACAAGAAAACCTCAATGATGACGGTGACAAATGGTGGGTAGTTTCTATTGCAACTCAGGTTGAATTATCCCACTTGCTTCTTTAAGGATGCTTGTCCCCTATGATTGGGATGTTAGTTTACAATCGAATTAGGAGGGTAAGATAAGGGTTATTTGGTTTTGAATGTTAGAAAAATTATATAAAAATATATAATATACATAATAGCAAAGATATAGGCATTCAAATAAAATAAATAAACCCCTTGGAAGGAATAATTATTCTTTTAAAAAAAATTCAAGATTGCTACATTTAGATTATAATATGGATAAATTTCAAAAATATTTTTATCATATTTTGATAAATTTGAATTAAAATAGATTATCATATAGCAAAAATACATAAATAAACATAAAATTAATTTTTTAATTAATTTTTACCAAATTTGAAAATTTTTGGAGAAAAAAATTTAAAAAAGACTACTATTTTTAGATTATAAATTAAAAAAATAAAAATTCAAGATTGCTACTTTTAGATTATAAATTCTTTATGAAATCTATAAAATTCCATTACAATCCGTTAAATCTTTTCTATAACTCATTTTAAATACATTAAACTCTAAATTGAATACACCCACTAAATCTAATTATAATTTAACATGGTTACCAAACATATAATTAATAGGAATGATTATTCCTTTTTTATTTTTTTATTCACATAAATAGATACTTTTACGTTATTAGGAATTATCATTCTTTACACTAAAACGTGGCCTAACAATCTTAAATGTTATTTTACTTTCCTTTCCCTTTCTATTTAAAAAAAACAAAAAAAGGAAGGTATTTATGATATCTTACATTTTTAGTAGGTAATTTTTCTTAGTTTTCAAAAAAACCCGTGAGCATAATTATGCGGAGCTTCCTTGGTACTGTTATTTATACAAATTTCCAATAATAACTTTATCAAAACAATGATAATAATAATAATAAATAAATAAAAAAGATCCAATAATAAATGGGAAGGTTGGATAAGTTTCCTTTGGGCCTTAGATGGATGGAGATTGAATAAAATTCAAGGTGGTTCTTTATACACACCCAACATCTCTTTTTACACATTATTTTTATTTAACCATAAAGTTACTTAAAAACTCTTTGATTTTTCAATTTTTTCCTTCTCAATTACTGACAGTCTCTTTGGCTTAGTGAAAATATTTAGATTGGAAAGGTAAATTACATATGGTTAAAAAAAAAAAAAAAATCAATTTTTTTTGGATATGTAACCATAGAAAAGGGCAAATTTGGAACTTCAAGCCATCAATCCCAAACGTATATATAGCCAGGTCGAAGGCCCAATACCATTTTGTTCAGAGGAAGGAGTCGGTCACACCATCGATTCCATTCCAGTAGCTCAGAAGGCGCTACGTCCTCCTAATTCCTAATAAATTTCTCAAAACCCAGTCCCAAATCCCAAATTCCATTGTGTTTAGAGGAGTCACGGAGTGAGTCACGCCTGATTCCATTCCAATTGAACGGCCGCCTATTTATTAGGGCAAAAGGCTCTCCGTCTTCTAATTCCCAAGCTTCCCAAAACCCAAAACCCTCATAAAACTCGTCTCCCATTGGCGGACAGCCATGAAAGCATCTATATCCACCCCTGCGTCGCCTGGCGAAAGCAGTGCAGAACAGGAGGAAGAGAAGAAAATCCTGGCTGGTGTGAGAAGTTTTGAGGAGATACATGCGTTGCCTAGCGAAAGCAGTGCAGAAGCGGAAGAAAAGAAGGAAGACATCTTATATGTGTCTCATTTGAACAAGTTTTACGAGTTATATATCAAAGGAAACGAGGTATTATTATTTTTTTCCCTATCATATTTTATATACATGTATATATTATTATTATTATTATTATTATTAATTTTTTCTGGTTTCTGTTTTTGCTTTTATATTTTGTTGGCAATTTCTGTCAACAATAGGTTGTCATTCCCCAACAACCATCTTCACCTAGCGAAAGCAGCACAGAACCGGAGGAACTGAAGAGACCACGTCTTGCCGATTTCAGCAGTCGTGAAGAGTATTATCTCGCATACGTGAAGTATCATCAAAGATCCAAGGTATTATTATTATTATTATTATTTTTCCCTATCATATTATATATATTCACTATTCAGACTAATAATCAATCATATTATATTAGAGAGTGGGGTGGGGTTGGGTAGCTGTTGTTGTGTGATTTGTGTGCGTGCTTGCTTATAATCTCTTTGTATTCATGAATGTTTCTGTCTCTCTTTTTCTCATGTGTTATTTATTTATATATTTTTCTGGTTTCTGTTTTTGCTTTCTCTCGTGGTTTCTGTTTTTGTTAGGCTGTCATTCCGAAACCGGAACCTTATCCAGTTTCCGATCGATTCCAGTGGCATCTAAAGTGGCGACTAGGGGGGGGGAAAGAAACTTGATAAACCAAAACCGAAACCCCTCACTGAAACAACATGCGTTCAAAATGATGAGAAGAAACTTGATAAACCGAAACCGAAACCGAAACCATATCCATCACTCACCGAAACATGCGTTCAAAATGCTGAGAAGAAACCTGATAAACCGAAACCTGAACCAAAACCATATGGATGCAATCTATTCCGCACGCCCAAATCATGCATTCGATATCCTGAAGTGGAGGAATGGGAAGTGTCGTCCTCGTCCAAAGAGATGTCGGGGCCATGTCGGGCTGATTTGCATCATGGTAAATATGACAAATATTATGACGAGATTGTGGGCGGATCTGAGGTATTATTTTTTTTCTTTTCTTTTACTATGTGTGCTTTAATCTGTTTGTATTAATGAAATCTTGTCTCTTCTCTCTCTTTCTCTTTTATTTTTCTGGTTTCTGTTTTTGCTTTTATATTTTGCTGGCATATAATATAGTTTATGTAATATCTCTAAACTATAGGGTTTCATTTCGTTCTGTGATCCAACTTCCATGATATTCGGTGGCATCAGGCCATGTTCAGTCGATGGTGAACGCGTTCAAAATGCTGCAAGGGTTGCCATTGAAAAGCATAACGAAACGATGGTAGGTAATTGATTACATACAAATTTTGTGTTGTTATATTTGAAAATAGGCAGTTCTTAGTTGCAATGGAAATTCCGTTTCTGTCTTTCAGGGTGCAAATATAACGCTTAAGGAAATTGTCAGAGCTAATTCACAAATTCAAGATGGTGTGGTGTTCTATTTGACATTGGAAACACTGTGTGGAGATGAAACAGTTTTTAAGGAAGCTGAAGTGCAAGAATACTGGGATGGTCGTTATGAAGTGAGTATTTTCAGAAATGCTATCTACCATTATAAGATACAAGGTAATTCAGTTTCTATCCAAACATAATTAGGCTATTGTTTACACTGTTTTCTCTATTGGAATTTCTACATCCTTTTTTCATATAGTTGTTCTTTTCTTTTCTGCATCTTATTGGTGTCTTCAATGTATCCAAGAGAAACAAAATTGCTGTTTCTTGATCAGTTTTATTTATAATATTAGATCCTAGAAGATTGAAACTTCATTATATTATTGAATTTGACAAATTGGCTTGTAAAGGTGATTGGACTGCATATAAAATGAACTCTCGTTTAGTTTATTCTTTTATTTGTAATTTTATTGGGCTGTAAATGTAACATGAGATTATGTGTATTGGCCTGTGACACTGTTTTGATTCAATGTCCTTCCTTTGGAGTTATTTGTTGGCAGAGTTGGAATTAAACCTTGGCGGTAAGGCTGATTCATCCACTGAAGGGAGTGCACAAAGGTTAGCTTTTATGTCTTCTTGTCTTTTGGTTGTTTGTAAAAGTAAATATAATTGCCATCATTGCGATGGTATATGGAAGAAATAGAGGATATTTACCTTTTTTTTGGAACATACTATATGTGATATATCATCTATTTATCTTAATCGATGTGAGCGAAGATTTGGATGATCTCCATTACACATCTTGTTTTCTTTTAGGTTTGCAGAAAAAGAAGTTTAATATGTTATTGGAAGTTATGAATTTAAAATGGTGGACTCTTTAAGTTTATTTGTGCTTTAAGTCTTTCGTTTCTATGTTTGGCTAATATACTGTTTAGGTGCATGAGCATTTTTGTGTGTGTTGTGGGTTGGGGTTTTGGGGGGGGGGCGGCAGAGGGGCTTTGCTTGGATGAATGGTTATTTTACTGATATTATAATGCAAATGGTCTTATAGGTACCAAAAGTCAGGATCAGGGTCTCAGGAGCTTGATTTTTTCGAAGCTCATAAGGATGAGCAGTGGTACACTTTCTGGTTATGTTTATCTTGTTGTTTTGCGCTTGGTTTATCATGTCCATATGTATTCTTCTTTCCCCCTTTCGGTTTTCTTTCTAACTTTGACTTTGACTTATATGCTGATGAAGGTTCAAAGAGAAATATCATCCTACAAATTTACTTGAAGACTTTCTAAGGTGAGATCTATTGTTTGAATATTGATGATGACTATTATTATTATTATTATTATTACCACTTTAATATGGTCTTAAATAGAGATAAGGGAGAAAGTGAGGGCAGGGTGGGTTTATCTCACTTGCTTTTTTAGTGCTAAAATATGAATAAAGTCGTTTGAGAATTTTAATTGATCTATAATCTGTAATTTATTTGGTATATGATTTTTACAGGAGAAAATTACATGCTCAGATGATTGCAAGGAATTTTTTATCTGATATATCAAGAGGAATATCTGACTTGTATGATCTTTCTTTCCTTCATCTCTGTCATTCTTTCCATCAAATTTGAACTGTTGTAAATATCACATTTTTGTAATGTAGGAGTCCTCGTGCCACCACATTCTATTCTAGCATTGGAGCAGTGAATGGTGCTGGAGAAAGAAGGAAGCATGAATCTTCAGCTGCGCCAAAGGCCCACCCTGTCACTTGTTTGCCTACACGAATACACTCTGATATTGGGCTAGCTAGTGCCCTTGTACGAAAACTTGACACTGAGAAAGGGATTAAAGACAACGTTTTGTGCAATATTAAGTGCTATAGAGAATTTAATCGTGAATCTACGTTTCAAGTTCTTGTTGTCAAATGTTTGAAAACTGAGAGGGTCCTATATGGAGCTCAACTTCTGGACACACTTCTCACATATCTTTGGCGTGTCCATGGTGTAGATTATTATGGCATGATTGAAAGTGATGAACCTGAAGGTTTTAGGCATGTGAGGCCAGATGGTAAAGATCATGGAGAAAGCAGTGAGTCTGGGGATGAGTGGAAAGATAAACTTGTTTTATTTTGGTCTAAAAGGTTGATTGGTCCTGTGAATCGATGGAAACTAAAGCTGAAGGGGAAACTGAAGGGGAAACTGAAGGGGAAACAGAAGGGGAAACCAAAGGGGAAGCTAGATGTGGCAGCCATTGAAGATTCATATAGGTATAAATGTGTTTGCAAAACATATGATGAAACATATGGATGGATGTATGGTTGTGTTGCCCATGGTTGTGAGGAACTTTTCCCTTCGGCTGAATTTGCGCATAAGCATTTGAAGCTAAAGCACCCAGAAGTTGAGATGGAAATCATAACATTATTTCATGAGAAAGTATATAGGCGGAACTACAAGAGGTAAGTTCAAAGTCTCTGTTCGCTGGAACTGTTCGCAGGAATTTGACCCTGAATTGTTAATCACCTTAATATCTTTTCAGTTGTCCAGATGCACTTCATGGCTCGTGGTGGACTGAGATGCCAGCCATTATATGTCAAATGCATTTACCATTGCAGTCTTTTGTGTGCTCCTAAGGAAAATAGGTAATCTGAAATTTGTCTTTCATATTTGTCTTTTATTACTTGCAATCTCCTTCCATTTAGTCGCCTTACCTCCTAACCAAAATAGAGCTGGCATTAAGATAGTTACTTCTATCTGTCCAACTGAAGAATTATTGCTGTAATTGCTCTTTCCAAATCTAGAAATGAAAAGACAAGTAAGACATTTGGACATGCAGCCACACCATGAGTCATTCGAAGTGAAATAGATCGTTATTAAAATACTATAAACTACTTGGAAACTTGGTAATTGAGGAATTTTGTCAATTTTACTCTTCATACATATCAAATGTACGCTTATGTGTTTCAGCTTTTTCTTTACCTCTAATATTGTTCTTTTTTTTTTTTTTTCTTTTTTTTTTTCCCTCTTCGGGTAAGATTCCTCTTATTTCTTTTTCCATGATATGGGTTTCGTTCCTGATCTTGCATAATGGTAAAATCTGCGGGAGTCGTGTAAATAAATAAGCTCCCCCCCCTTTTATTGCATAGAAATCTGGAAGATGGTCTATATTATTAGCATGAATCTTTCTTTCATTTCTTAACTGTATTGATAAGTTTTCAAATCCTTGCTCACGAGTTGTTGGCAGTTACTAAGGGGTGATTAGCATTAGGAGCCTACTGACTGAGATATAATTAGTGGTGAATCCACTTTAGAAACTACCAGATTATAGGCATTAGACCCAGCAAACTTGAAAGTTAAGACCTAGATAGTAACCACCAAAGCAGAATTTTACCAACACTTGCGTGTTTAGGAAACTTTCTACTAACACTTTAACAATAGCACAGGTGATTCCTCTTCTTATAGCAAATTTGTGCAACCAGGAACAATTTATTTGGAGGGAAGCTTTTCCCTTTACAATAATAGGCGCAATCTATTCTTAAATGCACCAAGTTCTAGCTTAACAGGATAGAGTAAAACTTGAAGTAGTGCAGTAGTCCTTAAAATGCATAATAAGCCCCCTCCATTTTGTTGGTGCTTACCGTTATTTATTTTTTTTATTCGTTTTGAAGTTGCTATTTTCATTTAAGGAAGCTAAACTGCAAGAATACTGGGATGGTCGTTATGAAGTGAGTATTTTCAGAAATGCTATCTACCATTATAAGATACAAGGTAATTCAGTTTCTATCCAAACATAAGTAGGCTATTGTTTACACTGTTTTCTCTATTGGAATTTTTACATCTTTTTTTCATATGGTGGTTCTTTTCTTTTCTGCTGGTGTCTTCAATGTATCCAAGAGAAACAAAATTGCTGTTTTTTAATAAGTTTTTATTTATAATATTAGATTCTAGAAGATTGAAACTTGATTATGGTATTGAATTTGACAAATTGGCTTGTAAAGGTGATTGGACTACATATAAAATGATCTCTCGTTTAGTTTATTCTTTTATTTGTAATTTTTTTGGGCCGTAAATGTAACATGAGATTATGTGTATTGGCCTGTGACACTGTTTTGATTCTGTATCCTTCCTTTGGAGTTATTTGTTGGCAGAGTTTATATTATATCATTAATTTTTCTTTCCATAATTATAGGGCATCAATATTTTATCCATCATTTTGTATACTACCATATCAATGTATACTATTTGGTTAATAAATTTAGCATTACTCTCTATATAAACCGGTTTAAAGGGGAGAGATCATGATTACTATAAAAGAAAATACATCAGTTAAGAAATTACCATTGAAAAAAATGAAAATGACTTAATTTATAATAATAAAAGACATGAGTTACAAAAATAATAATAAAAAAGACTTTTTAGGGTTTGGTAAAAAAATAAAAATAAAAAATAAAAAAATAGAAGACATGGGTGGGAAAAAATCCTTAAGCCTTGAAAAGGAAAATATGAGATTAGATTTCTAGACAGTGGGAGCAACTGTATGTAAAAATAAAATGCCAATTTTTTGTTTGAATTTGAAGAAAATAATTAAAAATATAAGAACATTATTAAATTATATAATTTAAATACAACCAAAAAAAAAATTGTAATATAGTACTTTGAATTATGTCAAAACAATATATTTTATGAACTCAGCGAATTCAATTTTTTTTTTTTAAAAGGTGTTTAACAAAGAAATAATACTTTTCAAAAATAGGAAAGAAATAACAAGAAAAAAAAAAGAATTGTAAGTGTTTTTTTTTTAATATGTATTTTATTATTAATATCTAGCATTTGATTTTCTATACATATATATATATATATAAACCTATAAACCAATAAAATAATAATACGTACACATTTGGTAGATAATTTGATTGATTAGATGGTGCTTATAACATTATTCATAATGAATGTGATTATAATAATAGTTTAAGTTTACAAGATGGAAAAAAAATACAATTTAAGATTCAAAAGAAATATAATTAGCTCAAATAAATATCTTCAAAGATTATTGGACAGTACTTTTTTATAACAAATGTGTGTAAGTTTTTTGTTATAGTTTTTAGGTGACAAAGCATATGTATATATATATATTTATTTATTTATTTTTTTGAATATTAGTTGGAGAATATTGCCCAAAAAAAAAAAAAGTAGAAGAAAAGTTTTGAAAAAAATTGAAAATTTGAATGTTATACGTACAAATGATTAAAAATAGGTCTTTTGAAAAGAAAAATATTTAGTGAAGAGGACTTTGAATAAGAGATGCAGTTGCTTAATAAATGGTTACAAGAGAGGATAATTACTTAATAGATGTTAGGAGCGTGCATAAAAATAGACCAACCAATGAAATTATCCAATCCAATTTGTTTGGATTGGTTATTTTAGTGTAATCTAATTGGATTAATTTTGGAATTTAAAAACTGACTATTGATTGGATTTGATTCGATTTCTGAATTGAAAATACAATAAAATTGATCCACGTCAAACTGATTAGAGTATAAATAATAAAAACTTATATATATATATATATATATATATATATATATATATATATATATATATATATATATTTAATTTTACGCTATTATCTCTAATTTAAAATTCAAAAAGCCTAAAAGTTTTTTTAAAAAAATCTCAAAAATTATAAAGAAAAAGTCCAAGCCCAAATAAATGCTAATACTTACTTTTCCTTTATGGTAGAAAATAAATGAGGGGAGAATTAAAGAGATTTAATTATATTGCATTATTAACTTTTATTGAAACCATATACACTTTTAAACGTGGGGGCAAAATAATAAATTATAACTTTTTTCTTTTTCTAAAAATCACTAAACCATTAATATATTTAACAAGACCAAGGTAAAAGCCACTAGATTTTATATATATATATATATATATATATATATATATATTACATAGACAAAGATATGGGAAAATACAATTACCAATTCACCAGAAAAGGTATTTACTAGAACCAAAAAAAAAAAAAAAAAAAGGGGTAAGGGTCTATTCAAAACAAAGCTCATGATATGGTTTCTTTTTTAAAATTTTCAAAACAAAGAAGAACCGTTAATATATTTTTTGAAAATATAAATAAAAGTCAACTGAAAATCCGATTGAGAGAAAAGAAATTAGTATGTCTAATTAAAAACTACACTTTTTTTTTTTTTGATAAAATTAAAAACTGCACTCATTGTTATGTGGTAAAGGTTATATATATATATATATATATATATATAACTTGGTGTCTTGCAAAATGAAGCTTCACAAATTTTCTTCATGTTTTACATTGCCCACCGTAAATTTGGACCAACATTTTAATGAAATATAAAAATTAAGTTTAATTAATTAAAATCAATAATACTATATATATATATATATATATATATACACTGGCCAAAGGCTAAAGGGAGTCTTACTTATTGTAATAAAATTATAAAATGATCCTCCTGCTATCAATGAAGATATGACCCCGTTTCCCATTCATTCTTATTTCTACCAGTTATAGCTTTACATGTGTAGGAGTATGAAAAAGACGAAAAAAAAAAAAAAAAAAAAAAACCAAAATACAAAATTCTCAATTAATTAAATATTTCCAGTACACGATTAGTATTGCGATATGTGAATGTTTTTCCCTTTTTCCACATTTCTGGGTCGATCACTTCCAGTTATCCTCAAACTCATTTTCTGGAAAAATAAAAATAAAGTTTTTTTTTTTAATCATAAACAAAGATTAAAGTTAAAAGGATAAAATAGATTTAATCAAGTTAACATTTTGGATCTTTTCAGCAATATTTTTCTTTATTTTAAAAAATAAAAATAAAAAATTGGCCTAATTGAGAAATTAACGTGTCAAACATAGGGTGATAACGTGTCAAACGATTATTTTGGTTAATATGTACAATAATTATAGTTTTGCGTCGATGGGGTCGCATTAAACATCAATTACTTAACATGGTACGACTAATTAGCTACCTACTAAGGGAATAGAGATCAATATATTGACTACTGACAGTTTTTTTCTTTCTTTTTTTTCAATCAATTACTACTGGCAGGTTTGTTTATTTGCTTATTTTTATTTATTTATTTATTGCTTTTGGTAAAACTCTAAGAAAATGCATTGATTGTTTACAAGTAATTAAAGAATGGTTGGTGAATATCATAAAATATGTATTAACATTTTGGGATCTTTAAAGATTAATTTGTATAAAACAAAAAATAATAATAATAATAATAATAATAAATAATAATTTGTATGACTTTTTTGCCGAGTAACCAATCAATCAGAGCATATAGGACGTTGGATTTTAACTTCCACGAAAGTCGTAATTCTCGGCTTCATGTATTAAGTTCCACTAAAGTATTAATATTTTAATTGCAACTTTGACAAAGATCAGCCACATAATATTATTACATAGAAAGTAACATTAATCAATAATAAAAACAGACTAGAATATTTAAGGAAAATTATCTTAATGAAACAAAGTCATTAATTGTCTGGGAAAGTAATATAGGCATGGAAAAAGCAGTTAAGCATCACTTTCAAACATTTTACCAAAAAAGCAAAGCATCATTTCAAACCAATATAACAGAGCCTGAATGTTCACCAAAAAAATGAAAAGAGAGAGCCTCAAGCCCGTACATATAACCTATGGCCAATCACCGAGGGACAACATTAATGGTCCTCTCTTTCTTTCTCCTCTCTCTACTGCCTCTGCCCTCTGCCGTCTGCCCCTTTAAACTTTGTGCGTACTTCACTCGCTCCCCCTCTTTCTTTCTTGCAATTTCCTCTCAACTTCAAAGGCAAACCGGGAAAACAAAAGGAAACAAAAAATCCGGCAGGCTACATTTTCCAGAGATTTTACGTAATATTCAGGCTTGAAACTTGTTTTTAAAGATCCTGGTCTTCTTCTTCTTATTTTTTTTTCATTTCCTATCATACTATGTCTCTGTCTAGCTTTTGAAATCAATCTCTCTCTCTCTCTCTCTCTCTCTCTGTGTGGAAAACTTCATCTCTTCATGTTTTCGCACTCTAAGTTCTCCAAATAGTTCGTGTTGCAGTATTTGTGATTCAAGCTTTTTCTTACTCAGCTGTATATTTTGATTTTGATTTTATGTACATATATTCTATAGATCTGAACCAAACGAGTCGTTCATAGAAGTACTCAGGTTGCAAACAGCTAATCTTGTGTTTTGTTTTTGTTTTTGTTTTTTCTATTTCCTAGAAAAGCATGGAAGCAAAAGAGCAAAGCTGGTGTGACTTTGATGATTTAGCAAGCTATGTAAGTTTGTCATTCTCTCTCCTCCAAACTCTCTCTCTCTCTCTCTCTCTCTTTTGGAAAATCTTTTTTTCATTTTCTATTTTATTTTCGTTCTGTTAGAAGACGTACGTGTAATTGAAAAAAACTTAGAAGACCAAGAGCTTCAATGAAAAAAACTATACTCCATATTTTTTTGGTGAGAAAATAATTAAATAAAATTTCTAATTTATGTACTGCAAAAATTATATATTATAATCTATATATTTATATACTGAAGAGTAAATAAATAAAAAAAGTACTTTTCAAATATACTTTATGTACTCCAAAATCCTTAAAAAAAAAAAAGTAAATGAATAAATAAATACAAACATTAGATATTAGTTATTATATTCTGATTGGTAGTTTTAAATGATTTTTTTTTTTGGGTTAAAAATTCCAAAATTATTTCGTGTTCAATTTCTACTTTTATTTTAACGAATGTTGATCCTGATTTTATGTATGTTTTATAGAGAGTAACGCTCGTGTGAATTTGGTGATGAAAATGGCTATTTATTAGGTAAGTTTTCTCTCTCTCTCTCTCTATCTCTCTCTCTCTCCCCAAAAGCTGTGCCCTCTTTTTCTAAATGCGCGCTTCTTTCTGTTGATTCCTTTTATTTTTTTACCCTCCCAAACCACACTTGCCGCAAGACACTCACCCCAATATACGCTATAACTGCTGTAAATAGTCATAAGTCACTTTATAAAATATGTGTTAATTTTTTATGTAAATTGTGTGAGGGTGTGACATTAATATATATATATATATATATATATATATACATATATAGTGTAGTTTAGTGTGTATGCTGTGTGCCGTGCATATTTCAGGTTAAAGATAATAACAAAAAATGGTTGTTCAAACCATGTGTATATATATATATATATATTTGGTCTAGAACAAATATATATATATATATATATGTATATGTTTGGTTTTTACTATATATTTATATTTGGTTTTTTGGTGAATATATATTTATATTTGGTTGCTAAGCAGTGCTTGCTCTACATACATGTTGGCCTTAGGATTATACTTTATAGTGCCATTAGATTATTAGTGCATTCTATATTTTTGGACGCATTGTTTATGATGGCTCCTTATTCACGGTCATGCTTTCTGTTATTTAGTAATTGGTTGTCATGGAACAAAGGGAAAGGGTAGTAGAGTGGACGGTAATATTCTGTTATAAAGCCTTTATCTAAAATCAATTTGTTTGCAGGTCTAGATCGTCCTCAGAGAAAAGCAAGGTGAATGTGAAGATAAAGTTGAGAGAACTAAGGTTCCATATCCAAACCAAAATTTTAGCCTCTGCTTTTGATTTGTTTATTTGTTTGTTTCCGTAAAATTAAACTGCAACAATTGAAATTAGAATAAGATCGAAACTAAATGAAAAGCAATTGGCTTCTAATGGCTACTGATACTATCTTACCTTCAGCCTGTTACGGAATCAAAATTCACGAACATTAAAATCTCGTTGCTTCAGCCGGTTTCTACTATGTTTCCTGGCTGTTTCTACTACTTTTCCTTCAGTATCTGTTGGTCGACCTGACATTGTAATGTTACTTCATGCTTAAGATTGGTATAGACGCTGCACCATCGAGTTCATCTTCTTGAAATGGAATCAGATCTTGATATGCGGTTAGATAACATGGATTGGATGAGATGTAGTTTGTTGAGTTAGATTTTTACTATAGGAAATTAAGTGAGTCAAGTATTGATTGGAGAGTTAAATGTAAATGACACATTAAATATCAAATTGACTGATTGGAGAGTTAAATGTAAATGACACATTAAACATCAAATTGACTGTAGTAGTTTTCTAACTTTATTTAATTTAATTTAATTTTTTTAAATACTATTAGTTAATTTTTTTATTTTATTTTTTCAAATTGTTGGACAATTTTAACTTATGATTTCATAGGTATGACTCATTAACTGAATATCGAATAAGAAATCAATCTTGCATGCCAATAGCTTATCAATTTTGCTGAAAGAGAATGAATGCCAATGTAAAGGAAATTTGTTATATTATATTTTTCATTACAAATTCGCAATGGGGGGTAACAATAGAGAAATAATATTATACATTGGCGTTAAAACACCTAGTGCAATTTTACCAAAGATAATATAATATTTATTTATATAAATATTATATTATATAAATATTATATTATATTTGCCAAAATTGCATTAGGTGTTTTAATGCCAATGTACGGATATTCTTTCTTTATTGTTATCCTATTACGGACATGTAATGGAGGCCATAATATAATGAATTTCCTTTACATTGGTATTTGGTCTTTCTCTCATCAAAATCAATAAGCTTTTAGGATGCAAGATTAATTTCTTATTTGGTATTCAGGTAATGAGCCATGCTTATAGAATCATAAGTTGAAACTGCCCAAAAATCTGAATAAACAAAATAAAAAAAATTAATTTATAGCATTTAAAAAACTAAAATAAAATAAATAAAGTTAAAAAACCAACTACAATCAATTTGATGTTTAATGTGCTATTCACATTTAGCCCTCTAATCAATACGTGGCTCACTTAGTTTTCGTGCGGTAAAAATTTGACTCATCAAACTTCATTTCATCAAACTCCATATTATCTAACTGCATATCAAGATCTGATTCCAATTCAGCTAAAGAATTCATTAGAGCTGTTCAAGAGAAGCCAATAATTTGTGCGGTTATTGTGGCTTTTCTCCGGGTGATTTCAGGAAATATGTAAGTTGGGATAAGCTTGATCCCTCCAGATTATTTTGCTTAAATTGTTGTGGTAAAATAATTATTTACTGGTTCACCAGGGAAATATGTTGGTCTAGCTTTTATGTACAGTGAACAACATACTTCAATTATTTATGACATCTTTTCAAAAAGCACAGGCTTGTCACCAAATTAATGTCTCTTAAATTACTATCAAGAATTTGCCCAGTCTTTCTGCCACTGGGAAGGGATATTTATGATCCCATAGAGAAGGGAAATGGCGAAACCGATGATCATGCAATGGTCCTTATGGGATATGGGTGCGACTACAAGGTGTCCAATGGCTGATTGTGCTGGGTTGTGAAGAACTCTAGTGGTGAGACTTTTGGAGAAAATGGGTATGCAAGAATTTTCATAAATGGGAAAGATTGTCTCTCTGATATACCTGACGACTACAAAGAAAGAAAGATTGTCTCTCTGATATACCTGACGACTACAAAGAAATTTGTATGCAAGCCTATGATTTCGGTATAAGGTAATAAATTTAATTTATATTTTTAGCTAGAGGTTAACCTATGATTTCGGTATAAGGTAATAAATTTAATTTATATTTTTAGCTATAGGTTAATAATTTTTTTTTGTGTTAACAGTTATCCATCTTATTTGTATTATAAAATTTATTTTTGGCGCGATATTAATATATATTGTATTAACAGTTATTAAGAGTAGATAGTACGGGACAATAACAAAAGAGCAGCAGCAGGGATTAGGCATATTTGACTCATAGTGGGGATTTAGCCGTTTTGTAGTGTTTCAGGGTGAGCATGCTCACAGCTTGAAGGATGGGGTATGCTGATTTTCAAGGGGTAATTGTTTGTGCAGAGCTCTTCAATGATGTGTATCTCTGCAGGTCCGCAAGCCTGCAACTGGAAAATCGGAGCCTTAGTGTCTGATACATGTCACTTTCATTGTCTTTTCAATTCTCGTATTTTCAATTTGGCGCCTAGAAGTATTATTGGATTGCTAAAGATGGTAGACTCCTAGTAACCAACCTGAGCTGGTTAATATTTTGTCTTTCGATGTTATGCTTTTATAAAATTCCTGATGTGTATTTCTGCAGGTCCGCAAGCTTGCAACTGGAAAATCAGAGCTTTAGTGTCTGATTCCTGTCACTTGCATTGTCTTTTCAATCTTGTGTTTTCAATTTGGTGCCTAGAAATATTATTGGATTGCTAAAAAATGGTAACCAACCAGAGTTGGTTATAACAATCTAAAAGCATTGCCATTGACAATTTGCATAATTGGAAGTAATAAAAGTCAAAGCTGAGTGCATTATTAAATTTACATATTTTGTGGGCTCCTACGCGTTACCTCCACTTGAATACCCTTTAATCTCCAACATAGAGAGTTAAGAGCTTGTGTGGTCTTTCCCCCACCAGCTTTCAGATGGGATAAAATTTTAGGCACTGAATGTGCAATGGCGTCGGGTTGAGCTTTCATGAGGTCTTCCATTTCAAAAATAATGTGGGGAAAAATTGCTGTTTCATTCAATACCTTAAACGTTCTCCAAATAAGTTTGGGTCCTCATGAAAAATTACGACTCCAATATCATAGTGCACCCAAATTATGTCTAAGGTTTGCTTGTAAAATGTAGTAACATTTGTGGGGATTTCATCCTGCTCCAATTCCTCTCCCCAGATTGAACCATTCTCCGAAGATCCTGCTTAATTTTTTTATGATCATTAATTCTATCCAAGTTCTTCTAAATTATCTTCTACATTATCCCCAACCTGATTTACATAAATGTTACTGTTCTTATGGTCAAACATGCAGATGCTTCGGGATAACAGAATGTAGACAGGTCTTACGAGGCCTTGAGTAGCCAGACTAGCTGGAGGCTGTTCCATTCAATGTACAGGATCATCTGAAGCAACCTGCAAGATTAAATTCGAGAACGGAAAATTAAAACATAAAATTATTACAAAAACCATGAGCGACAGGATATTTGAGATGATCTGAGCACATAAAACCGTAATAATTATCAATTATTCTACATTAAAAAAATATCTAATTTAAATTCACGTCATATCAATTTGAATGCCTATACATTATTCCATTATAAAACATAAAATCTATCCTAGAGCTCGCTTAATAATCATGGATTCATCACGCGACCATACTCCATCTTTCCCTGCCTTCAGGACATTAAAACTACGTACAAATTCAGGTGCCAAACATGCAAAATCACATTCATTGCTACTTGCAAATAAAATATCAGAAGCTAACCTCATGTGCATGCAAATCAACTAAAGTCTTTAGCCCAGCTTGTCTTACTAGCACAGAGTGTCTCATTCCAAGCAGCCAATCCAACAGCTGCCACAAAATAAAAACCTTAGGTAATTTGCACTGTCTTGCTATTTGCTAATTGTTTCTTAAACCTTTACTATCATGATGACACCTTACCTTACCAATGGGATATGATATGGGGAAGAAGACCAGAAGAAGCGGTCGACCGAGAAAGACATTTTCGCACCAATACTTAGTCCATACCAAGAACATACATCTTGAGAAAAGATCGACAGAAATTAATAAATAAACAAATTCTAATGAGAGTTATTAATTAAATAGTAAAATTTTGACTTCTTGCTACTGAATAGATATTAAACCACATTCCCTAATACGAATCTCTGCAAATGCCATTACAAGGGTGACTGAGATAGGAATGGCAGCCCAAGATGGAAGAATTTTTGTGTCCAGGAAAATTGTAAGTGCCTTAAAATGATGCAATATTCAACACAATTTACTCAAGAATATAACATTTTTATAATGTAATATATGAAGTGGCATACCTCCATTGACAGTGACTTGCCCATGAGAAGGGTGCATAAAAGCAAGTGCTCATTCTTAACAAGAGGAAAATCTTTGCTGCAGATTAGTATTGGAAAATAAATAAATAAATAAATAGTAATAATAAAAGGAAAAAATGAAAGGTTCAGTGCAATGGTTCATAAAGCTTATAAAATGAATCAAGAAGCTAGTGGTTGCAGAAAGCAATGGACTTTTTAGGTAGCAACCTGCATTTTTCTGGTCTTGGAACTGACCAGATTTAACAAGGCCCTCACGATCAACTTTGGCTGAAGAACAAGAGTCCTAAAGCAATGCCCTGATGCAATACTAGCAGTTACACCTTCTCATATAACATTCCTGAGAGCTGCCAAGAACAAAAATAGAAAAAAAATTAAAAAAAAAAAAAGTTGATAATTTGATATGTGTGAATGAAAATGATTGTTTAAATGACAGAACACAATTTGAAGGCTACATTATCAGTTAGTGTGTAGAGTCATACTCGATGTGAGACAAGAGCACTGTAGAATGGGGTGATTACAGATGCAGGCTTAGAGTTGTTTATGGATTTTCCCATAGAAGGAGAGAGAGTTGATCTTCTTTTTGGTGTTTGAATATATGAAAAACTATGTGAACAACGTTTAGGAGTATGTGAATGTGCAGAGAGAATAGATGGATCAGAATTTCTGTAATGGAGATGAGAGCGGGAAGATCTTCTGGGATATCCTGAAGCAAATCTTTTTGGGTACTGTGAGTTGATTTTTATTCTGGACAGAAAAAATTAAAAAGACTAAAAGTAACATCAAAATCACTGAAAATGGTGTCAATTAGACAACATTTAACAATGCTCATTATTGTGGACATCAATATGTAAGCATCAGTTTTTCCGGGAAAACAGAATTGACCAGCATTAGCTTTTTCTAATAAACTATTATTTCCGCTTAATACTCTATTAAGAATCACCAAGATGCATTTCAGTATTGTTTTTCCCTAGATGTACATGCAAATCATGACCATGAGCAATTATAAATGTATGTCATAATGAAAAGCAGCAAATTAATTTTCTATGATTGAAGCAAGTGAAAATAAACAAAAGAAAAATGCAAAATTCAACCTGTAGTAGGGCCTCCAAAGCATCTTCCTGGGTTATACCAATGACTTCCTCATCCAAATTACTTGGAAGTGATTCTAAATCATTTAGGTGAGATGATTTCTCCTCCTTGTTGCCATATTTTATACTGTGGATGGGATTTTTGTCTTGCTCCATGACATTGAATCTCTATTTCCCTTGATTAAAAAGGGATGCTTCTGTGGAAAAACTGAATTGCTCTTTCTCAGCAAGTGGGAAAATAAGACCTGTGCAGTTTAAGACCCAAAAGTTTATAGGAGTTGAAGTTTAATCTTCCCTTTAAGGTCAACTTTCATAGACGCAAAATTTTTTAGCTCAAGTTTAGCTTGGAAATGCATATCTATACCTTTCTCCGTTGCTTCTTTTGGATACAAAATTGGATTAGGATTCACTTTTAACATATCATATTCGTCTAATGCATAGTTTTCAGTATTGAACATCCTCCTTAGACTTCACAACAATAGCCATATGGCTTTGATACTTCAGGAACTGGTTCAGTATGAAGAATATAGAAGCAATATACTGTTATTATTCCATCTACATACATAACATCAGCAAATGTTGAGCATCAAGTTAATAATATGTTTGTCTGCAAATTTATTTTGCAAAGTTAGATGCAAATTATAATGACTGAGAATCTCCATTTATGAAAGTAGAATTCCCATAACTTGGCATTCTCTTCAGGGTCATATATTTTATGGGGGTTTCATCTTCAGGATGACAGAATATTAAATTCTTAACCTGATTCTGGAAAGTAAAAGAATAATAGGTGTTCTTTTTGGTTACAAAACACCAGAAAAGATTTTTTTTCTTTTTTTGCTGGCCTACTAGATTCTAAATATTACATGAAGAGAACATTTCTCTCTATATGCTTGAAGCAAATGAAGTGTTAGAATATAAGACATGTCTGATAGGCAAAAACTGAGTTTTTTATTAGCAGTAGACTGGTTCTAGATTCCAAAGTTGCTTACCAGAATGGGGCCGATTATATTATTTTGATCACCTGAGTAGATGGGAATACAACTGTGACCCTTGCTTAATATTAAACCCATCATTTGCCTAAAAATAGAATTGAGTGATTTTTTGTAACTTGTAAGAAAATGAAGTAGAAAGGAGAGCATACATGTCAAGCTTGGAATTTATGTCGAGGCAAAAGGTTTCAGATATGGGTGCCATATATAGCATCTATAGTGGTTTCATGATGTGACAATTCCCCACCTTTCCCTAACTATCAATGTCTACTTATGTGTATAAGGCCATAAGCAACACACTCTACATGCATACTTCTTAATTATAGAGGAAGCTAATCTCTTTGCATGCAAAGCCACCAATGTTTTTAGCTCTGCTCATCTTGGACATGCAAAATGTCCTTTCCCAAGATGTAAATCCAGCAGCTGGCACAAAGGATTGGCAAACACATTGTGAATGAATGTTTCTCGCTATAAAGTTATAGATCAAGAAAAAATGCCTCTGATATAACATGTTTTGCATCTTGGCTTAGTCCAATAGCTTATAGTTTTTCAGGCACCTTCAATGCAGCACATGTGAATTCTAGTCTATGAAGTTGTTACATATTTTCTAGTGCTGGTATTTCAATTCCAGTAATTGTCTCTCAGTATTTATTTTAATACCATTCTTTGATTTGCTTTATTTTGGGCATTAAGGTTCCTATCAGATCCAATACAATCTGGAACTTACCTTACTGATTGGATATGATAGTGGAAAGAAGAATAAAGCCAGCAATCGAACCAAGGCGGATTGTTTTGCACCAAGACTTAATCCATATCTAGAACAAACTGCCTGAGGGATGATCTAAAGATGATTGACAAAAAATTCATATAGTCATGTCTTTCGAAACTCATCATTCTAAAGGCATTATAGCCTCTATTGACCTTACCTCCACAAATGCAAGGACAAAGATTCCTGAGATTAAAATAGCAGCCCAAGCAGGGAAAATCGTGTCCATGAAAATGGGAAGTGCCTTCAGAAAATACAAGAAGAGGATTAAATTACTTTAGGATAGATACATGAATATGATGGAAATTATGAGTAGCATACCTCCATTGATTGATACATAAGTGTAAATGCTCGTTCTTAACGAGTGCCATAATCTTTGCTGCAGATCAATAAACAAAGAGAAAAAACATCATTGCTAGGTTAGCTGAAGGAACCAGTTATTGCAGTATTAGTTCTAACAACTAGTTATGAAACCGCATTCTTCTCGGGTTGGGGCTGACCAGCCTTTATTAGGACCACAAGATCAACTTGGTTCAAAGACAGCAGTCCTAGAGCAAGTCCTCATGATGCTTATTCCAGCAAATGACAGAAGGGCCAAAGAAACGGTTAGAAACGTCCAAAATAAAGGTTCACAATAGAGCATTTCATCCCCTCTAATTGTGAACTGAACTGGAAATGAGATGAAAAAGATAACTGAAACAAAGATCACGGAAGCAAGGAACAGTCAAAGGGACAGGCTTTATAGAGATTGATCATTAAGAGACAAAAGGGCAGTCAAGTCCAAAACCCAAAAAGAAGAAAGAATGCTGCTGCATATGTCTCCATGGATCTTAAAGAGGCAAGCAAACTGTTGCTACTGATTATAATAACGATGAAATATATGGGAATATATACCTGTGTTTCTTTCATCACCTATATTTCTTCAAGTTCTGCAGACCTATTACACATTCTTCGATCATTCAAACATAAAATCTTGAACATCTGGTGTAGCTCATAACTGGTATCCCAATTCTACTCTGCCCATCACTAGAATAAACAAGGAAAAACTAGCCAAAACTCCAACTGCAAAGCCACAACTTTGCTGGAATCTGTTGAATATTTTTCTTTGTTGGTTTAGTTTAGTCTGAGTCGTGACAGTGTACACTTCCAGCATAATAAATTTTCACAATTTTATGATTGAAGATCACAAGGACTATTTGACTAAGAGTGAATTATTACTTAAAAAAAAGATATCATTCTGAAGTGTCAATGTTGGGAATAGATTCAAATGGAAAAGAGACTAATTAAACAAGTAAATGAGAATGATAATGGCAGTATTGATGTTATTGAAGGTATGTTTCAATCCTAGTTGTGCCTAATGGTCCGGAAATTCCAACAAATGTCATATTCACCGCAAGTCAATTCTTCACAATTGGCAATATTATTCCTTGCAATCAAAGGTTAATTAACACACACACACACACATGTTATTATAACCAAAAACACACACATATATTTATATATATAGAAGTAAATCAGATGGATCATCTGGATTCTTAAGATTAGTTTATTGTAATGTTGAAAAGCCTTTGGCTTTTAAATGGAATACTGCTCCAAATTATCATCTACGAAGTGTGAAACAGGAAACTGAATATGTGGGGAACATAAAAGTATTTCTTTTGAAGTAAGAGTAACAACAAATACGTGAGTTATTGGGAAGGCCAATTTTTGGCAATTTTTTCAGTAATTGGTCATCTCTTTTGAGGGCATCAAAAACTTCCAAGTATATGTTTTGAATCTAAACAGATTTGATATTAAAAGTTACTTCTGAACTTTAAATTTGTATACAAGTTGTCCGGCATCAACAATAACATAACGTGTTCAACCAAAATTATAAAATAAAATAAAAAAAAAAGACCTTGTTTTTTAAATTTGAATCTTGCACCTCTAATATATATGTACACACACACACACACACATATATATATATATATATATATATATATATATATATATATAAAAAATATGAAATGGTAATTATTTTAACATCACTCAAGTACGAAAGTGTGTCCATCAATTTGTCTTTATATTTATGGGTTGGGCCTTAATTACTTGAAAATTGGCTATAGATCAGCAATTAAACAAAAGAAAATTTAGTTAATAAGTAAAATAAGCCCATTTCATATCATTTTAAAATTTTGAAATAAACCATAATTTAACATGATATAGAATTTTGGTGACCTAGTGATCTTATTTATATCATTTAGCTCCTTTCCCCTTTAATGGGTTTATACGTTAGGTAAGTCCTTTTGTGGTCGATTGTGATTTAACAAATATAATAGAATAAGCACTCAATCTTTGCCTTCCCGATTTGATAAAACAGTTATACTAAATTATTACGTTTCTTGTTGCCAGCTACATCTAGATGAAAAAAATCTTAGATGAGTCCTAAGTAATTATTGGTAGAGAAAATATATAGAGAGGATTCACAGTGAATAAGCTAACTCAAATAGCCGAAAACGAACGCCAAAACGTTATCAAGTGGATTCAAAGGACCTCAAAATGAAACCGGTAAATACGGCCATACGGGAACGCAACGCTATTAGTCCCTCTCTATATTAGTAACGAAACGGATAAAAAACGGGTGTTCCAGGCTCCCATCTGAAACTTCAGTGAATTTCGGGGAAAAAATAAAAACTTCATTCAATTTATTAATTAAGCACATGCTTTCGTTGTTTGGTCAAGCCGTTGCCAAAGTCTCTTCAAAATTCAATTTCCCGCTAGGTCTCCAAAGAGAAGCCCAAAAAAAAAAAAAAAAAAAATCCGAGAAAACTTGTGGATCATCAAATTTAGTCGCCATGGACGACGTTGATCGCTTGTTCGAGTGCTTCAAGTGTGGTATTTCTCCTCCTCGTAAGCTCTCACTTCCCTGTCTGTTTGGTCACTGAGAAAACGAAAGGGGGGAGAAAAAAAAAAAAAGATGGATCTTTTTATTCTTCAATTGGTTTTCCTTGCAATATAACTATTAGTTGAGAGCAGTGCATTTTAACTGTTAAGAATCTAATTTCAGGTTCTTAGTAGAAAACCATGATTTCGTTAATATAACATTCAATTCCTGCTATTTTTACGTTTAGAACTTCTATTTCTTTATTTTAACGACGACAAAAGGGGCGGGTTTTGACTCCGAATGTATATTGAAAATTAAAAAAAAAAAAAAAAAAAAAAAAAAGAAGAAGAAGAAGAAGAAAAAGATAAAACGGATTTATTGTAAATGTTCCTGCCTCAAATGTATAGATTATTGTTGTCCAAATTTCATGCAAAAGCAAGAGAAATTTCTTAACATGTTTGTTTGGTTTTGGTTACCCAAAATCTAAATGGTGTTTCAGCCTCTGCTGCAAGAGAAAGAAAAAGAAGCAAAAGCGAAGTGAAGCGACGAAGTTCTACACATGAGGCTTCTGCACATTCTGATATTCTATCTCCACCACCAACAGGGCTAAAACAGAAAAAACTACCAGACATGCAGCTGTCTGTTGAGAAAGTATTCACTCTTTTATTCTTTTTTTATTCATTTTGGTTTGCGCTCAATTAATTTAGGATTTGTGGATCTTGCTGTTTCCCACTTTCCATTGCCTCTGTGCCTTCAAGTGAACATGTTTTTCCTTCTTTCATACACACACACAGTCATGAGCTAGGCTTCTATTTACGAGGCCTTCTGGCAAACCCATATAATTATGGACCACCAAGCTCTGCTAAATAATTATATAAACATGCAATATTAGAGTTTTGTCTTCCTATGAAGTAAGTTGTCTGTCTGTGTATGTAAGATGTACAAGTTTTGATTGACCATAGAAACGTTCAGGAAGGTATTCCTCTTTGGTGGGATAAACCATAGATTCCTTGAGTTTATCGTAAATGAGGAAAATGCTGTCTGCTATTTGGCTTGTTATGGCCAATTACACTTTGTTCTTTTGATCTTTTGTTCTGTTTTGCTAAAACTTTTGCTATTGTTCCTTCAGTCAGGTTCAACAACAGGAAAAGCCAACAACTCCAATTGTGGGACACAGATTTCGCCAGTTGTATTCTATGGGTCTCCTCATGGTGTGCCTCCAAAACGACCATCTCGATTGCTGTTGCGATTGTTGCATGAAATACGTGTTGATCTCTCTGAACATGGCAAATTGAGCATAAGGTATTCGTGTATTTCTACTTCTTCTTTTCCTTGTGCTAACATCTCTTCTTTTGCTATTTTCTCTTACAATATGACGTGACATGACTGAAGTTCTTTTGCGCTGTTCAGGGAGGAAGTCTGGGCAACATTCCCACGGCAGGATGAAGCAATGAATTTTTCCAAAGGGAATGAGCAACTTCATGTTTTTAGTTATCAAGATCACTTTAATGGACAAAGAAGGTTTCTTGTCTCAAGTTACAAGGAATTCTGGAAAAGGTGCCCTTTGTTTTGTGTTATGCATAATTAGGTATATTTGATATGTGTGTAATCCTTAAAAAGCCTGTGCAATAATTTTTTTCTTTCACATTTTAGGTATAAAAATATGGATTCTAAGTTTCGCCACCATTATGAAGTAATTCAGGAGGTGACTATCCTAACTCTAGAGTTTTCTTTCTTGAACATAAACAATGAAAAATGTCACAAGTATGTGGCGAAACACAGATTGGAAATTTTGGTGCTTTCAAGGATGTAATCTTTCAAATTTTGGATATGTGTTGTTTTCAGGGTTTGCCATGCCACCTTTACTTTGACTTGGAGTTCAGCAAGAGAGAGAATGCAGCAAGAGATGGAGATGAAATGGTTGACCTTTTGATATCAGTCATTTTTGACGCCTTACTTGATAAATACTCTCTTCAAGGAAATCACGAATGGATATTGGAGCTTGATTCCTCTACAGAAGGCATGTCTCTTAAGTTAATGCACGATGTGCAGTCTTTGTATTTACATACTGCGAATTTCTATAGCAAACTTAATGAAGTTATTTTCAATGAGTAAGATAATGGGTGTGTTTCTTGTATATTTGTTATGATTTTCTAACTTAAAGCATAGAAAATTTGCATGTGTAAATATCTGATATGACCTTCCATTTCCAAATTAATTGCTTAATATCCACATGCAGTGAAGTTCTCTCGGCATCTAATCATTCGCATACCGAGAACAGCTTTTAAGGACAACTCACATGCAGGTGCATTTGTCAATGAGGTATGTCTTGGTGAAGAAGAAAATGTTGACGCAGCTAATTGAAAGTTGAAACACAGTAGATTTAACTTACAAGTATGACAATTTCATTAATGGTATGTGAATATAATGATTTTTTTTTTAAAATTTTTTTTTGGGTATTATCATAAGAGAATACATCCATATTAGTCTCATTTTACTATGTATAAGTTTCTAAAGAAATTATTTTTATTGAGAAATTTATGTAATCTACTACATCTTTTTTATTTTCCTTTATGAACAAAATTGTGTCTCTGTTACTACAGATTTTCCTATTTCTTTCCTTGTAGAAATATCAACTGTTGTCATTATCTGGTGACAAATTATCAGATATGTTCAAGGATTTTCATTGCAAAGAAGGGGGATGAGAGATTTGAAAAATTATTTATTAAAAAAGACTCAAGCTCTGCTGATTCTCCTAGTCAGCTTTTTGTGGATACTGCAGTCTATTCCAGAAATCGTTGCTTTCGTGTAGCTTTATCATCAAAGGCAGGGAAGAATTCTGTGCTTCTGCCTACTGGTCGTTACAAAGCAAAGGGCATGGTATGATACTATTCTTGGCCTTAGATTCTTAGACCTATAAAAGGTTGTTCAGATGCTTTTCAAAAATCAATATTGTGGTGCTAATTTTCTTTGAGCTCTTTTATCTCATGCATATGAATGACACTTGTTTTGAATTTTCCATTCTCTTATCTGCAAAGGGGTTTTAGATATAAACCCAGTTTAGATTTCAAGGTGTTATGGTTATTACATTCTATAGAACTCTCAGCTTTGCACCCTTTAAATAATTGTGAATCTATTACACTGTACAGTTTGATAATTCTAAATGCTTTCCTTGTAATAACTGTGGGGCATTATCATCTGGGAACTTGGAAGTTTTAAGGTGAAAATTTTGTGTTTGAATTTTTAGTAGTCATTGCATCTTATTATGTTTTCTTGTATTGGTTAAAGTTCAAGAACTCATTCCAATGTGTTGGGGATCAATTTTTTGTTGCTTTGAAAAATGCTATCTTTAATGTTGAAGCATAAGATTGTGTTGTTTAAACAGGAGAATGCTCCCAATGATTGGTATCTGTGTTCAAAAACAAGCATATTTTGGCAGTTTTGTGATTATTATTGCTGCATTTAATAGGTAATGCACTTTAAATGTTATGATTAAGGTATTGTGTGATGTTATTGAACTGCAGTGCGAGGAGGAGATGTTCATGGCATCATTGATCTGCAATATGGATGCTGACTGTGAGAAACTTCTTGTTTGCAAAGTGGATCTAGATTGTGTCAAGACCCTCCAATTTGATACAGAGGTATTTTGATTCTAAATTGCTCCACTGTTGAACTACCCAGAAGAGTGTTACACCTGAGAAGTTTTGATGCTCAGGATGAACTTACATACCAAACTTCTAGTTTGAGGATAAGCTGCCATTGGTTTGCATAGGGTAGGCATCTACATTTAGAATTGGAAGTTGATCCTTTATTGTAATTTTTCCCATTGTAGGTAAACCATAGTTTTGGAAAACATTACAGTCCCCAAGAATTCACATCAAATGGGTTCACAAGTGCTTCAGCAACATACTTAATGGGGAAATCTCCATTCCCTGCTTTGGATGCATTCATAGAATATGTTGCCTCCATTGGAAATGTAGCAGGTGGTAACTTGACCATTTTAAAATTTGATTTAGTTTTATGGAGTTGTTCCAAACAAACATTTGTTGATATCATTTGTTGCATAACTAAACCATGCTAGCAAAATTCCTGAAATTACAATTGAGTTTCCAATTCATTTGGTTGATAGTTTTTGGTTATCGGTTTACTTTACTTTATCTTAGATTTATTGGTAGCATATGCCATCGATACTTTAGACTACAAATTATTTTTAATAGTAAGGTATTCAAACTTGCTGCAACTACAGGTAAAATCCGTTGTTGGTACTGGTTCTCAGAATACGGATTGATGGTCTACAGTATGTCAAGAAACAGATACTGTGAGCGAATTGGTAGACAGCATAAAAGTAATAATGGTAAGTCTTATAAATGTTTTTACTTCCATTTAGCTATTACTGGGATGTTTTTCCTGTTTTAATGTATATGTGAATGTCACATTGCTTCCCACTATTTGATCAATAAATAATCTAATTTACAGAATGTTGAAATTATGCTTTGCTGCAGTATGTCGAGCATAGTATTTTAAATATTTTTCGCTCCACCATCCTTATAAATTACAAACCGTCTAATTTGCACAATCATTTTTGTTTAGTGATATATGTTGTTGACCTGAGAAGGGCTGTTTATTATCAGAAATGTCATGATCCTGATTGCAGAGGTAATAAATACCCGTACACTTCAATTCTTATGTGGTTTTCCAAGCATTGTAATCCATAAGTGAACTATAAACTCAGATCTTTTGTGGTACCAGGTTATCGTTCTCCCTTGCGTCCAATTCCATTGGATAGCATCCCTGAGATGCATCATGGAGGATCAACAATTGATAATCTGGAATATCAAAATGCCAGCGAAGATGTTCTGCACTATGATGAAAGCATAACGAAGAGTGTTACCCCAAATACATGGTGGCTTGAGGCCACAAGAATTGCAGATAATGTTGAAAATAAGCATGATTCATTAAAAGTCAGCAATATGGTTGGTTTTTTCTACTCTTGCTTGCAAGTTTAGCTATTAAAACCAATCTTATCTGTATAGAACCCAATGGGGAGATAATTATTGGCTCAAAAGATGAAATGCCATCAGAATTCATCTAATAGACTCACTCTTTTGTAATTTTCCTTTTGAAACAGGAAAACCTTAATGATGACGATGACAAATGGTGGGTTGCTGCAGAAAGGACTGCAACTGAGGCTGAACTATCCCACTTGCTCATATAAGGGTGAGGTATGATTAGGTAACACAAGCACTAATGAAAATTTATTCTCTTCCTTTCGTCTCTTTTTTTTTTTTTTTTTTTTTTTTGAAAAACAAAATTAATTGCTTCCAATTTTCTTCTATTTCATGTGCTTTTGTTTCTTCTTCTTGGTTTTTCCAAATTAGCTAAGAACCAAAAAAATGGTTCCAACCATTGGTAATGGCAAGAAAACAATCAAGTTAATTGATCATTGGCCTTTTTATTTTTATTTATTTTTTATTTTTTGTAACATTGGAAAGTATGGTTTTATGGGGGTCTATATATTGAGTTATATATTAAAAAGGCAAATAATGTTTTAAACAAGTATGGGGGTTCTACCAGTACCGACGTAGGCTTAGAGAAAATCCCAAGTATCTATACGAATCTCTCTGAGATTATGATACAAATAAAATAGAACTTAATCAATATAGGCTAAGGGAAATCCCAAGTCATTAACCTGGGATTAGAAAATTAAAGATACAAATAAATAAATAAACCTTTTAACCACATTGGTTTTTTTTTTTTTTTTTTTTTTTTTTTTTGGGTGGCTTTTTTCTGTTTGCTTTTCCTTTCTCTCATTGTAGAAAATGGTTACCACCTAATATTTATTTATTTTTTAATTATTCAACACTAACACCATCAATCATGAATATGTATTTGCAGATTCAGGAACTGAGAGTTTGTTACCTAAATAGCTGCATTGCCAAGCATCATCCTGATTTGATTATGTGCAAGAAGCAACCGGGAACGGCCATTGGCCCGGCCATGCGAGAAGTGTGATGGCAAGTGTGGAATCTGCGATGCCTATGTGCCCTTGCACATTTGTGCGGGTGTCTGATGAAGAGCAAATTTAGGTGGTCTCCTCTCACAAAAAACTGACACCTCGTATGGATCCCATGGATGGTCCCACAAAGTTTATTTCAGTGGATCCCACATGGTCCTAGGATCGCCAAAGAGTGTACACAGCAGTAGAAAGACAGGGATGGATGTCCTAAAATTGTTAATTTAGACCGTGTCAAAGCTGGCTTGTTCTATGAAGGAAAGAAATATGGTTTCAAAAAAAAAGATGATAAGCCCCCAAAAATAACCTCATGATTAGTCCTGTGATCGCTATCTCTCCAACGTCATGACTTTGTGTTTTTTGGGCATTATCAGCTTTTAGTCTCGTGACAATGCCAGTATTTTGCTCTTCCCAAAGTTTTTCTTCCTCTCCTTTTACTATGTGTATCCAAATTGTCGTCTTTATTTTCCGTGGACTAAAAACAATCGCAAAATGTCTGCTCCTAATAACTTTTATTTAGGCTATGATTTAATTAATATTATACTATTTTGTTAAAGGAATCAAGTGAGGTGGAAACTGGTTGATTTTTACAATGTTTAGGACTAAACAAATCCACAGAAAGATAGTTTACTGGCTCGCACCTCTGGTTTGGTGTCTTTGGTGTTTTATATTTTGCTTATCCACGCTATTTTCTTTATTACTTTTTTATTTGAATTACCATATAACAAAAAAATCTGAGCGTGTACCGAATAGTCAATATATAATCATAAAAAAAAAATAAATCAAAAATGCAATAGCCAATATATTAGGTTTATGGGAGTCGGTGCTTTCATTTGCAGGTCTTGGTCTACCACTTCATATAATACACGCAATCTCATCAGTCTCTCTTACCTTCAGTCTGTGCTAGAAAACCTCACTGTTTGTCATCAATGGCTTCCAAATCCAATCAATTAAACACTACCACCCCCATAACCATCACATCTCCGATCTTCGTAGGTGCCGAGTCTTTGCAGTCCATCCTTTCGCACCGCACTCTAATCGATCACTTCCAATCCTCTCTCTCAACAGTCTCACCCTCTCTCACTACCCCAATTCGCCAAAGCCATGCCGTTTCATCGACTTCCTCTCTGCTCCTCATGCCTTCTTGGTCCTCATCCCCTTCATTTCCATACATAGGCGTCAAGCTAGTCACCTACTTCCCTCAAAATTCCACCTTGAGTCTACCCGGAATCCATGCCAGTTACATCCTCTTCAGCTCCACAACTGGCCAAACCTTGGCTTCCATGGATGGAACCGAACTGACTCTTTACAGAACCTCATGCGTCTCCGGCTTAGCTTCAAGAATTCTGTCCAGAAACGACAGCAAAGTCCTCGTCATGATCGGTGCAGGCGCTTTGGCACCCCATTTGATCAGAGCTCATCTTGCAGCGAGACCCAGTTTGAAGAAAGTCATAATCTGGAACAGAACAGTGGAAAAAGCTAGAAACTTGGCTGAGAAATTGCAGGAAAGTTTGGGAATTGATGGGGTTGGTTTCCAGAGCAATGGATGTTTGGAGGAAGTGATTGAGTTGGGAGATATAGTGAGCTGCGCAACGAATTCAGAGGAGGTGCTTGTGAAGGGCGAGAAGCTGAAAGCAGGGGCACATTTGGACTTGGTGGGTTCGTTCAAGCATTCTATGAAGGAGTGTGATGATGAGGCAATAAGGAGAGGCAGGGTTTTTGTTGATAATGAGGCTGCGTTGGTCGAGGCCGGAGAGTTGGTGGGTGCTTTCGAAAGAGGGGTTATTGATCAGAAAGATATTGGTGGTAATTTGGTAGAATTGATTAGTGGAGAGAAATCTGGGAGAATAAATTCTGAGGAGATCACTGTGTTCAAGTCTGTTGGATCGGCGGTTGTGGATATTCTGGCTGCTCAATTGGTGTACGACACTTTTATGCAGCAGAATCCTTGAAAGAGTGCTTCTCTTCTTTTTTTTTTTTTTTGTCTTTTAGGGGACAGTAAAAATAATCATTGAAAATATTTTGTTCTATGTTCCAAGCAGTACAATCCTACATTGACCGTGTTATGCAGCACAATCATTGTATTTATGTTTTTCAATTTTTTTTCCTCCTTTTTTTTACTTCATTTGGTTTGTGGATTCCTAATTTAAGGATATAAACCTTCAATATAAAATATAATTAGGTGAAGTTTTTTAGATGATATAATTGTTACATTAGTGATTTATCTATAAATATTTAGGTAAATATAAATGGATAGGTTTTCTTTTAATAATATACATAGGTTAAGAAGGATAAACTTTTAAATGTTAAAAATTATAAAATGCTTGTGTAAATATAAGATAAATTTAAAAATTTAAAAAGATCTATAAATATATAGGTATAGATATACATTTTATTTATAATATGTATAGATAGGTTTGAATTTTAAAATATGTAAAAATTTTGGACAGTATAAATCCATTAAGAATAACTTTTGGAATTTAAAAATATATTTGAGGGCAATTGCGATATTATGAAAGTTTCATTTATTGCCAAAAATGGTAAGTCGTTTTATCAATCTTGCAACAATTCACCATGAAGTACTAGATGCTTCTTCCCAAAATCACTTGTAGTGGTTCTTGAATAATAAAAGCATTTTATTATTTATATGTCAAACAGAATATATATATATATATATATATATATATATATATATATATATATATATATATATATATATATATATATATATTCATAGAAGTGATTTTTTCAATTCCTTGAAAATACCCTTTTTTTTCTTTTTTTCTTTTTTTCTTTTTTTTTAAAGGGGATTGAGTATGAGCTTGTGTATGTTTTAAACTCTTTATCATTTTACAAAAGACGTAAAGATAGTGAAGAAGAAATAAACTCTTAGCAAGCATCAACTTTTACACAGTGAAAGTATGAACTAATGGGTTGAAAAACAATATATATATATATATATATATATTATACAGAAAAGTAATCTTTTAGCACAGAATTATAGCGGCTAAGTGTGAATGGTTTAGAGGAAAGAAAGAAAAGAATGAATTGCCATAATCATTAATTGCAATTAACAAATGCACGAGGAGAAGCATAGAATTGCCCCTAGTTTCCCTAGTTACATTGAAATATCTACTAAAGGGCCATACAATACAAGCTACAACCAAACAGCGATCTTTTGACACTCAACAATATTTGGTTGTGTTAGCATTCATTTTGATGAGTTTGTTTGAATTTTGGCGGCTTGGGATGGATCCTAGGAAATAGTAGATCGTTAAGCTGCCTTTCGGCGCTGTACTCAGAAGTGGCCTGCAAAAGATACATTGGATGGAAGGAACAATCAATTGGCGTTCCCCGCTTTTTAATGTAGGCATACTTGACTTAAAAGATGGTTCAGAAAATGATAACAAAAAAGCATATGCTAGTGAATGTAAGAAAAATTGATTATAGTGAAGTTTGGAAATTGGGGGTCTGGTTCCAATCCACTCCCAAAGCGCCGTAAAAGAAACGCTGAAATCAGAGAAGAGATTGAGAGAGGCAAGCACGTTAACACAATTTACCACCTAAGGTGTTCTTAACCGCTGAAGCTGCTGTTACAACAGTGCCTCAAGAAGGTAAGCCATAATATAGTATGACCCCATAATGGAGGCGAGTAGATCAGAGGTAAAATCGCAGGGCATGACAGGCATGTTAACACAATTTACCAACTGATGTGTTCTCAATTGCTAAAGCTGCTGTTACACAGCAACAGTGCCTCAAGAAAAGGTGAGCAATCATATAGTATGTCCCCATAACGGAGGCGAGTAGATCAGAGGTGGAATCCCATGGCATGACTAGAAATACTAGCCCTTTAAAAATAAAATTGAAAACTAATTGGTTTAGGATAATCAGACATACCCGTGTATCAAATGAAAACCGCACTGTCTCGACTTGTGTTCCTGAGCAAATCCTTAAGTCAAATCCAAGGGAATCAACACCAATAAGTACTGCCTCCTGCAGAATTTACAATAAGAAACTATTATGTAAAAACTTCAATTAGTGATTTTACATCCATATTAACAGCCTAAAAGCAATGCCATTGACATAATTGGAAGTAATAAAAAAGTCAACGCTGACTGCATTATTAAATTTACATAATTTTTTGGCCCTTGAGTTACCTCCACTTGAATGCCCTTTAATCTCCAACACAGAGACTTAAGTGCTTGTGTGGTCTTTTCCCCACCAGCTTTCAGGCGAGATATAATTTTAGTCGCTGAATGTGCAATGGCATCGGGTTGAGCTTTCATGAAATCTTCTATTTCAACATTACTCTGAGGAGAAGAGAAGAGAACAAAATAAAATTGTAGTTTCAATTAATACTTTAAAGGTTTCCCAAATAAATATAGGCCCTGAAAAATTATGACTGCAACATCCCAGTCCACCCAAATGTCTAAGGTTTGCCATGGAAATGGCATCAGTGAAACTTCATCAGTGACAACTAACTGGCTCACAGAGCAACTACGTATACTAGAAACTGTCAAAGACACCTATAGCCATTATTATAGCACATAGAACAACCACGAATACTGGAAATTGTCATACAAACCTAACACTGTTAAAATTATACCTGATTTCCATTGGAAGAAAACAGCTGAAGTCTAATCATCTCCAGCTTGTAAAATGTAGCACCATTTGTGGGGATTTCACTCTGCTCCAAATCCTCAGCCCAGTTTGAACTGTCCTCAGAAGATCCTGCTTCCGTTTTATGACCATTAATTCTATCAAGTTCCTCTATATTATCTTCTACATTTTCCCCAACCTGATTTCCATCAAGATTACTGTTCTTGTGGTCAGACAGATGCTTCCGGATAACAGAATGTTCTTCAATAAAGGCAGGTCTTATGAGGCCTTGAATAGCCAAACTAGCTGGGGGCTGTTCCATCCAATCTACAGAATCATCTGAAGCAACCTAGAAAATAAAATTTGACAGCAGAAATCAAAAGATAAATTATTGCGAAAACAATAATCGAGGGTATATTAGCATCTAAAAAGAGATGTTCCGAGCATGCAAAACCCAATAATACTTAGCAATTATTATACAGTAAAAATATCTACTTTAGGGCCATTTCATATCCATTTGAGTGGCTATATCTCATTCCATTATAAAACCAAAAATATATCATGGGCAACTACCTCAGCCAGCTTTTTGGCAAAATACATAGGGTGAGAAGCACGCATTGTCTCCAGCTTTGCCCAGTCTCCAAGTGCCATGTCAGAATCATCCTCATCTTCCTCGTCTTCTAGAACAGCAACCCAATCCTACGAAAGAAAACATTTCACATCAATAACGCTTGGTAGCTACAATCAAGCACAAATCTTATTTTCATGCAAAAAAAGAAACAATCAAACCGTATCATCATCATCATCATCATCATCCTTATCTTCCTCCCCATCATCTTCTTCAATATCACCATCCTCATCTTCAATCTCTTCAATCCCAAAATCAATTTCTGATGGACCTGATATGTCCATCTCACTGAGTATTTCCATAGTATCCAAACCTATGATGACTTGCTGCATTATATAAATAACTAAAGTTGTAAGGTTATCAGAAATCAGGGTTACTTCAGTGCAATCATTGAGAAAAGAATATATAAATGTACATAAAAACAGAAACTTCTTGCAATGCATCAACACATATTCATACCACAAAATTATTATCGGAAGTTAGGCTTCGCATAGTGTCTTCACCATTCTTCACTTGAAAATATATATCTGTGACAGACTAGAACATATTAACATCGCAATAAGAAAGACAAGACCACCAAGCCTAAATCAATAACAACATGTTGATGGTACAAACATTAATTACTCGACTTACTTCCATGTTCATCAGTTACATAAGGCAAATCTGGCAAGAAAACATTTTCATGAACTTCATCATCAATCAAACCCGAAAACATGAGTGTTGCTTTGCTGTTCACCTGAACATGCAAACTATTGGCAATATTAGCTAAGCAAAACCTGGAAACAACAGGAACAAACAGAAAAGTAAGAATCAAGCTGCTGGTCGAATTTATGACTTTTCTCCATTAAAATTCCTTCTTTTTTGGAATCACATCTACTGATCAGAAAGCTAATTCCTTGCTGTACCTCAATGATCGTCCTAGCAGTTTCTTCAGATGTAAGTATAGCATCTCCACAATTCGCTGATGTTGATTTGGCAATATCCTCAAATGGGTGATATTGCGGCCTCCCATTTTTTTTTATAGGATCCGAACCTGGTCCCAAATGTTTTGTAGAAGCTTGAATTCTATTCTTTATCAGATAATTCCTTCTTGCAAAGTAACTGCTATTTGTTCTTTGAAATCTATTCCTACATAATATTAAGAACAATCTATTCATCAATCCTTATCAATTATGACAATGCATTCTGAACATTCCACAAAACTCTTTTATCACTTTGTAAAAGCTCAACAATCTGACAAAATCTCCAGCCAAAAAACTCAATCTTTCTGAAAATTTACTAAGATAGAGAAAACAGGAACTAATGTTACCAAACCATTTCCAGCATTGAAAAGCTAAAATATTTTCGAAAATTTATTAAGAAACTATAGCAAAAACAAAATGAGTTTCTTCAGTACCAGCGCAAGTCGAATCCGCTGCTATGCGCAAGCCGGCATGAGGTGACTTGGAGGACTCCGGTTACATCCTCCGAACTCCACATTGGACGATAACCTACGAAGACAACAAAAGTTGAATAAAAAGAATGTTAGACAAAAAGTGTTTGGTTAGAGAGAAAACGAAGGAAAATGCAAGCAAAAAATAAACTTAAAACAATTCGGTTATAATTTCTTTTAATCAGCTTGAGTTAGTTGAGTTGAGGTGTTGGAGCTTAGTCTAAGAAAAGACAGAGAAGGAAAGTTACATGATACGGCAGTGGAGGAGCAGAAATTTGCGCCGGCGGTGAATCGGAGGGAGGTCATGACTGACTCCGTCGTCGTCGTCGTCGTCGAGTGATTGATAACGTAAAGAGGAAGAGTAGAAACTAGAGAGATCCACACGACACCAACAGCAAGCATTCAAAGAAACGAAAAAGCGTGTTGGAAACGGATGAGGTTGTGGTTTTGGCTTTGGGCTTTGGCCTCACCTTCACGTGGTTGGGAATTGGGATTCTCTGCGATTACCTCCTATCTACTTTCTACAAGCAGCAAAATATTCTACCATACGAAAAATAAAAATAAAGGTCCATAAATACAAATAGAATTATTTTTTTTTTTTTTTTGGTCCAATAAGTTAAAAATTTAGATGCACAATGAAAAGACAACAAACCCCATGGTGCTTTCGCTTTTGTCAAGGTCTTAACGGTGAAAGGCAGCTTGCAATATTACGCTGCGGATGAGAAGATTTTTATATTTCCTGTTTGTCTGCTGAGAAAATAAAAACTTACTGGGTGAGGAAAAGGAAGTTAAAATATCTTCCATTACACTCACTCTCAGCTTTTGGCCATTGCTGTTCCTCCCACAAGCTAGAACCGGTATCTCTCTCTTTCTCTCTCTCTCTGCATATAAAAACAATATACAAGTATTTATGTGCTCTTATTGATTGTCAGAATTCATTGAAAATATACAGCTTTCTGGATTCAAGCTTTTCTTTTTTTGGGGAATTTTCGGCAAAGTATTATGATTTAAAGTTATCGTTACAATTTTATTCCCATCTATTACTAATTTCTTTTGCGAGTTTTTCATTTTTTTTTATTTTTTATTTTTTTTTAAATTTCGAAGCACCTTCCTTTCTTTGAAAAGCCAAAATGGCTTTTTTATAATTCTTAAAGCAGAAACAAAAAAGGAAAACATTTCAAAGGTTTTTATTTTTTATTTTTTTATTTTTTAATGTGCTGATATACTGCTGAGATTATACTTAGGTACCCTTTTTTATAGGATGCTTTCTTTGAGATACTGTCCTCCTATCATTACAAGAGGAATTGAATCAACTAAACCTTCGAGGAGCAAAAGCAGCGTAGTGGTAAGCTTAATTATTTGATGAATTAGAAGCTCTCTGTATCTGTATTAGTTTCCTTCATCAAAATCATTTTTTTAGCTCCTTTTTAAGTGAAGAACACATGAAAAAAAGTAATGAATGCTCTTTTTCTGAACAAGAAATCTCTTGGGAACTCATGAACACATTTCCATCTGATGGATTTTCAGGTATGTGCTGCAAAAGGCCCTAGACCAAGATATCCCCGTGTGTGGAAAACCAAAAAGAGGATTGGGACCATTTCCAAATCTGCAAAGCTTGTAGAGTGTGTAAGCTTTTCTTTCCTTATTCTCTTCCGTCTACATTTTCATAGCATTTTGTAGAGATCTTCCAGACTAATTTGGTATGTCGAAGCTATTTTTGTCCATTTCTAAAAGGTTGTAGAATTTTCGGTATTGAAACCAAGTCGATATTTGTACTTGTTTTGGTAGGTTCAAGGATTGTCAAATGTAAAAGAAGAAGTTTATGGGGCCCTTGACTCTTTCATTGCCTGGGAGCTAGAATTCCCTTTGATTACAGTGAAGAAAGCATTGAAGACCCTTGAGAATCAAAAAGAATGGAAGAGGATAATTCAGGTACTTCTAGTCTCTCCTCTTTCCTTCTCTTTTATCATGTTTAAACTCATAAATGGTTAAAATCAAGCAAAAAGTATACTTATATGGAGGATACAGGTGACAAAGTGGATGTTAAGCAAAGGTCAAGGAACAACAATGGGAAGCTATTTCACATTGCTAAATGCTTTAGCAGAAGATGGGAGACTTGAAGAAGCTGAGGAGCTATGGGCAAAACTATTTTCAGAGAACCTAGAAAGCATGCCTCGGATTTTCTTTAACAAGATGATTTCCATCTACTATCACAGACGCATGCATGACAAGATGTTTGAGGTATTCTACTTCCATTGTCTATATTTTTGTTTCTTCCTTCATCAAGTAATGCTAGTCAGCTGCACCGTCTTTTTGTCGATATACCTGTGAAACAGCCTTCTGGGTGTGCATTTCGAATATAATGTAGATTGTAACTTTGGACGGCTTTGAGATTCAGTGCATCAAGGAAGTTAATTTGTTTGCATTTTTTCTGTATAGATATTTGCTGACATGGAAGAGCTTGGCATTCGACCAAATGTTTCAATCGTTTCCATGGTTGGAAATGTGTTCCAGGAGCTAGACATGTTGGACAAATACGAAAAGTTAAACAAGAAATACCCACCACCAAAATGGGAATATAGATACATAAAAGGAAAGCGGGTTAGAATTCGAGCCAAAGATGTAGCAGATTTTGAAAATGCTCACAGACACCGAGGCGTGAGGAAGGATAACGAATCAAATCCAAGTTCAGTTGATCCCTCAGAAAGAATCGAATCAAGTTCAAACAGACCCCATGATGATGAAGAACATGAGGAAGAGGATCGAAATGCAAACAGGGCCGACCCAACTTTATCTGTGGCCTTAGGGGAGAAAACCGAAGAGGCTTTTTAGGATTTTTGTTCTTTAAAATTTTTTTTATATTTTTGTTCAGGTTCTTTTCATATATAATGTTAATTAATGTATATTTGCAACAATATTTTATTTAATTTTCTTTTTCTCTGCTTTGAAAGTGATAACGTTTTTCAAAGGATGTCTGCAGGGATAAAAAGATACTTTATTGCTCTTTTACCTTTTTTTTTTTTTTTTGGAAAAAAAAAAAATTTGTCAATTATAATCACACTAGACTCCTAAGGACATTACTTGTACCCCTTTAAGATAAATTATGCATTTTTCTTATAAGTTGAATTGCCATTGACTCCCAAAATTTCACTCGTTAAGAAAAGAAAGAAGAAAAAGAAAAAGAGGAGAAAAAATTAATTAGTCTACAGGCTGAAATGTATTTTTGACCTTACGTCTATACTCTCTATCAAAACTTACAGCTAAGTCGTAAATCAAAGGTGGGCACACACTATCCCTGTGGTGACCAAAAGAACAAATATGAAAATATTATAAGTCTATGGTTTCATTGATAAAATAAGCTGTGTTTCACTCCTCATCTGAGCCAGAACTTTCTGAGCTCGAGCCTTTTTTATGAACGGTGCCATTTGTAGCCGCACCCTTCTTTTCTGTATCCTGCTGATCTGCCTCATCTTCACTGTACTCACTCTCGTAGTCATCATACTCCTCTTCATTCTCTTCTTCCTCTTCAACACCATCCTCTGTAACAGGTCCCTCTTCTGCCACAATACCACCACGAGTGCCAGCCCGGGTTCGTTTCAAAATTTTTAGCTTTAAGGTTGTCTTTTTATCACAACCAATCCACGAGTCACACAAACAGTAACAAGTCAAATTGTAATTCCCTTCCGACGGGGCCTGGAACTTGCCCATAACCAGTCTAGCCCCATCCTTGACTTTCTTAACAGCTTCTTTGACAGCAACACCAGTGTCCTTCGCATTTGCTCCTGATCCCTCCATTGTCTCCTCAATTGCCTTGGAAGCAGCAGTAATAGCTGCAGCTTCATCCATGAAACTAACCTTCTGGGAGAACCATACATTGTTAGACACTGTGTCTGCAAGCAAAAACCAGTAATTTTCTTCCTTGTGAAATGGGAAATAGGGAGCATGGGGTAAAGCACCGATAAGGCCATTAGCACGTTTAAGTGATACCCATGCGTGAACAGTGACAATATCACCTTCTTGTATACCCTCTTCACCTTCAGTCTCACAGGTAACATCAATTGTTATAGAAGGCATCATATCAACCACCACTTCAACATCTTGTACTTCAGCAGAAGAGAAACCAGCAGTTTGAGCAAGCAGCTCAGCACGATCTGGCAGGCTCATATCCTGAAGTTCCTGGAACGTTCTCACCTTCTACAATAAAGAACCAGAAAACTTTAAAGAAAAGATCAAAAGGCAGAAAACAGGATTATGAATGGGATTAGGAGGAGAAATGGGCAACACCAAAACAAACTTCATTCAAATTTATTGTTCATTCAGTCTCAACAACATACAGAACCATGTTTAAACTTATTTTTAAAGCCAAAACAACTTCACGATCAAAAAAGAACTTAACAATAAAGCCAAAACAACTTCACGATAAAAAATGATCTCATGTAAAAAGTTTAAATCTCACAATGAGGGAATGAGTATTAGCATGCAAATATTTGTAACAGAAGAACTCAATATATTTTCCAGAAAATTTTATCACAGATGTGCAATGGCCAAATGCACATAATAAACAGCACATCACAAGTTCCTAACGTTAAAAAGTTTCCAATTAAGATCTTCAGGGGCAGCAATATAGTTCTACAAAGCTACATGAATGCATAACGTATTGCACTTGAATAAAATATGATACAAAGGTTCTAGAGTTACCTTTCTAGCTATTTTTTTCACAACAGCCTCACTAAAATGTGGCAGCTGCAGAAAAGGAGCAATGCCTTCACTGGATCCTCCAGTAGTCTTCCTTGTGCTGAGAGGAACAGCCTGCATTACAGGCAATCGTATTGGGGAAAAAAAAAAAAAAATCAAGAGTTAGCACAGATTTGAAGCACCATGATGCATATTGCACTATTCCTGCCCACACATATGTGGAGAGAGCCGAGGAGAGTTGATGACAAAACAAAAACAATTGAAACAATTTACATAATAAACACATGGTTAATCAGAGTTTAAGATGGCAATATTACAAGGAATGGTAAAAGTTTATCAAACAAATTAGCGTCAAAAACACATCACCTGAATGATACACTGAGAGAGCTCCACAACCCCAATAGCAGGTCTTAGCCACCCATGCCCCTGCGCAGTGCGCGGTAGGACTGCCATCTGTACAGAGTGAAAAATAATTAAAACAAGTGAACGGGTCTTCAAACAGTAAATATATCATGAATAGCAAGCGGCACATAAAAGACTACTTAATAAGTTATTATTCACCCACAAAAAAAAAAAAGAAAAAAAGTTTGTTCCAACAAGTTATTCAGTTCTGAGACAGGAACAAATAGAACATTCTCGAACAACACAGCCACTTAACTAAACTTGAAAACTGAAAATCATGTGTGTTTGTGTTTCTTCAACAGCTAAGTACCAGCAGCACTAATTTTAGATTTTACTAAATATAGGAAAGAAAATAAATCTGGGATCACCTTCATTAATTCTTCAAGGAGGCGAGGTGCAAGTTCTAATACACGTCTGAAATCACCTTGCAGAGATGGAGATAAAGAAGCAGACTCCCGAGTTAACTGAGCTTGAATCAACAGTTCTGTCTGAATAGAAAAGGCACAAAAATAAGCATGTATATATATTGTCCTCCATCAGTAAATCATTAGTTTAAATATAACCCAATTTTGTTGCATGAATCACCTTAACAATGGCAGGATGCTGCTTCCAAAACTTTGCCTGCTCTTGCTTAATGTTCTTAAGGTCCAGATTCAACTCACTCCTAACTAGCATGAAAAGCTTCTGAAGGGGTTCATTGTCAGTCCTACGAACTGGAATTTCCATATATTCAGCAGCCTTATTGAAGACATCCATAACTTTGCTGTGCAATCAAGTTATTTCAGTCTCAGTTAAAAATTGGTTAAAGTACATCAAACCACCAAGCAAGATATAATTATTATATGCTGTTGATTTAATTGAACTTCAAATTTGCATTTAGTGATTTAACTACACAACAAAATAATAATAGAGAAGAGCTAACTTTTCAAATTCTCATATTCAATGGGCAAAAATTGAATTTTATTGGAACAGAACATAGAATTTAGTTTCCAGACAACCTTAATGGTAAACAAGCCTCTAAAGAAATTAAATACCTTGGAGCCAAAGAAGGCTTCATGAAGTAATAATAAGTGGACAGTGTTTGATGCATCACATAATTGCCGGTGTATTTTGCCGACCTTGAAAGATAGATAACAGCTATCACCAATGGTAAAAGAATACAAACGCCAACAATCCAGAGTAAAAGTATTCCACCAGATGCCCCATCAATCTTGAGCAGGAACTCCGGAAGAGCTATGCCCATTTGAAACCCCTGTTTCAACAACGAATCACCTTAAGTTGCAAAACATGTTTAAGCTTATATAAATCACTGCTATTGGAGAAAAATCAAAGACAAGCTAAAATCCATTTTCCACCAAATGACTTGTATTTACCTTTCTGCCATCTGGATGGCCATATTTTTCAAAGTTCTCTCGAGATACTGGATCAGTCAAAGCATGATAAGCCTTAACTATGTACTCCACAAAATATGTATGCGCCTCTAAAAAACAAAAGAAAAGAAACAAAGACCATTAGCATGAGAGATTGTCATTATTAAGATCAGTCAATTAAGCATGCTCAAATTGAGAACTAAAAGACCTTCAACCTGGATCTGGATTTTTATCTGGATGGTATTGTACAGAGAGTCTTCTATATGCCTTCTTTATTTCTGACTCAGAAGCTCCAGACTCCAATCCAAGAATGTTGAATGGCTCAAAAACTTGAATCTGAATAAATTAATGAAAGGTAAGTTTCTACCACTGACATGCAGCACAAAGCATAGAGAAGTAAGAGATTAGGACCTGATATAAAATCATAACTAAGCAAATAAGAAGAATGAAAATATCAAAAGAGAACAGTAAACATCAATTACATGCCATATTTAGCATTGCAGTCGAAGTTCAGATATAATATTTACCTCACGGCTCATATTTTTAATGTAATATACAAGGACAATCATGACAACCCAAAGAACTACTAATGTCAAGTTACTACATGTTGAAAAGTTTGAAATCTGCAAAATAAATACACCATAATTATATCAGTAAAATTGAACTCTAAATACAATGAAGGGAAAAAAATAAATCAATAAATAAATAAGAAAAAAGATAGAGAAATTTTCATGAACGATGAAGAAGCTCACCCGCTTAAATATTGACCTGCGATATTTCCCCGAACGAGAGCATTCAGAACACTGACAGTGAATAGTCTTTGTTTTCTTTGAGGCAGCACGGCACAACTTTAGAATAGTGTAAGGCACTAATGGCAACGCCATTATTGTCAAGACAAAAATTGGGAACAAAGCACTATTCTCTTCTGAAGCAGCCATGGCTACCTCCTTCCTACAAGGATTTCGTATATAAATGTTATACCTTATTACTCATTTTCACTATAATTAAGAATCAGCCTCAGACATAATAACATTCACCAACAGGGAAAAAAAAAAAAAAAAAAAATGCTTCAGACATATTATAACAAGAGGAACCAAAAATTGTTTCAACCTTCTAATATTAACAACTACAACAACATAACAAATTGAAAACACATCGGCTTTATCACCATAAACCTGTCCAATGAATCTGTTTAACAACAATAAGCAAACTGAAGAAAACCCAATTTTGAATACCAATAGCACAGATAAACCTAACCATCCACAAATTGGAGTGGCGAAGATTTAACAGTATAGCAATCAGTCAAAATTTCTTTTTTTGTTTTTTTCAATAGACTCACTCAAAAACCTCTCAAAAACAGCTTAACTATAGACAAATATTAGCAGAGGACCAAAAAACAAAAAAAAAAAAAAAAAAATTAAAACCCAATATTCAAAACGGAAAAAACAATAAGAATCAATAATAATTCGCACTCCAGGAAGAAGAAATAAAGCTCAGCCAAATTTTAATCATAATTCCAATAGCTATATATGTATGTATATATATATACACATATATATGTATGTATGTGTTCATGAATTACCAGGAAACACAGAAATCGAGGTCGCGATCTGTCTCTGGGTCTGGTTGTTCACGATGGCTGGCGCGACTTAAGAGAAAGATGGCAATGCGAGGGATAGTGTTGGGGTTTTATTTTCGGGTTTGAGATCCAAAAAATTGAAACGTAGACGTCAATGAAGGGTTTTCTACGCGGCCTTCCAAATCTACCCCTTGCATTTTTATTTTTATTTTTCAGATTCTCTCTCTTGTCGGTATAGATTTTTTCTTTTTCTTTTTCTTTTCTGCATCCAACAATAAAATAACTTCTTTCTATTTCAAACTTTATAGTAAAATAAATCCTGTTGAAAAATACGTTATAGTTAAAATTTAATCTAAAAAATTGGAAATTTATTTACTAATAATTTACGTAAATTTTAAAGATTCTTTTTATTCGTCTTTAAAGAAATAGAAACAGAAAAAAAAATGTTTTTTTTTTCCCTCTACAAATTAATTTGGTTTATTCGTCTTAATATTTGATGCTAGCACTCAATTTGGTTCAATTTTGGTATGACATAATTCAACCATTAGATGTGTGCCAAGTCATCAATATTATGTTGTAAAATAATGAATTAGCATTAAAATGATGTTACCTTCCCTTTTTTATGTTTTAAAATTAATCATAAAATTATAAATAAATTTGTCTAAAATAAAATTTATGATTAATTAAATTTTGTCATCATATGATTATTTTTGATTAATTGTTATCATATGATTAATTACTTTTTAAGGAAAAAATGATCTAACGATATGCCTAAAGTGATACATAATGCATCATCTCCACAATAATTATTATTTTTAAAAAAATTATGGATATTTTTAGGGAAAAAAATCATGGATTATAATATAATTGTATTACTAGCAGAATTTCAGTAAGTATAGATAAAGTCTTCTACGAAAATAGCAATGATAAAATACTAAAAATATCTACAAACACAAAAAAAAAAAAAAATATATATATATATATATATATATATATATTTAAAAACATAGAATAAAGTTATAAAGTTTTTTTAAAATATTAAAGTGAATCAAATTTGTATATTTTTTTTATAGTTAAAAAATATTCATACAACATGCACATGTTAAAAATGAATTTATATTTTTGTTCCGAAAATTGAATGTAAAATTTACTAGGAATATATATCTAGTGGACCTATTATTTTTGTCCCCAACTTTTTTTTTTATTTATTATTTCTAGATAAATAGTATGGGAAAATTAAACAAAAAATAACAAAATCCCAATAAAATCCTCGTCTCTTTCGTCTTCGCCATCATCGTCATCACAGAAAAACAAAGAAAAGCTCACTGGCTCACGCACACATGGCCTCCCAAACGGAGCCAACCCACCGTCAAAACCAAACCAAACATATCGCCGCCACCACCAACCTCTTTTCTTTCTTCAAACCCTCCATTACAACGACGTCGTACCATTCGAGAGTCTCTTTTCCCCTCCTCATCCCCGGTTCACCTAAGCCACTCACCTTCGACTCGTCTTCCAATCCCGACCCGGTTCAACCACCCAAGTCGGCTATCAAGGATGCCTCGACCTCGTCGGAATCCAGCTCCGCTTTCCCATCGGCGGTTAGGATTGCCGGGCTGAACTCAAATCCCAAGGGTGGGGGACCCGCTTTCGTGGGCCAGGTCTTCAGTATGTGTGACCTCTCCGGTACTGGTTTAATGGCCGTCTCTACCCACTTCGACATACCCTTTATTTCCAAAAGGTTTGTTGCTGTCTTGTGCTTTATATTATAGCTTATTGGTTCCCAAAGTCTGGTTTTTTTTTTTCTTTTTTTCTTTTTTTTCTGTCCAACTTTTTTCTTTTTAATCAAATTATTTGAGCAACTTCATTTATCTTTCTATACGCTTAAAATGTAAATGTAGTGTTTTGACTAAGACCCTTTTGTTAGTTCATCTGGGCAATTTTATTGTTTTCATTTTTGGCCGTTTTCTTGTTGATTCTTTAGCATATTTAAGAATAGGAATGCCTTTGCTTTTGCTGTTGTCCAGTTTTTGCTTAGTAATAGCTCAGTGCTTCGAACTTGTAAACTTGGAAATAATGGAGATGCAGGTTTTGGTCTTTTTTTTGGCTTTTTCCTTCTTGTGTTGCATACTTTTTACTCCGTTTATATTCAATATGTAGAACCCCTGAGTGGCTTAAGAAGATGTTTTCAACGATCACAAAGAGTGAGAGGAAGGGTCCCGTGTTCCGCTTCTTTATGGATTTAGGAGATGCAGGTACTATTCTTTAATGGGGTTGTGCTTATTTTTCTTTCTGCTTTCTCATTTGCCTCCATAGTGGTATCCTGTATGTCTATGTTTCATAGGAGACGCTTGGTTAAAGAATGTTTAAAGCTTGGTTCCTTTTTCGTTTAGAACCAAACTGTTTCTATTTGTTTGTGGAACTTGATTCAAATTTGCTCTGCTGAGGAAATTATTCAGATGTACAACTTAATTCAGATTTAAGATTTCAGTCTATTCAATTAATTGTATCGCAGGTGCTAGAAACGCAAAGTCTGTTACTCTGCTTAACTGCAGTGTAAACTTTATTAGGTCGCTTGCGTGTTTCAATTTCTAATTCTTTTCCCCTTTTTTTTCTCTTTATTATCATTAATCGTATAAATTTGTACAAATATTTGACTGAAATTTTGTTGTTAGTGACATATGTCAAACGGCTGAACATTCCAAGTGGTGTGGTGGGTGCCTGTCGTCTTGATTTAGCATATGAGCATTTCAAGGTACTGTTCTCCTTTTCAAATGGATAACTCTATCTATGTTTACATACGTAGATCAATTGGGTGGTTGAATTCATCTCTTGTTTTCTTTAGTGATTATTTCATTTTATTATTGTTTTTATGTACTTCATCTCATTTGGTTTTCATCTTGCAATACATCCTCATGCTGCGAGCCGCTTATAGGCTTGGAATTTAGGAAGAAGAGGAGCAATAGTTTTAGGACCATATTTATCACACTTTTTTGGATGGTATGGCTTATGTTTATTGACGTGGAAATATTACTTTCCTGAATTATAGGAGTATTGTGTTGCTGTTTTTGTTATCTATTGTTCAAAGTGTTGTGTTGTAGCATGCATTATCTGTATTCATTTTGTTTGGTTTTTCTTTTTAATACATATTTTGTGAATGGACTAGGTGAGCCTTAGTAACAGCTGGTGTTTGACCGACTCGCTGCTATGATTGTTGTTACCTATTGTGTTGAAGTGTTATGTGTTATGTTGTAACATGCACTATCTGTGTTCATTATCTTTGGTTGTTTTTTGGATACATATTAGTGAATTGACTAGGCCAGCCTTGCCTAAAGCTGGTGTTTGACTGGCTTGTTGCTATGCTTATTGTTTTAGTAGCTGGAAACTAGGCCATAGATCTTCAAACATAAAGGACCTGCTTAGTAGTCAAGCCTTAGTCCAGAGAATAAAGTTCTTGAATTTGAAACCTGAATTTTTTTATTTTTTTTATGTCATAAAAAAACATGATATGAGTTGGCAGTGATTTGAAAACTTGGTGCAAGGGATAAACATAAGGGGCGTATGGCTAGAGCCTGAAAATAAAAAAATACTCATCCGGCATAATCATTTATAGTAAAGATGCATTAACGCATGAAAATATTTCCTTAACATATTAAAATGGCACGAGAAGCTAGTCGTGGCCAACCAAATTAGTTGGAACACGTTTTTTTTAGGTTACTTTCCTCATATAGAATTTATGCATCATTTTTGTTTAGCTGTGAAGTTATGGAAAGAAAATATGCCCATGTCTTTTGGATGTGATATGACAGAAAAGTATGCCCATTTCTGGTATATAATGTTCCAAGTTTGGGATTTCTTTTTAGTTACGTCTCATTTTTGTCTCATGGGATGAATTTTTAAATGTTTTTCCATGTGTTTTATGCAGGAAAAACCTCACTTATTCCAGTTTGTTCCAAATGAGAAACAGGTATGCATTAACATGTTGACCATCTGTTATAATATATTTTTCATTTCCCTTTAAAACTTTGCTACTCCTCCAGGTCAAGGCAGCCAACAAACTACTTAAGACAATACCCCAGAATCCTGGATACAAAAAGGTCGATGGTGTTCCAGTTTTCAGTGCTCAAAATTTGGATATTGCTATAGCAACTACAGATGGAATCAAATGGTGCGTCCTTTCTTTCACTGTTTTATTTTTGTTTATTGTTATTAGGATTAAGACGTGTGTTTCTCTTTTTGTTGATCATCTCTTATCAAAAGAAATGATTGTATTAGTTTTACTGAATAGTCTGATAAAATTTATCTTACAATGTGGACAGGATTGGAAGTCCCCTTTGTTTAAGTTTTCTGCATGTATTCAAGTCTGCCTGTCGGTCTATGTTTTTTCAACTATGCTTTTTGGAATTTATTATAATCCCACATCCTACCAGTTGGAAACTTGAAAAACGCTATTTTTCAGCTCACTTTGTAGCTCGCATTAAATAATGAAATTTCTAGGATGATTTTTGATTTCAACAGAAGCCTCTTTTTTTTTTTTCTTTTTTTTCCCTTTATTTTATTGCAGCACAGCTTTTATCAAGTTTCTTTCATTTCCCTGTAAAAAGAAATATGGTTTTAGTTCGAATTTCTAATGCTCAATTGGTTTATTCCATCAGGTATACTCCCTACTTCTTTGATAAAAACATGCTGGATAACATTCTTGAAGAATCTGTTGATCAGCATTTCCATGGTTTAATTCAAACTCGGAACATGCAGCGTCGACGGGATGTGATTGATGATAACTTGGCAGCAGAAGTGATTGAAGAGATGGGAGACAGTATGTGGGAGCCTCCAGAGGTAATGGAATTTAATTGTCTTGTTTTGCAATCCCAAAGTCAGAAAGGCATTATTTGGCCAAGATTATCATGGATTTTTTTATTATTATTATTATTTTTAGAATTATTCTGATTTAGCAACTTTCTGGCTTTGAGAATCGTTTAAGTTACCATCAATCCTTAATTTGAGCATTTAGGAAGTAGACTAGCCCAATAACTGGAAACAAATGCAGACCTTATGTTTTCCTGAGTAGAGATACTACTAGAACAGGGGGTCATAGTTATTTGAACACAAGATCAAATTGATAACCATGGCTTTTTTACCATTTAAAGTTACATGAACCTGAAAAGCTTGTTGGAGGTGGGACCAAACTTGCATATATTTAGCCAAAATAAAACATACTTAACAGTAATTTACTCAATTATTTGAATGCAAGACCAAATTGATAACCATGGCTCTTTTACCAATTTAAGATACATGAACCTGAAAAGCTTACGCTGTTTAGAGGTGGACCAAACTTGCATATATTTAGAAAACATAAAACATACTTAACAGGAATTGACCTTAAAAAAAAAATATATATATATATATATATATATATGTATACACAACAGGAATATTCAGTGAAGTAACAGCTTCCAATAATGATTGTGAATTAGAAAAGCATGTGATACGAAATTGGTTTTGTATAGTCATTTATATGCTAGCTAGAATGGACAGCATATTGGTTTGTCCATATATATTAGCTGCCTCAGAAAATATGATAGACCTTATTTCTTTCCCTGCTTGTTATGTAGTACCAGACTGGAGTGATAATTGACAACATAACTTTCTGGACAGGTTCAAGAAGTGCTGGATGAGATGGGCCACCCAGCGATACCTTTGAGCGTTATTTCAAAAGCTGCTGAGATGCAGCTCCTTTATGCTGTTGATAAAGTACTCCTTGGTAATAGGTGGTTACGGAAAGCTACTGGCATTCAACCAAAGTTCCCTTATTTGGTTGACTCTTTTGAGAAAAGGTACTTCCTATGGCAGTTTTCTACTTGCTCATTGATATCAATGTTTGGAAACATGTATCTGCATTTAATATCCATGATGATAAGACTTTCCTGGTGTAAGTTGAGTATACGTAAGACTATGTGCACAAAGAAACCACTCATGCCTGCTAGAAATTATTTGATGCTTATATTTTTTGAAAGTACTTGCTACATTGTCCACCACATCCCTTGGTGAGTACAATTCGTGTCCACCACTAAATTTTGAGACTAGGACTGGTTCTAGGTGAATGCATGTATTCTGTGATTTTGGTTTTGAAATGATTATATACGATGTGTTGGATGCATTTGTTCATGGTCAAACCCAATGTTTTTATGTTTTTCCTAACCTAATCCAATACTGGATATAGATATGGTTTGCTGCATAGAGATGACATGATCTGTATCAATTGTTAGAATGATTCCCTTGTTGTCACCTCATTGTGCCACTTCTTTTCACATTTTTCCTGTGAAGATTATTGAATGTTTCTTTCAATAAAGTTTTTAAGGAACAGTTTCCCAAATTCTTTTTTGACTTTATAGCATCATGTCCTTTCTATTGCAGAAGTGCGGCTTCTTTTCTGAGAGCCTCCAAATCAATCGCATGCCTAGCCAACCCTGAAATCACAAACAATCGTAAAGATATTCTGCACAATAGGACTTCAGAGCTTAATTCTAAAGATGATGTTCAAACCAACCAAGGAAACAGACCTTATTTTCAGTTTCCTTTTGGAGATTGGTTTAGTCCTCAATGGTCAAAACAAAAGAACCAAAATGAAAGCTCAAGTGAATGGATAAAGCAAAACACGCGGCCAAATCCATTCCTTCCAAAGATTACAATGGTTGGCATTTCAACAGGTGAGGCTGGGCAGATGAGTAAAGCCAGTTTAAAGAAGACAATGGAAGATTTAACCAAAGAGTTGGAGCAGATAGATCAGGGAAATACCGCTGGTACAAGTAGTAGTAACGAGGAGTTCAAACCTGAAGATAGGGATCCGCTATTTGTGGCAAATGTGGGTGATTACTATTCCGGCATGGCAAAGACAGGTTCAGCTAGATGGGTTCGCAGAGGAAACAACTAAAGGGCGGGCCTCACTGACAACACAATTTTGTTTAAATCTTAATTGTCGATATTTATTTGTGAACCTTCCCCCTTCCTGAAAGAAGAAATGAAAAAGTCTCCAACATGATGCTGCATGCATGCATGTCATATTGTAGTTGTAACTTGTAAAGAGTGCTGTCAATGGAATGCTAGGAGATTTTCTCCAATACTAATTGGCAAACAAAAAAAAAAAAAAAGGGTAAAAAGTTAGAGAATGCTAAATTATCAAGTCGATATCTGTGTATATGTGGTGTTTAAACTTCGCCTTGAGTTGAGCAGCAACTAGTCAATTCAAATAATATTGTGAAACAATCTCCATCAGTATTATTGTTTTGAATATTGCAGAAATATTATTTTTATATTTGCACGTGGATTTTATTTTATTTTATATTTTCCATTGACTCTTAAAAAAAAATAAAGATTTCAGGATTAGATTTTAAGATTTGGCACCACGAGAAGAATGAAGAATCGTAAGAAAGCCAAAAAAAGATATATTGTTGCGTCTTTGGCCTTTGGTTCACGAGCGGCGAGTCTGTGACCTGTGTTGGTGGGTCATGGAATTATAATCCAAAGCAGAGCTAAAAAGAAGAAATGTGGGGCCTTTTGAGTGGATATCCGGATGGGGTTTTCCCATCAATAGTAAGAATCAAACAAGGATATAATATGATGGAGATGGCACAAACGAAGGCCAAAAATGTGTGGACATGTTCACTACTTACTCTTACTACTACTGCTACTACTAACCAAGTTAAATAATAATGATGCAGCTCAAGAATATTTACTACTATAAAATAAATAAACATGTTGGTGGTAGAGATGGAAATGGTTCCCTTGGTGCTCTTTCTGTCCCTCCACCCCCAACTAATCTCCTCTAGTTTGTGGCACTTCTTTTCCCCCAAAACCATAAAAAGTGCATGGTGCGTAGTCATCTTTTTTTCCAATTTTTTTTTCTCCTCTCTCTCTATCTCTCTCTTAACAATGATGAATAAAGGAAAGGTCTAGATAGATGAATTTTTTTCGACAAAAGAAATAAAATGATGGTAGTGGGAGGAGGTAAAGTTGGTTATTAGATATCGCAATCTTGGCTTTTTGTATTGATAACAAATGTATGTTTATCTCTACATGTTCTCCATCTTTTGCCTAACTCATTAGTCGACCACCCCTCCTTTCTCTTCTTTCCCTTTTCTCCCAATTTGCCAAACCCACTTCTCTGTCTCTCTCATACTCATATAGCTGAAATGGATGAGAACTGTATATGTAGAAAATTTATGTGTTATTGACAATGACGAGGACAATCATATCATTCGTCTTATCCACCTTTAAGCCCTCCAAACACACTGTCATCAACCTATATATAGATATATATATATATATACTTTATTAGGTAGACATCTTTAAATTTTTAACTTTTAAATATACATTAAATAGTATGTTATCTTCTTCTTTTTTTCTTTTTCTTTTTTTAAAAAAGCATATGCATATAGTTCTTCCACATTTATAGTTTTTTAATAATATGGATATTCATAAATTAAAATTCGCAATTCACATAAGCATTATATTTGTTGAATTTTTTTCAAACACATGTGGTCTGAATGTAGATATTGCAAATTAAAATTTGCTGCAGCATCATAGAAAAATTATCCACATGTATACTTTTTATGTTTTTTTGTTGGTTACACGTTCATCCATCAATCACCCGTCTAACCTTCATGTCTAATCAAAGTAGCCAGACCACAAGAATGTATAGCCTCCTAAACATCATAACTTTAGTCTTGGCCAGTGACAAGATTAGACATGTACACTGCCTTTCAAGTTTTGGGTCAATTTGGCAATGAGATCCTCATCAACCAACTCCCTAAGCCTCCTCATATCCATATATACTCACATTCATACTATAGAATTTTCATAATTTAGTTAAGATTATGTTATATTCAATTATTTATTTATTTCAATTTAGAGGATTGTGTAATGTGTTTTGACATAACAAAACTAGGTAGGAACCAACCAAACAAAAAGACAAATACATAAAAACTTACAAATCAGATATCTTATTCCCCGAAGTATTTATGGACCTCCTTACAAAAAGGGAATGAATTTTTTGCAGCTGAGGAAGTAGTGGTGGACCCAATTTGCATCCCAGACTTTAGTGTTTCCCACGAAGCACCTTCCAGACTTCCTCACTAATCTTTTTTAATTTAATTTTGTTCATTATATTATAATTAATATGTTGATGTAAAAATCAACAATCAAAGTTTGTATGTCTGCCTTCATCATTGAAGTAAAAAACCCTGCAACATTTAAGTCAAAAGAGAGAAATTTGAATGTCAAAAGTTATTAGAATTTATATTTTGTATTTTGGTAGACGTGGATTATGATGTATTTATAGCTTAGGTATGAAATTTTTTTCAAAGGCAATTAAATCAATTCCAACCCTAATATGCTGGACCATAAGATCAAATAAGAAAGCTAAAGGAGTAATGAAATACATCCCATCCAATATACACATTTTATGCATGTTATGTTTGTTCAATTTTCAATACACAAATTTCATGACAGACATTCTAATTAAATATACACATGCAGAATCATTAGCCCAAGTTCTAACATATGCCTTTTCCATAATGCTTTTTTTTTTTTTTTTTTTTTTTATTCCCCAGAAACGGACAGGAAGACAAGCAAAAGAATAGCACATTGTGCACGGTTATTTCATTGTTTCTAGAAAGAAAATATTCTTCCTTTTGTAATTATCTTTTTTATAGTCTGCTTATGTAACTTTGCTTACGACTTATGCCCCTATTTTCCACACTCTTTTTTTATTTTTCTTTTTTTGGGTTCGTGGCTTTATTTATTACTTTAAAAATAAAAAATAAAAAATAAAAATAAAAAAGGCTTCAGCATGGCTAATTAAGGTAAGGATAATATGTTTTCTTAAATAATATTTACTTCAATCAATTTTTCCTTTTATCGATACGTACCTACCATTATAAGTCAATCTCTTGTTTGCTAGCAGAATCAATATATATATAGTAAGAATGTCAATGGGTATTCTTTAATTCATAAATTAAAAAAAATTATTATTGTTATATGACTTTTTATTTTATTAAATTAACCACATAGATAATCATCTTTACTATTTCCTAAATATTTCACCATAATGTGCTTTTCTTTTCTTCTCACATGATCTTATAAATACAATAATTATGAGAGTCTCTGCCACTGGAGAGACTAAACTCATAAAACAAAACAAAACATGTTAGTAGGAAGTCCATATTATTCTTGTGATTTTGTTGCATCGACTAAATATATTTGATGCTCTTGTTTGTCATCTGTCTTGCTCCAGCTTATAAGGAAACCCATATGCAATATTCCAATGGTAGTTTTCATTTTTTGTGTTTTTGAGCTCATGCAAAGAAAGGACAACCTTTTGAAAAGAAAAAATAATTGGAGGACATTTTTGTTTTTTGAGAGGGATAATTGGTGGACTTATTAATTATTTGAATTTCCTTTTACTAATGAGATACTTTTTGTTGGCCAAAAGGAGGCAATTCTTTCACATCATTTCAAGGAACATTTTTCATTATTGAAAGTGTGGCCATATCATTTTCTTTATCTTGGATTTGTCAATTATAAACTTGAATAAGAATGCTCAGAGACACAATTGCTTCCTTTCTTTCACTTATATTTTATTGCCTATTGGATTGAATTAAAAATTATTCAGTTTACTTTTCTTTATAATTAAATCATTTATACTAACACTGCTCAATGAGTTCTAATCGCCACTATTTTGCCAATGAAACTCCATTAGCAAAACAATGGGTGGGGGGGCCTCTTCCTAAACCCACAAATTCCATTATTTCAAAAAAAAAAAAAAAAAAAAAAAAAAAAAAACTCATTCATGAATCATGATTATGTGCCTCCATATACACATTTATACCTAGTTTTTTATTGCCAGCAATAATTCTTTTTTTTGCTGAAATTGAAGATATAGGATTTCATATTCAAAATTATTATAAAAAAATAATTTTATTATTAGATTGTTTCCACATAAACAAAATAATTATATTTTAAACATCGGTTTGCTACATGTTTAAAACTTTTTTTTTTTTCTTTTTGGAATAATGTTTAGAACTTCATTGGACAAATTATTCATATAAATATTACAAATAAATGAATAAATAAATCAAAGTGTAAAAAAGGTATCCTTTCTTTTTTGATCATAAAGGTATCCATTTATAGAAGCACCTTTTTTTGTTGCGAGGAAGCACCTTATGATTCTGATCCTGCACCCATCTGATATTTTCCTACCCTTCCAGCGAGAGAAGAGACTATATTGGCATGCTTTTCACTCACATACTAACTCCAAATCACTGACCGCTAAAATTGCATAAAGATTCCCACATAAAAAGGCAAAACTTTTTAAATTATTAACAAACCCCATTTTTAACGGCTCGAGATTCCTCAGAACCTCATTAAAAGAAAGAAAAAAAAGAAAAAAAGAAAAAAGTTATACCATCTAAAAGAATTGAAACACAAACTTGGTATATAAATGACAACTAGGAAGGGAACAATTTTCTTTACCCTTTCTGTCCCTATCTTGGGGTTGATGTGGGGCTCACCAAATCACAAACACCAGAACGAAGCTAAGATGTGATTTTAATCGGATGGTCACCATTCTCTTCAGCTCCACGCGGTATAACCTCGGACAGCCCTGATGCCTCTGGGCGTAGCGTGCCAAATAAGGTGCTTTTGTATTGAATTCGCTCTTGCTCTGTTTTGGTTTGGTCGTATTTGGAATATTGAGTATTGAATTGCGGGAGAGGAAAAATTGGGGTGGTTTTTGGAAGAAATATTAGGCTTTGAATAGGGATGGGATCTGTGTGGGGTCCACCTTACGTCCTCAACGCATGTACTATACCACTTATAAGCGCGTACGGTAGATGTGGAGACTTGCTTATCAATGTCCATGAACAAATGGAACATATGAGTGCACTATACGCTTTCACACTATGCCAACACCATAGCGCGTGCATCCCTTCTCGCGTATCAATTTTTTGGTTTTTTTTTGCCTTAATTTCATACGATACACACACACAGAGATCAGTTTTACAATGGATCGTCGGATATGGACCGTGTCAAATTGATACTTAAAAAAAGAAAAATCACGAGTATCCATATACAATAAAATCGAAATCGCGTGATAGTTTTAATAGTTAAAAGCATCAATATTTTGAGTTTATGAATTGTGTTTAAACGTTATTAATAAAAAAAAAAATTATATATAATAAAATTGATAATTTTATAAAAAAAATATTAATTTTTAATACGAGTACAAATAATTTAAACCATAAAATATTCCTATATGTATATATTTTATATTTGTATAATTGCTGTTTTAGACTCCCAATTTTATTTTCATTATTTTAAAAGTTTCAATTGGCATCAATATCGTTATGGTCAAGTGAGAATTAGTCTTGGGTTCTGAGACTTTTTCTTTTCGGATTAGATATTGATTTAATGTTTATAATACTGATTTTGTCTCATAATGCTAACACTTTTTAATAATATTATAACATTCAAACATTACATTTAAGTTTTATGATAACCAAAACGTTAGATATTGATTTAATGTTTATAATACTGATTTTGTCTCATAATGCTAACACTTTTTAATAATATTATAACATTCAAACATTACATTTAAGTTTTATGATAACCAAAACGTTGTTTGTCTTAGACACACACACACACACACACACACACACACACACACACACACACACACACACACACACACACACAGTTAGGGGACTTTTGGATAAAAATTTGAGGGACACATGATTATCTTTCAAATTCTTTTTCATAAATTTTTTACTATATCAAACATCTATATATATGTTGAATTATTATATACTTATATTAAACCTTCACACACACACATATATATTTGATATATATATATATATATGTGCTGAATTATTATATGAGATTGCTATGTAGATAAATGTATTTGGTTCCATCTACAATATTTAAAAAGAAAAACTCCATTCGAAAAGTTACATTTTCTTTTTTTTTTTTTTTCTGATGTATTTTCACTTTTTTTAGTATGAGTAAGTAAAACTTTATTAAATTCAATGGACTTTATGTTGAAATACAGGAAAACAAATATTATTAAATTATGCACTATATATATATATTTTTATTTTTTTTTTGGGGTAAAGGATCATGCACTAAATTTGGAGACAAAAAAATTAGTAATGTCTTGTAACTTGAAAAGGTGGCCACCATGTTCGAAGGAGGAGAGGGGTTTAGGGGGGGGCCGGAGGGGTGAGGTGAACCAAACTATAAAAAATTTTTTACAGCTCGAGTGGAACAGAAGAATGCAACACATTTATTTCTCAGGCCAATGCACCCATTTCATTGGCTGGTGCATTTCATTGCCATATACGAAGCGCGTGGTGAAACCTAAAAAGCATAGTAAAACTCCCAAAGAGTGAACCACACTTGACCAATAAGGTTTCGAGTACAAGTTGGGAATAGTTAAAGCATATAATAGATTTCTCTTTCCATACAACCATAGTCTTTTCAATTTGCCACCTTCCTATGGACCCCCCTTTTGACAATTTCATAAAGTCAATGCAAAAGGCAAAGCAACAAGCTTTCTTTTTTTCCTTTCTTTCCTTAGGTAGAGAAATCCATGACTAACTATTCCTAAAAACCACTCTTTTTCTTTCTCTCTCACAGCTCAGTTCACAAAATACAAATAGTAATACCACCTATTTGGCTTTTTCTTCCTTTTTTTTTTTTCTTCTTTAATAAAAAATACTTCTTTATTTTTCTGTGAGTATAAATAATTAAACAATTTACCAAGTCAGTGCTCCACCATTTCCTCTCACTCCAATCTCTCTAAAAATTGTCTGATTTTACTCTTCCAAAAGTCAGCGCCGTCCTTTATGCCCTTCTTCTCTCCGTCTGTCTTTGTTTTGCCAATTTGCTTCTCTTCAATTTGGCTTTAAACAGTAGCTACACCGCCTTAAAAAAAAAAAAAAAAAAAAAAAAAAAACCTTCAGATTGAGTAGGCGAGAGTTTCTAGGCATACGAAAAATCCCCTTTTTATAGTGCTGGAAATGGCAGAGGATTGGGATCTTTATGCCGTGGTTCGGAGTTGTAAATCGGCCACACACACTGCTACGGCCACAGCCGCCGCCGCTGCCGACGATGACAACATATACCCTATAAGTAGTAGTACTAGTGCTACTTGTGCCACCGAAGGAGAAGAAGAAGACCCTTTGGCCTGTTTGGCATCTCTGAAATTTGAGGAAAATGATGATCCTTTTTCTTTTCCAAATCTTCTTGTTGAGCCTAGAAACAATGCTTTCCAAGAGTTACAGCAATTCTACGAGCCCTTTTTCTCCAACCACACGACCACCACCACTACCACAACAACAAGCACTAATAATCTTGGGGTGGTTATTCCAGATTCCTCCATTTCTGAATTTGGAGGAAAAACTAGTGGCCAACAACAGAAGCAACAGCATCATCATCATGATAATAATAATTTACTGAATATCAGCGCCAATATTCGGCCTCGCTTCTCTCCCGCATCCTACATTTCTGGGTTTGGAGGATTCAGTGGAGACAAACAAGTGAAACATGCACAGGCTCAGCCAAAACAAGAGCAACAAAATATTGAACAAGAAGCTCGGGATCAGCAGGGATTGATAATTCAAAGGCCCGAGACCAGTTCCGCTGCTGCAACTCGTTGTTTATCAATCGGGCAATCTCAAACTCAAACACCCAGATCAAGAAAAAGGTAAATTCATTAATTAATTTTCGATGTTAATTCATTAAATTTCGTTTCTGATTACTAGTTTCCTAAAAAGGATAGCCGAAATTAATTACATCAAAGTCCAACCGCTAAAGTCGTAGAAGGTTGTTTTCGTATTGATTTGCAGGAAGAGCCAACAGAAAAGAATGGTGTGCCATGTAACACAAGAGAATCTCTCTGGTGATTTATGGGCATGGCGCAAATACGGTCAAAAACCCATCAAGGGTTCTCCATATCCAAGGTTCGGTTTTGTTTTTTGTTTTGTTCTTTTTTTGTTTTTTTTTTCAATTTTCTTCCGGTTTCTGATTGTTTCTCGGGAAATTCATAAAAAAAATATTTTTCTCAGTCTCTGATATTTGTTCTTTCAAAATTCAGGAATTATTACCGGTGCAGTAGCTCAAAGGGATGTGCAGCAAGAAAACAAGTGGAGCGTAGCAACACGGACCCGAACATGTTCATAGTGACATACACAGGCGAACATACTCATCCTCGTCCTACTCACCGGAACTCACTCGCCGGCAGTACTCGAACCAAATTCACAGCCAATCAAAAACAAACCACCGACAAAGATACCGATCAGCCATCATCCACCATGGCAGCCAATAATCCTTCGTGTTCGTCTCCGCTTTCCGGTACAAGCCTCTCTCCCCCCACGCCACTAACAGTGCAGACTGACGAAGAGACTGCAAAGCTTCAGGCGGAGGACAAGCTTTCCAAAGAAAGCGAGGAAATAATGGACGATGAGAATGAAGATATTGAAATTGAAGATGATATTCTGATCCCAAACATGGTTATGTCTGAGGATATCTTCTTGGGTTTACAAGAGCTTGGTTGTATCTCTTCTTCTCCTCCTGGTACTGCTACTGCTGCTGATCAGATTCAGAGTCCTTCTAATTCCAGGGATAGCTTTTCCGAGAAGGGCCCATCTAGTTTGGGCTCTTACTGGGCTTCTTCTAGCTCCGCCGCTGCCGGAGCCACCGTTGGCGGTGGCTGCTGACTCGTAGGGGAAAAAAAATAAAAAACCTTAGGTGGCCGGCTTGAGACTTTTTTTTTTTCTTTTTTTAAGAAAATTTTTATTGGGTGTTGGCTTTTCGGAAGAGGGTTGTGGGATTCTAATACTGTATAGAAAGAGATAGAAAGAATCTCTTTCCTCTCCACCCACACAGAGAGAGTTTTTCTTTTTTTCTTTTTTATTTTACTTTTTCCTGTAAATAAAATATAGTTTTTTTGGGGTTAAAATCCGGGTAGTTTCATTATAATCTTGTATGATTCATTAAAAGTTTCATTTTAATCTTGTATTATTCATTAAAGTCAGTAATTTTTCATATCTGAAACTTCAAAGCAATTCTCTTTGCTTCCTTCTATTTCATGACGATGAAGCATGCAATGTAATGTAACTTTTTCCATCTTTTGAGTCTTTGACCGATATGATCCTCTATTTGCCTTTTTTTTTTTAAAAAAAAAAAAATTATATATATATATATATATACATGCTTGGTTTTTTAACATTTTAAAATGTATTTTAACGCATTTTATTCTTTTAAAATTTTTAATATTTTAATTGACAAAATATTTTAATAGCAATCAATCTACTGTCAAAATTGAAACAAACATAGATAAAGATGGAAAAAATAATAATAATAAAAGAGGATTTTATTTATTTATTTTTTACTATCATCATCTTTGTAGGACCAGGTTGAACAGTTTCTTACATCACAAACCACGATGCATATTTGACATGGCAAATTGTCAAAATTATTGAAATAAACAAATAATAATAATACAAAATTATAATGGATAAAAAGGAAACTAGCAAAAGACAAAACCACCTAATTCTTTTTTTATTTTTTAAAAGGAGAATAAAATTAGAGATAATTTGGGTTTCCATTGGGTATAGGAGGAGTGGCTTGCTTATTAACATTAGAGAGAATCGATGTTGATGGAATAGGTGCTCTTATTCAACGTTTTGACTTTCCAGGTCATCGTCCACGTACGAAAATCAATTCTAAAATCATAATTTTTGTTTTTTCAAATAATAGCAATAAAAAATGAAAAAAAAAAAAAGCGAGTGGATGACAGTTGTCGGTTCCATATTGTCAGAGGCAGAGCGTGAGGGGCTCCGGTTCAGTCGCCTTTGTCACGAGACAAACGCAAGATCCTTTTTCGTCCGTTCGGTGTTCACACACAACGTGATATTGATTGGGGCTTCCCAGGTCAAATCTTTTTTATTCTTTGATATTAGATTTAGAGTTGGTCAATTTTATATATATACATATATATATATATATATATATGCTATATGTATTATTTTAGGAAAAAATAAATATAAAAAGTAGATGTATGTGAATTGTTTATTTGTGTAAGTTGTTGAATGAACAACCGATGAAATGTGATCACAAAAGAGAAGTAATCCAGAAAATAAAATCCAAATACATTAAATTAGTGTTGCAAGTTGTTAGATTATATTTTTATCTTGATTAAGGCATTAAATTATGGGGAAGAATGACTCTCAACTTTTTAAGTCTTGGCCAACCCTAAAAAGGTTGTCTTTTTGGCTAGTGAAAAGAAGAATGGGTCAATGTCCTTTATCTTATTTTATTTTTCAGGAATTATTATGTCTAACAAAATTGTTTCATTTCACTAAATTTGACTCGGTGGGAATGGGATGTACCTAAAATTGCTTGATATCAAAAGGTGGCAAAAAAGCCCTAAGGAATTGGTTTTGTTGGTGATTTTACAAACACAATATTTATTGGGATAATTAAAGCCAATCTCATTGACAAGGAGGCAGATTTGGGGAAGGCAGTTGGGGATTTGTAAATAATAGCACATAAAATGAAAAGCTTGACTAAAAGTCTAAAGATTCGTAATTTTGAGCATCAATTACTAAACAATCCATGTAACAAAACAAACATATATATATATATATATATGTATGCAATTGTTGAACAAGGATTCCATTCATTTCACTTGAAATGGACGACCTTAATTTGAGTCAATCAAATTGTGTCAGATTATTTTATTAAATTCAATGATTAGAGTTATTTTATGCCATTGCTGTTAACTTAAAAACAATTTTTTTAGTTATTGATTAATGCTAATTTTTTTTATATATTTTAGAATTAAAAATAAATTAATAAAACATTGCTACTTAAAATTGAATTGCTAATTGATTACTTTTAAAGAAAAACAATCCCAAAATAGAATCAAAATAGTATATAATATATAATTAAAACCAAAGTTGATTGTAAAAAATAGCATATTTATGTATGTATTTGTAATTTTGTATATGTACAGCTGATTATACATGAACTTATAAGTACTATATAAATAATTCAAAGTAAAATCTTGAATTTGTAAAAGAGATGCATAAAAGTTACAATCTCAAAGTATAAGATCTTGAAATATTTGATGAATTGTACATAATGTAAACGAAGAATAAGGATTTGTCCTTAAAAAAAAAAAAAAAAAAAAGATAAGAATCTAGAAAGTTAATTTGGGATTAACTTGTTTTATTATTTAACTATAAACATTATTAAAAGATAATTATCATATAAATATGTTATTTACTATTTTGATTACATTTTGGAATTATTTTTTCTTCAAAGTAATTAATTTAGCCATTTAATTTTGGATGACCTATAAATTATATAAAAAATCAGCATAGATCAACTAAGGAGATTGTTTTCAATTTAAAGGTAATAACATGGAGTAACTCTAATCATTTGATTTGAAAAGTTAACTTAGCTTAATTTGATTAATTAAAATTGAAATCCTCCATTTCAAGTGAAATGGAGAGAATCTTTTAGGCCACTGCAATGGTTAAAAGATGAGCAAAAATGTCATATATTTTCAAATATTTTTTTTCTTTTTTAATAGTCATATATTTTTCAATTAGTCTTACCTTTGAGGTCGAGTTTACATAAATTTTGATATAGTGCAAAAGAAGGTCCAAATCTGCAGAAATACAAATAGTTTGAATCAAATAATTATAGGAATAATTATCAATCAAATATATAGTTTGCAGTAACAGGACATTATTTTATCCACTAAACTACTAGAAGCTTTTATGGTGATATTATTTCTTAGATAGATCTCCACCAACAATAAAAAAAAAAAAAGAAAAGAAAAAAAAAAACTCTTCTAATATTTCAATTCAGAAGAAACCATATTGAATGATAAATACATATTTTGAAGAGTATACAAGAAATATAAAATGTAAATTAAATCAATAGTTTATACAAGTTGTATATTAAGATACATTAATGAATACAACTTGTGTAAGAAATTTTATTAACAGCTCAACATGTGTGCAATGCATTAGCTACATAAGTTAATAACATTCTTCTAATTGCAAATTTACTTTCAACATTTCGTATAATTAAACTAGTTTTGCATCCCCCTTTCACTTTTTGATTTTGCGTAAGCTCTTATAACTGGTTATTAAAAATATAATTTTTATTAATTCCACAATGCTTTTTTGATAAAAATAAAAAATAAAAAAATTCCCACAATGCTTTTCGACAACATAATTTCTCAAATTTGATATTCTAATAAAGCAGAGGGAAGAAAATTATAAGCACGGTAACCTCTTGTGAAAATGAACGTGCAATTTTCAATGTTTGGGGCATTGAAACGGAAGGCCATTTGGTCCTTAAGCCTCATAGAAATATATGGGCCATGTCTACGTCTTCCCATCTAAACCCAACATTTTTCTGATAACAGATATTCGGGCTTTAGGCAGACGTCCAAATAAGACCCTCGAGTTCCCGAGCGCACGGCACCAATCTCACCGAACAGAAATCCCTGCACTTTTCTCTCTCTAACTGTGAGAATAGAGTGAGAGAGCTCCATAGGGCCGCGAAGCGAGAGAGAAGCTTAACTGAGAAATTTTTTTCGAAGAAGATGTTTCTGCGAGCGATCGCACGGCCACTATTGGCCAAGGTGAAACAGACGACGGGTATTGTGGGGCTAGATGTGGTCCCCAACGCCAGGGAGGTCCTGATCGGTCTCTACAACAAGACTCTCAAGGAGATCCAGGCCGTTCCTGAGGACGAGGGCTATCGCAAGGCGGTCGAGAACTTCACACAACACCGTCTCAAGGTTTGCCAGGAGGAAGAAGACTGGGAGGCCATCGAGAAGCGCCTCGGTTGCGGCCAGGTTGAGGAGCTTATCGAGGAAGCTCGCGATGAGCTCACTCTTATCGGCAAGATGATCGGTCTGTTCTCACATTTCTTTTTACAACTTAAAAAAAAAAAAAAAAAAGTGATTTTTTGTTGATTTTGTTTTGTATGATATTGGTTTTGAGCTCTATTTGGTTGCTGAGAAAATTGATGAATTGTAAATGTACAATGAAGAATCATGATCTTTGTTTTCGAACTTGCATTGTAATAGGACTGTCTCCTAGTAGTGGGAACAAGAAAAAATAGTAGCAAACTAAACATAACGCGGAAAGGAAAATGAAAAGGAAATTTGAATTCAGCATTGAATGTTGTCTTGAAAACCTTGGAATTGAAAAGCTAATAGAGTGATCAATCAGTGCTACATTTTCCTAACGGTGTTTCTTTTTATGTTTTTGATGTTCCGTACTTCATTTTTGTTGTCAAGTAAAAGAAGATCAAAGTGGAAATGAAGACCCTTTGTTTTACTTTGTCCCAAAACAAGAGCTCTGAAAGTTGAAGCTCGTAAGGTGATTTGTTCGCCTTTATAGTTATATGATGATTATTAAGTTGGTTCTAGTCTGGTTGCAGGGGAAATGGTAGATGAAGGGTAGTATATACTACAAAGATAAGGAATTTGATATGCTATGCTATCTTCTAGATTTTTTTTTTTTTTTTTTTTTTAATTAAGGAAAGGATTCTTGTTTAATCAGCTGGACAGAAAGTATGTTTTTCCCAATTTTTATATTGATTTTTTTCTGTCAGATTGCTGAGAAAATTGGGAAGGGGGGAAAAAAAAAAAAAGAAAAAGAAAAAGAAAAAAATATGACTAAAGAATTGGAAGATATTAGGCTCTAAGACTAAATAGGGGTTTAGAATCGTTTAGTTGATTTGAGTGCAATTTTCAATGTTACATTGATGCGATCACATGTAATTAGCAAGGTAGAGATGCCTTCACCACCTTTTCCATTGAAATGATAATTTCTGCTGACCTGTAGTTTTTCTCTCTGGTTATAATGGTTCCTGAAATCATGGTTACGACTTTTAAAAACCATTTGCTGTAATGGCATGTCTTATTTGTGAACATATTAATTATTTCAAGTTAAGTAAACTATTTAGAGCGCGAGTTGAGCGAAGAAAGGTAATTTGAGGTCTGATATAAGTTATAACTTGTGTTCCCTGCTTACCTCTATCTTTCTTTTTGTGGCCCTATACTGCCTGTGTACAACTTTTGCTGATTGTTTCTTGAAACTGTTAGATCAGTATGTGTTTATTTACTTCTGTTTGATGAATGAGAATATGCAAGTTGAAGTTGCAATATTTGACTAAGGCAGAGGTTTTCATAGATGGGGTGCAATGTCTCTAATTGCATCTTTAAGTCAGTTTAGTAATGCAAAAAAAATGACCTCATAATTTATATGATGTTTAATAGCTATGTAATCATAGCCTTGATGTCTTTGAAGTCTATCAGTCCTATGATTGTACAGCACTTTTCTCAACCAACTATTATATATGTTTATATATTTATATATGCTCTTCAGGAACTTCCTTTATATGAAGTTTTATCCAACTAATTAGCAGATAATATAAACCTACCACCCTTGTACATCAAGAGATGCTTTTGTTGAAGTTTTAAAGAGTTGCTTGGTTCTCGCTTTAAGTAATATAGCAAAGAGTAATTAACTTTACTGTGTAATGTTGAGCTGCATTGCAGAGTGGGAGCCATGGGGTGTTCCAGACGACTATGAGTGCGAGGTGATTGAGAATGATGCTCCAGTTCCCAAGCATGTTCCCTTACATCGACCTGGTCCTCTTCCTGAAGAGTTCTACAAGACACTGGAAGCACTTACTTCTTCCTCAAAAGAGGCACCTGCAGTCACCTCTGGTGAGTCACAGTCAAAGGAGTAAAGCTATGCTAGCATGTGTTCTTTGGAACCTTCTTCAGTCTCATGTTTATGTTATTTTGTTGCAAGTCTGATTGCTAGATTCAATAGAGCTTAATTTTATGAGACGAAGGCTTCAATCTCTAATAATCTACACTTGACTGGCATTACAAGAACTTTGCCCCCTATTTGTCAAAAAAAGGAACTTTGCCCCCCCTTTTTTTTTTTTACTGTTCTGTTGGCTTTTTTGTGCGAAATGAGTCATGTAAAGCAACATTAGCTCTTAGCTTCTATCAAACTTTGGGATGTGTGGTCCACAGAAATATGGTTCGATTCGGTTGAGACTTTGTATTGTGGTTAGAGAATAATTACTTCATAATGCCAGCTTTGATTGCAATAGCATTAGTTGATTCTTTGAAAATGGACATGTAGGGAGAGGAGGGGCGTAGTTTCATAGCAACAGACCTCGAATTAAACGCTTTTACCATCTATTATGCAGTTAGATTTTTACGAATCCTCTGGTGCAATTATTTAACAACTCTTCAAGTAAGCATATTTTTCTTCAAAAAGAATAATAATAATAATATAAAATAAAATTCCGGCCAAATCCAAATAACAAAAATATGTCTTATCGTCAATACTGGCCGGAACACACTGCAATTCTTAGTCGTCAATAACCTGGCCAATTTCCAGAGACCACGGTAAGTTGCCATAGTAGGCGTATATGACTTGATGGTTGGCGGCTCCGTTTTTCCCATCTCCTTGACAATATCAAATGTTTGTCAAAATCAGACTGCAGAATGCAATGCCCAAGTTCAGTCTTGAAGATAATGCAATATCATAGATAAACGTAAAAAGCTAGGCTCCATACAATCAAGTTACCAAAAGAGTTAGTCACCCCCAAAAAAAAAAAAAAAAAAAAAAAAGGGTTACCAAAAGTGTTTCATCCTTGCAAAAGACACAGCAATGGCATAAAATCTGTTCGAGATCATTAAAATTAACCTAGCAAATCATGATATGATTGCCCTTGCAAATTAGTAGCAGCCTCCGCATGAGCACTCGCCCTTCTTGAAGGCATGGATTCGGTTGCCATCCCTCACAATTATCTCCCTGTCAACCAATTTAGTTGCCAGCATTATGAAGTCATGGCATTCACTGCATATTGGCTTATTCTTGCTTATCCGTATGGGAGCATTGGAAGGAGTATTCAGGAGCCCAAATGCCAAGGCTAACTTCTCACTATGATAAGAACTTCCCTCCATGTCTTCATGCAATCCTCGATGCTTAAACTTGGTAATAAGTGATTCTATTTTATCTTGGATCTCATTTATTTGTGGGTGGGATCTATCTCCTGCAATAAACGTATGAACTTTATTCCTTAGTTCCATCCAGCTTTGGCTAGGATTCGTCCTCAATCCTCTCTCTCTCATTAGCCTACGAGTCTTCATGGCTAAGTCAGACTGCCCAGAATCATCATACAACTTTGCAAGCAGCAAGTAGAAAGCTTGATCAGATGGGTCAAGCTCAATACCTTTTCTTGCCATATCTTCCCCTAGAGGGAGGTTCTTGTGTAATTTGCAAGCCACCAATAGTGTCTTGTAAATTAGAGGATGTGGCTTAAATGGCATGTTTAAAATAACTTCCATGGCATCCTCTAATCGGCCAGCTCGGCCAAGGAGGTCAACCAAACACACATAGTGATCCAGTCGTGGGGCTACATCATATTTTTCTTTCATAGATTGAAAATACTCAAGACCCATGTCAACCAAACCACCACGGCTGCACGCAAAAAGTACAAAAAGTAATGTAACGGAATCAGGTTTAGATCCTGCTAACCTCATGTCTTCAAAGGCAGAGATAGCAGAGGAGGTATACCCATTTGATGCCAATCCAGATATTAACCCATTCCAAGATACAACATCCGGGTCAGAAATTTCCCCAAAAGCTCTATAAGCATCACTTGCACAACCACATTTCCAGTACATGTCAATTAAGGCATTTAAAACTGAAATGCAGCTGTTTAAACCAGATTTAAAAGCATAACAATGAAGTTGCCTCCCAGTTTCCAATGTTGCTAAGGCAGCTGAAGCAGATAAGAAACTTGCCAGGCTAAATCCATCCATCTTAATATCGTCATTGTTCATGTGAGTGATGACATCCTGTGCCATTTCATGGTGGCCCATCTGATTTATTCGCGTGGCTAAACTTGTATATGTAATAGTGTCTCTATGACTCATCATGCGAATAACATGCCATGCATCATCCACCATTCCCAATGCAGCGTAAGCATCTACGAGAGCATTCCCAACAACTATATCACAATCTGATTTAGTTTTCATTATGTAACCATGGAGTTTCAATGTTTGAGTATAAGATTTAACTGTACTGCAGGCCCGAAGAGTGGCAGAGAGAGTGAAGGAATTTGGCCGCACTCCTGCTGCTTGCATCTGCACAAAACACTCAAAAGAATCTTGTTCAAAACCATGTTCAGCAAAACCAGCAATCAAAGAAGTCCAACATATGACATTTGGTGAGGTTATCCCCCTAAAGACTATCAGAGCATCTTCCATGAGGGTGGAACATTTCGTATACATATCAACTAGTGCATTGCCAACACAAACATCTTCCTCAAAGCCAGTCATAATCACCAAGGAATGAATTTGTTTCCCCAATTCCAATGACAAAGCTGTTGAGCAAGCCTTCAGAATGCTAGAATATGTAAAATTGTTTGGCACAAATCCAAAGGTTTTCATCTCATGCAATGCGGCAATAGCCTCGTTGATTTTCAAGACATGAGTGAATCCAGAAATTACAGAGGTCCATAATTGCACATCGTATTCAGGTGTCTGATTAGAGACCTTAATAGCATCATCCATCATCTGGAATTTTGAATACATATCAATAAGTGCTGTTTTCAAAATCAAGCTCAGCCTAATTCCCAGCATTATCAAATGGGCATGTAGTAATTTCCCATAATTCATACCAAGAAAACAGGAAGCTGCAAAAAGCTTTACAAAAGTGAACTCATTTGGAGGAACCCTGGCATTGATCATATCAATATAGTGTTTCAAAGCCAGACTCCATTTTTGAGCTTGAGTTAGTGAAGAGATTATCGTTGTCCAAGAAATGGTATCACCATTGTCCATATCTCCGAATATGCTATAAGATTCCTCACTACAATCACACTTGGCATAAAAATCAATCAAAGCACTGCACAAAAGTGGATTTAACTCGAAACCAAACTTTATCACATAGGCATGAGCACGCGTCCCATAATCAAATTGTCCGAGAGCAGAACATGATCTTAAGACACTTGAGAGTGTGAACTGATTTGGGTTATGCCCGGACACAACCATAGAATCAAACAATTCAAGTGCCTCATCGTGGTCTCCATTCCTGACATAAGCAGAAAGTATCCCCGTCCATGATACGACATCTCTGTAAGGCATTTCATCAAAAAAGTAGCGTGCTTGTCTGGCTCCAAAGCATTTAGCATAAAGAGACAGTAGATTGTTATTTAAAAACAAGTTATCCTGAAGACCCAATTTGATAATTGGGCTATGGATGCAGACACCCTCTTTCAAGGACTGCGAGTTGCACAAATAAAGGATCTTCAAGCATGAATCTTCATTTCTATTGAAGAACTTGGTAACTTTTGATAGTGACATAAATACCCAGAGATCACAATTCTTATAAATTATTCAAAGATTGTTGTAAATCAGTCAACTTTTCTTAGACCTGGCAATCCCAATCATTTAGTTGACTCCAAGCATTGCCACCAGCTACCAAGAAGTGACACTGAAAGCTGCTAGAAGTTGCTGAATGACATTGTTAAATAAAACTCTATAGCGGCCTCAACTTTTCTTAGCACCACTTCCTAGAAATTTCGCCACAAGTTCTCAGAGGGTGAATAAGAAGAACTAAAATTAATCAAAGCCACTTGACTTTTCATGCATTTGTCTCCTAAGACCATTCATACCATTGAAATTGCGCCTTGCTGAAAATGCCAGACCTTTTTAATAAAGTCAAGTCATAAAGTTTATTACTTATTATTTATTTTTGTTCTTTTTTGCGTAAATGAATACAATGCACCAGCCAAAATCCAACCAAGTTTCGTAAATAATTCTTAGAATCTACATAGCAAGGCCTTTGACGACAGAATCTACCTTTGTCATTTCAACAATTTAAGCATTAATTTATTGCTTGAGTTTCAATAAATGAATATCCTCAAAATTAGATTATTGTGTAAAAATCTAACTACATATTAAGACTATTTTTCCAGTGTTTTATGAGAAAATGACAGCATGGTCAGCCTTAAAAATGTTTTATTTCAATCTGTAAAAGATATTTAAATCCAATCATCTTTTTGTGCAAAACGTGTGGTGGCATATAATAAAGGAATAAACAGGAAAAAAAAAAGAATAATAATAAATAAAAAGATAAGCACCCCAGTTTTGCTTTTGCTTTTTGCTTTTTTATATATATATATATATATTTTCTCAATAAATTTAATAAATAAAATGAATAAACACAAAACCATTTTATTTTTTTACAAATTTTTGAATAAAATTTATTTATTAATTATTATTAGGCTTACTCTGAACCCCGTACCCTTCATCATAAACTTATTATTTAAACTTTATTATAATTATTATTGATACAGCAAATAATTATAATAATAATAATAATATTATTATTATTATTATTAATTAAAAAAAAAGGAAAAAGACCTGAAAATGGAAGTCTCTGTCCTTTTCTGTGATTATAAGGAGGGAGTTGGAGTCAATCCAATTGTGTCTCACTAAACAATTCACAGATCGCAGTCTGAATCCCCTCCAAGTTCTAGACCTTTCTTCTCTTTAGCCATGGCTTCCGATCCCGAAAAGAAAGCCAAAGAGGCTTTCATCGACGATCACTTCGAGCTCGCCGCCGAGCTCTACTCCCAAGCTATCTCTCTCAACCCTAACAACGCCGAGCTCTATGCCGACCGTGCTCAGGCCAACATCAAACTCAACAATTCTACCGGTAAAACCTTTGATTTTTCTCGCATTTTCTTAACTAATCGTTTCTTTTTTCTTCTTTTCTTGACACTGTGTCGCCGGATTTAAGTTTTTATTTGGCAATATTTCAAACTCTTTACCTCGCTGGTATTCGTGTTCGTCTTGATTTTATCATACTGTTACTTTGTGTTGCCGTAGTTTGGTTTTTTAGACCGCGAATTTGAAAAAATAAAAAATAAAAATTGAATGGCTTGCTTGTTTGGTTACGTGGAAAACTGAGATAAGGCGTAAAAGGAAAGGGAATATAAACAAAGGAAAAAAAAAAAGAAGTTAATAATAGTAATAATAATAGAATTTCTAGATGATATCTGTTTGGTTTGGCATTTGCATTTTTTGCTTTTTTATCTTTTTCTTCTAGTGAAACTTTTCTTTTGGGCTCATGTGGTGATTGGTTACCTAAATAATATTTTGTATGAGACAATATCTTAGGACTGAGTAATTTTTCCTTTGTTCTGGTCGTGTAATGGGAATATGCCAGCGTAAGACAATGTTTGAAGATAATGCCTCAATCTCTTTCTTTTTGGATTTCACTTCTTGATAGATATGGTTAATAGTAGATGGATTGTTGAATCATCCTTGATGGGCTTTCAGGTTATGTTCCAAAAATGTTGTGTTTATGCTTTTATTGCTGCATCTTAAGAGTATGCTTTTATGAAAGTGTGTTTTATGCTGGTTGCTTTTATTTGCTGTGTACTGGTAATTAAATAACTAATATACACATCCACAAGGCACGCGATATGTTGTACTTGATGTCTTTCTATTTACTAGTTCCGTTGTTCTGTTCTCATTTTGGGAGTGATATGCAAAATTTAGTATTTAGTCTCTTTTTCCCCTCCCCATAATGTATGGATAGAGGCTGTTGCGGATGCGAACAAGGCAATTGAATTGGAACCATCAATGGCAAAAGCATACTTGCGTAAAGGGTAAGTATGTTGCACACTATAGTGACATGGAAATATTAATTTCTGATGATATGTGCTGGTTGTAATTTGTAAAGCTTCATTTATGCTGCTGATTTCACCTAAGTTATCATATTTATTTAATGTTTACTGTTGTTACATCCCAAACCTTGACAACCTTTTTTCCAAGTTTTTATCATATTCTTTTTTTATACTAATGCTATAATCTATCTGCACATCACTTTTTACCATTATCAATGCAGCTTTTATCAGTATTATCAATACCACTGGTATTTTTTAGGTTTTTGCTGTTTGTTTACATGCTTGCTCTGATGCAGAAGCATCCATATCATGAGTAGTCATTTCTTTTATAACTTTTAGGCTTTCTATACCCACTCTTAGTGCATTTTGTTTTGCATGCTTAAAACTCTTCACCTATCATTTATGTATTTGGCATATGTGCTTTTGCAAATGCTTGTTTCTGCTTTTTCCTATAAATGGACTTGTTCCCCAAAAAAAAAATAATACTTTTTCTTGTTGCGATTATGGTTATAGCACTGCCTGCATCAAGCTTGAGGAATATCAGACTGCTAAGGCAGCCTTGGAAACAGGTGCTTCTTTGGCACCAGGAGATGCAAGATTCACTAGTCTGATAAAAGAATGTAATGATCGTATTGCAGGTAGGTAGTTGCTTGTTACACACTTGCACCTTCCAAGTGATTGATGGATTGGTAAACTTTGTTTTCAAGAAATCACCTGTTTTAGCTTTCTTTTTGATTGATTGGAATGTGATTTGATATTGGGAGGGGAGATGATATCTATGGGAACAATGTATTATAAACAAAGCCTGTATGATATTTAACTATGTCATTTGCTTATTTGTGGATATTATTTGTTCATTCAGAGGAAACTAATGATCAATCAAAGCCTTCATTAGAAGTCACAAGAAATGTACCTATAGAAGACCCTGAACCTGTTCAGACTGTGAGTGATACTTCCAGTCAGGTTGCAGAAACTTCTGTCAAACCAAAATACAGGTTAGTGCAATTTGGTGCTTCCTTGATTGCTGTAGGAGGAGGTGTCTCTTTAATTGCTGTGCATGTTTTTCAGATTTGGTTTTTGTGGAAAGTTGAAACGAGCATTGGATTTTCAGTTTTTCCTTTCATATTAATCTTATACTTATTATGTTCGTGGGAGGACTGCTTACTGGCATACTTATGTTTGCTTCTGCACGTGCTTTTAAATAAATATGGTTGTATAATGATAAAAGGCTATGATTACTGAAAAACATTCTTCATCCTGTGAAAATACCTTTGCAGGCATGAACACTACCAGAAGCCTGAAGAAGTGGTTGTAACTATATTTGCTAAAGGCATACCAGCTGAAAATGTTTCTGTTGACTTTGGTGAACAAATAGTATGATTACACCAATTCATTGCTTGTTATCTTTATTTTTCATTCTGCACAGTGGTTTACTATTATCCAGATATTTGGATCAAGTATCTATGACTGCATGAATCTAACTTTCATTGTTTGTTTGCAGCTAAATGTAAGCATTTCTGTTCCTGGTGAAGATACGTATCATTTTCAGACTCGCTTATTTGGGAAGGTATTGCATTAACACTGATGTTGATGAATATTTGCTTGTTGAATAAATGTGACAAAAATTGTTAGTGGTTTAGTATAAATTTCCTTTTACTTCATGCCTGAAACGCCGGTGTTCTATTGAGCCATTTACTAGATCTGCTCTTCTGTAGTAGGAAAGCCATACCTAATCCATTTATTTTATCTTGGATGATAAATTAAATTTTGGGTTTCGTTGTCTACAAACAGATAATACCTGCTAAGTGCAGGTATGATGTTTTGTCTACCAAAGTTGAAATTCGCCTTGCAAAAGCTGAACCAATACAGTGGACATCTCTTGAATTCAGCAAGAAAAATGCTGTTCCTCAAAGGGTTACTGCTTTAGGTAGGTAATTGTTCATTTTAATTTTCTGTTTGGGACATATTCATACCTTACGGGTCGGTCGACATTTTTCTGAAAGCCTGTGTAGGATTCGAATTGAAATCTTAAACAGTGTTACTTGATTTGGTTTTCATTTTGTTGCGAATTGAATTACTTTACCAAACCAAAATATTCTATCTGATTTTTTATTCTTATTTATTTAGTATGAATAGCTATAGCTTAGCCATTGGTGAATTATTTTGTAATGCACTCTTACCTTCAATCTGCAAAAAAGCAGCATGAGATGTAGCAAGTAGGTATTTGTTTAGGGTTGTGCTTATTAAGGATTTTTTCGCAAATCAATAAGTATGATGCTTGTTCCACTTTGCAGTTAGTGGAACTCAAAGGCCAAGTTACCCATCTTCAAAACCAACAAAGGATTGGGACAAGCTTGAAGCCCAAGTGAAGAAGGAGGTGTGCCTGTAACCTATTCAATTTACATTTGTCTTCCTGTTTGATAGTGCATTTCTTACCTTCAGTAACCTAATTCCAGGAGAAAGAAGAGAAACTAGATGGAGATGCAGCTTTGAACAAATTTTTCCGGGAGATATATCAGGATGCTGACGAAGATACAAGAAGAGCTATGAAAAAATCTTTTGTAAGACTCGCCCTTCTATTCTATTTTTTCATGCATATACTGCATAATGCTAAAATTATATTATTTAATTGGTTTTCACAATTATTCCTTGCCATGTTGCTTGCTTTGCTGCATCTTGATGTTCATTCATTGTTTGATATTATGAAAGGTGGAGTCAAATGGGACGGTGCTTTCTACCAATTGGAAAGAAGTAGGCTCAAAGAAGGTGGAAGGAAGTCCTCCTGATGGCATGGAGTTGAAGAAATGGGAGTATTAGAGTTTTTAATGCATTTTGAACTACTGTACTCTTGAAAATTGGGTGTTCTGTTACATTGGAAATTTGCTCAATCTAGAGTCGAAAAGTTTTTGTGGCAGCATGGTTGTGATTGAATGTCTTTTTGTTCTATTGTTAAAATCAGGGACAACCTCTATTTTTTTTTTTTTTTTTTTTTTTTTTTTTTTTTTCAGATCGATGCTTGTGTATTCTCAGTATGCTCCAGGGTCGAGACTTAAATTGAAATTCTCGTAAACTTCTAGTTTCTGGTTGAATGTGGATTAGCATCTTTTTATTCTGAGTCTGTCTGTTCCTTTCTACACTCAATGCATTGGCCATTATCAATGGCTCTTATCATGTTTAATTATTATCGTCTGAATCAAATTAATTATTGATTTGCAAACTGAAAAGCAACAGAATAAATAACTGCGCAAGTGCTACACTTTTTACCAAATTTTATATTTCACTTTTATACGTAATTAGAGAAGACAAAAAGGGAAAAACACTTTTCTTTTAATATTTAGTTCGTTTTGATATTTTTGTTTACATCCATTTAATAATAAAAATAAAATAAAATATATTAAAAAAATATCATGGACGTGTATTAAAACATGTATTGGATAGCATTTTAAACTCACATTTTTCTTTAAAATTATTGTTATATATGTAAAATATTTTCTTTTATTACAAGAGAGGGGGGGGGGAGAGAATTTTTCAGCAAATCAAATATTAAACCCATTATCTATGCTGATGAGAATATAAATTTGGATCATACGGATAAAAAATAGATTTTTTAAATAGTTTTTAAAATAGATTTGTATAAATATATATATATATATATATAACCGGAAGTATACTCCCAGTGGTTAAAAAAAAAAAAAAAAAAAAAAGGTTATAAAAAACAAATTAAACACGGCAAAAGAGGTAATAAAAAACTAACTATATGTGATTCTATAACGTCATCACAATCCCTTTCAACGACGTCGTAGCAAGGACGTTCAGCTCTCTTCCGCGCCTGTTGTCCGTCTACATTCATAAACCTGCGTCTGGGTCTCTGGAGGTAAGTGCCTACGAGTTGAAGATTTGTTGCAAATCTGTTTGGGGGATCATTGGGTGCTTATGATTTAACCCTGACGAAAATTGAATATCAGGGTCCCTGATTATTTCGCGGAGCTTAATTGGTGTGGAGTGGAGTGGACCCATTCGATTCGATCCGGTCCGATACCGATCCGATACGATAACGAAGAATGCAATTCTTCGGCAGTTCAGATATCAGCCCGTCGCCGACGGTGCCAACGGCATCGGGGAACAACGCCCACATGATGTACGTCTTCAATAGGAACGGCGTTTGCTTGCTTTACAGAGAATGGAATCGACCTCTTCGCACCCTCGATGCCCAGCAAGACCAGAAGCTTATGTTCGGCTTGCTCTTCTCCCTCAAGTCCTTGACTGCCAAGATGGACCCCACCACGTATTTCTTCTTTCTTTCTCGATCCCTTCTGAATTTTTTGTTTTTGTTGTTGTTGTTGTTTTTTTTTTTTTTTTTTTAATTGTTAATTTATTTTTTATTATTATTATTTTTTAAAAATTTTTGTTTGGGAATTTTGGGTGCAGTGCGGAGAAGGGGAACCTTGGGGTGCCTCAATTGCCAGGCCAGGGTTGTTCCTTTCACAGCTTTCGTACTAATACTTACAAGCTCAGTTTCATGGAAACTCCTTCTGGAATCAAGGTTTGCTTAATTCTTCTTCTTCTTCTCATTTCTATTTACTTTTTTTTTTTTTTTAATTATTATTGTTCTTTTTGAAATGTAGAATAGAATATCAATGTATCAATTAGCTTGAATCATGGCCAATTTCTTGCACTTATATTTTGTGCCTACGAACTCTCTGTTCTAGTGCAATAAATGATAAGGAAACTTATCATAAAGAAAAACTATTAAACTTTTATTTGGCACGTATAGTGCTTGGGAATTCGTTGCTGTTGTTCTTGTACTTAGCTGATATCTTTATTTTGTGGGAAGTTTGATGGAATAATAGCTCCATTGAAATTTTGATATCTTTATTTTGTGGGAAGTTTGATGGAATAATAGCTCCATTGAAATTTCTAAAATGCTTGGATTGCTCCTTTTTTGGCCTCATAATCCTCTTTTTAGCATTGAAACACTTTGTCAAACGTATCTGACTCTTTTTTTAAGCTTATTAAAGTGATCTTGATTGCGCTTTGCTTCCATGCAGCTAATTTTGGTTACTCATCCAAGGACTGGTGATTTACGAGAGCCACTGAAGTACATTTACAACTTGTATGTCGAATATGTGGCCAAGAACCCTCTATATACTCCCGGAACTCCAATCAGGTATCGTACTCAATGTTTTTTTATGTTTTTTTCCCCTTTAATTTTAATCTGGTAACTAATGGAGCTTATGTTTGAGTCGCTGCATGATCACTAGCCAGCCTCAATACGTGTGTAAAGGTTAACATGTTTTGATTTCGTAATCATATAAGGTGATCTCTCCATTTTGTTATAATGTCCAATCAAAAAGAAAATCTTGAAGACATGTTCTTTGCTACTGAAAATTTTATTTTGTTTTATTTAGAGTTTATTGATGCAAATGGTCTTTATCAGGTTTGATATTTCAGTTGAAAGTTGGGATTTTCTTTTTTTTTGAATGATGTTTTGGCAAATATTAGTGCCATGCAAAAAAATTGCTTAGATAGACAAGGTAATGTAGAATCAACTATGCAGAAAGGGAGGGGAAGGAAACCATTGGTTTAATCATTCAATATGAACGTGACAAGCAAACTATAACCTGTTTTGGCCTCTCCAATTTATGCATCAGTTGTATATTTTGATAGATTATTTAGTTATGGATCAACATATATTTCAACTCATCGATGTCTTACTACTAGGATCATTTCTCACATGCTTTATTGAGATCTTATTTTTGGAATTGCTTTGTAGGTGTGAGCTTTTCAACACATCTCTTGACCAATATGTAAGGAGCATTGCTTAAAAACCAAGGTAAAAGTTGAATCACCATTATCTAGCCGTCTAAAATACCATTTGAAAACGATGATAAATCTCTCTGCTTTTTCTCTTACAACAGGATACTGATCATTTTGCCTGTATGGTGGATGTGACTTTATCCATCTTTCTAATTAAGGGGGGGGGGGGGGGGGGGGGGGGGGGGGGACGACTTTGAGCATAGAACTTGCTAGGTTTCCTTTTAGGAGTGCCTCTAAAATGTGATGCTTTTGGAGTAAACAATGAAATCGTGCGTGTCTCTATTTGTGCGCTGTTGCGCGTAGCATATAATGTGATTGCGATAATGCAATTTATTTAGTTACACGATCTTGGATTCTTATTGCATTAAAATGGTGATTCCCAAATATAACTCTATTCCTTACCTTCTTTCATGTTATACTTCCTTGGCGATGAAGCGCGATATGGTATCTTATAATTGTTGTAGTTGTTGTTGTTGTTCTTTTTTTTTTTTTTTTTTTTTAATTATTATTTTATGAATTATATTATAGATGTTTGGTTGAACCTAAAGGAGTCTTAGATAGTTTGTAGATTAAAAATGTTCGCCTTTATATGTTGTAATATGTCTTTGCCAAATCCCTCTTTATATCTTCAGAAATTATAAAATTATTTTTATAATTAAAAAACTATTTTGATATGAAATAGTTTTTCCTACATATGTATATTTTTCGTTTTAATTAGCAATTAGTTAATTTATCATTGATGGAGAGAAGACTTATCGTTTTCATAGTGTAGAAAATTTTAAATGAACATTAAACTAAAGGGTTGACAATTGGAATACTGGAATTGAAAACATACGAGTTAAAATCTGTACTTTATTGATCATTGTGACAATGGTATAGGTTTTCTTTTGAAAATAAGTAAAAAAAGCAATCAACTTTGCTATTTTTTTTTTTTTTTTTTTTTTTTGGGGGACTCAGCAATGCTGTTGGCATCAGCATCTATCTACATCAGCAGTTGCATTGTGAAGCAAGATGGGTCAATCATTTGAGATGTAAAGGTCCTTCAAATATTTGTTACATGTGTCAGTATCTGAAACCAACATGAATAACAAAAATACTTTTTACTTACGGCTTATATAGGAGGAGGTATACATGGCAGTTGAGTTTATCATCACTCTCTGAATTAGTGTTTGAAATTATCCTAATTCCTAAACATTCCCACCAACCAAACAGGCAAAGTAATTCTCAACTCAATTTCTCACTGGTCTTCCTTCCTATTGACCACACATATTCATGGAGGAAACACAGGTGGAATTAGTATTATATTATGATATTGCTGTTTTTATTACTAAAAAAACAAAATTGGCTATTTTCATTCCATCAGAGCCATAAATTTACATCGGCCATCAATTTTTGTCATAAAAATCCACCTTATTTTGCAAAATATTTAATTCTCTCTTAATTTATTTTATTTTTTAATTGAAGTAGTAGTATACCAAAAAAAAAATAGTAAATAAAAGTTATATTATTTCATACTTTTTTGGTCACGATTACAAATAAAATTCTAACCAGGGAGGACGAGAATGACTAAAGTGTTTTGAGTGTGGAAAAACTTTTCATCCCACCGATCTTCAGGTGATATCGTGTCCGGCCTCACTTATCAAAACCAAGTTTGATTCCTCACTAAAAAAAAAAAAAAACAAGAAATTTTGATTTGAAATGTTGTTTATCCAGGAACATGCAAAAAGACAATCCACACACCTTCAATGCCTTCCTACTCCCACTCCTCCCCACACCCCACTTCTCTTCTCAATCAGTTGTTCTTATTTCCTTATAACAAAAACTTTAAGGAAAAACAAGACTCCGACGCCCCATGCGCGTTTGTTATCACGTGCCAATCTTTGTTTGGTTTGCCATGCTAGCACTAGTTGTTTACGCTTAGTCAGGATTTGTTGTGAGTTTGTTTTCTACGTGACCAAGTGTGTTAATTGTATTTGGTTTGTAAATTACAAAGAGAGATATAACTACAGTCAAAAGCTTTCATTATGAAGCTACCGAGGATTTTACAGAGAATTTCTGTGTTTCTTTTTTTCTTTCTGTCTTCTTCTTCTTCTTCTTCTTTCTACAAAATACCAATATGTATTTTTGTTTATTTATTTATTTTTTGTTTTGTTTTGATTAGCCATTTGAAAGATAAATTTGTGAATTTAGCAATGATGGAGAGAAAAAAAATGATCCTTTTTCATAGTATAGAAAATTTTAAATGAACATCAAAACTATTACTGTTAACAAATGCAAAAGGACAATTGAAAACATACGAGTGAACAACTGACAACTCCATTACTTTATTCATTAATTATCATAACAATTTTCTTTCAAAAAAAAATAAATATTAAAAATTTATCAACTTAAGGAAATACGAAATTTGGTCCATTCCCTAGAGAACCCCACACTATGAGATTAGGTTGAGAAATAAAATCGCAATCTTGGCCACTCTGTTGTCTGCTTCCTAAAATTAATTATTAAAAAAAAAATATTTTATTAGAAATGTTGTTGTCGTCAGCATCTACGTCAGTAGTTGATTTTGCTCACACGCTGGGATTTATGAAATTCTCTCCGGTCAGTGAACCATTTTTATTTATTTATTTATTTATTGGTCAATCAGCCAGTCAATCATTTGAGACGTGAAAAAAAAAAAAAAAAATCATATTAAACATGTCAATATTTGGAAAACAACATCACTAACAAATACTTACTCACTGCTCTCGGAAGCGAATTAGTATTTGAAATCATCACAAATAATTCCCACCAATTGAAAAAGCAAAAATAAATTCTCACTGCTCTTCCTTCCTCACCATTTCCGTTGAGAACTCTCTGAATCTCAAAAACACATATCCATGGAGGAAGCACTGGTTTTCTACCCATCACCACATATTGGTCATCTAATTTCCATGGTGGAGCTCGGCAAGCTCATCCTCAATCATCGTCCTTCAATTTCCATTCACATCCTCATCACCACCCCACCTTACAACCCAGGCGATACAGCTCCATACATAGCCTCTGTCTCTTCCACAACTCCAATCATCTTCCACCGCCTGCCCACCATCTCTCTCCCTCCTTCGTTTCTAAACTCTTCGACCCACCATGAAAACCTCACCTTCGAAGTCCTCCGCCTTAACAAACCAGACGTCCTTCAATCTCTCATTTCCATCTCCAAAAATTTCGATGTTAAAGGTTTCGTCATGGATTTGTTCTGCGGCATAGCTTACGATGTTCCTGTTCAGCTCAACATCCCAGCTCTCTTCTTCTTCACTTCCGGTGCGGGTTGTCTCATCGGTTTCCTTTGTTTACCGACCATTCACCGCACCACCACCAAAAGTTTAAAAGACCTTCACACACCGCTTGAATTTCCCGGACTACCCCCGATTCCTGCCTCTGATATGGCAAAGCCGCTCCTCGACCGCGACGATAAGGCTTATCATTGTTTTCTAGAAGGCTCAATCAACCTTGCGAAATCGGCCGGGATTATCATAAACACGTTTGAATTTCTAGAACCCAGACCGATCAAAGCTGTAAGAGATGGATTATGCGTGCCTGACGGTCCCACACCTCCGATTTACTGCGTCGGACCTTTGATCGTCGGTGGTGGTCGGGGTGGTGGTGATTCTTGTTCCTCAGCCGTTGATGATGATAGTGATCAACGGCCGGAGTGTTTGAAATGGCTAGACTCGCAACCCAAAGGGAAAGTGGTTTTTCTCTGCTTTGGAAGTTTGGGTATGTTTTCGATGGAACAGTTGAGAGAAATAGCTCTGGGCTTGGAGAATAGCGGGCAAAGATTCTTGTGGGTGGTTCGGAATCCACCTTCCCAGAAACAAAACCTGGCCATTGCGGCCCAACCGGACGACCCACCTTTGGAATCGTTGCTTCCGGAAGGGTTCTTGGGACGGACAAAAGACAGGGGACTGGTGGTGAAGAAATGGGCCCCACAGGTGGCGGTTTTAAATCATGACTCGGTTGGTGGGTTCGTGACTCACTGTGGGTGGAACTCGGTGCTTGAAGCGGTTTGTGGTGGTGTGCCGATGGTGGCTTGGCCGCTCTACGCGGAACAGAGGTTTAACAGGGTTTTGTTGGTGGAGGAGATAAAGATCGCTCTGTGGATGACTGAGTCGGAAGACGGGTTTGTGATTTCGGACGAGGTGGAGAAGCGAGTTAGAGAGTTGATGGAATCGGAAAAAGGTGAGTTGATTAGAGAGAGAACGTTGGCAATGAAACAGGAAGCCAAGGCTGCTCTGAGTCCAGGGGGGTCGAGTCATGTTGCATTAAATCAACTCTTTGAGTCTTGGAAACGAAGCTGAATCGGATTGTCTCATAAGATAATGAGATGTTAATAAAGCCAATTTATTTAGCACTGAATTAATTAAACGTGAAATGGTCGCGTGGCCCCTCTGCTTTCGATTTTCGCTTCATGGGATATTTAATAATGGTTTTCCCATCATTTTAGGATTACTTATGTTATTTGCAAAATCAATCATTTCCAACCAAAAATTTGATTATAACAACGTTATGTCGGCATTAGAAGTTATATAAATTTTTCCATGTGTAAATGAAGGGATGGAAAGTCCTTTCCGATCAAAAAGAAAAAAAAACATATATATATATATATATATATGAAGAGATGGAAAGTGGGTGCAATTTTAAATGAAAAGGTTGAGCGTCAACTTAATTCCCAGCAAAGTATCTAATTTGCACGCCATAGAAAGATTAATCAGCAGTGAAAATATACATGGTTGTACTGATTTTGTCCTTATGCACACTCATGTATATTTTGTCTTTGAGTGATATTCTCTATTTTCATTCAACATTCCTTTTTTCTTTTTTTTTTCTTTTTTTTTTTTAAGAAAAAAAGGTAAAAGATTCCAAAGAACTAATGGCAGCCTTGGGAAAACTGTAAGAAAGGAAACATACTCATTTGACAATTTTGCAACAATCCCCATAAAAAAATCTGATATGGCTATTTTAATTATTATTAACAAAAAAAAAAATGGCTATTTTTATTTATATTTCCAAAAAAAGAATATGCCTATTTTAATCCATCAGCCTTAAATTTACTTTGGCTTTCAATTTTTTGTCATAAAATTCCACCTTAATTATTCAATTTATATAAGTAAAAAAAATTAAAAAAAAAACTAGCAATTGAAAGTAATTTTGATTTTTTTTGGGTCACGGTCACAAATAAAATTTTAACGAGGGGGAGAGAGTGACTCAAGCCTACAACTTTAGGGTTTGGGTGTTGAAAAACTTATATCACCGATCTCCAGGTGACCTGGCCTCCAGCCTCACTCACCAAAAGTAACTTTGATTTTCCACCAAAAACGAAAAAGTGACTTACTTTGAATTAAAACAATGTTTCTCCAGAAATATGAAAAAAGACAAACCAAAAAAACCAAAAAAAAAAAAAATTATTGATGCTTTAAACAGACGCCCATAATTTTCGACTCAAAAGAACTTTTTTTTTTTTTTTTTTCCACTGAAAGACTTGAGAGAACCTCGAGCTAGTGATGTTTAAACAATGGTTTTCCACAGAACACCTATTTGCGATTTTGACATTATGGGTTTGCTACCATGAGTTGACATTATTGGGCAGCTACCACATTCTGCTTGACTTACTAGCACCTAACCCCACACGTTGTTCTTACTTATTCACAAGTAAAGCATACAAAACAACTTATTGCAAAAGTGTTTCAAACCTTTTCTTTTTCTTCTCCATTATAATAAACGCATAAAAAATCTCTCTCTCACTGTGTCTTCGGTAATTTTGTTCCTCGGCCATGGAAAATGCAATCGTTTTGTATCCCTCTCCAGGGATAGGCCATCTTATCTCCATGGTAGAGTTGGGCAAGCTCATATTAACCCACCACCCTCGCTTCTCCATCACTGTCCTCCTCATCACCACCCCACCAAAACGTACCAACATCACCCCCAATTCCACCACCCAACAACAAGCCACCAACTCCGTCGCCCAATACATCGCCGCAGTCTCTGCCACCACCCCTTCCATCAATTTCCATCATTTGCCCCAAGTCTCTCTCCCTCCCGACTTTAATCGAAGCACACCCGACACGGGCTTCGAGCTTCCACGCTATAACAACCCCAATCTCCACCATGCCCTTTTAACCATTTCAAAAACCTCCAAACTCAAAGCCTTCCTCATTGACTTCTTCTGCGATGCCGCATTCGAAGTCGCCGCCGAACAGCTCAAAATCCCAACATACTATTTCTTCACATCCTCCGCAAGCGGTCTCGCCGTGTTTCTCAAAATTCCTACCATTGATTCCAATATTTCCATCGATATTCCAAACTTACCGTCCATTCCTTTTTCTTCATGGCCCGATCCTTTGGTCGACCGTACCACCACTGTCTACAAGAACTTTTCCAAGACCGCAACCCGTATGCCAAATTCACACGGGATTATTGTAAACACGTTTGAATTTTTGGAAAAGAATGCCCTCAAAGCCATATCCGACGGCGTTTGCGTGCCGGAAGGTACTCGGACTCCGCCAGTTTTCTGCATCGGACCGCTGATTTCGACGACCGGAAATGAAAGTGGTGAGGAGCAGAACAAGTGTTTGAATTGGCTCGACAAGCAGCCGAAACAGAGTGTCGTGTTCCTCTGTTTTGGAAGCATGGGCTTGTTTCCATCCAAGCAGTTGAAAGAGATAGCCATTGCATTGGAAAACAGCGAGCAGCGATTCTTGTGGGTTGTAAAGAATCCACCTCCAGATAATCAAAACAGCGAGAAAATTGATGGAATTGATGACATTCTTCCAAAGGGATTTCTGGAAAGGACGAAAGATAGAGGGCTTGTTGTTCGACAGTGGGCACCACAAGTGGCCGTGCTGAGTCACAACTCGGTGGGTGGGTTCGTAACTCACTGCGGGTGGAACTCGGTCTTGGAATCGGTCAGTGCTGGGGTTCCCATGCTTGCTTGGCCTCTGTATGCGGAGCAGAAGATGAACAGATTGTTTATGGTGGAGGACGTGAAGGTGGCTTTGGCTGTGAACGAGTCGGAAGATGGGTTCGTGAGTGCGGCTGAGTTGGAGAGGCGAGTCAGAGAGTTGATGGATTCGGAGAAAGGGAGAGAAGTGAGAGATAGAGTGTTGGGGTTGAGAGACAGTGCCACAGCTGCCATGAAAGACGACGGGTCATCTCGTGCTGCCTTGAACAACTTGACTGAGCAGTGGTGTCAAAACTGAGCTTAGTCAAAGGAGTTGAGTCTAATATATTTAGAAGAATACGAAAGCTGTCTTAATTTTATTTTACTGGGAATTGTAATCTAGAACAAGCTGTACTGTTGCACACCGTAACATATTAAGCTGGGTTACGTAGCACAGAATACTATTATTACTGAAGGTTGTCCGATTAACTGTTAAATGAAAATGTTATAAATAAGGATAACTCATACTTCCTTTTATTTTTTTATCCAGGTTTAAATCTGCAGCAAATTGAAGATGCCGTTAATTATAAAGAAAAACAAAAAGGAAAATATTATAAATAGTAAGGTTTACAACAAGACAACTTCCCGAAGCAAATTTGATGTTAGAACTAACTGAAAAAAAAAAAAGAAGAAAAGCTAGGAATTTAAACTTACAATCTCTCTCTCTCTCTCTCTCTCTATATATATATATATCCTATTTCGTAATTAGATCCTATAGATAGACTATTAAATATATGGAGTATTAGTTGGACCAGTTTTCCCAGTGGCTCAAAATAGGAGCACAACGCCGTTGGTAGATCTAAAAGGTTATCACACGGTTTTGGTCAAAATAGAGATCAGGTTAAAGTGAGAGTTGAATGAACATGGTGATATTCTGATATTGTCATTTTCTGATATTCTCTATTTTCTTTCCATCTTCTTTTATTCTAGAAAAATGTAGCAGATTCCAAAGAAATAATTGAATAATCGCACAGAATACATGCTCGGAAAATCAGTCAGAAAGGAAACATATATATATATAAATATATAATATATATAAACCAGAAAGCAAACATACTCATTTGACAATATTGCCACAGTCCCAGTAAATGCATTTCTCCATATAAATTATGACATGGCTATTCTTATTCCATGAGGCTAACATTACTTTGGCTATCTAAAATGATGAGGATCTTATGTATCCATTTTGTTATCATATAATTTCATTTTATCTTATAAAACATTTATTCTTTGTTTCTTTATTAATTTTTTAGATGAAAGGGCATAATTTCAAAAAATAAAATAAAATTGTAAGTAAAAGTATTTTTGATTTTTTTAGGGAGAATTAAAAATAAAATTTTAATGTAAAATGGTGGTAGAGGATGAGTCAAATAAATAACCTAAGTGTGAGTGTGGAAATTTTTTTTTAAATAACCAATATATATGGATAGTATCGTATTACCTTCCATTCAACATAAAACATATAAAAATTTTAAATTGAACCCATATACTTTATTATATTCATATTGCAGATGATCATGAACAATTTAGTTTATGTGACTATGAGTAATTGACTTTAGAAGTGATGGTGATGTGATGCTACTGATAAGGACCAATCTCTCTTGTCCAAAGTATCTTTGATTTTCAGGCCAAATATATATATATATATATATATATATATATATATATATCTCTTTGATTTGAAGTAATGTTTATCTATAAACGAGGAGACAGATAATAACAATAATAATAATAATAAATCATCATAATAGTAGCCGGATGGTCGCTTAAATGAAAATTAAGGTTGGAATCTTGATAAATTTGTTATTGTCTTGTTATAGGAGGTATGTTTTTTATTTTTATTTAACAAAAACAGTAATAATAATAATAATAATAATAAAAAAAGAATTATTGATGCTATAGACAGAGTGACAGACCAAAGACTTTTTGGCTTTTGGTTAATATTTTTCCACTGAAGACTTACTGCCTCGAGCAAGTGATGTATGCATACACTTATATTGCTTTTCAAACGAAGACATTTTTTTGTGGAATTTTAACATTTTATAGGTTTGCAGTTTTATGACTGATTCGATACACCTTCAATGTCCTCCCTGCCTTCCTAGCCTCCCATCGCACATCCCCACTTCTCTTTGTCAATCTGGTAATTTTGTTATCCTGCCATGGAAGATGCAATCGTTTTGTATCCATCTCCAGGCATGGGCATGGGAGCTTATAGCATTATACTAACCCACCACCCTCGCTTCTCCATCACCATCCTCATCGCCACCCCACCAAAACGTACCAACATCTCGATCGTTTCCGTCATCAAACAAGCCATCGACTCCGTCGCCCAATACATTGCCGCAGTCTCTGCCACCAACGTCTTCATCACTTTCCACCATTTGCCCCTACTCTCCGATCTTAATTTTCTCTCTCCTGACCTCTATCTAAATGGGTTTTGAGCTTCCACGTCATAACAATCCCGATCTCCACCATGCCCTCTTAAGCATTTCCCGAAAATCCAAACTCAATGCCTTTCTCATCGACTTCTTCTGCGACGCCGCAGCGCAGCTCCACATCCCAACTTACTAATTCTTCACCTCCGGTGCATGCGGCCTCGCTTTATTTCTCAACATTCCCACCATTGATCCGAATACAGCCGACCTGGGACGTTCGGATATTTCCATCGATATCCCAAACTTACAGTCCATTCCTTTTTCTTCATGGCCCGAAACTTTGCATGACCGCACCACCAGAGTCTAAAAGAACTTCTTGAAGACCGCAACTCATATGCCTAAATCACGTGGGATTGTTGTAAACACGTTTGAATTGTTGGAAAAGAATTCCCTCTAAGCCATATTTGACGGCCTTTGCGAAATGGAAGGTACTCGGACTCCGCCTGTGTTCTGCATCAGACCGCTGGTTTCGACGACCAAAAATGAAAGTGGTGGAGAGCACAAGAAGTGTTTGAATAGGCTTGGCAAGCAGCCGAAAGAGTGCTGTGTTCCTCTGTTTTGGTAGCTTGGGTTTGTTTTCATCGAAGCATTTGAAAGAGATTGCCATTGCATTGGAAAAGAGCGAGCGGAGATTCTTGTGGGTGGTACGAAACCCACCACCAGATAATCACAACAGCGATAGAACTAAAACCATTCATTTAGAGCCACTCGTCGATGGTCTGTATGGTGACATTCGTCCAAAGGGATTTCTTGAAAGGACATAAGATTAGAGGGCTTGTTGTTAATCAGTGGGCTCCACAAGTGGCTGTGCTGAGTCATAACTCGGTATCTGGGTTCGTAACTCACTGCGGGTGGAACTCGGTGCTGGAATCAGTCCATGCTGGGGTGCCAATGCTTGCTTGGCCTCTGTATGCGGAGCAGAAGATGAACAGAATGTTTATGATGGAGGACATGAAGGTGGCTTTGGCTGTGAACGAATCGGAAAATGGGTTTGTGAGTGCGGCTGAGTTGGAGAAGCGAGTCATACAGTTGATGGACTCGGAGAAGGGGAGAGAGATGAGAGATAGCGTTTTGGATTTGAGAGATGGTGCTGCAGCTGCCATGAAAGACGATGGGTCGTCTCGCGTAGCCTCGAACAACTTGGCTGAGCAGTGGAGTCAAAACTGAGATTAGTCAAAGGTTGACGCTTTTATTTGATTACTGGGACTCTGGAGTAAAATTATCTTATTTATTTTTGAAAAAAAAAATATATATATATATATATATATTCTAATTTTCAAATTTTTTTTAATAAAAAAATTCTAGAAGAATACTATGGTTGTCCAATTTAAGTTATATTTCAACAAATAGTACGGTCTATAAGAAGACTTGGATTTTAGAACTAATTAAAAAAACATTACCTAGGAATTTAAACGTATAGTCTCTTTCTCTATTACAAGATAAGAAATCTTTTAGATAGATTATTAAATATATAAAAAAATAAATGTTTATCATTAAAATTTATATGTCAGAAATGATTACTATTAAAATATTAATTTAAAAAATTTTATAATAAAAAATTATATAATTAAATATATAAATTAAAATTTACTTTATAAATTTATGATCATTATCGATAATTAAAACTAGTAAAATTTTACATATATTGAGTAGCGACTTAAAATGGGGGCTCAACCCTTCGGTAGATTTAAAAGGTTATCACAATGTTTTGGTCAAGTAGACGTCCTAGGAAGAAAATAAGAGAATTCATTGCTTTGTTTGCCTTGTAAAAAGTAATAATAATAATAAAAAAAGAAAAAAAAAAACTTTGCATTATAGTTTCATGTCAATTTTGTTGCTTTTGTTTTATGTTTTTCAAAAAGCTATTGTTTGACGTGAATTAATTTCCTTATCACACGTTGAACTATTTCCATATTAATATCTATATAAATTTTTTTGGGTCGAAAATTTCCACATTATTTTTGATTGGTTAAGTCTCTCTAATTGCACGGTGCTATGTGCTTGCGTACTCTGCAACGGTAAAAGGACTTTTGGCAATTTTGTTTTTGGTTCAATTATCGCAAGCCTATGGTCAGTATTCACCAAAGCCTGCACAAGACGTAAGTGGGAGCCACACCAAGAAAATGATTCCAAAATGGGCCAATCTATTTTTTTTCAACGGTTGTTTCTACACAACTGAAAATTCTAGCTATATATAAATATATTTTGAATATTTACAAAAAAAAATTATTTTTTTATTCGGTATCTTGATTCTTCGTTTTGAAAATTTTTTAAAATAAGTGATGTTTATATTATTATAAATGACTAAGGAATATATATGTTGAATAATAATTTTCCAATTATAAATATGAGTAACAAGGTATTTTTGTTAGATAAATTTATTAAAAACTGCTTTAACTTTATTTTTATTTTTCTTCTTCTTACACAACTAACTTCCAACTAAAAACAACACCATCTCTCTCCCTCCCACCATTGTCCCTGAGCTTCCCAATTTTAGGGTTTTCTTTTGCGTTTCTTCAACCCAACGAAAACGTTCATATTCTGAATTTATGCCACTTTCTTCTATTTGCTTTGGGATTAATTCTTGCTATTCTCCAGGTATCGTGGTTGCTGAATTTGTAGAATTGAAGATTGAGGTATTTAGGATTTATATATATATATATATATATAGATATGATTGGATTGGCAGATTCGGTGAATGTGTGATGATGGTCATGGAGGCAGTACAGGATGTAGTTTCATGGACCAGAAATGTTGCAGCTTCCGGAGGTGTTGCCATTGGTTGACGAGTTGACTAGTTGTTAAAAAAAACAAAACAAGTTGACTAGTTGGTAAAAAAAAAAAAAAAAAAAAGGTGAAAAGACCTTTTAGTAATTGCACATTAAATGACGGTGTCAGTAGACATTAAGGAGGGCAAGAATATGAATTTTTGTATTTTTTTTCCACATGAAAATGGGCCAATCTATTGATAGTTCATTCCATGCAGCCTAGCGCAGGCCATTTGAAAAACTTTCATATAATTTAATTTAATCGTATGATTTGGACATTTACTTTGAAAATTGTTTTTGAAGTTCAAAAACAGGTTATAGTAATTTATCTGATACAATGTCTGTGGGTCTTCCCAACCATGAAATTAAATGGTTTTGTTCAGTCCGCTACAAATTCCAAACTGAGGTTGCTGTCTAAAAATTCCCCATGGTTTTCGCATTGAAGATTTATTTATTTATTTCCTTTTCAATAATCTTTTTCCCTCAAGATCAACAAATTTTAAATGAATGACCAATAGAATATTTAAAGTTTTTTTTTTTTTTTAAAATTTTTTTTATTGGGAGTTGGAGATTTGAATTGATGTTATCTCTAGAAATATTTTAAATCTAGTCTAAACAAATAAAGATAGCTCAAATATTGAACACATGACTTTACATGACTTTATACATGGATCATATATGGTGCTGATGCAAAATTAAATTTCCATCCTTTATGGATCATCATTATACTTCTATTATCTTTAACAACAGCTTTAATAGATTAAATAACTTAAATCATCTAGTTAATGATTCAAATTAATAGGGGATGTGTTTTACTTTTATTTTTTGCTGATAGGGGGGGATGTGTTTTATTGTGTAATAAAAAGCTAGCCCTGTTTTCCTTACTATATGTATAAGCTTATTAAGCTGTTAGATGGATATCATATGACATGGAAGTTGGGAAGAAAACAAAGAGTTCTCACGGGTCACAATTAGGGGTGGGCACGGATTGGGTTGGTTCGGTTTTGAACTGAAATACAATCCAATCCATACATATCGGTTTTTTTAATTTACAATCCAAACCAAACCATTAAAGTATTAAATCCAAACCAAATCAAACCATTTATGATCGGTTTGGTTTGGATTGGTTGATCGGTTTGAAACTTACTAATTTATAAATATATAATACAAATAAAAAATTTTTCAAATATAAAATATAAATAATAAATTATAATTATCCAAACATAAAATACAATTAGAATAATACAACATAGTCTACAATGAAAAATAAAGAAGAAAATGTAACAAATGATATACATCATGCACTTATTAAATAGCTAACATTAATGTTATCATCTCACTCCTATAAAATCAAATTAAAATTGTTAGAACAAATAATGTAAAATAATACATTCGTCAAAATTCATTCACTCAAGAATCAATGCATAATTCCTTTTTTTTTTTTTAACTTTAAAACTTTGGTAAATCATAAGTCAATCAACGTTGACAGGTTCACTAATTTTAGTTGATTCTGTAAGCTCTACAAAGATCAAAACAATAAAATTAGCAATAAATTATATTTAAACATTTATATATATATATATATAAGTAACAATTGGATACAATATATGTAGATATATATATGATGGGGATGTAAAAATATATATATATTATGGTGATGGTGATGGACTGGTGGTGGGCGGCAACAAAGGTAAATGTTTAGTTTAGCGTTACAACTAACAATTTGATTTAGGATTTGGGATATGCGGATGTAAAAGAAAAAAAAAATATATATATATATATATATTAAAAATCAATATATAAAAATGGAAAAAAAATTTAAAAACTAATATATAAAAATGAAAAAAAAAATTCTAAAATTAATATATAAAAATGAAAAAAATAAAAATTATATAATTTTTTAGTTATATAATATATTATTTGGATTGGATTGGATTGGATTGGATTTATATTTCCAATCCATAACCAATCCAATCCATACAATTTATAATATTTTGAACCCAATCCAATCCAATTGATGTAAAAATCCAATCCAAACCGTTAAAAATGGATTGGATTGGACAGATTGAACGGGTTGGATTGGATTTTGCCCACCCCTAGTCACAACAAAAGGAGGAACCCGTGAACATGGTACTGATTCATACAAACAAAGCAACCAAACAAATTCTTTGCATTTTCAATTTCTGTTGTGATTGAAATCCGACAAAAAGTCCTTGTTATCAAGGAGCCTGACATCTTTGGATTCTTCCCTCAATAAATTGCTCTAAGGGGCCCGTGACCCAAACACCAACTCACAAATTCCATCTAAACAAACGCAAACTATTATTTCACCATTGTAGACAACCCTGCCCAATTGAAACTTGCCACCTCAGCACCACACATTATAGTGCTTGCCAGCTTTGGAGCCCCAACTCATAATGTGGGCTTCAATCAATCAATAATTTAGCATTTCATAAAGTACTACTTATAATGATTAAATGGATAATTATTATGAACAGGTCAACTTATTATCTACACAAAAAGGGCCAAAAAAAAAAAAATAAGGAAAAAAGAAAAAAGTTCACCGACAAAGATAACAGCCATACAATTTTCACCTTTAAATATGAAAGTGTACAGATCATCTTGTTCTATGGCATTAGGGAAAAAATAAGCTCTTGTTACAGTAGTAGAAACACATCATTTTCATTCTACCTTCAATTAATACACACAAATTTAAACAGAATTGCAAAAGCAACAAGAATAATAAAATTGTGGAGTTTTACATATATAGTAAGGAAACAATTGCAGAAGACGAAATTCATTTTAAAAATGGACATACCATTATTGATGTATTTCATTTTTCCAAATAAACGAAATGAAGCTAGGAGAGATGTTATCTTTTCATCTTCCTTTGTCCCAAAATTAAGCAAATATTACATATTTAGCTTAATTTGGTTCTTGACAAAGAAAAAATTGAAATGCGCGTTACAAAAGGTTGAAGAAACACACAAACAATCTTTAATTCCCTTCATTTTTTGGACCTTGAAATCCTTCTGATCAAAACCAGCAAACAAAGCACGCGATACAATACAAAAAAACCAATCAACATGTAAATATTGGTCCACCTCTGCCTTTCATGGAGTCCTCTCTTCTGCAACACATCACCTCCTGTAACCATGCATTCCTTATTCTCTTCGTACCATATCAAACACGTTGAGACAAGGCAAGCATACTCATTGATTAAAAGAGCATCGAGAGCATATTTATACATGGAAAAAAAGTGCATGAAAAGCCAGTACTTGGGCATGCTTTCTTTGGCTATGAAGTAGCCGGAGAAGAGAAAGAAAGCTCCAAGAAATATAGTCACGAGTGAAGTTCCGGCAATGTAGTTCGGAGCCAGAGAGCTTAGAAAAAGTACGAATGAGTTCGCCATTAGAACAATAATCCATATAACCAATACAAAATAAGCAAATGCTTGCCAAGTAGTACAAAGACCCACCAAGAAATAAACAGAGATTGAGTATATAATCGCAACGGCCAATAAATAAGGTAAAAAAACAAGGGTGTTTGCCATGAGATACGACGAGAGCCTATAAACCCCACTTGAAGTTTCCCTTAAAAGGATTGGCCTTTCATTGATGAAGATCGGGAGGGTTTCAGTTGTGGAAGAGAGTAAGAAAGTGAGTGTGAAGGCAAAGAGACCGAATCTCTTTTCAATCCCCTGTTTTTCGAATCCAATATTTATGTAAATTGTTCCTAGAACAAGACCCACAATTAGCGCCTCCAATGTGTTTGTCAAAAGTAGCTGTCTGGTTCTGAAAATGATCGTCCAAAACCTGTTGTAAAGAGTGAGAATCTCATGGATTCTTGAGCTTTTATACCTGACAATTTTTGCATCATTATCAGAAGGAGAAGCTCTAGAATTATCAGGTGATGAAGGAAGTGATGATGGACTAGTGGGTTTCATGTCCTGAAGCTGGTTAAGTATTTCCATGGCATGTTCTAGAGCATTGAGCTGTGGAGGGACAGTGAAACCATTGCAGAGCAAGAATCTCTGCAGTGAAGCAATTGTTCCATGGTGAACAACCATACCTTTAGATAGCAAGAGGATTCTATCAATGGTGGAAAGGATCTTGAAACTCGGTTGGTGAATAGACAAAACCACCGTCCGATGACGAGTAACAGAGATGGATTTGAGCGTCTGCATTACATTGAATGCAGAGGTGCTATCAAGACTAGACGTGGGTTCGTCGAGAAGCAACAAAGCAGGGTCATGAAGAAGACTTAGGCCTATTGAGACACGTCTACGTTCACCACCCGATAAGCCATGGCCGACCCTTGTGTTAGCCAAATGTGTAAGCCTGAGCTCTGCGAGAAGAGAAGAGACAACAGAGTCAATATCAGAGGCTTTGGGAACGAGAAGACGAGCAGAGAAGGCAAAAGTTTCAGAGACGGTAAGCAAAGGAAAACATGCATCGTGTTGAGGGACATAGGCAGAGATTTTTCGGAAATAGGAAGGTTTGAGAGCGTAAGAGTTGAGAAGGAGAGTGCCATTAGTGGGTGAAGTTCGAGCTGCTAAAATGTCGAGAAGAGTGGATTTTCCAGCACCACTTGGGCCAACAATGGCAAGGATTTGAGATGGATAGGCAGTGAGAGAGACGTCACGGAGGATGTAAGTTGGTGGGGCAGATTTGCATGGCTTGAAGAGGAAATTTAATGGTGGAAAGGAAGGAGTAGTTGTTGACTTGGTGTAGGAGATGGATGAGGCTGTTAGTTCATAGGTTTTTACAGGAGGAGATGAAGATGGTGATGGTGATGGACATGGAGATGGTAATGGTGGTGGTAGTGGTAGGGATTGTTGGTCATCCATTGCGGTTAAATGTGGGGATGAAGAGGGAGAGAAAAGTTGGGTTGGAGGGATTGAGAGATTTTGAGGTGTGTGACCTTGATCAAGGTTTCCATGTTGGTTGTCGGATGAGAAGATTTTGGAGAATTAAAAAGTTTTGGGGTTTGCCCTTAATTGTTTGTATTAAATTGTATATTATAGAATTAGTGCTAATGACAAAACTTAGGCAATAACTTTTACTATTAACTTTTAATTTTAGCTAGCTTGGAAGTACAAATAAAAACCAACTTGCTATATAATATTATATAAGATTGAAGTGTGTATATGGGGTTAACCTTCTTCCTTAATAAGTCTTTCAAATTTTTACATGATTATCAATATTGGTCTCCAGTTGTTAAACTTTAGAAATAATTTTCTTGTCCTTCAAATTCTTTTTCTTAGTTAATGATTAATCGAATGGTACATATGTCTCTCCCATTAATAAACTCGGATTTCAATTTCTATCATTTATCTACATTTTTTTTTTCTAATTTTTTTCCCCCCTATCCTTTGAACCATTGTGAATCTTCATAGAAAGTGACATGAAAAAATAAGAAGAAACGGTGAAGACAAAAGAGTGACATGACATTTAGTTAGACAGCATAAAAGCTTTTCTAGATGTCTTCGGAGGAATATATCCAGTTTAAGAAATAAGCCAAAATAACAGAGCAATAGAAATTATGCACTTATTAGTTTGGCAACATGAATTTAAGAAATTATAGAGTCAATAATTTAACAAAAAAGGAATGTGGAATAATTAACTAGCCCATATTTCCATTCAGAAAGACTTTCCATCAAATTCTATATATACTTTCATTTATACATAACAATATCATGGTAACTAAAACCATGATTAAAAAGTAATGCATAATTTTTTAAAAAAATAATAATAAATTAAGGGGGATGGAAATCATTCATAAATAGGTGAGTAGGAAAGATTTTTTTTTTTTTTTTTTTTTGGGGTTAAATAAGTAGGAAAGAAGATTGTGGCTGGGAAACCAGAGTTTGACAAATTAGCCAAACTGTGAAGAGTAAGAAGCATGTGAAAGCTGCAGTATTATATATTGAATGGATGAGCTAGTAGCAATATTCTATAATGATTAGATGACAAAAAAGTGAAGTGTAAAAGATTGGTTTCAATTGGGAATTATTAGGTTTAAAAAAAAAATGAAAAAGAAAAAGAAAATCTTATTCTCATGTGTCATGCCCCTCTTTTTTATTCACGTGTCTACTGTTCTCTTCCTCTCTGAGCTTAACGAGGAGCTTTTGCATTAATTGCCTGCACGTCCGTGATTCCTCCACCAGCTACAAGTGGCCGCAATCTCCTTATCATGGGCCATCACGTGCTTTAACTTTCTAATACTTGATCCTACGGTTCACATTGATTGAGAGACATGATTTGTGGGACCTCCACTATCCTACCCAATAGTCATTATGGGTCGGGACAATAGTCTATATAGACCTAGAGCTGGGTTTTCACTATACAGCCCATGATATGGAAGTCATGGATCACTGTATTGGGACTGAGTAGGCCCAAATAGGCCCAATTTGAATCGGAGGACTCATTTTTGGTTGTGGTGGGGACGTGAAGCCGTAAAGCTGGATCTACCATGGGCATCATTTTCGATGTCTACGAAGAAGACTTTGAGACATTTTGTCCTAGGTTGGACAAGGCCCACATACCCCATGGATTCCAAGGTTGATAGCTACTTTTGTTTACTCTCTAATCCTTATGCTTCTTCTTCCTTAAAACATTTTCAATGAAGATTAAAAGATTAAGCCCTTAAAATAACACAACATTTTGAGGCAATTTAATAGCACCCATTTTAGTCATACTTTGAGTTTGAGCATTGCTTCTGGTTCTTCTAATAGTCTCACACATAGAAGTGGAATATCCTTAAAAACACCCTCAATAACATACACAACTTCCAACCCCGTCAAATGGAAAGAACATTAGGGCCTTAAGATTTTAGTTTTAAAAAAAAGAAGCATATCATATGTAGTTTGTAGGAGAATTACAAGGATTTGAAGATACACGGACAAAGACCAGTCATGTGCTTCAGATTTTTATCGAAATTCACAAGCAAGAAAAAGTCGAGAAACATATCCAGATCTTCAAGTACACGAAGAACAATTTACTAGAATTCATATGGAAATGGTCTCACTGATCATTATTTTCCTACCAATTTACATGTAAGGTCATTATTGACAGCTCCACTTAATAATGAATAAAGAAAAGGAGCAAAGGTTTTTCGCCTGGACCATCTCTAAAAGACCACAAAGCTTTTTTTTTTTTTTTTTTTTCCTAAAGCAACTGGGTTCCAAATTTCAAACCCATAATTTATTTATTTAATTTTTTTTTTCCAATTCAGTTCCGGTGAAAAATTGTTGTCCGGTTAACCAGATAAGTGAAAATTCGCTCAAGGAGCATGGATATGTACCTTCTGCATTGGAAAGGATCGAATAATAGTAAAACTCCTTAAGTCAAAACTTTGTACCAAACAAAAAAAAATTAAAAAAAAATAAATTAAAAATTACTTTGGTAATTTCCACAAAAAGGATTATTCACCGAAACCGTGTATTATTATTATTATTATTATTATTTTTTGTTGTTGTTCTATATGGGAGAATAAAGTTGCAGAGAGAAATTATTAGACAGAGAGTGTGATTTATGAGTTGACAAGTACTTTGGCTTAAAGTGTAGCAAATTCACAATGAATTTGGGAGGAGTGAAGCGGGACAATTTACAAAGTGACAAGGAACACCTCAGGGTTATAGGAAAGATAAGATCATTGGTTTCCAGTCAAGATTTTGGATGACTCAATTGGACTTGGATTTTGGAACACAAAATTTCATTTAAATTTAATGAGTGTAATTTTCATTATTGTGGCTGGCAAACCATGACTTTTTTTCTTTTTTTGATTTTTTGGCTTTCATAATTTTGTTTCAGGAAAGACTGTTAACATATTTGTTTCCTTTCTTTTACAATTTTCATATCAGTCAATTTCATATACCTATATGAAAACGATATATTTATGTTAAATATTACAAATACTAAATTTAAAAAAGCCAGTCATCTTCAAGTAATTAGATCTCAGATTGTATAAGATTACGAAGCTAGGTAATAGGGTTCCTTTTTTAGTAGCACTTTAGTACCAAGAAACATGTTCTCATTGTAGGGTCCTCAAATATGACAGTCACAGAAGCCCACCCATGAAAATTATATCATGACAAGGATGTATAACAAATACATATACAAATTATTCATCTTATATTTGTCAATATTATATATGTATATGTACTCGTTTAATATATATATATATAAATAACTTTATTATTGAATTGTTCCAAAAAAAAAAAATCAGTTTGATTAATTCTTTAAAAACAAGTATAAAAGTATGTATCTTTACCCAACCAAAAAAAGAAAAAAGAAAAAAGAAAAACTAAAGTACATAAGTTAAGCTTATCTAATTATTGGAAATGTTTAGGTTCGCTCAGAGATAACAAATACAACTAATTTTTTTTTTTTTTTTAAACTCTAATGTTACAAGTAGTTAAGTAGGTAAAATTGCTTCTAAGAAAATAGTTATTATATCCCAAAAGAGTATAGTATATATGCATAACATCTTTATAAAGCACGATATTAGTTTGGTTAAAGAAAATTTTGATTTATAGCCTGTCCAATTATTCCTTGATGGCTATTAGCCATGGATTTTTACTAATTTTGATTTATAGCCTGTCTAATTATTCCTTGATGGCTATTAGCCATGGATTTTTACTCTTCCTTCTAAGCTAAAGATGCAGATAAACGATATACGTTTGCTTTTCACGGGAATCTTGTCTTCCCCCCACAACACAACTGCGAATATTTGAAACTTGTGAGACTCAATTTGATCTTAGTATTTTGTGTTTTTCAATATTCATGACTTTCTCGTGAAGTATACTATTCCTGGCCAATAATATTTCTCATCCAGAGTTTTCAGACTCATCTTTCTCTCCCAAAAGACTAGTTGCTGGCAACATGACTAGAGGGGTCCAGCACAATTTGTCAAGTTACTCATCCGAAAAGAGCTAGCCCTTTAATTAATCAATTTGACCTAAAAAGTCAAATCTATTGGGAATAAAGGTAATTATATGATTGGATGTTCAACCTTATTTATGACGATACAAAAAATAGAAATAATTAGTAATATTTAAAAAGAAAAATAAGAGATTTAATTCAGAAAGATTATACATGAGCTCGCAACTTGCCATACAAATTTCCAACTCATTAATAATATATTTAAGATAGATGGAAGGTATTTCCTGCTGGAGGACTCTTACTGAGTTTTTACTGTAGGTTTGGATAGCTTTGGACTGGTTTAGTTTGGGGTGTGGTAGATTATGAAAGAATTAACAAAAATTTTATTGAAACAGCAATCAACTTTTCTACCAGTTTGATAATTATTTGGTAAATTGCTATTTCAAAATTGCTAAATGACGCAAAATTAGAATATATATATATTTTTTTCATTTACATTTTTCAAATTATCCATACTAAAAAAGGTTGAGCACGGCTTTAAAAAGCTATAACTGGGCCTCGGCCTCCATGAACAGAATTACTTGGCCAGCGAGCTAAAAAGCTGATTCTTCTTTAGTCATCAATCAGAACCCCTTTCAGACCTCAGAGAGTTAGAAGCTTCTCCAAATCAAAATTGGTGCTATACCATTAATTATTGCAGTACTATTTAAAAATTAAACTATCAAACTTCACTAAAACACATTTTCCTTAACCATCTAAAATATGGTTTAGCCCTTATAAATTCTGGATTCGATCAGGCCTCGGCTCATCAAAAATCTCACTCCCCCATTTTAACGTAATGAAAAAAATAAATAAATAACCTCTAAAACACGTTGGACAATTGGGCTAGAAAAAGTTATAGCAACTAGTGTGTACGTAGGGCCAATGCATAGTTTATCCCAAAAAAAGACTATATAACTTTATTTCTTTTCTTGCAAAGCCACACCATTATTTTCCTGAAACCAATCCAGAAGAGGTAAAAAAAAACAAAAAAAAAAAAAAAAAAAAAAAACTGATCAGTGAAGATTCAATTCAACCATGACCACCACCAATCCCGGCAGCGCGCGAGGAAGCAACAAGAAGAGGAATTGGATCATCCTTATACTCGCTTGGATCATATTACATGTCGTCTTCATCTTGCTCTTTGTGCTTCTATTTCTGCGAGTCAGAAGTCCTAAAGTTCGTCTAGGTTCAGTCTCTGTGGAGACTATCAATCTCAACACTTCCTCGGCTGCTCCTTCCTTCGACCTCAAACTTAATGCACAAGTTACCATCAAAAACAAGAATTTTGGGAGGTTCAAGTTCCACAATAGCACTGCCACTATCTCATACAGAGGTACTGAGGTTGGACAAGCAACCATCGATAAGGGAAAAGCTAAAGCTCGATCGACCAAGAAGATTAATAATGTCATGGTGTCTGTGAAATCCAACAAGGTCTCGTCGAATTCAGCAGGCCTCTTGAGAAGTGATCTCAGCTCCAAGAATTTGACTTTCAGTGCTTATACCAAGTTGGAAGGGAAGGTTCATCTTTTCTTGATTTTCAAGAAAAAGAAGTCTGCTCAGATGAATTGCACATTCATAGTTAATACTGCAACCAAAGGGATCAGCGATTTGTCTTGCAAGTGAAATATATATATCTATAATATATATATATATATATATATATATATATATAAATATAATATCTTCTTAATTGAGTTTTCAACCTTTTTTCTTTTTCTCTCTCTTTTTTTCTTTCTTGGGTTTGATATTAATTGGGTTTTTGAAAATTTGTGTTTTTTTTTTTTTTTTTTTTTTTTTGGTTTGATGGGAGGGACAGTATTTGTGGAAAAGCTATTTGTCTCTCTCTTTTACTTATTCTTTGTAGTTCATGGTGTTACTACTAATTATTGATGCTTTTCATATTGGATTAAACTTAATATATATATTGCTTGCAGTAAATCTGTGGTCCGTTAAGTTCTTTGCTTCAAGTTTTGATTTTCTCCTGTGATTAATTTTTCCCTGTGGATCAGATATTTCTTGCTTGTGTTTTGCTTTCAGTGTAGTGTTTTCTATCCAGAGAGAAGGAGGGTATGGTCCATTTAGTCCAAGTCTTTTAGACTTTATTGATCAATAATTAATGGATATTTCTAGATATGTTGGCCTTCTACATATACATTAATTATTTATCCTATGTTTTTTGTATTCTGGCGTACAGCTCAAGACCATAGTCTATTGATTTTGAAATGAAGTGACAAGGAGGAATTTAAGAATCCAATTATAGAAAATAATGCAGTCTCAACCCAATAAAATTGCATTTTTACCAGTCCAATTAATTATAACAAAACCCAGAACATCCAATATCTGTTATGACAATCTTTACTATAATATTTATATGCAAAATATTATGCATAGTGTATTTTTATATAAAATATATATAATTTTTTGCTATTACGAAGGATGTCGCTACTTGTGTTAGAGGATAACCAATCTTTGAATGTTGAGGGATTAATCTATTACATGCAATCCTGATGATCAAATGGTGATAGAAGGTTGTCACGCTCCCACATTAGCATCTCTCACTATTATATATGCGAGCTTCACACTCAATTGAATGTGGTTATATGATTACCAAAAAATTATAATGTAGTTGTATAATGGTTAATTATATATATCAATGTCAAACACCCAGAAATCAAATTTCTATTATTCTGATAAAATCTTTAGGAATAATATTTTAATAATTAAAGGACAAAAAAGAGTTGAACATTCTAAAGAAAAAAACAATTATTGAGAAGCATGTTGTATGAATTGTTTATGAGTACCACAAGACCAAATTCATGTAAAGGTCATTACAAAAGAAAGTATAAACAGATGAAAGCCAATTTTGGAGGGGTTCACCAAAGCGAAAGAACACCAACCTTGTTGGCCTGCTAGGACATTGCAGAGAGCAAGTATATTTGGGAATAATTTGAGCTTACAGAAAAGCTTGAGTATGGATCCAGCATGGAAGCTTTGGAAGAACCATTATTCTATATATGAAAAATGACCCTACCAAAAAGTAATTCACCAAACAAGCCCATCTGACATGCATGTGCTTCATTTCCTTTTGGTCCTGAAAAAATTATATTTTTGTACGAAATGTAATCATCCCCCTTTATTTATCTGCATAAGGGTTTAAGCTTCAATTTTCTATATCAGGAAACCAATCTCTCTGAATTTTCCCTTTTCTCTTTTAATGGACATGCAGAATATCCCAAGGCCCCTCAGAATTATATGGGAAAATCTTAAATCTGAGCATTTTGGATAGGAAAAAAAAGTCCATGATTTGTTTTTGCTACCCATCCATTGAGGCAAAAAACATGGGGAATCTCTCTGTATGGGCATACCTTGCTTTCTCCTCACTTTTTAAAAAAAATATTATCCTAGTTTATCAAATAAAATGGCAAAATATATATTAGCTATTATTTAAATTTATAAAAAACGAATCTAATCATATTTTGTCACATCGTTTAGTAAGCAAATTTAATGGATAAGTTTTGTAACCTTGGCATTATTGTATTAGTGAATGTCATTATTCATTGACGCTTAGTTTAAGACTTACAAAATTTTGAGCAAAAACTGAATTTTTGACCTTAAAAAATGATGACCAAATTAAAGTGAAAGGGCAAAGATACAACTGGGCATGCTCTGCCCATGTTTTATCTTTTTGTCCTTGGTGTCGTTCTCGTTCTACTGCCTGATGTTTAGCCTGTTACGATTCAATTTTTTTTTTTTTTTTTTTCTTTTGGCAGAGTTGTCATAGTCATTTGAAATTCATGACCTAAAAACCTGATTTTATAAATAAAATTGGGTGACCACTCACTTTAGTTGTCCCCTACTGACCTTTTACTTTATTTATTTATTTTTGGTCCTCTGCATATCTTTGTACACTATATTGGTAAATAATATATAAAGTAGGCTGTACATATCTTTTTTTAAAATAAAAAAAGAAGTAAGCTATACATATATTGAGATATTTAGCAAAAACCGAAAACGTGTGCCCAGTTTGAACTATAAAATTAAAGAATTCACATTCATGATTATAAAATAATCTTAACGTTTCACCATTTTATTCAGCCATCTAATCTTTTTTTTTTTTTTTTTTTTCAATCATTTTCCGCCATCTAATCTTAAACATGTAAATATTTATTCTTAAAGTAAATCGTTATATATTTGGACGAAAACCAGAAAGAATAGGAATGTGACTCACTAATATACGTGCGCGAGAGGCAATTTAGGAAGTGAAAGAGTCAAATTAATTAATTGTCAGACATGTATAACTCATTCAAATTTACTTGATAAAGCAATTATTAGTCTCTGTTTTTTTTCCTTTTTGAAAGGATTATTGAATTAATCTTAATCTCATTATGTAAATATGCGACACGCGTACACGGACCATCTATCCCCGTGTTCTTTCAGTCTCATACTTTTCATTTTGCTCAATAAATACTCCTATATCAAATCAAACCCAGAGATTGCATTTCATATATAGCAACTTAATATTAGGTTGAGTTTCATTTGCATATAGCCGCACCACTATTCACTACAACTATTAAATCTTAGTGTTTCTTTTTGATTTTTCAAATCACCGAAAAAAAATTTTTTCAAAAGAAAAGAGTGATTTGGTCCATATATATATATATTTATGCACTATATATATATATATTTTACATTAATGTTTGCGTATTCAAAATTTTAAAGCTCCTTTTTCAGTACTCATACTGTTGAGGATCTCATCTACAAATTAGCTCCTCAATTGATATCCATTGCTTCTATTATTATTTGGACCTACAAAATGCTGAATTTAAAAATTTAAGGAAAAGAACGATGACATATTTTAGAGATATACGTCATACACTTCAAATTAATATACACGTTAACAAACAATCTTTTAAATCTCCTTATTGAAAACAAACACTTACACGGATATTTTTTAAATTATACAAAAAAGTAGATTCTCAAATCCAAAGAATAAGTAAAAATAAACGAATGTATAAAATACACAATTATCTACTCACAATTCAAAACAAGCAATATATATATATATATATATATATATATATATATACCATATGCATGCAACGATGCAAAAAAAATTATTTATTATTTATTTATTTTGTATTTATTATTATTATTATTATTATTATTTGCATTCCAAATCTTGAACCACTTTGTCTTCCAAATGAATGGTCATGGTGCAGTTCATTTGTGCAGTTCTTTTCATCTTTATAAAACCCAACAAATGAACTTTCCCTCTTAACTTTCCCTCGCTCTTCATACTCAAAGACCCCGATTCTATATCACCCTCCAACTCCGAGTTTGCTATAGCACTCACGTTCCCCGTTACGTTCATCTTCTTGGTCGATCGAGCTTTGGCTTTCCCTTTACCAACCAAAGTAATATTGCCAACTAAATTATCCTCGTAAACAAAGCTTATAATGTTGGAGCTCCGATCTTCGAACTTGAACTCCCAAAAGTTTGTGTTCTTCACGGCGATTTCGGCACCCAACCTCATGTTAACCGAAGGCGATTCCGAATCCGAGTTGTTAATGATAAGATCTTGAATGGTGATCGAATTGATTCGGAACTTGGGACTGTCGGCACGTAGCAGTGTTAGTGAAATGATCAATATTATTACGATCAGAACCACCATGAAAACTGAAACATATGCTAGGCGTTTCATGCGTTTCCTGGTCTTCAGTTTTCTGAGCTGCACTGTTTCTGCTGATTCTTCATCCCTTTTGGATTGGTTAATAGCCAATATCGGTGCTGATGGACGGGAGCTTGAATCTTGGTCTGCCATTGGTTGGTTCTTGTTTGATCAAATTGTTGAAAAAGAAGGAAAAAAAAAAAATAAAGAGAGAGAGAGAGATTCGCAGTTATTGGTTTTTATGAAACAAAATGTTTGAAGGAGGAGGGGATTTTAATCAGTGAGCTATTTATGTATTTATAGAGAGAGATGTAGAATTGGGTTAATTTAAAATTAAGTATATATAATATAGAATAGAGAATAGTCGTTTTATAGAAAAATCTTTCATGGTCTCTGGCTGCACAATCCACCTGGTGGACGGTTTCTAATTTTAAAAGCTTTGACTTTTTTAATCTTCCTTTATTTTATTCAGAATCGACATGCAGAATCTTTCAATTAATTTTCTAAAGTAAGCTGCTATGCTCTACTAATTAATTTATGAGATAATTAATGGTTAAACATGCAACCTTGTTTTTGACATTTATAATTTTAATTAATTAATTATTTTTTCAACAGACATATATAATATAATTCTTTTGACTAACAAAAAGAAACACCGTACACAAATTTAAAAAAAAAATTACCAAACAAGAAACACCGTACACGATCAGAATGGTCAACTTTAGTCGCCTTGATATTCCACGTGTGGATTGAAAAGAAAAAGAATATATATATATATATTTATATATATATAAATATATATATGATCTGGTTATTTTGCTCATTATTAATTCAAGCAGTAAATTTCGTTGTTTGCTAAAAAAAAAAAAGTAAATTAAATATATATATATATATAAATAAAGACTATACTCAAATCGCAAATTCAATTCCTATAACCAAATATTATAGGAGGAAAACGACGTTTTAAAAAATTAATTTTCAAAAAATTAAAATAAAAAATTTATTTTTTTTGAAGTATTATCCTTTTTAAATTGGAACATGTTAGTATGTAAGGTTCCTGATCAATCCCATCATGGATGATAAATAATACTTTTTTCTTTTTCCTTTCTGTAGTCATTACTTTTCTAATAGATTTAAAACTCTAAACAAAACATAAGGAGATGAAAGAGACAAGATGGGTATGTATATGTGCTATGTTTCCAATATAAGATAATTGACAATTACTTGAAGCTAACCATGGTTAGTAATTTAATCATTTTGGGACATTATTATTTAAAAGATTTTATTGATTTTGAGGTTTGAATTGCTGCTACCAAACAGAATTAAGTACATAAAGTAAGCCGCGGTTTGGAACAAGGGATGGAAAGTCTGTTTCATGACTTTTTTTTTTTTTTTTTTTCCTCTTTTAAAGAAATTGATAATTTTTCCACATCTAGAAGCAATAATAGCTAGCGTATATATAAGTTGGGCTAGAATCCTTCAAATAATAATAATAATAATAATAATAATAATGAAAAGAAAAGTTTATAGTGCAAAAATTGGGGAAAAAATATACAGATTATTTTTTTTTTGGTAAATAAATATACAGATCATTTAATTGTATACTTTTTGATGGATTAAATAAAGTACTTACGTTTAGTTGATCATCGTGTCATGTCATTAAGGCATAAAGAAGCTAAAAATGGCTATTGGGCAATATCAATTTTGCACTTTATTACTTGGTGCATGCAGTTCAATTATGTTTAATTATAATCATTATCTGATAAAAGGTTCGAAAAGTAAAAAATAAAAATAAAAATAAAAATAAAGAAGAAGAGGAAGATTCCCAAAAGAAAAAGTCAAAATTTAAAGCCTCGTATACGCGTTTGAAATATGAGATAATTTGAATTGCTTGAGAAGCAAACCTTGCTCAAATTTTCAAACAAACTCAAATTAATTCCTTTATATTTTCCTCTTAAGTAGGCAAAAATGTCTTCGTCTCTGACCTAAGCAACACATATGCATATATATATTTATCACTCCCTTACAACCAAAAAACAATTAAAAAGGGGGAAAGAAAAAAAAAAAAAAAAAGGAAAAATGGCAGCTAACATGGATGGAGCATCATCCTCTCCATTGGCTCCGCCGGACATCTACCTCCGGAGCGACGACGGATTCGCCACGGCGCAGCAACTCCGACAAAAGAAGCGCAAGAAATGCATAGCATACATCGCCGTCTTCGCTCTCCTCCAAATCATAGTCATACTTGTTTTCGCCCTCGTCATTCTTCGTTTCAAAACTCCCAAGTTCCGACTCAGAGCCGCCTCCTTTACCACTTTCGAAATCGGAAATAATGCAACGAACCCGTCGTTTAACTTCCTAGTCAACGCTCAGTTCACTGTGAAAAACACCAACTTCGGTAAGTACGAATATGATTATGGCACCGTAGGGTTTGAGTATAGAGGGGTGAGTGTTGGCCTCGTTAATATTGACGATGCAAGGGTGAAAGCTCGGACTACCAAGAAGGTGAATGCCTCGGTGTCTTTGAGTTCCAATGGTTTGGGAAGTGGATTGTCCGATGAATTGGGAAGTGATATCGGCGGTGGTGTATTGGGACTGAGGAGCAGATCTACGTTAGAGGGTGAGATCAAAATCTTGAAGGTGTTCAAGAAGAAGAAGTATGCTCGCATGGATTGCACCCTGGATGTTGAGATCTCTACTCAAACCATCAAGAATGTCATTTGCATCTGATAATTTTTTCTTTTTTTGTTTTTCGTTTATTTTTATTTATTTTTCCTTTCTCTTTTTTGTTTTTTTTTTTTTTTTGGGTTACTTTTCTTTGGACTTGTAAATTTTTTTTACAGTGGAGGAACTTGTACATGTTATAGTCCTACAGTATGCCTTATGTATGTCGCGGTATAGCTACATATGCATATTATGTACGATTATAATCTTACATGAAAATAAATACATAAATAAATAAATGGAAGTCTATTATTGTAAATTTTCTAATAGTTTTGAATTGTCGTTTGTTTCATGTTGAATTTGTTGATCTTTGACCAAGTGGTACTCTTGGGTTGCTATACATTAATTAAATGAAGCCATGGACTAGAAGGTCAAACTTTGAATTTGAATGGCTTTTGCCCAACAAGGTAACAAATATGTCCATATTGTAGGCTGGTACCAGCCATTTGGGTATACAAAGTTAAGTAAAATGGGCCGAACCGCAGAAAGAAATCGAGGATAGGTGTGTATTTGCTGTATTTAGTCTAGTCTAGAAAAGGAATAGAGAGGAATAGTATAGCCATTCTCATTTCTCATGATGGGTGCTTTGATAATGATAATAAATTTTCATTATATTTATCAAAAAAAAAAAAAAGGATAAAAATTTTTGTTTATTCAATGTTTCCTAGAATATTTCCATTTATTTAATTGTATTTTTTCTTTTGGGTTTTCCCCCAGTCAAGTCTTCTGCTTCAGAGCCCTTTATGGATCTGGCAGATCAAGGCAACCATAGGGTTGAGAATTGTTCAAGTCAGAAAGATGTTGAGGCTAGCATAGGAAGGCAGAATTTTGATGTTCTGTATTGTATTTGGCACCCGTGGTTATGGAAGTTTTCATAAAAACACAACTACCTCGTGATAAAGTAGTTTGCCTGCTTTACCTTTCCACACTTCAGAGGCTAAAACAGCCTGCTTTTAAAAATAAAAAATAAAAATAAAAAATGTTTCAGGAACTATATGAATTGGACTGAAATGTTTTGTCTGACCATGGGGTGTACAAAGCTAATGACTACATGAACTGAACGGTTTGTCGCTTTGTCCTCTGTTCCACTGAATTGAGAGGGTTGCGATTTCATTTGCCAACGATGAAGATTACTAAAATAGAAAGGAAGAATAATGGTAAGTCAATGGGTGGGTGAAAGAAGAAGGAATTTGGTTCTCCGTTCACCTCCATAGGTTGCGGTTAATAATATAAGTTCTTTGAATTAAAATTTAGATTTTTAGAAGGCGGGGGGCAAAAAAGAAATTATCCAAACAAATTGTCGTGGAAGAGCTTAAAGCTCCCATGGCAATAGCGCTAGCCATAAAAGTAACACATGCATTAGCAAATTGTAGAGATTATTGTGTGCCCGCTAATGTTTCTGATCTTTTTACGGAATGAAGTTAATTTTCTCCCTAAAAAACATAGGATTATATATCTCCATTATTCAACTTGATTTATAAGAACATGTAAAACTTCTTTTAAGACGTACAAAATTTGGTTACATCAATATGGGGTAGGTCCACTGCACCCCAACCGCTACCCTTTTTCAACGTTTTTTAAGTTTATCCCAAAAAAAAATAAAAAATAAAAAAAAAAGCGCAGATAAATTATATTTGAATTCTATTGTCGTGCCATACCTTTTTTTTTTAAATAAAAAATTAAAAAGGTCACGGAGTGAGAGAGAGAGAGAAAAAAAAAAAAAAAAAAAATGACGACCACCTTTTTATTCGTAGCAGTTCACAGGCCACGATCTTTGAAATATAAGGCCTTTCAAGAGCTGGGCTCCAAGCCTACTGTCTGCCAAAGGCCATTCCATTTTCCTCAGGAAGCTATTTCCCCAGGCCCACTATAGTTAATTTTGGGCCTTACTGAGCCCCGGCTTACCTAGTAAATTATTTCTCAAGCTAAACCGGCTAAAGCTTTTTAAACAACTCGAAACCAGTTTAAAGGCTTAAAAGTTGAGCTCTTTTTTATTTGGAAGAAAATTAAAGAGATTTGTTTTCCCTTAGATTAGTTATTTCTGCTTCCCCAAATCATTGATTTTGATTCGTGCATGATTGAACAAATTACCTTGCCCCGAGGTTGAACAAAATTGTCGAATTTCATCATGGAGAAAAATCTTTTTATTTTAGTTCTTCTTTTTGTTTTTTTGTTTTTTTATTTTTTAGTGCTTCTTTTTTGGGTAAAATTCAAAGACAATTGCCGGAATGACGCAGACAGTTTCAATGAACTGGAACAAGAAATTCCAATTTCAATCATAATGTCACCTTAGAATGTCATATTCCCCAACGAGAAAGCTACTGTTGGAAAATAGACTTACATGATACATATAGGGGCATCATTTATGAAACCTTGATGCAAATGCGACTTAAGTGTCACCTAAAAAGAACACCATCACACACAAAATCAGCAGAGGAAACATGGCAAATCTATGGTCCTCGGAGGAAAATATGGTGTCGGGTCATTGTTTCTTTACTGTCTCATGGTGCATTGCATTTCCTCTACAAATTTCCACTTAAAATAAACTCTCCCCCTGTAAGTCCTCTAATCAATGGTGCAATGAACCATCCCTTTGAGGTTTGAGCATTCCCCCCACAGTTCATTTGTCATCTTCGACGTGTCGAGTAAATGTTTGCCAAAAGAAATTCTCTCTTATGCCCAAGAAGATTTGTTTTTGCACCCTATCAATTCTATTTGCATGTGTATATTTATATTCCATTAACATTATCCATATGAAGGTGGTATTAATAATATGTTATGTGTTAGCTTGACATATATAGAGTCGGACCCACTTAAAAATTTTTATCACTCAAATTTTGTGAGAAAAGATTTTATAACTAAATTGAACAAAGTTTGACTCTTAAGCTTAATTATTGGGTTTTAAACTCATTCATGTACATTGATCTAAACGTTCTAGCACAACTATCTTGAAAAGACCATTCATACTATTTAATAACATGAAACTATTCACACTATTTAGTAACATGAAAGAAGAAACAAACCACGTTCAAGTGCATTAACTTCAGGTTGACCAGAAACCTATCACACCAGGATACCCAAAAAACAAAAAAAAAAAAAAAAAAAAAAAAAAAAAAAGGAAGGATAAGATAAGGATTTAAATCCGAGATATATCCAGCAACCAATGGTAAGTAAGGAGGCTGCCAAACCCACAAAATAAGACTAATTACTTCATATATTTCAGGTGACACAGACAAAATTGGAATAATTTATTTCCATTCCAAGCAATTCTTGGTGATCTAAAATGTGACAATTTTTAGATAAACCTCATAACCTTGTGATGAGAGGGACCAAAACCATGCTGTCTTGTTATGCAGTCTACTGGATGCTTGTGACGGATATTCTTTGTTTTTTGCTTGGCACAAAATGTTTTCATTTTTGGTCAATTTGCGAAAAAAATTGTGGTGCACCGTGAAGTCTGCTTTGGTGTCTCAAATAATGGCCACACTTGTTTTTTCTTTTGGAATTGCCTTGGAATTTTCTGTCATTATGATTTTGCCTTGGAAATTTGCCATCTGTTTGCATTTGCAGTGTCTTGGTCCTCATCTCATTTATGACTTGAAAACACTCACTTCCCTCTTTTCCCTTTGCAATTTAAACTTCAAATTTTCAGAACTGGCCAAAATTTGTCTCCTTAGCATTGAATGATCTTCAGTCAAAATGCTCTGTATTTTTGTTTCTTTCTTATGTTAATGAATAATAAGCCAGAGTCACCCCCAAAAATAAAAAATAAAAATAAATAAATGACAGTCACCAAGAGGGGTTAATGCAAATTGAAAGATTTTAAGAGAGGTAAATGTAAAATTTTGTAAGGTTGAGGGTATAGGTCAATCAAATTTACAGTGAAATAGATGTCTGAACTTTATAGCTGTTTCCAAACTGCAACACGCAGTCAAAATTGAATCTTCAAACTAACATCAGCTGATGGGATGGGTAGGGAGAGACAGACTGAAGAATCTGGCTTACCATGAATGCTTTTCTTTTCTCTCTCTTTTTTTTTTTTTTTTTTTTTCACTTTGGAAAAAAAATTAATTATAAAAACAGATTTTAACAAAAAAGCAAGTAAAATGCTTCTTTTGCAATTTAAAAGTACTTTATAAAAAGCAAACCATGTTGTCAGGTGAAATCATCCAGATCATCTGTTTGGCTGACAGCAACCTCCAGTCAAAATTTTAAACTAAATATCTACTACAACAGTACATTATGAAATAAACCATTTTGCTCATATCATTAATCCCTTTTCAGAACATTAAGATTTACATGTGAAAACTATAGTCAGACCACCTAAATCACTAAAACAGGAATGAAGTTGAACGAAGCACATTGAAATTGTAGCGTTCAAATTGAGCTAGAATGGTGTAAAAATTTACTAATCTTGCATTTTATTCTAGGAAATTGGAATTCCCAAGAAAATATGAAAAAATTTTATTGTTCAGGTGTTAAAAAAAAAAAAAAAAAAAAAACTTAAATCAGCCCAGTCATTTCACGTTTAAATACAGAAACTATATAATCTTTTGGGTCTGACCCCAGATTTGTCACATTTCAAAAGCAAACATAATGCTGGGGAGCCTGGATGTGCAGTGTACAACAATCACAGTAATAAAAATTAAAAATTACACATAAATCAATAAGATCCCAGATCAGAGATATCTTCAATTCATTCATAATGACCCATCACTTTACAGAAAACAACAAAACGAAGCCAAGGTATTCACTGGTAATAATCATGGCTGACCTAAAAATATCAAAAAACAACGACCCCTATTCTCTCTCTCTCTCTCATTCCTTTTTTTTTTTTTTTTTCTTTGCTTTCTTTTTACAACATAAAACACAAAACAAGAAAATGGTCTTTACCTAATGTATTTTTTTTTTTAATCCCCTTGTATTAGTAGCTTTCGATTTCATGGAAATTATTTTCCCGCGTTCGCTTCTAGAAAAGCATCAAATGCCAACACCATAATTATCCTCAATGGAGCTTCTCGCTGATCTATCTTGGGAAGATTCGCTGATGAAGTGTGATAATAGAGAAGAATCTGCCAATAAATTCAACACAAAAATTTGAATCTTTTGGGCATAATATTTAAGCAAAATTGAAGCTTGAAACGCAAAGATTTGATTTATTTATTTTATTATTATTATTTTTTTGTCTATTAAGCTTACCGCTAAAGCATGATTTCATCGACGATGAATCGCTGGTGGATCGGGATAACGAAGAAGAATCTGAAATCAAAAACAATTTAACATTAATTTAAGCTTTAAATCAGACAAAGTAACAAATCTTAATATATTAATAAATATTCATTCTTTTATTTTATTATTATTATCTTTTACCTCTGGCAGAATTGAAGGACTTCTTACAATGCAGAATGGCGCTTTGAATCCCATCATGCTGCTGCAACAGCGAATCGTCCCTCCGATTCGTCGGAACCGTCGCCGAAACCGCCGACGCCGATTTGCTCTTACCCAAATGCTTGCATACATCCCGAATCCCTGCCGGAATATTCCCCTGCTTATCCTTCAGTGAACACATCGACGCTGCCGGAACCGGGGAGGACCATGGAGATGCCACAGACAAATCCGACTGGAATTTCATCTTCTCGCCGTACCTTTTGGAAGCTTTTGCATAGAGTGGTTTAATGAGCTTGAGATATTTTTGCAGAATATCTTTTCGCTCTGTTCTTGTTGAGTCGTCTGAGCTCTGGTTTTGTAGTAGTTTGCTTCCGATTCTTCTCAAGCTGCTTTCTCTATTGAGCTTAGAAATGTTTGAATCTTCTTCCACGTTGAATTTCACCGTAGAGAGCTTTCCTTCTTGCTTTTGTTTCCTCTGGGTCTCCGTCAAAATGCTATATGCCTCTGCTTCCCCTGTTTTCTCTGTTTTCTTTGTTGCAGTTGATTTGGGTTTCTTGAACATTAGGACTCGAAATTTTGGAGCTGATCTAAGCAGAGCGATGGGAGATTGGGGTTTTGAAATGGGTTCAAGAGGTAGGATTTTTCTTTTTGAAATAGGATCAGCGGCAGATAATGAAATTGTCGGTTTAGGAGAAAATAGTTCTCTCTTGCCGGCTGTTTTGTCCGAGCTTTTGGTCTTTTCTTCGTTAAAGCCAAACCCTTTTGTGTCTTCGGTTTTTTCTGCATTATTGTTGCCGACGCTGTCGTTTTCCTTGCTGTCAAAATCTGGTGCATTAAGCTCCAAGTCGAAGAATGAGTCTTCTTCATCATCAACTTCGTTCTCAACTTCAGCTACAGGACTAGGAATATTTGCATTGGGTTTCCAGAACTTAAGGAAGTTGAGAGTTTCCATGGCAAAGAGAAGAGAAGAGAAGAGAAGAGAGAGAGAAATGGGTTAGGATTTTGGATTTTGGATAAGAGATATGGATGTAGTTGAACAGGGTTTTAGTGGGTTTTATATAAGAAAGAGAGATATGAGAAAAGAGAAAGAAAAGCCAAAAAAAGGGTAACGTGAGGGGGGCGGGGGTATGAGTGAAATAAAGGGAGCTTTACTCAAAATTTCACTTCGTTTTATGGTTATGTTTTTTGCAGCATTGAGAATGGTGATTTGTTGAAGGAGAGAGAGAGAGGTGCATAAAGCTTTTCTTTTGCTTTAAGGAGAGGAAGAAAGATAGATTTTGCTTTGTATTTGTTTTTGATTTCTTTGTTGTGGCTTTTTTGTACGTTTTGTTGTTTCTATTTACACGGAGTGGAATTTGATTAGGTATTTTTTTTTTTTTTTTTTTTACGTGGTAGAAAGCTAGAGAGGTTCTTGGATGTAGCCCGAGAGACCAATTAGAACTAGGGGGTTGGGTTGTTTCTACTCTGCCAAAGCTTCAGAACTGTAGCCTCTACGTTTTCAGATACTCTCTTACGATTGCAGATCTCACACAGATTTGCAGAGGTTTATTATTTTTCTTTCATCTCTCAGCCACACTCGCGGGTCCACCACGCTCCAATAAATAAACAACTTTAATTGGAATTTTCTTCCATCCCCCTATTTTGATTTCCTCTATTCTTCCCTTTGAATTGGGAATTTTGCCATTCACTTTCTAAGGCCAAACCATTATTGGACATTTGACCATAACATTTTAAAAGGACCAATATAATCTCAAATCATTTAAACATATGCTAAAAAAGTCAAACGCAAAAATTTCCTCTCTGACTTTTTCTTTCTAACAATTTGTGAATGATAATGTATTTTTCCTCTTTAAAAATACCTTTTTAAAAATAAAAAAAAATTTCTAAGTTCCTTTTAAGAAGCGCGTGAAGGTGAAAAAGATATGTGGGGTTTGTTTGTATTATGTCACAGTTTGAGTACTTTTGTACATGTAGTATGAGGGAGAGTAGAGAGGTCCTAGTATAAGGGGGGGTTTTGTGGGATGGTGACGAGAAACTTCCAAAAAGTAGGAGATTTAGAGAAAGAAGAAAAAAGGAAACAAGAAAAAGGCCAAAAAGAAAAGAGAAAGAGCAAAGCCAAAGCCAAAGCAACCAACCAAACGTAACATAGGGTAATGTAAGAAATGAGAGAGAGAGAGAGAGAGGCTTTAACTTTTTGCAGAGAGAAAAAGAGAGAGAGAGAGAGAGAGAGTGTTTAAAAAGATGGTGTGGTTTTAAGTGAGTCAGAGAATTGGGTTCTCTACAAGGCAAGAATTGGTGCAGTTTGGCCACGCTTTAGGACCCAACTCTAATTCCAAGTCCTTTTTTGTTTTGTTTTTTCTTCTCTTTTCTTTTCTTTTTTTGTTTTTATTAATATTCTCGAAGCCAAACCCATTGGTCCAAGTCTTTGATGTATAAAAGGTTTGACTTGTAAGCATGAGTTTGGCTGGTCTTAGTCCCATAGCTCTTCTTTTGAACCATCTACAAATGCTATAGAGAAAGGTCCTTTATTTTTCTTATCTATCACAACCCTAGAATATATTTGAATATAGGAGTATTTGGGTTCTTTTTTTATCTTTGGTGGAGCAGTATTTGAGGATATATACATTAGAATCAGAGATATATATTATTATACACAAAAGAAAAGGACATATATTATAACTTTATTATAGCAACTAGCCAGAAAACAAATATATTATAAAGATATTGAAGATAAAATGTATAAGCAGTACACTTATTTAATTAAGGTCATTATTTGGTTAGTTACCAAAAAAAAAATAGATCATTATTTGGTTTTGAATCATTCAAAGTCTTGTGCCTTTAAAAGTTCTAACAACGGAAGATAAAATAGGGGGGGAAAAATACTTTGCATAAGATTAATGTTTTTAGTATGTCTAATTGGGTTTTTGAAGACCTTCATTTTTATTTATTTTCTTTAACGAGAGTTTTGTGGAAACTTTTGGTGCCTGTTAGGTTTTATTTGACACTCTCTGTCCGAGAATTCTAATACAAATCATATGCAATTTTCACATTGTGGGTCTAGACTGCTTCACTCTGTTTCTTCATATTTAAGCTGTTAGGTATTGAAAACCTTAGGCTGTCTACTGACCTCTATTTATTTTTTTCCCGAGAGAGAAAAAAAAAAAATATTTGATTTTTCTCCTCTTTATGGCTAGCACGACATAGATTTGAGACTTATCATAAAGAGCTGACTTTCCCTACTAGTTTTCTTTTTTGGGTTCACAGCTTATTTTTGTAACAATAAAATTTCTATAATTCAGTAAAAAATATTACCATTATCTATGATGAACAACAAAGCTTTATATATATCATTGCAAGCTATTCATCTAGAAGCTGGATATGCTTTAATAGTCTCATCAATTCGCTGATGCTTCTTGTGCTAACTTGTTATATTGTGCACCCCAAGTTTATGTGGATTGTGGAGTTTTAACAATTTTGACAACTTTATTTTTTCCTTTTCTTTTTGTGTGCATTTTTTTCTTTTCTTTTCTTTTCCTTTCTTCTTTTTATTTGTTTATATTTTTTCTTGTCTAGAAGTAAGAAGGAAGGTGACCCCCTACCATGATGATCTCAATATTTTCTTGTTGTCATCTCAGGTAGATCAAACTAGTCTCCATCCCAAAATTCCTTTTCCCACTCAATCGCCTCCTTAGACTTTTTGTACTTCGTGTTATGGTTTTTGGTTGTTGGGCATAGTTTTTCCTGTCCCTATTTAACAATTTCATCAAAACAAATTATTCCTCAAAAGAATTTTGTCACCTGGTGGGGTCTTCATGATTAAAACTTAAGTTTTAGATTTAAGCACAACAAATCTGTCAATGTTATTAGAAGTAATCTTAGTAATTAATTAATCAAACCCAACTTAACTTATACAAGGTTCTACTTGTTCCCATGACTTTGGATTGATTATATGCCTCAATGACAATGGTGGGCCAAGGACAGACTGAACATTTTATGTAAAGCCCACCCAAACAAATCAAAACTGAAAACAAGGAACGAGTTAGTAGCTTACCTACTGCAATTATAAATCACATGGTATGTTTAACAATCAAGCAACACCCACTATTGCAATGTGTCTTATAGGTTTTCATAGCACTTTTTGATTTTAAAAAACAAGATTAAAGTTCTCACAGGATTTTTCTTAATTAAATTTGCTAATTTATGGTAGCAATTGGTTCTCTACATTTTTGCCTGGCCCATTTAAGAAGATTATGATTGACAGTGAACGTTTTGGATCACAAACTCAACTGTTCTCAAAGCTTTCTTTCAAGCGATTGACAAAAACCCAGTATTTGCTATCTCAGATCTACCAACTCGAAAGGAAAAAGACTGAACTATTATTATTATTATTATATCTAACTTCAATCTGTTTTGATTTGCTGATTAAAGGAAATTTAGATTCTGGAACATTAGCTTCAAAGAGAGTCTCAGTGGATTAAAGAAACTGTATACAAGAAGTAAGAACTAATGATGTGATATTTTGGAGTTTGTTTTGTCGTGAAGAGAAATTTTTTGGTTTAAATAAGTGGAGAAAAAAAAAAAAGGCATATTCCATAAAAGGTTCTGATATTCGTTAGCAATAATAATACCATTGGATATTCTCCACATGATAATAAAATTACAACACTAGGGCAGAGTCATCAAGCACCCTTCTGCTTTGATACTGCTTGTTGCTGCAAACAAAAACAGCTGCAGAAAACTGGTTTGGCAAGCGATTGAAGGCTCATTCATTTCCAGGAAATTTCTCGTTTGTTTTTCTGGAAATTTGCAAACTGGTAATTCCATCTTTGATTCCTTAAGCTTAAGTTTTCATCATCCACATGTTATTTGCATCAATTTGAATCAATGTTTTCTGTGATCAATGATCTAATGATTGGTTTAGGAGGAGTTGTTTTTAATATGGGTTGTGGATGGGAAGCATTGAAAATGCTGAAGTTTTATGCTCATTATTAAAACTATACAAACAAGCTTTTAGATATAGATGATGAATAAATAATATATTAATATCGATGCTTCTGGGTTTGGTGCTCTCTTAACTAGTTAATTTGTAGTTGTTTTAAAACAGATAATATGTTTTTTGGCCTATGTTTTTACTAAATATTATGGTAACTTTAGCAGCAGGCTCTGACCTATGTTTGTATTGTATGGACTCTGGAAGTATCCCTAATAATAATCTTTACATGGTTTGAATAGGTGTAAATCTACCTCTTAATAACTTGAAATTCGATTCAGTCTTAAACTTTTAGTAATTGCTAAGTTTAAAGCTCAATGTCAATGGTTTAGTATGAAACTCTTTATAACCAACCAAACCTGGCTCCATTTTTTTTTTTTTTTTTGGATTAATTCTTAAATATTTGTTCATGTATTTTAGGTCTTATCCTTTTTTTTTTCGGTTTTATAATAATATTTATTTCCTAATTAGCTATTTGACAAGCTTATAAGCCCAATTTATAGATTCGTCTGAGGGCCCATGGAACCAGGTTATGGGGCTATGGTTTCCAATTTGGGCTTTGGACCCATTAGCTTTTTTTTCAATCAACTTTGGGCATGACCCAATATATAAGGTCCAAAGTTTCCAGCCTTTGGGATCTTTTTTTTTTTTTTATTTGCGTGAAAATCAACCTCTAGGATTTAAAAATACATATATTTTTTCCGAGGAAATGAAAATGACTTTTTATTTTTTTTTATCAAAACAAATAAAAATGAAGATTAAAGAATTGACGTGTTTAATTACGTGCTAAGACAAACCCTAAAGCTTATGTAATTCATGTGAGATATCAACATCGAGTGGATTCCCAAAGCATTGAAAGCATGAAATGGAGTTGTTGGCCAACCCAAAATGATATTAAGAATAAATTATTGTTATTATTATTATAAATACTAGTTCTGACCCGAGAAGTTCCACGTGTCATCTCAAAGGACCTCCCTGTTATCACATCCGTACATTTGGAGCGTAATCGTCCGATCATAATCAAATTTCGATTGGTCGGCACGTGTGATGATTTCCCCCAAATAGCTGGAGGTAACCGGACTTCTCTTGGCCCCACCTAAGATTCATCATGGCCACCAAACGCCGTTCAATCCAATCTAACGTCCGTTTTGCCTCGAGCAGTGGACTTGGGGAACATTTGCTCTCTCAGCCTTCTAAGCTGACAGCCTGGTTAGTCAATGACTTTATCGTAGAAGATCTCAACCGTCCGTTTTTTGCATATTAACACACAACATCGAGGGCTTAGAATGATCAGGATCAACCAATATCATCCATTTCAAATTCTTTTACCAAATTAAACGATAAAAACAATAAAATAATGAAACAGTACTCTTTTTGAAAATTTAAACCAACGAAAAGAATAACATATAGTGTACATATGTTTTTTTTTTTATAGAAGTATATTGTACATATGTTTACCAATAGAAATTGAAGTACATTAAACTTATCTAGCAAAAATAACAGCACTTTAAACCTTCTGCTACTTTGACACTGACACAATTTACTCGAAGATCAAGTCTATGAATTAAAACAAAAAAAATATATATATAATAATAATAATAATAATAATAATTAGTGTGTATAGGAAAATAGTACAAAACCAACTTGATTAATTATATATAAATATCAATTTGTTTTTGCAATAGCCTGATTAATTACAAATTAGTTGATATTTTTTAAATAAGTTATTATAATGAGTATATAAGGTGTGTGCTATGGGTCAAACTCTTTCTTTATTTTATCGATATGAGTTGTAAATAACATGTTTATACATGGATGCTTTTTTGTTGCATTTTCTACATAAAAAGGATTTTTTTTTTTCAAATAATAGGGAAACTTGAACATTTATTTTTATTATTTTAAAAAACCAGTAGTTTTATTACCGTTGTCTTATCTTTAAATTAAACGGATCATAAATGATGAAGTTATTGCTATTTTTTACCCCCAAAAAAAAAAAAAGGAAAGAAGTTATTGCTGTTAATTTTATTTTATTGTATATATAATGTTTTGAAATGTTATTTTATTGTGTATTGAATTAAGCAAAACCATATGCGGCATTTGTTTCCAACACCTTTTATAACTGTCTTATTTTCAAATTAGTGTTTATGTTAAAATTTTAATAATGCTTGATATGTACTTTTTTTTTTCCCAGTTTTGATAAGTTAATTATTTTTAAAATCTAGCAGTCAAAAATTATTTTAAATGTTTATACTATTCTTCACAAAATATAAAACAAAACAATGAGTCAAAATTTATCTTGCCACTTTTATGGTAAAGTTTGAAGCCATATATTTATTATATAGTAAGTTTGTTTGTTTTTTCCACATGGTTTACAATTGCAAGTTAGTTGGAAAATTGAATTTCTTTCCCAACCTATAATGTAGATATTGTAGTAAGTCCATAATTATTATGTAATTTATTTTACCATATATAAGGTTTTTTCTATTGTAACCTTCTTGAAATTAATTAATTAATTTTAGCAAGTAAGTTATACGAGTTTTGGTGGTTGAAGGTTAATTGAACATCAACACAATTTTGAAAGGAGCATCAAATATCAGCTGCTAAATTATTAATTATTACTTATTTAAGATAAATATTGAAAAAAAAAAGAAAAAAAGAAAAAAAAGAGAGGTAATCGGTCACAAGAGCCAATAGCAAAAGCACTGTGACTCTATAAAAGTTTCTCCGGACGCTTATGTGCGTGCTGTCCTCGGTTTCCGTTATTTACCGAGCCATTTGGTTTACTCCGAACCTCAGCCTCGGAATCATCACCATTTTAAACGGCTCAGATTTCATCTCTCTCTCTCTCTCTCTCTCTAAACCCCAACACTGAAGCTCAGTCTTTCTTTGTTACTCCTAGCCTCTCTCTCTCCCTCTCTCCCTCTCTCTCTCTCTCTCTCTAAAGTCTTTCGTGGTTTTGGATTGTGGAGGAGATCCATGGCGGAGCATACAGGCGAGAAGGAATCGTTGATAGAGAAGATCACAGAGAAGATCCACGGCCGTGACTCCTCATCGTCTTCAGATTCGGACGACGAAAAGCCATCGAAGGTCGACTCCGTCCAATCCAAGATTTTTAGGCTCTTTGGTAGAGAAAGACCCGTCCACAAGGTCTTGGGCGGTGGCAAACGTACTCTCTCTCGCTTTCCCTTTTTTTTTTATTTCTCTCTCTCTCTCTCTATCTACGTATAATGATCATATAATCATTTCATCGAATGTGTTTATATATAAATGTATGTAAGTGCTCATTTACTGTGCTGTTTGATTGATCGGAAAAGATGGGAAAGAAGAAAAAAATATAAGCGTTTTGTGTTTTGTGTGTTTTATTTTATTTCGGATTTGAGGGAATAATGGTTGCCATAAATGGAAAGCATAGGGCTATATTGATCTTGGTTTAGATGAGCCTTAGACTAGCTTCACATTGCGTTAAAAATAAAAATCTGTGGTTTTGTTTCGCCCTCTTGATCTGTCCTATATCTGTGATTTGCAATGCACTGAAATCATACGAAGTGCTTTTTTTTTTTTTTTTTTTTTTAAATTTTTATTGCTCACAGATTTGATCGATGATTTGATGGTTTAGATTGATTTCCTTGTTGTGGGGTTATGGGTGGTTCCATTAATGAGAATTAAGTCTTGTATATAAAATTTGGGTTCGGTTTTGGATCTGTTTTCTTCAATATATGTGCTTTGAAGATAGGAAGACGTTAAATTGAAACGAAGGTAACTGTATTGTCTTCTTAGTTTATTTGATTATGAGATGTAAATCTCAGTTTGCAGAATTGATGTGCTATTGTGTCTTGGATGTGCTTTGGTTGTTTGATGTCTTAACAATTAGGGAATCAGTCAATTGGAGATTGGTATTTCTTTAGTAATGCGATTGTGTTGTTTCAAAAAACATCTTGAATATTGTTGAAGAACGAGTCATGGCTGAAATGCCCGCTGTTTGTTAATTTTTTCCCCCTAAAATATTATTATTGACATATGCCCAGCTATTTTTTACAGCTGCTGATGTTTTCCTATGGAGGAACAAAAAAATTTCTGGAGGTGTCCTCGGTGGTGCCACTTTATTGTGGATCCTCTTTGAGTTGCTTGAATATCATTTTATTACTCTGATCTGCCATGTCTTGATACTGTCGCTGGCTCTTCTTTTCCTATGGTCCAATGCCTCCACCTTTATCAACAAGTAAGTTGTTGTGCTGTTGGATGTTTTGTTTTCCATTTAAGGTGGATGAAATTTCCGTTGGTATTGACTTCACTATGCTCCTTGACTAGGTCTCCGCCACACATCCCAGAAGTTCAGCTTCCAGAGAAATGCGTCCTTGAGGTTGCTTCTGCTCTGAGAATCGAATTCAACCAGGCATTGGCTGTTTTGCGTGATATTGCTTCTGGAAGGGATTTGAAGAAGTTTCTTGGTGTAAGTTGTCTTCTTTTCATCACATTTTATTAGTGTTGCATTTGAATGGTATTGTCATCATCACTGCTCTATGCTCTTTCTGGAAGTCAAGACAAAAGGCAATTGTAGTCCCCTTTGTGGCAATCCATACGATGCATTTTTTGTTGGTTGTCACTTATTTGTTATTGCTGTTTTGGTTTTCAGGTTATCGCTGGTTTGTGGGTTCTGTCAGTTGTTGGTAACTGGTGCAATTTCCTGACCTTATTCTACATAGGTGAGGAAGTGTTCTACTTTATCAGCTATTCTTGTGAACTAAATATAGGTATATTTTTATATCTGTTAGCTCCTGACCTCTATTTAATTTTTGATAAACAGGCTTTGTGTTGCTGCACACGGTGCCAGTGTTTTATGAGAAATATGAAGACCATGTTGATAAATTTGCTGAGAAGGCAACAATTGAGATCAAGAAGCAGTATGCAGTTTTTGATGCGAAGGTTTTGAGTAAAATCCCCAAAGGTCCATTGAAAGAAAAAAAGAAGGATTAGAGTTAGCATGATAGCCTTTATTTAGGTCCATGTCATTGGCATTGGGTAATTATGGTTTTAGTCAAAAGGTTGTGTTGGCCTATTTCCCTTTTCCCTTCTTGACGCTTCGGAATTGTTTGGGTGCACACAGTTTAATATATATGGTATTTTTATTAAACTTTACTAATTTGAAATTTTGAAATGCTTCATGCTTTAATGATCTATGAATGTCAGCCTGAGTTTTTTATAGAAGTAATACAAATCGCCTTCTGAAGAACAACGCATTAGATATCCCTCAAAAATTTGTTTTATCAGTTTTCTAGATGTCATTTTGATATGATTGTCATTTTGATATGCAAAAAACGATTTTCTGATGGATTTGGCTTGTGCTGTGCCTTCGGCGCTTTGGGGTTGTTTCTGGATCGAGCATTTTCCCCTGTTTTCTTTTGTGGATAGGGGACAAGTATAAGAGAGAGATCAAGCAGCCTAAGATTCATCAACCGGTGGCAAGGACCAATTAATTCCATGATTTCTAATCCAAATTGATTGGATTCACAATTGGGCTAAGGAACTAATTACTAATTAGGAAGTAAAACAATCTATTTGGCCATCACTGTTAACGCAGGAAAAATGCCCAATACAATTTGCTGCGTTAAGTCCAAATGGTATTAGGGAAATTTTGTTTTAATTTCATTTTAATGTGTTGTAAGCAAACACATGGTGTGCTAATTCATATATTTTTGCAATATTTAAAATTCATGGAAAATGGAAACAAAGAGCTATAGTTAACGCCACAACCTGAAAAGTGGCTATTTCTATCAGAATATAAGAAACATAGAGTTTGGTATCTGTTTTTTGTTTTTTCAGTGAATATACAGAGTTTGGCATCGTAGATATAAATTTAGTTCTGAGCTTTGGCACATGGAAGGGTAGGATAGGCCCATACCTAAAAATGGACTCTTCATCTGACTAATGTATCGTCAATATAAATTATAAATTATAAATTACTAATTTACTAATTTCTTTAGTAAAACGAGAACCAGTAACTGGACTCCACATCTAAATCACCATCGCTATCAGAAGAACTACTTGTTGAAGATTCACCCAGAATGTATTCGACAACCTGTACAATTATTCCTTGTTAAAGAACCATCCACAACGTATCCAAAAAAAAGTGAGAATGAGAGAAGCAAAATAATTTGCACTATGGCCAAGAGGCCACACAAGATTTATAATTAAATAAACCATGCAAGCATAAGTAACCCACAGATTATAGAGTGGAAAGAGGACTAACTACTGCTTTTGCAACTCTTGGATTTCATTCATAAGCTGCCAATAATTATCAACTAAGGTTCATTGAATCTTAATTAGCAGAAAAAAGACTTCAAAATTATGCCATTATTAATCAAGGTTGTGCCATTATTTTACCAATTCAGGCCAACAGATAGTTCACATATTCTCAAGTGATGAACCTCAAGCACTATCTTAGAAGCTTCTCAAGTGATTGTGTTGGACAATATTTATCATCCGAGACATGCATACATCCATGAGCAAGTATCAAAACATCTGAAGAGCAAAAGTAACGAAAAGAGTCAAAAACGAAAAATACCTGGTCAAGTGAGACAGGACTGATTTGATTTTCAGAATCTAGTCCAGAGTGCACATTGAAACATTTGGTGTTATCAAGCCAAACAATTGTGTCACAATATCCACAATATCCCCTACCAGATGCTAACTTTTTTGACGACTGGCCTATAATTCAATAGAAAACAGCAACACTGAGGATTGACGATTTCCAAACAAATGATGTACTTCTGCATATATGTGCATGTGTGTACTATGACGAGAGAGACTCGAGAGGGTTCCTGTGTTGTTTATTTACAGTCTTGACAGTATGTCATCAATCTGGACATTACACTAAAAAAGTGCTCTCTATGAAAGTTTCTGTTTCACATGCATATCATGAACTCCATGACCATGAAATTTATAGCCCATTATAGCACTAGAAATTCTAAAACATTCATATAGAAAACATATAAGCTACCACGGCGTGAGTCTGAGGTCAAAAGATATGATGAGGATATGATCTCTCTCCATTTAGCTCAATGCGGTCAAAGTAAAAAATTAAATGGACACAAATTTATTATTTTTATAAGCTCTATGAACTTTTAGATCCAATGTTAGCAGTGTATGACAGAAGATGTCCAGATAAAGAACTGAGGATGGTTGATTATTTTTATAAGCTCTATGAGCTTTTAGATTCAATATTAGCAGTGTATGACAGAAGATGTCCAGATAAAGAACTTAGGATGGTCGATTACATACCTCTGTATGCTCTTTTAAAGGCTTCCCTCCAGTCAATGCTGGTTCCAGTAGCCATTTCCTCCTGCAATGAAGCACCCTTAATGTCTTTTACCCCTATACAACTTTGCGACCCATTAGTCTTCAGACCGTTATCATAATTCCCAAAGAATGTTGCATATTGCAACTTCCATATATGGTTATCGGTTGCTGCTAGATTCCACGACCTTCACATGAAGCAACCACAATGCTTAAGCCAACAGGGTGTAAGTTGTGTGTTTGCTGTCCTTTCTAGTCTAGTGCAATCAATAACCATACCTTTAGATCAACTAATAGCGAGAGTTCATCAAACAATAGATTGCATTTACTTGGCCATTTTCACAAAGCATACATGTACTAGTTGATTCTTAGGGCAGCAGTTGGATGGTTTGGTTTGCAGAACTATTTTTGTTCATCTCTTTGGATGTGGGATGATCCAATAAGTCATAGTACACCTACTGCGTTAAACTTACAAGGAGCAAACTATATATATACACACAGAGTTGAAGGGAATATATGGATTACCGGCAGACTTGGCCAACAGAAACTAAAGATTGCACATCAAGGAAACTAAAGACATGCACAAGAACATCTTGTGGAAGCTGGGCAGAACCTGAAAGTATGGAGAGTGAAGGGAATTATAAAGGGGCTGAATGCTTCTGAAAAATTACAAATACTCGGTGGCAAATACCATACAACCTTTGTCTTTCTCTTCCTGGCGGGTTTTGCTGCGCCTCTTATGAGCGACCATTGCATGCTTAAATTCTGTAACAGCCAAATTCCTCTTCTGCTTTGGCAAAGCAGCCTCGGCACTATGGAGGAGTAGATGAGCTGAAGAAACAGCATTGCAGGTCTGCATTCTGAAGTTGAAGAAACCATTAACTAAAGCAATCAAGAATATATTTCACCCACAATTACACAGAGCGTCAAACAACAGATTCATCAAAGAGAACCATAAGGAAAGATCTCTTCTCCTAATTAAACAGAATCCACGAATTGAAATCAGCTAGAATTTTATTCTCATACTCTTTTTTTGCTGAAGTATGAAAACCCATAATATTAATTTCCCAGAATCTTAATGTATTCTCAAAAATTATCAAATTGGGTACAGAGTTTTCACACCAATATCAATACACAACCCAATAAAAATTGAAATTGAAAAATCTGATAAAAAGGAAAGGGATTGAGGAGGAAAAAAAAAAAAAATCAAAAATCAAACATACCCAGGAAGGAAACGGAAGGCGGTGAGGGTGTCTTGAAAGACGAGGGCCTGCAAATTCTTGGGAAATTTAGCGTAAGCGTTTTTAAGGATGAAGCTCAGCTCTTTACAAGCTAATGGGTATCGGTGGATTTTTGAAAGAGAGTCTTGTAGGCCTAGTTTTTGGTAGCACTCTAATGGGTTTGGCATTGTTGTAGTGAAATAAAGATGAAAAAGAATCAGGCCTTTATTTATGGCACGGAATTCTATTCTCAATCGGAAGGAAAATCACTGACGATTTGGAAAATTTTTATAAAAGCTATTTCGTGCGTAAATAGATACGATTTTGAGATGAAAGTGGCTTGACGTTGAGCAAGTCTGTTGAAGAGGCTGAGCGTTTGTTTGCCTTCCGTGAAAAGAAGGATCATACAAATGCTAAAAAGGCCGAGACTTGGAGTGCGAAAACGAATTAAGATTTTATCTTGGAATAAAGAGAAAAAATAGCTAGGGCTTCTATGACAGTTTGACCATCGGTCGGTCGGCCCCGCATTCTCCCATCAATGCCCATGAAGACGGGTAACTTTTCTTCAATAATTTTATTTTTTCATTTAAATGTAATTTCTTTTTTTTTTTTCTTACTTTCTTTTCATTTCTTTGGTTCTTTTTAAAGTAAAGAAAAGAAAAGAAAAAAGGTCATGAATTGTTTTTTGATAAAGGGTCATGAATTGTTTAATCGATGTATTTATAACTTGGAAATTACCTCTTTCTTTTTACTTTATTTTGATAAATACTACTTCTTTACATTGAAAAATGAAGGGGGGGGGGGGGGGGGGGGGGGGGGAATCTTTATCACACTAGATCTTGTTATTCGATGTTCGATGATGATTGGCTAATAAAATAACAAAATGTTAAACTACCAACAAAAATAAAAAAACAATCTCCAAATTATGAAGAAAGATAAAGTAATGAAACATGTATTATAAGCCAATATATTTGTGTACATGAAATTATATAATACATTTTGTTTATGTGAAGACGGTCGAACTGACGTGTTAAGAAATTAAGGCCTTTTATTGTTTCAAACTGTGGTTTAAGATGATAAAGTCATCATATGTATTCAATTTTTTCCCAAATTATTTCTGCTTCAAATACATATTCTTTTTTGTACGCAGGGTTTCAAATGCACCTTAATTGTGTTAATCAAACATTAACATAGTAAATCAGAGTCTATAAGAGGGTATAAAGCATTAATGTACTATCAATATTACACAGAATAACTTTACAAATACTACTGCTGTACGAAGAGCGTCTTTCATAGGCTCTGTCTATATATATCAAACAAGTTTTCTTTCTAAATTCCTCCTCATCTCCAAAAACTGTAACACCACACTTTCACATAACATGACTAATATTCTAAAACATTGGTGGCCATTGGTTTTATTTTTTTGGAAGTTGCTTTAAACAGTATCAACAACAATCTCTTAAGCCTCATGTAAGCAAAAGATGACCACCACTCAAGACAGGCCGTTTCCACGAGATAATTTTCACACCTCTAAGCTTAACTGGGGTAACTTTTTTATGTTTTGAGGGTTGGTCTCGGGCTTTTCATTTCGATGCCATATCGCTGCATACCATAAAATGTTGTCTTGCAGATGGACTTTCCTAGCTTTCCCTCAAACTTTCACAGCCTTCCACACAAAGCAATACTGTTGAGTGCATATGATGCCTGCTTTTGTATGATCTACAGGAAGTAAGTTAATTGTTGCTTCTTCCTTGAACCTCCTTCCCCATATAAGTCATTCCACTGTTTCAGCTCATTCATTATCGATCCCTCTGAAGCGAAACTTGCAGCAACCTGTAGTGCAGCATAAGCATATAATTGTTTATACAAATAATGACAAATTTGGTAGGAATGAACAACGAAAAGCAGAAGGTTAATGAACTTGAAGAGCAGATAAATGGGGCATCTTGAAAGATTGCTCTTTATATGTGTCATGGATATTAAGGAATACCATAACATACCCTAGAAATAACATAAAACAATCATGAAAGCATTATCGGCCTAAATTACCTGATTCTTTGCCTGCTTCATATCTTCCATGTTTAAAGGCCTTAGGGTAATTACTTGCTCTTCCTTGTTTTCTTCTTTTGCTGTTTCTGAACTATCTTCTGAGCTCTTGCTCTCTGCTTCTTTCTTCTTCTTTTCCTGGAGGAAAGATCATCATGCATTTCTTGGTGTCAAAAGTGGTAAGATAAAAGAATAGGTTAATCAAGAGCAAAAGCTTCTGATCTAAATACCTTATCTTTCAAACTCTCCTGCTGTAACAACTCTCTAACAGGCCTATAAGCTGCTGTTATGCACAAATTCTGTTTCCAGGAAGTAAAATTTGATAAGCTGATCAAGGACAACAATGATTCATGGCAAGTTTATCAACTAGAATACAAACCTTAAGATCACTTCCAGTGTATCCTTCTGTCATGGTTGCGAGCTCCTTGTAGTCGATATTTTCAACTTTTTCTTTTGCAAGAAGAGTTCTCAATATCATTTCCCTGCTGTCAACAGAGGGAAGTCCAACCATGATTCTACTCAGAACAGAAAAGAATCGGAGTTAGAAGACACGAACCTCATAATATTATCTATGAGCTATTTAAATACTTCAATAAGGTCTTAATGTTTCATGCATGCAGTGTGTATTCAATAATCGATGTTCTGGGGCACTAAACTTAGAAATGAGAGGGAAGTGATTCACTGAAATGATGGTGGAGCTTCCGATGAAATCAAGTAAGATTACAATGAAATAACAGATGATAAAGCTAACAATAAAAGTCTCAGCAATAAATACCTTCTTTCAAACCGCCTAATAATTGCTTCATCAAGGTCAAATGGCCTGTTGGTAGCAGCAAGAACAAGAATACGTTCTCCAGGTTTCGTCAACAGCCCATCCCAATGTGTCATGAACTCATTCTTAATTTTCCTCATGGCCTCATGCTCCCCAGCTCTAGTCCGCTGACCAAGCATGCTGTCTACTTCATCCACAAAAATAATAGTTGGAGAGACCTTTGCTGCAAGTGTGAAGAGAGCTCGGACATTCTTTTCATCTTCTCCAAACCATTTTGAAGTGATAGTGGACATTGAGACATTGATGAAACTTGCTCCTGCTTCATTTGCAATAGCCTTCGCGAGCATTGTTTTTCCAGTGCCAGGAGGTCCAAAAAGCAATATACCTCTACAAGGCTTAAGAAGTCCACCTTTAAAAAGGTCTGGTCTTCGAAGAGGAAGCATGACCAACTCCTGAAGTGATTCTTTAGTCTCATTCAATGCACCAATATCTGCAAATGTCACTCCAATCTCATTTGCAGGGATTACCTCTGGCCTTATTCGCTTCTCAAACTCATTATCAGGAGGAACTTCCTGTACAAGAATCACAAAACTCTAATTAGAAAAAGCCTTGAAGAATAAAAATACAGTCAATCATGGATTAGTCTATTGAAAAAAATAACTTCCCCAAGTCTAATTAAAAACTTAGTAATGATTGGATAGGTCAAACATACAACACAGTTATATGAAATATTCAGGAAACATAAGCATTTTAATGCCAAACGAATATATGCCAGAAGTCAATATTTCACCAGCATTTTTTCCTCATCTTTTTCCCTCTCTCCACCAATCATGTGAAAATTTATAATTTGTTTCAACATCTTTATGCATTCAAAATGGAAATTTTCCATCAACCTAACACAAAATGCTTTTATCTCATAGCAGGTATATCCATCTTAGGTTGAGGATTGAAGGACTTGAGCTTACAGGTGCTTTTGGTGGAGGTGCATTCTCACCATCTTTCTTCCCTGCAGAAACAGATTTCTCCACCTCATTCTTGTTTTCAGGTCCTGCAGTTTCAGACTTTGATTCAGTCTTTGCATTAACACCGTCTTCTCCTTCAGCATCCTGAAATTGAAGATAAAAGAGATACCAATGTTGTTCCACCACAATTAGACTGTTGAAAGGAAGAGTACCAAGATACAAAAAAATTTTGAGAAAGAAAAGAAACCTTTGAAGATTCAGCATTTTTTTCCAGTTTCAGAGTGTCTTTCCCATCAGTTTTCCCTTCCTGGAATATACTGAATCCATGGGACAGACTGTTCCAGATCCATAATGGTAATTAAATAGAATATTCCATATTTTCAGAAACTAGAATATTAGAATTGTTATTAATACATCATGGATTACATACCTCTGTGATGATATAACAAGCTTTCCATTTCGGTATTCTGGATCTTTATTATTCATCAAGTGATATGAGATCGCAGATAAAACAATTTCTTCAATGTGGTTGCTGAGAATCATTGTGTCTGTCTGGCAGACTGAAGCTAAGTCATCACATTCAAGATCATTTGCTGCAAGCACCTCAGCAATGTGATTTTTGTTATCTTGAAACTGGATTAACTTCATGTCCTCTTCAAGTTGAGCTTTCCAGCTGACAAGATGATTCTCATCTTCAGGTGGCGTGATCTCAATATTATATGGGAACAGAGAAGCCAGCCTCTCATCAACTTCTTTGCAATCGTCTTCGGGGTCCAACATCCGGGAGCCAAGTACCAGCACTGACCCTGTAAGTTTCTTTAACATTTTATGGAACAAATTGTATAATCTTTGTGATTGGAGAAGAAGCTTCTCAATATCTCTGACATATAAAATAATTGATCCAGTTTCTGATTTTGAAACCAAGACCTGTATGAAGATTAACATATCCACATTGTAAAAACATTTTGACAGTAACTGGATGTATCATCAAAGAAGATTATGCATAGATATGGATCTATGAACTAAAGAAAGCAACTTATAAGGGATGTTATTACCTTGTAAAGTGACTGTAGGAAAATTTTCTCATCGAAACACCAGTTGCTTGTATGCTTAAGAGAACCTGAAAAAAAATGAGAATCCCTGAGAAGAACATTTTCCTATATCACTAATGTATCATACCAGCGTATTTAAAAACATAATTTTTGCTCCATTTAAGTAATGGAGACACCGTTTGAAGGATTTAAGAGACAGCTCGAGCATGTATAGCAGTACATGGTTTATGAACTTTAAGAGAAAGATGGATTCTCTAAACCAGTCACAAAAGACAATTACAATACAAAAAGTTACAAGAGATGCTTGACACTACATTAAAAAAGGGAATGCCAAAAAAACTGTCTTTTTATCTGGATTTAGTTTTTTTCATATTAAAAAAAAAAAATTAATAATCTGAGGTTGAAATTAACTTGCATAGATGTTGCAAGTAATTTCAATTAATAATTATAAAATCCAATGTTTTTCAATGGTATTTCTTTTTTGAAGAAAATTCTGAAATATACCTGAATTTGTGGGAGCACATTTGGAAGAGAGGCTACTCATATCAGATGCTGTAGATGCATTTCTACGAAGTGTTGAAGGACTATTCAAGCTTTCAGAACTTCTGCACAGATAAATAAAGATCCTAGTTTAAAAATCAAAGCATGGAATGTATCATATATCAGCAGGGATTCCACAACAAAAAACGTACCTTGACCTAATATCCATGCAACTGCTTTGCCGATGTAATGTTCCTGTAAGAAATTTGAAGAGAAAGTGAACAAAGACAACAATTATTAAGTACGTGTTTCACAAAAGAGCATGATGCCATGTTTCACCTTAGGGAAAACAAAGTACAGGTTGTACTTTTTCTACAGAGTTATAGCAATCAATTGAGTATCTTGATACTGTTAATATGAAAGATAAGACCCCCACACAGATTATGATTAAACATTGAGGTCAAACAGAAAGCAACCGCTACAGAAAATGAGGTATTGATGTATTCTGCTGTTATTACCATGTTAAAATCTTGAAAATGAGGTGATCATTGAAAAATTCAATAATATTCTATGTCCAACATTTTAGAAAAATGCAACCAGAAGATATTGTTCATAGGACTAACAAAAGGAGGTAACCAATCATTCATAAGCTGTGATAAATCTGAACTTTAACAAATATGAATCAATAAAGGAGCTTTATTAAAAAGATATCACTTTATGACTTCATTTCGTACCTCTATTGTCCCCACTTGGAGAAAGCATTGAAAAGGAACCAAACAAGTTGGACATACGCTCCATTGTCACCTCTGAGATGGATCTCTTAAAAGACTACAAAAAGCCAAAAACAAATTATAGTTTATTCCATTTGAGCTAATTGGTTAACTTTTGCTTTCCACTGAAGTTTAATATAATGTGGAAGAAGAATAGATGAAGCGCAGAAAAGACCATTGAGTATCAACAACAAAGATACAAATAATAATACATGCATTTAAGCATTCAGAGATACAAAAACATGCACAATTTGGCGGTATGAAGCACATAAATCTTACTGATTCCTTTCTGGCAAAACCGTATTTGCTCTGCATCTGCAAATAAGTAAACAAAACAAGTTATAAGCATGCTGATGATGTATAACCAATCATAATGTAAGGAAGAATAAAATAATACCTAGTTACCTTTAGAGAAAAGTCAGGAATATCCAACAACAGTAACTTTGATTTGAAGCAGTGTGCCAAAGCCTTGGCGAGCATTTGATGGTAAAGTTCTTCAGAAAACAAATTATGCAACCACATTAGTGTAAAACTTGCTTCTTTGGCAAAAATGTACGAAGAATGAAAAAAAAAACTGTGATTATTTCCCTTATAAACATACCGGTTGGTCCTGAGAGCAAAATAGCTCTACTCGCAGGTGAAAGGTTCCGAGTGTGCTTAGAAAAATCAGAGTGCTTTAAATGAACATATGCAGCGTTTGTTAATAATACCCGAGTTCTCTCACTGTCATTACCATCATTAGAATGAGGACTTTAGTATATAAAGAGCACGAAAAATGTTGCTTGAGTCGAACACATTTAAGTGAGATAATTACATGAATAGGGAATTATTATAGTATATGCACTTTGATTAAGTATAAAAGTTTAAATATCTCAACATGTCCAAACACAAGATCAAAAATAGCTAAATGGATAATCTAAAGTTCCAAGGACATGAATGAGAAGACCTAAACCAGAATATGTTCTGGGATGTGAGGTATTTTGCAAGTTAAATACATGAAATAGCTCATATATCAGAAATTTTCAATCTTTTGACCTTGATTGACATGCAATTACTACGCAAAGCCTGATAGACTTGAAGAATCACAATATCTTTAAAAACACACAAATTAAGTGAAAAAGTAGAAAGTACAAGCCTAAGCAAGATTCCAGGTTTACTGAAGTCAAATATAAGAGAGGCAGCAGACCAGAAAATTAAACAAACATTGAGAGTAAAGGTAGAATTACTTATTAAAAAGTCCAAGGTCCTTTTGAACTATGGTACATGGTGAACGATGATACATAAATATCTCATGTTTGGATGAAGATGAAGAAAATGCCGCTTAGAATGGTTAAATTTTTTGATCCAGCAATCATAGGGGATCACGAAATTTTATATGGTGTAAATGAATATCTTAATCAGACATAAAATTTTATATGGTGTAAATGAATATCTTAATCAGACATACTTAAAATAATTTTATATGGTGTAAATGAATATCTTAATCAGACATGCTTAAAATGCAAAGCCACAACAGATTTTATCCTTGTGTAAGTCCTGGCATCCAAGACTTTTGAGACCGATTTCCCCAAATAAAAAAGGCAGAACTTTATTGCGTTGAGCAACAAACACTAAAACAATAATAAAAAACAAAGCAAAAATAAAATTGAAGGCAGAAGGCTCTTGATGTATAGGGATCAAAGATCATGGAAATTGAACTTAACATTAACAATATGATAAAAACCCAAGATGAGAAACCCCAAAGTTTATAACAAAAAGAAACCCAGTGATAAAGTCAAACTACTAAAAACTCAAAGAAAACTACCAGACTAAGATGATCAAAGCCAACTTGTAAATAATTCATGAAAGTACAAACTTTCACCCAGAAATAAAAACAAAAGAAAACAAAAACTCATGTTCTTGAAACATTTGAATAACTAGATTGGATGGTGGATTGTAAAATATTATAGAATTTGTTGTCATACTAAATATTCACAGCATTCTACAATTATAGACACAATAAACCCCGGTTCCACATATCCTTGAAAGAGAAAAACATAAAAGTATAACAATTTCTTCAAATTACCTTATGTAATATGGAAACTTTTCAAATGTAACTTTGCTATTTCTTCCATCCACCACCTGCCTCATCAACTCCTGCTCAATCAGCTCCTCAGAAATCTCATCCGGCGATCGATCATCCCCGCTTACCCATTTGCTTACTCTCTGCCCAGAACTCAATCCAAGACCCACACCTACCCCAACCCCAACACTCAGAGCTGACAAAATAATGTGTTTCTGTTCCATCACACCCCCAACCTTCCCTTCAATTCCACCACTATTCTCTTTCTAACCGATCTCAATGAAGCAAAAGCAACAACCCCAAGTGAAAGTATATGTAAAAAGCCAACTTGATGAAAAAGAGAAAAAAAAAAAAAAAAAAAAAAGTCTCTTCCTTGGCCCAACAAAAAAGGACTTGTTTGCCTGCAGATTCGTAGAGCTGCCTTAAGAAATATCAAGAAAATGCGATGAGATTCAACACCACAAAGTTGATCATGAAAATGGAAAAGAGAAGATTCAAAGAGCCTTGAGGAACCCAAAATGAAATGGGTTGGTGGGATTTTTTTTTTTTTTTTTTTTTTTGGACAAGAAGAAAAGCTAGACTTTTTTCTTTTTTTTTTTGGTGTTTAAACGTCCGAATACAACGTTAGTCTAAGGTTCTTGACAGGTTTGTTTGAGCTACTATTTGGTTTTTTTTGGCCCTCTTCAACTATTTATAGCATGCTACACTGATGGACGTTAATAATGCTCCCCAGAAAAAGAAAACGATACATATATATATATATATATATATATATATATATCATAATATATATAATTCAATCCTGGTAAGCTTTTTTGACTAACTGGAAATTCCGAGACTTTCTTCTTTTCTTTCTTTGCACGGTTCTTCTTTTCTTTCTTTCTTGCTTGTTTGTTTTCTCTCTTTCTTCTTTCTTCTAGTTCTTGTTTTGCAGAGTTGATTAAAAGCTCTTTTTTTCAAAAAAACTAATAATAATAGGAAAATTAAAGTAAAGATTAGGGCCCCTAAAAAAGTTTAAACTTTTATTTTATGTGCTGGTTTTAAAAAATACAATTTTTTGGTTCTTGTCTGCATGATTATACAGAAGAAAACAGGGGAAACCAATAAAGCCAGTACCCCGCTTTTTATTTATTTATTTTTGTGCCACGACTTCGGTTGGCATGGGGGCACTGCAATGGTCCAAATCTTATTTCCATTTTCTTCTTCTTCTTCTTCTCTCTTTTTTTTTTTTTTTTTTTTTGTTTAATAAATTATCAAATCACACGCCTGAAAATTTGAGAATTCCATAAAATAAAATAAAAAAATAAATAAAAAAACCTCTTTCTTTTCTGTTCATCTCATGGGTAATTTCTACATGTTCCAACATTTTAATCCGAGCTGTCATTCCAAATATATATATATATATATGTCAATTAAGATGGACATGTACATTTCATGTTTGATTGTCATAATAGATTTTACAAGTTGAATCAACTTGCTCGTCGATGTACTACACCATCACAGCTATCCTTCACATTACAAAAAAATTAAAATAAAAATAAAAATACAGCTATCGTTCATTAATTTTTGATGTTAACTTATAGAATGGAAGAGTCAATTTGTGTGTGAAAAAGAGAATTCAAGAAAAATTCAAGTGAAAGGCAATTACCTATGTGGAAGAGATTATTATATTAATATATGATATGGAAAAGTATTCCAAATTCAGTTGAATCACTTTTTCTTTATGATTGTTATTATTTACCTTTCGGTCACTGCTTTAGAGAGCACATGGAGGACTCAAAAAGGTATTTTGCGCGCTTCTTTCTTTGTTTCTTTCTTCCAAATTTATTGCTTTTTTTATTTTTATTTTTTTTGACTGTTATTTAATTTTAAGCAGCCACTACAGAAAAGTGCCAAGAGACTAAGAAGGGGCGGCTGTAAAGCTTAATTCTACCGTGGATTGACTCTCTATCTCGGTTGATGCAGTGTCAGCAACTAAAGTTTTTTGATTAATTTCACACTTTTCTCCTCAAAATGTTCACCAGCCATACACTTGGCAGTATCTCATAAACATCTTGACAGAATTATCAAATGAATATTTTGGGATTCACATATCCAATCACATTTACTTTTTATTTTTTATTTTTTTGCAAGTTACAATATCATCTACTTCAATCAAAAAAACAAAAGGAAGATGTGTACTCATAGGCTTGATTTGCAGTAAATACACTAAATGTACATTTATAGGTACAAAATTCGAAATTTAGTTTGGGAGAAAATCAACTCTCCCCTATTTGTAATTAAAAAAACTCAAAAATGAAAAAGAAGATATATTATGAACTCGCCTGCCACCTCATAGCATGGGTGTGATGGACTCAACGTTTAACTAACCTCACTTAATACATTTTCAATCCTATTTACAAATTATATTTTCTGCTTTGATAAGTGACATCGTCCAATGCTAACCTTAATTTGAAGAACATAGCTAATAATAGCAAAATTTTACAAACTATACATATGTTAAAGATAAAATTTTGCAAATATTATGTATGTAGTTTCTACATTATTTCTTACAAACAAAATTATATATGAAAGTAGCGAATTAAAGAAATAAACTTTTTTTTTTTCATTTTATGGAGAAGGAAATTAACAAAGGAAATAAAAATGGTCATATGATAGGCAAGTGTATATTTGTACATGCAATGCACTTACAGAGAAAAAGAGTCAGAGTGGAATTTGGTATGAAAAATGAAGGCAATGAAAGTGAAGTGTGTGGCTTTTGGGCTTTACCTTCGGTCATCAAAAAGAGAGTTGTCAACAGAGTGAGCAGTGAGAGCGCTTATCAACTTATCAAAATGGTGGTATAATAAGAGCATCTCTATTATTTTTCAACAATGGAGGTTTTAGTAAAAAATGAAAAAAAAAAAAAAAAAGAAAGAAAATTACTAAATTAATAAAGATTCCTTTCAGCTTCCAAGCATCTTCTTTTGTCCATGAGGACCTTTTCCACCTCAGCATCACATGCTTTGGTCCATAAAATCTTTTTCTGCGACATTTTGATTCGTGGGTTACACGCAATGCCACTACATACTTTTTCACCACTTTTGTTCTAGTCATTGCAAAATCACACTTAAAAGCTTATTTCAAAAGGAACAACTTAGTATGTAAAAATAATTTTTTTTTTTACAGTTAATTAATTTAATACAGAAGGTAAAATTTTGAAAGCAATTGAAAGTGTTAAGTGGTCCTAGTCAAGAGAGACATTCTTCATTTTATGCATTTCTATATTTCAAGGGGTCAACTTCATTGGCTCCATCAATTTTCTATTTACTGGGTTCTTTTTTTGGGTTTAACATCTTGCTCTTTTAAAATCCTTCACAAAACAATTACATTTAATAATTCGCTACATAATTTTCTCTTTCTAACATGATTTTGCATCGGGAATTATATATCAATCATAAAGGAAACACAGTTGTAGAAAAACATATATCTTGAAAGAATGTGGTGGGGAATTATCAATCTATTATTCAAACTATTAATTATTTTCTAACAATTGGATGTGATTTTTGTCCTCATTAAGGCAGCATATACTCTTCAAAATCTTGATCACGTGATTTTGTCAATTTAATCAATATCTAAAACAAACAAAAAAGTAATTATATGCTAATTATATATTGTTGTTCTTAGTATATTTGTTATCTTTCCCAATTTGACAATACGGCAGAAATTAATATATTTAAATGAGGTGGAAAATTCACAACCGTACACATATATAAAGCCAGTTGTATCATTTTCTGCTTAAACAACGAGGTTTAATTGTTCGAATCACTCTCATATTATATAAAAAAAGAAAAAAAAAAATAAAACCCTTGTTGGGAAATTAATTATTTGTAGCTCCAAAATAATCGGGTAAAGATAGAAGAGAGAAAGTAATATAATTCATTGAACAATATTGCTATTTAGCACAATGTGTGAATGTGATGAAAAGCATTTGTCTATTTCTTTTGCCTTTTCTCTTTTATATGGAAGCCTTTTTTACTTTCTAATATTAGGTTTCTCTGTCAGATATGTTGCTTATGTCTCAGAATCTTACAAACGAGTATTACTTTGCAGTTTGAATCCACATGCCAATATTCAAGAAACAATTTTATTTTATTTTTTTCGAAAAGAAAAATAAAAAAATTGTGGGGGAAGAAAGGGATCAGAAGGGTTTTGAGGGTGATGTTTTTGATGCATTTGCTACCTTACTGATTAGCTAAGTAACTGTGCTGCTGGCCAACCAGAAAAGTAAAAAAAGTATTTCAAAAGTTATCAACTTTAATAAAGTTTATGAATTTAACAGAGTCATCCACTAAATAATTTATACTTTCCATTTGCAGAAAGGTTGAATCTTTGAAGATGTAGACAGAAACCAGATCTTCAATCAACATTAGCCAATGGAATTGCACATCTGTCAGCTGTGTGTGTACCAATAATGAAACCAATTCATTCTAGCCGTCCATTGGATGCTTAATTAAATTAATAAAAATATATAAATTATGACACTGAAAAACCCACGAGTTTAGCAATATAACACAAAACTCATTGGGAATATATATAAAGAATTAGTTAAGCTAGAGACTTGGTTTTGCTTAAATCCCAAGCTTGCCAAATAGTGGGTGGCAAAGCTTTTTAGTGAATAGTGAATGATAAGTACAGGGGCTTGAGCTTCAGCACATGGTTATAAAAAAACAAACAACTTGTTTTTTTGGTAATTAAAGAAAAAAATAAAAAAAACCCAACAATAACAACAAACGAACAACTTGTGAGTAAGAGAATTTTATATTGATGATGATGATGACTTGGCCTGGCTTATTTTCTGCTCATCAACGCTAATAATTTAAGTTGTTGTATATACCTAACCGACTTAAGTAATAATTAATTTGCACATTAATTGAAAATATCATGGTTTGTCATCCATTCATTCATAGCCTTAATTTAGCATATCTATCTATCTATCTATCTATATATATATGTTTGATGTATATTATATGGAAAGTGTTACGGTATAGTGCAAATATTTACAATTTTTATTTTATGAATGTTTATATCAAACAACAAATAATATATTATTTAAAAAAAAATCACGTAATATGTTATTTGATATGTATTCAAATTATAAAAAATTGTGTATATATGTATATTATGAACTGTTCATAAATAATATCGTTATATATAATAAAACTCAAATTATCATGTTGTATAAACTATACTTATATTTTATCACGTTGATCTCTTTTAGGTAGAAAACACAAGAAATACTTATAAAATCCATATATAATTAAAGAAAGACAAGAAAGATAAAAACAAAATGAAAAAAAAGGAAAAAATAGAGAAATAATTGCCCATTCCATGAGGAATCCATAGGAATTAATTTGCCTTTTGCATGCTAGTAGAGAAACCAGTACACAATGGCGTGTATAAAACTTAAACCCATACTCGGTTTAGTTCGGCCAGATTGGCCCAGGCAGGAATTGCCGACCGGCTTTTCTTTGTTGTTTGTGGCTCCAAAGCTAATGAGTGATGACACATCTAAAGAAAAGGACCTGACTCTCTCTAGGTAGGTCAAAAGGGTGGCAAACAACAATTTGACAACCATTGCACTTTATTTAAAACCCTAATAGATAAAAAAATAATAATAATAATAAATAAATAAAATAATAAAAATCTAAAATTCATTTCTGTATCACCAACTTCTTCTAAAAGTGTCATATAAAAGTCCATGAAATTGAAAGCCATTATTATTTCTTCTATCATTTCATTTCCTCACTTCTAACCAATAAAATTTCTTTCACCCCAATAAGAGATGACCCCCCACCCCACCCTTTATTTATATGGTATGCATGCCTATGCGCATGTACATAAAGATTAGACCCCACCATGCCAAGCACAGTACAAAACAAAATTCAATGTTGAAGAGCCGTCTTTTTCAGAGTAACAAAAACTGCACTTTTTTTTCTTATAGAAAAAAAATTCTTGTTAATTTGTTGCATGCCATGGTAGCTTTCAACTAAGAAGAAAGTACAACTTAATCTTTCCTCATCCCTTCATTCATACGCTGCTTATAAATATCTGTATCATTAATTTCTAACTTGCCCCAGTTGTCAACATTGAATAAGTTTTGTCTCAATTTAATTAAATAATTCTGAAGCTTTAATCTTTAGAAATTGAGTTGTCTATATCATACATAGTTAGTGGCTATTTGTCCATCTTTCCAAGCACCTCTCAAAGTTTTGGAGAGTACTTTTTTTGCCAAGAGCTTTTTCATCTTATCATGAATGTTTGAATCTGTTTCTTCTTAATTATTAATTATAAAATATATGTAAACCCTGATTGGAAAATCTTCTTCCACTCTCATATTTAATCACTTGCTTTAATTGTAATTATGTCTTTTAGTGTGTATACATATGATAATATATATTTCTTGTATAAGTGCCAGTAAAATATATGACACGATTGCGGTTTGGAGCAGACAATAATCTATGTAGGGTTTAGTGGGCTTCTTACTTACAAAATGTAAGAGATTTTTCCCTTTGATTGGTAGATGCGAATCTAACTATATTGGGTAGGGAAGAAAATTATAAAGAAGAAAAAAAAAAAAATGGTCCCATAATGAGCTGCTATAAAACTATTCTAAGTGCTTAACCCTATCGTGGTAAAAATTATTGAATTTTCCCATTGTCACACCAATCAATCCTATGATTTTAACTATATTTTTATGCCATGAACTTACATATGTCAAAATTATACACATGTGGCTTCATATAATTTGGCATCGAGTAGGACTTCTATGACCATAAATTGTACCCAAAAGTGATAAAGTATTAGATAGAGAATGGAACTAAAATAATCAAATATAGCAGTGACATCTTCGGTCCAATAATTTAACAATAGAAGAAAAACATGTTCATGACTAGGAATTTGTTTGGTATTGATTTTACAACTCTCAAAAAAGATGAAAAAAAAGAAAAAAAGAAATTGTTTCCTACAATCCAGAATATCATTATTATTATTATCATTTTTTTAATTTGCAATGCCATTATTTGAAAAAAAAAATTAAAAAAAAAATGAAGTTGCAATGTGGCTTCATATAATTTGGCACCAAATAGGGCTCCTGTTTTTACCAAAAATAATCACATCTTTAGTCTAGTAAATTAATAATAGAAGAAAATTTAAACACGTTAATTACTAAAAATATGTTTGATATTGATTTCACACCTATCAAAAAAAAATAAAAAAATTGAGCTAATGAAGATTTTTCCACAACGCATGTAACATTTAGGTGTTAATTGGTAATATGCTTGGTTTTTAGTTTTTTTATTTTTATTTTCCTCTACTTAATTGTATGTAATTCATTTATTTCAAAATATTAATTAGTGGTAATTAAAATTTGTTAGACATCTAAATTAGTTATAAAGTTGTAGAAGGAAAAGAGTCATAAACATTAAGGGGGATGTATTTAATTTAGAATTTGAAGGATTTTAAAAGTCTTTTAAAGTTTTGAGGTATTCGATTTAGATTTTAAAGGAGTCCATACAAGTCTAATGATATTCAATTCAGATTTTGATGGATTTTATAAAAGTCCATTAAAATCTAAATGTATTCAATTAGGACTTTATAGAATTCTTTTAAAATCTGGTGGTATTCAAAAAGTCATTGATTTTAAAAGACTTTAAAAAATGATGGATTTTAATGGATTTAAAAGGATTTTAACAGGGAAATTGTGAAGAAAATTGTCAATATGAAATCCACCTTTAAATCCAAAGATTTCATTGGATTCTTACAAAATCTTTATGGAGTCTGTAGAATTCCATAACAATCCATCAAATCCTTTAAAGTTTATAATTCATTTTAAATCCATCAAATTCTAAATTGAATACATCCCTCTAAATTAACACAACTTCAAATTGTGTTGTTTTTTTTTTTTTTTTTTTATGATATTTAAAAAATTATAACTATCATCTACTAACAATTGACTTAAACAAATGGCACTCAATTAAGTAGAACAAAAATTAAAGCAAAAACTAAAACCAACCATGTTACAAGACAACCTTATTGTTATAATTAACTTTCTTGCAGTGTTATTATTGGCATATGATCAAGGCTGACTTGATTATCTGTATCTTTAAGTGGGCCTAAGGAAGGCCCGTTGAGTATAATTTAAGCCCAGTTTCGTCTGGCCCAATAAGCCCCCTTAGTGAAATGAAAGTAAGAGCGAAGTTGCATGAATTTGCCCTAACAAAGAAAGAAATAAAATACTGGATTAATATATTCAAATTGTGTAATCATACAACTTTATTTATTTATTTATTTATTTTAAACATTGAATAGTGCACATAATGAAAAATATATAAGGGTGTAGGATTCGAATTTTAAAGTTAATTATCGTATATTACTAAATGACATGGATATTTTAGTTATTAAATTAACAATCTATAAGAACATAGTATTGCATTGTGTTTGATACATGTCCTTTTAAACAAATGAACTTTAATTTACTAAAGAAGTGAAGACATAATATGTAGTGCAACCAAAATAAAATCCAAAATTTTACATGAAACAAACTATAACACGATGTAGAAAGTAGAAACTTACCCCTTATGTATGTCTATTTGAATCATATTTACGAATAGTCCAATTGGGTTTTACTTGTTAGGAAAGTGGAAACTCTTTTGTTTTTTCAACACAAATATTTGAAAAATACTTTACGATTATAAATTAGGGATATTTGCACTAATGATCCTTAAATTATAATCCTCAACCAATTTTCGAGTATGCCCAAAATATCAGCAAAACTCTTCTTCCCATTTTAACAACTTTCAAAAAATTCCATTGAGAGAAGAAAAATAAATTAATTTGTTTAAATCATATTATCCAAATAAAAAAAATTCCATACATTGTTTAATTATTAGCATTGTTCACTTATTAACATTATTCTTTTTTTCCAATTCTTTACAAGAAGAAAACACATCATCTAAATACCCAAATCACTTTCTTTTTTTTGGTTTTTTTCCTAAACAGTAATTGAATTGGAAGATACCCCTTAAAGGAAAGAGCTGAAAACAAAGAGAAGAAGAAATGCAAATTTATGAGAGAGAGAAAGAGAGAGAGAAAGACATTGAAGAGATAGATACATGGAACGGATGCTTCAAATTCTTTGCATGTTTGTCTTTATCTGCAATTCTAGTTCAATTTTTTTTTTCTTTATAAAATAATTATGAAGAGGAGTTTCAAATCCTAATTTTAGTTTCTCTATCTAAGATAATAAAGAGGATTAGCACATGTGAATTGACATTACTGCTTTAATGTGCCTAGGCGCATGATTTTTCTGTCAATATTTTGAACGGAAAGTTTTAATTGGCGTAATGGTGCACCATTCCAATTAGTTCAAGGATATAATTGCTAAAATAAAAAAATAAAAAAAAATTAGGAATCAAAAGTGCAAATCATGGTATAATAGAGGGATTTGAATGCAAACATCCCTATAAAAATTTAATTCCTTTTAAGCCCCCACCTCCCAAGAAGTTGAATGATAAGCATGTGGTCTGCCATTCTTGAAAAAAAAATTAAAAAAATAAAAAATTCAACAGAGCACAATTAGGTACGGACATGCTGATGCATGCTGACTCTGATTGCTATCTCTGCTGACAAAATAATGGCTCAAAAAGGAGGATAAAAAGCAAGATCGACCTCATTTGCTCTTATTATTATTTTTAAAATTATTTTTTTACTTTTTATTTTTGGATAAAAAGTCGTTAGTTATTATTTATTTTTTTCTTTTTCATTGTAGTTAATATTCTTACCTTTGAACAAGTCGTTTCGTCAGTGCCATTAACTTCTTTGCTCTTATTGGACTCCTAATCATACTTTCCGTTCATTGCTCCAAATTCTCTCTTCTTTTTCAGTTTAGTGACTCAGATTAGGTCTGTCGTCAAGATCAATTAGCTTTTAACTTTTTCAATTTTCATTGTCATTATTGTTTTATTCCCAATTCCCTTACTTTAGGCTATGCATCATCAACAACTTCTTTTTTGGGACTTTGGCAGATATAGTTTTTTTTTTTTTTTTTTTTTTAAAACCAGAAAAGGTTGGTGGCAGGCAAGCAAAATGTAACCAATAGCCCTACTGAAATACGTTGTTAGAGCCTTAGAGGTGTCAAAATGGATCCCATTACTGTACGAACACAATATGCTAAGATTGAACACCCTACAAAAAACATGTAATAGACTGTACTTAGTTACAACTTTATAATGAGCTAGACACGGTAAGGTAGCACAAGTGACACAAACAATATATGAATAATATATTATATTAGCTCGCGTGGTCAGGCGCCACTACCTGCAGTTGCGCGGGTTCGGATCACGGGTGGGGAGGGCATAGGGGACAGCCAAAAAATAATAATAATAATAATAATAACAATAATAATATATTATATTAATTAATTTATATTTTTCATTATTTTGTTAATGTTTTTAATATAATACTTAATAAATTAATCTTTATTTACAATTTAAAATTTTTAATTGTTTTTACTATCACACTTTTATTTATTTAGAGTTTTTTTTGCTTAAAAGCTATGTGATTAATTAATTATATAAATTTCCCCTTTTATGTGAATATTAATTCAAGTTATTTGTTATATTTACTTATACAATATATTAATTTTAATTAATAAATAATTAAAATAATTACAATGGTAGAATAAATATAAACGTATCACCAAAATAAATAATTAAGTTACCGCAAACACCTTCAGCCAAAAAAAAAAAAAAAAAAAGGTTACCGCAAAGACAACACGACAAATAAAAGGACTGACATAAATATTGTACGAACATAAATGGGATAATGTTCAAATATACCATACCATCATGACACGACCCATTTGACAGCTCTAGTTTAATATTATTTATAAGCTTGGGCCAATACCAGACTGATTGGTAATAAAACTCATTGAAATCCCCCTTAGGCAGTTGTATTTTTAAATGTTGACCTAAAACCAAAAAAAAAAATAATAATAAATAAAAAAATAAATAGTAAAATAAATAAATAAATAAATAATGTTTTTCCATTTGAAAATTAAAAAAAAAAAAAGATGAAAAAACAAAATCAGAGAAAACTAAGGAAAGTTGTTAAAGCTGACTTGTTAATCTGTTACTTAAAGAGTGATCATCTTTGAAGCATACTGAAGTTGTCTAACAACTTTGCTTTTCTTTGGATTCTAAAATTTCTCGGATCAATAAGAAAATATTTTCTAACTCATTAACAGTGCATAATTATATGTGGGTAATCAAGTTCAAAGTTTGATGGTTTGCATGGGTTCTTCTGGATTTTATTGGTATAATGGTGGCATCAGCTGGGAATTCAAGAATGCTTTTCCAGACGAAGATTGGGATTCAAGCTATCATGAGGTAGAAACACATATACACATATTTATACTTTCAATGTTTTGCCCTTAATTAATTAATTTCATCAACTTTTTTTTGGTGTTCACCATCATGATCAATTCTATAATTTTGGACTTTGATCGTTACCATTAATGAAATCATGGTTTTCATTTTTCTTTTTTTTTTTCTCTTTGAGTTTAGTTCTGATAAAATAAATTAAAGGACAATATTTCATAAATGTTGCATTGGATATTTATTTCCCACAGAAAAATGGTTTCCATCTTTGTTGTCTCGCTTTATTCTAAGCCGTATGCACCATAACCCCATGATATGGAAATCTAAGACCATGACATGCAAATCTAAGATCTGAGGTTGCAATGCGAGGCAATTTGGAGCCATTGATTATTATTTTTTTTTTGGAAACTATTTACTTAAGATTGATTATTCCCTGTTTAATGGAACATTCCCGGAACTTTCGCACCGATCAAGCCAACAAGGGAACCCAACATGATTATCTATCAACACCCAAAAAAATAAAATACTAACAGTATAAAAAAATGATTGACTAAAAACTTTATTGTATAATAAATTAGTAAATTAATGTTACACCTAATATTTTCCAGGCCTTCTAGCTGTATGTGGGGACTACTAATTCAAGTTGTTCGACCGATCTGATTTTTTTTTTTTTTTCTTTTCCTGAATTTGTATTACATATTTGACTCATAAATTGATGTGGTTGTCATTTTTTTTGTTGTTGTCATTTTCCTCCTTTTAATTTTAATTTTTCAATAGTCTTCCATAATTGACGGTGAATGATAACCCAAAGCTTAATAATTATATAAAAATGACTTAAAAAATTAACAAACAAAAAAAATTCTTGAATTAAAAAAAATAAATTTGTTTTAAGTGATGATTATCATTTGATCTACTGAGGTAAGCCGTACCTGGTATTTAGCTTGTTTTCTATATTAATATTTCTTAAAAAAATAATTCCTGTGATCTTCATTTAGCTAGGTTTGACAAATTGATGATAAAATTTGTTTTCGTGTTGCATTTGAATGTGAATTGGTGACACCTGTTCTGTTTATATTTATTCATTCAGCTATAAATACCAAAAAATTCAACCAGTCACATTCAAATCCGGCAAACCAACCAACCATGTATTTGTTGTTTAAATGAGGACTTGTTACTTAAATTATAATTATGCATATTTTGGCTGCCCTAGTTTGAACTTTGGAAGCTTGTACTATACTTCATATTTTTTTTTTTCTGCTTGAAAATGTTCCTTCATAATAAATTTAATCTTATCTTGAGCTCCGTGCTTCATGTATAACATATGTATAAAATATTAATCTAAGTGAAACAAGCTTGACCTTAGGATTAGTATCATAATCCTAGCTATGTTTTTCTCTTTAATTTAATTCTCGTCTATTTCTTTTAAGTCCCTTTCATATATGGACAGTCATTTCCAGCCTTGCACTGTACCTACAGGACTGGAATTCTCTTCCTTTTTATCCCTATTATCTCTTTACAATAGGTTTTTATCATTTTATTTGGTCATGAACTACAATAATTTTTACTTTTTGAAAGAAGAAGGTGATTTAAATCCATAAGGTGTGAACGTGAAGTGCATAACACTGGACAAATATTGTTTGTTTAACTGTTCTGTACTTTGATCAATATTTTCTCACCACCATTTATGGAGTACTTAGTTGTGGAAAATGGGATTGTACCTTTTTCCTCATTTATTTGTTACATAACGAGAGAAAAAAAAAAAATGAAAAAATGAAAAAAGGTGGCTCCTGTAATTGTTTATAAAGTCAAACCTAATTTTTTGATCCAAAGCTAGCTAGAAATATAATATTAATAATAAAGAATTAAGGATAATGGTGACAAAACCATTTGAAGCTTGTCTACGCCTTTTGATTATCAATATAGAAAAAGCAATTAAGCTATCACTTTGTTCATGCGTTGGTTGTCTTTTCGCATGGGGGACCAAATACAACAGCCGTAATTACCAAACCACATATTTGCATCTGATGTAACGGTTTGCAAGTACGCGGCCTACTTTGGACTATAAAGTGTCTGCTGCTTCCTATAGCTGGAAAACGTGTGTTAGTTGTTCTCTTCTTTTTCTGTTCTTCAACCGTACAGATTTATTTTTTTTATGTCCTCCATCTATATATGTATACGTATATGTTATGTATATGTATATGTATATGTATATCTATATATAGTCTTCTTCCCTGAGCATATGTCCTTAGAAAAAAACTCATCCGGTCAATCCAGATTACAGATTAACAGACTAAGTGCTTTAATCTAAACTTTCATCAGCTCAGAATTGAGTACTCCTTCAACTAATACATGCCCTGTTTGTGGAGTTTCCATTAACATTTTGGATTTGTTTCAGTGTGTTCGTTCTTCCAGCATTCACTGTTCATATTCTGAGGTTAGAATCCTTTTTTCTTTTAGTGTTCTGCAGTATGTGCATTATATAGTAGAGAAGTTCTATAGTTAAGTTGGGATCGTTATACATTGATGAGTCTCTGCTTGAAATAATGTTGTTGAGATTGAGATGCTTAGTTAATGATCTGAACTTCTTAAAAATTTTTAGCCTCAGATTCACCAAAATACGAGAACTTTTTAGCTTCAGAAAAAAAGGATTATTGTACCGTAGGTGTTTCTGCAGGGCCAACCTTAATATGACAAATCCATGATCATAGTACAGTTTAGAAGCATCTGGGATCGATCTAGATTGTTTTTATTCCTTTCATTTCTTAGACTTTTTTTCTTTTTTCCTAATAGTTAGATCCTTGCATATTATACTGGGTTCCGGATTCCCTTTTCTAAGTATTTTATATCAGTGTCTGTCTGTTTACATAGATTTCATCAATCTATAGGAAATGTCCTTCGGGACTTTATGGTTTTGTGTGTGAACCAGATGAATACCATATGAGATCATTTAGTTTGACTCGCTTCATTTCCATAAGATTGTCTGGTATATATTATAGAAATATATATATATATATATATATATATATATATATATATATATATTCTGTTTCCTTGTTGGGATTGAAATTTGTGATTGTTACGTATCTTATATATATCACAAAGCAATCCTTACAAAAAATCACAGGGGTGGGTCTGTTTGTTAGATTTTTTGACATGTTGTTTCATGGCTGATTTGTTTATATCTGGGTCCAGATCAGTTAACCAACATATGAGAACCCTTTTTTTTTTTTTTTTTTTCCCCTCTCCCAGTAGCCTTATTTTGCTTACTAATCTTTAGAACTTTATTTCCATTTATGTTTCTTAAAGTTAAGATGGCTTTTCAGTTTTGACTTTTATAATTTTGCTATCAAATTATCTTAATCAATTGCTGATCATGTATTAAACTTCCTTAAATAGGCTACAGAAACTCAAACACATATTTTTCCAGTTTCTTTAATAATAAGTACATCGTATTGCCAGCAAAGGTTAATTTTCAAGTAATAAATATAAACCTCACTCGATTTTCTTTTGCAACTGATCTTATTTATCACTGTTTCTGTTATGCCTATCAGCATCAGGTGCTAAATTTATGATGGAAAACAACAAAGTTGTGGATTCTGTAATTCCAGATTCCCCTGAAGCTCCATCACTCATCAAATTTATATCATCAAATAAAGTGGATGGCTTTGATAAAATGGAAGAGACCAACTTCCAAAATAATGGGTATATACCAAGCAGATTTCGGCCTCTCAGTCCAGCAACTCAAGTAAGTTTTACCTAATAAATACGAAAAAAAAAAAAAAAAAAGAGAAAAAAGGAAGAAGAAGAGACAGTTTTAGAGTGAAAACAATCTTCTCAGTTCAGTTTTTTTCTTTAGGACTTTGAAGACTGAGTAAGCTTACTTAAAATTTGAAAAATGGTTTTTGTAAAAATTTTACCTGCATAACTGTTGGATAATATTCCCATGTTTTAAAGCATAACCCAAAGAGTTTGAAAAAATAACAAAGAGAAAAAAATATGGAAAGAGTTTCCAATTGTGAACTCATATGGTAACCTATATGCATTTTTGAAACAGGAAATTGAAACAGATATTGTGCAAAGCCAAAGTGATGAACCTGAAACAAGTCATCAAAGGAAACAGTCTGTTTCTATTAGCATGCCATCATCTCCTTTGCAAAGAAATGTAGAAAACAGCAAGAAGGTTTTCTTCAGTGGTGAAACGAAATTCAATGATGAAATGCCAGATCCTTCTTCCACAACCAAGACGGTTTTCATTGAAATGCCAAAAGCAACAAAATTTTATTCTCAGCCCATGCCAAAAGGCTCAACATTTGGGGAGGCAAAGAGCACTGGGAATATAGACTATCATCCAAGAATTAAAAAGTTGAAGGACAAGAGGTTTGATTCTTTCAAAACATGGTCTGGGAAACTCGAAAGGCAGTTCTCACAATTGCGCGGAAGGACACCGCAGGAGACTGAACCAGAGGATGTTGGTTTGCGAAATTCAGGAGTTGAAGCTTTAACTGTGGACCGTTATTTTGATGCATTGGAAGGGCCAGAACTTGAGACCCTGAGGGTAAAAATGCTTTTCTTCTCCCTACTTTATGCATATTTTAGTTTGGAGTGCCTCTAATTTAGTTCTGCTTTTGAAGAAACTAAACATCCTTGTTTCTATGTTCTTAACAGGCTTCAGAGGAAATATTGCTTCCGGATGACAGGCAATGGCCATTCCTTCTGCGCTATCCCATCTCTTCATTTGGTGTCTGTCTTGGTGTAAGCAGCCAAGCTATTATGTGGAAAACCCTCGCTACTTCTGCCTCCACAAATTTTCTCCACTTGAGCCTGAAAGTAAATCTGGTCCTATGGTGCATATCTGTTGCTCTCATTGCCATTGTTGCCTCCATCTACTTTCTCAAAATGATCCTTTATTTTGAAGCAGTTCGACGCGAGTACTACCACCCAATTCGTGTTAACTTCTTCTTTGCCCCATGGGTAGCCCTCTTGTTCTTAGCTCTTGGAGTTCCGCCTTCACTTACTAAGGACCTGCATCCATCTCTTTGGTACGTCCTAATGACCCCAATCCTCTGTCTTGAGCTTAAGATCTATGGACAGTGGATGTCTGGAGGCCAACGAAGGCTTTCGAAGGTGGCTAATCCTTCAAACCATCTCTCAATTGTTGGCAACTTTGTTGGTTCATTATTGGGTGCCACAATGGGACTTAAAGAAGGGCCTATTTTCTTCTTTGCTGTTGGTTTGGCACATTACATAGTCCTATTTGTAACTCTCTACCAGAGACTTCCAACAAATGAGACGCTACCAAAGGAGCTTCATCCAGTTTTCTTTCTGTTTGTAGCAGCACCTAGTGTTGCTTCTATGGCATGGGCAAGGATTCAAGGCTCTTTCGACTATGGAGCACGCATTGCTTATTTCATTGCCTTGTTCCTTTATTTCTCATTGGTAAGTATTTCTCTGCCTCTGAAAGAAAGTAAACTCTCATAATTAAAAGTGAATTGGATTCATTTCATATTGTTAACACTGGTTTTTCTAACTATTAGTCTTTACGCTGGTTTTTCTAACTATTAGTCTTTCTTTTTTCAACTTCTGCAGGCAGTTCGAGTAAACTTTTTCCGAGGTTTCAAGTAAGATATGCCTCAAAATATCTTTCAGTGAAAGCATTGCTTCATTCCTTCTGTTCCAATTTTCTAAAATTCAATTTTGCTTTGAATCAACAGGTTTTCGCTATCATGGTGGGCTTATACTTTTCCCATGACTGGTGCTGCCGTTGCAACAATCAAATACTCCAATGAAATCACCAATGTTGTAACCCAAGCTGTCTGTCATACTCTCCCTCACTGCCACACTCGTAGTTACAGCCCTTCTTGTAACGACTATCTTGCGTGCTTTCGTGCTACAAGACCTCTTCCCAAATGACATTGCAATTGCCATTAGTGACAGAAAGCCAAAATCACACAGGAAGTGGCCGTTCCATATAAGAAATGGAAGCTCTGACCATTCCAAAGACATTGAGAACTTCTTAAAGTTTTCAAGCTCAGACCCCACTGATTTAGAAGCTTCTCTGAAACCACCAAGTTCTGAGACCACATCATCATAATTTTCTGAGGCTCCTCATCTGAATGTTCCTGCTAGAACAGGATCATGCTTCAAAACTCTTATGAGATCGATAACAATGTTCTATGTATCATCATCACTCAGGACATGGGAGGAACATATTAAGAAAAAGTTTTGCTAGTTCCGGTGAACATGTTCTAATAGAGTGAATATGAAACTACACACTTTTCATGTACGAGTAGGGAAATAGTTATGTACAAACAAATATGCTCTTCAAAATATGAGTGTTGATCATGTTAATGTATGTAATGTAATATTATGAAGCAAAAATTTCAGTAGTCGCTGAGAAATGATAATCTTCGTTTTTGCTTTATTTCCTTGGTTAATTTATGTCTTTTGTAAGACAGGAATTGACTAACTTGTTTAGAATTAGTATTCTGGATGAAATTTGCATTTTGTTGACCAAACACATCGGTCATGTAATAATGCCAGCAGCATCAAATGGAAAAAAAAGTATCAGAAGTTAGTCAAATGAAACTTCAAATGCCTTTTCCATTTTTCTTTTTTTTCTTTTTTTGTTTTCATTTTAAACCTAGTCAAATGAAACTTCTAATGCTTCTTTTCAATTTAAACCAAGCAAAGCATGTTTTTTTGGCTGTCCATTCCTTTCCAGTACCGGTTAAACCATGCATGTTAGAGTGGCTAAATGAGTAAATTGGAACAGTGTATTCAATTTTCACTTTGGTTTAGGAGGTAATATTGTACAGATGATTAGAATCCCAACGCCATTATCAACTATTTCAGTGCCAATTGCATCCGAAGGTTGTGCCTAGGAACATGACCTCACAAGGCAGCTTAATTTGATTTGGTATGTTCATGGCAGGGTATGAACCTACAACAACTAAAAGATAGCTTATGTTAATTTCTTTAACCTAAGTCACCATTGGTCTGCTGCATTAATATTGTAGTTTGTTGAATATGAACGGTTTTTGCTTCTAAAAGCAGTCAAACTTAGATGAATTGACCGAGAGAAATGTGAAGAAAGCAGAGTTAAAAAGCAGTCTATGGTTGTTATACATCTTTTCAATGTTGAAGTATAAACTGGGTTATGTCTCTTTCAGACAACGACCTAAAATATATGAAGAGTATTTAGATGACTTCCATATGGTGTGGTTCACCATTAAATTCGGGGAATTGCCATGCCAATTCATAGAAAGGAACTAATGATTTGTAGCTATTAAAAGACTATACCAAACTCTCCAAAGGTATGAATTAATGATACGTAGGAACCTACTACTTTCAACTAATGTAATGCATCTAAATTTGAGATTTTTTGTACGTGAGTGGACCTACTTGATATTTCTTAGACCACAACAAGTGGGAATTGTAATAGGCAGATAATCATTGAATATGATCAGGCAAAGACATGTTCCTATCTTAGAGAAATTTTTTGTAAAATCTAACAGATAATGAATTCCTTCAAATTTTCTTCAGAATGCAGAAAGCCTTATCTCTGGTCGAGCAAATAATGCCAAAAGAAATACAGTGGGGTCAAGGATTGAAAAATATAGATAGAGAAGCTTGATTCCCCTATCAATGGCTGCTAGGGAATCTGATTGTGGTTTGTTCACAAAGAGGGAAGCATTTTAATTTACAATCAGAAAAGAGTTTCCAATCCATCAACTCGATGACATTTCTTGATTAATATCAACCGTGAAGGGCTGGCTGGCTATCCATGTCAAAACAGCATTCTGTCTACACGCTTCCCTTCTTCCTGAAAACAATGAAAAGCCAGTTAAGTGTACTGATATAGACCCTGCCCTAGTGCAATGAATACTGTGTTTGTTCAACACAGGGGTGTGAATAACAAAACAAAGTTTTATGCAATATTCATTGTACTAAGAAACTTGTAGCATTGATATTAAGCCGAATGCTTCCGACACACGGGAAGGATGAAGGTTTCTGTTCCCCTGGTCGTGTTTTGTTTCAAATGTGTCCACAAAGTACTTTGAAAAACGCCTTGAAACTGGTCTCTCAGTTTTAAAATTTTTTGGTTCGAAATTGCCAGGTAGATACATATTCTTTTGCTCTTAACCTTTTACACGGTAGTAAGTAGAAGTTTATAGGCTTGCATATATTCCTAGATTTTGGAGTGGATTTGGCATTTTTATCCCAGATTCAAAACATTATTGAGTAGGACCCCCATTAACAAGACAATGTCACCATGAAAAACAACTCATTTTGTCTTAAACATTCACAAAATAGAGGACTTTTCTGATGGCCATCTATGTTCTTTTCTGCACTTAAAAAAATCTTTTTAGCTATGAATATTTTTTGAGGACATTATCTAAATGGGAATTTACAATATATATCCTCAACTTGCAACTTCTTAGAAACATGTTGATGACAAGTGCAGTTAATGACATGGTTAGTGTCCTGTTTGTAGCTACAGTGACTGGAGGACCAATAGCAGCGACAAGTAGCATATAAGAGTTTTTGGTCCCCTACAAACTAGGCTAATTAGTATAGCTACAAGAGGAAAACATAAAAAAAAAAAAAAAAAAAAAAAAAACCAATAAAGTTGCTCAAATGGTTGTGCTTCATTGGCAGCGAAAGCAAGAAAATCGAGAGAGGAAGACAAAAAGAAGTAGAAACGGAAATGCAGAAGGCAATATTAACAAACTTTGGCATTTCTTCCTAGCACATTTTGTCAATGTCTCCTTATCCTGCTTGTGTTTGACATGTGACAAACTTATCACTCTTAGCCATTTCCTTCTTTACCATCCCCAGTGGCTAACATTACGCCAGCTAAACTTCAAAGTATATGTAACATGGGAATGACTTTGATACATTTAATGGAGCTTCAGAGTTTTTTTTTTGAGAGAAATGGGCATTGTTTAAAGTTCAAAGACCCATCACCCATTTGGACCCCATTGCTTAGGGGACCATAACAACCTCTTTTATTATTTATTTATTTATTATTATTATTATTATGATTATTATTATTATTAATTTGGGTGGAAATGTCTATGCCTACATTTATGTTGTACTATTAGCACAAAGTTTTATGGTACTAAATTGGTGCAGAGATATGGGCAAAGAGAGTGCCCATGTGAATGATTATGTTATGGAAATTAGAGTGGAGTTTGTTGTGAATGGTGGTTTGAAAGGGGGTCAGGTCAACCATTCCACTCAATACCTAGTGAGAAAATGGAGCTAAAAGAACAGGGGAAAAAAGAAAAGTAAAAGAAAAGGAAAATTACAGTTGGTAATAATGATAGAAAAGAAAGAGGGGAAAAGTAGAGAACAAGACAAATTCCTTAAGAAACCTAATAAACAAAATTATTCACCAATTAAAGAGAAAGAAAAGAATATTTTAATGTTTGCTTTATCTAGCTTTTATTCCATTAATTCGAAGATAAAATTATGAAATTACATACTTTTATGCCATTTTGGCTATGTTTCCTTTCTTTCTATGCAAGGTAGCAAGAGGAAAAAAATTGCTCATTCTGGTCTTTTATTCTCTATGTTGCTCTTGTATTTTCATTAAATAGTTATATTTTATCGATTAGAATTTTATATGGGGCCAAAAAAACATGTTATACATACGTCTCTTGAGAGCTCTATGGAATCAAGAGCTTTCCCAAAGCACATGGTTTCCTGTAACCTTTATTATTCTTTGCCTCTATTTACACGTTTCTTTATAATTTTATGCACCACGACATAAATGGAGGAACACAACGTCAAGATAAAAAGAAAAAAAAATAAAAAATTCCAATTCCAAACTTGAGGTTGATTTCAATTTGCCCACCCCCTCCCCCCACCAAAAAAAAAAAAAAAAAAAAATTGACTTAATGAAGGTAGATTTTATTTGCTTTTTGGCCGGTTGAACCATGATGGACAAACGAGTTGATCTAACTAATTCACGATGAGAATGGATTATTAGATTAATTAATTTCATAATACATGTTAAATTCATGCTTTTACTAAAAATATATGTCTAAACACATATGCATGGTGCATGCATTAGTTCCCTTCCCTTTTTCTTTTGATAATAATTATGTTTTGGCAATTGAAATTCTTTTCTTTCTTTCTTTATTTTTATTGGTTTTTAATCTAAAATATTGGTGGGAATCAGAACCGATCTTGATATAAAATCAAGATAATGGACATGCAAGAGCAAGAGGACCAGTTGTCTTGGCCAACCAATTTTTATTTTATTTTATTTTTTTGTATTATTGATATTGATAAACTTCTCCTATGTTAAATTGTAGCGCATGCTAAGTTAATATTCTGCTTCTAGAATTAATTTTAAAAGAATTGTCAACCTTAACACTTGGAAAGAGAAATGGAAAGGGTGTTCGCATTAACGAATTACTAATCCTTTTGAGAGCAATCTAATAGTAAAGCCATTGAATTCGAATCTTAATATCCTAATGATAATGATAATAATAATGAATTACTTAAAAATATGGAGATCATAATTCTTGTAGCTTCTCCATAGAAATGATGGGATTTATGTGGGACAAATTGCAGAATGGTTGCTGAAATAAACTACAACTGGTAGACCATCTTCCTTCATCATCATCTCCAGGCATCAAATTACAATAATTGATTCAGTATCCTTTTGATAATTTCCAAGGCTTATAAACCAAGACAAACTTTAATACTTTTTGATCATACAACCTTTTTACTTCCACAGTTTTTTCTTTTTCTTTAAATTCAAAATTCACTTTACAAAGGGACTTAAATCCAAGCTATCCACAAGAAATAAATAGAAACAGGAACATTTATATGAAGAAATCAAGAAGATTTTGTCAATTATATATTATATTCAGCATACTGAGAAAAAAAAAATTATTTATTTATTTCTCAATATGTTCCTTGGATTTAGCTCGGTAGGAGAACAAAATGATCCTGATTTCACTGATTAAAATTTACAGGAGTGAGTGAGGGAAAGGAGATTCTCTTCAGTAGGTAGCAGTTTCCTTCCCATAAAGAAAAAGACAATGACAAAAATTTCAGTATGTTCTCCCTTTTTTTTCCTCTTTTTTTTTTTTTTTTCCCCTTCTGTTTTCTCAGTGAGGTCAGAATTTCCATGGCTAACGATCCACATAGCTTTCTAAGACAAACTTTACATTATCATCCAAGAAAAAAAATATAGAGAATAGTGACAAATAACAAGTGGGGTGTTGATCTTCTTGTCACCTCTCATTTCCTTTCTCTCCTCTCTCCCCCCTCCCTCTCTTCAATTGTTCCTTTCTTTGCTTTCCACTTCCTCATTTCAAATCTTCTCTGATCTGTAAAGCATCCCCATTCTCAGTTTTATTGTCCTGAAAAAAAAAATTTGACAAAAAGTTCCAAATAAATTGTTAGCACCCCATAAAAATATATATCTTTTTCTTCTCAAGTAACAAATAATTTAATCTGGTTGATGACCACCAAGTATAATTAACAAAAATATCATACACATACCTATAGATCTTTTGCAATGAAGAACTGCCTCATAAATTGAGCTATCAGAATCACAAGATTTTCTCCAATCATCTGCAGAATAAGCTACACTTATTCTAGGAGATGTGGTTTCTGAAGAATAAACTCTGCTATTCTTCACAGCTTGATGATGATGAATTCTTTTATCTGCTTTATTAGAACTTGCTCTTTGACCTCGAATTCTTCGATACAATGGCCTAAGGAAATTGAAGTACTTTTGAATTATCCTCCTTGATAATAATCTCCTACCCCTTCTCATGGAATTAGTGCAATCAGAATGATTAGCACCTGAAACAGAATGTTTTGGTGAATGCAAAGAGATTGGCAAGTTTTGGTTTGAATTTGAAGAAGACTCAAAAGCCTCATTAATCTTCAATGGTTCAACAAAGAGAGGCATAAGGTAACCATTAGAGATAAGCTCATCTGCATGGACAAGAGTTAGAGGAGACTGTGACACAGGGAAATCAAACTTGAAATCCTGAGAACTCCTGAAGAATCTCTTCGAAGGAGGCATTCTCGGGTCCATCTCGATGAAGCTCGAAGCCTCATCGGACGCGTCTAGTGAGGTTCTGAGAGAGTTTTCTAGGCTTTCTAGTGATGGTTTGAGGTTTACTAACCAACTGTATGAGAAGCTCTCAATGGAAAGAGGCTGAGATGTTTCCATGGCCAAACACTTTGTTGCTATGTCAAGTATATATTGAGAGAAATAAAATGTTGAATATATACACAACAAAGAGAAAAGGGATACAAGAGGTGGGTAATTGGTAGCAAAAGGACCTTCTTGTGGAACATATTTATATATATCTCTAATGTGTGTGTGTATATATATATATATATATATACCTTAATATCCTCTCTCTCCAACAATTGTGTATGTGGTTGTCTGGCAAGAGACACTGAAATTTTTGATAATTGAAAAAGGGGAAAAGAAGAAAAAGAAACATAACTAGGAGTCCCCACAAACATCCACAATGTACTGTAGCATCACAAGTTTACCCCCACTTCATCTTTTTAATCATTTTTCTTCTTGAAAGTTCACAAAAACAAGCGGGTTTCTCTTTTACTAGTTACATATTTTATTTACAATTAAAAGAATAAGAAATTCAATAATTCTTTTTTTTTTTTACAAATTATTTATTTCATATTCGAATTCAAATTATTATCTAAGAAAACAACCGTCATTAAAGGGACAATTCGATAAGCAACTAAAATCAGATTCATACATATTTTTATTTTTAATTCTGAAACCACTTTTAATAATATTTAATTAAGTGGGAGCAGATAGAATTTTATTTTATAACCTTTAACAAGATTTAGTTAAGTGAAACAGATAGAATTTTATTTTATTTTTTAAAATATATATATTTTTTTAATGAATGTTCCAAAGATAGAAAGTAAATATAGGTAAAATGAAAGATTTTTGTGGCAGGTTCATGCATGTTCCATTATTTATCTAAACCACTTCCGGAATTAGAATAAATGACGCTGATTTAGTCTTAAAATTTTAAAATACTTTTTCTTTTTTCTTTATGGACTTATATTTTATACCTTGTAAGACAACAGGGTTGATTTTGCTTAGCTTGCTCTGTTTTGTCACTATCTTTTAACATAGAATTTTGTATTTTATCAAAATTCTTGGGTTTTGGGGTGGGTTCTAATTAGACCAGTTTAGAAAAATGATGATTTCACCATTTCTGATGCTTACATCCTAACTACTTCTGCACAAGGCTCAACCAAATTATAAAAATGTTTGCACTTGGCATGAAGAAGAAAAAAAAAAAAAAAAAAAAGGGGAATTTTGCAAACAGGTCAGATGTACTCTGATTAGAATATGTTACATGCAATTTTATATTGTATTGGGCTTTTTAAAATATTCTTGGCCTACTCAGAATAGTAATACGAAACCAGCATTGTCAACAACAAAATAATAGAGTTTCTTTGGCAGAATTTGAGAATTATATAATAAAAATGCATGAATTTGATACACACACACACACACTACGCTAAACCGCTGCCAACACATCAATGGGGAGTGAAATCCTGCAGAAAAATTGGGAAATGCCACATTTATTTATTTATTTATTTATTTTTATTTTGGATATTGTAGGTAGGAGAATTTGAAATTGGAATTATTGTCATTAATGGGATGAAAAATACTAAATAAATTTTGGGTTCGTTGGAGATTTAAAACCAAGAAGTAGGTGCTTGAGGATATTATTCAAAAGCCAAAAGAATAATTTCTACTTTGGAGGAACATTTACAAATTTCCCTATAACATTGGGTTCTTCTGTTCTTGGCAAATTGCCTTCCAGCATTTCAGCGAAGTTGGTAGTTTTTCCTTTGTCTCTAATAATTACCGAATTCTAACTCCCACGCACAGTCCTAAGTATTAACATGCTTTTATATTATTAGCAAAACTTATCCAAAACAGAAAACCAAAACTTCAAATTGCCTATCCCAAAAATAAAAACATAAAAAAATGAAAAAAGAAGAAACTTTGTTACTATTAAGATAAAAAATGTCGACAAGTTATAAAGAAAAGAGAAAAAAAAAATTAAAAAAAAAAAGTGCAAACATCATAATTACCAAAACATTTGACAAGATTTATGAAATGTTCCTCAAAATCATTACAACAAGAGAACAAAATATATATTAAAAAAGGACAATGAACATAATAAATTCCACAGCAAAAGTATACGTAGCTACATTTTTGTCCTCGAATCAGATAAACAAATATATATCCGAAATCCAAAAGTAAAAGAAATTTTTTCCATTGGCAAGGAAATTTCAAGGATTTTCATCCATTATAAGTGTGAGTGGTGGTGATTTTGAAATGTTCACAAACTTATAGGGGGGCAAAAAAAAAAGGAGTAATATCCCTTTCATTGAGAAATTGAACTAAATTGGCATTTAATTTACAGACCAACTTAGAAAAACAAAAATAGCAGACAAGGGTCCCCAAGGATGTCGGAGAAAGAAATAGACATGAACAGAGGCTTTTGTGACAAAAGCCAGAAAAGAAGAGTGACTTGAAACCAATTGGTCCCCCCATTATGTTCCCTTTAAAAAACCCAATAAGCAATTGCTAAAAGAATCCAAATTTTCATAAATGCAGTTTAAATTCTATAAGGAATGTTCTTTATCAATATCAATCATAAACTTTAATCATAATATTATTAAAGGAATTTAATGTGCATCACAAAAAATATAAAAAGTCCTACCACTCTTGCTAACCCATATCACCGATGATTTCCATGCATGATGAAGAGAGGAACACAGGCAGCTAATTTTGGTGGTGCTGATAAGGTGATCTTTGGATTTTGTATGAAACACCGTCTGGCTTCTTACGTCACTAATATATGCTCCTCAAATAGTAATTAATAACCAATAATTATCAAACTGTTCCCAAAAATTGATATTTTTTTGGGTGAAATTATTAGCTTTGATGAAGGAAAGCAAATACTTCAAAGTATAATTAACTAGTTAGCTAATTATCAATTTAAGTTCTTTAAGCTCCATCTCACCCTTTCATTGTTGAACAAACTCTAAAATGATATCACATTTATATATATATGTATATATATAATAAAAAGGCGAAGTTTGGATGGCTTTTTTTGGGCACGCCCAGTAACACTCAAAATTTTTTTTTTTTTTTCTCTCTCCTAACACAGAATACTGAATTAATATAGCCAAAAATGGTGCGGTAGATAATCCATCTATTCCTAAACCATGTGGATCAAAGGCCTTTTAGCACATGATACCGGAACGCACTTAACGAACAGAGATGACTAATAATAAACCAAGGCACATGCTATATTAACAAGCTGCTAATTTTTTTCAATACTACTTACGCAATTAATGGCTTTTCTTCTACCGCCCATACATATTTGTCTCTAAAAGCATCAACCCGAAATCATGATATAATTAAATTAGTCTGATAAATATTCTTAATTTTTACAATTTCTGAAATTTGAATATTGAAGTACAGATTACAAATTTCAACCCTTCATTCCTCTCCCCGCCCCACACCCCACACCACACACCCCCCCCCCCCCCCCCCCCCCCCCCCGGGGGGAAAATAACAGCAGTCAAGGGACAAAACCAGATTTCCAGTAAATCCCCTCACAATAATTTGATTACTAATTATTGATTTAAAGAAGAGAATAGATTGGTCTATCATTTCATGAGATCTAAAAATACAAAAGCATTCCACAAGCTATGCAACAGCACTGATGGTAAAAGGTTCCTTGACCGCGTAAAGACAGAGCCCATAACCATCCCAAGGAATATAAGCGTAAGCACCCTCTGCATGTTGAAATGTGCCAGAGCAAAAGCTATGGAACTTACTATTACAGAGCACCATACGGGCATGTACTTGGTCAAGGAAGGTAGAAGGAAGCCGCGAAAAACAATCTCTTCCCAAATTGGAGCACAAACTGAAACCACCACCGCATAGAGGGCCATTGCTATTGGGTCCCGTGCGACAATTGATTGCTCAACACTTGAGACTGCAACAGGAGCAGAGGGGAGATGAGGCAACAAAATTAGGTTGACTTGTGAGAGCTGGTTGACAAGTGGAAACATGAGGCAGCCCAAACCAACATCAAAATGCCACTTCCCTTTAAGGCTAAACTCGAACCAATCTGATGGAAAAGGGCGAAATCTTGCAAGACAGAGATGGAGGATTCCTATCCCAGCAAGACCTTCAGCCACATCGGTCAACAGACTGTACAAAGCTTGTCCTCTGAATGTCAGGGTTTCCTTTCTAAACCCTACCGTGTGGGCTAAGAACGGAATTATCCATGACCCCACTAACCAAAATGAGGTAATCCAAAGAAGCATGACCTGCAACACCAAAACTTCTTTATTCTACAATCTTGCTGTTTCCTTCTACTCATTATTATTAAAAAATGTAATTAATAAGACAAAATCATACTCAAAAGACATTTCATTATATTTTCATGTCATATGGGATGGCCAAATTAGGGAAGATACCAAGTAAAACCACTTCTGACTATTATAAACTAGTTATGGGTACAACCCCACACAACAAACACCGTCACTACCCACTCTTTTTCAGTAAACCAACACCACACCAGTCCCTCACACAGTAGAATCATTAGATCCATTGCATTTTCCCCAGCCTCCAATTACCACCATCCCCCTCCAATATTTGCCCTGGAAACAAGTTTATCCTCAATTCTTCACTTCTAAAAGTAGCAAAAACCTAATTTTTACTCTTTGTTGTTGAATTTCAAATTTGTACCGAAAGAGCTTTGGTTTTTTTTTTTTTTTTTTTTGTTTTTTTTTTTTTTTTGGTGCTTAAATGTACCGAAAGGGTTATTGTTGAAAAATGTTTAATAATTTGTAAGCTGTTCAACATTATTTCCAACATCGAAACAGTTTATCAGGATTTCTTTGACACTGAAGTTGGACCTAGCTGGATCCCTAAAGCCTAATAATAATACTCGGTGGAAAATACTGTAAAATGAAACCTTCACGTGCCACCTAAACTAAGATTGTGCCATCTGATATTGAACCTCACCTGAATAAGCACATACAACATAGTCCCTACCAAAACACAGATTACTTGTAAATCAGTTTATGAGTTGTTAAGTGGAACATAATCTTATGAGGCCAGATTTATTGTATTAAATCACCTGTTTAGAGTTTCAGCCTACTGAGCATGGACAATATAGTCTCATTTCATGAAGCAATATAGCATATTTTATGTAGAGATTGGGAAATTTTGAATTTACCCGCACAATGGTCTTTACTGTCCATGGCACAGTCCATGGTTCCACACCGAAAAGTGCATCAGCAACCTGTAAGACAAATAAAGAAATATCAGTGATTTGAGACCATCCAAAATATAATTAGCTCTGCAACAGTAGTCTCAATAGACAAACAACCCGTAAGCTGAAGCCACCAACAAAACTAGTCTTCTAAAAAATTAACAACTAAAACCAAGTAGAGACCCAATTATACCTTTCACAATACCCTATTTAAATTGCCTTACATAACACAAAATAAAAACAAAATTTGCTTTATTCACTACAGAAATGACTGTAAGTCAGAATATTGTCCCCGTAAGCATGCATTCGAGAAGTTTAGAGCTACCATCAAGAAATGTCTACATCTGGAATGTACATATTAACATTACGACCTTAGATTTTTCATTCCAGATGCTTTAAACTTTATTTAGCCAAGTTACCTCTATTGAATATATATATATATATATATATATTTAAATTTAGGAGGTTGTTAGAAACTTAACCAGCTACCCACGAGCTCATTATGAAAATTACCATTTTCAGTGTAAGCAAAATCTAACTTTCAAAAAATTTTCTGATCACAAAGACACTATATATATATATACACACACACACACACAATAAGAAGCCAAAATTAGAAATTGATAATCCACACGTACAAAGCCAACGCAAAATTTAAAGAAAAGTAAGATTACCCTCTTAACACCCGAAACCCAATTTTCACTTGTATCATTTAGCTTTTCGGTTTCGGACTTCGCAGCCTCTTCTGAGAACTCGAACCCATGGATCTCTGAAGCAGACTCCCGGTGAGTGAAGCACCAAAATCTAAATCTCTATACAAAAATAATAGCAATAACAAAACAATAAAAAAATAAAAAAATCCAACTGAGATTACTATCTCCATTCATATACGCATTACATCTACAGAATGAGTATGTAAAAATATCAAAATTTACATTTTTTGAATTGCTACCGAAAGAGATGGCAGGTGATCTACATTTGAGTGAGAAATTGAATGACGGAGGCTTCAGAAAAACCCTAACTGTAGAATGGGAAAATTTTTTTGGGGAAAAATAGTAGGGAACAGAGCGGCAAGAATTGATTCTTGTTGTTGTTGTTGTGGACATTGAAGTAGCACCGGATTGTACGAAACCCGGAGGATATTTAGGGTTTGGTTACGCATCAGAGACGTATTAGAAACCTTAAAAGCTCTCTATTTCTTTTTGCTTTCGATTCTGTTGGCATCAAATTGGAGAAAGAAGATGGAAGAAGACGACGAGGACAAGTGGGATTGAAACTTCAACGAACACGGTCAGACAGCCAATGGCTGCGACGTCGTCTAATTGGATCCGAAAAAATAGAAATATCCAAGCGGGAGAGAGTGAGCTGAAAACAAAAAAAAACAAAAACAAAACAAAACCAAAACGACAGCGTTTCTTCCGGCCAAACTGGCCACACGAGTCTTCTGGTGGTGTTGGCGCCAAGTTGCCGTCTGATGAAAACTCAAAAACGCGCTAAGAAAGCAAAACTATAATAAATGATTATCGCCGTCTCTAATAATTTAAAAAAAATACTAATAATTACAGCGTATTTGACTTTGCCTTTTGTATCCTGGTATGAAAACAACATTTACAGCAAAGAAAAAAAAAAAAAAAGTATTAATATGAATTTGGTTTTATTGTTTTACTTGTGTTTCAGCAAAAATGAAAGAAAGTATATATATATATATATATATATATATTTTTTTTTTTGGGTGAAAGAAATTATTATTGTTGTGTTTCATCACCTTTCTTATTATATTTGTTTTATTTTTAATTTAGCATAAGATAATGGTCCATTGGTAGGTAGACATTTTTTCAAACTAAATAATGCAGATATTTTAGAAGTACAATCAAGCAAAAGCATAAATGTCAAGCTCAAATAAAATGTTGGGTTAACTAATAATATCAGGTCCCTCACGTTCATAATTCAGACGCCTATAATTCAATAGGTGATTTACATTATTGGTCCTAACATGACATGAGTCACATGACCACAGATCCTTATCAAAATTTGGATAAATCCTCATCAACCAAAAATTGCCTAAATACTTAAATATGTTCAATTATATACATGCAAATTATGTATATAATTACCAAAAACCTTACAGTAATTATCAATCAAATTTGAAAATATTCAATTAATCATTTGTAGCAATTATTGATGAGTCTCATGCAAATATGATACACTGAGTTTATTCTTGTAATAAAATTGTTGTTACGTCCTTACTATCAGAAATTTAGAATTGTATATATATATATATATATATATAATATAATCCATGGAGCAATTTATATTGGACTCTCTCATACTATATTTCCTATAATGAAATCTACAATAGAAGTCCTACTAGTGATAATAGGATGGTAAACACCCATCCAACATAAATTGTCCAATGTGCTCCACCAAAAACATAAGTTGTCTAATGTAAATGAAAAGATAATTTGTAGATAATTTTTATTTTTCAATATATATATTGTATTTGAATCATTATTAAACTACGTTGTTATATGTAATTTACAGAATATATGAAATAAAATAACTTTTCATATTCGACCGTTAAAGATTATGCTCTCCAGTTGATTATTAAAATATATATATAGTTTTGTGTTTTTTTTTTTTTTTTTGGTTTGGCCGGCTATTAGTACCTTATGTTAGCACTAATTAGAGAGCTACATGGGGTATACCAGTACCAGCTCAGATTTGTTTGGTATTAACAAAGTCACCGTCAGCGCATAGAGCCTAAATCTGGTTTGCAAAGCTTGAAGGTGTGAAAATTTGAAATTGTTTTGAGATTACAAATACCTTCTCACTACGTGTCAGCAAGGATTGGCCTTTCGGTTGGTCACGAACTCAAAATTGTCCACCGGTACACCATTTTGCAATAAACACGTGCCCCAATATCCAAAATTTTGGATCACCCAGCCCAGCCGACCAGTTTTTATGCACTCTTCTTTTTTTCAAAGTTTAGCTCACCCACCTCTGTTCCACGTGTCATAATCTTGCACTTTTTCTTCCCACCAATTTTTATAAAAATTAAAAATTTCTTCACATTTTTTCTCTCTCAATTTTCTCTTTTGACTTTCCTTCTTGTCCTAATAAATAAGGACGTACCCTGAACTTTTTAGTTTGGGAGCCTCAACAAATTTAGTTTCAGTGACTACTATACTGCCACAGTTCAGCTTTAAGCTTTCACTTCCCATGGCCAATGCTCCTTTTTTTTCTTCTTTCTTGTTGTTAATCTTCTTGGTTGTAGCTGGGTTTGATGATTGCATTGCTAGCCAAATTGGTTTGGGTTCCAGATTGGTTGCTAAAGAAAACAGGGCTTGGGTCTCAGATAATGGGACTTTTGCTTTTGGGTTCACTCAGTTGGATGATGAACTTGATCAACTTCAGATTGCAATCTGGTTTGCTGAGCTTCCAGGAGATAGAACAGTGGTTTGGTCAGCTAACAGGTATGTCCTACTAAATTTCCTTTGTTTTTTTCTTTTTCAGTATTATTCTTGATTGGTGCATGCATAAAGTAATGGTTGAAAAATTTTGGATTGTTATCTGTTCATGAAAATGTCTTAATATTGGAAAGAAGACTACATTTTTCACCTTTTATCTTTTAAAATTAATTTAAACTTGTTTTAAGGAGTTAGAAATGAGAATGTATATATATATGATATGTGGTTTCGGGATTAATAAACAAGAAAGAAAACGAGAGACCGAATTGGAAAATTCCCCATCTCTAGTCTTTACTAAAGCTTTTGCAGGTTATGACAATCACTTAAGCCAACAAATTTCATTTTCTCTCAATCATCTAAATATAGAAACTCTGCGGTCTCCAACAATGCAATCTTGGAGCTTGACACAACTGGAAGCCTCGTCCTCTTCGACCGTGACAACACCATCTGGTCCTCCAACACCTCCAATGCCGGTGTCCAAGGTGCTGACATGTCGGAATCAGGCAACTTCATTCTATACAACGCAGACAACCGCCCTGTGTGGCAGAGTTTTTCATATCCTTCTGACACTCTTCTCCCTAACCAGCCTCTGTCAGTCTCTTTGGAACTAACAACCTCTAAATCACCCTCCCATGGTGGTTATTATGCTCTCAAAATGCTTCAGCAACCAACTTCTCTCACCCTCGCTCTGACATACAATATGCCTGAAAGTTATGATGACTGGCCCGAGTTATATTCCAACTATTCGTACTGGAATGCACCTGATATATCAAACGTGACAGGGGATGTTGTTGCGGTTTTAGACGAAGCTGGGAGCTTTGGAATTGTATATGGAAATTCATCAGATGGGGCTGCGTATATCTATAAGAATGATGATGATAATGGAGGATTAACTGCGCCTTCAAGGCAATCGACCCGGTTATCAGTTCTTAGGAGACTGTCTCTGGAGACTAATGGGAATCTGCGTCTGTATCGGTGGGATGATGATGTTAATGGGTCACGGCAATGGGTGCCAGAGTGGGCTGCAGTTCAAAAACCTTGTGATATTGCTGGAATTTGTGGCAATGGGATATGCAGTCTGGATAAAAGCAAGACTAGTGCTTCTTGTACATGCTTGCCAGGGACAGCAAAAGTTGGCCCAAACAATCAGTGCTCAGACAATTCTTCATTGACAAAGAATTGCGATTCAAGACATGGAAACCAGACATCCCAGTTTAGGATTTCAATGGTGCAGCAAACTAATTACTATTATTCTGGTTTTTCTGTTATAGCCAACTACAGCGATATTCAGACTGTATCCAAGTGTGGGGATGCTTGTTTGGCTGACTGTGAATGTGTTGCTTCCGTTTATGGGTTTGAAGATGAGAATCCTTATTGTTGGGTTTTGAGGAGCCTGGATTTTGGTGGTTATGAGGACCCTGGCTCAACTCTGTTTGTGAAGGTTAGGCCCAATGACACAGCATCTGAAGGCAATAGAAGACGATCTGGAGATTCCTCAGATGGTTCTGGAAGTAAGAAAATCTTGGTTATTCCTATTGTTCTCAGCATGTCTGTTCTTATAGGGCTCCTCTGTTTGCTATTATATTACAACGTAAACAGGAAGAGAACCTTAAAAAGAGCCATGGAAAGCTCTTTAATATTGTCAGGTGCTCCAATGAGTTTTAGCTACCGCGATTTACAAATTCGTACTTGGAATTTCTCACAGCTACTTGGAACTGGTACGCATCAGACTGTAACTGGTACCTTTGTTAATAAATTATCTAGTATTGTTTTCTAGCCTTCATTGATAGATGCTAATTTTATGCTCATTTACAGGGGGATTTGGGAGTGTTTACAAGGGAAGCCTTGCAGATGGGACTTTGGTCGCTGTAAAGAAGCTTGACAGGGTATTGCCTCATGGGGAGAAAGAGTTTATAACTGAAGTGAACACCATTGGCTCTATGCATCACATGAACTTGGTACGTCTTTGTGGATACTGCTCTGAGGGTTCACAAAGGTAAGCAATGTTTTCATTGGCACTTATTTTAATTGCATTAATTATTATTAGAAATTCAATACATGTTGAACTTTGTGCTGAAATCTTAATGATTTTCAGGCTTCTAGTTTATGAATTCATGAAAAATGGGTCATTGGACAAATGGATCTTTCCATCGTATCATTCCCGAGACAAGCTGCTAGATTGGCAAACTCGCTTTGACATAGCTGTGGCCACTGCACAGGGTATTGCATATTTTCATGAGCAATGCCGAGATCGAATCATACACTGTGACATCAAACCAGAAAATATTCTGTTAGATGAGAATTTCTGTCCCAAAGTTTCAGATTTCGGACTAGCTAAGTTGATGGGAAGAGAACATTCACATGTTGTTACAATGGTCAGAGGAACAAGAGGCTATTTAGCTCCAGAGTGGGTTAGTAACCGACCTATAACTGTAAAAGCTGACGTTTACAGTTATGGCATGCTTCTCCTAGAAATCATTGGTGGTCGGAGAAACCTTGACATGTCTTTTGATGCAGAGGACTTCTTCTACCCTGGATGGGCTTTTAAGGTCTAGCACTGAATTCCTTTCTTATTGATTTCTTAAACAACTTATTGATTTCTTATTGATCTGAAGTAAATTGAATCAATCTTGTAGGAGATGACAAAGGGAAATCCGACCAAAGTTGCAGACAGAAGACTAGAAGGTGCAGTGGTAGAGGAAGAACTAATGAGAGCATTGAAAGTAGCATTTTGGTGCATTCAAGATGAGGTTTTCATGAGACCTACAATGGGAGAAGTAGTGAGGATGTTAGAAGGTTCAGTGGATCATATCAACATGCCACCAATGCCACAGACAGTTTTGGAGTTAATTGAAGAAGGCTTAGATCATGTATACAAAGCCATGAAGAGAGAATTCAATCATTTTAGTTCCTTCACCATCAATAGCCATCCTTCAACTCATGCTACATGTAGTTATTCCACAATGTCACCTAGATGATGATCAAGCTCTAGACCAGAAAACAATTTTGTTTGAATATAATGCAGCTTTAGTTGCTGGAAATTGCCAGAGCCTGACAAAGAGTTTGACTAATCTTATGTTGTCTGTATCTACAAACTAAATTTCACCATATTTTTGTTAATCCATGAAATTCATTGTATTTGTTTTTCTATGGCAAGAACATTCATAAACAGAGACTAAATTTTAATGAATATTTGCTTTCTACCTGAATAAAGGACTAATTATTGCATGGTCAAGATACATGCATATGCATAGACTTTTTTTTCACTCCGGGTTTGACAATGTTTGTATCGTTTTTCTTTCCTAATATTTCAAAAACTTGAAACTAGATTGGCCCTACTTCGAAACAGTAATTAATTTTTTTTTTTTTTCGGTGGAATTCATTACTCGGAAAGAGTAATTTAATTTGTTTTTTGTTCTCATACTATTTGTAGTAGAAAGAGATCGGTTGAATTGGTTAGCTACTTAACATTTCTACACTGTTACATAATAAAAAAAAGTTTAGAACTAATAACAAGTAATCACATATTGATTAATTTAAACAAAAATTACCCTTTGTAAAATAAGCTTGTGCAAATCCTGAAAGAATTATGACACGTGTATACTTGGTTCCTTAAATACAATTCATTTCTATTTCAATTGCAAATACACAAATTGAGCAAGTTAAAACTAAAACCAAATAAATGTAACAAGATTTTACCTGAATCGGATGAACAAAACCACAATTAAATTACAAACCAGTTGGTGCCTCTTCTTCTTCCATCATGAATGCTCATCTCCATAAAATAACAACTAACAAGCATACAACCGAAGTGCAGTGAATGCAAGCAAAACAAAAACAGTTGGTTTGGTATTCAGCTTGATCGATTTTCTTATACATGAGGTTGAGCTCAATGTGGTTGAGGTTGAACTGGTACTATCTCTGATAAAACTTTGCGACAGCATCTTAGAAAGACAGGAAGAAGAGACCAGAGGATAGTATCATTGCAGTGAAAGGAATCCACCATTGATCTGATTTTGAAGACAATGGCGTTTGGAATGAGATTGCTATGAAGAATAAGCTTTGTTGTAGAAGGTGGGCTATTGTTCAGGTCAAGCAGACTTGTTCTTGCTTTTCATTGGTGAGCTTCAAGTTGTTGAACTCTGCCTCTAGCTCTTCCACGTTCACCATTATAGATACAACTTGAGGATTATAGGAACTACTAGGAACAAATATACTAAGCATATCTAATATTATATGCATCGCTTACAAGCCCCAGTAGTTGTTACATTGCTTTGCAATTAATTTATTAAAATAAAAATTGACATGTTTGAGTACTTTTCACATGTTTCATAGCAGGTTAGGTTAGTAGCAATTTCGTATAAGTCTGTCTATAAACATCTATACCTGAAATTGACATTTTGGGCCGGAGTGGAATTACCAAAATTTCTATTTCTTATCATTGCCGATCTAATAACATTTAATTAAGTATATTTAGAATTTTAACCAAAAAAAAAAAAAAATGGAAAATCCCTTTTTTTGGGTAAAAAAGTGAAAATTCTTAATTGGAATATACAAGTGCACGAAAGAAAGACGAAAATGGCATTTGGAATCTTTTTGGAAATAGAACAAGCAATTAAGGTGCATACAGCTTAATAGATTGTATAAAGAATCACCGAATCATTTTAGTTGGGCTGTCCGCTTTGTTGTCAACCGTCCAGACTCCGGATTACCAAAAAGCCCATATAACATAATTTAAGCACCAAGCCAATGTGTCTAATTCTTTTATTTTATTTTATTTTTCTAATTATGTGTTTTCTTCACTGCACGCAAGCTCTGTATCCTATTTTCCCTGTAATCAATCAAATCTCCAAGAAAAAGGAAATTATACAGGACAGGAAGACCTCAACTCTGCAACTACAAACCGCAGGCCGTCCCTCCGGTTCGCCTGCAGTTACGAAGGTACAGTTCTCATAGTTGTTTAATCTATTAACTTCAATTATACTCAAATCTAGATTTCTAAAACACCTCCTTGTGATTCTTATAATTCAAGCTTGTATTGCTTTCTGAGATTGTTGGGCATTGATCGACCTGTGTTTTTCACTCCAGGAAGTGAGAAGATAAAAGAAAAAATGCATTTTTTCCTATTAAAAATTGAATCTTTTTTTTTTTTCTTGATAACTTTTTATTACAATTTTCAAACCCATTTTCGATTTTTCTATAAACGTTTGGACTTCATGCACTGAAGGGTTTTTTGTAAACCAGGATGGAGAATATGCAGTATGCTGAGGAGCTTGTGAGGGAGTTTCTTGTTTTTAGAGGATTTACCAACACTTTGCAAGCGTTTGATTCTGAGTTATCAACGGATATTGGTAAAGGGTTTCAAGTGGATAAGATTATAGATTTAATCTTCTCGGTGTATGTTCCTAAGTTTCAGGCAGAAAAACTAGTTGGTCTGCTGAATTTCTTCAAGCAGTGTCTCTCTCCATCATCTGAGAGAATATTTGTTGCTACTCTGTGTAAATTGGAGGTCTCTATTCTACGCTACTATATTGTTCATGCTATACAGTCAGGAAGGAGGGACAAGGTTGTTGAGTTTTATGGATTGAATGGGGATGACCTGTTGCAAAAGGGCCAGGACTGGACCCCATGGTTTGGTGGGTTCTCTCTATTGTTCTTTTCTATTTTGTTCTAATGATTTATTGTCTTCTTTGTTTATGATATTGGGAATGTGTTGCGATGTAGCCATTCCATATGTAAAGAATCCGAGCTCGGACCCGGAATTTCGTACTTATTTCTCGAAGGAATGGTATGAGGCGCTGCATCTCTCTGTCAGGAATTTCTTTAGTGAGATCTTCAATGGTACTCATATCCTTTCAGAATAATTTGTATATAAATATTGTTTTCTGAGAGAAGGCTAGAAGGCTAGAAGGCTGCTGATGTCTTTATAATTTGTTCTCTGCACACTCCTTAACTTTATTGTGTATCAAAAACTACTGTAGTATAGAAACCAGTTTGTTCTGGTAAATCTTTCGTCATCTTATGTTGAGTTTTTATGTTTAAGACACAACCGCTACTACTTTGTTCATTCTATAAATATACAACTTTTTGAGCCTCATTAGTGAAGAAACTGACTTTTTTTGAGCCTCATTAGTGAAGAAACTGACTTTTGCTGTTCCATTTGCTCTATACATACTACTGAGAGAATGTTCTGAACATATGTTTACTTATGAGCTCAAATGGACTAAAAAAAAAAAAAAAATGACTTTTCTTTTGTTAGGATGTGATGTTTGAAATTTGATGGTTAAAAGGAATATCCTATCTTTGGAGTACTATCTTCCACATCATGCATCTATTTTTACGTTTGATGTCTCTCCTAAAATAAGAAGAAACCGTTTTGCATTGTACAAAATATTTTATTGTAGTATATGACTACTTGTGATTTAAAGAATATGTCCTTGACTAAACAACGCATCCCTGCGCTGTTGAAGATCAGTTCAGAAAAGAGTACTGTCAGTCGCCTGAAAAAAGACATCAAACAGCTCAATCTTAAGTTGTCAGAACTTCAAGCTTTATTAGAGGAAAAAGAGGCTCAATTATGTCTGTTAAGAAGGTAAGAGCTTGTATTATCTTTTCTCCCTTGAAAGCATGCTGGTTCCTATACAGGTTTATTTATATATTCATTTTATAGGAACGTAAAGCTTTTGTAATATAAGTTATTGGTTTTAATTTTTTTTTTTTTTGGAATTCAGTAATGTTCCATCATTAATTGATGCAAGCATTGAACAAACTAAGAGTTTGTCAAGTGTGGTGCATGAGGAAAAGCTTCATATATCCAGGGATATTCAAGAAAGTTGTCCTCCTACCGTCATACAAATGGATGAAGCAAATGTAGGTCGAGAATGGGTTGTTTCTGGTCCTGTGGGAAATCAATATGAGTTTGCCATGTCAAAATCTGGTTATGATGGAGATTCACCGTCAACACCGTCAAATATTCATGCAAGGGATTGTGGAATTGGTGATACCAGTCAATTGCTTCAAGATAGTAGCTACATTGGTATACATCTGTTACTAATATCATTTAGCTTCGTGTATTGAAATTAGTGCAGTAGCTGTTGTACAAGCTACACAAAGTTGTTTATATGTGTGTGGGACCTGTTTACATGGAGTTCATAACCGAGAATGTTTATTATAAAGTTTATCTTTAAGTGTAGTGACTGTAGACATAGCCGTAGGTTAGGATAATGCTTAAGAAGTTATTTTTTAATTATTAAGTGTACTGTGCCAGAAAATGGCAGGGAAAGCCACGTAGAAGAATTACCTGAAGTTAGAGTTGACTTCCAGGTGACATTGATTAATCCTTTTCCCATCTATGTTGTGAATCTTTATTTTAGATAGATGGTATATTCCTTACATATGCTTTTGTAGTTTTAACATTCAGAACATGGTTTTCAGGAGACATTTTTGGGGCACACAAGTCCAATCAGTCGATGCCGCTTTTCGGCCTCTGGGAACAATATAGCCAGTGCTTCTATTGATGGCACAGTAAGGTAATTGTTGAAAGTAGGTTATAAATATACAGATAAACTGCAGATGAAAATAATGTGAAATGCGTTTTTGATGAAAGGAAATAATGTGAAATGCTGAATCAGAGAGCTATGTGATTCCATTGGTTCCTGTTCTCTATCGTGTGCAAATGTTCAGATGCCTGGGTCATTTGCCAAATGAATATTATCATATCTGTCTGTGCCTAGGTGCCATGTTGATTAAACTCTAGGTTGTTGCACATGATGGATAAGGCCTATGGCCTCATTTCTTTCCATCTTTCAACTGCTTTAATTTTTTACTTCAAATTTACAATAATTATTTGTCTTCTGGGTATATGTAACATAGGATATGGACATATGATTCATCAACTCCTGCATCTAGAAATGCAACCATCTATTGTGGAGCAGAGATTATGTCATTAGACTGGGAGTGTAAATCTGACAGATTGGTATGTGAGTTGGAATTTTAAGGTGGACACATTTGTGGCTTGACATTAGATTGACGATTTAATTATTTAAGATTGAAACTATGCGCTTTCTAAGTATTGTTGTTCTTTGTTAAAAAAAAAAAAAAAAAAAAAAAGCTGCTCATAGGCACTGCTGATGGAGGCATTAAAGCATGGAATGTCGATGCAAAGAGAGTTGTCTGTGATCTCAACACAACTGAGACATTTCCAAGGTTCTTCTTAGAATAATTCATGTTAGTATGTTCTTTTCTGCTGGCTTTGATTCACCTTTCACCCTCTTCTTTCTCTGCTGCAGTGTATTGGATATAAAGTGCAGCCCTGTGGAGCCAATTTTTGTTTCTGCAGCAGCATCCAGAGGGTATGTTTTAACATTTGCAGCAGCCCTGTTGTAACTTTTCATTTGGACCAAATTGTTATATGTGCATTGTGCTGTGAAAATGACTTTAAAAGAGGACATAGGTAAACACTGTTCTGTTAACATTGATCCCCATCATCCTGTGGTTTAGGAGATTGATTCATGGGTTGTTATTTAATCATATTTATTGGGGTGTGTGTGTGTTTTGTTTTCTCACTCGTGAATGTGAAAGATTTGAGGAATTTAATATCTTTGTAGGCATGGCTCAGGTTATATTGATAATTTGGGGTTCGCTTCATTAACTGTATGGAACATGAAGACATGGAAGGCCATGGTATGTGCTTGTGTGACCTGGAACATCTTGTTTGCAAGCAATTGCCATTGTTGCATTTGATGCCTTAATAATTTTTTGCATTTCATGAAGTCAGTCCTTCCTCTTGGTAAAGATCCACCTGCAATTACATCCCTAAGTTTCAACCACAATGGGAAGATCTTAGCAGCCTCTGCAACTGATGGAATGATTCACATGTTTGGTATCCTTGTATGACAATTTTTTGGTCTTTTATACATGCCTGCAATCGGATGGTAGATCATATTGAATCCAAAACCACATCTTATCATTTTCTGTAATTAGGAGGGTGGATAATATTAGTTGAGAACCATGTTTTTGACTTTTTTTACAGTTAAGGCACACACAAGAAGGGTATATATAAGGAGTTTTTGTCTTCTTAAATGGTTGTGATGATGAACAGCAGAGTTTGTGTGCCTAAATGCCAGGATATGGCCATGCATAAACCTTAACAATGAATAGACATGTCTGCTGGTCTGCAAATTACTGGATGGCCTGCTCATGATTCTGCTATAAGCTCTATCCTTTTTGGCCCAGATGAAACCAGCATTTTCAGCTTGGGCTCAGATGGAAAGGCAAGTTCTTTTGCATTGTTTATGGCTTGAATTTAATCAGGCAATGGGATACTGTTCTTTTTTCTCTTGAAATTTGTATATGCTAGAATTCTACCATTTTATTCCAAGTGTGTACTTACACAGGATTCGTTATCTGATGCCAGATTTTTGAATGGAGTTTGCAAAACCAAGGTCAAGTGCTTTGGTCAAGGAATTGTAGCAGGTACATGCATTACTTGGAACCATGGAACCATAGTGTCAACAGTAGATATATTGCTTATGCACCAGATTGACCAACTGATTTCAATGGGCAGTGTGTCGTAGGATTGGGACTGAATAAACCAGTAACAATTTTTGATGCTAAGCATATTCACACTGTGGAACAAGTGTCTTAGCAAATTGCTTATCATACTGTTACCTTGAAACTACTTGTCATACCGGTTAGGCTTACAGGACTGTAGTAGAGAAATCTCTGTGACATGCCCTTCAACAATGTAGGTTCTGTGACCCTGAGAGCTCAAGACATTGCAGACATGAAATGGCTCTAGATGCTAATGGGAAGAGACTATTGGTTACATCTGGTTTAGTAAGAGCACCAATATATCAGGTTGAACTCTTTCTCTCTCTCTCTTTCTCTCTCTCTTTCTGTCTCTGTCTCTGTGTGTGTGTGTGTGTGTGTGCGCGCGTGCGGAAGCGGACCATATTATTGATATGTAGCCAACTTGTCGTATTGTTTTGTCTGAAAATTTCCAGACTGCTACTATTCCTGATCAGATTGTGCTTCTGTCATTATTTAAACTTCTGTTTCCTTAACTTGGCTTAGGTTCGAGGTCATACAAATGGGTTGAGAACACTCCCACACGCTGCTGCTATAACCACTGTAGATTGGCACCCGACCTTGCCTCTTTTCTTGACAGGATCAGCTGATAATTCTGTGCGAGTAACATCTATTCTATGAATGCTTCATTAGTTATCTTTTTCTTACATTCTTGTCCGGCTTGATGTTAAAGAATGTGAATTCTAGGTTGGTGGCTTAATCCTGGTTTCATGCATCTGAGCAGGTTTTGTTGTATTTTTGCTTTGTTATTTGTTTAACTTTTTGTTCTGTAAGTGAGCCGTTTTCTCCATAATATAGTAATATCATTTCAACAAGACCATTTGTTTTCTTCATGGGTGTGTGTACCAAAAGGGAGAGTGAGTGGTGACGTTTTTTTTTTTTTTTTTTTTCCTCGGTAGGTGGTGACGTAGCTTCAATATTTCTCAGAAAAAAAAAAAAAAAAGGAGTGGAAATAATGCATATATAGGCATGAAAAAATGTGCTGGAAAGAACTAAGTATTTTCCTCTTTGTTGGAATCGAGTAGGTTGAAAAGACAACTTGTTGGGTAAAATGAACATTCATTAAGCCGTTCAGATCAAACCCACATTATGAAGTTATAGACGACCTTTATGGGGTCAACTATGAAATTGCACTTTTTTTGTTTTTCTCCATGGTCTCTTTTATTTTTATCATGGATGGAGTTCCTATAAATACTTGGCTTGAAAACAAGCGTGATGCAACAATTTCTTTATATATTACAAATTTCCCATGCTAGATTAGAAAGCAAATCAAAACATGAATGTAGGATTCCATAACTACTACACAAAACAAAGCATGAGCACTCGCAAAGAAAATAAAAAACAAAGCTTGCATGCACAAGTCATTCTTTTATAGACTATGGCAACTATACTTTCGCTGAACAAGTTTGAACTTAGGCGAGGAACCCTCAAGTAGTTTCAGCGCTAGATATATGGCTTACCACCAGTGATTCTGAGATAAATTCTGGCTCCTAATTCGTCTATGTACTGAGTATACGAATGCTTCCAACGTACATTCAGCAGTAACAATCCACAAACTCCGGAAAAGGACAGCATAAATCCAATTGCTGCACTCTCATAACAAAACCATGAATGCTCAGTGTTAGTTTTTGCAGCTTCTGGCACGTTATGTTCAGTGTTAGTTTTTGCTGCTTCTGGCACGTTATGTTCCTCATCTCCAGGACACTTCTTTGGCAGGGGGACGCCACAAAGATCTTGATTTCCTTCATATGTAGATTTGTCGAAGCTCTGCAGCTGTGTACCACTTGGGATTGACAGACTGTTATGAGACAAATCCAAGGTGCCTAGATGGGTTAGTTGGGACAGGCTAGAAGGGATTCCACCAGAAAGTTGATTCCTTGATAAATCAAGAGAATCTAGTTGCTTCAACTTGCCAATTTCTCGAGGGATGGTTCCTGTCAAGAAATTTCCTGATAGATTTAAACCGATGAGTCCTGTAAGATTTGTTAGTTGTACTGGAATGCCTCCTGTCAAATTGTTACTTGAAAGATCCATGGCTTTTACTAATCCAAGATTTTTACTATAAACTAGCCCCATTTTCTTTAGCATCAGGTGAACATTATCAACATATTCAGAACCATAACCTGAAGAACTCCCATTGTTGTACTGGATGTAAGAATAGACATAAATATTTAATTGTTGCATCGATTGGACTTTGTTGTTCAGCCATAGAGGTGAGATTATTGAGGCATCGTGGTATAGTTCCTGAAATTTTGTTATGAGAAAGATCCAACACCTGAAGAGATGTAAGATGACATAACTCGGGAGGTATAGTTCCACTGAACGAGTTTGAACTTAGGACAAGAATCCTCAAGGATTGCATTCCCCCCAACCATGTTGGTATACTTCCAATTAATCGGTTGTGTCCAACATCTATTACCACCAATGTACTACACATCCTCAAAGAAGGTAGCTCCCCAACAAAATTGTTGCCGCCTAAATGCAATGTACTAACTAATGGAAGCAATCCTATGGAATTAGGAATTGTCCCAGACAAATTATTATTTGCCATATTAAGCACTATCAAATTTTCAAAGGGTGTCCAACATGTGGGAAGGCTTCCAAACAGCAAATTATTGGAAAGGTCCAAATAATTTAAAGTTCCAGTACTGATTGTGCATAAGAAGGATACAGATCCATGGAATGAATTATTGGAGAGATTTAGAGTTGTCAAATTTGAAGGAAATGCTGATAAAGGACCACTGAACTTGTTATGACTCAAATCTATAGCAGGGAAACCAACTGTTACGGAATTGGGAGAAAAACAAATAGCAACGGAAACAAAGAAAACGAAGAACAAACACACAATTTACGTGGAAACCCTTGACGGGTAAAACCACGGGCAGGGAGAAGCAAATCCAATATCGGAAGATTGGTACAAAGGTGAGCCAAATTTCGAGATACCCTAAAACCCCCAATTACAGCCGAACAAAAATATATATATATATATAGTACGGAAGAAACCCTAAAATTGAACAGGTCCATACCGGAAGAAACCCTATCGGCCCAAGACCTCCGCTTCCACCACAGAGCCCCAAATTTTTCTCCAAAATTAGTTTCACCAAATGGGTCGCACCGTGAGCTTTTCGGGTCGGGTCAACAAGAATTCGGGTCACTAACTCTAACAATCTCCACCTTGACACGAATTCCATATAAGGAATGAAAAAACATACAAAACTCCAATCTTCGATAAAAGTTGCCATCCTCTTCCACAAAAAGCCCCTAAAGGCAAAGCTCAACAACAAACACCAACCAAGTCCAAGCAATGCTCAAACTTGGCTACTGGAAGTGCCTTGGTCATCATGTCAGCAGGATTATCATGAGTACTCACCTTGCTGACAACAATATCTCCACGAGCAATAACATCACGTACAAAATGATACCGAACATCTATATGTTTTGTCCTCTCGTGAAACATCTGATCCTTGGTGAGATAGATAGCACTCTGACTATCACAATTGATGACCGTACTCTCCTGCTTAGAGCTTAACTCACCTATCAACGCCTTTAACCAAATAGCTTCTTTCACCGCTTCAGCTATAGCCATATATTCAGCTTCTGTAGTTGATAGTGCAACTGTTGCTTGCAAAACAGACTTCCAACTGATAGAAGTATCTCCAAGAGTAAATACATAACCAGTAGTGGACCTCCTTCTATCAAGGTCCCCAGCAAAATCTGCATCAACATATCCATTTACACCCTCCTTACTTCCACCAAACTCTAAACAAGTGTTAGTAGTGCCTCTCAAGTACCTTAGAATCCACTTGACAGCTTGCCAGTGTTGTTTGCCAGGATTAGCCATATACCGGCTCACAACACTAACAGCATGTGCAATGTCAGGACGGGTACACACCATAGCATACATCAAACTACCAACAGCACTAGAATAAGGAACATGTGACATATACTCAATATCTCTATCCGACTGTGGTGACATATCAGCAGACAATCTAAAATGAGTAGCTAATGGAGTACTTACAGGTTTAGCGTTCTTCATTCCAAAACGCTCCAGAACTTTCTCAACAAAAGATCTTTGAGTCAAGAAAAGTTTACCTGCAGATCTATCTCTCTCAATCTCCATACCAAGAATCTTCTTTGCCGCTCCCAAATCTTTCATCTCAAATTCACCACTCAATTCTGCTTTCAATCTGTTGATATCGGATTTCTTCTTGGCCACTATCAGCATATCATCAACATAAAGCAACAAATAGATAAATGAGCCATCTTCCAACTTCCTAAAATACACACAGCTATCATATTGGCTTCTAGAATAGCCATGGCTAACCATAAACCCATCAAACCGCTTGTACCACTGACGAGGGGATTGCTTCAAACCATACAAGGACCTTTTCAACAAACACACATGATCCTCTTTTCCTTCAACCTCGAAACCTTCGGGTTGCTGCATATAAATTGTCTCCTCAAGCTCACCATGCAAGAAAGCGGTCTTCACATCTAGTTGCTCCAACTCTAAATCATGCATAGCAACTAGCGCTAACAAAGCACGAATAGAAGTATGTTTAATGACAGGGGAAAATATATCATTAAAATCAACTCCCTGTACCTTTGAATACCCCTTCGCTACTAGACGTGCTTTGTACCTCGCATCTTCAACACCAGGAATGCCTTCTTTCTTTTTGTAGACCCACTTGCATCCCACAATCTTCTTACCCTCTGGAGGTAATGCCAACTCCCAAGTGTGGTTCTTATGAAGCGACTCCACCTCTTCCTGCATAGCAATTAACCACTTTGCAGAATCCTCACATGAAATGGCTTCATAATAGTTGCAAGGATCACTGGGACTCTCGATCTCCTATGCTGCAACACAAGCAAAAGTGACATAGTCAGCTAAACTAGAGGGCTTCTTGATCTCCCTGCGAGGTCTATCCTTGGCAATCGAATGCTCCTGCACCTCCTCAATTCTCTCTTCTTCCACATGAGTGGGTGTCTCAAATGGGCCTGAAACTGAACCATTCTGTGAAGTACTTACTTCCTCCACCCTAAACTCCACCTGCTTTGGCATACTGTCTGAAACAATGAGCTCCTTTTTCGGATGCAGCATTGCCATCTCATCAAACACAACATCCCTGCTAATCACAACCTTAGATGACTTTGGATCAGGAAGCCAAACTCTGTATCCTTTTATACCCTGCGGGTAACCAAGAAATATGCCCTTATTCGATCTAGGCTCAAGCTTACCATCATTAACATGAACATAGGCAGGGCATCCAAACACCTTCAAATCTAAATAATTAGCAGGTTTTCCAGACCATACCTCTTCAAGAGTCTTGCAATCGATTGCTGCCGATGGAGAACGATTCACCAAGTAGCAAGCTGTAGCAGCTGCTTCTGCCCAAAATTCCTGTGCTAACCCAGAATTCGACAGCATGCATCGGACTTTCTCCATAAGAGTTTTGTTCATCCGCTCAGCCACACCATTTTTCTGCGGAGTTCCTCTAACTGTGAGATGTCTAACAATCCCTTCGTTTCTACAAAACTCATTGAAAACACCATCATAGAACTCCAATCCATTATCTGTACGAAGGCCCTTCACCCTTCTTTCCGTCTACTTCTCTACCAAAGCTTTCCATTGCTTGAAGATAGCAAATACGTCATTCTTGTGCTTCAAAAAATATACCCAGACCTTCCTGGAGAAATCATCAATGAAGGTCAACATATATCTGCCACCACCCTTAGAAGCAGTACGTGCGGGTCCCCAAAGATCTGAATGAATGTAGTCTAGAGTACCTTTGGTTTTGTGAATTCCAGTACTGAAGCTAACTCTCTTCTGCTTCCCAAACACACAATGTTCACAAAACTCCAACTTCGAGATACTCCGATCACCAAGCAAACTCCGTTTGCTCAACATCGCCAAACCTTTCTCACTCATATGGCCCAATCTCATATGCCACAAACGAGTAACATCCGAATCTGACATGGACACTGAAACAGCAGCCGACCCCATTACCACAGAACCTTGTAGCCTGTATAATGTACCAACCAGGCTAGCTTTCATCACCACCAAAGCACCCTTCAGAACCCTCAAAACTCCACCTCCACCAGAAAAAGAACAACCAGACTTGTCCAAAGCAGATAAAGAAATTAAATTTTTAGACATATCTGGAACGTGACGTACCTCAGATAGTGTTCTGATAATTCCATCATGCATCTTCACCCTTACAGTTCCAATGCCGATGACACAGCAAGGATGATCATCTCCCATCAGCACAACACCTTTATCCACCGGAACATAAGAAGAGAACCAATCCCTATGGAGACAGATGTGAAACGAACAGGCTGAATCCAAAATCCATCCCTGCTTGCCCGAACTATCCTCAGTCACTGAATAAACATCTCCATCTTCAATTTCCTCATGTGCGACACTGGCTTCGGCATGTTCCTTACTCTTTTCATTATTTTTATTCTGAAGCTTATGACATTCAGTTTTGATGTGCCCCTTTTTCTTACAGTAGTGACAAATAAGGTTTCTGAACCTTGACTTCGATCTTGGCCGACTACCACCATTGTTATTTTGATCTCTAGATGATGTTCTACCTCTAACAATCAAACCCTCTCCTCCGGAACTCCCAAAATTATTGTTATCCGAACTGCTGGTCAACTCCTTATCAAACAACTCCTTAGAATATAAAGAAGCTTTCACGTCCTCCAATTTTAGGATTTTATTACTGTAAATCAAAGTCTCCCTAAAATTTTTGTACGATGGAGGTAAAGAACGTAGTAGCATTAGGGCCTGGTCTTCATCATCATATTTAATGTCCATGTTCGCCAGATCCAACAAAATAGTAGAAAAGTCATCTATGTGTGTTTTAATAGATGTACCTTCAACCATAGAAAGGGTGTATAGACGGTGCTTCGCAATCAGTTTCGTTGTGAGATTCTTTGTGATGTACAAAGATTCCAACTTGTCCCATAAGTCCTTTGTTGTCTTCTGATCAAGGACCTCCTTCAAAACTTCATTGGACAAGCATAGCTGAATGGTGGATAGGGTACGCTCATCAACCTCGGCTTTCTTTTCGGCATCCCACGAAGACGGCATCTGCTCCTTGCCAACCAACGCCTTGTGTAAACCATTCTGTGTCAAAATCGCCTTCATCTTGACTTGCCACATGGAGAAACTCATGTTGTGCTCAAATTTCTCAATGTCGAACTTTGTTGCCATGATCGAAAAAAAAAAAAAAAATTCCCAAATAGATCGACGAGGCTCTGATACCACTTGTTACGGAATTGGGAGAAAAACAAATAGCAACGGAAACAAAGAAAACGAAGAATAAACACACAATTTACGTGGAAACCCTTGACGGGAAAAACCACGGGCAGGGAGAAGCAAATCCAATATCGGAAGATTGGTACAAAGGTGAGCCAAATTTCGAGATACCCTAAAACCCCCAATTACAGCCGAACAAAAATATATATATATATATATAGTACGGAAGAAACCCTAAAATTGAACAGGTCCATACCGGAAGAAACCCTATCGGCCCGAGACCTCCGCTTCCACCACAGAGCCCCAAATTTTTTTCCAAAATTAGTTTCACCAAATGGGTCGCACCGCGAGCTTTTCGGGTCGGGTCAACAAGAATTCGGGTCACTAACTCTAACACCAACAAACCTTGAGGATAAGTCTGGCACCATGCCGTTGATCTGGTTGTAAGATAGATTCACATATCTCAACTTGTAAGACATGTCCCAAAACCAGTTGGGGATGGTGTCTGAAATGCTTGCATTGGATATATCCAGGTGCCGTGGTTTCTTTTGGGTTTGAAGCCATTGAGGAAACTTTGATCCCGATACTTTGCAGGAGCTCAATTTCAAAGTGTCCAATTGAAATGTGGGAACCCAAGCTGAACTGAAGTTCAATGAGAATGAATTGTAAGAGAAATCCAACTCTTTTAGGAGGGAGAAATTCAACAAGTGGGCTTGGGTGATGGTGCCATCCAAAGAATTTGAAGAAACATCCAAAACCTCAAGCTTGGACAGCTTCCCTACACTTAAGGGGAGATTCCCATTTAAGTGATTGTTGGACAAACGCAACTCCTTCAAGGATGGGAGTTTGGCAAAATCAATAAGCACCTCTCCACTGAGATTATTTGATGATAAATTAAGTACCTGCAGACTCTGAAAATTCTCCAAGGATTTTGGTACGATCCTTTCTAGGTGATTGTAAGAAAGATCGAGATGAACAAGTGATATTGCTTTCTCCAAAGTGTGATGTGGAAATGAACCGCGTAAATCATTAAAAGAGAGGTCAAGAAAAACAAGGCTGTTGGCATGTCTCAACAACGAAGGAAATATCATGGAGGTGATTTGGTTATCACTGAGATCAAGGAATGAAAGTGAAGCAGAGGAATTAATATTGAATAGAGTTGGAGGAGGAGTCACAGTGGAAAGCCCACATTCTCTTAGACTCAAATGCTGTAGAGAAGGGAGCATGTTAACCACTTGCAGCCAATCCACAGCCTTGCTTAGATTCACACCGTCCATGTCCAAGTGTCTCAGAGATGGAAGATGGGAGAGCCAATCGAGATTTTTGGCCTCCAAGTCAGTGTTTCCCCTGAGATCAAGTGAAATTAAATTCGACAAATTTCCAAACTGGCTTGGTATTGTTCCACTCAAACCACCATAAGAGAGATTTAGATATCTCAAATTAGAGAAGGAAGTGATCAACTCGAGGAAGTTGGTGTTATTGAAATATCGGAAACTCAAGTCTAAATAATTCAGATATTTCAACTCCAACAGTGCATTGTTCATCTCACCACTTAAGATGCAGGCTTGGGGTGCAAATCTCCTCTGAGTGTACCCCAAGCAAGTCTCCTCTGAGTGCAGATCAAGCATGACAACATGACCTGTTGAATTACTGCATCGGACTCCTTTCCAAGATATGCAACAATCTTCAGTGCTTCCCCAGGAAGAAAGCGAACCTCCTTCGTCTTCAAGGCCCTGTTTGAACTTGAGGAGTGCTTGCCTCTCCTTCTCGATGCACCGAATATTGTTGGAATAATTAGTACCAAAACTTGAACCCAAAACTGAAACTGTGCCTGCTACAATTGATACAAGCACAAGTTTCAGCAAGAGCTCGTGAAAACAACCACCCATGGATATATGGTTGTAATACATTGAGTAATTTGTAAATGTGAGAGTTAATATAATATTTGATCTACTTCAAATTGAGAGAAATAACTCTTTTTATAACCATAAGGAGCAACCTTGCTCGTTCTATCTATGGATATCCCAAGACAGTACTTCAGTTTCCTTTTTGTAAAACTTTAAATAGTTTATTACACAAATACGTTAATTTTATTCACCAAGATTGATTCAAAAAAGCCAAAAGGAGTCGAAAGACGAGTAGAATAAAGTAGTCTGAAAACGAGTAAAATTATTTCGGCCCGCCAGACGTTATATAATATGCAGGAGAGACGTTAATTCTCATGCGCCCAAAAAAAAAAAAAAAAAAAAAAAAAAAAAAAACATTATCGTTCACACTACGAAGCTGACACAGACTCAACTTATATTTATATATAAATTATTGCTAATTAATTTGATCTACTTTTTAACACGTCCATGTACATGTTGCATATGTGCACTAATTAATTAGCCATATTTTCAGTCCATCTCTTCTACGAAATTGGCTGGAGCACCATGGAAGAAACTTAACAAAAAGTTTGATATTCCAAGATTCGTATCTCCCGGACTATCATTTTATTTATTTAATTATTAGGTATATGACTAAATGTTATGTCCACTTTATATCCGTATCCCCTTGCGGCTGCTCATTTTCCAATTTAGCTCTTAATTAGTCATCTTTGATGCTTCACGTGCTTTCTTCAGCTCGCGTTTCACGTCCATTCCAGTCACTGTGGAAGTGCAAAAATAATATTTTCTGCTTTTCAAATTAAAGAAAGACCACTGCTATCTTAAAATAAAATAAAATAAAATAAAAATAAAATAAAAATAAAATAAAATGTAAGACCAAAACTTCGTTTCCCTTCGTTTTGAATTTTCTTTGGCCTGGGTTCTACATCCATTTTAATGTGGAATAAGGTTTTGTTAAAAAATAAATAATAAAATAATAAAATAAATAATAACTTGTAATTTTGGCAATTATTTGATTGGATGCTTAATGGTTAAGAAAGTTTTTTATTGAGTAGATTTAGTTGGCAATATTAGACTGATAATTTCTAAAGATGTTATGTTTGACGAGTCTGCAACATATAATTGGGAAAAACACTTTCAAAACAGGAGCAAAAATACTTGAAGAGGTTCCTATTCAAGATAAAGCAGATTCTCAACCAGTTTAAAATCCTGGTCCAAGCACAAGTTATCAAGAAACTCTAAGCCTAATCCAGATAATGGATATATGTTCAGATGATGAATCACAGTAAAAAATGGTTCGCTCAATCATAGATATTTGTGAATCTACTAATATGATATTTTTTACATGTGAGCCTTAAAATTTTGAAGAAGTTGCAAAAGAAAATATCTGGATTAAAGCAATGGATGAAGAAATTGCAACAATTAAAAAGAACGCTACATGGGAACTGGTGGATCTACCTAAAGGCAAAGATGTTAGTGGACTCAAATGGGTCTACAAAACCAAGTACAAAGAAGATGAAACAATTTAGAAATACAAAGTACGGCTAATCGCCAAGGGCTATTCCCAACAGCCAGGAATCAACTTTAACGAGACGTTTGCACCAGTTGCTCGAATGGAAACTGTTAGAACAGTTCTCACATTAGCAGCTCAAATGGAGGTACCACTCTATCAACTGGATGTCAAATCAACTTTTCTTAATAGAGAACTCAAAGAGGAAATATATGTGGAACAATCTATGGGTTAAACAATCAAAGAACAAGAAAATAAAGTCTTACGATTAAGGAAGGCGCTATATGGACTACTTGGAACAACCAAATTGATTAATACTTTAAGACAAAATAGATTTCAACGGGGTCTAAGTGAGCTTTTCTTATATGTCAAAAAAGAAGGTATTCAAGATATTCTCATTGTCTGCTTATATGTTGAGATTTGATTTATACTGATACTAATATAAAAATGGTAAAAGAATTCAAAGTGCAATAATGAAAGAATAAGAGATACTAGATCTTGGCCTAATGAAATATTTTCTTGGCATCCAAGTTTAACAAGCAAAAGGAGAAATATTTATTTCTCAACAAAAATATTTAGATGATCTTCTCAAATGGTTTCATATGGACAACTGTAAACTGGTGTCTGCACCAATGGTATAAAATGAGAAGTTGCATAAGGATGATGGCGTAGAGAAAGTTGATACAAAAAATTAAAGAAGCTTAGTTGGATGCCTCATTTATCTAACAAATATCAGGCCAGATATTGTCTTTGCTGTCAGTTATATTTTCAAATTCATATAGGAGCCTAATAAAAATCACTATACTACAGCAAAAAGAATTCTTCGCTATCTATAAGATATCAGAAAACTAGGAATTAAGAATGTTAGAGAAGCAGATGATAAGCTTATTGGATATACAGATAGTGATTGGATATGTTCTGTAGATGACCGCAAAAGCACCTTAGGATATTTATTATGCTCAGGTACAAAACCAATTTCTTGGTCATCAAAGAAGCAAAGGACTGTGACACTATCTTCAGTAGAAGCAGAATATATATCAGCTACAGATGCAACAAGTGAAGTAGTATGGCTTAGAAGAATTCTACCAGATATGCAACATGAAGAAAATGCTTCAACAATCATCAGGTGCGATAATATGTCAACAATAACCATAACAAAAAATTCAATGTTCCACTACAGGACAAAGCACACATAGATTCAACATCAGTTTACCAGAAATTTGGTTGAAAAAGAAGAAATTAAACTAGAACTTGTCAACACAACATAGCAACTGGCAGAAATGTTTACAAAAGCGACAACAATTAAAAAGCTAGAAATCTTCAAAAGCTATGCCAAAATTACAAATTAAAATGCGATGTTAAAAAAAAAAATAATAATATTTTGTAATTTTGGCAATTATTTGATGGATGCTTCATGGTTAAGAAAGTTTTCTATTGGGTAGATTTAGTTGGCAATATTAAATTGTGAAATTATATACAAGAACACGTGTTAGTTGATGTGTTAGAAATCAAGGCATGCTTGTGAGGCGGTTGGATTGTTAACTTGAATTAGAAAGCTTCTTGATGTTATTTTGGAACGCCAATGTGAATGAAGCCCAAAAATCCCGTTTAAGTGTTTTTGGCCATTACTTCCTTTACTCTTGGCCTCTCCTCTGATCTGTTTTTAATATCAATTCAATTAGTTAAATTTTTTCAAAACAATAAAGCTCCCGATTCATTTTTTCAATAGTTTCAGCAATTATCCAACAGGTTTAACTTGTTTTTGACTCTTGAGTCTTGACTTAACATTGTACGTTAGAAGAACCTTATAAAATAATTAGGTGGACACTTTCTTGGAAAAAAGGTAGTAGAAATAATGCACACACACAGGCATGAAATGACGAGCTTAATTGCAAACTCATCTCATGGCTGTTTACTCTTCATTTTAGTTAATAAATGTGGACAGCTGGTAGTCTTCGAACAGGGAAAGTTTTCTTCTTGCTAAACTCTGTCATGCCTTTGCTCCTTTGAGTTTCTAAGACCATTATCCTCTAATGTTTTACTGTCTTAAAATCCAACGCAAATTATAAATTTATATGACTTAAAGAGTCCACTGTGAAATTGCACACATTTTTTTTTTCTTTCTTTATTTTCCCTTTTCCTATATCACTTTTTATATATATGTGTGTGTGTATATATATATATATATATTATATGGATGGAGCTCCTGTAAAATACTTGTCTTGAAACAAGTATAACACAATAATTTCTTCATTTTTTAAAATTTCACATTCTAGACTAGAAAGCAAATCAGAACATTGACGTAGATCACTAGACCTCCTACAACATACTTTCTAGCTTTTCTGAAAAATATTAAAATGCATCTCTGGAAACTTCAGGCTCCTAAATAGTATAACAAAAGAAAAGAAAAATAAGGGTAAAAAAGATACTACAAGTCTACAACTTTGAAACATTTTGGCATGCTCAAATGTTTTGAGAACCATTATAATTTCTAGGACATTATTCTCTGGAAATTTGGATACAATATATTTTTTGATTACACACTGATTATCAACTGAAGTCCACAATACAAACAACACCAGAAACCCGAAATAATTATAGGCTTACTTACCTTCTAACTTACTGTCTCTTCTGCGTTGGTCTTGTTTTAGATGCTTTAGTTTTTGAGTATATCCAATCTTCTGTATCATTCAGGAACTTAAAATAGGCGTTTCTCCTAGAATGTTTGAGCAATAAAGGGCCATAAAGTCCCGAGAATCCTACAAAATATCCGATCCCTATAGTGGCACTGGAGCCTTCATCTGTCTCATCTCCTGGCACTTTTTTGTGAGAAGTTTTCCACAAAGTCCCTCATTTCCCATATAAGCAGGAGCATTACCCTGTGGTTGGTTGCTTAATGGAATTCTACCACTCAAGATGTTTTGAGACAAGTCCAAAACTCCAAGAAAAGTTAAATTGGAAAAGCTTTCAGGAATGTTACCTGATATCTGATTTCCTGACAAATCAAGTGATTCTAACATGTGCAATTGACCAAACTTTCTTTACAATGCTTCCATTCATTGAAAGAATATAGTTTTACTACAATACTGAATAGAAAATAATCCAAAATAAAAGTCTCCGATCAATAAAAGTATTTTATTAGGGAATATATACCCAGAATCTCATCTTTAATTTTGTAAAAACACACCTACCCCATTGCCAGAAAATAATCTAAAATAAAAGTCTTCAATCAATAAAAGTATTTTATTAGGGATCAATAAAAGCATTTTATTAGGGAATATGTAGCAAGCCTTCTCTGAAGGACGAGCAGATCAAGCATGATAACGTGACCTGTTGTATTACTGCATCGGACTTCTTTCCATGATATGCAACAATCTTCATTTCTTGCCCAAGAAGAAAGCATTCCTCCATCATCTTGAAGGCCTTGTTTGAACTTGAGGAGTGCTTGTCTCTCCTTCCCTATATATACACCGAGTGTTCTCAGAATAATCAATACCAAAACTCGAACCAAAAGCTGAAACTTTGCCTGCTACAATTGACAGAAGCACAAGTTTCAGCAAGAGCTGCAGGGGAAAACAGCCACCCATGTTATATATGGTAGTGATACATGAGTCTGAAAATTGGGAGAGTTAATAATATTTTGATGTAGCTCAAATTGAAAGAAATAAACCTTGTATAAGAAACACCATTCACCATATTTTCTATGGATATCGATCCCAAGGGCCAACGTTTCTCTCACTAATTTATTCTTTAACGTTTATCACACAAACGCACATTTTATTCAATTACAAGAATGATGGGATTGATACAAAAGTCAAAGAGTAGTCTTAATCGAGAAAATGAAGTCTCATCCCATATCATTTGCTTCTTGAACCTGTTTAAGAAATCAGGATTAGCCTTTGGACTTAGACTCTTGACAGTCGAGCTATATTTTCCCATTTAGCTTTTACTCATCTCTCATCCCTCACGTGCATTTTTCTTTTTCATTTTTTTTTGTTTTTTTTTTTTGTTGGGGCGTGGGTTTCATTTCACGTCCATTTACTCATGACTCATCATCTGGAAGTGCAAAATATTTTCTACGTTACTAAGCCCCCTACATTTTTTCTTTTTGTTCTCTACAATTGATTTTGTTTTCTTATTGGCGTGGGTTCCGCGTCCATGCATTTCACTATGGAAAATATTTTCTTTGCTAATGTCCTTAAGATAGAAAATTCCTGGAATACTTTTTGAAAATTTTATCAGCATAAAATCATCTCTTCAATCCAAAAGTGCTTGGGACTCCAAATGATTCGGTAAATAACATGATTATATATTATTGATTGAAAAATTTACAAGTTAACCTTTAAATGATTAAATGAAATTAATAATCTATTAATTAAATATTACCACCCTATTTGCAATGTCTAAATAAATTTGGCATTTCAAATATTATTATTATTTTAAAGAAGCATTATTATTGTTAATCTTCAACAACTAAAATTGTATAAAATCAACTAGGGGTCCAAACCTTTGGTTTACCATCTGGTAATTGAGGGTGAAAATTTTCTCTTTCCCTATACTTTAAATCCAAACATAGAATTTCACCCTTATTTTTAAAAGTAATTATTTTTTCATTTATAATTTTTGTTTATTTATTTATTTTTCTATTTCTTTAATGATGTGGCATTTCTACCAATAATAGATAGGAATGGAGGTAAAAATAAGACACATAATCCGGATACAAGACTGTAATATTTCTTATATTATCTTCTTCTTTTTTATTTTTATTTTTTGCTTTAAGTAATATTTCTTATATTATCACTGCTTTATAAGTACGTTATATATACAATATAGATATGAAAAAATTCTAGTACTCCCGGAGTACTGAATGAGTGGGAACTCCTTCCATTCATTGAATGACACGTGGACAATTTTATACATCAGCTTCATAACCACGTTGACATTCAAACGGAAAAAGCCTTTTCTCTTTCAATCGTCGTCAACAGGTTAGTCCATCTAATTTCCATCCAAAAAAAGCCAATCTCTTGGCCATCTTCAAACTTTTTTCTTCAATCAAATTGATTGAAGAGGTTTTTTATTCAATCAGTTCAAATGAATGTGGAAGAAACATTAGACTGCTGGAGAAAACCTCGAACAAACAAAAATAACTTAAAAGACCATTGAAGAAAATGTGAAAAAAGACCAGATTTACGATTTTTATTTTTTATTTTTTATTCTTTATTAAAAAAAAAAAAATGAAATATCAGATCTCACCATTAAGGGAAGAGGAGGGGGTTGCGGGGGAGGAATGCTTGGATGGAGGAAGAATTCAACAAGATTCCGAGAAAGTTTTTTCTTCTATGATTTTCACCGGTCAAACCACTTTCTCAACCAAATTTCAATAGAGTTTTTGATGGGTTACAATTTATGGTGTTGTTTTCTAATTGACAGCAGATGAATGAGGAGAAGATGAACTCTACCCCTTCAAATTTACGTTTGGAGCAGTTAAATTGGATAATCTGATATGGTTAAATTATCCAAATGTCATTCGTTGAATGGAAGGATTTCACACTAACGTCTTACTCCGGGATTACTAGAGTTTTTTTCCATATGGATATCGACTCATTGCCAATCATTGTACATATATATAACATGTTTAATGGTATATTTTAAAGCAGTAGCTTAACGTAATGATTCAGTTCTGTTTTTTTGTTTTCTTTTGTTTTCATATATATATGTCCTTGTTTTTCCATTGATATTTCACATCTGCAGCAATTGTTGTTTCGTCACCCAATTTGCTCCATGCTATGAATATGATATATATATATATATATATATATATATGCATGTTTATTCTATTTTTAAAGTTGTTACTATTTTGTCGCCAAGAAAGTTTTTACTTAACGAACTGAGTTCTTTTGAAGCTGTTAGTTAACGAACTGAATTTCATATATATGTCCTTGTTTTTCATTGATCTTCCACATCTGTATCAATAGTTATTTCGTCATCCCATGCAAAAGCTTTCTCCATGTGATGAATATGATATATATATATATATATATATATATGCATGTTTATTCTGTTTTTAAAGTTGTTTCTATTTTGTGGCGTTCCCTTTTTTCCACATATTCCACATCCTCATGTCCTTTTTTTTCCCATTTCTTCCACGTCTGCAGAAATCAGTTGTTTGGACCATCCCAAGCAAAAGCTGTTTTATGTGGTAGTTTTCATATATATATATATATATATATATATATTTGGGCTTTTCTAATTAAGGCTTTGTCGTTATGGCAAAATTGCATGACTTGTATACATACATATGTTCCAGCTCTATTTTTGTTTATTATTATTATTATTTGATGTGTTGTCGCCGGATTTTTCACCTCTTTACATGGAGAAAAACTTCAGTAATCCTACTCGCATGCATTTGTGGGACCTAGGTGCAAGTGCCCAACCAAATGCGAGGTGCACTAAGGTCTTTTTCCTTTCCATGGCCTGTAGTGACTAGTGAGCTCCTCAGCTAGAGAGGAAGATTAGTACTTGATAGGATTTACCAAAGTGTTAAATAATAGTGGTATACATTTATAGCTTAAATAGAGGGTGCTGACTTGTCGCAAAGGGCTGCGACCTATATCTAAGTGTAAAAAAGTGGGTCCCCCACGTGACCCCCAAAAGTGATGTTTTATATGGGCTTGGACTTGTTTCTCACATGGGCCTTTGACTCCTTCATTGATGTTTGGTTTTTAAGTTACACATTGGATTTATAGTTTTTAATGGGCTTAAACTAGGTAAAAGATATGCCCACAGCATGTTGTGACACATTTTTCCCTTTGGGGAATTTGGCCCAATACCCCTATAGGACCGAGCTTCATGAATTTTGCCCCCTCAATTCATTTCTTTTTTGATCTACCCCTCCAATCTTTTAAAATCCCAAAATACCCTTATGTTTTTTTTTTATATGTTTTTTTCTTTCCTTTCTTCGACTTTTCCCCTCCATCTCTTTATCCTTAGGAGCCCTCTGTTTCCTTTCATGAATCGGCCGGATTGTAAGCGTAGAGACTGCACGTTTTGAAGGAGATGGTGAAGAGGCAACTCAGAGAGAAAACTGCAGGATTTTAGAGAGCCCTAGGAGCAGAAGCAGAAGCAACAGGTAGGCAACAGCTCTAATTTTGATTTTCTTTTAGTGGTTTTGGGAATTTTTTTTTTTGGGAGAAATTGTGAAAGTTGTGTTCTATTTTTTTTTTTTTTTTAATAACGATGGTGGTAGGCATTTCTTGCTGAGAGATATGTATGATGATATGATGCTGGATGGAGTACAGCCAACTAGGGATACATTCCATTCTGTCATCAGTTAGTGGAAAGGTGCTTTCATGTTTGTTATCATGGACTTTCATTCTTTCTGGAATTTTCCGTTTGCTTGATTTTGTTTTGTTGCAGGTGGATAAGCAAAATGCTCATTTCTTTGGTGTTACGATCAACGAGCAACAAGCCAAGTGTGGTATTGTAGTAAGAGTTACTTCAAATGCACAAAGCAAATTTAAGGTATGTATATTTCATATTTTTGCATTTAAATTGTTTATATACCATGTTTGATGACTATGAACTCTCTCTCTCTCTCTCTCTCTCTCTGCATCTGCATTTTCTTTTGTGTTGCTGATGTGACATTAAATTTATAATCTAATTGCTTTATTTTCCAGTTACTTTATTTCGAGCAAGATGTGAATGGCGGTTATGGTTTGGCCCTACAGGTACCATATCTTCTTTCCTATTGTGTCTCCAATCCATTTTCCATTTTATAGTGCATATGATTTTTGCATTCTGAAAGCTGTCATGGTTGTTTAAAAAATTTGAAGCATAGATGGAGTCAACAGTGCCAATGATCATATACAATTGGTAGAAATGTTTTGTAATACTCTTGTCATGTTAAACTTTCTGCTGTTATATCCTTCAATTTCTAAGTACTATGCGTCTCTAATTTATTTTCAAAGCATAAAATTGTGGCTATGAAATTGTGATTTTGAATATCACACATGGGTAGAACTTAAAATTAGTAACCTACCTGTGAATGTGACAATGATGCTCAACTTCTCTTTTCAAGTGAATGCTTCTTCATCCAGCTTCCAATTTCCACACCAACCCTCTCCCCCCCACCACACCACCCCCCACCCCCCCCCCCCCCCCCCAAAAATGAAATCCACAGGTTTGGTCCTTGATGTATGTATTTGTATATATATGCTTCTTTTTTTTTTTTTCGTTTTTGTTTTTTTTCACATGGATCTGCATTAATTTTTATCTGCTGAATATTAGATTCTTTTAAGATTGGAAATTTTGTATAAAGTTACTTTGTGTTTTTATTTTTTATTTTTTTTTTCGCTAGCTATTACAATGTATTGCTTTGTGTTATAGGTTACTTTATACAACAGTTAGTTTGTTGATGTAGTGCAGATGAACTCTGTCACTGTTGAGTCGAGGCCAAAGTGCTTGGTTGGCATTATTTTTTATGGTTACCCTTCTTATTGTAGAATGTATGCAGAAGAAAGAAGTTACTACTTTTTCTCTAGGTGATTGATGAAATAGATGGAGCTCTTGGTGATGGCAAAGGTGCTGTGGAGGTTATTCTAAAGATGGTAATTGTGTGTTTTCCATTATTGAATGCTGCTTATTTATTAAATTTAATTGTCTGCACGCTTATTTGTGTTTTAATATAATTGTAGTTATAGTTATTTTATTACTATAATTGCTGTTGGTGATTAAATATTACTGCTTTCGTTGTTATCAGTTATTGTTGTCATGTATAATTCTTGTTTTCCTTAATGTTTAATGCAAACTGTCAGTTATTGCATTTACTTCATTATCAACATGAGAATCATAAGGGAAATTGACTGTTTAAACTCCATGGTTACACATTATATACGTTAACAGAAACGTCCATTTCTACCGAGGGTAATATATTCAGCTATGGTGGTTTTTATTTCCTAGTGCTCATTATATTTTTCACTTTTATTTTATGTTGTTCATATATTTTTGTGCAGATAAGAAGGCTCTCTAAAACCTTGCAGTTTTCTATCTGAGTCGCCTCTTCACCATCTCCTTCAAAACGCGCAGTCTCCACGCTTACAATCCGGCCGATGCGAAAGGAAACAGAGGGCTCCTAAGGTCTGGTTATGGATAAAGAGATGGCGGGGAAACGTCGAAGAAAGGAAAGAAAAAAACATATAAAAAAAAAACATAAGGGTATTTCGTTTCGTTTTCATGATTCCCTGGAAAATGGTACACCCGAAAGTTTATCATTCATATGGAGTTTCCTTTTCATGATTCTTTTCATGCAAACTAGATAGTATTTTTTGCTTATTGACAGCTAGTTGCTATCTGCAGGGTTCATATATTTGTTCAACCAACAGTTAATCGTGTTGTCAGCAGGTGATCCTTGACTACCATGGCTGATGTTTAATTGCTGTGACAATTTCAAGCCTTTCCATTTCTGATGGGGAACATTGGGTCAAGTCGGGATTGATACCAACAGAGGCTTTTGTAGGAGCTATAATATTATCTAGGAGCTGTAATATTCTCTAGGAGGTGTAATATTCTCTTGTTTTTATTCATAAAACACTTGTACAATTTCCTCTTGCTAATTCAGATTTTGTTTTTAGTTTTTGTACTTGATTCTCGTGTCAATATGATGTGTAAGGATCCAATTTCATTATTAAATTATCCATATTATTTGATATGTGGAGAAGCAATAAATAAGAAGGATGATAATTTAAATGGATGGTATCAATCACTTTTACATGAATGGCTCCATGGTAGTATGTCCAAATGAGACTTGTTAGGAGGGAATTAATAGTCTGGCTTTTGTAAACTATTTAAATACATGGATACCTATGAAAGTGTAAAGTAAAAATAACAGTTTTCTCATTGACTGTCTTGAATACAGGTGACAATATTAAAACAACTTTTTTGACCATCCCTCATTTCTATCTATCCCATTAACTTCTGTCCTGCTACCACATTAAATGTATACTGTGTCTTCCTCTCTCTTTCTCTTTTGTTGGTTGGGTACCTTTCAGCCTTCTTTCTTTGTATTGACGAACATTGCAGAAAATCCCAAAATCTCTTCAGTTCAGTTCACTCTCCCTGCATCATCTGAAAATATTCATTGTGGAGCCCATACACTTCAAAAGGATGTAATTAAATTGTACGTTTCTGCAGATCGGAGTTAACGATTACCTAGTATGTGGATATATATACATATATATATATATATATATACATAATTTGGCTTTATGCTACTTCTTTACATAATTTTTTTTATCATTTATAATAAATTTTTTCCATCTTAATGTTTTGAAATCATGAACTCCCAATAGTAAACATAAATGGCTTAATAAGTAAGCCAAAAAATAAATACAATATACTTCATATTAATTTTGTTAATTGATTTTATGAAAAAAATTTCCTAAAATATATTTTATGTACAGGTGATAGATAAAGTCAAAATCAAATAATGACTTAGCCTTATCACAATACTAGTAGTGAGGAAAAAGTATGAATTGGTACGAACAAAGGAGGCGTTATAAACTATGAACAAAAAATTAAATATAATATTATAAAAATGAATCAAAAATGTTTTGTTTGAATTCACAGAAAGATGATATCGAGGTCAAATTTAGAGCATTAGACCTTTCAATGGATCAATTTAATTAATAAATATATATATATATATATATTTATATATTAGCCTAAGAATAAGAATTTAATTAGTCAATATTGTATTAAAAAAATAACATTTACATGGTCAGAAAGGGAAAACATTGACCAACTACAAAACTCGTTTGTCTTCTCTATCCAGCAGCTAGTACCTTCTATCAGATTTCACAGGGTGTGTTATAAATATAAATATGTGTACATATATGGCAACATTTTTCCCTTAATCAGCATTTGTACTCATTTACATAAAATGCATTCCTATTTTATCTTTACTCATTTACTGAAAATGCATTTGTATTTGTATTTAAAATGCTATTCCAGTAGGCGTTAATAACATAATTGTTTGGCTTATTTTATGTACTCATTTACTAAAAATGTATTTGTATTTTTTCATTACTTTTGCTTCAGGATTATAGTTAAACCTTCCAGCAAAGATTCTACGATTGCAGAAGTAGATACTTAGTATGTTTTGAATTGGTAAACTCTTTGTGCTCAATGTCACAAATTTCAGTTTTACTGTTCTACGATGGAACATGGAGTGTATGTTCTGAAGGTACCTGGAGATACCAACATCAAAGAACGAAGATTATACATATCAAAAGGAATTGTACGTTGGCCGAACTTGAAGATGTTGTCTACAACGCTCTCAACTTAGATTCTACACAACATCAATTAATCTTCAAGTTCATATACCATGTGTGTTTGTCATGTGAGCCGTACGTTGTGGAAAATGATGAAGACCTACAAAGTTTTATAGAAGAGTATAGTTCACACAGACCTCAAGACAGATCTCCACTTATTGTTGATGTGTTATCCAGGGTTCCAAAGAGTATTGATACTGCTGGATGTGTTGTGAATAGGATACCTACAAGTTCAGGATTTATGACTATTGCCCCACTATATGTAGTTCCCGAGATAGCTACTTGTACCTCTGATGCCGACATGCAGTCCCTAGCGACCGAAATTCATGTGCCGAAAACTCAACCTGGATTCTCTGAAAATCAAATGTGTGAAAACAATGTGCAATCTATGGAACATGATCATGATAACGAGCACTTTGACATTAATGATTTGAATGAATATCGTGGACATGATTATGATCAAGATGAACAATTTGAGGTTGAGGTCAACACTGATCGTAGTGAAGATGGGTTACGAGACATTTGTTGGACCCAACATTCGGGACTTTCAGCTGGTGATAGTCGACATGGTGAGTCTCCTTATGGTAGTACTCCAATTGATAATGTGAATGATGATGTGCTTGCCTCTCCTTGTACCGAAAACCATTTGGACATTCGACAGGATTCGACGGCAACCATGGCTGAACGTAGGGTCAACCATCGCTTCTCATCCGTCAATGCCCATGAAATCATTCGAATCAACCAAATCTTTGCGAGTAAGAATGTGCTACAGAAGAATATTAGTCTTTATGCACTAAGGAGAAATTTTGAATTCAAGGTCAAGAAGTGAGATAGAGTCCGATATGAGGTTGTATGTGCAAACGACAATTGCGTGTGGCGAATGCGTGCTACCAAACTACATGGTGATAATACAGAGGCCTTCATGATTAGGGCCTTCAAAGATGAGCATATTTGCTCTTTAAATATCATGAAAAGGGATCATCGTCAAGCAACAAGTTCAGTTATCGGAGACATCATCCAGCCAATGTTTGATGGGATTTCAAGGCAATACAAACCTCGAGATATCGTGCATGACATTCGCTTTAATTACGGAGTAAACATAAGCTACAACAAAGCATGGGCCGCTAAGGAAGTTGCACTATCGGGTTTGTGGGGCACGCCAGAAGATTCATATGCAAAACTTCCTTTATGGAGTCACGTTTTGAAGAGCAAAAATCCGGGCACGTTTACTCGAATTGAAACTGATGATCAAAACAGATTTTTATATTTTTTCATGGCACTTGGAGCTAGCATTAGAGGGTTCCAGCATATGCGGAGAGTCGTAGTTGTCGATGGAACTACACTGAAGAATAGATATAGAGGTTTGTTATATATTGCATCATGTTTGGATGGGAACAATCAAATTTATCCACTTGCTTATGGAATAGGCCCTGGGGAGACGGATGCGGCTTACACATGGTTTTTTGAGTGCTTTAAAGAAGCATTTGGGGATGATCCGAATATAGCTTTTATATCGGATAGACACAAGAGCATTGCAAAAGCAATACGTACAGTTTTCCCTAATAATCACCATGGCCACTGCACATATCATCTTGGTACAAATTTACGTGCTAAGAAGTTTAAAGGTAATGTCAACGCGATTATATCAACTTTTAATGATGCAGCTAGAGCATATATTGTTGAGGATTTTGATAAGGCCATGCAGCTTTTAGAAGGGGTTAGTATTGAAGCTGTACAATATCTCAAGGATGCAAGTCCTTCAAAATGGGCTAGATCACATTTTCCGGGCAATAGATACAACATAATGACAACTAACATTGCAGAAAGCATGAACTCTGTGCTTATTGATGCTAGGGATAAACCTGTTTTGCCATTACTAGATCACATTCGTGATGTCTTGCAAAGGTGGTGGTATGAACGTCGAACTAACGCTGCTGCAATGCAAACTCCTGTTACTAATTGGTTGGAAAAAATCATGCAGGATCGCTCAAATAATGGCAGAGGCTTACGTGTTATGCCAATGAACTTATATGAGTTTCAAGTTGTTGGCCATGGCATGTTCATTGGAGTTGTTAACTTAGAAAATAAGGCGTGCTCATGCAAGGAATTTGACATTGATGGATTTCCTTGTGTCCATGCAATTGCAGCATGTAAGCATCGACATATTTCTCCATATTTCCTTTGCTCGGTGCATTACTCAGTTGACTCACTCCGTTATGCATATTCGGAAACCATATATCCACTTGGAGATAAATGTCAGTGGCATGCTCTAGATGATGTCATAAACCAGGTTGTACTTCCACCTCAAATTGGCAAACAGTCAGGAAGACCGAGAAAGAAGAGGATTCAATCTCAAGGAGAGGAGCGTCATCAATATAGATGCGGGAGGTGCAAACAGGTTGGTCACACCAGCCGATCATGCTCCCCCGCCATACCTCTTGATAGCACTAACAACCAACTGCACCACTGAAACGAACGCCCATCAATCGCATGATGCTATATTCAGACAATGAGGCCATGTGATGTGGTATGCGTGTGTATGAAATGTAGTCAGGAATGCAATTAGTTGGTCAACCGCGTAACATGTGTTTTGGCGTAATAGACGTTGGCTTTATGTGTTCTTTTATTGTCAAATTCATCTGTCATATTGTTTTGATAACATATCATTCCGTCTTCAATTTTTGGTTCAGTTGTTTGTATGTTTCTTACTATTGCATGGATGATATTACTGCCCAATGGTAATGACCAATGCATCATCGGTAATTGAGATTTGTACACCGTCGTAAAAGACTCACAACAATTCCATCCAGCAACTTCAATCATGTGTGTTCCAACCAATAACATGCTAAATGTAGCATTATTAAAGTGTATCAAATTTTGCAACAAAACTGATAACTGTTCACGCTCGGTAATTCCCGAGTAAATTGTCGGTAACCACCAAATTCCCTCTGGAAAATTTACCGACAGTTTCGTCGGTAATTCCCAAGGTTGTACAGTTCATTATATTTTACCAATTTTTTGGACAACACAAGGCCCCTAAGGTGTGTTGAATGCAAAAACATGCAAAACAGGGATTCTATAATTGTACTGAGGAAAGAAAATCCTAAAATTTAACAAAAGTATATCAAATTTTGCAAAAAAATAGATAACTATTCACGCTCGGTAATTCCCGAGTAAATCGTCGGTAACCACTAAATTCCCTCTGGAAAAAGTACCGACGGTTTCGCCGGTAATTCCCGAGGGTGTACAGTTCATCATATTTTACCAATTTTTTGGACCCCACAAGGCCCCTAAGGTGTGTTGAATGCAAAAACATGCAAAACAGGGATTCTATAATTGTACTACGGAGAGAAAATCCCAAAATTTATTAAAAGTGTATCAAATTTTGCAAAAAAATTGATGACTGTTCACCCTCGATAATTCCCGAGGATATCGTCGGTAAACTACAAATAACTTCTGGAAAAATTACCGACAGTTTCGTCGGTAATTCCCGAGGGTGTACAGTTCATTATATTTTACCAATTTTTTGGACAACACAAGGCCCCTAAGGTGTGTTGAATGCAAAAACATGCAAAACAGGGATTCTATAATTGTACTACGGAGAGAAAATCCCAAAATTTAATAAAAGTGTATCCAAAGTTTGCAAAAAATAAGCAAACTGTTCACCCTCGGTAATTCCCGATAAAATCGTCGGGAAACTATAAATGCCCCCTGGAAAAATTACCGACAGTTTCGACGGTAATTCCCGAGGGTGTACAGTACGTCATATTTTGCCAATTTTTTGGACCCCACAAGGCCCCTAAGGTGTGTTGAATGCAAAAAAATGCAAAACAGGGATTCTATAATTGTACTAAGGAGAGAAAATCCCAAAATTTAATAAAAGTGTATCAAAGTTTGCAAAAAATAAGCTAACTGTTCACCCTCGGTAATTCCCGAGGAAAGAGTCGGGAAACTACAAATGCCCTCTGGAAAAATTACCAACAGTTTCGTCGGTAATTCCCGAGGTTGTACGGTTCATTATATTTTACCAATTTTTTGGACCCCACAAGGCCCCTAAGGTGTGTTGAATGCAAAAACATGCAAAACAGGGATTCTATTGGAGTACTAAGGAGAGAAAATCCCAAAATTTAATAAAAGTGTATCCAATTTTGCAAAAAAATTGATGACTGTTCACCCTCGGTAATTCCCGAGGAAAGCGTCGGTAAACTACAAATGCCCTCTGGAAAAATTACCGACAGTTTCGTCGGTAATTCCCGAAGGTGTACAGTACGTCATATTTTGCCAATTTTTTGGACCCCACAAGGCTCCTAAGGTGTGTTGAATGAAAAAACATGCAAAAAAGGGATTCTATAATTCTACTAAGGAGAGAAAATCCCAAAATTTAATAAAAGTGTATCAAAGTTTGCAAAAAATAAGCTAACTGTTCACCCTTGGTAATTCCCGACGAAAGCGTCGGGATACTACAAATGCCCTCTGGAAAAATTACCGGTGATTTAGTCGGTAATTCCCGAGGGTGTACAGTGCATGACAGTTTCGTCGGTAATAACCTCTGGAAAATTTGATGTACTGTACACCCTCGGTAATTACCGACGAAACAATCGGTAATTTTCCAGAGGGTTTTTTTGGGATTACCGACGATTTCCTCGGGAATTACCGAGGGTGAACAGTTGTCAGTTTTTTTGCAAAATTTGATATGCTTTTATGAAATTTTGGGATTTCCTCTCCTTAGTACAATTATAGAATTAAATTTTGCATGTTTTTGCATTCAACACACCTTAGGGGCCTTCTGGGGCCCAAAAAATTAGCAAAATATGACGAACTGTAGACCTTCGAGAATTACCGACAAAACTATCGGTAATTTTTCCAGAGGGCATTTGTAGTTTCCCGACGATTTCGTCGGGAATTACCGAGGGTGAACAGTTAGCTTATTTTTTGCAAACTTTGATACACTTTTATTCAATTTTGGGATTTTCTCTCCTTAGTACAATTAGAGAATCCATGTTTTGCATGTTTTTTCATTCAACACACCTTAGGGGCCTTGTGGGGTGAAAAAAATTGGCAAAATAATACGCACTGTACACCCTCGGGAATTACCGACGAAACTGTCGGTAATTTTTCTAGAGGGCATTTGTAGTTTCCCGACGATTTCGTCGGGAATTACCGAGGGTGAACAGTTTGCTTATTTTTTGCAAACTTTGATACACTTTTATTCAATTTTGGGATTTTCTCTCCTTAGTAGAATTATAGAATCCCTGTTATGCATGTTTTTTCATTCAACACACCTTAGGGGCCTTGTGGGGTAAACAAAATTGGCAAAATAATACGTACTGTACACCCTCGGGAATTACCGACGAAACTGTCGGTAATTTTTCCAGAGGGCATTTGTAGTTTCCCGACGATTTCGTCGGGAATTACCGAGGGTGAACAGTTTGCTTATTTTTTGCAAACTTTGATACACTTTTATTCAATTTTGGGATTTTCTCTCCTTAGTAGAATTATAGAATCCCTGTTTTGCATGTTTTTTCATTCAACACACCTTTGGGGCCTTGTGGGGTCCAAAAAATTGGCAAAATATGATGTACTGTACACCCTCGGGAATTACCGAGGAAACTGTCGGTAATTTTTCCAGAGGGCATTTGTAGGTTCCTAACGATTTCGTCGGGAATTACCGAGGGTGAACAGTTTGCTTATTTTTTGCAAACTTTGATACGCTTTTATTAAATTTTGGGATTTTCTCTCCGTAGTACAATTATAGAATCCCTGTTTTGCATGTTTTTGCATTCAACACACCTTAGGGGCTTTGTGGGGTCCAAAAAATTGGTAAAATATAATGAACTGTACACCCTCGGGAATTACCGACGAAACTGTCGATAATTTTGCTAGAAGGTATTTGTAGTTTACCGACGATTTCCTCGGGAATTACCGAGGGTGAACGGGCATCAATTTTTTTGCAAAATTGGATACACTTTTATTAAATTTTGGGATTTTCTCTCCTTAGTACTCCAATAGAATCCCTGTTTTGCATGTTTTTGCATTCAACACACCTTAGGGGCGTTGTGGGGTCCAAAAAATTGGTAAAATATAATGATCTGTACAACCTCGGGAATTACCGACGAAACTGTCGGTAAATTTTCCAGAGTGTATTTGTAGTTTCCCGACTCTTTCCTCGGGAATTACCGAGGGTGAACAGTCATCAATTTTTTTGCAAAATTTGATACACTTTTATTAAATTTTGGGATTTTCTCTCCGTAGTACAATTATAGAATCCCTGTTTTGCATGTTTTTGCATTCAACACACCTTAGGGGCCTTGTGGGGTCCAAAACATTGGTAAAATATGATGAACTGTACACCCTCGGGAATTACCGACGAAAATGTCGGTAATTATTCCAGAAGGAATTTAGTGGTTACCGACGATTTCCTCGGGAATTACCGAGGGTGAACAGTGATCAATTTTTTTGCAAAATTTGATATACTTTTATGAAATTTTGGGATTTTCTCTCCTTAGTACAATTTTAGAATCCCTGTTTTGCATGTTTTTGCTTTAACACTCGTTATGGGACTTGTGGGGCCCAAAAAATATGTAAAATGTGATGGACTGTACACCCTTGGGAATTACCGATGAAAAAATCGATAATTTTTCGAGGGAATTTGGCGGTTACCGACGTTTTCCTTGGGAATTATGGAGGGTGAACAAACATCCCATTTTTTGGCAAAATTTGATACACATTTATTAAATTTTGGGATTTTCTCCACTTATTATAATTTTAGAATCCCTATTTTCCATGTTTTTGCATTCAACACACATTATGGAACTTGTGGTGCCCAACAAATTGGTAAAACTTGATGGACTGTACACATTCAGAAATTACTGACGAAATCGTCGGTAATTTTTCCAGGGTTTATTTGTTGGTTACGAAAAAGCGTTTCTGTAATTACCGATGGTGAATCGGGAATTATCGATGCACCATCGATAATCATCTTTCCTTTAATTTTTACCACAACCGAGGGTTTTTTTTATCTTTTATCTTTTTTCTTTTTTTTTCAATGGTTGTCATTAGTAAAGATAGGTTCAGCATATTAAGATAACATTAGTATAACATTAGTATAGACCGTCATAACATTAAACATACGATCTACATTGAAAGTTTATTAAAGTACAAATCAACAGCATATTTTTTTCTAAAAAACATAATGTCTTGCGGACCAAATGAAGGGTTCTCCTCACTACTCATGTATTCAATAAATTTTAGAGCGTAGACGCCACAATCACCCCTGCAGAATAGCATTAATGATTAGCATTAATGAAAACCAACTACGTGTATTTTCACACGTAACCACAATAAAAAACAGCAGCAATACAAGTTGTTTGAAATGGCAACACATTCATACCCATTATCTTGGCGGGGTGCATCTTTGATCATGGTCATCGTGAATGGATCTAAAGTGGAAGACACATCCGGATTCTTCCCGTAATATCCCCCATCCCTCAATAGGTAATGCAGCATATACGTAAGGCATTCCGCATTCTTCAACTCTCTATTCTGGACATATTTATTTCCCATATTTGGATCGTATAAATCAATATGCCGGGCCTTCAAGTCCACACATGCTGCCAACCAATGCGCGCCTCCATTGTTGACAGGGATGTACACCTGCAAATTAGAACATAACCTTATTATCCACAAAATGGGAAACTTAGTGAGAATGTTTTTCAATATATGTATGGACTTACATAATCACATATCCGCCACGACACGCTAGGTTTGGGTGACCTCCCACGCACATAGTTACAAAAGGTCGCATCACATGAATATGTGCTACGAGATGCCCTCCATATGGGATAACGCCCTTTGATGGATGACTGCCAAATAATGAAATATATACAATATAAAATATCATCAATATAACATTAAGCAATGCAGTAACATCCCATCATCTTACCCAAAATAACACGTCTAATATGGCACAGGTGTTGGTGAACATCTTCTCATTATCAAACCGCCTTTTTTGTATGAAATACAAAATAGTGTCAATATGCTGCAAAACCACATTAAAGGAAATAAGTAACAAGTGCGAGGTGATAAATAAAACATCATTCCAAACATAGGACCACAATGATTTTACATGAACATAAAACATATAACTTACATCGGAATTTAACCATCCTTCATCGGTCAGTAGCTCAGCAAAAAATTCCTTTCCCACCGTCATATAAGATGTACACACGGTTGCTTCCTTCGGTGCCACCCTATACCACTCATCGAATGCCCTCTCCTTTGATGCATCAATAGGTCAAGTAAGATTAAATTTGACCTTCTTTTTACACGGGTCGGTGTAAGGAGAGATGACGTGATGTGACTGGTGGTAAACTCGACCGAATCGGCTTGTATCACCAACGTTATGCTTCCGATCTTCCACCTCAATCTCAGCTGATTGGTCATGATGTGGACTGTCAGCTGAAGCACCGATATCCCACCCGAAATGCAAAGGCCGATATGGCACCAAAGCCCAGGAATCCTCCACATAGGGTCCTCCAGGTACGATAGGCTCAAACGGTGTAGTACAATCATCATCCTTCTTCCTACCATTGGAACCGTCTATGGGTGCATCAAATTCTTCAGCTTGCTCTCCAACAGACAGTGCCACAGGGGATGATGGTCTAACCGAAGATGACGGTGAATGGCTATGCATATGATGCTCGGTCTGCAAAACACAATGATTATTTTTGCAGTTCCCAAACTCTAACAACAAATAATTGCTGAATTACAATATGTAATTTAATAATGCTGAAGCACTAAAGTAAAGTATACTAAGTTGTCTAAATGATACCTGATGCTTTTGTTGGTCAATAACAGAACTAAGCATCTTCCTTAACGCTGCCATCTCTTTATTTAATTCATCAACTTTTGCCTCCAAGCAAGCAAGCTAATCAATATCAATATCCAAAACATAAGTCAACATATATTAGTACAACATATGAAATACAAATTTGCGTGCAAGTAATAATTGCATACCCTGAAATTAGCATCTGGAGGGCCACTAGAATGCTCCTCAGCTTTGGACGCATCTTTAGCGCTAACATCTTTAGCGCCAACTATTGGTGCTACAATTGGAGGTGACGTGTAGCGAACTTCATGTATGTCAACTGCTATTGTTCGCCAGTAATCCATAGTCTTCTCCTCATCGGTAGCATCTAACCTCCAGTGCACAACATATTACATGCAATGAAGAAAGGAAAAAAAAAGTAAATTTGGAAACTGACTATGGTAATGTAACTTGAATGTAGTCGTACCATGTAGTCTAAACAAAATTTGCCTTACATTGCTATTGGAGGAGAACCAATTATGGACAGCAAAATGGTTCGGTTGCCTTGGAGTATGCCATCCAAGGATCCTCGGACAACGGGTTTCCAACCGGTCAGCAAATTGGTTACCAAAATCAGGGATTGCTTTAAACCCCCACACCTACAAAATACAAATTATAGGTTATTAAATATAAATTTTAAGTAAACGCTACATGTATTAAATATATTATCGTACCTGAAACACCAATGGAAAACCTTTTAGGTCATAATACTGTGATATATTCTTTACTGCACGTCCTCGTCCTTGTTGCTGGAATGCATTGTGGAATGAGTTGATCGTCTCCTTGTAGCTCAGAATGCCCCAAGGGTAGGAATTAAATACGTCGAGATCAGCAACCAAATCAATGAATTTTTTTTTTATTTGAACCTTCGGATCCGTTCCGAGTACACCATGAACTAAGAAATATAGTAATGCAATTCTAACAGCATCTCAATCATCCACAAAAAGTGTATCCTTGAATAGTCGTTCCAGTTCGGGCGGTTTCAAGTCACTCCTGTCATCTAGCAACCTCGTGCGCAGCTCATTTCCTTTGGAAATTTGCATATCATACATCGAAGGGTACCTACAAAACTTTAACCCACTAATGAGTGCGAATTCCCACTTCGTAAACCGCACTGTAGATCCACCAAAGTTAAACTCCAGTACTTCTGGATTGTTGGACACAACTTGTCTGCAAAGCAGGTGATGCACTAACTGACCAGAGAACCGGAGGTTCTTCATGTCAAGTAAGTGTCCAAAACATGTTTGTCTATACTTTTCGAGCTGCTCACTTGTGAGGACACTTGTAATTACTTTGTTCGCCCCTATTGGATTCCCGAATGAATGTGCCCTACCTTTATTTATATCGGCATCCTGCAACATCCGTTCCTTTGGAGCATCGATGGGCTGCAATATGAATTACATAAATGGAACTGACATCAACGATTTAATCATACCCTATTTTTCCACCCTAACTTGATAATAATAATTTCCAACTAAATCTTAAGACATATAGGTTCACATTTTTGCACAAGTGGTAATTACCGATGAAACCATCGGTAATCAACCTACAATGAACTAAAAAAAAAGCCCGATGGCCTATCGGCAATTACCGATGGCCATCGGGTGAAGTTTTTCTTCAGTTTTCACATTCATGAATAAATATTGTCACATGTCTTATCATTTACCGCACAAAACAACATAAATGAATATAAAACTTACCATATCAGATGGGGGAGAGGAAAGTGGAACGTGCCCTCGAAGTTTGGTGCTTTCCGTCTCAGATTTGGATTTCTGCCTAGTAGTACGTTGACGCTTAGAGTCGGGTGCTGCTGCTGTGCTACCACCGCGTCTCTTACTTTCCACCTTCTTAACTCCCTTCTTCGGTTGACGTCGCAAGTTCCTCTTTGGTGCCATTATAAAGTACAACCTACAAATGTACATTGACAACATTAATAAACTTTTATCTACCTTTAACAACATTGTCAACTATGTATACATACATGTATAAATATCCGCAATCCTCAATTTCATACGCTCTCTTCCTAAGGATATTGTGCATGCCATAACATTTATTGAACATTTAATGTATAGCAGTGTGCATGCCATCTAAATCTTTCTATCTTCTTCTTCTTTAATTTTTTATTTTTTTCTTTTTTGGGGATAAAGTGTTTGCGTGTTTGCTTCTAGCTAACCATGTACCTAAAATTTTATGCATCGATCTTCTCTCTCTCTTTCTCTCTCTCTCTCTCTCTATATATATATATATATATATCTATACCTTTAGAAAGTACCAACTCTGGAATTCTCAACTTCAATTCTAATTAATCATAAAGTATTTTTCTTTTTTCTCCTGGTCAAGGGCCACCACCAGGAAATCCAAATCCGGGTTGGGGCACACCAACAGGGAACCAAGGGAAATGGGGAAGCGAACGGAATCATAATGCAGATAGATACTCAAATCAGAGGGATAGAGGATCTCACGGTGGGGATTCTGGTTATGGTGGGGGTAATAAACCTTGGAACAGGCAGTCATCGTTTGGTAATGGAGGGGGAGGGGGAGGGGGAGGTTCTTCAAGGCCTCCGTTTAAGGGACAGAGAGTTTGCAAGTATCATGAGAGTGGTCATTGCAAGAAGGGTGCTTCTTGTGATTATATGCACACTTGAGAGGTTTTAGTTTTAACATATCCATAGCAATAGCATCAGCCAGCAGAGGAAGAGCACTTTGATACTGTACAGTTTATTCCCCATTGGAGAGTTTTGACATGTATAAGCATTTTTTCTGTTCTATTTATTTGTAGAACAAAGTGCAGTCTTCTAGTAGTCGGCGACCTCACTTCTTTTTGCTCTCTCTCTCTCTCTCTCTCTCTCTCCCCCCCCCCCTCCCTCTCTCTCTCTCTCTCTCTCTCCCCCCCCTCCCTCTCTCTCTCTCTCTCTCTCTCTCTCTCTGATATATATATATTATGGTAATTTAAGGGTTTCAGCATGTGTTGGAATTTGTGGAAAGGATGGGTATGTTGATGTTGCTGCTTGTAAGGGTCCTTTTGGTCTTAGTCAACAACCGTTAAAACATATTACCTTTATCTAGACAGGATGCTTTTATCCTTTTTGGATCAAATAAACGGCATCCTAGTTTTCATACATATTTGTGACACAAAATTCATAATATATTTCATTATTTTGTATATGAATACAAGGAAAAAAACCTAATATTAAAAAACGACGTGTCGTCTGGGTGTCGTTCATCCCAGACGACATGTCGTTCAATCCATCTTCAACCCTTGTCCGGGTCGACCCGAACCCGCCTAAACCAGTACCGACCCGATTCTTGACCCAGTTATTTCTTCCACCTCCGGCCACCGATCAAGGCCAAACCGGTCCCATTTTTTTCCTCTCTTCATTTCCTACTAATGCCCAATATCAATCTATTCTAAATCTTCAAAAAATAAACCCGCCTAAACCAGTACCGACCCGATTCTTCACCCGGTTATTTCTTCCACCTCCGGCCACCGATCAAGGCCAAACCGGTCCCATATTTTTCCTCTCTTTATTTCCTACTAATGCCCAATATCAATCTATCCTAAATCTTCAAAAAATATAAACACAAAAAATATAAATAAAAACCCACACTCCACGGCAACGAAAGAAATAAACATAAAGCCAAATCCACACAAAAACAACCCACACCGATCCCACGGCAACAAATAAACAAAAAGATTTAACCAATTACCTTATTCCCTGTCCTGAGATGAGATCCTAATGTTTGGCTTTTCCACGACAGCTTCGGTTTGGTTGTTTGTATTTGTGTGTTCGTGTAAAGCCGTTTGTTTGCTTTTTTTGTATTTTTGTATTTGTATGAAAGTGTAAAGACGTTTAGAAAAGGAAAAGTTGATTTTTGTTTGGTTTTAAAAATAAGAGGATATGTAAGTAATTGTTTTTTGTTTGAAGGTTATAAGGGATATTAAGGGGTAGATCAAAAAAGAAATGAATTGAGGGGGCAAAATTCATGAAGCTCGGTCCTATAGGGGTATTGGGCCAAATTCCCCTTTCCCTTTCTTTCCCTTGTTCAAGATTCATGTCTCGGTCGCGTAATTAATCACCCTGTTTCGTTTAAGGTGCTCTGACTTCAGGTACCAGCTTTTCACAATTTGAGGAGAAAAAAAAAATATATATATATATATATATTTTTTTTTTAACCGTTAAGGCACCCTCAAAAAAGGTCTGTATATGTCTCTTTGAATGAGTTTTGCGATGATGAACAGGGAAGTTTGTGTGCCTAGATGCCAGGATATGGCTATGCATAAACCTTAACTGTAAATAGACATGTCCGCTCGGCCACAAATTAGTGGATGGCCTGCACATGATTATAAGCTCTAGTCTTTTTCGGCCCGGATGAGACTAGCATTTTCAGCCTGGGGTCAGATGGAAAGGCAAATTCGTTTGCATTGTTTGAATTTAATCAGCACTACTAGAATCGCGTTGACAGGCAGTGAGACACTGTCCTTTTATCTCTTGAAAATTGTATGTGCTAGAGTTCTACCATTTTATTCCAATTGTATACTTACTTACACAGAATTGGTTATGCAATTCCAGATTTTTTAATGGAGTTTGCAAAGCCAAGGTCTAAGTGCTTTGGTCAAGGAATTGTAGCAGGTACACGCAATACTTGGCACCATAGTATCAACAACGGATATATTTCTTATTGCACCAGATTGACCGACCTTTTTCAATGGCTAGTTTAGCATAGGCAGTTTTTTGTGGGATTGGGACTGAATAAACCTGTTACAATTTTATTGCTTAGCATATTCATACTGCAGAACGAGTGCCTTAGCAGATTGCTTATTGTTTAGCAGATTGCTTATTGTACAGTTTCCTTGAAACTACCTGTCATACTAATTAGACGTAGGGGACTGTAGTTGAATCTCCGATAGTTATGAAAGAAATCTCTGCGACATGCCTGTTGTAAAAATTTGTTATATAATACCCTAAATATTTTATCAAACATTGTAAAAATTCTTTTAGAATTTACATGTCAGACTACAAATTTTATTTCCTCAAGAAAAAAAATATCTTTTCCTCAAGAAAAAAAATATCTTTCTCCATTTTTTTAAAAATATCTTTCACCATTGAAATTAATTTTTCATACAACAAAACGGAAAAAAAATTAATTTCTATATAGTTTTTGAATTTATTACATGTAAAATATTTATCCTTTTAAATATTATTTCTATTATATAACCATTTCATTATTTTATATCACTACACCATAGTAGTTGAATAGAAAATATAAATTATTAATTATGCATTTGTTTATGAATAACTAATTTTTAGTTTTATTATCAATAATGATAATTTAATTTCTTAAAAAATTGTTTTTAATTGTGCCCTTTGACAAATTTTCTGGATCCTCCACCGCTTTCGACAAGACCATTTGTTTTCTTCATGGGTGTGTGAACCAGAGAGGAAGAGTCAGTGGTGAACCATTTTTTTTTCTTTTTTTTTTTTTTTTCTCTCAATCGGTAGGTGGTGATAGGGCTTCCATATTTCTCAGAAAAAAAAAAAAAAAAAACAAAAGGAGTGGAAATAATGCACACATATAGGCATGGAAATGTTTTGCACACATATAGGCATGGAAATGTTTTGCCGGACAGAACCAAGTATTTTCCTCTTTGTTGGAAAGAAAAAAGGTAAAAAAGACAAAACTTGTTAGGTAAAATGAACATTCATTAAGCCGTTCAGATCAAACCCACGTTATAAATTTATAAATGACCTTTAAGGGGTCAACTATGAAATTGTAACTTCATGTTTTTTGTCCCGGGTCTCTCTTTAATTATTGTTATTATTATTTTTATTATTAATTATGGATGAAATTCCATGCTAGACTAGAAAGCAAATCAAAACTTGAAAGACGAATTACATAACACTACTACAAAAAAAAGGATGAGCACACACAAAGAAAAAATAAAACAAAGCTTGCATGCAGAAGTTATTCTCGCAAAGGCCGTGGCAACCATAGTTTCACTAAACAAGTATGCACTTAGGCGAATAACACTCAAGTAATTTCAGCAATGAATTTATGGCTTACCCACCAGTGATTCTGACATGAATTCTGGCTCCCAATTCGTCTATGTACTGAGCATAAGAATGATTCCAACATACATCCAGCAGTAACAATCCACAAACTCCCGAAAACGACAGAATGAATCCAATTCCTGCACTCTGGTAACAAAACCATGAATGTTCAATATTAGTATTTGCAACTTCTGGTATGTCAGGTTCCTCATCTCCAGGACACTTCTTTGGAAGGGGGACGCCACAAAGATCTGGATTTTCTTCGAATGCAGATTTGTTGAAGCCCTGCAGTTGTGTACCAGTTGGTATTCTACCTGACAGATTGTTATCAGACAAATCCAAGGTACCTAGATGGGTCAAATGGGACAGGCTAGAAGGGATTCCACCTGAAAGTTGATTCCTTGATAAGTCGAGAGAATCCAGTTGCTTCAACTTGCTAATTTCTTGAGGGATGGTTCCTGTCAACCAATTTCCGGACAGATTCAAACCGATAAGTCCAGTAAGATTTGTTAGTTCAACTGGAATGTACCCTGTTAAGTTGTTACTTGAAAGATCCATGGCTTTTACTAGTCCAAGATTTTTACTATAAACTAGCCCCATTTTCTTTAGTATCAGGAGAACGTTGTCGATATATTCAGAAACATAATATCCAGCAGATCCGTCTGCATTGTAGTATATGTAGGTCGAGGCATAAGAATATCCTATTGTTGCATCAAATGGGCTATGTTGTTCAGCCATGGAGGTGATGTTATTGAGGCATTGTGGTATAGCTCCTGAAATTTTGTTATGAGAAAGATCCAACACCTGAAGAGATGTTAGATGACATAGCTCCGGAGGTATGCTTCCACTGAACAAGTTTGAACGTAGGACAAGAATCCTCAAGTATTCTGTTTCCCCAACCCATGCTGGTATGCTTCCAGTTAATCTGTTTTCTCCGACATCTATTACCTCCAATCTCTTGCATTCCCCCAAAGAATAAGGTAGTTCCCCAACAAAACTGTTGTTGCCTAAATGCAATGTATTAATTCGTTGAGCCAATCCTATGGAATTAGGAATTGTCCCAGACAAATTATTATTTGCCATATTAAGCACAACCAACTTGTCTAATGCTGTCCAACAGTCGGGAAGGCTTCCAAACAGCAAATTATTGGAAAGGTCCAAGTAATTTAAAGTTACAGTACTCATTGTACATAAGAAGGATACAGATCCATGGAATGAATTATTGGAGAGATTTAGTGTTGTTATATTTGAAGGAAATGCTGATAGAGGACCACTGAACTTGTTATGACTCAAATCTATACCAGGGAAACCAACAAACCTTGAGGACAAGTCTGGCACCGTGCCCTTGATCTGGTTGTAAGATAGATTCAAATATCTCAACTTGTAAGATATGTCCCAAAACCATTCGGGAATGATGTCTGAAATACCTGCATTAGAGATATCAAGGTACGACAAATTCTTTTGGGTTTGGAGCCATTGAGGAAATGCTGATCCCAATATTCTGCAGGAGCTCAATCTCAAAGTGTCCAATTGAAATGTGGGAACCCAAGCTGAACTGAAGTTCAATGAGAATGAATTGTAAGAGAAATCCAACTCTTTTAGGAGGGAGCAATTCAACAAGTGGGCTTGGGTGATGGTGCCATCCAAAGAATTTGAAGAAACATCCAAAACCTCAAGCTTGGACAGCTTCCCTACACTTAAGGGGAGATTCCCATTTAAGTGATTGTTGGACAAACGCAACTCCTTCAAGGATGGGAGTTTTGCAAAATCAATAAGCACCTCTCCACTGAGATTATTTGATGATAAATTAAGTACCTGCAGACTCTGAAAATTCTCCAAGGATTTTGGTACGATCCTTTCTAGGTGATTGTAAGAAAGATCGAGATGAACAAGTGATATTGCTTTCTCCAAAGTGTGATGTGGAAATGAACCGCGTAAATCATTAAAAGAGAGGTCAAGAAAAACAAGGCTGTTGGCATGTCTCAACAACGAAGGAAATATCATGGAGGTGATTTGGTTATCACTGAGATCAAGGAATGAAAGTGAAGCAGAGGAATTAATATTGAATAGAGTTGGAGGAGGAGTCACAATGGAAAGCCCACATTCTCTTAGACTCAAATGCTGTAGAGAAGGGAGCATGTTAACCACTTGCAGCCAATCCACAGCCTTGCTCAGATTCACCCCGTCCATGGCCAAGTGTCTCAGAGATGGAAGATGGGAGAGCCAATCGAGATTTTTGGCCTCCAAGTCGGTGTTTCCCCTGAGATCAAGTGAAATTAAATTCGACAAATTTCCAAACTGGTTTGGTATTGTTCCACTCAAACCACCATAAGAGAGATTTAGATATCTCAAATTAGAGAAGGAAGTGATCAACTCTAGGAAGTTGGTGTTATTGAAATATAGGAAACTCAAGTCTAAATAATTCATATATTTCAACTCCAACAGTGCAGTGTTCATCCTACCACTTAAGATGTAGGTTTGGGGTTCAAAAGAGAATTCGTAAGAGCAAGTCTCCTCTGGGTGCAGATCAAGCATGACAACATGACCTCTTGAATTACTGCATCGGACTCCTTTCCAAGATGTGCAACAATCTTCAGTGCTTCCCCAGGAAGAAAGCGAACCTCCTTCGTCTTCAAGGCCCTGTTTGAACTTGAGGAGTGCTTGCCTCTCCTTCTGGATGCACCGAATATTGTTGGAATAATTAGTACCAAAACTTGAACCCAAAACTGAAACTGTGCCTGCTATAATTGATACAAGCACGAGTTTCAGCAAGAGCTCGTGAAAACAACCACCCATGGATATATGGTTGTAATACATTGAGTAATTTGTAAATGTGAGAGTTAATATAATATTTGATCTACTTCAAATTGAGAGAAATAACTCTTTTTATAACCATAAGGAGCAACCTTGCTCGTTCTATCTATGGATATCCCAAGACAGTACTTCAGTTTCCTTTTTGTAACACTTTAAAAAGTTTATTACACAAATACGTTAATTTTATTCACCAAGATTGATTCAAAAAAGCCAAAAGCAGTCGAAAGACGAGTAGAATAAAGTAGTCTGAAAACGAGTAAAATTATTTCGGCCCGCCAGACGTTATATAATATGCAGGAGAGACGTTAATTCTCACGCGCAAAAAAAAAAAAAAAAAAACATTATCGTTCACACTACGAAGCTGACACACACTCAATTTATATTTATATATAAATTATTCCTACTTAATTTGGTCTACTTTTTAACACGTCCATGTACATGTTGCATATGTGCACTAATTAATTAGCCATCTTTTCATTCCATCTCTTCTACGAAATTGGCTCGAGCACCATGGAAGAAACTTAACAAAAAGTTTGATATTCCAAGATTCGTATCTCCCGGACTATCATTTTATTTATTTAATTATTAGATACATGACTAAATGCTATGTCCACTTTATATCCGTATCCCCTTGCGGCTGCTCATTTTCCAATTTAGCTCTTAATTAGTCATCTTTGATGCTTCACGTGCTTTCTTCAGCACGCGTTTCACGTCCATTCCAGTCACTGTGGAAGTGCAAAAATAATATTTTCTGCTTTTCAAATTAAAGAAAGACCACTGCTATCTTAAAATAAAATAAATAAAATAAAATAAAATGTAAGACCAATACTTCGTTTCCCTTCGTTTTGAATTTTCTTTGGCCTGGGTTCTACATCCATTTTAATGTGGAATAAGGTTTTGTTGAAAAAGAAAAAATAAAATAATAAAATAAATAATAACTTGTAATTTTGGCAATTATTTGATTGGGTGCTTCATGGTTAAGAAAGTTTTTTATTGAGTAGATTTAGTTGGCAATATTAGACTGATAATTTCTAAATATGTTATTTTTGACGAATCTGCAACATATAATTGGGAAAAACACTTTCAAAACTGGAGTAAAAATACTTGAAGAGGTTCCTATTCAAGATAAATCAAATTCTCAACCAGTTTAAAATCCTGGTCCAAGCATAAGTTATCAAGAAACTCTAAGCCTAATCCAAATAATGGATATATGTTCAGATGATGAATCACTGTAAAAAATGGTACGCTCAATCATATAGATTTGTGAATCTACTAATACGATATTTCTTACATGTGAGTCTTAAAATTTTGAAGAAGTTGCAAAAGAAGATATCTGGATTAAAGCAATGCATGAAGAAATTGCAACAATTAAAAAGAACGCTACATGGGAACTGGTGGATCTACCTAAAGGCAAAGATGTTAGTGGACTCAAATGGGTCTACAAAACCAAATACAAAGAAGATGAAACAATTTAGAAATACAAAGTACGGCTAATCGCCAAGGACTATTCCCAACATCCAGGAATCAACTTTAACGAGACGTTTTCACCAATTGCTCGAATGGAAACTGTTAGAACAGTTCTCACATTAGCAGCTCAAATGGAGGTACCACTCTATCAACTGGATGTCAAATCAACCTTCCTTAATAGAGAACTCAAAGAGGAAATATATGTGGAACAGTCTATGGGTTAAACAATCAAAGAACAAGAAAATAAAGTCTTACGATTAAGGCGCTATATGAACTACTTCGAACAACCAAATTGATTAATACTTTAGACAAAATAGATTTCAACGGGGTCTAAGTGAGCTTTTCTTATATGTCAAAAAATAAGGTACTCAAGATATTCTCATTGTCTGCTTATATGTTGAGATTTGATTTATACTGATACTAATATAAAAATGGTAGAAGAATTCAAAAGTGCAATAACGAAAGAATAAGACATACAAGATCTTGGCCTAATGAAATATTTTCTTGGCATCCACGTTTAGCAAGCAAAAGGAGAAATATTTATTTCTCAAGAAAAATGTTTAAATGATCTTCTCAAACAGTTTCATATGGACAACTGTAAACCGTTGTCTACACCAATGGTATTAAATGAGAAGTTGCGTAAGGATGATGGCGCAGAGAAAGTTGATACGAAAAACTACAGAAGCTTAGTCGGATGCCTCATTTATCTAACAAATATCAGGCTAGATATATTTTCAAATTCATACAGGAGCCTAATAAAAATCACTATACTACAGCAAAAAGAATTCTTCGCAGATTGCTTATTGTACAGTTTCCTTGAAACTACCTGTCATACCAATTAGACGTAAGGGACTGTAGTTGAATCTCCGATAGTTATGAAAGAAATCTCTGCGACATGCCTGTAGTAAAAAATTGTTATGTAATACCCTAAATATTTTATCAAACATTGTAAAAATTCTTTTAGAATTTACATGTCAGACTACAAATTTATTTCCTCAAGAAAAAAAATATCTTTCTCCATTTTTTTAAAAATATCTTTCACCATTGAAATTAATTTTTCATACAACAAAATGGAAAAAAATTAATTTCTATATAGTTTTCGAATTTATTACATGTAAAATATTTATCCTTTTAAATATTATTTCTATTATATAACCATTTCATTATTTTATATCACTACACCATAGTAGTTGAATAGAAAATATAAATTATTAATTATAATTTTTAGTTTTATTATCAATAATGATAATTTAATTTCATAAAAAATTGTTTTTAATTGTGCCCTCTGACAAATTTTCTGGATCCTCCACCGCTTTCTACAAGACCATTTGTTCTCTTCATGGGTGTGTGAACCAGAGAGGAAGAGTCAGTGGTGAACCATTTTTTTTCTTTTTTCTTTTTTCTTTTTTTTTTTTCTCTCAATCGTTAGGTTGTGATAGGGCTTCCATATTTCTCAGAAAAAAAAAACAAAAGGAGTGGAAATAATGCACACATATAGGCATGGAAATGTTTTGCCGGAAAGAACCAAGTATTTTCCTCTTTGTTGGAAAGAAAAAAGGGACAAAAGACAAAACTTGTTAGGTAAATGAACATTCATTAAGCCGTTCAAATTTATAAATGACCTTTAAGGGGTCAACTATGAAATTGTAACTTCTTGTTTTTTGTCCCCGGTCTCTCTTTTATTATTATTATTATTATTATTATTATTATTATTATTATTATTGTGATTATTATTATTATTATTAATTATGGATGAAATTCCTATAAATAATTGGCTAACAAGCATAATGCAACAATTTCTTTATATGTTACAAATTTCCCATGCTAGACTAGAAAGCAAATCAAAACTTGAAAGACGAATTACATAACACTACTACAAAAAAAAGGATGAGCACACACAAAGAAAAAATAAAACAAAGCTTGCATGCAGAAGTTATTCTCGCAAAGACCGTGGCAACCATAGTTTCACTGAACAAGTATGCACTTAGGCTAATAACACTCAAGTAATTTCAGCCATGAATTTATGGCTTACCCACCAGTGATTCTGACATGAAATCTGGCTCCCAATTCGTCTATGTACTGAGCATAAGAATGATTCCAACATACATTCAGCAGTAACAATCCACAAACTCCCGAAAACGACAGAATGAATCCAATTCCTGCGCTCTGGTAACAAAACCATGAATGTTCAATATTAGTATTTGCAACTTCTGGTATGTCAGGTTCCTCATCTCCAGGACACTTCTTTGGAAGGGGGACGCCACAAAGATCTGGATTTTCTTCGAATGCAGATTTGTTGAAGCCCTGCAGTTGTGTAATAGTTGGTATTCTACCTGACAGATTGTTATGAGACAAATCCAAGGTACCTAGATGGGTCAAATGGGACAGGCTAGAAAAGATTCCACCTGAAAGTTGATTCCTTGATAAGTCGGGAGAATCCAGTTGCTTCAACTTGCTAATTTCTTGAGGGATGGTTCCTGTCAACCAATTTCCGGACAGATTCAAACCGATAAGTCCAGTAAGATTTGTTAGTTCAACTGGAATGTACCCTGTTAAGTTGTTACTTGAAAGATCCATGGCTTTTACTAGTCCAAGATTTTTACTATAAACTAGCCCCATTTTCTTTAGTATCAGGAGAACGTTGTCGATATATTCAGAAACATAATATCCAGCAGATCCGTCTGCATTGTAGTATATGTAGGTCGAGGCATAAGAATATCCTATTGTTCCATCAAATGGGCTATGTTGTTCAGCCATGGAGGTGATGTTATTGAGGCATTGTGGTATAGCTCCTGAAATTTTGTTATGAGAAAGATCCAACACCTGAAGAGATGTTAGATGACTTAACTCCGGAGGTATGCTTCCACTGAACAAGTTTGAACGTAGGACAAGAATCCTTAAGTATTCTGTTTCCCCAACCCATGCTGGTATGCTTCCAGTTAATCTGTTTTCTCCGACATCTATTACCTCCAATCTCTTGCATTCGCCCAAAGAATAAGGTAGTTCCCCAACAAAACTGTTGTTGCCTAAATGCAATGTATTAATTCGTTGAGCCAATCCTATCGAATTAGGAATTGTCCCAGACAAATTATTATTTGCCATATTAAGCACAACCAACTTGTCTAATGCTGTCCAACAGTCGGGAAGGCTTCCAAACAGCAAATTATTGGGAAGGTCCAAGTAATTTAAAGTTACAGTACTCATTGTACATAAGAAGTATACAGATCCATGGAATGAATTATTGGAGAGATTTAGTGTTGTTATATTTGAAGGAAATGCTGATAGAGGACCACTGAACTTCTTATGACTCAAATCCATACCAGGGAAACCAACAAACCTTGAGGACAAGTCTGGCACCGTGCCCTTGATCTGGTTGTAAGATAGATTCAAATATCTCAACTTATAAGATATGTCCCAAAACCTTTCGGGAATGATGTCTGAAATACCTGCATTAGTGATATCAAGGTACGACAAATTCTTTTGGGTTTGGAGCCATTGAGGAAATGCTGATCCCAATATTCTGCAGGAGCTCAATCTCAAAGTGTCCAATTGAAATGTGGGAACCCAAGCTGGACTGAAGTTCAATGAGAATGAATTGTAAGAGAAATCCAACTCTTTTAGGAGGGAGAAATTCAACAAGTGGGCTTGGGTGATGGTGCCATCCAAAGAATTTGAAGAAACATCCAAAACCTCAAGCTTGGACAGCTTCCCTACACTTAAGGGGAGATTCCCATTTAAGTGATTGTTGGACAAACGCAACTCCTTCAAGGATGGGAGTTTTGCAAAATCAATAAGCACCTCTCCACTGAGATTATTTGATGATAAATTAAGTACCTGCAGACTCTGAAAATTCTCCAAGGATTTTGGTACTATCCTTTCTAGGTGATTGTAAGAAAGATCGAGATGAACAAGTGATATTGCTTTCTCCAAAGTGTGATGTGGAAATGAACCGCGTAAATCATTAAAAGAGAGGTCAAGAAAAACAAGGCTGTTGGCATGTCTCAACAACGAAGGAAATATCATGGAGGTGATTTGGTTATCACTGAGATCAAGGAATGAAAGTGAAGCAGAGGAATTAATATTAAATAGAGTTGGAGGAGGAGTCACAATGGAAAGCCCACATTCTCTTAGACTCAAATGCTGTAGAGAAGGGAGCATGTTAGCCACTTGCAGCCAATCCACAGCCTTGCTTAGATTCACACCGTCCATGTCCAAGTGTCTCAGAGATGGAAGATGGGAGAGCCAATCGAGATTTTTGGCCTCCAAGTCAGTGTTTCCCCTGAGATCAAGTGAAATTAAATTCGACAAATTTCCAAACTGGTTTGGTATTGTTCCACTCAAACCACCATAAGAGAGATTTAGATATCTCAAATTAGAGAAGGAAGTGATCAACTCTAGGAAGTTGGTGTTATTGAAATATCGGAAACTCAAGTCTAAATAATTCAGATATTTCAACTCCAACAGTGCAGTGTTCATCTCACCACTTAAGATGCAGGTTTCGTTTTCAACATAGAAGTCGTAATAGCAAGTCTTCTCTGAGTGCAGATCAAGCATGATAACATGACCTGTTGAATTACTGCATCGGACTCCTTTCCAAGATGTGCAACAATCTTCAGTGCTTCCCCAGGAAGAAAGCACACCTCCTTCATCTTCAAGGCCCCGTTTGAACTTGAGGAGTGCTTGCCTCTCCTTCTCGATGCACCGAATGTTGTTGGAATAATTAGTACCAAAACTTGAACCCAAAACTGAAACTGTGCCTGCTATAATTGATACAAGCACGAGTGTCAGCAAGAGCTCGCGAAAACAACCACCCATGGATATATGGCTGTAATGCATGAGTAATTCGTAAATGGGAGAGTTAATAATATTTGATGTACTTTAAATTGAGAGAAGTCGAAAGACGAGTAAAATAAATTATTCTGAAAACGAGTAAAATGATTTCGGTCCGCCAGACGTGATATAATGTGGAGGAGAGATGTTAATTCTCAACCGCATAATTAAAAAAAAAGAAAAAAAGAAAAAGAAAAATCATAGACACTGTGAAGCTTTTACACACTCAACTTCTATTTGTATATATTATTCCTAACTAATTTGGCTTACTTTTTGACACGTCCATGTACATATTGCATACGCGCACTAATTAGTAAAATTGTCTTTTTATTCCATCTCTTCCACGAAATTGGCTCAAGCCCCATTGAAGAAAGTTAAGAAAACTTTCGATATTCCAAGGTTTGTTTCTCCTGGACAATCGTTTTATTTATTCAATCATAACGTAATTGACTAAATGTACATGTCCTCTTGATCTTCGTATCCCCTTGCCGCCGCGTACTTTTCCGATTAAGCTTTTAGTCATCTTTGATGCGTCACGTGCTTTCGTTGGCGTGGGTTTTCGGGTCCATTTTCACTGTGGAAGTGCAAAAAATAATATTTTCTGCTTTAGTAAAGAAAGACAACTGCTATTTACCCTAAAAATAAATAAATGAAAGACCACTTCGTTTCCCTTCATTTTGACTTTTCTTTGGCCTGGGTTCTACGTCCATTTTACTGTGGAAAAAGGTTTCACGTGTTTTTGACTCTTGAGTCTTGACTAAGATTGACATAAGAAGAACATTATAAAATAATTAGGTGGACACTTTCTTGGAAAAAAGGTCGTAGAAATAATGCACACATACAGGCATGAAGTGCTGAGCTTGACTGCAAACTCATCTCATGGCTGTTTATTCTTCATCTTAGGTAATAAATGGGGACAGCTCGTAGTCTTCCAAAAGCAAAGTTTTCTGCTTTCTAAACTCTGTCGTGGACACTTTCTTGGGAAAAAAGCTAGTAGAAATAATGCACACGTACAGGCATGAAATGATGACCTGGACTGCAAGCTCATCTCATGGCTGTTTATTCTTCATTTTATGTTATAATGTTATAAATGTGGACAGCTCGTAGTCTCCGAAAAGGAAAGTTTTCTTCTTATTAAACTCTGTCATGCCCTTCCTCCTTTGAATTTCTAAAACCAATATCTCCTATTAAAGCCATTTTTATCATTCCGAGTGTCAATTCTATTAAGTTTCTAAAACCAATATCCCTTATTTAAGCCATTTTTTTTTATCCTTATTAGTGTCATTTAAAGTTTTTTTTTTTATTGTGTTAATTTCTTAAATTTATGGTAATGTGATTATACCATATTAGATTATCAATAATCTCAAAAATTTAAATTATTAAAATGCGAATTTATTATATATTTCAAGTTTTTTGTATCTAATATTCTTTATTGTTTTTTTTCCTAAAATCCAACACAAATTATAAATTTATATGACTTGAGAGTCCACTGTAAAATTGCACTTTTCTTTTTTCTTTATTTTCCATTTTCCTACATCACCTTTTATATACATATATATGTATATATATTATTATGGATGGAGTTCCTGTAACACAATAATTTCATTTTTTAAAATTTTCACACGCTAGACTGGAAAGCAGATCATAATGTGAACGTAGACCACTAGACCTCCTACAACAAACTTTCTAGCTTTGCTGAAAAATATTAAAATACATCTCTGGAAACTGGAAACTTCAGGCTCCTAAACAACATAACAAAATAAAAATAAAAATAAGGGTAAAAAGGATACTACAAGTCTACAACTTTGACACATTTTGGCATGCCGAAATGTTTTGAGAACCATTATAATTTCTGTCACATTATTCTCTGGAAATTTAGATAAAAATTATTTTTTGATTACACACTAATTATCAACTGAAGTCCACAATATAAACAACACCAGAAACCCAAAATAATTATAGGCTTACTAACCTTCTAACTTAATGTCTCTTCTGCGTTGGTCTTGTTTTAGATGCTCTAGTTTTTGAGTAGATCCACTCTTCTGTATCATTCAAGAACTTAAAAATAGGTGTTTCTCCAAGAACGTTTGAGCAATAAAGGGCCATAAAGTCCTCAGAATCCTACAAAATATCCGATCCCTATATTGAGATAAAACCCATAGCTTGCAAAGCCATCATCATCTCCTTCTATATCATACTGTTCACTGCCTTTAGTGGCATTGGAACCTTCATCTGTCTCATCTCTTGGGCACTTTTTTGGGAGAGATTTTCCACAGAGTCCATCATTTCCCAAACAACATAGATTAATTTTATTTACAATGACTGATTCAAAAGCCAAAAAAGTAGTCCAAAAACGAGTAAAATAAAGTAGTCTAATATATGGTTGTAATACATCGAGTGTAATTATGGAAGAGAGTAAATATACAATTGATAAGTTCAGATTGAAGGAAATAGCTCTCTTTTATAAGAAGCACCTTGGATAGTTCTGTAGATATCACTAAGGGAGTACTTCAGTTTCCTTTACTTGTTTAATGTTTATTACACACACACACATTAGCTTTATTTACAATGACTGATTCAAAAGCCAAAAAAGTAGTCCAAAAACGAGTAAAATAAAGTAGTCTAAAAACAAGTGAAACAATGCAGTCTAAAAACAAGCAAAATAAAGTAGTCTAAAAACGTGTAAAGTGATTCCGACCCGCCTGACGATATATATAATATTGCAGGAGAGATGTTAATCCCCTCATGCACAAAAAAGATGATCATGCACACTGCGAAGTTGACACACACTCAACTTATATATCTTAATATTATTCATAATTTGGTTACTTTTTGACACCTCCATGTACATCTTGCATATGCGCACTAATTGGTTGATTACATATTTTTTTAACTCCACCTCTTGGACGTAAGAAATTGGCTAAAGCCCAATAGATGAAAGTTAACAAAAAGTTTGATACTCCAAGATTCGTATCTTCTGGACAATCTTTTTATTTATTTAATTATTACGTGAATATTTTTATGTCCTCTTTCTGTTTATAACATTAGTTTAGCAATATATATTTTAGAGAGAAGTATTTTATGAAGAAATTATGTTGTTCCAGCATTCTTAGGTCTCGATGGTGAGGTGATTATCTTTATTCATCTGTCCTAATGAAGAAATCAATGGCGAGATAGTTACATCTGTTACTTCTTTTTTTCTTTTCTTTTTTTCAAAACAAAAATTGGAAAGTAGGATTTTAGTATTGATTTTTTGAAGATCTAGCATTTTTAGAATGTGTGTTTATGCGTACGTTTTGTTTTTTGTTTTTTGTTTTTTTCTGTTTTTTTTTTTTAAAAGAAAAATGAAAAAAAAAAAGAAGAAGAAAAAGTGAAGAAATGAAGACAGCATGGTCAAATAAATGGTTAATGGGTCAAATTCCAACTCACAATGAAAGTTTTAGAAAATAGTGTTATATTAAAAGGAAAAGGAAATAAAAGGGGTTATATTTTTCATAATAGAAATATGTACTGAAAAATTAATAAAATAATGGGCTATAATCATATTTACCCAAAATTAATAATTGTTTGTCTTTTGTGGTTTTTTTTTTTTTAATTCATGTAGATTTGCTTTTTAACAAATATTTTCAACGAAAATTCATTAAAAAAAAAAATACACATAAGGACACTAATTTTATTAGCTATTATTACTTAAATAATGAATTAATTATTAAATATATTTAGTATGATTTGAAATTATCCTTTCAAACTAAAAAATGATCTAAACAATCTAAATTTATTAATGAAATTTAAAATTTAAAACTTTTATTCAGTAATACTCGTTAGTTATCATTTTAAAACCAACTAAAATAAGAACAATAATTAAGGTAATGAAATTTTATTAAGAAAATTCTAAAGGAAAGGTGAAATTTACTGATTTAAAGGCCAAAATAGACAAATTAGGCGGGCACTTTAGTATTTAAGGGTAAACTAGTAAATAAATGAAATAAAGTAATAAAAAAATAATTCTATTCACAATATAAAATTTAATAACCACATCACATTTTATACACAATCAATTTTTACTATATACAACCATATTTTATGGCTAACTTATCATTAAATAATTTGAAATTCATAAGCACCCTTCAATTGCCCTAATCCCTAAATCGACTTCAAAGGGGTTTGTCAATTAGCTAATCACATTATAATAAGTAATTGCAATAGCTGATTTCATGAATTGGTCATGTCAATCCGGATTATATTTTGAATAAAACATGATAGGTCCAATACATAAAATCCAAAGAGGTTTAAATCGTTGGTATTATGTACATTGGATGACTATTTTATGTACTGTTCATTTCTATCTGAATTATGTACTCTAAATAAAATATGGTATGTCCAATAAACAAAACCTGAACAGGTTTAAATCATATGGATTATATAATCCAAATAAAACATATAGCTTTGGTATACGAAATAAGGATGAGTTCAAAGTGTTCGAGTTATAGATACCAGATAACTATTATACGTATTGCTTTTTTTTTTTTTTTCCTCCCCCATTCGAATTACATAAACTAGATAGAACTAGATACGTTTGATAAACAAAATCTGGATGGGTTTAAATTGTCTAGGTTATGCATACCGAATGACTACACATATCGTTCACACAATTATTTCTCTTGTATACAGACTTCAACAACGTATATAATTAAGAAAATTATAAAAATTGATACAAATAATTGACCAAAAAAAAAAAAAGATAAAAAACATATAGAGAAAACAAATAAATCATAAAAAGCTAAATACTTGCATTTTTAGAATTGAAAGGACTTTGCCAACCATTTTGCATATTTTTCCTTTTTAATCACTAAATTCTATTATCTTCAGGATTTATTATTTTTTCTAAAACGACATTATAGTTTACATAGTAATTTATTTTCATTTTGTTTATGTGCTTAAGGATAGTTTTTGACCTTCTAACAAAAGTATGTTTTTGGAAATATTAAAAAGTAATTAAAAATGTAGTATGATAATTTTTAAGATAAAGAACAAGTTGAATAATAATAATAAAAAAATAATAATAATAATAATAGAGAGTAAGATTTTCTATTTAACTCCAATCACACTATTTTATAATTACTTTTTATTTTGTATTTCCTCTTAAACAATTATGGTTTACCTTTTTCTTTTTTCTTTTTTCCCTCCCTATAGCAAAGTTGTATTTAAACAATAATAAAATATGAGATTATATTTAGTAATCTTAATTATAATTATGCATAGAAAATCCTATAGTAATAAATGAATTTAATAAAAAACTTTATCTAGACAGTTGCTTTTTATATTTGGAGAGTTAAATTTACTCTATTTTAATTTTTCAATTTAACAAGCCTATTAAAGTCATGAAGAAAAGATATGGCTCTTTAAAATGAACAAGAGAAAGATTTTAAAAAATTTATTGAAAATCATCTAAGCCAGTTTCTTTCTTACCTTCTTTTGTCAAAATGATTCGTATAGGATAACTACATACTCACAACTAATATGATGTTCTACTTAGTGCAATGGTTAAATCACTAAAAATATAACTTGAAAATATAACTTCAGTTCCTAAGTTCGACAAAATCTGGATAAAACTCATCTCCCTTTTAATATATATTGTAATCCCTATCTATATATATATATATATATATTCTGTCCTTGATCTTGTTCTAATCCTCCATCTCCACTATCAATTAGTTGAAAATAATAATAAAAATTGTCTTGCCCTTCTACAAAAGACAAAACTTGTTAGGTAGAATGGGTGATCCATTAAATGGTTGAGATCAAAGCAAATTATAAATTTATAAATGACATAAGGGTCAATCAGAATTGCGCATTTCCCCTCTTTTTCTCTCCTTTTTCTTATCATTATGAATGGAGTTGTTGAAGAATTTTAAATTAATATTCGTCAATTTTTTATTATTGAATAGAAATTTCAAAATGTACCTTTTCACAAATTAGAAATTTGTATTATTTCACATAAATTCTAGCTTTTAATTGGTATCAATTCATAATTGATGCTTTTTTTAAAAAAGATAACTGTTTATTATATAAAGATATCTTTTATATTTTAAATGGAAACTTTATTTTTAAAAAACATCTTTATAAATGAATATATCTATTGGCTACATATGCTTTCAAAATTTTATAAATAGATTCAATGAATTTATTTTCTATTTGTTCAATAATTCAATTCTTTACATTCATGTATTATATTAACTACACATGCTAGGCAAGTGTTACGTAAATTGTTGGGGGAGTTTTAGTCAACTCTGGTGGGATATTTTTGAATATTTTGAGTGTTATTATTAGGGGTGAACAAAATCCAATCCAATCCATTTAAACCGATTGATCTAATCAATTTTTAGCAGTTTGTATTGGATTTTTGCATAAATTAGATTGGATTGGATTCAAAATATCATAAATTGTTTGGATTGGATCCGTTATTGGGTTGAAAATATAAAACTAATCCAATGCAATGTAATCCAAATAATATATTATATAATTAAAGAATTATATATTTTCTATATTATTAATTTTTAATATATTTTTTTAACATATTATAGATTTGATACTTATAAATTGCAATCTTATATTTTATTCTATATTGGATTATTTTTATTGTATTTTATATTTAAATAATTATAATTTATTATTTATATTTTATGTTTGGAAGATTTTTAATTTATATTATATATTTATATGCTAGTAAGTTTTAAACCGATAAACCAATCTAAATCAAACTGATCATAAATGGTTTGATTTGGTTTGAGTTTAAAACTTCAATGGTTTAAATTGAATTTTCTATTAGATAAATCAAAAAATATGGATTGGATCATATTTTAGTTCAAAACCGAACCAATCAAATCCATGTCCATCCCTAATATTATTATAAAAAATTATTGTTGTATCTTAATAAATAATTGCTATAAACTTATCATGAGCATCCATGAGTATGTAAATGGGAAAGTTAATAATATTTGATGTACTTCGGATTGAAAGAAATAACCCTTTTTATAAAAATCACCAATAGTTTTAGGGATATTCCAAGGGCCAAGACAGTAATTCAGTTTCTTTACCTAATTAATTCTTTAAAGTTTATCGCACTAACGAGCACTTTTATTTAATTACAAGAATGATGGTATTGATGCAAAAGTCAGATAAAGCAGTTTGAAAACGAGTAAAATGAAGTCTCATCCCAACTTTATGAATTTCCTTTTTAAAGCCACTTGGGATTAGCCTGAGGACTTGAGTTGACCACCCCTTGGCTGTTTGGTGCATGTGCGGCGCTTAAATTATTTTGTTAACGCCTGAATCTTTGCTACCATTTCTCTGCTCGTGTTTCCACTCGAACTCTACTTTGTCACCATAACAGGAGAAAGTCTTCAGTACTAGAACGATGTGATACGTCCACCCACTGATACCATGACATAAATTATTCAAACTATTCAAACTAACTAAAAATATGATTTATTTTTTAATTTTTTTTATTTATATATATATATATATATATATTTGTTTTGTTCTTTCATGTCTCCTCTTTCCTTTCCGTACTGTGCTTCCCTGCTATTCGCTTCACCATGTATATGAAAGTAAACCGATTGCAACATCATAAAATATCGGTTTCTTCTTTCTTTCAAATCCAACAAGAATTTCTCCTAAACTCACATTTGTAATTTACATTACATATAAAACTAAAATAGAAGAAATAATTCAATTTTCTGCCATCTTAATTTACGGAGCTTAAGACCATTACAAGATGAGAAACTATATGTAAACTCGTCCCCAAACAAAAACAGTTTTAAGATTATGATCCCAATCAAGGTTGCGATTAACAAAGCCGTAGATCAGGATGACAGGCCAGAACGTCTGAAACCGAAATCAATGAGAACGTCTGAAACCGAAATCAATGGGTCAGGATTGTGTTTTGCGTGGGATGTGTCAGGTGGGCTTGGGAGGCAAGTTTCCAACCAATTGGGTCAAGATTTATTTTGGGCCAAGCTTCTTGTTTCCTATGCATAGGTCTTGAGGTATAACATATATAAAAGAATCATCTTTGTCCTTCATTATCCGAATTTTAGACGAAAAATTAATTATAGGCTAACGGTGTAACAAAACAAATAAAAAAATTTAAAAAAAAGGTTTATGGATTAAATTGTTAAAAATAAATAAATAAATAATTTAAGAATCTAAGTTTTAATTGCATTATAGCTTAGAAACCTGCAGCGACATTATCCCTTTTCCGATTTAGCTGTTAGTCATCATTTTTGATGCGTCGCATACTTTCTCATGGGTTTTGCATCAATTCCTTTCATTGTGGAAGTGCCAAAAAAAAAAAAAAAAAAAAACATATAAATATATATATATATATATTCTGCTTTACAAAAAGTCTCCTTCATTTCCTAGTCCACGTCCATTTTACTGTGGAAAATATTTTCTTTACTAATGTCTTTTCATTTTGTGATAAGCGTTTTGTGTGTTTATCCTATTTTATTCTATTTTACACGTCAAAGCTGGACATTAGAGGGGTTTTTATTTTTATTTTTTAAATTCCTTGCTTAATCGAATTTATTTATAACCTCAAAATTAACTCCACTGATTATTTTCATCTGGGCTATCTCTAATTAAAAAAAGGTATAACATGTTTTAACTCTTGATTCTTGACTAACATTGTACGTAGAAAAACCAAGTAAAATAATTAGGCGGGCATTTTCTCATACAATACGCATCTGGGATTGAAATGGTGAAGTCCAACCCACATCATAAATTTAAAAAAGACCTCAAAAGGTCGACAGTGAAATTGCACTTTTTTTTTTTTTTTTTAAATTTATTTTTTTCATTTTTCCTATATCATTTTTTTTTTTTTTTTCATTTTTCCTACATCTCGTTTTTATATTATCATGGACGGAGTTCCTGTAAATACTTAGGCTTGAAACAGTTATAACACAATAATTTCTTCGTATATTAAAATCTCCCATGCTAGACTAGAAAGCAGATCCATAAATGAACGTAGTCCTCCTACAACATACTTCTAGCTTTTCAGAAAAACATTGAAACTCATCTTTGGAAACTCCAGGCTCCATAACATGACAAAAGAAAATAAAAACGAGGGTCGAAATGATACTGCAACTTTGACGTGTTTCGGCCTCATGAAATGTTTTGAAACCATTATAATTTCTCGCACATTATTCTCAGAAAATTTAGATACAACTAATTTTCTCATTACACACTAATTATCAAGTGAAGTCCACAATACGAACAACATCAGAAACCCAATATAATTATAGGCTTACCTTTTTAACTTAACGTCTCTTCTGCATTAGTCTTGCTTTAGCTGCTCTTGTTTTTACGTAGATCCAATCTTCTGCATCATGCAAAAACTTAAAGTAGGCGTTTCTCCAAGAACGTTTGAGCAGTAAAGGACCAAAAATTCCCCAGAATCCTACGAAATATCCGACCCCCATACTAAGATAAAATCCGAAGCTTACAAAACCATCATCATCTCCTTCTATATCATCATGTTCACTACCTTTAGTGGCACTGGAACCTTCATCTGTCTCATCTCCTGGGCACCTTTTTGTGAGAGGTTTTCCACAGAGTCCCTCATTTCCCATGTAAACAGAAGCATTAAAACCCTGTAGTTGGGTGCTTAATGGAATTCTACCACTCAAATTGTTGTGAGACAAGTCCAAAACTCCAAGAAAAGTTAAATCAGAAAAGCTTCCAGGAATGTTACCCAATATCTGGTTTCTTGACAAATCAAGTGATTCTAGCATGTGCAACTGACCAAACTTTTCGGGAATGCTCCCATTCAAATTGTTCCTTGACAGGTTCAGAGATATTAATTTGTACAGACTTGTTAAATTATCAGGAATTGTCCCACTTAAGTAATTGCTTGAAATATCAATGCTTCTGAGATACTTAAGATTTTCTCCAAACTCAAGCTCTAATCCTTTCCAAACCACTTGAACAAGGCCAAGAATTAGACGAACATCTATCTCATTATACATGGCAGTCAGATTATTAAGGCACTGCGGCAAGAGCCCAGACACCCTGTTGTGAGACAGGTCCAAATTTTGAAGGGCTGGGAGATTACAAAGGCTTGAGGGCAAGCTTCCATTGAACTCATTCTGTCGTAAGCGAAGAATTATCAACTTTGATAGGCGTTTTCCTATCCATTCTGGTATTCTTCCAGTTAACTTGTTCCCTCCTAAGTCAACAACACCCAACTCTGTACAATTCTCTAAAGAAGGCAGTTCTCCTGAGAAATTATTATCTTGTAAACGCAAGACTGCAAGATTTTGCAAATAGCCCATGGAGTGTGGTATTTTCCCAGAAAAATTGTTTTTTGCCAGATTCAAGTTGAGCATTTGCTGAAATTGAATCCAACAATTGGGAAGTTCCCCTGATAGTAGATTGTCAGAAAGGTCAAGATGAAACAAGCTTGGAGTTTCCATGGCAAATAAGGACGACAGAGATCCTGAAATCGTATTTTTGGAGAGAAACACCGTGCTTATGTTTGGAGGAAATGGTGGCAGTGGACCATACAAGTTGTTAGAACTCAAATCAAATGAGAAATAGGTGCAGTTTTTGGATGACAGGTTTGGCAACTTCCCATGAATCTGGTTGAAAGAGAGATTTAACTCCACCAAGCTGGAAGACAGATCCCAAAACCCATTGGGTATTGAATCTGAAATTCCGGCATTGGTGATATAAAGTGTATGTAGTTTTCTCTGTGTCTGAATCCATTTAGGAAAAGCAGGGCCAATCTTGCAAGACATTATGACTAAATCACGAAGTTGAAAAGGTGGAATCCAATCAGAACTCAGGTCGATGGACAAAGGATTTTTAGAAATATCCAAAGACTTTAACCCGGAGAGATTCAAAAAGTGGGCTTCAGTTATTACACCATCCAAAGAATTTGAAGAAAGATCCAAATTTTCAAGGCTAGAAAGCTGCCCCATACTCTCTGGTACAGATCCATTCAATTTATTCTTGGAAAGAAATAACATCTTTAGGGATGAAAGTCCTGTCAAATCTGGTATTGAACCGGTGAGTTGGTTCTCAACTAAGCTCAAGCTCTGTAGCTTGGAAAGCCGCCCAAGATCCTCAGGGAGAGATCCACTCATTTTGGTACCATCAATGGTCAAATCTACCAGAGATAAAAACCTTGTAAGATTGGGAAATGGACCCCAAAATGGGTTCCCACTTAGATATAGGTGTTTCAGTGTATTCCCAGCACACGACAGGTTTTCCATGGAGTCATAAAGGCGATCAGAAAAATTGCTCGACCATAAATTTAAAGACTCCAAGCTGCATAAATTTTGAAAGGATCTTGGCAGCCCACCCTCTAGATTATTGTAAGAGAGATCCAGATATTCTAAGGAAACCATATTTGTGAAAATATCTGGGATTGTACCTTGTACTTGACATGCCATTAATCCAACATGAACAAGTCTGCTGCTGACGTTAACCACCCAGGAAAAAATTGAAGATTTCAGAAGATTATCAGAGAGTTCAAGGACTTGGAGAGAGGTGGAGGAATTAAGAAGGGGAAGTGATGAGGGATTGACATTAGGAAGGTTACATGAAGATAACTGAAGCTCAATCAGAGAAGAGAGCTTGCTTATGGACTGTGGCCAACTCACTGCTTCACTAAGATTTAGACCAGACATGTTTAGGACTCTCAAAGAAGAAAGATGAGACAACCACTCAAGGTTATTTACAGCAATAGCAGAGTTCCTTGAGAGGTCAAGAGTATGCAGATTTGAAAGGTTTCCAATTTGGTCGGGAATGGTTCCAATGAACCCAGCACCAGCAATTTTAAGGTGTTTCAATTTACTCACAGAACCAATAAAGCTTGGGATTCTGAGCCCTTCAAAAGAGTTAAAACTGAGGTCTAAGTAATTTAAATATGGAAGTTGAAGCAGTGAAGGACTTATCTCACCTGCTAAAGGTTGCTCAGCAGAGTAATAATCAGAAACATAATGGAGATCTAGCTTGATAACATGACCTGTTTGGTTGTTACATGTTATTCCCTTCCACTTGCAACAATCTCTTTGACTTTCCCAAGAAGAAAGAATGTTGGAATCGTCCACTAGGCTTTGTTTGAAGCTTAGAAGAGCTCTCTTTTCTGTATCTGTGCACCTGATGTTGGAACCCGCAACAGAAGCCATGAGCATGCATAGAATCCCAACCCGCAATGCAGATTGAGAACTTTGTCTCATTTTGGTGATCCACATGATGATGATGATGATGATGAATGTACTAAAGCTGTCTGAACTCGAGAGCAATAAAAACAAGTTCAATAAAATTGTGATACAAAAGTCTGAGAAATAGTCAGTTGCAACAAAACAAAAGCAGATAAAGAATTTACTAATACCCTCGAGCCGTCACTGCGAAAGACAAATATTGTCGCTTTCACTCTTTTTGCTAGTAATTTTCATGGAAAAGCTCCATCGTGATTCCCATTCAACAAATTGATTCAGCCTTTTGCCACTCTTTTGTCCTCATAACAATTTTTTTTTAAAAATTATTTGATATTAGTAATTTTGTATCTTTTTAATTCATTTGGTCAATCCATTGGATATGCACTTGTAATCAATCGATTTGTTTTTTTAAGGTTTTTGACTTTGAGTACCTTTTCATACGACACAATAAGGAAAAAGAACATTAAAAAAAAATAAAAAAAATTAGAAATTCAATTTCTGAAGAGAGAGAGAGAGAGAGTAGAGATTCTTTAACTCATCCAAACTCCAAAGGCTATTGGGCGGCTCTTTGATTAGTCTTCTCTCAATTTTTAAGGTTGCACATTACAAGCAACAGGTCCATACTTCACGGCTTGACTAAAAATGCTGACCATTTAATTCCTTCCACCTGTACGATCTACAGGGCTGTATACTATGTTAAAACAACTTCAAATGTTTTTGTACCCTAAATTCAAGGATATGTGATTTAGAAGATTAAAGTATTTCTTTTAAAAAAATATATACACAATAATACAAGCGGATTACAGCTAGCCCACCAGATATTGAGACACGAAAACGTGCAAGCAGTTGACCAAAGCAACTTTCACCTTCCACATATACCAAAATGCCTGTGCTCTCAGCTACCAGAGGTATGCTTCCATCTCAGTCATCATCATCATCATCAACATCAAGTACCATCCTCAATTTCCTTCTACTTGCGGTACTATTTGAGACCCCACTATAATCCACTTCATCCTCAAAATCTGCCAACTCATCGTCCACTTGCTGATGTGGCAAATCATATAAATTGTTGACAGGCAAATCACCTAATGTACTTCCACTGCCATTGCCAGTCACTTCAGCTTCTCTAGAGTCATTCGGACTAATGTGGTTGAAAGCAATACCCTCTCCAATTTCTGCACGCTCCAATACTCTGGATTGCTTGCTCACATCCCTGAGAAATGAGTTAACAATTATTTTATGTATCAGCTTTTGATAGGGTCAAAGAGAAAGATAGAACGAGAGAGACAGAGAGAGCAAAGCACAGATGAAGCTGTTTCACTCTTCACAAACTATTTACGACAACCAACTTCAGTTCAATTTGAGTCAACTGAATCTTATGTCTCTCGAGGCATCCCATGGCCATGGGCATACCGTATAACTATGAGTACGGACAATACTTCTGACAAGCTGATACTGAAGCTTGTGCATTTCTTTATACTTGTTAAGAACAAGGAACCAGAAGTGCCTTCCAGAATCCAAACATGAGTAAATTGTTAAGTTCGACTTGTATAATATTATTGCAAATTCTTGTCCGACTGTGAACAAAGTACACTAGCTTAGCTACTATGAAGATACATTCACCAACCGCCAACATTAACACTTGACAAAGTAAAAATTCAGACCACAGATTTCAATCCTGCAGGGAGTGAGAATTAAGAAAGAAGTCTAACGATGTTCATTTGACAGCCAAGTGGAATCATGGTGGACAAGCAACTTACCGTTCTTCAACAACATCCCTGGATCCATTTTTGAAGTCATTGTCATTTACCGTCCCCTGAGTTGAGACAGCTTTATGCTTTGCATCCTTTGACTTAGAAAGGGATCTAGAAAACAAACCAACTTTAACAGTCAAAAATGTGAAAAGGAAGAGCAAGAAACTAAATAAACAAAATAGAATATGCCAAAAAATGTTAATAAGATAACAGTTTCACCAATTAGTCGTTATTATTTGGGACAGAGAGAGAAGAGAAATTTACTTGAGAACAGAGCTTAAGATTTTATCATCAGAATCATCTTCTCTAGCTGTCTGTTCCTCAACCTCTCGATTGCTATCCTCCCTCTTCTTCCTCCTGAAAGTTTGAAACAGCGTTATGTACAATTGAGACAGTTAAGATTTTCAAATAATGATATTAAAGAATTTCTAAAAATTGTATTAATAATAGCCCATGGTGGTGGTAGGGAAGAAAACCAAAATCTAAAGGTAAATGATTTCTGCATTGATGAGTGGGTAGAAAAAATGATAAGAACAGCTTGATAATGTTCAGCAAAGACCTACTTGCACCAATAAAGAGCAACATAGTTCTAGTTGAAGCAACACTAGAGAATGATTCAATAAACTTAAGTTGATGTATACCATATTTCTTCATAAAACAACAAAAATTAGATGAAGATCAAGCTAAGCTGGGCCAACACCAAATGCAGGTGGAGACAGACCAGCGAAACTAAAGCAAAAATTCTAGTTGGATTATAAAAATTATAACCAGATGGACAGTCATTATCATGAGCTACCTGTTTATCAACGATAACAATGTTTCATCATCAGACTCATTTGATTTGTCCATAGAAAAGTCATTAAGATCCTCATCCCTCAGTTGTATGCTGGTTTCTAACTTCTTCTGCCGAGGAACACGTAGGCCAAGCTGTTTAAGCTTACGAGAAACTTGGGATGCAGTAAACTTACCATCTTCGTCCAGAGCATTTGCAATCATGTGGTTGCACTTCATATGATCTTTGAATCTAGGTGAACAAGAGAAACTCAAAAATCAATTCTCCTTAAAATAAAAATAAAAAATAAAAAAAAGAGCTATGATACTGAAATTTATTCCAGTATCTATTTCGTTGTTACTTTGGCAAGTGACAGTGCAAGGGAATCGATTGTTCTAGGTACAAAGGAACCAAGTTAAGTAACACTCACTGCTCGTACAAAGCTCTAATTTTCGCTTCCTCAGCTTCACCAGAGGCGCGGATTCTTTTTCTTCCGTTTCTATTAAAAAATCGAAATTAGCATTAAAGACTAATTCCATGCTTTTTTATAAAAATAAATGCATACATATAAAATAGAGGACAGAGTTTTTGAGGTAGAGATAAATGACATTGCACCAGCAGACTTTAGTAACTGTCCCACTCCGGCAACCTCAAATTTTTCACCGGAAAAATCTATTTAAGGTATAAAAATACAAGCAAAAAATCATAAATTCATAAAAGGAAAACGAATTAGTTGTTAATTATAATCTTCACTGAAGAGGATTATTTATTTATTTATTTATTTATTTTTCCCCCCTCTATCCATTCTTCCATAATCCCTTCTATTAAAAGAATCTCCAACACCATCGTCACTGCACAATAAAAATAAAAAAGAATTGAATTAGCCACAAAAAAAAAAAAAAAAAATAATAATAATAATAAATAAAAGAAGTTGAATTTAATTTAAGAATATAGAATAAAAAAATAAATAAACAAGAAAAAAGATATCTAGTGGTTAAAGGGAAAAAAGTTGAAATACAGAAGTAATTTGAATTATAATTCAAGAAATACAAAGAAAACACGATATACGGACAGAAAAAGAACTAAAGAATTAGAAATGAAAAAAAAAAAAAAAAACCTTTTTTCCAATAGAAAATATATTATACACAAGTAAAAAGGAAGAAAAACAATGAAGAATAAAATAAAAAGATGTAATTTTAATTTTCAAAATCATATAAAGATATAAAATAAAATAAAATTAAAAAAAAGAAAAAAGAAACTAGTTTAAAGTATGAGAAATCGGAGTAGAAACGTGGCATGTGCGATAAAACAGAAAATTCAAATAATAGGTAAGAAAGACGCGTGGATTAACAAGGAAGTCTCGTGCTAACCTTGCTGTCCGGAAAGATCGTAGAACATTCAGTGGCTTCGCTTTTACTTTATCTCTTTCCTCAAGCGTCCTACTCTAGGCAGCATAGTCCAGAGCTTCAAGAAGAGAGAGTGCAAGCGGCCAGCAGAGGACAACTTTCCTCAATCGCAACTCTCTCATCTTCTTCTTTTATTTTTAATTCTTAATTATTTTTATTAATCTCCAAAGACATTTTCTAATTCTAAAAGTTAGATTAAGATGATAACAATTCACATATATAAATATTTAGAAGATGTTTTTAAATACTTACACAGGTCGACTCGACAAACTTTCCTCCAAATCATTTGAGTGTACTGCTTTCTCCGCTCTTTCGTCCGCGTCAGGTTCATCAGTATGGCGCATCCTTTTTCTGGTTGCAGGTTTAAGTCCAAGCTGTTTAAGCCTATTGGAAATTTGAGCCGGAGATACTTTGCCATCAGGATCTACTTCCTTTGCTATTAGTCGAATGCAATTTTGTTCATTCTTGAACCTAAATTTGCCATTTTTGTTATAAAAGATTCAGTATCATAGCTTCAGAAATTGACAGATGAAGAAAAAATACGGCGAGATCAAAGCAAAGCTCACATACTTGTAGTATAGATGCTTTATTTTTCCATCCAGCTCACTTCCGAGAACAAGTCTTCTCTTCTTCTTAGTAACCATTTCAGGTTCATGATCCATGGATTTTCCCCCACTGCAACAGCAAAATGCACTGAGGTTAGAGAAACTACTTGCACAACACGTAAACTAAAATACAGTACAACTTCTACCATCAAAGAGTTGTAATTCAAAAGGCATACTTATCACAATTTTCTTCTACATCAAACTCATTGTCTGAAGTAGATGCCATGCCTCCCTTCACTTTGCCAATATTCTCTTCATCACTGAAAAAAGAAAAAAAAAAAAATATATATATATATATATGTATATATGTATTCATCAATATTTTTGTAGTATCACTTGAAAATTTGTTTTTTGCTTTTCTCAGATGCACTTGACTCAGTAACCTCTTTTATATTTTTCCAAGTTTCAGAAGCAAGTCTTACTTGTCATTTCGGAGCTCATCGATCACAACATCAGCTTCATCTTCACCAAGTGCATCCGCTATGCTTCTACGAGTCCATTCCTTGGCCCGTGATGAGCCAATAACTCCATCACCAGTACTGTTTTCCCAGTTTCTACTTTCTTTCTTCATGTGGCCAAGCTCATGCAGTAAATATTCAGCATTGATATAATGACATTCTTTGCGAGTCTTCCAGAAGAGAATTTCCACAAAAAGAAGGGGTTGATTTTTCATTTTCTTTAGCATCTTTCTAACCAAAGTTGTCAGGAAATCAACAATGTTTGCATATTCTTTGCACGGACATGACTTCTGCTCATCCAGGATATCGTAGAATATGGTAAGAAGTGATAACTGCAACATTAATCCATCAAATTTTAGATGATATATGTTCATTTGCAAATGACTACTAAAAGATTATATTCAGTAATGTTTTCTTTAATAGGTTTGACCTGATACAGCATTGGAGAGAGCTCCAAATCATCACTTATCCTCTTCAACATGCTTATTATGTAGTGATTTGTAGTTGTGGAATTATTCTTATAAAACTTCAGCAACCAACACAGTCTCTGAATGATACTGTTGTTTGCAAAAGCAGAAACTAAAGTTGACACCTTAAAATCAACTTCATCAGTCGTAGCAACCTGCTCATCACCAGAAGAATCACCTGCACCATTGAGATCATCATTTGCAAAACCGGAGTTCTTGATATCCATCTTCTGTGGCAAGCTGACTCCGGTGTTGTCCTTCTCCATCATCAACATTTCACTTTCATCGGCATGAGAAGGAATACTGATGTCTTGTTTTTCATGCGAACTTGTATCTAGAATTCCCTGGTTCGCATTACTCATTTCTGCTGATGGCTCAGCACAAGAGATGCTGGTCTCATTCTGAACCGTAGGATGTTCGCCTAAGGTATCAATTTCTTTTGCCTTGTCACTTGAATCTTTCTTCTTTCTCACCCTCCTTAATTTTTTAGAAACCTTACAGAAGGAGATAGTTCTAGTGTAAATCGTCACACATTGTTTAAATACATATGCAAGATTCCTCGGTGATGTAAATTTAATAGGAATAATTAACTATACTAGCTATCATTCAGATGAGTTCCTCCAATCATATAGTAAAGAAGCATGTTGGAACCGAAGTATTACCCATTAGGTAAAATTATATGACTTCACAATCAACATCAAGTTAGTTTCTTAGAAAGTATCATTATCGTAGTTAACTCACTGGAAGTTAGATATTTCAAATGACAATTAAAAGCAATTTATAGCATCTAAACAGAAAAGATACTTAAAATGTATAGTGGCATACTGGCAGCTTCTGTCACCTTAAAAACAAACGACAAATAACATGGAAGTATAATAGCTTGCCACTTAAATAACATGACATACCCTCAAAGTTCCACGTGCTTGAAGATTCTCCATGAGACGTAAGATTTTATAAATTATCTCGATCAAATCTGCAAGATAACTGAAAGGAAAATTTCATCAATATGGCATCGATTGAATGACATCAAGCAACAAGTCAAATAGTCAATGACCATCAAATTTGTATAAAGATAGGCATCATTAGTGCAGATGGTTATCTCTCCAATGACAGTTTGCCCTACTAAAACTAGGAATACAAGTTCCAAGAGGTGTTATACTTAAAGCTAAAAATCCATTACCAAGATTAGCTAATGGCTTAGAAAAATGATACAATTCCCTTCTTTTCAAAAGTACCTTTTCAAAATATGATGCCCAACGAGGAAGCTAATGGTTATCTAACTCTTTTCCCATTTGACCAGAATTTCCCTTGATAACTCTCTAATGTTAAATGCACTGGTAAAAGAAATCCTTTCCACAGCATTTGAAAGCTAACCAAAGTATTGTAATGGAAATTAATTAGCTTATAGATTGTTAATATAAAGAGAAACTACCTCTTGGGTTGCTTGTGAGTGTCAAATGATTTGAGCAAATTTAAAAGGAATTGAGTCATTCCTTGATCGGTTTGATCATAAAATAACTTGTAAAGAAGGATGCGAGCTGTTTGAGGCTCCTTAAAGTCTTCTGGCAATAATTTAAGCACCAAATCAAGCATGCAAATCTGCAACAGACAAAAGTCACGAAGATGTTAGGCTATATCCAGATACAGGATTTATCCAGACTTCAAATGAAAAAAAACCACGTGCGGGGTTGGAGATCTAAAAGAAAAACATCATTTAGAATAAACAAATCAGGCTGATGAAACGGCACAATTACCATAATTTTCATAAGACTAGCAGATGCAGACAAAAACTTGTAGTCATGTGTTTCTTTCAAGCCTTCAAACGCATCACGCCACTTTAAAATGACTAGTTGAAACATCGACTCATTCATAGTTGATGCAATAGGTCCACATAAATCACCTCCAAAAAATGTTTTATCAGGATGTGTTTCGGAAGGAGCTTCAGATGCATCTGCTCCCATGTTTCCCTGTTAAAGCACAGAACATCAAGGAAAATATTTATATTTTTCCTAAAAAGGAAAGACATTTTTTATGTAAAATGTAAGCCAGTAATACCCAATTACAAGATGCATGCCATACTTGCCCTGCAGAAAACGGGCACTCACCTAATGGTACAAAATCTTCAACAAAAACCTACCATGGTCCACAGCATTGGATTTTGGTTGGCCACTAATGAATTGCACAGGGTGCCAAGACCATGATTTTACCACAATTTTACTTCAACTGATGCTAAATAAAATTAGAAAAACTATATATATATATATATATATATTATGCAAATAAAAAAAGAAAAATCAAAAACAAAGGAAGAAGCCCCCCAGTAAACACTTAGTTGACATTATGCCAAAAAAAAAAAAAAAAAAAAAAAAAAAACCTAAGTTAAGTGTGTCAGGTTCGGACTCACCTTTGAGGTTGAAAACTTGTGATACTGGAAAGAAGTAACAAACTGGGCAACCTGAAAGAAAACAACGACATCGCTCTTCTGAATTGCGTGATGTTCCTTCTCAATATCTTCACGAATTGACTGCATTAAAACTGACACACAAGTGGATTATATAGATATGATGCAACAGTGTAGCACCGGAACAGGAACGAAAGCAAATTTTAAATACTAAAAGAAAGAAAGAAGATAAATACCACAGTATCCCCCCGATAAAAACTGATTTACAAAGTCATGCAGCAATTCCAAAATCTTATCCTTTGTTGAAGGTAATATCCCATGATCCCATGCAATTTTTTTAGTGCGACCATGGGAAACTTTATGTGGTTTAAGCAGGTTATCACGAGAAGCTGAAGTAGGTTTTCCCTTCAAAACTGCCTTGGAACCATCCTGCAAAGGACAAACTGCTGCCGTTACTCTAAAACTTAAGTTCTCATTAACAATAGCTTTTACGAAATCTCATACCATGGTAAGCCGTGTAAATGTTCCACTAAAATGTGAATAACGGCCCAAGTTACGGAGCCTACAGAGTCTTCTTTTCTCTTCTTCCTCCTCCATGATAGACTTGAGACTATTAAGAGAAGCTTTGGTGTCTTCATCCACCTATGTAGATAAACTTGCAATCATCAGACCACCAGGTAAGTGTCATTAACCAACTGATTAAGTAAATGAAGGATGACATCAGTGAATTGATATTTCATAACTCAACAATAAACATTTTTGGGAAGGCGGATATGTTCATTGCTCAAATTTGCACTTGGATGCTTCCTTGTCACAAAGAGGAAACCATTCTAATGAATTTTGTCTTATTGAATGTGATTTCAGTGTTTCACAACAAAGGTTTTACCTTAATTTTAACCTGTCATGTTTATCTAATTTCGTTGCCAGTTTGGACCAACTATAAGCAATTAGAAACAAAAATGCAAGAAATAGATGCAGCATAACCAACCTTTGAGCCTCTCAGATGAGCTTTTGCTATCAACTCTGGCTCTTGACCCATGAAAGTGTAATAGAAAATCTCCAACAAAAGCAAGTTATCATGACGAAGATAGCTACCAGATCCCCCAAAATGCTGGGTTATAACTAATATTAAGTCCATTACGTTCTCATGGAACAAAAGTTCCAGAAATCTATCTCTCAATGATAAAAATTGGCTGGCAACTCCCCCAACCTTCTGCTGCAGTGAGATTTCTTGAATAGCTAAAATATTTCGGAATAGAGTAAGTACCAGCTGCACCAATTTCCAGTCATCCTCGGTGAATGCTTCCCTGTGGGGCAGAGGTTTGACAGTCAAACCATATGTAACATAAACAAAAAACAAGGATCTTTAATCTGAAATTCAATGAGCTGGAAATAAAAGCATTAGATGTGTCGCAAAGGCGAGACAACAGGCAATTTTTTGATAAAAATGGCAACCACATAGTCAGTTCTGATAAAGGACATAACTCGATAATTCACTCACCTTTCCAGATTTTCCAGTGGACCTTCGAGAAGAGACACTATGACGGCAACAATGTTACTGCATGTAATTGAAGACTTCAAACCCCATAGATACTCTATCTGCTGTGATACATCATTTGATGAAGGCTCAACAGGCATGGTTAGGAACACCAGAATCTTTACTGCAAAATTCAAAGACAGTAAAGTATTCAGAGTTAGAGCTTAATAAACTTGTAAACATAAAAGTTTTTTTTTTCCCCCAATTTTTTCTGGCAAGAGTAGAGGCAATTCATACGCACACAATGCATACAAACTATATAACTCACCAGCATTAAGAACCAAATTCCTATCATCTTGGCAGTGCTCCATAATGGGTATCAAATCTTTATACACAATGTTCCATTTACAGACTTGCTTAAACACATCTCGGTTCTGTGGATCATCCCGCCTCAAAAACCTCAGCAAATCTTTCAAATTATCTGCAAAGATGTCAAGATATATCAAAAAGTTGAATCAAACCATTACCCACATAAAATTTCCGAATCGTCTCCGAACCACCCAATTAACAAACTGGACTGACCAGAGCTTATTCGAATTGGCCGTTGCAAAAATGATAGAAGCCGAAAAAAATAAATAAATAAAAAGAAGGTAAAAACGAACTCTTTGCTCTTCCATTATCAACATTTCTGGGCAACTAGACCAAGAGCTGTAAGCTATATATATATATATAAAATATGCGGTAGGCATACCTAAGCAGTACTCGCCCTTTGAATAACCGATCCGATTTCCATTCTCGTCCTCCTCGGCTATTCCAATGCCTGCGCATATTACCGATAAGCCTTCCATGTCCATCTTACCGATGCCGCGAGACCTTCAGCTTTTGAGAAATTTTAGAAATTTAAATTTTTTTTGTTTATTTTCGCATAAATTTGATTGAATAGACAATCGAAGTAGATCAGATCTTGGAGATCAATAAGAAAGATATGGTTTGTGATGCTGGGGGCCTTTGGAGGCGCCAATTTTAGAAGCGAACTTTCCCGCGCTTTTCATATCCCGAGGGTTTTCTTTTGTGGCTTTCGGGTGGAAGAAATATTGGGTACGGATGGAGTGGCCGAAACTCCTGTGCCGCTAACGTGGCAAGATTTGATTAGTTTATCGCTTGCCAACGAAACCGCAATTGTACGTTTTTTTTTTTAAAAAAAAAAAAAAAAAAAACCCCAAACACGTAATCTTAAAATTGTTTTCTATGAAATTAGTGATTATAATAAACTACTAAATATAATTTACAACTTTTTTATATGCCTTTAGAGAACGAATTGCATCTTATAAAAAGCTTATTTAAAGCAAAAGTAATCTTCAACTCCAAATAGCTGGGAAAAATTCTGTTCCAATCAACTATTTTATTTGCAAAACGATAAATAACCGTTAACTTTCAAAATAAAAAGTATACTGTAACAACAAAATATGTTTTGACAACAATACTAGAAATCCAAGCACACGTAACTAGATATCAAATCTTGTTTGATAATACGAAATCATTAGAGGAAAAAAAAAAAAAAAAAAGGAAGATAGAAACGTGAAAGAAAAATTTTGATTTTCCTTGAAAAAGTGGTGGAAAACAAATTATTCAGGAAATTCATGAGAAACCACCTTTTTATTTTGCCACATTTTTTTACGTTTAAACTGAGCTTATAAATATTTTTTAAAAAAAAACTATATATGATTATATTCACAAAAAGGGTTAAATGTAAAAACAAAAAAAGAAGAAAGAAAAAAATAAATAAAAATCTTGTTTGATAACAAATTATTTTTATAATTTTTTTAAATTATATGATTTTAATGAATTGTTAATGTTAATAATTGATAGTTAAAATTTATCAAACTCTGTAAATATTAAAAAAATTAATACAATTTTGAATTATGTTTATATATATGTATATATTTATATTTATAATTAATAAAGATGTTTAAATAATATCATTTAATATTAATAAATCATTAATATAAATAAATTTTACATAATTAAAACAAAGGAAAAAATAAAAAATAAATTTATTATGAAACAGAATCTGAAAAAATAAAATTCTCAACGAGGAATATTCCAATAAATTTGAATTCAGTTCCGGTGATAAATAAATAAAAAAATCAGAAAATCATTTTAGACAGTAGAGCAAAAGGACAAGTAGTGAGAAAAACAGGAAGGGACGACGTCGCATCCAGTTCCGTGGGGAACGTGCAATGAAAATGCTCTTTCAATTTGACAAAAACATGAGCGCGTGATTTCCCCTATTTTTCAGTTCATAGACCCCCCAACTGCCTTTGAATAAAAAAGGCTTAGCAAACTAAGCGAAAAGCTCAAAGGCGATACATTTAACATCTTAATTGAACTTCGATACAACCAAAGCCCAAAAACAACAACACCAAAAGCCTCCTCAAAACCTCCGCCAATTTTAGCGGCGATTTCTTCAATCCATCCTCACATTTGGCCATCCAACTCTCATTTAAAAACACCAATCCCCAACCAACTCTCTCTCTCTCTCTCTCTCTCTCTCTCTCTCTCTACCTTCTTTCTCTCTATCTCTGTCTCCCACCTTTGCTTTTTTCTCTATCTGAAAACAACAATGGCTCAGGTAGTCGCCACCCGCTCCATACAGAGTTCGTTTCCTTGCCCTACTTCTGGATCCATTCAAGAACGGGTGGAGATGCTGAAGCCTTGTAGCTTCTCTGCCAAAGTACTTGCTAATGAGGGAAACAAGAGCTGCAAATCTTTTTCCTTTAGGAGGTTTCAGATCACTGCTAAGAGATCCGTACAGGCCGAGGTCGTTCCGGTTTCACCAGAGGATGTACCAAAGGTTCTTTCTTTTCACTTTCTCTGTTTCAGTTTTTAGATGATTTTTGGCTGCTTTTGTTTGGTTGCTGAGAAAGCTTGTAAATTTGAATGCTTTTTTTTTTTTTTTTGGGTTTTTTGGACAAAAGATAAGTTTGGGAGTGGAAAATGTAAGAAAAATTAGCTTTTCTGTTAATGTTAATTTGATAGTAGGGAAGCTCGATGCAGGATCATTTTAGCTAGGTCGGTCGAGTAGAGTGAATCTGCTTTTTGATTTGACAGGAAATGGAAGAAAGGCGAGAAATTGGATATATGAATCTGGAGTTCTATGTTTTTCTGTGGACTATATTTGGTTACTTTTATAAATAATGCTCGTTTGAATTCGTTTGTTACTTGTTGATGGAGCAATTTGTATTGCTCACATATTGTGAAGTTTAAATTATTAGTACCTGTGCTGATTTTTATTTTCAATCACTAATCAGGTAGAGGAGCAATTTCAGCAATTGAGGGAACTTCAACAATCAGGTGACACATCAGTGGGCATGTGGTCTAAGCCAATAGTTAGACGCAAGACAAAGATTGTCTGCACCATTGGTCCTTCTACGAACACTAGAGAAATGATTTGGAAGTTGGCTGAGTCTGGCATGAACGTTGCTAGACTGAATATGTCCCATGGAGACCATGCGTCTCATCAGAAAGTTATTGATTTGGTTAAAGAATATAATGCACAATCAAAGGACAATGTCATTGCAATCATGCTTGACACCAAGGTAAGATTTCCTTGTGGATAATTATATTTATTATCTATACATAACATGTATATATATATACACACACACACACACACACATATATATATATATATATATATATTTATACATATATATTTTTTTTTTGGCTTTTGTCACCTATATTGATTTGCTATGTGAAGTTGCTTAAGTTAGTGAGTTTTCTGTAATTGGGTTCATAATCAGCATACTAATTTGCATGTATTTGCCAAACAAAAAGTTGTAAATTGAGACACATGGGGTAATGAGTATTGTGTGGGCTTGCTTAGGTTTGTTCACCTCTTCCCTATAACTTGTATGGGTTTTGATGTAGACTGTGTAGTATGCTACATACACTCTGGTCAATTATATGTAGATCTATTTTTGTCAATGAATTTATATATCTATTGCCTGATTATTTGCTCTGGTTATCAGGGTCCTGAGGTTAGGAGTGGAGATTTGCCACAGCCAATCATATTAGAAACTGGCCAGGAGTTCACCTTTACAATTCGCAGAGGAGTTGGAACAGCAGATTGTGTTAGCGTCAACTATGATGATTTTGTGAACGATGTGGAAGTGGGCGACATGCTTCTCGTTGATGGTATGCAGAATTGAACTGTTCCTTTATTTTTTGTTTTTTATTCACTGTACCATGCTCTATGGTTGAAATTGGAGTGAGAATGACTTATGTTTTATATGTCAAATTTGTAACATTGTCATTGAAAAAATCAAGCTTGGAAGCATTTGGTGTCTTAAAAACTTTCCCTTTCATGCTAGCTATCACACATTATGTTGTTTTCTGTTAAAAGTACATTCTGGACCTGCTTTTGAATATGCTGCTAGAGAAGCTAGCTTCTTCGGCATCTGTTACAACTTTGATAGCTATTGAATTATGCTGGTTGAAGATTACCATATAGTAGTAATTTGCTGTTTATATTTCATAACCATTTCAAGATTCTTGTGGTTTGATGGGTTTTCCACTTTAGTTGAAAATAATTTCCATCAAATAGAATTTTCCACAAATGCTTTTGTCAACAAAATTTTAAATATTTCCTATTCAGTTTTCCATTGGTCCATAACGCTTGGAGACCTATGATAGCTGCTAGCAATTTATTTGAGACCTATTTTGTTTTCCCATTTCAAGTGTAACCTAAGATGCTCACTTCTCATCTCTCTTATTATGTGAAATTATATTAAATTTTACTTAAAATGCAATTTTGGATCTTAATCGCTGCTACAGGTGGTATGATGTCATTAATGGTGAAGTCCAAGACAGAAGATTCAGTGAAATGTGAGGTTGTTGATGGAGGAGAGCTCAAGTCTAGGCGACATTTGAATGTTAGAGGGAAAAGTGCAACATTGCCTTCCATCACAGGTTGGATCCTAAATTATCAACAATTTCCTTTATATCATCTTACCAATTTGCCTTCTTATATTTTGGATTATTCTTTTTGCAAATTCTGAATGCAAGGGTTTGTAGAATTTCTGTGCTTTGCAAAGGACCTGATTCTTTTATCTGGTTTGTTACAGAGAAGGACTGGGAAGATATCAAATTTGGAGTCGACAATAAAGTTGATTTTTATGCTGTTTCATTTGTCAAAGATGCTCAAGTCGTACACGAATTGAAGAATTATCTGAAAAGTAAGTACATTTATTTGTATATTCTGTGGTTGGAAAATATATTTGCATCATGCTTTTGATATGGACTACCAGTTATAATTCTTTTTTCCGATTTACTATGGCAGGCTGTGATGCAGATATACATGTTATTGTAAAAATAGAAAGTGCAGACTCTATCCCAAATTTGCATTCCATTATCACAGCATCTGATGGGGTGATTTCCTCAACCATTAAATTTTAACTTGTTGGTCATTGGTGAATTACATGCTCTCATATCTGTATTGATTATCATTCTATCTTTATATTGATTATAATCTCACTGCTTGGAGTTATCTTTATGTAATGCCTACTGAAAGGAACACATGATCTTCATTTTACAGGCAATGGTTGCAAGAGGAGATCTTGGTGCAGAGCTTCCTATTGAGGAAGTTCCACTTCTGCAGGTAGTTTTCTCTCTGATAGAAGAGCAAAAACTGGAAAATCTTTACTTGTTGTTAGCATGGTATCAAATATCATTCTGACAACTGGTTTCATAATTAGGAAGAGATAATCAGGATATGTCGTAGTATGGGGAAGGCTGTTATTGTGGCAACAAATATGCTGGAAAGCATGATTGTTCACCCAACACCTACCAGAGCAGAGGTATCTGATATTGCTATTGCTGTTCGAGAGGGTGCTGATGCAGTCATGCTTTCTGGGGAAACTGCTCATGGAAAGTAAGTTACTGTCCTTTATTATTATTTTGTAAATTTTATTTGCAACTGGGGATATGTCTTGGAAAGAATTGTTGCTTTGCAACATGCACATTGAGTATTTTGGAGATATGATCTATGTGAAGTAGAGATAACGAGAGCATTTTATAGGTGTACAATCTTTGGTGGCCTTAAAGTGGTTCAATGTCCATACAATATTCTGTGTGGATCTAACTGTGTAAGATGTTTGCTCGTTAAATTTTGGCCACAAACGTTTTGGAGTTGCTGTAGTTGGAACACTCAGATAGATGAATATTATTTTGGAGTAGCAGAACACTTGTAAAGCATATTGTCTTAAGACAGTTTTGGGCTATTATTTTGTTGACGCTTTGAGTGTAAATAGTTACACCTTGTAACATGCTGATTGCACTTTGTAGGTTTCCGTTGAAAGCTGTTAAAGTTATGCATACTGTCGCATTACGTACAGAGGCAACCATAACAAGTGGTGGAATGCCAGCTAATCTTGGTCAAGCCTTTAAGGTTACATAACAGAATCCAAATCCTTTTTCCCAACGCCACTAAATTGTCAAACTCCAAGTACTGACTCTTATTTCTTTTTGTAGAACCATATGAGCGAGATGTTTGCTTACCATGCAACAATGATGTCCAACACTCTCGGCACCTCAATCGTTGTTTTCACGAGAACTGGTTTCATGGCTATCCTATTGAGCCATTATCGACCTTCTGGAACCATATTTGCCTTTACAAATGAGTGAGTTTTATTTCTCATGTTGGCATAACTTCTCTCTTACCTAACTTCTCCCATTTTGGACTACTGGCAGATTATGTTCCCTGGCTTGTTTGAGTTTGGCCGGTAAAATTATTATGTTTAACCTTGTAACGAAGTTAATATCTGTAATATTAGTTACCTAAATAAATTTTCTGCCATATCATCGTATTTTAAGATGCTTAAAATAGCATATTGAGGAATGGACTCCGATTTGTTCTGTTAAAGAAAGTTATGATAGCGTTTACCATCAGTGACCAGATATGATTGTGATAGTCTGACCACATATTTAATGGACGTGCAGGAAAAGGATACAGCAAAGACTGGCTTTATATCAAGGTGTATGTCCCATATTCATGGAGTTCTCAGATGATGCTGAAGAGACCTTCGGACATGCCTTGACTCTGCTTCAGGTTAGGATTTGCGATGCAAACAAAAAAATAATTAAGATTTACTTGATCACATAAATATTCATTGCTTGATTGGTTAAAAGGGTTGAGAAGTTCTTCTGATTTATCCTTACGTGTGGACATCCTAGAATTATGCTGTGTATAATAATGTCTTGGTCTCCTTATAATGGGTAGCTGCTGTTAATGATGGTATATTTTGCGTGATGTCAAATACAGAAGCAAGGAATGGTGAAGGCAGGGGAAGAAGTGGCACTTGTTCAGAGTGGCAGGCAACCCATCTGGCGGTTCCAATCCACTCACAACATTCAGGTGCGGAAAGTGTAGATGATGCAGAGAAAGACATGAGAGCCCCACGATGTAGTTATTCACTCTGCAATAGTAATTTCCTTCAGTGTGTGATAGATGTGAAAGTAGCTTGTATTTTAGGTTGTGTACTTTTCGAGAGTTTTGTTCTACTTTTCCTTTTCCTTTTATTTTAATTTTTGGTCTTTTTAGCATAAATTATCTGATTCACTTTTTTTGTTAAGATACATTGTCAATTTTTTTAGTACAACTTGGCAAATCGGGAATGAAAACTAGTGCTCCCCTTATCCACAACAGTTCTTGGTCATTTGAATTATTTCACTGTCAAAAGTGTATGTAGTTGGCTTTTGTTTTCTATTTGAAATTGATTTGGGGGAGGGTACAACGATCTGCACTGCAAACTATAACACTTTTAGCTGTTAAGGACTGTCGCCGGTTGTCTTTACGTATATAGACTTGGTTCTTAAAATTGGAATACGATTATACATGTTACATACAATTTGAATAGAATTAAGACTTCCAATAATATGTTAATTGTATCACAGATTCTTCTAATATGGTAAATTAAAATTTAGATTGAAATATTAGTCCTTATAGAGAGAAATATTTAAGTCTCCAAGATGGTTTTGGGTCGGAGAACAAGTACTCTTCTGATGTATGTCCATGACGGACCAATTAATATATTTTATTTTATGTATTTATATGGCTTTTGTGGAAATTATGAATTTCATTTAACAATTATTTTAATAGGATTTACGTGATTCAATTTGACATTGCGCTTATTGATAGAAGAAACATTTATACATGATATATAGATGTGTGATGCAACAAGCCACTTAATCTTGTCATCAATTTATCAAAAGTAAAATAAAATAAAATCTTACCATTAAGAAAAAGTATATGAACATTATCAATGAGATTCATTATATTCTCATGTTTTTATAGAAGCCTTTTCATATTAATTAAGTTTGTAATTTAAAAGGTTAAATAAAAATTAAATGCAATCAATTAATAATTACTACAAAATTAGTAGATTCATTGGTAATAAAAAAACTATCAAATTGACAAGATACCAACTACATAGAGTGTATATATATATATATATATATTCTAAAACTTTATATATATATATACACACACACTAAAACTTTATTATTATTATTATTATTATTGATATTCTAAGCTCTTTGTGAACTAAATATGATCACATATATCTCTTTTTTTTTTTTTTCTCTAAAAAAGAAAAAAAAATATATCTTATCTAATTTTAATGAAATAAATAATTCAATGTTCGAATAATTTTTTGGGTCAAGATGTTTGAATAATAGTTGGCTGAGAATTTAAATAAGAAGAGTAAATTGAAAAAAATATTTAATTAATTGGGAGCAGGTTTATTCCATAAAAATACTAAAATAAACATTTCCCACCAATTTTTATTTTAAAAAAAGTGATGCATGGTAATTTTTTTAGCACCATATAATAAATAAATATATATATATATATACATATATATTAACTGTTCCAGGATATAAGTCACCCATTCATATATATATATATATATATATATAGTTGGTAATAGTGGATTATTCATGCATACAAGTAGGGGTGAATGATAGAACTATATTCGCTCAGAACATCGTCGTACCTGGACCATAACCTCACAAACCTACATACTTTGGCCTCTTTTTTATCTCCTAAAGAACTTGATTGGTCAGCACATCAGACGGGATGTACCCGCTTCCGGCAGCAGCTGGGGCTGCCGGTAACCCCAGAAACAGCTTGGTTGTAACTCCATGAATTTCAAAGCAAACTAATACTAGACTGAGTGCTATACTGGCATGGAGGATTGTTATAGAACTGAACCCAAACAAAGTCAAAAAGCCCTTTCCTAATGGCTGTACCAAGATAATAATCAGGATAGACACACTGAAGAGCTGCTGCCAAATAGTAGGTTTTTGTTGTTTGCTGGTCATATAATCCCTTCAAGTAAACTGTAAGTTTGTCGTTATATAGGTTGGATCCACCATCGACGTCGAAATCTACGCCGTCGAAAACAACACCGTTCCCAAAAGGACGTGAAGCTGATGTGTCCGTACCACCAAGTTGGGAAGTCCATATTTGGTCTGCAACCCTTCTGCACGCTAGAGAATAATTTCCAAGAGGAGACAAGTCTTTATTTGTGGGCCAAATTGGGTGCAATAAGGTGGATTGCAGTGACCTGCAAGGTTGAGTCCCAGGTCTCTTGGCCGCCGCCATAGTGATTAAGAAAGGCTATGTTTATTTAAGAGTAAAGGCCAGTATTTAGGCATCTTCTAGACTTCCTTCGAAGCCGTTTTGACCACAGTAGACGGCTATGCCAACATCACCAGCCTCAGAGATTTGGATTAAAGCTGAGGATAGGATCAGGCAAGCCGGCAGAAGAAGTTTGGCTTGAAGAGCCATTTTTATGAATAAGATCGCTCTAACTATTTTGTGATCGATGGATGGGGATATGTTGTTTGCCACTGGTTTGGCACCCTTCTTTATAACGACGTCTGAGAGTACCAAGATTATAATATTGTCCAATTTTTGAGTTAATGAGAAAATAATACAACTAAAACGAGGGGTATAATCGTCAATGGAGATTGACGTGGCTCATGCATGTATGAGAAGAAGGCTACAACGGATAAAAACGACCCAAAAAACAAAAAAAAATGTTTAAATCGTTTTGAGTTGATAATATATATAAAAATAACAGTTGTCCTTAATTATTTTACCATGCATGAATATTAATTCAATAACATCTTCAATAACTTATTTTAGTGAAATATGATTAAATTGCAGTACCGTACCGTTAATGAGTAGGAATACATGCATCTAAAACGAGGGCAAAAATGGAAGTAGACGTTGGTGTCCCTCGCCGGTAGTTCTACTACCCATATCCATATGGATGCGAATATTGAGGAAGACTACAAAGTGATTGGATAAATCACACGTGCTTCGATTATGGGACTTCTTAACGAGTGTACTATCCATAATATTTTAATATCTTTAACATCATGTACTAGTGCAAGTTCCTAATTCTGTACTATTAATTAATTAATTACCTTTAAAGTACGGAAATTCCTAGTTCATGCATGTGAAGATTGATGAAGACTACACTGGATAAAAGAAAAAAAAAAGTGTTAAATCGCAGCTCTACCACTAATAGATCGTAGAACGATTAATCGTTTATCTAAGATTGCAACTACTAAAAAAACACAATCGATTTTTATCACATAAATTTAATTGTAATTTGTAATTTGTTATAATGATAAATATAAATATAAATATATATATATATATATATTTATATTAATACATATGCAGTTTTGTTATAGAAATAAATATTATGCTTTTTATTTAAGGTGAAAATCTAATATTAAGTATCAATTTAAAAAGATCACTTTTACATCAGCGTAAATATTTTTTCATAAAATATATTTATAGAATGAATTTGTCTGTATCAGTATAAAATTGATATTTTTGAAATAATATTTAATATCGGATTCTCATTTTATAAAAAGAACCTGATTCTCAATATAGTAAAACTATATATATATATATATATATATATCTTAAAATCCTTCTTGCTCTGACTGTTCTTTACAAAAGTGGGTCTTATGTTCTCACGTTGGCAACTTGGCATCGTCTCTCTGTTAACTAATTTTTCTCCCAGCTTTAACTACCAGGAGATTGGTTTTCTAGGCATTTTTGAATGGTCAAGCTCATGTGAACACGGTGATCAGGGAACTAATTAATTTGCTTCCTGATAAGCAAGATCCGATTTATTGAAATGCCAAGATTGCAATCTAGACAGAGAGCTTGAAGATTCACAAATGGAGTTAAAACCAAAGCATCGGCATTTCTTTGAAATGCTAGATAAAATTCGCAACAGAAAATTAATAAATTTTTTAAAAATGATAATAAAAGTAATAATAATTTATAAATAAAACAGATCTAATTTAGAATGTTAAAAAAAAAAAAAAAACTAGATAATTAATATAGTTTATTTGGACACACGGATAAGCAAAAGATTAAAAATGTCATTCAAAAAATTATTAGTAGGATGAGTCTATCACCTCAGTCGTAAATCTATGTAATTAATTAAAAATTATCAATTTATTAAAATTTAATACATCATCTTTGAACATTCACATAATTGATTACTACTAACAAATCAATTTGATTTTAGTGCATGGAAATTGCAGTTATGGATAAAAAAATGTTATATTATATTATTTGAAACTGAAGATATGAAGGCATCTGCAAAGATAAATCTTTCCTTTGGAAAATTTTGAATGATGCATTGCCAGCTCATAGCAATTTAAAGGTGCGCAATTATTTTATCTGAGCATATATGTCCTATATACATGAATGAGAGGTCCTTTCTTTTGGTAAGTATGATACATTTATTAACTCAATGTGGGTGGACTAGGACTGTATGAATTGGCAGTAGATCGAAATGGAGCTGTGATGATTTTGGCTATGTGAGTCCCCCGGTTAGGTTTAAAGAATTTATGAAACGAGCAGCCATTAAGATGGGTGATGAGGATTGGTTAGCCCTTGTTGAGCGGATTAAGGGGGACCAATAGGGGCCATGACGCACTAAAATTTACTTAAATTTTTGAGAAAATACCCTTGTATATTGTTATAGAAAAAGTATATAAAAAAATTACTTAAATTTTTGAGAAAATTAATAATTTAATTTAATATTAAAGTAAGCGATTTAAAAAATTCTAGATTCAAAATTTAATAATTCTATTCAAAAATAACAAAATACACTCAAAAAATGCAAACCTTTATATTAGGAAGAATATTATAAAAAAAAAATGATAAACCATACTCATTAATTTAATTTGTAGGAGAAATGATAATTCAGCTTATATTATATTTAAAATATAGAATGGGCTCTCCAAATATAATTGTAAGAATATATTAAAGTTACATGTTATTTACTAGAAGTAACAAAGAGCAAATGAAATTTCACTCTTTTAAACAATAAATCCCACATGTTTGAATGTTTGAGAGCATTCATTTGAGTAATATCACGACCATATAACTTTCAAAAAATCCAAAATAATAAAGTTTACTTTTGTTTTCTCAACTTCTTCCTTCCTTATTCTAAAATAGGAGTGTTTCTACAGTAAAATTGAATGAATGGTAAGGCTGATAATATTAGACTATAAATTATGTAACATTGCCTAATACCGCTGTTGGTGCGAGTTGTAAGGAATCTTGGTTTCAAGCCGAGTTGGGATGTCATTTCATTCTCATAACAAGAGTGATTACACCGAACAACCAAACAAGTTACTCCCTCCCCTCGTTGGTCCATAAACATGTAATATTGTAAAATGAATAACATTTTAAAGCTTGGATTGTTACTCGTTTTAAGGATAACGTTATTACTTTATGAACTATTGTTACACAACTTGTGGTCCCATATTATCGGTCTTACCTTAGAAATTTTCTTAAGATAAAGAGAGAAGTTGGGGATTACTTTCTTTGTTGTGTGTGCCACTGTCCCTACTCCCTAAACACTAGCAGCCATAACCGATAACTTCCAACCACTACTCACATTTCTCCTCATCACCAAGCATCATAATAGTTTACATGTAGCATTTAATGTCAGGACCCGTACAAAATTCCTCACCGGAATCCTAGACAAGGCCTGATCCCAGGGAAACCCTACCGGACTCTCCAATAGAAAATCCGGCAGAACCTCCCCTAAGGGTTGGACTTACCACAATTTCCTGCACTGAAAACACACTTTTATATTCATCCCCTTATTCCTCCCACAATACTACAAATTGATTCCACAAATTTATAGCACTCCAAAAGAATAACAGTAATCCAGTGCATATGTAACATTCCACATCGGTTGGAAAGGGGAACGAAGCATGGCTTATAAGCGTGTGGATACCTTTCCCTTCTAGAGGCCTTTTCCTGTGACCCACCGTTGTAATGGGGTCGGGAAGAGCAAAACCGTGGGGGCCGGACCCAAAGCGGACAATATCTTGATGCGGGTGGTCTAGGCTGTGACAGTTGGTATCAGAGCATAGGTTCTTATAATCCTAAGGGACTGTGCATTGCTGTACAGCCCATTCGTAAATTTCTCCCTTCTTGTAATCGTGCTTAAGTGTCTTTGTTTCTAAACTCCTGTTTGTTTCTTCAGAATTTGCTACGATGCGTAGGCGGGACGCACGTAGTACTCGGGAACACTCGGCTGAGAGTTCCGAGAGTCGATCGAGCCTTAGGCAACTTGTCTCTCAACTAACTCGAGCCTTAGGAGGTTCAAGCTCTAGTAATCAATCTGTGGATCAGGCTCGACGTTTGGGAGCCGTGAATTTCGATGGAAGCCAAGGCCCAGCTGCAGCCATGAATTGGCTATCCAACATGGAGAAGATCCTAGAAGAGGGGATGCAGTGCCCCGACGAAGATATGGTGAGGATCTCCGGTTTCATGTTAGAAGGAGATGCCCGGAAGTGGTGGAAAGTAGAAAAGACTCACAGACGGCATACATGGGATCAGTTTAAGGTTGCCTTCACTATCGAGTATTATCCTCCTGCCTACTGTGAGGCGAGAAGGAGAGAGTTCGAGGAACTGCGACAGGGGAACATGACTGTGTCCGAGTACAAGAGAAGGTTTCAAGAACTATCCGAATTCTACATGCACATGATTCCCGACGATCATGCGAAGAAGGTGAGATTCATAGATGGCTTGAACGAAAACATAGCCCTCACCCTTGCTGGATCAGTACATCCCACTTATCAGTCCGCCAGAGATGCAGCGCTGGAGCTAGAGAGACAGGTGGAGATGCGCAAACCCTCGAGGCGTAGATCATTCGAAGGTTCATATAGTGGAGCGCCTAGTCAAGGAGTATCCAAGAAGAGCCATAGTTCAGGCTCATCGGGTAGTGGTGGACCGAGCCCACGAGGCAGATTTCAGCGGAGAGGCAGTTATTGTATGCCCCAGACAGCTCGCCATTCGATCAGTGGGGATACAAGCTCGTATCAGTAGTCACACTTTGGTTCTACGTGGATTTATCCAATTTGTAAAAGGAAGCATTCCGAGCAGTGTCAGATGGATGGTTTATGTTTTCAGTGTGGGCAGCCAGGCCACATAAGGAGGGAGTGCCTTTATGGTAGTGGCAGTATGCCAGGGGCAGGTTGGCGAGCACAGCATACTGGTGTATTTCAGGGTCAGAGTTCCCAGGGGAGTCAAGCAGTAAGAGGCTCTTCGGGATCGGCCCAACCGTCTGTAGGATCGAGTTGAGGTAGAGGAACGATGCCCCAGCAGACAGGTCAAGGTCGAGTGTTTGCTATGACGCAGCAGGAAGCCCAGGGCACACCTAACGTTGTTACCGGTACTTTGAATATTTTTGGTAATAACGCACGTATGCTTATAGACCCGGAAGCAACACATTCGTTCATCTCAAGGGAATTTATCACGCAGGTCGGTATGACCTCTACTCCTTTAGAATGTCTATTAGAAATAGCCACTCCTGCAGGAGAATCCTTATGGCCCAGCCAGTTGATCAAAGAGTGTTTCTTCTACATCGAAGATCAAGTGATGGAAGCAGACTTGATCCTGTTGGATCTATCCGGACTTGATGTAATCTTGGGCATGGATTGGTTGGCAAGGAACCATGCATCCGCAGATTGTTTTAGTAAAGAAGTTACATTCAGGAGGCCAGGTTTGCCTGAAGTGGTATTCCGTGGGGAAGTTGGGAGGCCTTTGCCGAGATTGATATCTACCCTCACCGCCAAGAAGCTACTGAATAAGGGTTGCCAAGGGTATTTAGCTCATGTGATAGATACCCGAGTAAGTGGGGTCAGGTTGGAAGACATGCCCGTTGTGAGGGATTTTCCGGATGTGTTTCCTGAGGAGTTACCAGGATTGCCTCCGGAAAGGGAAGTTGACTTTCCCATTGAATTAATTCCGGGTACCGTGCCTATTTCTCTACCACTGTATCGGATGGCTCCAGCAGAGTTAAGGGAGCTCAAGGTCCAATTGCAAGATTTGGTAGATAAGGGGTTTATTAGACCAAGCATATCGCCATGGGGAGCTCCAGTTTTGTTTGTGAAGAAGGATGATGGTAGTCTAAGACTGTGCATCGACTACCGACAACTTAATAAGGTAACCATCCCTAATCAGTATCCGTTGCCAAGGATAGATGATCTATTTGACCAACTCCAAGGTGCCAAAATGTTTTCCAAGATCGACTTGAAATCTAGATATCATCAGTTAAGGATCCGAGAGTCGGACATTCCTAAGACTGCCTTTAGGACGAGGTATGGACATTATGAATTCCTAGTGATGTCGTTCGGACTCACCAATGCCCCAGCAGCTTTTATGGATTTGATGAATAGGGTGTTTTACCCGTACTTGGATCGTTTTGTCATTGTATTTATAGATGACATCCTAATCTATTCTAGGAGCCAAGAAGAGCACGCGAGGCATTTGAAGAGAGTGTTCCAAACTCTAAGGCAGCATCAGCTATATGCTAAATTCGACAAGTGTGAGTTCTGGTTGAATCAAGTGGGTTTTCTCGGACATATCGTGTCAGCCGAAGGTATCTATATGGACCCTGATAAGGTGAATGTAGTGTTGAGTTGGGAGCGCCCTACCACTGTGAGGGAAGTACGAAGTTTTCTTGGATTAGTGGGATATTACCGTCGTTTTATAGAAGGGTTTTCGAGAATTGCTAGACCGCTTCATAACTTAACCCGAAAGAAGGTTGAATTTAGCTGGACGGATAGGTGTGAGCAAAGTTTTCAGGAATTGAAGCAAAGGTTAACATCCGCACCTGTCTTGACCTTACCTAGTGGGAATGAAGGTTTTGAAGTCTATTGTGATGCATCCTATCAAGGGTCGGATTGCGTGCTAATGCAGAATCAAAGGGTGGTAGCGTATGCATCATGGCAATTGAAGCAGCACGAACAAAATTACCCTACGCATGACTTAGAATTGGCGGCAGTAGTCTTTGCTCCAAAGAAGTGGAGACACTACTTGTATGGGGCCACATGCCAAATTTATACCGACCACAAAAGCCTCAAGTACATTTTCACTCAAAAGGAATTAAATATGAGGCAAAGGAGATGGATGGAGTTATTGAAGGATTATGACTGTGTAATTGATTATCACCCAGGCAAGGCGAATGTAGTGGCAGATGCTTTGAGTAGGAAGGCTATCGGATCTCTTGATCATATCCAAGCCATCCAACTACCTCTCATGGTAGAGTTGAAGAAGATGGGGGTGCTAATGCATATGCATCCTTCGGGAGTTCTTATGGCTAGTTTTCAGGTGCGACCGGTGTTAGTGGATCGTATATTCGAGACTCAAATTGAAGATCCTAAATTGAGAACAATTAAGAGCAAGGTACAAGAAGGTCTTGATCCGGAGTTTTCCATAAGGAGGGATGGAGCCCTCGTGTATAAAGGACGACTTTGCGTTCCTGATATCCCCGAACTCAAGAAGGAGATCTTAGAAGAGGCGCATAGCTCGATGTATGCAATGCATCCTAGGAGTACTAAAATGTACCGAACGCTTGTTAAGTATTATTGGTGGATTGGCATGAAGAGAGAAGTGGCAGATTTTGTATCGAAATGCTTAATTTGTCAACAAGTAAAGGCGGAAAGACAGAAGCCTTCAAGACTACTCCAATCCTTACCTACTCCCGTGTGGAAGTGGGAGGAACTCAATATGGATTTTGTGTTCAAACTTCCCTCTATGCCCAGGAGATATGATGGTGTTTGGGTGGTCATTGATCGTCTTACCAAGTCGGCACACTTCTTACCGGTACGAGAACGTTTTTCACCCGAGAAGTTATCCCAGTTTTTCATGCAGCGTATTGTGAGCCTTCATGGAGTACCTCTAGCCATCGTATCCGATCGAGATCCACGTTTTACTTCACGACTATGGCGGAAGTTGGCCGATCCACTAGGAGCAAGACTTAACTACAGCACCGCCTTTCACACTTAATCTGATGGACAAGCTGAGCGCACAATTCAGACATTAGAAGACATGCTAAGGTCTTGTGTTATGCAATTTTGCGATAGCTGGGATGAACAATTGCCATTGATAGAATTTGTCTACAACAACAGTTATCAGGCCAGTATTAGGATGTCCCCGTATAAGGCTTTATATGGGAGGCAGTGTCGGACACCTTTGTGTTGGAGTGAAGTAGGAGAAGAGAGACTCCTTGCAACGAATAATGCAGTTGGATCTGAGTATTTACGGATGACCTTGGACAAGGTGAAGATCATTAAGGATCGGTTGAAGGTTGCCCAAGATCGACAGAAGAGTTATGCCGATGTGCGTAGGAAGGATTTGGAATTTGAAGTAGGAGATTGGGTATTCCTAAAGTTATTTCCATGGAAAGGAGTAGTACGCTTTGGTCGACGAGTTAAGTTGAGTCCTCGTTATATTGGGCCTTACGAGATTACGAAGAGGATTGGACCTGTGGCTTATAGATTGGCATTACCAGAAGAACTAGCCCGAGTGCATAACGTATTTCATGTTTCGATGCTACGGAGATATATTGCAGATCCATCACACGTACTCGAGACTCCTGATATAGAATTTAGGGAAGATCTTTTGTATGTAGAGCAACCAGTGCAGATTTTGGATCGCGAGGAGCAGGTGCTACGTAACAAGACTATTCCTTTAGTTAAAGATTTATGGCGGAATCATTTAATCGAGGAAGCAACGTGGGAACCCGAAGCGCAGATGCGTGATCAGTATCCCTATCTGTTCCAGTGACGTACGAAATTTCGAGGATGAAATTCTTATAAGGGGCGAAGGTTGTAACACCCCGTCCTAAACCACATCGGAATTCGTGCACGTTGACCAAGGTTGACCGTTGACCGAGCGGGTCAAAAGTTGACTTTTCGTTCCAGTTGAAATTTCTAGTTGACCATGGTACCATGGCGAAGTGCATGATGCTCCGAGTTCGTAGACTAGTAGCACGTCGAAAACAGAGCTACGGTTTGAAAGTTATGGGCAAAACAAGTCGAGGTGCAAATTGTCCAAGAGGTGCCAGAAGTTGACTTTTCATCGTTGTATAATTTTGTTTTGACTTTTGTATGGTTGTAAAGTACTCATCGATACGAGTTCACAGACTAGCGGCACGCTTAAATTGGACATCTGGTTAAAAAGTTATGGACGTGTGAAGTTTGCCGGATACCATAATATTTTATTATATTTGGCTTAAGTGCACAGTGACGCCATGTGTCGACACCTGATTGGTCCACGTGCGGAAACAGTGTCACCCACGGTGGCTTTTATTTGGCAAAAACGACAGGGAGGAGAGAGAAAGAGAGAGGAGAGAGAGAGGGACAGAGAGAAACGACCGGCCGCCGGAGTTGTCAAATTTTCCTGCTGATTCTTGCTACACGCGCTGGCCAGATGGGAGCGCCTCCTCATTCCCAGCCGAACCCCAAAATTTCATGGCCAACCGACCGGCGACGCTCCTGGATCGAGGCTTTTTCCACCGGCGGCGCCGAATCCTTCAACCACCGAGATCTCCACATTCCGACCTCCGTTCTTGTCACCGCCAGTATCGTTGGAACCCTCTCCCTTCAAGCTACAAAACCTCCCTTCAACCACCGAGATCTCCACATACCGACGGTTGCCGATGACGCGATGGCTCACCGGGGAAATCCCTGTTCCGGCGAGTACCCAGTCCTGTCTCCGGTCTTTCTCCACTAATTCCGACCTCCTGAATCCAAATTCGGCGTCCTTTTCCTCCAATTCGCGATGGTTTGGGAGAATCGAAGAATTGAATCCCGAAAGCTTTCCGGTGAGATTGCGGCCACCTCGGGCCCGATCTCCGGGAAGTGAGACCGGATTTGTAATCCTCGTCACTTAAGCTTCGATTTGGTATATTACTCATCAATTTTAGTTGTCGTTTATTTTCGCTCCCCGAGTACCCATTTGGGAGTTACCCGATTAAAATATTAATATATTTGGTTTGGTGCATTGTGGATGTTTTAGGTGCACGCGTGGGTAGTGGAGTTGATCCTGCGGAGGATCTTAGCTGATATACGTGCTTAAGGTGAGTGACCCACCTTTAAAAATATTTTGGGATAATTAATTATATTTAATTGGTGTTTAATTGATATTTGGAATTATGCTCATGTGGTGCAATTTAATTATAATTGTGGAAAATTATTATTTTAGTGTGATTTAAGGTTATTTATTACGCATGAACAAGGTATTTTCAGTAATAAATCGTATGTGGTTTTAATATTATTTTTGGGCATAATTGGTTTAAGTATTTTAAGAAAAATATTTGTTTAATTGGTGGTTTAAATTTTATAATTATGCCCGTGGAATATTATTTGTTGGACCTCGTGTTACGAGAAAAAATTATTTTTATATTGTTATCGATGGTTTCGTACCGGGTATGTTAAAGGAAAATATGTGGGATGGTGAAATTGAGAACTGGTATATCTCCCACGGTAATTTTTGAAAAATCGGTATGGTAATAATTAAATTAATAATTATTTTAGACGCACTCATACAGTATTGGTGTTCCGGTGTATATGTGGTTAGCGCGCAAGTTATTATGTCTCCCGTGAGTTGCCATTGGACCAAGGGCAGGCAAGTTTGATATTGGCCACAGCCACCCCCCTCCTTGGCCGGGATGACGGTTTCAACAGCAGTATTGTCGGGACGCCAAAGTGCCGTATGCAAGTTTCTCTTTTTAATTTCCCGCTGGGTATCGGAGGGCATCACTGGTATATGGTGTCGTGCGTCAAGTATAAATTTTTCGATGGAAATTTCAAACCCCAAAGTGTTCAAAAATTATTTATTATATTTTATTACATTTTATTTATATTTGGGGTATTCATTTATTATTTATTAAATTAATTGATCCCTTGGTTTTCGGAAAATGCGAATGACGGGTTTTGTGAAAATGTTTTAAAAAGGGAACATTTCCAACGAAGTGAATAGTGAGGGTTTTGAGAGAAATTATTACTTTCAATTGTGTATTATTTATTTATCTATTTAATTGTTGGTATTAATTAATTTAATTAATTTGTTATATTATTGATATTAAAAGTGTTCAGTAGATAGGGTCACTCACTGAGATGATTAGCATCTCACGTTTTTAAATTCCGTTCCCTTAGGTGCAAGGGGTGGTAGACGTTCTTTCGGAGCGAACCAAATCTCCGCCGCTATCGTAGTTCGAGAAGTACCTTTGTATTCATTTATTTCAATTGTAATATTTCTTTCATCCTTGTTGTATTCTCTATTTAATAGTACTTCATGAAGCTCTGTATACTATGCTGGACACTTATGTATTATTTATGCACTGGATTACAGTTATTCATGTGAAGTGCTGCAAAATTATGGAATCAATTTGTAGTATTGTGGGAGGAATAAGGGGATGAATATAGAAGTGTGTTTTCAGTGCAGGAAATTTGTGGTAAGTCCAACCCTTAGGGGAGGTTCTGCCGGATTTTCCATTGGAGAGTCCGATAGGGTTTCCCTGGTATCAGGGCTTGTCTAGGGTTCCGGTGAGGAATTTTGGACGGGTCCTGACACCTTAAGCACGTATATCAATCAAGATCCTCTGCAGGATCCACTCCACTACCCACACGTGCATCTAAAACTTCCACAATACACCAAACCAATTATATTAATATTTTAATCGGGTAACTCCTAAATGGGTACCCGGGAAGCGAACATAAACGACAACCCAAATTGATGAGTAATATACCGAATCAAAGCTTGAGTGACGAGGATCACGAATCCGATCTTACTTCCCGGAGATCGGACCTGAGGTGGCCGGAATCTCGCAGGAAAGCTTTCATGATTCAACTCTTCGATTCTTTCAAACCATTGCGAATTGGAGGAAAAGGATGCTGGATTTGGATTCAGGGGGTCGGAATTAGTGGAGAGGGACCGGAGACGGGACTGGGTACTCGCCGGAACAGGGATTACTCCGGCAACCGTCGGAGTCACCGGCAACCGTCGCCGCCGCCGGCGCGTGCGGTGGCTGATGACTGAGATTTTTGGAAGTTTTGTAGCTTGAAGGGAGAGGGTTCCAACGGTACCAGCGGTGACAAGAACGGAGGCCGGAATGTGGAGATCTCGGCGGTTGAAAGATTCGGCGCCGCCGCCGCAAAAAGCCCCGATCCCGGCGCATCGCCGGTCGGTTGGCCATGAGATTTTGGGGTTCGACCGGGAATGGGGAGGCGTTCCCATCTGGCCGGCGCGTGTAGCGAGAATCGGCCAGAAAATTTGACAACTCCGGTGGGCGGCGATTCTCTCTCTCCCTCTCTCTCTCCTCTCTTTCTTTCTCTCTCCTTCCCCGTCGTTTTTGCCAAATAAAAGCCATCGTGGGTGACACTGTTCACCCACGTGGACCACTTGGGTGTCGACACGTGGCGTCACTGTGCACTTAAGCCAGATATAATAAAATATTACGGTATCCGCAAAACTTCACATGTCCATAACTTTTTAACCAGATGTCCAATTTAAGCATGCAGCTAGTCTATAAACTCGTATCGACGAGTACTTTACAACCATACAAAAGTCAAAACAAAATTATACAACTATAAAAAGTCAACTCCCGGCACCTTTTGGACAGTTTGCACCTCGACTTGTTTTGCCCATAACTTTCAAACCGTAGCTCCGTTTTCGACGTGCTACTAGTCTACGAACGCGGGGCATCATGCATTTCACCACGGTACCATGGTCAACTAGAAATTTCAACTTGAACAAAAAGTCAACTTTTAACCCACTCGATCAACGTGCAAAAATTCCAATATGGTTTGGGACGGGGTGTTACAACCTTCCCCTCTTATAAGAATTTCGTCCTCGAAATTTCGCACGTCACTAGAACAGGTAGGGATACTATCACACATCTGTGCTTCGGGCTCCCACGTTGCTTCCTCGATTAAATGATTCCGCCATAAATCTTTAACTGAAGGAATAGTCTTGTTACGTAGCACCCGCTCCTCGCGATCCAAAATCTGCACTAGTTGCTCTACATACGAAAGATCTTCCCTTAATTCTATGTCAGGTGTCTCGAGTACGTATGATGGGTCTGCAATATATTTCCGTAGCATCGAAACATGAAATATGTTGTGCACTCGGGCTAGCTCTTCCGGTAATGCTAATCTATAAGCCACGGGGCTAATCCTCTCCATAATCTCGTAAGGCTTGATATAACGAGGACCCAAATTACCTCGTCGACCAGAGCGTACTACTCCTTTCCATGGAGATAACTTTAGGAATACCCAATCTCCTACTTCGAATTCCAAATCCTTCCTACGCACATCGGCGTAACTCTTCTGTCGATCTTGGGCAACCTTCAACCGATCCTTAATGATCTTCACCTTGTCCAAGGTAATCCGTAAATACTCAGATCCAATAGCACTATTCGTTGCAAGGAGTCTTTCTTCTCCTACTTCACTCCAGCACAAAGGTGTCTGACATTACCTCCCATATAAGGCCTCATACGGGGACATCCCAATACTCGCCTGATAACTGTTGTTGTAGACAAATTCTATCAATGGCAATTGTTCATCCCAACTACCGCAAAATTGCATAACACAAGACCTCAGCATGTCTTCTAATGTCTGAATTGTGCACTCAGCTTGTCCATCAGATTGCAGGTGAAAGGCGGTGCTGTAGTTAAGTCTTACTCCTAATGCGTCAGCCAACTTCCGCCATAGTCATGAAGTAAAATGTGGATCTCAATCGGATACGATGGCTAGCGGTACTCCATGAAGACTCACAATACAACTGGGCTAACTTCTCGGGTAAAAACGCTCTCATACTAGTAAGAAGTGTGCCGACTTGGTAAGACGATCAATGATCACCCAAACCCCATCATATCTCCTAGGTGTAGAGGGAAGCTTGAACACAAAATCCATATTGAGTTCCTTCCACTTCCACACGGGAATAGGTAAGGATTGGAGTAGTCCTGAAGGCTTCTGTCTTTCTGCCTTTACTTGTTGACAAATTAAGCATTTTGATACAAAATCTGCCACTTCTCTCTTCATGCCAATCCACCAATAATACTTAACAAGCATTCGGTACATTTTGGTACTCCCAGGATGCATCGCATATATCGAGCTATGCGCCTCTTCTAAGATCTCCTTCTTGAGTTCTGAAATATCAGGAATACAAAGTCGTCCTTTATACACGAGGGCTCCATCCCTCCTTATGGAAAACTCCGGATCAAGACCTTCTTGTACCTTACTCTTAATTGTTCTCAATTTAGGATTTTCCATTTGAGTCTCCAATATACGATCCACTTACACCGGTCGCACCTGAAAACTAGCCATAAGAACTCCCGAAGGATGCATATGCATTAACACCCCCATTTTCTTCAACTACACCATGAGAGGTAGTTGGATGGCTTGAATGTGAGCAAGAGATCCGATAGCCTTCCTACTCAAAGCATCTGCCACTACATTCGCCTTGCCTGGGTGATAATCAATCACACAGTCATAATCCTTCAATAACTCCATCCATCTCCTTTGTCTCATATTTAATTCCTTTTGAGTGAAAATGTACTTGAGGCTTTTGTGGTCGGTATAAATTTGGCATGTGGCCCCATGCAAGTAGTGTCTCCACTTCTTAAGAGTAAAGACTACTGCCGCCAATTCTAAGTCATGCGTAGGGTAATTTTGTTCGGGCTGCTTCAATTGCTGTGATGCGTACACTACCACCCTTTGATTCTGCATTAGCACGCAACCCAACCCCTGATGGGATGCATCACAATAGACTTCAAAACCTTCATTCTTATTAGGTAAAGTTAAGACAGGTGCGGATGTTAACCTTTGCTTCAATTCCTGAAAACTCTGCTCACACCTGTCCGTCCAGCTAAATTCAACCTTCTTTCGGGTTAAGTTATGAAGTGGTCTAGCAATTCTTGAAAACCCTTCTATAAAACGACGGTAGTATCCCGCTAATCTAAGAAAACTTCGTACTTCCCTCATAGTGGTAGGGCGCTCCCAATTCAACACTGCCTTCACCTTATCAGGGTCCACATAAATACCTTCGGCTGACACGATATGTCCGAGAAAACCCACTTGATTTAACCAGAACTCACACTTGTCGAATTTAGCATATAGCTGATGTTGCCTTAGAGTTTGGAGCACACTCTTCAAATGCCTCACGTGCTTTTCTTGGCTCCTAGAATAGATCAGGATGTCATCTATAAATACAATGAAAAAACGATCCAAGTACGGACGAAACACCCGGTTCATCAAATCCATCACTAGGAATTCATAATGTCCGTACCTCATCCTAAAGGTAGTCTTAGGAATATCCGACTCTCGGATCCTTAACTGATGATATCCAGATCTCAAGTCGATCTTGAAAAACACTTTGGCACCTTGGAGTTGGTCAAATAGATCATCTATCCTTGGCAACGAGTAACGATTAGGGATGGTCACCTTATTAAGTTGTCGGTAGTCGATGCACAGTCTTAGACTACCATCTTTTTTCTTCACAAAAAAACACTGGAGCTCCCCATGGCGATATGCTTGGTCTAATAATCCCCTTATCTACCAAATCTTGCAATTGGACCTTTAGCTCCCTTAACTCCACTGGAGCCATCCGATACGGCGGTAGAGAAATAGGCACGGTACCCGAAATTAATTCAATGGGAAAGTCAACTTCCCTTTCCGGAGGCAATCCTGGTAACTCCTCAGGAAACACATCTGGAAAATCCCTCACAATGAGCATGTCTTCCAATCTGACCCCACTTACTCGGGTATCTATCACATGAGCTAAATACCCTTGGCAACCCTTATTCAGTAGCTTCTTGGCGTTAAGGGTAGATATTAATCTCGGCAAAGGCCTCCCAACTTCCCCACAAAGTACCACCTCAGGCAAACCTGGCCTCCTAAATGCAACTTCTTTGCTAAAACAATCTACGGAAGCATGGTTCCTTGCTAACCAATCCATGCCCAAGATTACGTCAAGGCCGGATAGATCCAAAAGGATCAAGTCCGCTTCCATCACTTGATCTTCGATGTAGAAGAAACACTCCTTGATCAACTGGCTGGGCCACAAGGATTCTCCTGCAGGAGTGGCTATTTCTAATAGACATCCTAAAGGAGTAGGGGTCATACCGACCCGAGTGAGAAATTCCTTTGAGATGAATGAATGTGTTGCTCCCGGGTCTATAAGCATACGTGCGTCATTACCAAAAATATTCAAAGTACGTGTAACAAAATCAAGTGTGGCCCGGGCTTCCTGCTGCGTCATAGAAACACTCGACCTTGACCTTTCTGTTGGGGCTTCCTTCCTCTACCTTAACTCGATCCTGCAGACGGTTGGGCCAGTCCCGAAGAACCTCCTACTGCTTGACTCCCCTGGGAACTCTGACCCTGAAATACACCAGTATGCTGTGCTCGGCGACCTGCCCCTAGCATATTGCCACTACCATAAGGGCACCCCCTCCTTATGTGGCCTGGCTGCCCACATTGAAAACATATACCATCCATCTGACACTGCCCGGAATGCTTCCTCTTACAAATTGGACAAATCCCCGTAGGACCAAAGTGTAACTGTCGATATGAGCTTGTATCCCCACTAATCGAATGGCAAGCTGTCTGGGGCATATGATAACTGCCTCTCCGCTGAAATCTGCCTCGTGGGCTCGGTCCACCACTACCCGATGACCTTGAACTATGGCTCTTCTTGGACGCTCCTTGACTAGGTACCCCACTATATGAACCTTCGAATGATCTACGCCTCGAGGGTTTGCGCATCTCCACCTGTCTCTCTAGCTCCAGCGCTGCATCCCTGGCGGACAGATAAGTGGGATGTACTGATCCAGCAAGGGTGAGGGCTATGTTTTCGTTCAAGCCATCTATGAACCTCACCTTCTTCGCATGATCGTCGAGAATCATGTGCATGCAGAATTCGGATAGTTCCCAAAACCTTCTCTCGTACTCGGACACAATCATGTTCCCCTGTCGCAGCTCCTCGAACTCTCTCCTTCTTGCCTCATGGTAGGCAGGAGGACAATATTTGGTAGTGAAGGCAACCTTAAATTGATCCCATGTATGCCTTCTGCGAGTCTTTCATACTTCCACCACTTCTGGGCATCTCCTTCTAACATGAAACTGGAGATCCTCACCATATCTTCGTCGGGGAACTGCATCCCCTCTTCTAGGATTTTCTACATGTTGGATAGCCAATTCATGGCTGCAGCTGGGCCTTGGCTTCCATCGAAATTCATGACTCCCAATCGTCGAGCTTGATCTACGGATTGGTTACTAGAGCTTGAAACCCCTAAGGCTCGAGTTAGTTGAGAGACAAGTTGCCTAACGCTCGATCGACTCCCGGAACTCTCAGCCGACTGTTCCTGAGTACTACGTGCATCCCGCCTACGCATCGTAGCAAATTCTGAAGAAACAAACAAGAGTTTAGAAACAAAGACACTTAAGCACGATTACAAAAAGGGAGAAATTTACGGATGGGCTGTACAGCAATGCACAGTCCCTTAGGATTATAAGGACCTATGCTCTGATACCAACTGTCAGGACCCGTCCAAAATTCCTCACCGGAACCCTAAACAAGTCCTGATCCCAAGGAAACCCTACCGGACCCTCCAATGGAAAATCCGGCAGAACCTCCCCTAAGGGTTGGACTTACCACAATTTCCTGCACTGAAAACACACTTTTATATTCATCCCTTTATTCCTCCCACAATACTACAAATTGATTCCACAAATTTACAGCACTCCAAAAGAATAACAGTAATCCAGTGCATAATTAATACATAAATGTCCAGGACAGTCTACAGAGCTTCCTAAAATACTATTAAGCATAGAATACAACAAGGAGGAAAGAAATGTTACAATTGAAATAAATGAAGACAAAAGTACTTCTCGAACTAAGACAGTGACGGAGATTAGGTTCGCTACGGAAGAACGTCTACCACCCCCTTACACCTAAGGGAATGGAATTTAAAAACGTGAGATGCTAATCATCTCAGTGAGTGACCCTATCTACTGAACACTTTTAATATTAATAATATAACAAATAAAGGAATTTAATTAATACCAACAATTAAATAGATAAATAAATAATAGACAATGGAAAGTAATAATTTCTCTCAAAACCCTCACTATTCACTCCGTTGGAAATGTTCCCTTTTTAAAACATTTTCACAAAATCCGTTATTCATATTTCTCAAAAACCAAGGGATCAATTAATTTAATAAATAATAATTAAATAACCCAATTATAAATAAAATGTAATAAAATATAATAAATAATTTTTGAACACTTGAGGGTTTGAAATTCCTATCCAAAAATTTATACTTGATGCACCACACCATATATCGGTGATGCCCTCCGATACCCAGCATCCCGAGCACCGACTGGCGGGGAGATTAAAGAGAGAAACTTGCATACGATACTTCGGCGTCCCAACAGTACCGCTGCTGAAACCATCATCCCGGCCACAAAGGGGGGCGGCTGTGTGCACTATATAAAACTTGCCTGTCCTCGGTCCAATAGCAACTCACGGGAGACATAATAACTTGCGCGCTAACCACATATACAACTGGAACACCAATACTGTGTGAGTGCATCTAAAATAATTCTTAAATTTCTTATTACCGTACCGATTTTCCAAAATCACCGTGGAAAATATACCAGTTTTCAAATTCACCATCCCATATTTTCCTTTAACAATTCCGGTACGAAACCATCGATAACAATATAAAAATAATTTTTCTCGTAACATGAGGTTCAACAAATAATATTCTACGGGCATAATTATAAAATTTAAACCACCAATTAAACCAATTATGCCCAAAAATAATATTAAAATCCAATTACAATTAATTGATGAAAATACTTTGCTCATGTGTAATAAATACAATTAAATCACCATAATAAAAGTCAGGATTTTTGAATAACCCAAAATTCCGTTTAGCACCAACAAACATATACGTACTTATAAAATAATAATTTTTCACAATTATAATTAAATTTCACCACATGAGCATAATTTCAGATATCAATTTAACACCAAATAAATATAATTAATTACCCCAAAATATATTTTTTAAAGGTGGATCACTCATCTTAAGCACGTATATCAATTAAGATCCTCCGCAGGATCCACTCCACTACCCACACGTGCACCTAAAACATCCACAATACACCAAACCAATTATATTAATATTTTAATCGGGTAACTCCCAAATGGGTATCCGGGGAGCGAACACAAACGACAACCAAAATTGACGAGTAATATACCGAATCGAAGCTTGAGTGACAAGGATCACGAATCCGGTCTTACTTCCCGGATATCGGACCTGAGGTGGCCGGAATCTCGCCGGAAAGTTTTCGGGATTCAACTATTCGATTCTCTCAAACCATCGCGAATTGGAGGAAAAGGACGCCGGATTTGAATTCAGGGGGTCGGAATTAGTGGAGAGGGACTGGGTACTCGCCAGAACAGGGATTTCTCCGGCGAGCCGTCGCGGTCACCAGGAACCGTCGCCGCCACCGACGCCTACGGTGGCTGATGGCTTAGATTTTTAGAGGTTTTGTAGCTTGAAGGGAGAGGGTTCCAACGGTACCGGTGGTGACAAGAACGGAGGCCGGAATGTGGAGATCTCGGCGGTTGAAGGATTCGGCGCCGCCGCCGGAAAAAGCCCCGATCGTCGCCGGTCGGTTGGCCGTGAGATTTTGGGGTTCAGCCAGGAATGGGGAGGTGCTCCCATCTGGCCAGCGCGTGTAGCAAGAATCGGCCAGAAAATTTGACAACTCCGGTGGCCGGCGATTCTCTCTCTCCCTCTCTCTCTCCTCTCTTTCTTTCTCTCTCCTTCCCCGTCGTTTTTGCCGAATAAAAGCCACCGTGGGTGACACTGTTCACCCACGTGGAGCACTCGGGTGTTGACACGTGGCGTCACTATGCACTTAAGCCAGATATAATAAAATATTACGGTATCCGGAAAACTTTACATGTCCATAACTTTTTAACTAGATGTCCAATTTAAGCGTGCCGCTAGTCTATGAACTCGTATGGACGAGTACTTACAACCATACAAAAGTCAAAATAAAATTATACAACTATAAAAAGTCAACTCTCGGTACCTTTTGGACAGTTTACACCTCGATTTGTTTTTCCCATAACTTTCAAACCGTAGCTCCGTTTTCGACGTGCTACTAGTCTATGAACTCGGGGCATCATGCACTTCGCCACGGTACCATGGTCAACTAGAAATTTCAACTGGAACAAAAAGTCAACTTTTGACCCACTCGGTCAACGGCCAAACTTGGTCAACGTGCAAAAATTTTGACATGGTTTGGGACGGGGTGTTACATTTAATATAGTTGACCCACCCATTTTAAGTAAAAATGTGTTTATTGTTTTGGTTTTTTTGTTATCCTTTTTTCTTTCATTATTATTATTCTTATTAATGCATCACTTCTTTAAAATTTAGTATCAAAGAAAACATAAAATCATTTTAGTATTTTAGAAGAAAAATGAATAAAATGGAATGAAAGTAGTTAACAGTCAAAATGTTATGCCTTATGTAATATACCTTTATATTTTACAATCCTCTAAAAAAAAAAAAAAAAAAAAGGAAGTTTGTAGAATAAGGTACACTCTTCCACGGGTCAAGATCATTTAATATTCCAACAAACCTTCTTGCTCACCTATCTCTTTTACTCATTTTCTCTCCCTCAATAACATTCCCAAAAACTAGATTTTGCTTCTTTATTATTTATTTATTTTTTCCAAAAAGATTTTTTTCATTTTTTCTCTTTATTTTTTTTCCTTTTTCTTTTAAACCGTTAAAACATTTCTTTTTTTTTTTTTTTACTTAAATCGATTATCTACCTCTCTTCTTCCACTTCCCCGTTATTGCTTGTGATAAGTACATGAAGTTCTATTAGAATCCCCATCTCGATTGCCAACCTTTAGCATCCAACCCAACCCAAGAAAGCTTAGTTGGTGAGCTCTAGAACTTTGATGATGATGGTGCCCCTCCTAAAAGCTTAAGCTGATTTTTCTTCTTCTGACAACTCGATAACTATGTAACGCAACTTAAGCTGATGGGAGGTGATCTTTCTTTTTTTTATATATTTTTCTCTACCACTTTCTCTTATACATGAATGTTCACCTCTTCTGAATTTCTTTCTAATTCCTTATATATGTTTTTAATATATTTTTTTTTTTGATGAAGTTATGGAGTTTTCGATCCAATACTTATTGATTATTGGTTTTGATACCAAATTAAAATATTATTTTTTTCAAAAACTTAAACTGATAGAAGATGAATTTTCATTTCTTTTTTATATTTTTATCTAACAGTAAGTAATTTCTAATAGAATTTGGAAATTAGTTGTAGAGGAAAGGTAGAGATCGTTTGGGGTAAACAAATAAAATAGAAAAAAATATTATTTTTTGATTTTTTGGCTAGATGTAGAAAAAGGGCAGCGGTCAGTGGTTTTAAAGAAAAAAGAAAAATAAAATAAAGAGAAAAAACGGCACAAGCATAAAAAGAAAAATTGTTTATGGGAATGATAACAATGAAGAATTCATAGAGTGCAAGAGAGAAGTAAGGGGAATATAATGTGAAATTTTAATTTGTAATAGGTGAGATGGGATTAGGGATATACAAAAAGGAACAGAAGATCCTACTTCATATAGTCCAGTGTAGTTGCCAAGATTTTAAGGTTTTTTATTTTTTTTCTTTTTATCATTATAACAAATTACAAATTTAAAAAGAAATATGTGTCCCTTATAAATATAGATAAGGAAGATGGAAGGCATACCAACTAAGCCTATTAGAAATTTAAAATTGTGGAGGCAATATTAGTAAAAATAATTTGTCAACACTACAATATCTAACTTTTTGAAAAGCGTAAGGCATAAGGCGGCAAGGTCAAACCTTAAGCTTTATGAACCTAGGCGTGCCTAGGTGAAGCCTAAGCGCAAAAAAGCGTTCACAATTATATTATTATTTTAATTATTATAAGGCAACTAAATAAATAAAATAATTTATATTTTAAATGTGAAAATATATATAAGTCTATATTACATTTGTATGTGCAATAAATATGAATTACTATGTAACTGATCATAATAGATTTATGAAAATTTATGTTTTTCAAGTTTCCAACAATAAATTAGTTTCAAAACATATATATTACAAACCTACAAGTACCTAAGAATTCTTAGATTAGTACATACTTTAACTATTACTATAATCTAACTCTTGTCTAACTTTTTGTTGAACTCCAATTCAATATTTACATCTTCATCCAACTCATCTAACATGCCATCCAATACAAATCATTTTCCTCGGGCTCTCTAATTTCAACTTCAACATTTCTAGGACCTTTTTTATGTAGTCACATATCATTCTCTATCTCATCATCATTTCCTTCATCATCACAATCATCAGCAACCCATGATTGTGCATTACTAGCATCACTTGCTAGTAGAGTCTCTAATTCTTTTTTTCTTTTTTTTGTTAAATTTTCTTTCTAATTCCTTAATCCTTATATATTATATTTTCTTTTTCTTTTTTGTTTAAGAAACAAAAAAAATTAATCTTAAAAAAGTTTCCATTTTTTATTTTTTTATTTTATATTTTCTTATGAATTGGTTTTTAACATTTTTTTAAAAAATAATCTTACCAAAAAAAAAAAAAAACTTTGAATAAAAAGGCTCACGCCTTTTAGCGCCTATGCACGCATTAGGTGGTCAACATAGTATTAACCGCTTTTTTTTTAGCCTTGCTACTATACGAAGCATTATCTAAAAGTATAACGCCTAGACGCTGCATTTTTTCCCACCTTGTAGAACACTGTAAAATATCAAATATCATATTTGTGATTTTTTTTTTGTCGTTTTGTTTTTTTTTTTCTTTTTTTTTTGTTTTGGGGGGGGGGGGGGGGGTGGGGATTGGTTGGTGGGGTGCAAGTATAATTTGTTTTGCAAAATCCATTAAGAAAAAAAAATATCTATATATATATATATATATATTTTTTTTTTTGGGAGGAGCGGAGTAGGTCCTGCCTTTTCCCCTGTCCCCTTGTATGCAGCGACCTGTGGATTGCATCATTGCACAAGCAGCATTACATGTTGATTAATTAACTGGTCTCCAATCAACAACAATAAAATGACTCATCGATCAATCAATCAATAATTAATTTAAATATTATAGCTACCAGGATATTTATAGGTGTATATATATAATATTATAAACAAAACATCAACTGCAATTTCACAATTGATGATCATATTGATAAAATGAAGAGTAGAATTTTGTTTACTTTTTCGTTGTTGTTATGAAACTTATAATGAAAGACATAATTGGTGACTAAATGCTACAGATAACATTTCGTGTCAAATTTCCGCTCCTCCATTGTCTTACTTTGTCACTTTGATCTGTTAATCATCAAATAAGTAAACATGTAACTGTCAAATAAGTAAACATGTAAGTGAAATAAAACAATCTATATGAATACCAAAATCCAATAGGTAGACGATCTATATAGTTTCTATATAAGGAAAGTGCTATCGTAATTGTAACACCCCGTCCCGAAGTACACCGCAAATTTCTCAAATTTGACCAAGTTTGACCGTCGTTGATCGAGAAGGGATCAAATGTTGACTTTTTGCTCCTGATGAAATTTCACATTGACCAAGGTACCGTTAAAAAGTACACATTGTCACGAGTTCATAGACTAGTAGCACATTGAAAACGGAGCTACGGTTTGAAAGTTATGAGCAAAACAAGTTGAGGTCCAAACTGTCCAAGGGATGCCGGAGTTGACTTTTTGTTCATGCAAAGTTGAGCTTTGACTCATGCATGGTTGTGAATTACTCATCGATACAAGTTTATAGACTAGTGGCACGTACGATTTGGACATGTGGTTTGAAAGTTATAGACCTGTAGAGTTTTTCAAATACAGTATTATTTTAATATTATTTTTAAATATGTGAACAGTGTGCCACGTGTTACTTAATAAAGGGTGCCATGTGTCACAACGGTGAGATGCCACATGTCAACCATGATTAAATATCATATTATTTTATTATTATTTTATACAATAATATTATTTTAATATTATTTAATTATTTTCTTTTTCTTTTCTTTTTTTCTTTTTTTTTTCCCTTCCCCCACGTGGGAAAAAAGAGGACCCAGCCTCGAACCTTCTTCTTCTTCCTTCTTCTTCTTCTTCCTCCTTTCTCCTCTCCCTCGGGTCCACCGGCTTTCATCAACTCCGGCCACCCACTGCTCAGACACATTGGCCAGAGGCATAGCTCAATCGCCGATGAGCTTGGCTGCCAAAATTGGTGGCCGGTCAGGTGGCGATGCGCCCAAATCGGGCTGTGGAAGCGGCAGCAACCGTCTCTCTCTCTCCGGCCGAATCTGCCGTGTTCCGGCGCACCCAAGCTGCACCGACACACCACCTGGCAGCCCATCATGTGAGCTTCATCAAAGTGTGCTCAGGTCACCGGGGAAGCCGTTGACGCACCGAAAAACAGCCATGGAAGCCGGCAGCAGCACCCCGTTCGGTCACCGGATTCCCGCCGTTTTCGACTGTGTTCTCGGTCCCTTCCCCTTAATTTGGATCCTCTGAAGCTGATGATGACCTCCAATTTCTCCAATTCAAGCTTGTTCATGGTGTACCAGGGGGGCAAGTCGGCAACGGCTTCTGACGAAAATTCCGGCCACCGCCGGTGGTTTCAAGCCAAATTCTCCATATCCTTAGCTTCGCATATATATCTTGTTTGTAAATTATGGATATGTATTTAAGAGGTTGTTATTTTTTATTAAATTATTAAATTAAATATGAAAAAGGGAGATTTAAATTAAATTGTATATTACATATATATATATATATGTGTCTGTGTTTTCTGTATACATATGTATGGGAGTATTAGTAAATACATGTTTTATATATATATGTATATATATACATGTGCGGTGATGTATATAAATACATGGTGATATGTGAATATATATTGAGATGTGTGAGTGGGAATATATATGTGTATATATGTATAAATATGGATTGTTGAAGCCTTTGATTATGCATATCAAAATGTATTTATACATATGTATCTGGACATTGTGCTTGTTAAATTGGTTGTTAAAGGTTTTACCGTGTATATATATATTTAGATGTATGAAAATGTAAATATATATATATATATATATATATATATACGAATATATACGTAGATATCTATGGATGACTTATAATAAACTATATTGCGATATCTTTAATGTATTTCTGTATCTTTACTTGTATGTGAAATTGTATGTGGCCTTAATGATAAATTTTGGTATAAAGTGAATTGAAGGATTGAGAAGAAAAAAAAAAAAGATAATTATATTAAATTATTATGATCAAGAATATCCGTATATTTGATTATTTATTATTTATTATTATTGTTTATGTATTTGATAAAAGCATATGAATTGGATTATATCTTATCTAAATTTAATATTTTATAATGTTATGAAATTTATAGTTTTTTTTAAGATGCACCCATACACGTACCGATGTTCTGTACTGTGTATGTGATCATGATAAGCGCGCAAGTTGTAATGTCTCCCGTGAGTTGCCATTGGACTGAGGGTAGACAAGTTTGATATTGGCCATAAGCTGCCCCCCTCCATGGCCAGGATGACAGTTTAAGCAGCAGCACTGTCGGGATGCCGAAGCGACCGTATGCAAGTTTCTCTCTTTAACCTCCTGTCAGTCGGTGCTCGAGACGCTGGGTACCTTCGGGCACCACTGGTATATATTATGGTGCATCAAGTATTTTTTATATGTTCGTACATATATTTGTATGTTATATTATTGATATTATACTGTACATACCGCACCACTCGGAGGCGGCGAACCAATGTGGTCCATGTAGAGCTAGCCTTATAACCATGTTGCCTACGAGTCCAGGGGATCAAACGGCCAATATAGACAACCACTCTGGTTTGTATTGGTAGCAAAGTGCCGGCGACAGCTGGAATCATGGATCACGTAGCATGTCAGAAGGTATCGTACGTATCTCCATTACGAGCGTGCATATATCATTTTATGCTATGGATTTTAAGATATGATTTTATGCATTTATGTTATGTTATCTATTTGTGATTTAATTTTTTACAAATATTCTTAATCGATGTTATTATATTCTTATTACTATTAATTGTATTTAACTATTTATTTAATCATTATTGTCACTATTATCGGGATTGTTATTATTATTTATAATTATTATTTTTATTGTAATTCCAATTCCTATTATTATCATTATTATAATTATAGTTGTTATTATTGATTATTATTTTTATTTTTATTAACACCATTATGAGATCTTTAATTTTAATTTTGTTATTGTTTTTATTATTATTACTACCATATGGTACCTTCGAATAAGTATCACAGCCTACGGGCAAGAAAGATAGCCATCGGGCAAGTATAATAGTCATCGGACAAGTGATAGCTTTTGGGTAGGTGAGATAGCCCTCAGGCAAGTTACATTAATACATGTATGGGAATATGATAGCCCTCAGGCAAGTTACATTAAGTATGAGAATATAATAGCCCTCAGGCAAGTTACATCAATACCATCATCATTAAAATGTTTGTTATAGTTTTTGATTGTTAATGTGATGTTGTTTTACCTTTCTTTCTATGTTACGCATTGGCATATTTGTAAAACGATATTTAAAGTGTATTTGACATGTGTAGCACTAAGTGGGTGGTGTGGGCGGACGAGAATCCATGATGGTATATCTTAATTGGTTATTTACTAAATTAATTCCATTATATGCCTTTTATATAATTTGTTATTAAAGTGCTGCCAGTTGTGGAACTTAAATTGTAGTAATGTGAAAGGAATAAGGTGGTGTATATAGAAGTGTATTTTCAGTGCAGGAAAATTGTGGTAAGTCCAACCCTTAGGGGAGGTTCTGCCGGATTTTCCATTGGAGGATCCGGTAGGGTTTTCCTGTGATCAGGGCTTGTCTAGGGATCCAGTGAGGAATTTTGGACGGATCCTGACAGTAATAGAACCCATCGATATAAATATCAAAATCTGTAAATTATCCAATATTATTGATAGTACAGTAAGTAAGAAATCCCACGATGCCTTTGTAGCTAGCCTTTTGCAGTCTCCACATTCATGGACATCAAAGATTTGGATCCACAAGGAGGAACACGACATAAGACTCAACTCCAATAACTGTTTGGATATTCAGAGCACAATAATTAAGGACCCACAATAATCTTTATATATCAATATATCAACTCCAACGATTTAAGCGTGTTTTCTTTTTCTTTTTTTCCTTCTTCTTCTTATTATTATTTTTCTCCACCCACTTCCATAATTTCCAACCGTTGTTTTGTTGTGTTGCTTCTCATTAACACTAAAGTTCATTACTTATCAACTCTCAAGAGACACCTCTATAAAAGGATGTCAATCACATAACCGATCACACAAACTGTGAAGTTCCACATCGATTAGAAAGGAGAACGAAACACTTTATTTAAGTGGGTGTGGATACCTTTCCCTTGCGAGGCCTTCCCCAAAGGAACCCAGAGAGACCTTCCTATGAGGAAGCAAAACCGTGAGGGGTAGGATTGGGCTCACCACCTAGCTTCCAAAGCGGACAATATCTCGGTTGGGCCTGGGAGGCCCGGGCCAGTGGGACTAGCAGGGGAGGGGTTGTAAGAGGATTTCCCAGGCCCAAAGAGGACAACATCGCATGCGGGTGGTCTGGGCTATTACAGATGATATTTGAGCCAGTACCCGGATCGGTGTGCTAGCGAGGACGCTGGGCCCCAAGGGGGGAGGATTGTGAAGTCCCACATCGATTGGAAAGGGGAACAAAACACTCCATATAAGTGGGTGTGGATACCTTTCCCTTGCAAGGCCTTCCCCAAAGGAGCCCAGAGAGGCCTTTCTGTGAGGAAGCAAAACTGTGAGGGGTAGGATTGGGCTCACCACCTAGCTTCCAAAGCGGACAATATCTCGGTTGGGCCTGGGAGGCCCGGGCCAGTGGGACTGGCAGGGGAGGGGTTGTAAGAGGATTTTCCAGGCCCAAAGAGGACAATATCGCATGCGGCTGGTCTGTGTTGTCACAAAAACACCACAAAATAGTTTAAGTGATCTAGCTTATATAAAAAATAAAAAATAAAAAATGGTTCTTCAACCCAAACTTCTTCTATTAGCTTGCCTGATCCTATCCACAACCTTAATCCAAATCTTTGAGGCTGGTAATGGTGACATAGTCACCTACTGAGGTCAAAGCAGCTACGAAGGAAGTCTAGCTGAGCCTGTAATTCTGGCCTCTATTCCAATATAAACATAGCCTTTCTTGTCCGATATGGACGTCGCCAAGACCCGGCACTCAACCTTGCATGTCATTGCAACCCACCTTATTGCATCGAATTTACCGAACAAATAAGGACTTGTCAGAGCCAAGATATTAAGCTTTTCATCTCCTTGGGAGGAAATTATTATCTATAATCTGCAAATGATGCCAAAAGGGTGCAAACCAAATATGGAATTCCTATCTGGGCAGTAATGATTAATATGTTATTCGTCTTTTTGGAGATGCTGTTTTGGACGGCGTAGATTTCCACATTGAGGGTGGAAACTTTTATTATTATGACAATCTTGCTCGTTACATGAAGGAATTATTCGACCAAAAACAAACACAAGCTTACTATCTATCCGCAGTGCCTCATTGTCATTACCCTGATTATTATCTTGGGAATGCCATTGACGAGGGGCTTTTCGACTTCATTTGGGTTCAGTTCTATAACAATCCTTCATGCAAGAATAGTTTTGTGTTTGGTCTTGATAAACTTTTATTTTCATGGAATCATTATTGGATTCACTCGAATGCATCGCAGCTGTTTCTAGGGTTACCAGCATCCATTTATGCTGCTAGAATGGGCTGATTAATGAAGTTCTTCTGGTTGTAAAATCGTCGCCAAAATATGGAGGTGTAATGTTATGGTCCAGGTACTTTGATACTCTTAGTGGATACAGTTCTATTATTCAGCCCTATATTATTTCGGAAAATTTGCTATTACCGTCTATGCGAAATGTATGAATAATAATCCACCATTACCAACTTCATATGGTGTGTGTATGAGTGAGTGCTTGTATCTTGAAAAGTACTAAATAAATGGGGTACTATCATCACTCTGGCTTAAATAAACTTTGGTGGGAAATTTTTATTTTTCTACTTTTGTGGAATCACTGTGCAGAACTTTTGTGGTACCATATATGTAACACCTCGTCCCGAAGTACATCGAAAATTTCTAAAATTTGACTAAGCACCGTTACGAAGTACACATTGTCACGAGTCCATAGACTAGTAGCACGTCAAAAACAGAGTTGCATTTGAAAGTTATGAGCAAAACAAGTTGAGGTCCAAACTGTCCAAGGGGTGCCGGAGTTGACTTTTTGTTCATGCAAAGTTGAGCTTTGACTCATGCATGGTTGTGAAGTACTCGTCGATACGAGTTCATAGACTAGTGGTACGTCCGATTTGGACATGTGGTTTGAAAGTTATGGACCTGTAGAATTTTTCAAATACAATATTATTTTAATATTATTTTTAAATATGTGAACAGTGTACCACGTGTGACTTAATAAAAGGTGCCATGTGTCACAACGGTGAGATGCCACATGTCAACCATGATTAAATACCATATTATTTTATTATTATTCTATACAATAATATTATTTAATTATTTCTTTTATTTTCTTTTTATTTCTTTTTTCTTTTTTTTCCTTCCCCCACGTGGGAAAAACACCCCCGAATTTTTTCTTCTTCTTCTTCCTTTCCTGTCCTTTTTCCTTCTCTCGGGTCCTTGCCGTTTCTTAAATTCCGGCCACTGGACAGCCACACGCGCCAGCCAGGGAAGGAGCCCATTCCCCGGCGATGCCACCCTCCAAATTTCCCGGCCAAACGCCGCCGGATGCGCCCAGATCGGGCCAGTGAAGTCGACGGTGGTGGGTTGAGTTTTTCGGCGATTCTCGCCGTTTCCGGCCAACCCAGTCCGGTCTTCCATCCTTTTCCCCATATTTTGGGTCCTCTGAGTTCAAATATGGTCTCCAATTGTTTAAATTCGAAGTGGTTCGCGAGTTATGAGGAGGTGAAGTTTGGCCGGTACTTCCCAAGCAAATTCCAACCACCACCGGTGGAATTGGGGTAAATGGAGGCCGGTAATATGATCCTCATTCCATAAGCTTCGTTTTGATATATTACTCGTAAATTTTGGTTAACGTTTGTGTTAGTCCCCCCGGTACCGGGTATTATATACCCGAATAAAATATTAATTTATTTGAGTTGTATAATATTGTTGTTCTAGGAGCACGTGTGCGTTGTGGAATTGATCCTATGGAGGATCTTGGGTTAATTGCGTGCTCGAGGTGAGTGACCCACCTTCGAAATTATATTGTGATATTTTAATATTTGAATGTTTTTATGTTATGTTAATTGTTCGATAAATTGTGAATTAAATTTTGATGCCCATATTTGAATAAATTGAAATGTATGATTTTTGATAAATTATGGAAATCTAGATTTTATTACAATGATATTTAAAGGAATTGTAAAAGTAATATTATTTGATTTATTACGGAATTTATTTGTTAATTTATTTTGATTAATAAAAAATATATTTATATAAATTTATGCATTGTGGAAATTATTTTATGGTATTGAGGATTTGTGGAATTAAATTATATATGAAATTTATGTGGTTTTAAGGATATGTTGATTTAAATAGATTTTGAGGATTGGAGAAAAATATTGTTTTAAAGAATTATGTTTCAAAAATATTTATGCCATTGGAAAATTGTATATTTGACTTGATGGAAATGAAAGTTGATGGATTTGAAAATTGTATAATTATATCGATGGATTTTGTGATATGAGAAAAATTGTATATATTATCGAAGTATTCATGCTGGTGATATTAAAGGAAAAATGTGGGATGGTGAATATAAAAAAAAATGGTATAATTCCCACGGTGAATGTTGGAAAAATTGGGTAGTTTAATAATAAACTTAGTTATTTGTTTTAGATACACTCATACAGTACTGGTGTTCTGTACTGTGTATGTGGATGAGCGCGCAAGTTATAATGTCTCCCGTGAGTTGCCATTGGACCGAGAGTAGGCAAGTTTGATATTGGCCATAAGCCGTCCCCCTCCATGGCCGGGATGACGGTTTAAGCAGCGGCGCTGTCGGGATGCCGAAGCGACCGTATGCAAGTTTCTCTCTTTAACCTCCTGTTACACGGTACTCGGGACGATGGGTATCATGGGACATCACTGGTATATAGTGTGGTGCATGAAGTAGCTTTTGATATTATTTCCAAATAATAATGTTTTTAAAGATTATTTAAAATAAAAATGTATCTAATGGAATTTTTATAATTTATTTAATCAATGTTTCTAAAATGCATTTTACCTTGATTATTTTACTATTTAAATGGATTGGTGTTTTCAAATAAATTCTTTTATAGTTTTATCATTTACTTCAAATAGATGATTAAATTGATTTAAGTATTTCTTTTATTAATTAAATGATTTATTTTACTATTTATATTGATTTGCTGATTTAAAGCGATTTTACTATGTTTTTACCATTCATTTTAAATGGAGGTTTTAATTTGATTTAATTATTCATTTATTTAATTGTTCAATTAATTGATTCATTCTAATTATTTTATTATTTCCTGAATTGTCTTAATGTAAGTTTCATTAATATTTTTGTATTATTTGTTTATGACATTTATTAATCATTTAGTAACTGTTACGAAATTATTTTTATTTCTATTCCTATTTTATTTTCATTATAAATTTTGGATGCTTGATTTATTATATTTTATTTGATATTTAGTTGACTAATTGATTCCTTGGTTTTCAGGGAATACAAATAACGGGTTTTGTAAAAATGTTTTAAAAGGGGAAGTTTTCCAACGGAGTGAATGGTGAGGGTTTTGATAGAAAATATTATTTTCAATTAATTATTATTTATTTACTTATTTATTCTTAATTAATCAAATGCGCTATAATTATCGTTACTATTATAATTGTACAGTAGATAAGGTCACTCACTGAGATTATTAGCATCTCATATTTCTAAATTCCATTCCCCTAGGTACAAGGATTGGGAGACGTTGATCGTCCGGGGTGAGCCCGACATCTCAGTTTATTGCCGAAAGTCCAAGAAGCATTCCTCCCTTTTTCCTCTTCATCTTGTATTGCTTCCTTATCTGACATTGTATTAATTCCATATTTATTTGTATAATGCTCTGTATACTGTATCGGACATATTTTATTAAATACTACATTAATTCCCTATTATTATTTTGGAGTGCTGTAAATTTGTGGAAACAAATTGTAATAAGGTGGGAGGAATAAGGTGGTGTTTATTGGAGTGTGTTTTATGTGCAGGAAATTTTGTGGTAAGTCCTACCCTTAGGGGAGATGCTACCGGATTTTCCGTTGGAAGGTTCGGTGGTGTTTTCCTGGGATCAGGGCTTGCCTAGGGTTCCAGTGAGGAACTTTAAACGGGTCCTGACAATAGATATATATATATATATATATATATATATGATACTTCTTTAAGATTTGGGGCTATGACAGCATGCAAAAGGAAAGAACTGAGTTGCTACTCAAATTTAAAAATAAGAAATCAAAAGGATGATTTACCAAACAAAATAAATAAATAAATAAATAATGAAAAGAATAGGGCATGATTTTCATCTAATTAATTGGAGATTTGATAGAGTGATAGCAACTCATTGACCTTCGCAATTAATTATATATCAATACGGAGTTAACTTGATGCATATAAATAAATAAGATGGGAAAAATTAAATTATTTGGCATTTGTCAATGCCCTCAAGCCTTTCTTTTGCATTGCATTTGTCAAGTAGTACTTAATCATGTGCCCTTGCACCTTTTTTTTTTTAAACCTTTTTTTAACAATTTATTTAATTTAGAAACTATTTAAGATCATCTCGCATCCCTTGTCCTTCGAAATCATGCTTTCATGGATATAGGTAAGGATGCTCAACCACTTAGAACTACCAGCATTTTTTTTTTTTTACCTTAAATAAACTTTCCGTAATTTTACTTTTTTATTTTATGCTATTAACAAACCCATTTAAATGACAAAGATGATAGCTTTAGTGGTTGAACATTTCTAGCTATGCTATGAGCTCATGAGTTTGAGTCCTGAGATATAGGGATTTGAGCTAATTTGTAATGTTCAAGAAAAAAAAAAAAACCCCATTTAATTGGTCTTAAAAAAAAACTATTAATTACCTAAAATCAACCCAAATGTCAAACACATCGTCGTTTCTCTGCAATTGTCCACGGCGAAGAATTGAACCTTCTAATCTCCATTCTCTAACGTCTGATGGCAACACACACCGGCAACGTTCGTCAACCACCTTCCTTTTCAAACTATCCAGCTCATCATCAAGAAACTGCCATCGTCGTCGATTGTCACCACGAAACCAAACGAAGCAAGTCAGTTGTCTGAATCATTGTTAAACCTCTCCACCTTTCATGGTATCCCTTAAGAGGTACATCCTAAACCAAGATTAATAAAATTTCATTCACCAAGTATTCAATTTAAAAATAAAATTGTCATTTTCAATAGAAAGTTTATTTAAGGTAAAAAAAAAAAAAAAGGCTGGTAGTTCTAAGTGGTTGAGCATCCTTACCTATATCTATGAAAGCACGAGTTCGAAGCACAAGCGATGCGAGATGATCTTAAATAGTTTCTAAATTAAATAAATTGTTAAAAAAAGGTCAAAAAAAAAAAAGGTGCAAGGGGACATGATTAATCGAACCCGATTCTATTAACATTTAACAATTGTAAAATTTTTACATACTAGATGTTTATAAAAAAAAAAAAAAGTACATTTTATTTAACTCATTAAGATATTATGATAAATTAAATATTTAAAAATTGATAAATAAATTTTACTTTTTTTTTTAAATATGGCGTTGAGGTTTTGAGCTCAAAATAATTGTATGAGAAAGTAATGCTTTAAAATCATTATTATTTGCCTTAGCCAAAAATATATATCTATATATATATATATATATATATTTATTATTTGGGCAGTGAATCAACCACTACAAGAATCGCACTGATAGGCGACACAATTAATGTGTTAAACAAAATAAAAAGAGATGAGAACATAAAACGTCGTCCAACGTCGTGTCACTAAAATCATAAGACAAAAGGCGACATATTAATAGTGTCGCCTAATATTAAAGAAAAGGCAACGCATACAAAAACACGTCACTAAATATCAAGAGACATGCGATGCTAAAAATTTGATATTTAAGCTTTACTGACACAGAAAAAACATCGCTAAAAATTAAATAAAAGCGTCACTAAAAACTGTAGCATTATAACAATTGAAAGAGAAGCTTGATAAATGCGTCGCTAAAAGTATATTTTAGGCGACGCGGTTATTCTTCTAATGTGTCGCCCTTTTTTTTTAAAAAAAAATATGCTTGTTATAATTTTTTTAAAATTGATTAAAATATTATAAATACAAAAAAATTAAAACTAGCTTCATCCAAAATAATTAGAATACAAAAATTTTAAATAAACATTTTTCATAACAAAATAATTATCAAATAAATTAAATATTATCTCATGAAATATTTTTACAATTTCGTAAACTATTGTATATGCAAAAGCAAAAGCAATATTAATTAAACTTCCATGAATGCATAGTCATTGAGATGAAAATTGATATCCTCTTATTGACGATATTATACCCTCATACTGCAAATGAAAAAATTTTAAAAAAAATTATTAACACTTATGCAAAATAAATAAATTAATATTAATTATTAAAAGTGATTTAGTAAATGAAAATTTAAAGAATATTACCATTGTTCTTACGATTTAGCGAGGCATATTACGAACATAGCCACTCTCACATTTATCCTAATTATCATTTGCATCGATACTTGACAACTGTATGACAAATGGATTGTGAGCCATCGTAGTATCGTCAAGAACATCTTCTTCAATCAATTCTTCTTCAACAAAAGTACGATGTTGTGGTGGAGTTGAAACAACAGACCATCTCGAAGATCTTCAACATAAAATACTTGTTGAACTTAACAAAACAATGTCAAGCAATATCACAAACAAAATATCTACAAAAGCAAGATTAAGAAAACCCAATAAACCTAACCTGCGGTTAAAATGAAGAAAAAAAAAAAAAAAAAACCAACCCACCACATATCACTGCCAACCATAAAGAAAAAAGAAACTTACCTAAACAATGGAGACGAAGAAACAAGAAACCCAGCTAACCATGAGGGCGAAACAAAGAAACCCAGCTTTCCGACGGCAACATAGGCAAATGAAAAATAAAATCTAAAATATCTCACTCTTCAAGTCTCTCTTAGATTGCTTCCAAATATAACATCTATTAAGTAGTATACTTGATGTAGTTTTAGAAAAGAAAAGATATTTAAAGGCGCACATAAAAATTTTAAAATGCGCCAAAAGGTTTCAGAATAGGTGCGTAAAATTTTAAAACCCTGTTTTTTTTCTTTTTAAAATTAAGAGAACAGGCGACGCATTTACATCTTAAAGCATCGCTTGTTCCATCAATGTCATTATTTTTTTAATTTTTTAATTAATTTTTTATTCTTAATCTAAAAATAAATATTGAAAATATTTCCTGTATATGTGAAACAAAATTACCAAAGTAATAGTTTAATTATTTTGTTTTCTAAGTACAGTTTATTTACTTTAAAATTTTGTTCTAAATTTTATTTTTCGTTCCTTAATTTGATGGAACAGTCCACGCAAAAAAAAGCAAAAAGAATCGCTAGATACTTTTTACGTTTTTTCTTTTTTAATAGTTATTAATTTACTTTTGAAGTATAGTTTATTTGCTTTTAAAAGTCGCAAGCATAAAAATATATATTTTTTTAATTAAGAGAACTGACAACGCATTTACAATTAAAAGCGACGCCTGTTCTCTCAATTTTATTTTTTTTCTTTGGTTATTTTTTTATTTTTCATCTACAAATAAACATTGAAAATAGTTAAAGAATAAAAGTATAAAAAATATAGTCAAAGAATAAAAATCCAAAAAAAAAAAAATAGAACAGGCGATGCATTTGTAAAACATTGCATCACCCGTTCTCTTTTTTAAATAACAAAAATACTATTTAAAATACTTGGAAATTTAATAAGACAATAATCTGTACTTGAAAAACAAAAAAATTAAACAAAAATAATTAATATATTTAATTAATATTTTATTATATTTGATTCATATTTTTATTAACTCTCTATTGTAATTTTCAAAATAATTAAATTTATTACATTTTATTTCCTATCTATTATTAACTATTTATCAAATTATTAATTTTAAAATAATAAAATTATTATATGAGTTAATATTTCCTTTATTTGAAATATTAGATTTTTATGCCAATATTTATTTGAATTTTATTGTTTGTCAATTATTTTGTATGAATTTATCTATCGAATAATCCTAATTTGATAAAACTAAAAAGTAACTTTCAAATTGGAAAAAAAAAAAAAAACATTGCTGAAGGCTGAAATAGGCTACGCTTTTTTAAGATTATAATTTCCAGATTCATCGCTAAATGTAGAAATATGCAACTCATTTTTAAAAAAGAGTCGCTAAATGCAATAAAAGGCGACGCATTGTTAAAAAAAAGTCTCTTATTAGTTTTTAAATATAAAAAAAGTTTTTTAAATAATTTTTCATTACCTTTTCAACATAAAAAGCTTTTTAAATAATTTTTCAAGTCTTTAGTGACACAATTACTGAGAAGAAATCTCTTAAAAATAATTTTTATTTATAAAATTATTTTTATAAGCATAAATAATTGATATATTATTAATTTATACATTGTGTCATAGAAGTATAACAAGTAACTTATCATAAAAACACAAATAAATTAAAGGAATTGCTTAACAATTTTTCCTCATATCTCTATCTATTAAAATTTTCAAAATAATTAAATTTATCACATCTTTATTCCCTATCTATTAAATATGTATTAACTATTTATTAAATTATTAATTTTAAAATAATAAAATTCTTATATGAGGAAACAGGAGAAGCAATTAAAAAGGGAATTGCGTTGCCTATTTCAATTTGTTTTTTTAATTTTTTCCCCTTTTTTTAAAAAAAATATAATTTAAAGAATTACAAATTTAAACAAAAAATAAACTGCACTTGAGAAACAAAATAATTAGAGAACAACAATAAAAATAATCATATCAGGCAACAGGTGATGTAATTATTGGGAATTGCGTCGTCTGTTCCAATTTTTTCTTAATTTGTTCCCCTTCTTTTAAAAAAAAAAAAATTTACTAACTTGCAAATTTAAACAGAAAATAAGCTGCATTTGAGAAACAAAATAATTAGAGAACAACAATAAAAATAATCATGAAAAGTAATAGGCGATGCAATCAATGGGACTTGCGTCGCCAGTTCCAAAAAAAATTTTAATTTGTTTCCTTTTTTGAAAAAACAAAAATACAATTTATAGACTTGTAAATTTACACAAAAAATAAACTGTACTTGAGAAACAAAAAAATTAGATAACAACAATAAAAATAATTATAAAAGGCAATAGGCGATGCAATCAGTGGGAATTGCATCGCCTATTTCATTTGTTTTTTAATTTGTTCCCCCTTTTTTTTAAAACAAAAATACAATTTAAAGACTTGTAAATTTAAACAGAAAATAAAGTATACTTAAGAAACAAAATAATTAGAGAATAACAATAAAAATAATCATAAAAATCAACAGGAGACGCAATTCCCCCTGATTGCGACTCTTTTTCCCTTTTTTTAGTATTTGTTACCTTTTTCTGGAAAAACAAAAATACAATTTAAAGACTTGAAAATTATTTAAGAAAAAATAATATTCTTTCACATATTAAGAAATATTTTAAGTATTTATTTGTAGATAAATTAAATATATAAAATAATTAAAGGACAAAAAGAAAAGAAATAACAGGCGACTCTGTTTTGATTAAATGCATCGCCGTTAACAAAAAATGTTTATGAGATTGGCAATGTAAAGTAAGGATATGGCAACTCTTTTTCAGTGAATGCGTCACCTGAAATATCTGGCGACTCTTTATGCTATTGATGAGTCGCCTGTTCCTTCAAAATAAAGGGAAAAAAGTAATTTATTAGGATTGCAACTTGTAATATCAAATAAACTATCATTGAAATACAATCAAATAACTAATAAAATAAAAAAATAATGAATAAAACAACTAAAGCCGAAGCTGTTGAGTCATATATTTAGCGATGCCGAAATCAGCATCGCTTATTTTTGTTTTTAACAATCTCAACTCATTTTGTTTTATAACGTCGCTAATTTTATGTCGCCAGATCTCAATTTTCTTGTATTTAGTGATGCCGTGGAAAGTGCGTTACTTATTGTCTTATTAAACGACATTTTATCGCATATTTTTTTATTACATCACAAGCTTGGTGTCGCTAAATCGCTATTTTCGCATAGTAAACATCTTTGGTACGGACCAATAATTCCAACAGTTGCTTGCTAGCTTGTAGCAAACAAAAGTTGTTTTAAAAATAATATAATATTAACATATATACATACATACATATATATATATATATATATATATATTTATCTCCTCAATTTCTGTTCATTTCTTTTGCCTTTCCTCATTTCTGACTTTAATTTGGTGATGATTGATGATGCTGTGATGAATGAACTTTTTTCTTTTCTTTTCTTTTCTTTATTTATTTTTTTAAGATGGTAATGTAGGTAAAAGAAAAGAAATTAAATTCGGCTCTAGTGGTGAAAGCTCATCCAATTTTGCATGCATACAGTAGTGTAGTACTACTAAAATTAGATAGTCTTGTTTTGGTTAATGATATCACTTTGTGATATTAATTATTTACTAGTGTTATATGGATTATATGTGTCAGGAAACATTTATAATCGGACATTCGGAATTAATTTTATATGGGTTGTATTTGTAAAAGATATACTGAATCAATATATATCCTATTAAATAATATTTGCTGTTTTATCGTCCCAAAAAAAATTAATAAATGAAATAACAGATATAGCTTTCTCAGACATGCGTTTCATCTATCATACATACGTATATTATTAATAATTGTTTTTAAATGAAAAGGATAATAATAAAAAATAATAAACAGATCATAGTAATATTATAACATGAATATTGGAATTCAAAAAAATGACGATCACAAGCCAGAAGTCAGCATCATTAGTTGGCTCGTGATAGAGTTCGAGTTGCATGTGCACATGAAATTGTTTTTCACAGCATAGAGTACTTAATTTGTGAATTGCACATGTGCCTACCTCTGAAGGTAGAATCAGATTACTGTCTTGCTTTCGTTTACCACTTGTGGTATAGTTACTTCAAACAAAAAGAGCAAAGTAAATAGAGACATTTTAATTGAATTTCACGCAAATCTATCATAAAACAGGAAAAAATAAACATTTCCCTCCAATTTTCATTTATTAATTCTCATCTGATAGTACCGAATTTTATTTAGCAGTATTATATATATTATATGAGGGTACAATTGGGTCGCTCATTCACACATATAATATATATATATATATATATATATATATATATATATATATATATATATATATGTATATAATTAGACTTGATTGATGATGGATGGACTGAAATTGGTGATGACATCATAATAACGGTTCCATACCATCACACCTCCATATTTTGATGTCCTATTTATCTCCGGAAGAATTTTATCATTCATCGCATCAGGTGGGATGTACCCGAAAACATCGTCGGACGCGGGTACACCCAGAAACAGCTTCCCAGCAGCCTCAATCAACGTAGTCCATGCATTCCACGAAATCATAAGAACATCATCACCGGTGGTACTATCATACTGGCATGCACTGCTAGTGTTAAAGAAGTGGACCCAAACGAAGTCGAAAAGACCCGTGTAAATGGCTCTTCCAAGGTACAAATCAGGATAAAGACACCGAGGAGCCGCGGATAAGTAGACCATTTTGTTATGGTCTTTGCCATATTTCTTCAAGGCACGTGCAAGGTAGTCATAGCAAAGTGGGGAACCATTCTCGATGTGGAAATCTATGCCGTCGAATAAGTCGTGTTTCAGATAGGATTCCCATAATTGATTTGCAACCCTCTCGGCATCCTATTCAGAGGCGAGAGAATAGGTATCATAAGGTCCTCCAAGAGAAAGGAGGATCTTAATACCCTTGCTCTGACAAGTCTTTATGTCTTCTCCAAAACGGATGCAACTGGAGCAGTCGCTTTCGCAGCTGCAGTGACCAGAAATGTTGAATCCCAGGTCTTGACCAGAGCCGAATCGGTTAAGAAATGCTACGCTTATGTAAGAATAGAGCATGGTGTTACAGACTTCGGCTAGACTTCCTTCGGCTTCTTCGGTGTACTGACCCCAGTAGGTCGCTATGCCACCATTAGAAGCCTCAGAGTTTTGGATTAAGGTCGAGGATAGGAATATCATCAGGCAAGCCCCAAGAAGTTTGGCTAGAGGAGCCATTTTTTTTTTTTTCTTTTTTCTTTTTTCACTATTTTTTTCTTTTTGGGCAACGATGTTGACAATACAATATGGGATATGGGACATGTTATTTGCGACACCCTTTTATAGAGAGATTTGAGAGTGCCAATTTGTAATATTGGAGTCGCGGGTAGATCGTTCACTCAACTTTGATGGTAAAAACGGAGATGGGTTGTTCATTCATGCATATATGTGGAGATTTGAGGATGGCTACGACGGATAAAATATAAAATAAATAAATAAATAAGTAAACATGCTTAACCCTTGGAGTTGATATACAGATCTTCTGTCTTCAAAACTCTGTCTCCAATTCTGTCCAATTAATAAAAAATTGACACCTCATCCAAAATATCATCATATATTTTTTTTTCTGTTTTCACCGTTAAATTATACTAACGGAAGTTAAGTTAACGGAAGTTTTTATGTAGCTGCAAAACTCCAACTGGATCCACTTTATTAAAATTTAAAAACAAAGTCTTTTATGATTCTTTTTCTTTTCTTTTCTTTTCTGTTTTTTTCCTTTTTTTTTTTTTTTTTTGTTTTTTGGTTTCTTGTGCCATTCTTGCCGTTTTTCTCCCCTTCAACCGTAACTTGTATATTTTTTAATTATTATTATACTAATCGGGTCCCACTCATTAAAGTTTCAAAAAAGTCCTAAATCATTCTTTTTTTTTTCTTATTATTATTTTTTTATTTCTTGTGCAATCCTCTGTCAGTCTTCACTCTTTGATCCCTAACTGTTATACTTTTTTTAATTACTATTATTTTTTTCTACCGTGCGGCAGCAGCAGCCATTGAGGCTTCTTTCTCTATTTTTCTTTCTACCAGGCACTGGAGCAATTTCTTTCTCTAGTTTTTTATGTCGTGAGGCACTGCAGCAACCATCAAATTGTACCTATCATTCTCCAAAAAAAAAAAACAGGTACCTTCTTTATTATAAATTAGAAACTTCATCGGTAATTTTCGATAAGTGATTATTACTTTCTATATCAACATTCTTGATTATTTGCTTGAGTAAATTTATGTAATTATTATATTCAATATTGATTTCAATTTTATTTATATAATATTTAATCTAAACAATAGAAAAAACATATAAAATTTAATCATATATCTTTTTCATTTATGTGTTTCGTATGGTAATGCATCCATAAAAGGGTTTAAAATATGATATTGCATTCTTGCTATATTCTAATATTTTATAATAAATTAAAATATTCTAGGCTTTAAAATATTATTCTTTTTTTTATTTTGTTTTGATATTATATTTTCTTTTAATATAATTAAGCTTGTCATATATATATATATATATATATATATATATATCTATTTATACCGTTATTTTTAATTTTTATGATCCTAATTTTTTTCTTTATGATATTTAATTATAGTGCTGAAGATCATGGATAATGATAGTTATGTGAGTAAAGATATTAATATGTCATTGGAAGATGAAAATAAAAAAGATAAAGGAAACATAGCTGGTCAAGAAAAAATAGAAGCAATTCATTTTAAAATTTTGGATGAAATGATACCAAAAGTTGGAATGGAATTTAAAAGTGAAGATGAATCTTATAATGTCAGGACCCATCCAGAATTCCTTCCTCGGAACCCTAGACAAGCCCTGATCCCAGGGAAATACCACCAAACCTTCCAACGGAAAATCTGGCAGCACCTCCCCTAAGGGTAGGACTTACCAAAAATTATCTGCACTGAAAACACACTTCTATACTCATCCCCTTATTCCTCCCGCAAAACTACAAATTGATTCCACAACTTTACAGCACTTTACAACAATAACGGTAAACCAGTGCATAAATAAAACATAAGTGTCCAAATAGTATACAGAGCCTTATGAAGTTCTATTCAACAAAAATACAACAAAGATGAAAGAAATAATACAACTGAAAGGAATGAGTACAAAAGTACTTCTCGAAACACGATAGCGGCGGAGAACTGGTTCGCCCCGGAAGAACGTCTATCACCCCTTGCACCTAAGGAAACGGAACTTAAAAACGTGAGATGCTAATCATCTCAATGAGTGACCCTAACTACTGAACATTTTTAATAATAATAGTAACAAATAGGGAATTGAATTAATACCAACAATTAATAGGTAAATAAATAATAATAACAGTTGGAAATAATAATTTTCTCTCAAAACTCTCACTAATCACTTCGTTGGAAATGTTCCCTTTTTAAAACAATTTCACAAAACCCGATATTCGTACTTCTCGAAAACCAAGGGATCAAACCATTTGATAAACAATAAATAAATAAATAACCCAAATATAAATAAAATATAATAAATTATAATAAATAATTTTTGAACACCTTTGGGGTTTGGAACTTTATCTGAAAATTTACACTTGACGCACCACACCATATACCGGTGATGCCCTCCGATACCCAACGTCCTGAGCACCGAATGGCGGGGAGATTAAAGAGAGAAACTTGCATACGGCACTTCGGCGTCCCGACAGTACCGCTGCTGAAACCATCATCCCGGCCAAGGAGGGGGGCGGCTGTGGCCAATAACAAACTTGCCTGCCCACGGTCCAATGGCAACTCACGGGAGACATAATAATACTTGTGCGCTGAACCACATATACATATACCAGAACACCAATACTGTATGAATGCGTCTAAAATAATTATTAAACCAACTGTACCGTTTTCCAAAATTACCGTGGGAAATATATCAAAATTTCACACTTACCATCCCACATATTTTTATTTAACAAACCAGTACGAAAACATCGATAACAAATAAAACCATAATTTTCTCATAATACGAGGTTCAACAATTAAAATACCGTGGGCATAATTATAAAATTAAACCACCAATTTAAACAAATATTTTCATAAAATATTTAAATCAATTATGCCCAAAAATAATACTTAAAACCACGTACGATTATTACCAAAATATACTTTGCTCATGCATAATAAATAAATTAAATCACAATAAAATCATAATTAAATCGTACCACATGAGCATAATTCAAATACCAATTAAACACCAATTAAACATAATTAAGTGCCCAAAATATTTTTAAAGGTGGGTCACTCACCTTAAGCGCATAAATCAGTTAAGATCCTCCGCAGGATCAACTCCACTACTCGCACGCGCACCTAAAACATCCACAGTATACCAACCAAATATATTAATATTTTAATCGGGTAACTCCCATATGGGTATCCGGGAAACGAACCCAAACGACATCTAAAAGTTACGAGTTATATACCGAATCGAAGCTTGAGTGATGAGGATCACGGATTCGGTCTTACTTTCCGGTGATCGGACCCGAGGTAGCCGGAATCTTGCCGGAAAGCTTCGGGATTCGACTCCGTAATTCTCCCAAACCTTCGTGAATTGGTGGAAAAGGATGCTGGATTTGGATTCAGGAGGTCGAAAACAGTGGACAAGGACCGGCGGTGCGACTGGGTACTCGCAGGAACAGTAACTTCCGGCGAGTCGCCGCGGTCACCAGCAACAGTCACCGGCGGCGACGCGTGCGATGGCCGTTGGCTGAGATTTTTGGCGGTTTTGTAGATCGAGGGGAGAGGATTCCAACGGGACCGGCGGTGAGGCAAACAGAGGCCGGACAGCGGAGAAATAGGGGTTTGAAGATTTTCAGCCCCTCGCCGGAAAACGCTCCGATCCCAGCGCGTCGGAGGTCCGGTGGCCGTGAAATTTGGTGGGTAGGCCGGACTTGAGGAGGTGGTGAGGAGTGCCTGGCACGTGTGGCCTGAAAATGGCCGGAAACAGGGCAAACGGCGGTGGTCAGCGGTGGAGGGAAAATCGCCGCCGAACTTCGCCGCCTCGATCCGGGCGCGTCCGGTGACCAACGGCCGTGAGATTTTGGGGGTTGGCCGGAAATGGGGAGAGGCTTCTGTCTGGCCCACGCGTGTAATGTGAATCGGCCGAAAAATTTGTCGGAATCCGGCGGCCGATCGGTTTCTCTCTCTCTCCTCTCTCTCTTTCTCTCTCTTCCCCGAGATTTTTGTCAAATAAAAGCCACCGTGGTGATACTGTTTATCCACGTGGACCAATCAGGTGATGACACGTGGCATCACTGTGCACTTAAGCCAGATATAATAAAATATTACGGTATCCGAAAAACTTCACATGTCCATAACTTTTTAACCAGATGTCCAATTTAAGCGTACCGCTAGTCTATGAATTCGTATCGACGAGTACTTTACAACCATACAAAAGTCAAAACAAAATTATACAACTATAAAAAGTCAACTCTTGGCACCTTTTGGACAGTTTGCACCTCGACTTGTTTTTCCCATAACTTTCAAACCGTAGCTCCATTTTCGACGTGCTACTAGTCTACGAACTCGGGGCATCATGCACTTTGCCACGGTACCATGGTCAACTAGAAATTTCAACTGAAACAAAAAGTCAACTTTTGACCCACTCGGTCAACAGTCAAACTCAGTCAACGTGCAAAAATTTTGACATGGTTTAGGACGGGGTGTTACATTTAATATAGTTGACCCACCCATTTTAAGTAAAAATGTGTTTATTGTTTTGGTTTTTTTGTTATTCTTTTTTCTTTCATTATTATTATTCTTGTTAATGCATCACTTCTTTAAAATTTAGTATCAACCTCAGTCAACGTGCACGGATTTCGGTGTGATTTGGGACGGGGTGTTACATATAACTTTTATAATGCTTATGCTTACAAGGTTGGTTTTGGCATTCGAAGGAGTAAGGGACATAAAGATCAAAGTGGAAAGATGAAAAATAAAACTTTTTGTTGTTGTTGTGAAGGCTTTCGGGAAAAGGATAAATGAAATATTAATGTTAAATCTCATCGTGCTGAAACAAGATTTGGTTGTTTAGCTAGAATGAAAATAAATTTGGATCAGGCTGGTAAATATCGTATTACCGATTTCATTGCCCAACATACACATGTGACATCAACTCCCAGTAAAAGTCATTTGCATAGGTCTCAGAGGAAGTTAACTTTTGTCCAAGCAACTGAAATAGATATAGCTGATAGTTCAGGAATTGCTCTTAAAGCAAGTTTGGAGTTAATGGCTAAACGAGTAGGTGGATATGAAAATCTTGGATTTATTCGTGATGATTACAAGAATTACTTGAAAATGAAAAGAACAATTCAAATGAAGGTAGGAGAGACAGGTGGTGTTTTGGAATACTTACAATCTATGCAATTGGAAGATCCTTACTTTTTTTATGCAATACAAGTGGATCAAGATGATTTGATAAGTAATATTTTTTGGGCAAATGCAAAATTGATGATTGCGTACTCTCATTTTGGTGATGTAGTTAGCTTTGATACAAATTATAGGAAAAATCAAAGTGGTCAACCTTTTGCTATGTTTTTAGGGGTGAATCACCATAACCAAACTACTATATTTGGAGCTGCATTATTATACGATGAAAGTGCTGAAACATTTATCTGGTTGTTTGATACTTTTGTAAAAGCAATGTCAGGTAAAAAACCAAAAACTATTCTTACTGACCAAGATCCAGCAATGGCAAAAGCATTAACTTCTCAATGGCCAGAAACATGTCATCGGTTGTGTATATGGCACTTGTATGAAAATGCAGCAAAACATCTTAGTGGAGTTTTTGCCAAATTTCGAGAGTTTGCCAAAGATTTTAGTAGCTGCATATATGATTATGAAGAAGAACAAGAATTTTTTCTAGCTTGGAATGCAATGCTTGAGAAATATGATCTTAAAGATAATGATTGGCTTATATGAATGTTTGACTTGAGAAAGAAATGGGCATTGGTTTATGGCAGAGAAACGTTTTGTGCAGATATGACTACTACTCAACGGAGTGAGAGTATGAATAATGTGATTAAAAATTATGTCAGCTATCAACATAATTTATTGAGGTTCTTTGAGCATTTTCAGAGGTTAATTGAAGATCATCGTTATGAAGATCTAAAGGCTGATTTCAAAGCGACTCAAAGTACTCCATCGTTATCATTTCCAGTTGAAATTCTAAAAGATGTAGCAAGTATTTACACCCCAGCAGTATTCAAGGTGTTCCAAGATGAGTTATGTAAGGCTTATGATTGTGCTATGCAAATATTTGATCATATTGGGACAGTGACGGAGTACAAACTCACCAATCATAAAAAACAATTTCAGCATACTGTTAGATATGATTTTTCTGATAACACAGTGATTTGCAGTTGTAGAAAGTTTGAGTTTATAGGAATTTTGTGCTCCCATGCTCTTAAAGTTCTTTCTTCAAAGAATATAAAGAAAATTCCTATACAATATATATTGAAACGATGGACAAAATCTGCAAAGTTAGGAAATTCTGAATTTGTATTTGCAAATACAATAAATGAAGACCCTAAAGTAAGTTTGGCAAGACTTTATAAGGATCTGTGTAGATTGCAAACTCAAGTGGCAGCGAAGGCAGCAGAAACAGAAGAAACATATAAAATTGCAAGAACTGCTCTTGCTAAGATTTTAGAAGATGTGGATGCATATTTAAAAGACAATAATATTGGAAAATCCATTTCTAAAATCGTAGAGACTACAACCGTACCAAGTGCTAGTGAGAAGATTAAAGGAATTAAAAATAAGAAAAGAGTACATGGAAAATCTACAAGGCCAAGAAATGCTCTTGAAAGGATGCGAAAGAAGAAAAATGTTGCACTTGGAGAACCATCTCAGCAACAGTCACATGCTAGTGAAATAGCAGATAATGATGTAAGAATTCACGTTCAATTCAACAAACTTAGTTATTTCAATATTCCATTCAATGCAGTTATAATTATTATTAACCAAAATTTTGTTTGTGTTATTTATATTAATATTTAATATATTTGCATATATTTTCACTTGCAGGTTTCTTCTAATTTTAATAGTCAAGATCTATTAAACTTGCCATTCAACATTGTGCCTGGATACCATGGTGATCAAGTAATACTATATTTTTAATTACATTTCATCTTTGTGGTTCATGCTTTATTTTTTTTATGGTAAAAATTATTAATATTATTTTATTTTCTTGTTTTTTATATATATTAAAATATTATATATACTAGGTTCGTAGTCATGTTGCTTCAACAAATTTGATTCAGAATACAAGTATGTTGAATCTATTAGAACAGGTATTTCAAAAGATTATCAAATATATATATATATATAAATTTTTATTTTTTATTTTAAAGTTTGCATTATTTTTATAGGAAATGACATGTATTTGTGTGTCTTTTTGTAGGTGCATGCAGTCCCCAAGAACACCAATGTTTCGGATTCAATGACAATTATATCATTGATAATAACAAGAATATATAGAAGTTTGACACAGGGATATAGAAACATTGAAAATAAGTTTTATATTATTTGTTTTTACTATTGAGAATAAGTTTTATATCATTTGTTTTTACTATTTAAAGCACTTTAAAAACATTTATTACATTTTTTTAAAGTTAAAAATAATATTCTTTTATATATACATATATATATATATATATATATATATATATATATATATATATATATATATATATATATATATATATATATATATATTTTATGAATAAAGTATTCTTTTATATTCGATGATAGATGTGTTTTGTTAAAATTGTAAATTGATGTTTTTTTATATATAACATAACAGAAAGAAATTGCTGCAGTGCCTGGTAGAAAGAAAAATAGAGAAAGAAGCCTTAAGGGCTTCTGTTGCTGCATGGTAGAAAAAAAATAATAATAATTAAAAAATATATAATAGTTAGAGTGAAGACTGGCAAGGGATTGCACAAAAAATAAATAAAAAATAAAAAATCAGAAAAAAAAGAAGAATGATTGAGGGCTTTTTTGAAACTTTAATGAGTGGGATTCGATTGGTATAATAATAATTAAAAAATATATAAGTTATAGTTGAAGGGGAGAAGAACGACAAGAATGGCACAATAATAATAATAAAAAAAAGAACAGAAACGAAAAGAAAAAGAATGGTAGAGGACTTTATTTTTAAATTTTAATAAAGTGGGCCCAATTGGAGTTTTACAGCCACAAGAAAGCTTCCGTTAGTATAACTTAAGGGTGAATGACGTGAAAACAGAAGAAAATATATGATAGTATTTTAAATGAGGTGTCAATTTTTTATTAGTGGGACAGAATTGGAGACAGAGTTTTGGAGACAGAAGATCTGTATCCAATATATTATATATGAACACAGAAAATGGTCCTTAATAATTATTATTGTACTATGAATCTTAATCTAATATATATATATATATATATATATATATCTTAAATAGGATATACTAAGGAAATTCCTTATTTTGTCTGTACTATTAATTAATTGCCCTATGCGTCGTCAATCTACCGATAAAGTAACTGCTGCACATTTCTTGAATATTCAAGATAGGTATGGAAACACTTAAATAATTAAATTCTAAAATTAACCAGCAGTAAGTATGAGTTGGAACTAATGAAAAAAAAAATTTAGAATTACTAGGATAAAAGTAAAATATGTGGCTGTAACTAAAGAAGGTAAAGAAGTTTCTAGATTTGGAAAATCAACCACAAGTTAAAGTCAAGAACAACTGATATTTTGTGCAAACCAATTTTAGCAAGCTATGTATATATATATATATGTGTGTGTGTATCACCTTCACGTTGAATTTACTAAACCAATCAACTATCTATCAGCTACTTCTACTAAATTCTTCTATCTATTCCCTTTACAAACCCGTTTACCCTTCTCCTCTTGCATATATATATATATATATATATATATTCTAAATTCTATCTTACCCACCATCCGGTGTCAGTTGTCTCCACCAAGTCTCCTTCCAATTAATTCCAATAACACCCACCCGCGTCCTACCTTGTCCAATTAACCAACCAAAACATATTAAATCCATTTTATCCCAAAATTCTATCATCTACAAATGTCTGATTATATATTTCTTACATATACTCTTGCTAATTTCGTTAATGATAGATTTTTGTTGAGCAAAAACTTTTCCATATATATATATATATATATATATTATAATAGGCATCGGTAGAAGGATCTAAATTATATATCAATAATTTAGCTATTATACGTGAGCAAAGTCGGCCAAATTCTAATAGAGGACAGGAAAACTCTTCGAGGTATGTATATATATATATATATATATATAAAATTTTACGATGCAAATATATGTATTTTTTAACTTACGGATAGTCATTAAAAAAAAAAAAAAAAAACACTTTGATTGCAAGACTTTTGATGTTGAAAATTTTATTTATAAGTATGTGTACCATATAAATACTAGATATATATATACATAGATATATATAGAATTTTCCTATAAAAAGCATCTAACTATGAGCATTTAAAATATTCACACTCCTATCCCTTAAAGGATAAGTACCTAAAATTTTTACCTATAAATGATAAAATGTGCACATTGTAGAAATGATAAAATGTGCACATTGTAGTACAGGATGTACATTTATTGTTATATAATTGTATATATATATACACAATCAGACTTTTATCTTATGATTTTATGGTTAAAATTTCATTTATCAACCATTGTATTGCTTAAAAGTGTTGAAATTTAAAAATGAATTTATACTACACTTATTGTTATATAATTGTATATATATATATATATACACAATCAGACTTTTATCTTATGATTTTATGGTCAAAATTTCATTTATCAACCATTATATTGCTTAAAAGTGTTGAAATTTAAAAATTAATTTATACTACACTTATTGTTATATAATTGTATATATATATACACACAATCAGACTTTTATCTTATACTTTTATGGTCAAAATTTCATTTATCAACCATTATATTGGTTAAAAATGTTGAAATTTAAAAATGAATTTATACTAACCTAAATTCCTACAAAAGTCACTTTCGTAAATAAAGTTTTAATATTTCATTAAATCTATATTAAATTACCATTTGATTTTAAATCTCATTTGTCAAAGTGATCAATAGCTAATAAAGAAAAATCCAATTCTAAAACCATCAGCTCTAGCTAATATAAACTTGACTATCTACATATATATATATATATATATATATATATATATACATGTATAACTTTTGTATGGATGATCATGTAACAAACCATTCATGATCAAATATTAGAATAATTATGTTACACGGTCTATATGTGTCAAAAGAATTGATCTACAATCTATCTTGAAATATCACTACTTCTGGTATTAGTTGTTGACCTATGTAAGGCTGGATGGACAGATGCAATGCAACAAAACGCTCATAGCCTGATATCCAACAAGTATTTTGTATATCCTATATTTGTCAAAAGGGACGTACGAAATCTATCTTCAGTTGATTAACATTTGATGTTTTGCCGTTTTAAAAATAAAAAAAAGAGAAAGAAATTGATAGTAGAATTGTTTTCTCTCTCTTGGATTGTTCATCTATTATAAATATACATCTAATTTTTGCTTTCTCAATATGAATCTAAGCTATATTTTTAAATCAAATATCACTTACATATTTTTTACATCTAATTTTAATGAAGTAAAAAAATTTAACGTTCAAATAATAGCTAAGAGAGAATTTAAATAGAAAGAGCCAACAGACATTAAAGAATTAATTAACTACGCACATTTAATTAGTCGATATAAAAGTAAACCTTTCCCATCAATTTTTATTTACACAAGAGTGATACACAGTAGTATCCAATGTTTATTCACTACTGCATATATAGTGAATATTTCGAGGGTACAAGTCACTCCTTCATACATAGTGGGGTAGTGGCAGAATAATTATTGAGACTGATGCATAGTCATAGTCGGTAGTGGCCGATCAATTTTCAAATTAACATTGTCAATGATGGAGGGACTGTAATTAGTCTCAAGATGATCATAATACCTGTTGTTCCATACAATCACACCTCCATACTTAGGCGTCTGATATATCACCGGAAGAATTTGTTCATTCAGAACATCAGCTGGAATGAAACCAGGAGTATTATTAGAAAGCCGGTATCCCGAGGAACAGCTTCCATGCCTTAAGCGACTAAGTCAAATCATACCATGCATGAACGGAAAAGAGGATCAACACCGGCTGTATCACTATAACGACGTGCACTATGTATTGTCAAAGAACTTAACCGAATCCATGTGGAAAAGCCCTGTTTCATTGGCTGTCCAAAGATAAAGCATCCCTATCCTTACAAGCAGAACAACCAAGAAGCCGCAGATAAATAGAATGGTTTTATTGCTTGTTGGATTAAGTCTTTCAGTCTAGTTGTAAGAACTTCATACTCTGCCAGGGAACCATACTGTATGTTAAGATCTATGCCATCCACTACAGCATCTTCGAAAATACGCAAACTTGACGTGCAACCCTATGAGCATCTCCATTACTTGCTAGATGATACTCTCCACCAGGTCCTCCAAGAGAGAGCAAGATCTTACCGCCCCAGTTGGCCTGACAAGTAATTATTTCTTCGCCCAGAAGGGTGTGATTAACGCAGTGACTAGAAAGATAGAGTCCCACGGACTGGCCTTCGCCAAAAACGTTAACATAGGCTATGCTTATGAAAGAATACAAGCCACTAGCTCAGGCTTCGGCTAGGGTTCCTTCGGTCTCATTGGTGTATTGACCCCACTAGCTGGCAATGCCATCTACCGCAGCCTCTGAGGTTTGGATTATTAGGGCCGAGCTTAGGATCAGGCAAGCCAGAACAAGTTTGGCTTGAAGAACCTCTTTTTTTTAAATACTATTTTTGGATTTTGTGTGATGGGCGGATGGATATGGGAATTGGAATATGTTATTTGCAAAGGGGTTTGGCACTCTTTTATAGAGAGATTAGCTAAGCTTTGGGGGTGGCAAGATTGTAGTATTTTTCAACTTTAGTGGTAGATATGGAGGTGGGGTAATTCTCACGGTGGATTTTTTATTTTTTTGGTCATAGATTCTCCAGGTGGGTCAGATTGAGGATGACTACGCACAAAGGATTTTTCTTTTTTTAAAGAAAAAAAATAAATACATAAATCGTTGGAGCTAGTTGTTCAATATATAAAGATGAAAGTGGTCCTTAATTATTGTACTATAACTATTTATTTAATGTCTTCAATCTGCCATTAATTATGGTTTTATCACTTCCTAAATATCTAAATAAAAATGAAAGGTAATATTTAAATTATTTAAAATAATTAAGATTTGTAATCCAATCTATTTGGATTGTACCAAATCTGAATAGATCAGGATCTTAATTAAAGTATTTTTAATAATATATTTTTATTTATTTTATTTCCTACATAACCCTAATTAAATGCCTATATAAAGATCTTAAGCCATCATATAAGGTATAAGCAATAATTTTTGCAGGCTTATTACTATCGTTCTTTTTCTTCTTCTTTGTTTCTTTTCTTCTTTTTTGTTTTTCATAAAAAATTCAACGGCCTCTTTTGACTTAAGCTCAGAGAGTCCTTGAAGGGCACTACACCGACGTCCCCAAAGGCATTTCAAAGTAGCTTTTTCTATTTTTCAGGCTTATAGGGTGCGATTTTTAATTATTGACTTTTGCATCAACATTAATCACCGTATATGTATGTCATCAAGGTACATAAAAAGTTCTATATATATGAAACAATAATAAAAATATCAATCTTATGCAATATCATTGAATTTGTAGTAGTGTAGTGTTAATAGGGAGGAACACAACTAAAACGAGGGCAGAAATAGGTGGTTGTAGTTTGGTGAATTCTACGGATTGTGGAGATTGAGGAAGACTACAAATGGATAAACTTAATAAAATATATATTTTTTATACCATTTGACATATAGGTTTTATCAGTGATTATTTATCAAGCGACAAATAGTATTTTTCACAAATTAATAAAATACATGTTTAAATTGTTGGACTTCTCAATTATTGTACTATCAATAATATTTAATATATTTAACAGCATGTACTATGGAAATACCTAATTATGTACTAATGGATAATTAACTATCCTATAATCTACTGCCTGTGTCATTATTTATTCAGTGTTTTTTTCTTTTTCTTTTTAGCTTTTCTTACCGAAGAAATAAACTAAAAAAATAAATTTCTTTCTACAAATTTATAACTATATGTATGTATAATTGCAGGTCCTTAACTAAGGAAATTCCTAACTGTGTGCTATTCATTAATTATCCTGGAACTACTCCAGTAATGCTAACTGTGTGTCATTGAAATACAAATTCCTAATTATATTTACAATGTTATTTTAATTTCTTACACTTTGCTAAAAATACAAAAAATGTCATTTGATGTTGCCTAAGCATACAACACGTTGGATTTGTTTGACCAATTGTTTTTAAAATAGTTTTTTGTTTTTTAAAATAAAACAGAGAGGTTCTTTTTGCAATACAAAAAACACTTTTTACAGTTTCATAAAAATATAAATTACTAAAATGTCCCCATTCAATTTCTCCATTTTTTTACAGTTGATTTTTAATAACTTTTTTCTTCTCTCAAACGATAAGCCACCCAGAGAGATATCAATGTCAGAAGAACACAATGAGCCATGAAGTTTTCTGGTCATTTCACTGCAAGCATTCAGTGGTAATCGCCAAGCCCACCCAACCAAACCTTTGTCTTTCTCTTTATTATTGGCAACCCTCCTCGTTGCCTTTGCTGCTTCTCTGCCTCTTTTTCTTCTTCTTCTTCTTCTTCTCACAACCCACTGCGGCAACCCGTTTCCTTCATAAGTGGTCCAGAAGACCATCCTCAATCAAGTTTTCAATTCTACATCACCATAAGACAGTTTCCATTCGGCTCATGTTAGAAGCCTCCTCCATTCCAAGTGCATCAAGGGTGGGGCTCCAAAGGAGCAATCTCTGAGCATGTGATTCACAGGGCCAAGTTCACCCAGCAGCTTGGGCTCAATACTCAAGTCCTTACATTTTAAAAATAAATAAATAAATAAATAAAATAAAATAAAATAAAATTATAACAGAGAGAAAGTTTTGATTTTTAAAAACTGAGAATAAAAAAATATTTAATAGGGATTAGGGATATTATAGGACTATAAATTTTTAGGGACTGTATAGAGATAATTTTGCATGGCAATTAGAATTTCTCAATAAAAAATTATTTTTGAAATTATTTATAAAGCGTTTGATCGTTATTTTTTTAGAATAATTTTTGAAAACAAACATTAAGAAATATTATTTTGTTGTTTTTTCTTGTTTTGGCAAAAAATTTAGTACAATGAAAAGTTATCCAAACCACCAATTTGATATCATCCGATGAGATCGAGGTCGGTATCCATTATTTGAAGCTTTTATGCGTAAATACATTTGGACTTCTAATATCTTTTGTGATTTTAACTTCAAGTTAATTCCAGTGGAGTCTGTGGAGATATAACATGAAGCTACTTTGCCTCAACAACCGTCTTATTGGTCCGATATCATAATAATAATAAAATCTTAGCCTTGGGTTTCAAGACAAAAAAATAGAAGGAAGGCTCCATTTTAATGGCAGCAAGTTAGTCGATCGATTGTTATTAATCTATCTGCAGGCAACACATAGCTTGGTTCACTACCAAATTAAAATGTAAATTAAGTAATATTTATTTATTCATTATTAAATATTAAATGTATATATTAGTTACTATAAGCAGTTCAAAAAAAATAAATAGGATATTAAAAACAAGAATAAAGTAAGTATATTATAACGTGAATTGGAATTCATCAAAAATTGACAATAAGAAGTCACCATCATTAGTTGGGTTTTGACTGAAGCCTGTGCACATTTAGATGGTTTTCCAGAGCAAATAGTTAGTGAATTAGACATGCCTATGTTAGAATCAGATTATTGCCTTGCTTTCGTTAAAATAAACATTTTATTGATATTATTCCACACTAGTTTACATAAAACAGGAAATCAAACATTTCTCAATACCAGTTTTCATTAATTCAAACCCAAAGTGATCCAGAAGTAGTGGTAGTAGTACCCAGTTTATTTAGTACAATATAATTATTTTAGGGTACAAGCTCACTCATTCATATATACATATATGGGTAATGGCCAATTACTCATACTTAGACAAAGTAGCGTCATGGCTTCTTAAGTTTGATCAAATTAACGTTGCGTAATGGCTTCTTAAGTTTGATCAAATTAACGTCGTTGACGATTGAGGAACTGTAATCAGTGAGGAGATCATAATACCTGTTCCATACCATCACACCTTCAAACCTTGAAGTCTCATTTATCTGCGGAATAACTTCACCTTTCAGCACACCCGGTGGGATGTAACCAGAAATACTTTGAGACGCTGTTACTCCTAGAAACAGCTTCGCTGGCTTCTTAAGCAATAAACTCCATGCATTCCATGAAATTATAAGATTATCAAGACCAGTGACTGCATTATACTCGCATGCAACACTGCCGCCGTAGAACAGAACCCAAACAAAGTCGAAAACACTTTCATTAATGGCTTTTGCAAGATATTCATCAGGATAAAGACACCGAGGAGCTGCAGATAAATAGATTGTTTTATTTCTTTCTCCGGCTCCATGTTCCTTCAATTTCTTTGCAAGATCATAATAATACAGCGGGGACCCGCGCTCTATGTGGAAATCTATGCCGTCGAATGCAGCGCCACCTCCCAGAGCAGACGATGTGCTATTAGCATCCAGATACAAACTCCATAATTGCCCTGAAACCGTTTCGGCATCCCAACTAGATGCTAGAGAATAGTTTCCATAAGGTCCCCCCAGAGAGAGGAGGACCTTAAAACCCATTTTCTGACAAGCCTTTATTTCTTCACCAAGAAGGGTGTAATTACCATTACTGTAGTGACCAGAAAGGTTTAGTACCAGGTCTTGGCTATAGCCAAATTGGTTAAGAAAGGCTACGTTTATGTATGAATAGAGACCAGATTCACAGGCTTCTTCAAGAGTTCCTTCGGTCTTATTGGTGTATTGACCCCAGTAGGTGACTATGCTACCAGCCTCAGAGATTGGGACTAAGGTCGAGGATAGGATCAGGCAAGCCATAACAAGTTTGGCTAGAGGAGCCATTTTTTTTTATTTTTTTTCCTTTTGTGGCTCAAACTAGTTGTGGTCTTTTTTTGGTGATCGATGGGATATGTTATTTGCCAAGGGGTGACACGTCCCTTTTATAGAGGTTTCGAGAGTGCCATGATTTGTAATATTATTAAACTTTAGTGATGGAAATGGAGGTGGATCGTTGATTCATATATGTGGAGATTGAAAATGCTACGAAATATATATAAATAAATAAACATGCTTAAATAATTGGAGTTGATAAATATATAAACACAAAAGTGATCTTTAAATGTTTTTTTTAACAAAAAAGTGGTACTTAAATTATTGTACTATGTTTATTAAAAAAATTTGTTGTACTGTAAATATTATTTTAATATCCTATTCTTTTTTTTTTTTTTTTGGGTAAGGTTAATTTAATATCTTCAATAGCATGTACTATGTTCTATCCGTCGTTTCTTCTTTTCTACTATTTACCATTTTTTTATTTGTAATATTCTACTGTTTACTATTTGCTGGAGAAAAGGTTTTTAAACATTTTTTAACATACTTATCAATTGTTGAAACTTTTGAAAAAAAAAATGATAATTCAAATTGATATGAGTCAAAGATTTTTAATTCTTGATCAATAACTCTCTTCCGTGTAATGTTAGATAAATTTAAATTTTTGAGAGAAATAGTAATTCAACTTCATTATTGTGAGGAGTGAAGGGAAAAAAAAAAAAAAAAAAAAAAAACACATAACTAGAAACAATGTTCCTATCATCAAAATGCCATTTTACACTAAGTATCCAAAAGAGTGAAAATAAAAGGAAAACTAACGGGAACAAAGAAATATATATATATATATATATATATATCCTATATTTGTCTTAAGTTCTGGATTCTCATTATAAACCTTCAGCAGCGGAGTCGGCTAGATTCCATGATCTATTTTGCTAAGGAGCTGGGTTTGATAATTACATTTTGATGTCTGATTCAATAAGGTTTTAATTTCTAGTATTCGGGATGGCTTTCTTTAATACTGAGATGAATTGTTTCTTGACTGAAAGGATCAGAGCTTTTCTTCAGGTGGAGGGCTCTATTTCTTGTTTATTTAAACCAAGAGAAGCTAATAGAGCAGCTCATATCCTTTGGCTAGATCTGCTTTATCTTGTTGTGATTTGGGTGTAGGACGAACCATCTGGCCCCTCTCATGCTCTGTTACAAGATGTAATTCCTATTTCTAGTTAAGGAAAGTTTATCTAATTTCAAAAAAAGAAAAATAAAGTGAAATCTCTGACAAAGAAAAATGTATCTTTAACTGCAAAATACGCATCAATGATATGTTTGTCTCGCTCTAGAAGAAATTGAATTATTTAACATATTCAAGCAAACCATATAACGCAGTGTTGAATTATCCTCAAGGTCCGTAACCATGTAGGCTATTAGAGATGACACAAAAAATAAAAAATAAAAAGTAGGTAAGTGTGAAATGTCTACTTCTGAAACATTATTAGATATTATATTTTTTTTTTCAAATAAATTAGTCAATTAAATAAACAAATTTTGTTCTGGGTGCAACTGTAGGCAACGCATATATTATCGCGTATATTAACGTTTTTCATACTTGATTTTTAGTCAAAATTGGTTTCCTATTTTTTAGCTTTTTCATCTCACGAAGGCTTCATTTGAGATAGTTTGAAGTTCAGAATTGATTATTAAAGAACCTAAAGCTATTGGATTTTATAAAAGAAATCTATATTTTCAAATAGCTGTTTTTGAAAAGCAGCAAAATTGATTTTAGCCTCTCAAATTATTCATAATTGATGTACCAATTATAATTATTAAACTGTTAATATCATTCTTGTCATAGATCTATTAGTATTGTACTAAACAAAGTTAAAAATCTATTCTACTGGATTTTTTAATGTAGATGGATTCATATTAAAAAATAATCTTCCATTTTTCTTTTTCTTTTTTGTTTTTTTTTTCCTTTACCATTGACAAATCACAAGAAATAGGTATTATCTAACCTTTTTATTCTTTATTTTTTTTAATTTATTATATATATATATATATATTTTTTTTTTTTTTGGGATCAATACTTACTATAATTATGATGAAAATAAAAATTTTGTTAAATACTGAGTAATATACGTTAAATATACTAATGAAAATAATAATATTATAAATGAAAAAGATGATAATAAATAGTGTATTTTTTAGTCATTATAATTATATATTATAATAACAATTAAACATCATTATTTACTAAATATAAAATATTAATTTTGAATCTTACAATGATTATGAAACAATAGTTTACCAAACACTTAATTGATTCTGACTGCAGCTAAATTTTTCTGCAGTATAGTTAAAATTGATTTTCTTATAAGCTACAACACTATCAAACTAAGCCTAAAAAGGCTAAAGTAGCTTTAGTAACATTAAGTATTTTTTTTAAAGAGATAAGGTGTCTTTTTTTTTTTTTTTTTTTTCCTTGCACAATATCACCAACTACCTCCAGATCATATATATATATATACAAGGGCTACTTAGTCTAACACTATAACTAAACATATTTATTTCACTTTAAAGGACATAATAGGCTTTGTGCTTTGATAAATTCATTCTTTCTCTATTTTATGTTTGTCAAATTAATTCTTTTGTTTTTTTTCTAAAGACAATAAATATATATTTTATTAGTATCTATATTACTTTTAGTATATGTTAAGCATTACAGGCATTCAACAAGGTTAATAGAAGTTTTACTACTGTACTTTAGAATTTCTGTAGACATGTTGTATTTATGGAGAAAAATGTGTTAAAATATCTAATGTAAAAGGGGACACATCCTTTTTTTTAAACGATAATGCATTATGTTGCCTCGATCAATTTATATAGACTATAATTTTATAATGTATTTAATTGTTTATATAGTTATTGTTTTTTTGTTTATATACTTATTAATATTTAGTGTTTGCAAAATTTATTTAAGGATTAATTGCATATTGATGCTATGAAGTTTTAGGGTTGTGCTTTCTAAATTTATTGCACATTGGTACCTTCAACTTTATTTAGTAATATTTTCTAAATTTATTTAAGGGTTGTACTTAACCTACTTAATAATAGTAATATCAATGAATTGTTGTAGCTGAGTGTTAATGACAGTGCACAACTAAAACGAGCGTAGAAATGGGTTCCATTAAGGTGGAAATTGAGGAAGGATACAGCGGGATAAAACAAAAAAACCAAGCTTAAATTGTTGGACTTCTTAATCATTAATCATTTTACTATCAATAATATTTAATATCCAATCAGTAAAAGACATCTCATTTGTAGTTGACAAGAAATATAATATAAAAAAATAATAAAAATATATTAAAAAAAGGAAAATGAAATAATAAAATAATCTCCGTCATCATTCTTACTCTTTTACAGGGTGGCTTTGAGTGCCAAGAGAATCTATATAATAGCAATAGTAATAATAACAATAATAATACATGGATTTCATGCAATATTAGTTAATTGTAATACCAGTGTTAAAGAGAAGGAACACTACAAAACCGTGGGCGGAATTGGAGAAACACGTGGATCCATGGACGTGGAGTTGTGGAGATTGAGGAAGGAGACGAGGCTATAAACCGGTGAAAGGACCTTTTCTATAGAAACGAACGGTGATTATGTGACACTCATTGTGTTAGTATGACACTGACGTTGATTATAGACATCGATAATTTTACTTTGACACTGATATTGATCATTGACATTGATCATATCAAATATGGATAATCCTACATATATTAAAATATTTATTATTTATATCAAATTAAAAATATTTTAACAATTTTGATTTTATTGGTGGATAAAAATATAAAAAATATAAATATATATATATATGTAAAATTAACAGCATTCGTCTCTCCTTGAAAGATATAAGCGAATATTTTTTAAAATTAAGCAATAGGTGTGGTTGAAATGTATAATTTCAGACCACGTAAATGAATTTTTTTTTATTCTTTTACAAAATTCAGACAAAACAAATGATATTTTTCATTTTTTTTAATTTATATTTGGCATTAAATATGCAAGAACAATTCCTAAATTCCTATAAACTGAAAGGCATTAATTAAATAAATTGAAAAAATAAATGTAATATACTCTTTCATAATAAATTACAATTCCAGTTCCAAAGCTTAGTGTCGTTACACCACCACCATATGGTATATTGCTCGTTACATCTTTTGACATTTATTGCTGAGAGTTTTGTCACTATAGATTATTAAAATTTGCTAAGGTGTGTCACTCTTTTATAGAGGAATTAAGATCTTGCTATATAAAATATTATATATTTTATATGAACTAGTCATAATCATATGATTAACATATTTGTTTATACCAGTAATGAAACAGGCTTGTTTAGTGACTTTTTCAGTAGAGCATCTTGAGTATATATTTTCTGTAATATTTTCAGTTGACCCATTAAACTAAATATTTTATTCTTTTTATAAATCCAATTGACTTATTTTTCCTTTTTTATTATATTATTATTATTATTATTACTATAATTATTTTATTAATTATTTTGTATATATATATATATGGATAAATTTTGGGGAATAAGTCACTAAAAAAAAAATATATATATATATATATATATATATACACACACGATATATAGATTAGGATTTTGAAAAGCTTCTATGATGTCTAATTGACGAAAATCTTAAGTAAAAATGTCAATATATCAATTAGACACTGTTTTTGTCTTTTTCTGTATTCTATTTTGCAAGTGAATTTAAAAGATCCGATAAATGAATTATTGCTCTTAAAAGGTTAGTATATTATATTTTAAATACAGTTATGATTGTGTGTAGATCTTGAAAATTGTAATGAGAGGGAGCACAACTACAACGTGGGCGGCATTGTAGGGAGACGTTGATCCATGGATGTAGAGATTGAGGAAGGTTAAGAAGGAATCAAGTATGTACGGCTGAGAACTGTGGTCATCTATTATTGTAATATAAATATTGGCTCTTTTCCGAGGCAAAAGCGGGGCGGGGTTGGGGAAATTGTTTTTGTATTATTTATTTTTTTTATTTTTATTTTTTTTCATGCTGGTTACGTAAGTAAATGAAAAAGAAAAAATATATATGTTTCTTACACATTTTTAATACATGATAAAAATTATAATAAAAAGATCAAAACATTAAATCACATTAATAATTTTAAAATTATATCGATTTGTATTTCTCGCATGCCTATAATTTATTAAAGGAATATGTAAAAATGGATGGTCATGATTATTTTTTGAAATTAAATGATTTATTTTCTTCTTTTTTTTTTTTCTTTTTTTATCCTTTGGATGATTTGCCAATAAATTTCCAAGAACATTTCCCAAAACATATTGGGTACTTATTTCTGCAAAGGAAAAGAAATCATTAGGTACTTATTTCTGCAAAGAAAAAGAAATTATTGTACTCACCGGGGAAGCCTACTTGGGGAAATGGGGGTAGCTGCCCCTGGTTTTTTAGAATTTTTAGCTATAATTCAAAATTCTAATTTTTTAAAATAATTTTATATAAATTGCTCCCAAGTGTTTATCTGTATTTTTATTTTTTTTATTTTTTATTTTTACTTTATGTATCTCTAAAACACTAATATATGACTACAAGTTTCAATGTTGAAGCTTGCTTTAGAGATTCCAATGTGCGGCGTGGACTGTATGAGATTTACAAACTTTCAAATTCGAGGTAGAAAGGGAAATATAAATGGTTGACGCAAAATTTATATTGTTTCCCAAAATTTCCAAACTGATTAATATAGGATTCTATATGATAGAGAATTTTATTCAATTTTCCTCTCTTTTTTTTATTTTTTTTTTCCTTAAGTTTTGTAATTATTCTAAAGGTAATGAAAAAACTGTTTCAGCACCAAATCATAGTCGATGGAGTGAAAGACCATTGCGAACTAGAGAGCATATTCTGAGTAGCTCTTAGCATAGGCAATTGATCCGGGCTCTTTTTTCTTTTCTTTTTTTTTCTTTTTTTTTTTTTGGCTTCCTGAAAATAAATCTTTTAAAAGACAAAAATAAATAAATAAATAAATAACTCAAAAATAATAAAAATAAAAAAGTCCTAAATTGACAATACGTTCAGAATTAAAGATAAAATAAAAATAAAACCCTGAGAAGGAGTTTGATATACAAAATAATCCAAACATTTAAGATGGGAAAAAAATTCTTAATGTGTGGAAGGAGTTTGGACCACCTTATTCTTTTTTTCCACGTGATAGCATCACACCTGTACACATCAGAAGTACGGATGGATGATGATGTGCTACTCTTATCAGAAAATAGCTAAAGAGATTATAATATTCAACCATATTATTTTAAAAAAATAATATTATTTTAAAATAACATATTTATTAAGAAAATACAATTGTTTCAATCAATTAAACATGCGTATGATTTGTTAGAAAAAAGAAATTATAAATTAATAAACAACACATGACACGACAGACAGCTGCATGTACGATATTTTAAGAAAAGTTAAAATCTTATGACTTGGGATTCTTTTCTCCGCTATAGACCAAATATGTTTGAGATCAGAGATTGTTTTGTCCTATTCGACTTTTCCACTGTACCAAATGCACCCTAACTTATTTTTATTGCTAGATTATGTTCTCTTTCTACCTGGCACGACCATATTGATAAACATTTTAATAATTAGTTCAAAACTTCGTATCTATATATTATATATATATATTTCTTTTGAACAGCTTGAGGATAATATACTTTTTTCTGGCCCATTCAATCATGGAGAATACGTTAAAAAGATGAAATTAAAGTGGTTTATCATTTTGCGGATTAATGTGACATTACATAATTCTACCACACTCACCAAAAAAAAATAAAAAAAGGATACTTGTACTGATTAAATGTCATTTTCTCTTTAAAAAAAAAAAATTAAAAAAGGTCCTTTTTTTTTTTTTTCCCTCTGCCAATGCATCCCTTTTTGTTGGCTTGAATTAATAAAAAATTGTAAAAGCCGCTTCTTGTGAAAATACATATTAGAAGCGCTAAATAATCCTATCAAAATGTACACTAAATCCTATATGATAATATTTTATTACTTAACCTATTAATATAATTTATTAATTAACCTGTTAATATAATTTAGTAATTAGTGAACTTTTGAACGAATATGTATAATTAAATTCAACGCCTATGCCGATCAACTATTAAAACTTTTGCAACAATAATCCGTCACTCTGATCATCTTGCTCCAGTAGATAGACGTATAGTGCACATGACTTTTTCTTTTCCAACTTAAAGGGTAAAATAGGAATTTCAATATCTTCATCTTTTTCTTTCAAATTATTAAAAAAAAAAATCTTATTTTTCTTGGCCGATGGAAAAGAGGAAAGGGAATGACAGATTTTTCCCACTTCTAGCATTTAGTTTCTAATTCTTTGTTTGCTAATTTTCCTGTTTATATATAATTTTCCTTTTTGCTTCTAATTTTCTCAAAAAAATATTAACATTGTTGTTTTGAAATTTGATGGGATTTTTCGTCTCTACATTGTTGAAAGCTTTTCAATTTATAGGTTAATTATGAAAGGAAATTAATATGGTGTTGATGTTCATATTGATGACAGTTTTTAAAAAAAATATCGTTAATATTTTTTTCTATGTGATAGTATTGACGATAATTTTTTTAAAAATACTAGTTAATACTGAATTTCTGATAAAAAAAACATACAGATATTTACATCATAAATGTACTCTATAATGACGATGAACAACAAGAAGAGTTGCTCTACTAGCTCTCTAGTTGGTAACCAACCAAAAAATCCATCTTAAAATTCCAAATCTTTGTCAACCAATTTTACATAGTAAATCATAATATATATATATATATTTTTTACAAAGCTCTGTGACAGGTCTCCAAACGATGAGGATTGATCAGCAAATGATGGAGGTAATAGAGATGATGATGGAGGACCTGTTAACATACTTTGGTAGGTGGCTCCGTCGCTGCTGCCAAGAGAGACGGGTGAGTACAACAGGGGAAGAACGCCATGTGAGAGATCAAAGAAAGTGAGCAAAGTTCAAAATGAGGTCTAATACGCCAGGAATGAGCAAGAAGTATGTATGGGCTTTGGTGGAGGAGAAAATGCTGTTCAGAAGGCTGAGAAAATGCTGAAGAAGAAAGTAACGTAAAAAAGCTCAAAGCACAAAACTCTACGCACGGCGTTTTCTTGGTACTTTTATCACAAAACACGGAGTGTTCCAAGTAATGGTTTAAATATCGAAATTTTTTTAAAATTTTAATTTTTAAAAAAGTTGAAAATAAATTTAAATTTTAGATAAAAATAATTATAATTTTTATAGTATTCATCGAAGTTTCTAAAATTTCATCAAAATTTTTATAGAAATTTTTATCAAAATATTCATATCAAATTTTTAACAATTTGATTAAAAAATCAATAATATCAAGCGAAATTTTAAAAATTTTCATATAAATTTTTGAAATTTTTATGGAAATTTTGAAAATATTTATGAAAATTTTTAAATTTTTTATAAAAATTCAAAAATATTATTAATTTTTAGTAAATTATATTACTAAATTAGCTTTAGTAATATATTTTTTTTTACTTTTTAATTATCTTTTAAGTATTTAATGACATAAATAAAACGGAATGAATTGAATTCAATAATTTGATAGATTCTATTAATTAATAAAATATAGATATATACTTGCTATACTAAGATGGATTCATTAAAATCTCATGATTATAAATTAATAATTAATTATATAAAAATGTAAAATAATAATATGAAAATACAATATTATATAGAAATGGTATTGATAACATCTAAATTAATAATATTAAGTAAATAAAAATAAAAAAATAAAAAATATTATATTAAATATTAAGAATAATTATATTTAATACAAGATCCTTATGGTTGACATATTAATAATTACATAAAAATTTATTAAGGAGATATATCTTTTAATAATTACTTTTTACATTTTACATCTTAATATAAGAACAAGAAAGAAACTAATAATTTTCAATTATCTAAAAATTATATGAGTATTGAGATGATATTTATGAAATATAATATAATTATAATGATTATTTTATCTAATAAATTTTTTTATCAAATATATACTGTTTTTGATATATTTTTATCAATAGTAGCTGTAACACCCCGTCCCAGATCGCACCGGAATCCGTGCACGTTGACTGAGGTTGACCGTTGACCGAGCGGGTCAAAAGTTGACTTTTTGTTCTAGTTGGAATTTCGAGTTGACCAAGGTACCGTGGCGAAGTGCACGATGCCCCGAGTTCGTAGACTAGTGGCACGTCGAAAACGGAGCTACGATTTGAAAGTTATGAGCAAAACAAGTTACGGTCCAAACTGTCCAAGGGGTGCCGGAGTTGACTTTTTATTTATGGGGAAATGAGCTTTGACTCGTGCATGGTTGTGAAGTGCTCGTCGATACGAGTTCACAGACTAGTGGCACGCTTAAAACAAACATGCGGTTAAAAAGTTATGGACGCGTGAAGTTTACCGGATACCGTAATATTTTAATGTTTTTGAGTCGATGAACAGTGAAACGCCATGTGTCAGCTTCTGATTGGTCCACGTGGCATGAATAGTGTCACACAGTGGCATTTATTGGATAAAATTCTCGGGGAAGAGAGAGAAAGAGAGAGAGGAGAGAGAAAGAGAGAGAGAGTCCGACCGGCGCCGGAATTTTTCAAATTTTTCGACCGGATTACTGTACACACACTGGACAGCAAGGTTCCCCTCCCCATTTCCGGCAAAACCTCAAATTTTCACGGCGATCGGCCACCGGACGCGCCCGGATCGGACGTTCGAAGATCGGCGGCGAGTTTTTCCCTCCACCGCCGATCGACCCACTTCCGGCCATTTTCCGGCCACACGCGCCTGACACCCTTCATCCTCTCCTCAAGTCCGGCCAACCCACCAAGTTTCACGGCCATCGGACCACCGACGCGCCGGGATCGGAGCGTTTTCCGGTGAGGGGCCGGAAATCTTCAAACTGCGATTTCTACACCGTCCGGCCTCCGCTTGCCTCACTGCCGGTCCCGTTGGATTGCTCTCCCCACGATCTACAAATCTGCAAAAAATCACAGCCAACGGCCACCGCACGCACCGCCGCCGGCGACGGTTGCCGGTGACCATGGCGGCTCGCCGGAAATTACTGTTCCAGCGAGTATCCAGTTTTCCGGTCGGCTCCAGTCCACTGTGTTCAACCTCCTGAACCTGAATCCGGCATCCGTTTCCGCCAATTCGCGACGGTTTGGGAGAATTGCGGAGCCGAAACCCAGAAAGCTTTCCGGCGAAATTCCGACCCCGTCGGGTCCGATCACCGGAAAGTAAAACCGAATCCGTGATCCTCATCACGCGAGCTTCGATTCGGTATATAACTCGTAACTTTTAGATATCGTTTGGTGTTTGCTCCCCGGGTACCCATTTGGGAATTACCCGAATAAAATATTAATATTTTTGGTTGGTACACTGTGGTTGTTTAGGTGCGCGTACGAGTGGTGGAGTTGATCCCGAGGAGGATCTTAGTTGATTTACGCGCTTAAGGTGAGTGATCCACCTTTAAAAATATTTTTGGGGTAATTAATTGTATTTATGTGGTATTAATTTGATATCTGTAAATTGTGCTCATGTGGCGTATTTTAAATACAATCGGAAAAAATATTATTTTATATATATATTTACCCATTGGTGCTGAATGAAATTTTGGGGTCATTAGAAATTCTCGATTATTATTTTATTGTGATTAAATGGTATTTATTACACATGAGCAAGTATTTTCAGTAATTGATTGTGTCTGGATTTTATATCATTTTTGGGCAATTAATTATGTTTAATTGGTATTTAATTTATGCTCATGTGGTACAATTTGGTTATGGTTTTATTGTGGTTTAATTTATTATGCATGAGCAAAATGTATTTCGGTAGTATTTGTACGTGGTTTCAAATATGATTTTTCGGGCATAATTGGGTTAAATATTTTACGAAAATATTTGTTTAAATTTTATAAATTATGCCCGCAGTATTTTTATGGTTGCATCTCGTACTTCGAGAAAATTGTGGTTTGTTGGTTATCAATGTTTCATACCGGATTATTAAATAAAAATATGTGGGATGGTAAGTGTGAGAATTTAATGTATTTCCCACGGTAATTTTGGAAAAATGGTACGGTTGGTTAATAATGTTTATTTTTAGACGTACTCATACAGTATTGGTGTTCTGGTGTATGGACACGTGGTAGCGCGCAGGTATTATGTGGTTTAGCGCGCGGTTATTATTTCTCCCGTTGTTGCCATTGGACCGTGGGCAGGCAAGTTTGTTTGCGCACAGCCGCCCCCCTCCTTGGCCGGGTTGATGGTTTCAGCAGCGGTACTGTCGGGACGCCGAAGTGCCGTTTGCAGGTTTCTCTCTTTAACCCCCCACCAGTCGGTGCTTGGGATGCTGGGTATCGGAGGGCATCACCGATATATGGTGTGGTGCGTCAGGTGTAAATTGCAAATAATGTTTTAAACCCCAAAGGTGTTCAAAATTATTTACTATAATTTATTATATTTTAATTATATATTGGGGTATGTATTTATTTATTTATTGTTTATCAAATGGTTTGATCCCTTGGTTTTCGGGAAGTACGTACATCGGATTTTGTGAAAAGGTTTTAAAAAGGGAACATTTCAAACGAAGTGATTGGTGAGAGTTTTGAGGGAAATTATTATTTCAACAGTTATTATTATTCATTTATTAATTTTTGGTATTTATTCAATTTCCTTAATTGTTATTATTATTATTTTATTATCATTAAAAGTGTTCAGTAGTTAGGGTCACTCATTGAGATGATTAGCATCTCACGTTTTTAAGTTCCGTTCCCTTAGGTGCAAGTGATGATAGACGTTCTTCCGGAGTGAACCAAGTTTTCCGCTGCTGTTGTGTTTCGATAAATACTTCTGTACTCTTTAATTTCAGTGTATTATTTCTTTCATCCTTATTGTATTTCTGTTGATTAGCACTTCTTAAAGCTCTGTATACTATTGGGATACTTATAGGGGATGAATTTTTGAACTGTGTTTTCAGTGCAGGTAATTTGTGGTAAGTCCATCCCTTAGGGGAGGCTCTGCCGGATTTTCCATTGGAGGGTCTGGTAGGGTTTCCCTGGGTTCAGAGCTTGTCTAGGGTTCCGGAGAGGAATTCTGGACGGGTCCTGACAAGCTTATTTATGATCTTTTAGGTGTACTATAAATTAAATTGATTAATCAAAATATAATATCTATTCAATATTTTTATAAGTTTTATGATCAATTTGATAATTAATTGTTTAAATAAGTTAATACTAAAGTTATATTTTTCAATACTTTCATAAAAATTTGCATATTTTGAATATTTAATATTTCCATGAATATCGAAATTTTGAATCTTGATTATAAGGTACAGGTGCCTAAAATTCATTATTTTTTATTTTTTATTTTTGCATACCTTACTATTCTTTTAATAATTTTTTTTATTTATTTAAAGGTTTGCACACACAGAAAAATGAGTGGGACCCTCATCTCTCTCTCTCGCTTTCCTTTTTTATGTTTTTTTGCCCCTTTAAATTTTACTATTTTAAATTTACTCTCTTGGTCGGTGTATATATATATATATATATATATATTATCATTATGATAATATCTAATTACAATAATATCCAATTTATAATGAAACTTATTTAATTTTTCTATATACTTATATAAAGTATATATATATATATATATATATAAAGACTTATGCTATTTATCACTAATAATAATAGTTACAAGCAAAATAATTGCTAAAATAACTGCAACTTATTGCTTACCATTTAATTGTGTAACATTTTTTATTTTAAAAAATAAATATTTTGGCTGTCACTTAAAATTCCAAATGAAATAAATGGCTCACTGACTCACTGGTGATGGTAGCAACCACATAAAATTCCAAATGAAATATGTGGCTAAGTGATCGTCACCTCTAGATGTTAATGGCATTTTTTATGTATACAATAATATATATATCACAAGCACATTTTTGAAAAAAAAAAAAAGTTTTCTTTCCTTTTGTGATTATTTTGATTTTAATGTACTTAACTCCCTTATATACATATACATATATATAAATATATTTATAAATATTTATATATATATATATATATAAGTTTACCCGTTCTATTAATTGTGATCATTAGTTTGACATTTCTATATAAGTTTACCCGTTCTATTAATTGTGATCATTAGTTTGACATTTCTCTTTTAAGCGGATCGATCTCCATGGATGAAAGATTTTATAAATTTGTTTTTCCTCTCTCTTTCTATCATGACTAACCTTGGTAGTTACTAATTAGTCTATCTTGCTCCCTATTTTTTCTTTTTTAACTTTGACGCCAACTCTTTGTAAGGTTTTCTTATTTTTTTTTATTTTATTATTTCCTCTGGCTTTATTTTGGTATAAAAACACCAAGAGCAAGAATTTATATATAATTTGGGTTTTTTTTCTTCTTCACCATCACCATCAAATTATTGTTATCAGGTGTTGTGTGCGTGCGCTCGTGTGTATGTGTTTTTTAGGAATATTTCATGTAATGTTGTATTTTCTTTAAAGGGCTTTTAATAAAAATTTTTAAAAAAAAAGAAAAAAAGTTAAAAGGTAAAACTAGTGGCACGTGACCTAATGGATGTTAATGGTCCGTTAATATTGAGATCCAATTGTATCAATGCGCAAAATGTATAAAATTGAGGGTTAAAGTGATGGGTTTTTAAAATGGAGAGTTTAAATTGTAAATTTAAAAGGTATTAGAGTACAATAAATCTTAAAAAAATATTAGTAACTAAACTAAAAATGCTTATCTATATTAAATTTTGTTTTGATTTAAAAAACTTAATTTATAAATTTTTAATAAATTTATTATGCGTTTTCAAATTATTTTTAACAAAGCATTAGAAGTCGTATTTTTATCCAAAAAAATTAACTCAGTAAAATACTCTGGTTACGGCACATTTAATATTAATCGGCTATTACTAGCTGGTAGCCTAGTCTTTTTTTTTTTTTTGCCTTGCTTGAAAGCTAGTAGCCTACTCAGCAATTATTTTGTTTGGTTTTGTATTTGGTCAAAAAGATTATTGAATCTATCTTCTGTTGAATATATAAAAAGTAGTTATTTTGTCGTCCAAGGAAATTGATACTGTATGGTTTTTCTCCCTCTTGGAGTGTTCATCTATCATGTGTATATATGTATAGATATGCATCTATTATTATCAATATTTTTTCACTTATCCTATGCTATTTGTAATTAATCAAATATCACTTACTATATCTCTTATCTAATTTAAATGAAATAAGCAATTCATTCAAATAAAAACAGGGGAAGATTTTTTTTTTTTTTTTTTTTTTTTAAAAGGAGCAAACTGTGAAATGTAATAAATTTTGGCACAATCATTCCACAAAAGTAGATAAACAAACATTTCCCAATAAATTTTTCTTTAAACGGAATGATAGTAGTATCCAATTTGTTAAGTACTAAATATAATTCTTTCAGGGTATAAGTCACTCATTCATAGTATAAAGTTGGTATTTCGCACAGACGGCAATAGCAGATTTTCCAAGTTTACAGAGGAGCTAAATTAGAAATAGTACAAAGTAAATTAGGAATTTCCTTAGTCTACCGTGATGATGAAGCCGAAGAGTCCAAGGTTCATTTCAACCATACTATTTTACCAGCATCATCTCAAGCTTGGCTCGTGGTCGTTTTGGTACCTTTGGCTTTTTGATTTGCTTTGGTGACAGCTGCTTGTATTTGAATCTGATTGGTTACTGTTTTAAGTTGAACGTCGTCGTCTTAAGTAGATTTTGTCCCCAGTCCTCTTAATTAAACGTTGTCGTCTAGTGTTAGTGATGAGTAGGCTTTTGATTACGTAGCTTTCGGTTGAATGAAACTGTAGATGGCCACGTGGATTAAGCCATTGTTAAAATGCGTCGTTTTGGATAGCTTCGAGTTGTATTATATATAAAAAGCTTGGTCGTCTTCAAGCAATCATGCTAGAGTTAGTAGGATTTTCGCCATTTTTTTTATTTTATTTTTTAATCTCCGTAAAACTATCAAGGTTGTTAATATTCAAGCAGAGCTCAACTCGGTAATTATACTTTGTTTCTAAGGACTTCATACGTCATATGGTATATTGCTGGTTACATCTTTTAGACATTTATTGCTGATAGTTTTGTCACTATAGATCGTTAAGTGTTTTTTTTATATATGTAATTTGCCAAGGTTTTGTCACCTTTTTATAGAGGAATTAGGATCCTGTTACACCACCACCATATGGTATATTGCTCGTTACATTTTTTGACATTTATTGCTGAGAGTTTTGTCACTATAGATTATTAAAATTTGCCAAGGATTGTCACTTTTTTACCGAGGAATTAAGATCCTGTTATATAAAATATTAGATATTTTATATGAACTAGTCATAATCATATGATTCATATATTTATTTATACTAGTAATGAAACAAGCTTGTTTAATGACTTTTTCAGTAGAACATCTTGAGTACATATTTTCTGTAATATTTCAGTTAATTCATTGAGCTAAATGTCTTATTCTTTTTATAAGTCTAATTGACTTATTCCTTTTTTTTTTATTATATTATTATTATTATTACTATTATTATTTTATTAATTATTTTGTATATACATATAGATAAATTTTGGGGAATAATTCACTAATAAAAAAAAAAATATGTATATATATATATAGATTTTGAGACTTCTATGATGTCTATCAATTAGACACTGTTTTTGTCTTTGTCGTTTCTGTACTTTATTTTTGCAAGTGAATTTAAAAGATTTGATAAATGAATTATTGCCCTTAAAATATTAGTATATCATATTCTAAATACAGTTATGATTGTGTGTAGATCTTAAAAATTTTAATAATAATATAGTTGATTGTGTGTAGATCTTTGTCCTTTCGGCATTGTAAGGGGACGTTGATCCATGGATGTAGAGATTGAGGAAGGTTAAGAAGGAATAAAGTATGTACGGCTGAGAACTGTGGTCATCTATTATTGCAATATAAATATTGGCTCTTTTCCGAGGCAAAAGCGGGGCGGGGTTGGAGAAATTGTTTTTGTATTATTTATTTTTTTTATTTTTATTTTTTTTCATGCTGGTTACGTAGGTAAATGAAAAAGAAAAAATATATATGTTTCTTACACATTTTTAATACATGAAAAAAATTATAATAAAAAGATCAAAACATTAAATCACATTAATAATTTTAAAATTATATCGATTTGTATTTCTCGCATGCCAATAATTTATTAAAGGAATATGTAAAAATGGATGGTCATGATTATTTTTTGAAATTAAATGATTTATTTTCATCTTTTTTTTTTTTCTTTTTTTATCCTTTGGATGATTTGCCAATAAATTTCCAAGAACATTTCCCAAAAAATAGTGGGTACTTATTTCTGCAAAGGAAAAGAAATCATTAGGTACTTATTTCTGCAAAGAAAAAGAAATTATTGTACTCACCGGGGAAGCCTACTTGGGGAAATGGGGGTAGCTGCCCCTGGTTTTTTAGAATTTTTAGCTAGCCTATAATTCAAAATTCTAATTTTTTAAAATAATTTTATATAAATTGCTCCCCAGTGTTTATCTGTATTTTTATTTTATTTTTTTATTTTTTATTTTTACTTTATGTATATCACTACAAGTTTCAATTTTGAAGCTTGTTTTAGAGATTCCAATGTGCGGCGTGGACTGTATGAGATTTACAAACTTTCAAATTCGAGGTAGAAAGGGAAATATAAATGGTTGACGCAAAATTTATATTGTTTCCAAAATTTTCCAAACTGATTAATATAGGATTCTATATGATAGAGAATTTTATTCAATTTTCCTCTCTTTTTTGATTTTTTTTTTTTGCTTAAGTTTTGTAATTATTCTAAAGGTAATGAAAAACTTGTTTCAGCACCAAATCATAGTCGATGGAGTGAAAGACCATTGCGAACTAGAGAGCATATTCTGAGTAGCTCTTAGCATAGGCAATTGATCCGGGCTCTTTTTTCTTTTCTTTTTTTTTCTTTTTTTGTTTTTAGGCTTCCTGAAAATAAATCTTTTAAAAGACAAAAAATAAAAATAAAAATAAAAAACTCAAAAATAATAAAAATAAAAAAGTCCTAAATTGACAATACGTTCAGAATTAAAGATAAAATAAAAATAAAACCCTGAGAAGGAGTTTGATATACAAAATAATCCAAACATTTAAGATGGGAAAAAAATTCTTAATGTGTGGAAGGAGTTTGGACCACCTTAATTCTTTTTTTCCACGTGATAGCATCACACCTGTACACATCAGAAGTACGGATGGATGATGATGTGCCACTCTTATCAGAAAATAGCTCAAGAGATTATAATATTCAACTATATTATTTTTAAAAAATAATATTATTTTAAAATAACATATTTATTAAGAAAATACAATTGTTTCAATCAATTAAATATGTGTATGATTTGTTAGAAAAAAGAAACTATAAATTAATAAACAACACATGACACGACAGACAGCTGCATGTACGATATTTTAAGAAAAGTTAAAATCTTATGACTTGGGATTCTTTTCTCCGCTATAGACCAAATATGTTTGAGATCAGAGATTGTTTTGTCCTATTCGACTTTTCCACTGTACCAAATGCACCCTAACTTATTTTTATTGCTAGATTATGTTCTCTTTCTACCTGGCACGACCATATTGATAAACATTTTAATAATTAATTCAAAACTTCGTATCTATATATATATATATATAGATTTCTTTTGAACAGCTTGAGGATAATATACTTTTTTCTGGCCCATTCAATCATGGAGAATACGTTAAAAAGATGAAATTAAAGTGGTTTATCATTTTGCGGATTAATGTGACATTACATAATTCTACCACACTCACCAAAAAAAATAAAAAAAGGATACTTGTACTGATTAAATGTCATTTTTTCTTTAAAAATAAAAAATAAAAAAGGTCCCTTTTTTTTTTTTTTTTCTCTGCCAATGCATCCCTTTTTGTTGGCTTGAATTAATAAAAAATTGTAAAAGCCGCTTCTTGTGAAAATACATATTAGAAGCGCTAAATAATCCTATCAAAATGTACACTAAATCCTATATGATAATATTTTATTACTTAACCTATTAATATAATTTGTTAATCCTGTTAATATAATTTAGTAATTAGTGAACTTTTGAACGAATATGTATAATTAAATTCAACGCCTATGCCGATCAACTATTAAAACTTTTGCAACAATAATCCGTCACTCTGATCATTTTGCTCCAGTAGATAGACGTATAGTGCACATGACTCTTTTTCTTTTCCAACTTAAGGGGTAAAATAGGAATTTCAATATCTTCATCTTTTTCTTTCAAATTATTAAAAAAAAAAAAAATCTTATTTTTCTTGGCCGATGGAAAAGAGGAAAAGGAATGACAGATTTTTCCCACTTCTAGCATTTATTTTCTAATTCTTTGTTTGCTAATTTTCCTGTTTATATATAATTTTCCTTTTTGCGTCTAATTTTCTCAAAAAAATATTAACATTGTTGTTTTGAAATTTGATGGGATTTTTCGTCTCTACATTGTTGAAAACTTTTCAACTTATAGGTTAATTATGAAAGGAAATTAATATGGTGTTAATGTTAATATTGATGACAGTTTTTAAAAAAAATATCGTTAATATTTTTTTCTATGTGATAGTATTGACGATAATTTTTTTAAAAATGCTAGTTAATACTGAATTTCTAATAAAAAAAATATACAGATATTTACATCATAAATGTACTCTATAATGACGATGAACAACAAGAAGAGTTGCTCTACTAGCTCTCTAGTTGGTAACCAACCAAAAAATCCATCTTAAAATTCCAAATCTTTGTCAACCAATTTTACATAGTAAATCATAATTTATATATATATATTTTTTACAAAGCTCTGTGACAGGTCTCCAAACGATGAGGATTGATCAGCAAATGATGGAGGTAATAGAGATGATGATGGAGGACCTGTTTAGCATACTTTGGTAGGTGGCTCCGTCGCCGCTGCCAAGAGAGACGGGTGAGTACAACAGGGGAAGAACGCCATGTGAGAGATCAAAGAAAGTGAGCAAAGTTCAAAATGAGGTCTAATACGCCAGGAATGAGCAAGAAGGATGTATGGGCTTTGGTGGAGGAGAAAATGCTGTTCAGAAGGCTGAGAAAATGCTGAAGAATAAAGTAACGTAAAAAAGCTCAAAGCACAAAACTCTACTCACGGCGTTTTCTTGGTACTTTTATCACAAAACACGGAGTGTTCCAAGTAATGGTTTAAATATCGAAATTTTTTTAAAATTTTAATTTTTAAAAAAGTTGAAAATAAATTTAAATTTTAGATAAAAATAATTATAATTTTTATAGTATTCATCGAAGTTTCTAAAATTTCATCAAAATTTTTATAGAAATTTTTATCAAAATATTCATATCAAATTTTTAACAATTTGATTAAAAAATCAATAATATCAAGCGAAATTTTAAAAATTTTCATATAAATTTTTGAAATTTTTATGGAAATTTTGAAAATATTTATGAAAATTTTTAAATTTTTTATAAAAATTCAAAAATATTATTAATTTTTAGTAAATTATTTTACTAAATTAGCTTTAGTAATATTTTTTTTTACTTTTTAATTGTCTTTTAAGTATTTAATGACATAAATAAAACGGAATGAATTGAATTCAATAATTTGATAGATTCTATTAATTAATAAAATATAGATATATACTTGCTATACTAAGATGGATTCATTAAAATCTCATGATTATAAATTAATAATTAATTATATAAAAATGTAAAATAATAATATGAAAATACAATATTATATAGAAATGGTATTGATAACATCTAAATTAATAATATTAAGTAAATAAAAATAAAAAAATAAAAAATATTATATTAAATATGAAGAATAATTATATTTAATACAAGATCCTTATGGTTGACATATTAATAATTACATAAAAATTTATTAAGGAGATATATCTTTTAATAATTACTTTTTATATTTTACATCTTAATATAAGAACAAGAAAGAAACTAATAATTTTCAATTATCTAAAAATTATATGAGTATTGAGATGATATTTATGAAATATAATATAATTATAATGATTATTTTTTATCTAATAAATTTTTTTATCAAATATATACTGTTTTTGACATATTTTTATCAATAGTAACTTATTTATGATCTTTTAGGTGTACTATAAATTAAATTGATTAATCAAAATATAATATCTATTCAATATTTTTATAAGTTTTATGATCAATTTGATGATTAATTGTTTAAATAAGTTAATGCTAAAGTTATATTTTTCAATACTTTCATAAAAATTTGCGTATTTTGAATATTTAATATTTCCATCGATATCGAAATTTTGAATCTTGATTATAAGGTACAGATGCCTAAAATTCATTATTTTTTATTTTTTATTTTTGTATACCTTACTATTCTTTTAATAATTTTTTTTATTTATTTAAAGGTTTGCACACACAGAAAAATGAGTGGGACCCTCATCTCTCTCTCTCTCTTTCCTTTTTATGTTTTTTTGCCCCTTTAAATTTTACTATTTTAAATTTACTCTCTTGGTCGGTGTATATATATATATATATATATGAAACTTATTTAATTTTTCGATATACTTATATAAAGTGTCAGGACCCGTCCAGAATTCCTTCCCCGGAACCCTAGACAGCCCTGATCCCAGGGAAACCCTACCGAACTCTCCAACGGAAAATCCGGCAGAGCCTCCCCTAAGGGATTTACTTACCACAAACTACCTGCACTGAAAACACACTTCTAAAAATATCCCCTTATTCCTCCCACAATAATACAAATTGATTCCACAAATTGCAGCACTTCAAAATAAATACAGTAATCCAGTGCATAATAAATACAACAAGAATGAAAGAAATATTACAACTGCAATAAAAGAAAAACAGGGTACAGCACGAACTAAAACAGCGAGGAAGATCAAGTCCGCTCCGAGTGAACGCCGACAACCTGGTACCTAGAGGAACGGAATTTAAGAGTGTGAGATGCTAATCATCTCAGTGAGCGACCCTACTACTATACAATATAATACCACGGTAATAGGTATATAAATAATAATTATTTGGAAAATAATAATTTCTCCCAAAACCCTTACAATTCTCTCAGTTGAAAGAGTTCCCCTTTTAAAACATTTTCACAAAACCCTTTATTCATACTCCCCGAAAACCAAGACATCAAATAAATACCAGAACAGTAATAGTTAATTTTTAATTCCCATACAGTTTCAAAACATTTTATTTTTAAAACACAGTTCTGAAATCATTTGATGCACCCACTATATACCAGTGGCGCCAGAGTACCCAGCGTCCCGAGGTACTGCCAGACAGGAGGTTATAGAGAGAAACCGGCATACGGTCGCGTGGCGTCCCACTGCGCCGCTGCTAACCTGGTGTCCCGGCCAATGGGGGGTGGCCACCCTCTCCGATGGCATCCACAGAACACCCTCATAATATCAACCGCGCGCTACTCACACCCACCTGCGCGCTAATCACAACCGTGTGCACACTAACCATATCACATATACCATATCACATATAATCAGAACACCAGTACGTGCACGGTGCATCCCAAAAATCATAAAATCCACAATTTTAAATTATAAAACAAATTTCACATTTTTCATAAGCATAGCGGGCATAATCCATCCGCTTGAACCCGGAAATTCTCCGTAATTTCTTTATAATCAACACCATAAATTTCATGATTTTCAAATCCACCAACTCCCAAATCCATCAATTCAAATATTCACATTTTTTTTTCCAAGCATAAATAATTCTCGAAATATCATAATCAAATCTCATAATATTTCATGGGCCTATTTTATAAAAATTGAAATCACCAACATAACCAAATATTTTCCTTGAAATATTTGAAATTCAAATCGTGCCCAATTTACCATTAAAACCACACCAATTTCAAAATCCTCAAAACCATAAAATAATTTCACATGGCATAAATTTGTAAAATGCACATTTTCTTAAATCCAATAAATTCATAAATAATTCCACAATAAATCCAATAAATATTTGGCACATAGGAATTAAATTCCAAATATTTAAATCGCACATAATATATTTACCAATTAAATTCTCCAAATTTAATTTGAAGGTGGGTCACTCACCTAGAGCACGCAATTAACCCACGATCCACTACGGGATCAATTCTACGACTCACCGGTGCTCCTAGAACAAATTTCACAGACAGTCAAATAAATTAATATTTTATTCGGGTAAATAATACCCGGTACCCGGGGGGTCAAAACACAAACGATATCTAGAATTTACGAGTTATATACCGAATCGAAGCTCGAGTGATGCTGATCACAGATTCGGTCTTACTTCCCGGTGATCGGACCAGACGGGGTCGGAATCTCGCCGGAAAGCTTTTCGAGTTTTGGCTCCGCAATTCTCCCAAACCGTCGCGAATTGGCGGAAACGGAAGCCGGATTCGGATTCAGGAGGTCGAACACAGCGGACTGGAGCTGGCCGGAATTTCGGGTACTCGCCGGAACAGTAATTTTCGGGGGGCCGCCACGGTCACCGGCAACCGTCGCCGGCGGCGGCGCGTGCAGTGGCCGTTGGCTGTGAAATTTTGCAGTCTTGTAGATCTTGAGGAGAGCAATCCAACGGGACCGGCGGTGAGCAAAACGGAGGTCGGACGGCGGAGAAATCACCGTTTGAAGATTTCCGACCCCTCGCCGGAAAACGCTCCGATCCCGGCGCGTCGGTGGTCCGATGGCCGTGATTTTTGGTGGGTAGGCCGGACTTGAGGAGAGGATGATGGGTGTACAGCGCGTGTACTGTATATAGGCCGGAATAGTGCCGATTCGCGGTGGCCGGCGGTGGAGGGGGAAAAATCGCCGCCAAACTTCGGACGTCCGATCCGGGCGCATCCGGCGGCCGTTCGCCGTGAAATTTGGAGGTTTTGCCGGAAATGAGGTGGGCAACCTGGCTGGCCGGCACGTGTACAGTAAATAGGCCGGAAAACGTGAAAATGACCGGCGGCCGGTGACTCTCTCTCTCTCTCCTCTCTCTCTTTCTCTCTCCTCTCTCTCTTTCTCTCTCTTCCCTGAGTGTTTTAACAAATAAAAACCCTGCGTGACACTGTTCATGCCACGTGGACCAATCAGAAGCTGACACGTGGCATTTCACTGTTCACCGACCCAAAAACATTAAAATAATACGGTATCCGGTAAACTTCAAACGTCCATAACTTTTTAACCGGATGTCCGTTTTGAGCGTTCCGCTAGTCTGTGAACTCGTATCGACGAGCACTTCACAACCATGCACGAGTCAAAGCTCAATTCCCCATAAACAAAAAGTCAACTCCGGCACCCCTTGGACAGTTTGGTCTGCAACTTGTTTCGTCCATAACTTTCAAACCGTAGCTCCGTTTTCGACGTGCTACCAGTCTACGAACTCGTGGCATCGTGCACTTCGCCACGGTACCCTGGTCAACTCGAAATTCCCACATAGTCAAAAAGTCAACTTTTGACCCCTTTCGGTCAACGGTCAACGTGCACGGATTCCGGTGCGATTTGGGATGGGGTGTTACATAAAGTATAGATATATATATATATATATATATAAAGACTTATGCTATTTATCACTAATAATAATAGTTACAAGCAAAATAATTGCTAAAATAACTGCAACTTATTGCTTACCATTTAATCGTGTAACATTTTTTATTTTAAAAATATAATTTTAAAAAATTAATATTTTGGCTGTCACTTAAAATTCCAAATGAAATAAATGGCTCACTGACTCACTGGTGATGGTAGCAACCACATAAAATTCCAAATGAAATATGTGGCTAAGTGATCGTCACCTCTAGATGTAAATGGCATTTTTTATGTATACAATAATATATATATCACAAGCACAGTTTTGAAAAAAAAAAAATAGCTTTCTTTCCTTTTGTGATTATTTTGATTTTAATGTACTTAACTCCCTTATATATATATACATATTTATAAATATATATATATATATATATATATATATATATATAAGTTTACCCGTTCTATTAATTGTGATCATTAGTTTGACATTTCTCTTTTAAGCGGATCGATCTCCATGGATGAAAGATTTTATAAATTTGTTTTTCCTCTCTCTTTCTATCATGACTAACCTTGGTAGTTACTAATTAGTCTATCTTGCTCCCTATTTTTTTTTTTTTAACTTTGACACCAACTCTCTGTAAGGTTTTCTTATTTTTTTGATTTTATTATTTCCTCTGGCTTTATTTTGGTATAAAAACACCAAGAGCAAGAATTTATGTATAATTTGGGTTTTTTTTCTTCTTCACCATCACCATCAAATTATTGTTATCAGGTGTTGTGTGCGTGCACTCGTGTGTATGTGTTTTTTAGGAATATTTCATGTAATGTTGTATTTTCTTTAAAGGGCTTTTAATAAAAATAAAAATAAAAAAATAAAAAGAAAAAAATTTAAAAGGTAAAAAGAGTGGCACGTGACCTAATGGATGTTAATGGTCCGTTAATATTGAGATCCAATTGTATCAATGCGCAAAATGTATAAAATTGAGGGTTAAAGTGATGGGTTTTTAAAATGGAGAGTTTAAATTGTAAATTTAAAAGGTATTAGAGTACAATAAATCCTAAAAAAATATTAGTAACTAAACTAAAAATGCTTATCTATATTAAATTTTGTTTTGATTTAAAAAACTTAATTTATAGATTTTTAATAAATTTATTATGCGTTTTCAAATTATTTTTAACAAAACATTAGAAGTCGTATTTTTATCCAAAAAAATTAACTCTGGTTACGGCACATTTAATATTAATCGGCCATTACTAGCTGGTAGCCTACTATTCTTTTTTTTTTTTTTTTCCTTGCTTGAAAGCTAGTAGCCTACTCAGCAATTATTTTGTTTGGTTTTGTATTTGGTCAAAAGGATTATTGAATCTATCTTCTGTTGAATATATAAAAAGTAGTTATTTTGTCGTCCAACAAAATTGATACTGTATGGTTTTTCTCCCTCTTGGAGTGTTCATCTATCATGTGTATATATATATATATATAGATGTGCATCTATTATTATCAATATTTTTTCACTTATCCTATGCTATTTGTAATTAATCAAATATCACTTACTATATCTCTTATCTAATTTAAATGAAATAAGCAATTCATTCAAATAAAAACAGGGGAAGATTTTTTTTTTTTTTTTTTTTTAAAAGGAGCAAACTGTGAAATGTAATAAATTTTGGCACAATCATTCCACAAAAGTAGATAAACAAACATTTCCCAATAAATTTTTCTTTAAACGGAATGATAGTAGTATCCAATTTATTAAGTACTAAATATAGTTATTTCAGGGCATAAGTCACTCATTCATAGTATAAAGTTGGTATTTCGCACATACGGCAATAGCAGATTTTCCAAGTTAACAAAGGAGATAAATTAGAAATAGTACAAAGTAAATTAGGAATTTCCTTAGTCTAGCGTGATGATGAAGCCGAAGAGCCCAAGGTTCATTTTAAGCATACTATTTTACCAACATCATTTCAAGCTTGGCTCGTGGTCGTTTTGGTACCTTTGGCTTTTTGATTTGCTTTGGTGACAGCTGCTTGTATTTGAATCTGATTGGTTATTGTTTTAAGTTGAACGTCATCGTCTTAAGTAGATTTTGTCCTCAGTCTTCTTAATTAAATGTTGTAGTCTAGTGTTAGTGATGAGCAGGGAAGCAAAAATCGTCAAGACGGTGGAAATGTCGGCGACATTTTCCGTTGTCGACCCCGTCCGACACCGACAGAGGGGGGGAGGGGGAAGAAGTTTCTTGCATGCGTGTCGTCGACTTGTCGTCGGAATCGATGGAAGTCGACGGAATCATCTATTTTTGGTGAAGATTTCGGGTTTTGGGTGGATAAGGTAGAAAGATCGGCCAGTTGTCGACGGAAGGAGGTGGAAATTTCTGGGAGATGTCGGCCGAACTGGTTGGGTGTGTTTGTGTTGATTTTTGTGTGTGTTTGGTTTGTGGTAATTGGCCGAGAGAAGAACTGAAAGGGGAAGAGATGGGGGATACACAGAGAGAAGAGACGAGAAGAGAAGAGAAGAGAAGGGAGAGGCCGAAATTAGGAATTTTGTTTTTTTTTTTGTTTTTTTTTTTTTTTGGTTGTTAACTGATTTGGCATAGAAGAGAGGGAGGAAGAGGACGAAGGGAAGAGAGGAAGAAGAAGAAAAGATATGAAATAAATCTTTCTTCCACGTGGGAGGAAGGAAAGAGAAAGAAGAAAAGAAAAAAATAAATAAAATATGATAATATTTTATAATAAAATAATATAAAATAATAATATAATAATATTATATTATATAAAGATAATACATGATTTTTTTATATGTAGTATTTCAATACATTTTTTTTATTTTTTTATCTTAGTGTTTAATTTAATTTTATTTATTTTTTTAATAAATTTGATTTTATCTATTTAAAAATAAATAGATAACATTGTTAGTTTTTTTGTTATATAATATATAAGATTTTAGTATATATGCTTAATTAGATGAATATTTTCTTATATTTTATTATTATTGTATTCTAATTATTGAATTTTTATACTATTTTATTATATTAATTATTTTATATCTCAAAATTTATATTTTAAATTAAAAATTTATAGTTTCCGTAATTTTATCGATATTTCCATTGATATTTCTGTAAATTCATACCTTCGATATTTTCATCGACATCGATATTTTCTTCACTGGTGATGAATAGGCTTTGATTACATAGCTTTCGGTTGAATGAAACTGTACTTTTCACGCACAGAACCATCTCGGTGGCCAGGTGGATTAAGGCCATTGTTAAAATGCGTCGTTTTGGATAGCTTCGAGTTGTATTATATATAAAAAGCTTGGTCGTCTTCAAGCATTCAAGCTAGAGTTAGTAGGATTTTCGCCTTTTTTTTTTTTTTTTTTCAAGTTTCCGTAAAACTTTCAAGCTTGTTAATATTCAAGCAGAGCTCAACTCGGTAATTATACTTTGTTTCTAAGGACTTCATAGGTCATATGGTATATTGCTGGTTACATCTCTTAGACATTTATTGCTGATAGTTTTGTCACTATAGATGGTTAAGTGTTTCTTTAATATATGTAATTTGCCAAGATTTTGTCACCCTTTTATAGAGGAATTAGGATCCTGCTATATTAAAAATACAAAATAAAATAAAAAATTATCGATCTCGTGCAATATTATTGAATTGTAATGAGAAGGAACACAACTAAGACGTGGGCGGTATTGTAGGCAGACGTGAATCCATGGATGTGGAGATTGAGGAAGGTTAGGAAGGAATAAAGTATTTATATCTGAGAACTGTAAAACTGTGGTCTTTTCCTTTTAAATTAACATCATTCGTACCAAGATATAAAGTTAATATTTTCTAAACCAAAATAAGTACGTTGACATGTTGGGAAAATCCAGAGAAAGTAATTAAAGCAATAAAATTATATATGGTCCCGGGTAATTTATTTTAAAATAAATAATTTTTCTATAAGTTTTTTAACATGTGACAAAATTATTAGCTCAATGTGATTGGACTCGGACGCTATGGCTGATTGAATTGGAGGTTTGATGATTTTGGCCATGTGAGTCTCACGATTTGGATTGAGGAAGTTATGAGACGAGTAGCTATATTAATCAATGAAACTGGAGCAGCCTTAATCAATGAAATGTTTGATGTGTTGATATGTCAGATATTTTCACATATCCACACAAAAAGAAAAAGAAAAGAAAAATCCAAAAACATCCTTGTATATTATAATAATATAATGTATAAAATGGTTCCCCAAATATAATTGTAAAAATATATTAAAGTCATATGTTATTTACCAAAAGTAATAAATAGTAAATGAAATTTCACTTTACTAAACCATAGACCTCACATATTTAAATGTTTTATAGCATTTATTTGAGTTATATCATCATTATGCACCTTTAAAAAATCCAAAACAACAAATTCTACTTTTTCTTTATCATTTTCTCTTTCCCATTTCAAAATAAAAAGAAAAATTAAGGCACCTTGGATATACAAAAATAATTATTTCTGATAAAATAAAAATATCTATTAATAAAAGTCAGAAAATAGGTAATTATGTTTATTGCTATATTTGGTATTTAGCTTTTATAATTTTTTTTTTTAAAAGTATCAACTTTGAAAAAAATATTAAAGTGAGATTTTATAATTATTTTTATATATTTTTATTTATATTAAATTGTTTTTTATTGTAATTCTTGTAACATTTTTTTAAATAATTATATTATTCATAATATATTAATTGAGTTTATTTTTATTCATCATAGTAACTACATTGAAATAATTAAGATGAAATTTAATAATAAAATTAATAACTTTTTCTAGCTTTAAAAAAATATATGCATTAGTAGATAAGAAAAAAAAGAATTTTTTTTTTTGTTTTAAATATGGCTTTACCTGGTCAAGTAAACATGGTAACCAAAAAAAAAAAAAAAAAAACAAAAGCCAAATTAAAAAAATGACAAAGTTGCTCCAAAAAAAAAAAAAAAAGGTTGCCTGAATCATTTTTGTTCGAGCGTGACTCGAGGGCATGGAAAAATCTTTAGTACTCCAGAGTACTGAGCCACTGGGACTCGGTACTTCTCCCAGTAGTTAAATGACATTTGGATAATTTTGCCAAATCGGCTGACTAATCAAACAGCTGTGAAAACGCCGTTAAACGTTAGAAAACGGGGAGCCTCCAACGCCGTATAAGATCTAAGTTTTTTTTAATGCACTCCGTTCAGATCTCTCTCTGATGGCATGTCAAAAAGTTTTGTTTTTTCTTCAATAAATTCAAATCTCTCTGGAAATTATCGCCTTGGTGTTGAAATCCCCATGGTTGAAGCTTGTTTTAGAGACTACAATATGCAGTGTGGACTGTAAGAGACTTCCAAACTTTCAAAGCCCAACCGAATTCGAGGTAGAGAGCTACTTATCCCGTGCATAGAGGATTATCTATATGATTATTGTAATATAGGATTCTATATGATTCTTGAAATTTCCAAAATTTTCCAATTTGATTATTGTAATGACAGGGGAGGAATGATTTGCCAACTTTAAGCCTTTAAGGCTTTGTATCTAAGTTTATACGATAATTTATTTAGACAGCTTAACGTGGCTAAGTTGTGAAATGTCATTTTGGAAGTATTAAGAGTTTCTTGAGAAAAGAATTTAAAAAAATTGTAATTTACTTCCAAATAATTTAAAATTTTGAAAAAACAAATTCAATTTGATATAAAAATAAACAATATTTTAGATTCTAGATTTTAAAACTAAGCAAGTCCGATAAATAAACAAAGATCTTATGTCAAGGTCCAACGCTTGCGGTAATTGGGCTGGAAAAAAGATAAGTAAATGATGGGTAGAGTATTTACCCAAAAAAATAAAAAAAAATGGTGGGTCAAGTTTATAGTGTACAGCTCGAAAATGTGAGATTTATCATGGACAACATCAAAATACTACTCTGCACCTGACTAGCACTCGTACAATAGAAACTATAGTTACAGTATTTTTCTAACATATAATCCCCTATGCACGCGATAAGTAGCTCTCGTGGGATGGAGTAAAAATTAGGTGGTCCTTCACCACATTCATCTACGTGATCCTTCTTTTACAATATTGACAAGTGACTAAAAAAAAAAAAAAAAAAAAAAAAAGGGTAAATATGGATTTTAAAATAGACAAATCAAAATGAAATATCATTTTGTTGGGGAAAAAAAAAATTTGGTTATAAAAATTAAAAAATTAAATTGGAGTAAAAATTTAAACAGAAGAGAAATTTTTACATAGGGAGATAGGAAAAAAAAAAAAAAAAATCCAAACATTTAACGTGGGAAAAAAATCTTAATGTGTGGAAGGACTTTGGACCACCTTATTCTGTTTATCCATGTGATAGCATCACTCTTGTACGTATCAGAAGTACCGATGATGATGTGCCATCCTGGACGGAAAAGAACTCAATGAGATTATATTCAACTATATTATTTTAAAATAATATAGTTTTTCTAAACACAAAAAAATTTATATATATATATATATATATATTAATATAATTTATTAGATTATATATTTTAAAATTATATATATAATATTTTAATATAATTTATTAGATTATATTTAAAATATATTATTTTAAAATAATATTGTTTTTTTATAAAAAAAAGACTCTTCTGTTTTTAAATTATATAAAATGAATTTATTTTAAGATATTTCACGGTATAATTTATTATATTTTAAAATAATATATTTATCAAAAAAAAGCACAATTGTTTTAATCAATTAAATATGTGTATGATTTGTTAGAAAAATGAAATTATAATCAATAAACAGCGCATGGCACGACAGATGGCTGCATGTATGATATTTTGAGAAAAGCTAAAATCTTATGGATTCATGTGGCCCACAAAGTGAATATGAGAAGATAGCCCTGCCTTAAGCCCGTGTAAAAATGCATGAAATGATTTCTAATGGTTGTCTATTTGAGGACTAATTTGGTAACTTGGGATTCTTTTATCCACTAGAGGCCATAAGTTTGGGGTCATAATTTTTTTTAGTGTACCAAATGCACCCTAATTTATTTTCATTGCTCGATCATGTACTATTTCTACCTGGCCCATTGATAATTATGTTTTTGTAAACATTTTCATAATTAATTCAAAACTTCATATATATATATATATATTTATATATATATTGTTTTTTTTTTTTTTTGGCCTTTTGAACAGCTTGAAGATAGTACACTTTTTCTGACCTATTCAATTATAGAGAATACTTTTAAAAGACGAAATTAAATTATAATGGTTTAGCATTTTGTGGATCAATGTGACATTAGATGGTTGTACCACACCACAAAAATAAAAAAGGATTCTTTCTACTGCTAAATGTCTTTTTTCTCTTTTCCAAAATAATAAAATAAAATAAAAGTTTTTTTCTTGCTTAACATGCATGCCTTTTTGTTGGCTGGAATTAATAAAAAATTGTAAAATTTTATTATAGAAGCAGCTCCTTTTTTTTGTGTGAATAAAAAAAGCCACGCCTCTTGTTTATGTTAATTTTCTTTTATTTTTATCTGCACTAGCATCTTTTTAAAAAAAAAATAAAAATAAAAAAATCATTCTTCACAGCTTCATCCATCGTCACCAAATTAAAGTTTGAAAGAAGAAACAAAAAAATGAAAAGAAATTGATAGCCAACTACAAACGAGTTAAATAGTATATTAAATCATAAGTGTGAAGATATATATTAATGTTATATTATTTTAAAAGAGTAGATTATGTTGAATAATATTAAAGAAACTAAATAACTTTGCAGTGGCAGCTCCAATGCCAGAGCAAGCCACAACTCACGCTACAGTGCGAGGTTCTGACTCTTGGCGAAGAGATGCGTCCAGCCACATTGGCAAATAAAATAAATATATATATATATATATATATACATATATATATATATATATATATATATATCAAATATTATATATTAATATTTGAATATTTAATCTGTTAATATAATTTAATAATTGACAAATGAATTCAAAAATATGTGAAATTAAATTCACCACCTATGCCCATCAAGTATTGAAACTTTTGCAACAATAATCCCTCACTCTGTTCATTTTGCTGCAGTAGAGAGCACGTACAGTGGACATGGCCATTTTTATTTTATAAATTAAGGGGTAAAATAGGAATTTCAACACCTTCATCTTCTTCTTTTAAATTATTAAAAAAAAAAAATCTTATTTTCCTTTGCCGAAGGAAAGGAGGAAAAGGGATGATAGATTTTTCCCATTTCTAGCATTTAGTTTCTTATTCTTTGTTTGCTAATTTTCTTGTTTATAAATAATTTTCCTTTTTGCTTCTCATTTTCTCAAAAAAATTAATATTGATTTTCTGAAATTTGATGGGTTTTTTTTTTGTCTCTATGTTGTTGGAAGCTTTTCAATTTACAAGTTAATTCTGAATATGTAAATATAGTGATGATGAACAACAAGAAGAAAGATTTATATTTAATTTTCCTAGTGTTGGTAAAATAAATAACTTGGAGACGCTTTTTGAGAAAATCTATAATTAGAAAAAAGAAAAATCCAATTCATCCCAAATCCGCATAAAGTCATAAACCCATTTTTCCAGTCACCGTAATCTCTATCTCACTTTCCAAGCCAATTAAGCAAAACCCTTCTGTCAAATTTGAGCTTCTTCTTTCCTCTGTCATCTGGGAGAAAAAAAAAAAAAAAACGGAGCTGAGCCTCTTGTTCTTGGACTCCATTTCTCTCAAATAATCTTGTAATGGAGGTGCATACCACAGGAACAGTGTCATGGCCATGGCAGGGGAAGCCAGAGAAAACCTTTGACCTTTTGCTGAGACCCAATCAGCAAAACCATCATCAACCTCCTCCACTAAAGAAAAGAGTTGTTCCAGTAGCTCTAGGAGGCAATCAATCGAAAAATCCATCTCAAAATTCCAAATCTTTTTCAACCATTTTTACGTCGTAAATTATAATTTATATGCATATATTTTTTACAGAGTTGTGTGACAGGTTTCCAACGGCGAGGACTGATCAGCAAATGGTGGAGACAGTAGAGATGATAATGGAGGATCCGTTAAAGTACGCCGGTAGGTGGCCCCGTCACCGTTGCCAAGAGAGACGGGTGAGTACAACAGGGGAAGAAAGCCATGAGAGATCAAAGAAAGTGAGCAGAGTTCCAGATGAGGTCTGATACGCCAGGAATGAGCAAGAAGGATATAAAGGTTTGGGCTGGAGGAGAAAATGCTGGTTGTGAAGGCTGAGAAAGTGCTGAAGAAGAAAGTAGCACAAATAAGCTCAAATCACAAAACTCTATTCACGGCGTTTCCTGGGTAGTTTTATCATAAACCACAAAGATCCATTATTTTTTATTTTTTTTAACTAATTTTTGTTATTTATTTAAAGTTTTACACACACACACACGCCCAAAAAAAATAAATTATGGATGGGAACCTCATCACTCTTTCTCTCACATTCCTTTTTTTTTTTTTTTTTTGCCCTTTTATATTTGATTATTTAAAATTTACTCTCTTGCTTGGTGTATATATATTTTATCATATTGCAACAATATCTATTTTATAATGTGATATGTGTTTCATCCCTAATTATTCGTTATTTGTTAATGGTCATAAATATCATTTTTTATAAATTAATAAAATAAATGCTTAAATTGTTTGACTTCCCAATTATTGTATTATCAATAATATTTAATATCTTTAACAGCATATACTATAAACTACCGCCTGTGTTTCATTATTTATTCAGTTTTTCTCTTTTCTTTTCTTTTTAGCTTTTCTTACCGAAGAAATAAATTAAAAAATCAATTCTTTCTACAAATTTCTAATTATATATATGTATAATTGTATATAGTAGAGAACAGTGATCCCTAAGTACCATGGAAATTCCTAAATGTGTGCTATTCATTAATTACCCTGGAAACTACTCCAGGAATGCTAACTGTGTGGCACTAAAATACAAATTCCTAATTATATTTACTATGCTATTTTAATTTCTTACACGTACTAAAAATGTCATTTGATGTTGCCTAAGATCACAACACTATGAGTTTGTTTGGCCAACTATTTTTAAATCAGTTTTTTATTTTTTAAAATAAAAAATAGTTTTTTAAATATTTATAAGACGTTTGATCGTTATTTTCAGAATAGTTTTGAAAATAAAATTTAGAAAATAATATTTCGTTGTTTTTTTATTTATTTTAAAAACAATTTTAATACAATGAAAAGTCATCCAAACCAACAAATACTACCCAATGAGATCAAGGCCAGAGATCCATTGTTGGAAGATTTTGTGCGTAAGTAAGTTTGGACTTCTAATTTCTTTTTTATTTCAAATTAATGCAAGTGGAGTCTGTGGAGATACATATGTATTTTCAATAAATTAAAAAAAAAAAAACAAAAACAAAAAAAACAAAAAAACAAAATCCAGCAGTAATATCCTTGAAGCTACTTAGCCTCAAACAACCCTCTTATTGGTCGGATATCTTAATAATACTAAGTTTAAAAAAATAAAAAAGGATATTAAAAATCAGAATAAACAAAGTATATTATAACGTGAATTGGAATTCATCAAAAATTGACAATAAGAAGTCACCATCATTAGTTGGGTTTTGACTGAAGCCTGTGCACATTTAGATGGTTTTCCAGAGCAAACAGTTAGTGAATTAGACATGCCTACGTTAGGATCAGATTATTGCCTTGCTTTCGTTAAAATAAACATTTTATTGATAGTATTCCACACTAGTTTACATAAAACAGGAAATCAAACATTTCTCAATACCAGTTTTCATTAATTCAAACCCAAAGTGATCCAGCAGTAGTGGTAGTAGTACCCAGTTTATTTAGTACAATATAATTATTTTAGGGTACAAGCTCACTCATTCATATATACATATATGGGTAATGGCCAATTACTCATACTTAGACAAAGTAGCGTAATGGCTTCTTAAGTTTGATCAAATTAACGTCGTTGACGATTGAGGAACTGTAATGAGTGAGGAGATCATAATACCTGTTCCATACCATCACACCTTCAAACCTTGAAGTCTCATTTATCTGCGGAATAACTTCACCTTTCAGCACACCCGGTGGGATGTAACCGGAAATACTTTGAGACGCTGTTACCCCTAGAAACAGCTTCGCTGGCTTCTTAAGCAATAAACTCCATGCATTCCATGAAATTATAAGATTATCAAGACCAGTGACTGCATTATACTCGCATGCAACACTGCCGCCGTAGAACCGAACCCAAACAAAGTCGAAAACACTTTCATTAATGGCTTTTGCAAGATATTCATCAGGATAAAGACACCGAGGAGCTGCAGATAAATAGATTGTTTTATTTCTTTCTCCAGCTCCATGTTCCTTCAATTTCTTTGCAAGATCATAATAATACAGCGGGGACCCGCGCTCTATGTGGAAATCTATGCCGTCGAATGCAGCGCCACCTCCCAGAGCAGACGATGGGCTATTAGCATCCAGATACAAACTCCATAATTGCCCTGAAACCGCTTCGGCATCCCAACTAGATGCTAGAGAATAGTTTCCATAAGGTCCCCCCAGAGAGAGGAGGACCTTAAAACCCATTTTCTGACAAGCCTTTATTTCTTCACCAAGAAGGGTGTAATTACCACTACTGTAGTGACCAGAAAGGTTTAGTACCAGGTCTTGGCTATAGCCAAATTGGTTAAGATAGGCTACGTTTATGTAAGAATAGAGACCAGATTGACAGGCTTCTTCAAGAGTTCCTTCGGTCTTATTGGTGTATTGACCCCAGTAGGTGACTATGCTACCAGCCTCAGAGATTTGGACTAAGGTCGAGGATAGGATCAGGCAAGCCATAACAAGTTTGGCAAGAGGAGCCATTTTTTTTTTATTTTTTTTCCTTTTGTGGCTCAAACTAGTTGTGGTCTTTTTTTGGTGATCGATGGGATATGTTATTTGCCAAGGGGTGACACGTATCCCTTTTATAGAGGTTTCGAGAGTGCCATGATTTGTAATATTATTAAACTTTAGTGATGGAAATGGAGGTGGATCGTTAATTCATGTATGTGGAGATTGAAAAACGCTACACAGGATAAATAAAATAAATATGCTTAAATCGTTCGAGTTGATAAATATAGAGAGACAAAATCGGTCCTTAATTATTGTTTTTTTTTTTTTTTGGTGGAAAACAGTGGTACTTAAATTAGCGTCCTATGCTTATCCAAAAAGTTTATTGTACTATAAATATTATTTTAATATCTTCTTTTGTTTTGTAACGTTTATTTAATATCTTCACTAGCATATACTATGTTCTATTAGTCTTTTCTTCTTTTCTACTATTGACCATTTTTTTTATTTGTAATATTCTACTATTTACCATCTATTATGAAAAAAGTATATAAAAGAATAATAGCATTTTTCAATTGTATAAGTTTTTGAAAAAAGTGATAATTTAAACTGATAGAAGTTAAAGATACTTATACTTGATGTTGTAGGTTTAAAATTCCACAATTCTCTTACATGTAAAATTTGTTAGATAAATTACAACTTTTGAAAAAAATGATAATTCAACTCCATTATTGTCAGGGGTGAAGAAAAGGAAAACTAGAAACAATGTTCCTATCATCAAAATGTCATTTTAAGCCAGGATCCAAAAAAGTGAAAATAAAAGGAAAACTAAGAGGAACCCCAAAAAAAAAAAAAAAAAAAAAAAAAATCTAATATTTGTCGAAAGCTTTGGATTCTCATTATACACCTTTAGCAGCGGAGTTGTCTAGATTTCATGATCTGTTTTGATAAGGAGCTGGATTTTATAATTATATTTTGGCGTCTGATTATATAAGATTTTAATTTCTAATATTCGGGATGACTTTCTTTACCACTGAGATGAATTGTTACTTGATTGAAAGGATCAGGGCTTTTCTTCAGGCGGAGGGTTATATTTCTTGTTTATTTAAACCAAGAGAAGCTAATAGAGCAGCCCATCCTTTGGCTAGATTTGCTTTGTCTTGTAATGGTCATGTGATTTGGGTGGAGGACGAACCATCATTGTCCTCTGATACTCTGTTACAAGATGTAATTCCTATTTCTAGTTAATGAAAGTTTGTCTATTACCCAAAAAAGAAAATAAAGCAAAGTGAAATCTCTGAAAAAAAAAAAAAAAAAAAAAAAAAACAGTATCTTGAACTTTATAATCCACATCAATGGTATGTTTGTCTAGCTCTAGAAGACATTGAATTATTTAACATATTCAAGCAAACCGTACCTAACGCAATGTTGAATTATCCTCAAGGTCCGTAACCATGTAGGATTCGAACAAAATATATATATATATATATATATATATATATATATGTAGGTAAGTGTCGAATGGCTACTTCTCGAAGCTTTTTTAAATATTATAATTTTTTTAAAAACAAAATCTTTTAAAGTAAATTATTTTTTTAAGTAAACAATACTATTGGATAATAATTCTAAATTGTCTATCAATATACTAGACATTCATATCATCTAAATATCAATATTGTTAATTTTTGTATGACATAGACTGATTTATTTAATTGTTTATATAATTAACGTCATTAATATTTAGTGTTTGCAAAATTTGTTTAATAATTAGTTGCATATTGATGCTATGAAGTTTTAGGGGTTGTGCTTTCTAAATTTATTGCACATTGGTATCTTAAAATTTATTTAATAGTGTTTTCTTAATTTATTTAAGGGTTGTACTTACCCTTATAAATAATAATAGTGATATCAGTGAATTGTGGTAACTAAGTGTTAATAATATGGTGCACAACTAAAACGAGCGTAGAAATTAGTTCCCATGCAGGTGGAAATTGAGAGAGGCTACAAAGGGATAAAATTTATTTTTTAAAAAAAAAAAGAGCTTAAATTTTTGGACTTCTTAATCATTGTACTATCAATAAAATTAATTTCCAATCAGTAAAGAACGCCTCATTTATAATTTTAAATTTATAAAAATCTTATTTTCATCAATTAATTTTGCTGTTAACGAAAAAAATAATAATAAAAAAAAATAAAAGATATTTAAAAAGGAAAATGAAATAATAAAATGATTTCCGTCATCATTTCTTACCCTTTTATAGGAAGGTTTTGACTGCCAAGCTTAAGAGAATCTATATAATAGCTATATAATAGCAATAGTAATAATAACAATAATAATATATGGATTTCATGCAATATTAGTTAATTGTAATACTAGTGTTAAAGAGAAGGAACACTACAAAAACGTGGGCGGAATTGGAGAAATACATGGATCCATGGATGTGGACTTCTGGAGATTTGAGGAGGGACACGAGCATGTGAAGCGGTAAAAGAACATGTTTATATAGAAAAGAACAGTCATTAGTGACATTCATTATTTAATTATGACACTGACATTGATTATTATAGTATGACATTGACAATGATCATCGACAATGATTCATTTTAGTATGAGTAATGCCATATATAATAAAATATTTGCCAAAATCATTTGTTATTTGTATCAGATTTAAAATATTTTGATAATTTTAATATTATTGATTGATAAAAATATAAGGAATATCTATCTGTATATAATATTAACATCATTCGTATCTCCTTCAAAGATATAAGTGGATATTTTTTAAATTAAGGAATAGGTGTGGTTGAAATGTAAGCAAATTTCAGACCAAGTAAATGAACTTTTTTTTTTTTAGAATTGAAAGGCATTATTTAAATGAATTGAAAAAAAAAATGTAGCAAACTCTTTCATAATAAATTACTGTTCCAATTCGAAAGATTAGTGCCTTCACATCAAAACTATATAATTGTAACGATTAGTATGACTGGGTGCGAGAGGTATTGGCGAGCTACTTTATATTCAATTTCATATCATTTGAGTATGAAATAGAAATAATACATTTAAATATAATAATAATTATTCTTATAATGCTGAGATTTTTTAGAGAGATTTAAGGATTTGAAAGAATTCTACAAAATGTTTTAAAAAATAAATAGGTGATTTCCGACAAAGAATAACAGGTTTGCCAAGTGGAGGTGGAACATTAAAAATTGTATAAGAACTCATACCTAGCGAAAGAATACCAATGAGGATGTTGGGCCTCTAAGGATTATGGCGACTAGTTAGGCAGGTGCACAAGACATTGGCGGACCATTTAATGTACAATTCCACATCACTCGGATGCAGGATAGAGAATAATTCAAATATAATTATAGTTACTCTTATAACACTGAAACATTTTCAAAATGGTTGGCTTTAGGGATTAAAGAAACACAATAAGAGGATAGGTAATCTTTTAGAAAGCTCTCAATAAAAAAATGCATATCGAAATAACCTCCTAAGAAGTTTTGAAAAAAAAAAAAAAAAAAAAACTCATATCGACCTTTACATAATTTTACTTCTTCGTCTTCATTTTATTATAATTATTATTTACCTTTTTTTTGGGAGGAACCTATATCTATTCTTAAATAGGGCATTTAGTTTTTATTTTATGTTTTTTTACACATTGCACGATATGCATATGCAGCGAAAATAAAATCGTGTACTATCAATATTATTAATTAATTCTTAGATCACAGAATCATTATAAATTTTGTTTACTTTGCACCAACACCAAGGTTATTGTTTGTCACGAGATAGATATGCTACAAATGTACGTTCTCTTTTTCCACAACTGCTGCTGGAAAACGTAATTCTAAAGAATCAATATATAAGGTATGAGTTATTCACCAAAAATATATAGATATATATACATATATAAGGTATGAGTTAGTCAAAAATTAAGAAAATAAAATGACACAGAACATGATGGTAAGGGGATAAGTTCTCATAACCATATTGGGAAAGCTGACATTCTCATTACGTCAGAGTCATCAGAGGATTACTTGGAATATGTTATATACAAACTTGTGAACAAATAGCTCACATTTTTAAAAAGCCATTGGGTACTAAAAGATGTCTCTTTCCCAGGACAAAGCTTCATGTAACTCTCAAGATTCCAAAAGGTTAAAGTTCTTATCAAAATCATGAAAGATCAAACAAAAGTTTTTAAGATGAGGAATATATTTAATTTGTTTGCGGGGACGTGTTAGGGTTTTATGTACTTCTCTGCCAGCTCAACTAATATTTGGCAACTCGGATTAATGAAGGCCAGCTTAGATTAATGAAAGCCAGGTCCGATTGTCTCAGTTTGTTAAGTCTGGTTTTAGTACGTTAAAGCTCAGCGTAATATAAATAGCTTCGTTAATAAATTGTTTTTCTCTCTAATTAATTTACAAAAATGAAGTAATACAGTTTCTCTTTCTCTCCAAAATTTTCTCTCACTTTCATGAAGTTTCTTTCTCGTTTTTCTTTGATCTATATTTCTATCATACGTAGACATAGTCTGTAAAGGCAGTAGATTAATAATCTTCGAATTAATTATAATGGAGGAACTATAATTAATCTTACCATCATAATACCTTTTCCATATACCATTACACCTCCATACTTTTACTTCTCATTTATCACGAGAAGAACTCGACTATTCAGCATATCGGCCAGGATCAACTCGACTATTAAAAAAAAAAAAAGAAAGGCTTAAATCTTTGCAGTTAATAAATATATTTTATAAAGAAAGAACAGCGGTCCTTAATCATAGTGCCATGAATGTTAATTTAATATCTTCATTAACATATATACTAAGGAATTATTGGTCATTGTATAATAGTAAAGAATAAATTAGAAATTTCCTTAGTATATGGTGATGAAGAAGCCGAAGAACCCCAGCTCCATTTCAAGCATACTATTACCAACATCATTTCAAGCTTGGCTTGTGGTCGTTTTGGTACCTTTGGTTTTTTGATTTTGCTTTAGTCACCGCTGCTCGTGTTTGAATCTGATTGGTTGTTGTTTTAAGTTGAACATCGTCGTCTTAAGTTGATTTTCTCCCCAGTCCTCTTAATCAAACGTTGGCGTCAAGTGTTGGTGATGGGTAGGCTATGATGACGTAGCTTTCGGTAGAATGAAACTGTACTTTCACGCGCAGAACCATCTCGATGACCACGTGGATTAAGGCGGCCATTGTTAAACTGCGTCGTTTTGGATAGCTTCGAGTTGTATTGTGTATAAAATGCAATCAAGCTAGAGTTAGTAGGATTTTCGCCATTTTTTTTATCTCTGTAAAACTTTCAAGCTTGTTAATTTTCAAGCAAAGCTCAACTAGGTAATTATACTTTGTTCTAAATGCTACATACCTCATATGGTGTATTGCTCGTTACATTTCTGGACATTTATTGCTGAGAGTTTTATCACTATAGATCATTAAGTGTTTTTTTATATATGTAGTTTGTCAAGGTTTGTCACCTTTTTATAGAGGAATTAGAATCCTGATATATTAAAAATAGAATAAAATAAAATAAAAAAATATCGATCTCATGCAATATTATTGAAATGTAATAAGAAGGAGCACAACTAAGACGTAGGCGGTACTGTAGACAGACGTGAAAATGTCCTAATTTTTCCTGGCACGGACCTTATTGATAATGGTTATTTGAGTAAAAATTTTTTTTGTGTAGATAAATTAATTATTAATTCAGCACCTCACTATTCACCCAAAAAAAAATAATTCAGCACTTCAATTTTTATTTTTATTTTTCCCATTTGAACAGCTTGAAGATAGTACACTTTTGTCTGGCCTAATTCATTAAAGTTGATAATTATACGTACCACACTTACTTTATATAAAAAAAAAAAAAAAAAAAAGGACTAGAAAATGGGATAATTGTATCACACTAATAAAAAACTGTAAAAGCCGCGCTTCTTGTTCATGTTAATTTTCTTTTCGTTTACCTGCACCATCGGCCATCTTTTTTAAAAAATAATAATAATAATAATAAAATAATCATCCTTCAAAGCTTCATCAATCATCACCAAATTAAAGTTAGAAATAAGGAAAAGCAAAAGAAATGAAAAGAAATTGAGGATTTATATAATATATATATATATATTATATATATATATATTAATATATATATATATATATATTAATATATATATATATATATACACATATGTTAACATATATTATTTTAAATGAGCATAGTACATCGAATAATATTAAAGGTATGAATAAAAAAAAGTCATATTATAAATACATATGTTAATATTATATATTACATGGAATAATATTAGGGGTGTAAATAAATAAATAAAAAGGTCATTCTTCAAAGAATAAGGGGAAAAAAAAAAAAAGTCATTCTTCAAAGCTTCACCAATCATCACCAAATTAAAGTTAGAAATAAGGAAAAGCAAAAGAAATGAAAAGCAATTGAGGATATATATGTATATATTTTAATAATATATTATTTTAAATAAGTATATTACATCCAAGGTTTAAAATATCTAAAATTTTTTTCGAAATTTGTATTTTTTTTTAAAAAGTTAAAATAAAATTTAGATTTCAAATAAAAACAGATAAAATTTTTATAATATCCATTAAAATTTTCAAACCTTCACCAAAATTTCCATGCAAAGTTTCATCAAAATATTAAAATCAAATCTTTAAAAATTTAGTTAAAAAATCCATAATATCCATCGAAATTTTGAAAATATTCATATAAATTTTCAAATATTTTCATAAAAATTTTGAAAATATCTATTAAATTTTATTCATTTTTTTTTTAAAAACTCAAAAATATTATTGATGTTTAGTAAATTATTTTATCAAATTAACTTTAGTGATAATTTTTTTTAACTTTTTAATTATTTTTTTAAGTATTTAATGATATACTAAAACGAAGTGAATTGAATTCAATAACTTTAGTAAATTATATTGATTAATAGATAAAATATATATATATACATACTTTTTATATATTTGGTATAAGATAGATTCATTATAATTTCAGAATTATAATTAATTATATAAGAATAAAAAATAATAACATGAAAATATAATATTATATATAATTGATATTGATAGCATTTAAATTAATAATATTAAGTAAATAAAAATAAAAAGACGATAGAATATATTATACTAAACATTAAAGATAACTATATTCAATATAAGATCCTTACAGTTGATATATTAATAATTACATAAAAAATTATTAAAGAAATATATATTTTAATAATTACTTTTCACATTTTATATCTCAAAATGAAAACGAAAAATATACTAATAATTCTCAATTATCTAAAAGTTCTATAAGTATTGAGATGATATTTATGAAATATCATGTAATTATGATTGTTTAATCTTAACTAATAAATAATTTATCAAATCTATACTTTTTTTCATATTTTTATCAATAATTGTTTATTTATTATCGTTATCGCTTACTATAAATTAAATTGATTAAGAAAAATATTATATCTATTTAATATTTTTATAAATTTTATAATCAATTCAATAATTGATTATTTAAATAAGATAATGCTAAAATTTCAATAAAATTTAAAATAAATTTTTGTCATTTTTTGTGAATTTTTATGAATATTCGATATTTTTTGATATTTACATAAAAAATTTTATATTTTAAATCTTTGATATTTCTGCCATATTGAAATTTTGGACTTTGAATTAAACATATTAAAAAAATAATTTAAAAAAATGACACAGTTAGAAAATTAAAAAAAAAAAAGAAAGGAAAAGAACAAAAAAGAAAAGGTTGCCTAAATCATTTTTGTGCAAGCGTGACTTGAGGGAGTGGAAAATACTCTAGTACTCCAGAGTACTGAGCCACTGGGACTTGGTACTTTCCCCAATAGTTAAATGACATTTGTACAATTTTGCCACATCAGCTAACTGATCAAACAGTTGTGAAAAAGCCATTAAACGTTGGAAAACGGAGAGCCTCTAACCCCATACGAGATCTCAGTTCTTTTTATGCACTCCGTTCAGATCTCTCTCTAATGGCATGTTGGAAAGTTTTGTTTCTTCTTCGATATATTCAAATCTCTCTGGAAATTATCGGCTTGATGTTGAAATCCCCATTGTTGAAGCTCCAATATGCAGTGTGGACTGTAAGAGACTTCCAAACTTTCAAAGCCCAAGCGAATTCGAGGTAGAGAGGAAAATACTAAGATTGGTGCAAATTTTGCATTATTTCGAAAAATTTCCAATTTGATTATTGTAATATAGGATTCTATATGATTATTGAAATTTCCAAAAGTTTCCAATTTGTATCTACATTTATAAGACAATTTATTTAGGCAGCTTAACGTGGTTAAGTTGTCAAATATTATTTTGGAAGTATTAAGAGTTTCCGGAGAAAAAAAAATTTTAAAAATTGTAATTTACTTCCAAATAATTTAAAATTTTGAAAAAACAAATTCAATTTGAGATAAAAATTAGGTGGTCCTTGACCACATTCATCTACCTGATCCTTCTTTTACAATTTTGATAAGTGACCAAAAAAATAAAAGTAAATATGGATTTTAAAATAGACAAATCAAAATGAAATATCATTTTGTTGGAAAAAAATTAATTTGGTGATAAAAATTAAAAAAATAAATTGAGTAAAAGTTTAAACAAAAGAGAAATTTTCACATAGGGAGATAGGGGAAAAAAAAAAAAAATCCAAACATTTAACGTGGGAAAAAAATCTTAATGTGTGGAAGGACGTTGGACCACCTTATTCTGTTTATCCATGTGATAGCATCACACTTGTACGTATCAGTACTGATGATGATGTGCCATCCTCACCAGAAATGACCTCAAGAGATTATATTAAACTATATTATTTAATAATATAGTTTTTCTGAAAAAAAAATATTTTTTAAAATAAATATTATATTATAATTGATAAAATTATTTTAAAATAATATTGTTTTTTAAAAAAAAAAATGACCATTGTGTTTTTAAATTATTTAAAATAAATTTATCTTAAGATATTTCACGATATAATTTATTATATTTTAAAATAATATATTTATGAAGAAAAGTACAATTGTTTTAATGAATTAAATATGTCTACGATTTGTTAGAAAAATAAAATTATAATTAATAAACAGCACATGGCACCACAGATGGCCGCATGTATGATATTTTCAGAAAAGTTAAAATCTTTGGATTCATGTGGCCGACAAAGTGAAGATGAGAAGACAGTCCTGCCTTAAGCCCGTGTAAAAGTGCATGAAATGGTTTCTCATCCTGTATATTCGGGGACTAATTTTGTAACTTGGGATTCTTTTACCCACTAGAGGCCAAGTAAGTTTAGGGTCATAAATTTTTTTAGTGTACCAAATGCACCGTAATTTATTTTTATTGCTTGATTATGTACTATTGATAATTATGTTTTTGTAAACATTTTAATAATTATATATATATATGTTTTTTTTTTTCTTTTGAACAGCTTCAGTACACTTTTTCTGGCCTATTCAATAATAAGAGAATACTTGTAAAAGACAAAATTAAATTATAATGGTTTAGCATTTTGCGGATCAATGTGACGTTAAATGGTTGTACGGTTAAATGTCTTTTTCTCTTTTCCAAAAAAATAAAAGGGAATTCTAGTTACAATACCAAAACAACTCTCTATAGTCTCATATCTATTAAATATACTAAAATACTTTTATATCCTTTTAAAATCTCAATCATTAAGTTTTCATTTTTCCTTTTGTTTTTTGGTCCTTTTATTTCTTAAAATTCTCTTTGTACAGCAGCAGCCACTGCTTGTGACACCAAGGGTGTTACATAGACCCACGGCACTACAACCACTTTGTTCCCCACCCCCGACCACTCGAAGAGGGGATACTAACAGCATCAAAAAATTGGATCTGGATTTCTAGGGGGCATATGCCGACTACATACCAGCCAGAAAGAATCAGTTATTGATCTTTCTTATTTTCTTTTATAGAAGAAAACAAAACAACGTTTAAACTTTTTTTCTTAAATAAAAAAGAAGGTAAAGGGACAGTGGTGGTCTATCGGAATATGCGAGAACCTACTGTATCACGCCATCAACTTGCTTTAATGGCTACTGCAGAAAGAAGAAAGATTATATATATATATATATATATATAGTTTGAAAAAGTAAAAAAATAAAATAAAATAAAATAAAAAAGGGTATTTTAGATAATTAAAATATATGAGCATGTATAGAATTTAAATGGAATTTTAAAAAGAATCTCTCAAAAATAAAATAAAATAAAAATCTTTTTCTCGCTTCACGTGCATGCCCTTTTGTCGGCTGGAATTAATAAAAAATTGTAAAAGCAGCTCCTTCTTTTTTCTTTTTTCTTTTTTTTTCCCTTTAATTGTGTGAATAAATAAAGCCGTGCCTCTTGTTTATGTTAATTTTCTTTTATTTTTATCTGCACTAGCATCTCTTTTTTTTCAAAAAAAAAAACAAATAATTCTTCACAGCTTCATCCATCGTCACCAAATTAAAGTTTGTAAGAAGAAAGAATAAAATGAAAAGAAACTGATAGCCAACTACAAAGGAAGTTAAATGGTATATTAAATCATAAATGTGAAGATATATATTAATATTTTATTATTTTAAAAGAGTATATTATATTGAATAATATTAAAGATACTAAATAACTTTATCAAAATATACATCAAATATTATATGTTAATATTTTATTCTTAACCTGTTAATATAATTTAAAACAATCGACAAGTGAGTTAAAAAAATATATGTGTAATAAAATTCACCACCTATGCCTATCAACTATTGAAACTGTGGAACCATTCACAATGTCGAAATCAACGCTGTCCAAAACAGCATCATCTCCATAAGGACATGTAGCAGATGAGTCAGTACCACCCAAATAAGAATTCCATATTATGTTTGCAACATTTTTGGCATCATTAGCAAATGATAGAGAATAGCTTCCAACAGCTCCTCCAATAGAAATGAGGACCTTAATGCCCTTACTCTGACATGTCTTTATTTCTTGCCCGAATTTGGTACAAGTATTCCACGCTGGGTCGCAGTGACCTGCAAGGTTCAGTACCAGGTCTCGGCCATTGCCAAATTGCATAAGAAAAGCAATGTTTATGTAAGCATAGAGGTCAATATTACTGGCTTTGGCTAGACTTCCTTCATTGCCGTTTTGAGCCCAGTAGACGGCTATGAGACCACCATCATCAGCCTATGAGATTTAAATTAATTTGCCAAAGGGTTTGGCACCCTTGCATATAGAGAAAGCTTTTGAGAGTGTCAAATTGTAATATTTATGGAACTTCAGTGTTAAAGAGAAGGAACATCACTAAAATGAGGGGTAGAAAATAATGGATGTGGATGGAGAAAAAGACAAAACGACAAATGTAGGAAGTCAGGATAATAAATATATAAAGACAGACAGGGATCTTTGATTATTGTACTCGCCAAGGGAGCCAGCCCGGGGCAATGGAGGCACACGCTGGTTTTTTTGATTTTTAATTATGATTCAACATTTTAATTTTTTTAACAAATTTATATAAATTGCCCACACTGATTTCCCAATAAGTGATTATTTGGTATTTTCTTTTCTTATTTTCTTTTTTATTTTACACTATATATTTCTAAAACACTAAATTTTCTAAAGAATCTCAAATTCCTACGAATGACATTTTCTCAAATGGGATGTCCGAATGTGAAAGAGCATATCCCAAATTTCTATCAACTAACAGGCGTTGATTAATTAAATTGAGAAAATGTAATACTCTTTCCTAACAAATTCCAATCCAATGGTGCCCTCACGTCAAATTTCTATAATTCTTTTTTTTAATTTTTTTAAGAGATCTATAATTATTCTTAAATTGCTTATTTTTATAATATTATAAAAAGAATTCATCCATCTAAATATCTGATTCTGAATTACCTATTATATTTATTTAATTCTCAAATTACGAATCATTATATAATTTTGTCCACTATGCACCAAGATTATTGTTTTTCACGATATCCATGTGCTGGTAAAATACATCTCTTTTTCCAAAACAACTGCTGGAAAGTGTAAGTCTAGAAATCAAAAGACATAAATTAGTCAAAAATTAAAAAAGTAAAATGATACAAAACATGATAGTTAGGGGCTAAATTCTCGTAACCATGTGTAAGATTCTTTATCTTTTTATCTTTTCCGATCGATTTGGTCAGAAGGACGTGACCTTTACTTTGTTTGTATTGCTAGAAAATGTTCTATTCTACCACGCACGGAAACATATTGGTAATTACTATTTTTGGTCAACATGTTAATAACTAATATTCAGAACTTAATTTACACTTTTTCTGGCCTATTCATTCGTAAGGGACCATACTTAATTTTTTTTAATTAATTTAACATTTTGCGCATGAATGAGACATTCGATAATTGTATATATGGGGCACGTGCCCCCCTCGATTTTTTCTCCCTTTAGTTTCTTTTAATAGTTTTTGTTTAATTACAATATTATCCAACTAAAATACATTATGTCCACTTTTAATTTACTATCACAGACCTATTACAGTAATTTGCAATATTTATTTTCCATTTTAATTATTTATCACTATGCGAAAATAACAATTTAGCAACACCAAATTTGAGACGTAATAAAAAAATGCACGATAAAACATCGCTTAACAAGACAATAAACGACACACTTTCTACGGCTTTGCTAAATATAAGAAAATTGACATCTGGCGACATAAAATTAGCGATGCTAAGAAACAAAATGAATTGAAGGTCGCTAAAAACAAAAATAAGCGATCCTGATTTTTAGCGTTACTGAATATATGACTCAACAGCTTCGGTTTTTGTTGTTTTATTCATTGTTTTTTTTATTTTATTAGTTATTTGATTATGTTTTTATGATAGTTTATTTGATATTGCAAGTTGCAATCCTAATAAAGTACATTTTTTCCTTTATTTTGAGGGAACAGACGACGCATTAATAGCATAAAGAGTCGCCAAATATTTCAGGTGACGCATTTACTGAAAAAGAGTCGCCATATCCTTACTTTACATTGCCAATCTCATAAACATTTTTTGTTAACGCCGACGTATTTAATCAAAACAGTGTCGCCTGTTACATCATTTCCATTTGTCCTTTAATTATTTTATATATTTAATTTATCTACAAATAAATATTGAAAATATTTCTTAATATGTGAAGGAATATTATTTTTTCTTAAATAATTTGCAAATCTTTAAATTATATTTTTGTTTTTTCAAAAAAAGGGGAACAAATTAAAAAAAAAGGGAATCGGCAACGCAATTCCCCCTGATTGCGTTGCCGGTTGACTTTTATGATTATTTTTATTGTTTTTCTCTAATTATTTTGTTTCTCAAGTACAGTTTATTTTTTGTTTAAATTTACAAGTCTTTAAATTGTATTTTTGTTTTTTAAAAAAAAGGGAACAAATTAAACACAAATGGAACAGGCGACGCAATTACCTTTGATTGCGTCGCTTGTTCCCTTTTATAATTATTTTTATTGTCGCACTCTAATTTTTTTGTTTCCCAAGTAAAGTTTATTTTCTGTGTAAATTTGCAAGTTTTTAAATTGTATTTTTGTTTTTTTCTAAAAAAAAAAAATAAATTAAAAAAAATGGAACAGGCGACGCAATTCCCATTGATTGCGTCACCTATTGCATTTTATGATTATTTTTATTGTTATTTTCTAATTATTTTGTTTCTCAAGTATATTTTATTTTCTCTTTAAATTTGCAAGTCTTTAAATTGTATTTTTGTTTTTAAAAAAAAAAGGAACAAATTAAAAAAAATGGAACAGGCGACGCAATTCCCCCTGATTGCGTCGCCTGTTGACTGATATAATTATTTTTATTGTTGTTCTTTAATTATTTTGTTTTTCAAGTACAGTTTATTTTCTGTTTAAATTTGCATATCTTTAAATTGTATTTTTGTTTTAAAAAAATTAAAAAAAAATAGAACAGGCGATGCAATTCCCCATTATTGCTTCGCCTGTTCCTTTTATAATTATTTTTATTGTTGCTCTCTAATTTTTTTTGTTTCCCAAGTACAGTTTATTTTCTGTGTAAATTTGTAAGTTTTTAAATTGTATTTTTATTTTTTTTAAAAAGGAAACAAATTAAAAAAAAATTTGGAATAGGCGACGCAATTCCCATTGATTGCGCCGCCTATTGCATTTTATGATTATTTTTATTGTTGTTCTCAAATTATTTTGTTTCTCAAGTATAATTTATTTTCTGTTTAAATTTGCATTTTTATTTTTTTTAAAAAAAAAGGGGAATAAATAAATAAAAAATTGGAACAGGCGATGCAATTCCCCCTGATTGTGTCGCCTGTTGCCTTATATGATTATTTTTATTGTCGTTCTCTAATTATTTTGTTTCTCAAGTATATTTTATTTTTTGTTTAAATTTGTATTTTTTAAATTTTATTTTTTTATAAAAAAAGAGGAACAAGTTAAAAAAAAATTGGAATAGGCGACGCAATTCCCCCTAATTGCGTCGCCTGTTGCCTGATATGATTATTTTTGTTGTTGTTCTTTAATTATTTTGTTTCTCAAGTGCAGTTTATTTTCTATTTAAATTTTTAATTCTTTAAATTGTATTTTTTTTTTAAAAAAAAGGGGAACAAATTAAAAAAAAAATTGGAAGACGCAATTCCCCTTGACTACGTCTTCTGTTTCCTCATATAATAATTTTATTATTTCAAAATTAATAATTTCATAAATAGTTAATATATATTTAATAGATAGGAAATAAAAATATGATAAATTTAATTATTTTGAAATTATTAATAGATAGAAATATGAGGCAAAATTATTAAGCAATTCCTTTAATTTATTTGTGTTTCTATGATAACTTATTTGTTATACTTCTATGACATAATGTATAAATTAATAATATATCAATTATATATGCTTATAAAAATTATTTTTAAGGGATTTTTTCTCAATAATTATGTCATTCAAGACTTCAAAAATTATTTAAAAAGCTTTTTTATGTTAAAAAGGTAATGAAAAATTATTTAAAAAACTTTTTTTAAGTTTAAAAACTAATAAGAGAAATTTTTTAATAATGCGTCGCCTTTTATCGCATTTAGCGATTCTTTTTTCAAAATGGATCGTCTATTCCTACATTTAGCGACGAATCTGAAAATTATAATATCAGAAAAGCATCGTCTATTCCAGCCTATAGCGTTGTTTTTTTTTTTTTTAATTTGAAAGTTACTTTTCAGTTTTCTCAAATTAGGATTATTTGATAGATAAATTCATACAAAATAATTTGTAGACAATAAAATTCAAATAAATATTGGCATAAGAATCTAATATTCCAAATAAGTGAAATATTAACTCATATAATAATTTTATTATTTTAAAATTAATAATTTCATAAATAGTTAATACATATTTAATAGATAGGAAATAAAAATGTAATAAATTTAATTATTTTGAAAATTTTAATAGATAGAAATATGAGGCAAAATTATTAAGCAATTCCTTTAATTTATTTGTGTTTCTATGATAAGTTATTTGTTATACTTCTATAATATAATGTATAAATTAATAATATATCCATTATTTATGCTTATAAAAATAATTTTATAAATAAAAATTATTTTTAGGAGATTTCTTCTCAATAATTATGTCATTCAAGACTTCAAAAATTATTTAAAAAGCTTTTTTATGTTAAAAAGGTAATGAAAAATTATTTTAATTTTTTTTTTTTTATGTTTAAAAGCTAATAAGAGACTTTTTTTAACAATGCGTCACCTTTTATTACATTTAACGATTCTTTTTTCAAAATACGTCGCCAATTGCTATATTTAGCGACGAATCTGAAAATTATTACCTCAGAAAAGCATCGCCTATTCCAGCCTTTAGTGATGTTTTTTTTTTCAATTTGAAATTTACTTTTTAGTTTTGTCAAATTAGGATTATTTGATAGATAAATTCATACAAAATAATTTATAGATAATAAAATTCAAATAAATATTGGTATAAGGATCTAATATTTCAAATAAATGAAATATTAACTCATATAATAATTTTATTATTTTAAAATTAATAATTCCATAAATATTTAATACATATTTAATAGATAGAAAATAAAAATGTAATAAATTTAATTATTTTGAAAATTTTAATAGATAGAAATACGAGACAAAATTATTAAGCAATTCCTTTAATTTATTTGTATTTTTATGATAAGTTAATTGTTATACATCTATAACATAATGTATAAATTAATAATATATCCATTATTTATGCTTATAAAAATAATTTTATAAATAAAAATTATTTTCAGGAGATTTCTTCTCAATAATTATGTCATTCAAGATTTCAAAAATTATTTAAAAAGCTTTTTTTTTTTTTTTATCTTAAAAAGGTAATGAAAATTTATTTAAAAAACTTTTTTTATGTTTAAAAACTAATAAAAGAATTTTTTTAACAATGCGTCGCCTTTTATTGCATTTAGAGATTCTTTTTTTCAAAATGCATCGCCTATTCTTACATTTAGCGACGAATATGGAAATTATAACTTCAAAAAAACATCACCTATTCCAGCCTTTAGCGACGTTTTTTTTTTCAATTTGAAAGTTACATTTTAGTTTTGTCAAATTAGGATTATTTGATAGATAAATTCATACAAAATAATTTGTAGACAATAAAATTCAATTAAATATTGGCATAAGAATCTAATATTTAAAATAAATCAAATATTAACTCATATAATAATTTTATTATTTTAAAATTAATAATTTCATAAATAGTTAATGTAACACCCCGTCCCAAACTATATCGGAATTCCTGCACGTTGACCGAGGTTGACTGTTGATCGGGTGGATCAAAAGTGGACTTTTTGTTTCGGTTGAATTTTCTAGTTGACCGTGGTACCATAGCGAAGTACATGATGCCCTGAGTTCGTAGATTAGTAGCACGTCGAAAACGGAGCTACGGTTTGAAAGTTATGGGCAAAACAAGTCGAGGTTCAAACTGTCCAAAAGGTGCCGGAAGTTGACTTTTTGTGGTTGTGGAATTTTGTTTTGACTTTTGCATGCTTGTAAAATACTCGTTGATACGAGTTCATAGACTAGTGGCACGCTTAAATTGGACATCTGGTTAAAAAGTTATAGATGTGTGAAGTTTTCCGACTACCGTAATATTTTAATTTATTTAGCTTGAGTGAACAGTGATGCCACGTGTCGACATCTTAGAGGTCTACGTGGGTGAACAGTGCCACCCCACGGTGGCCTTAAACCGGTGTGAAAAGAGGGGGGAGGGGAGAGAAAGAGAGAGAGGAGAGAGAGAGAGTGAGAGAGAGAACCACCGGCCAGGCCGAAACTTTTCTGGCCGAATCTTGCCACACGCGCTGGCCAGGCAGGAGCGCCTCTCCATTTCTGGCCAACCCCCAAAATTCCACGGCTAACCGTCCTCCGACGCGCCCGAATCGAGGCTTTTTCCGACGGCGGCGCCGATTCCTTTAAACCCCGATTTCTCCCTATTCCGGCCACCGTTTGCCTCACTTCCAGTCCCATTGAGTTATCCACCACCAGATCTACCTTCCAACCAAAAATCAGGCCAGTGGCCACCGGACGCGCCGCCAGCGGTGACGGGTTCCGGCGACCACGGCGGGTCGCTGGGAAAATTGACTTTCCGGTGAGTTTCCGACTGCACCGCCCCTCTTTTCCCACTAATTCCGACCCTCTGAACCCAAACCCAGTGTCCCCTTTCCTCAAATCTCAACGGATTGAGAGAATCGAGGAGTTGAATTCCGAAAGCTTTTCGGCGAGATTCCGGCCACTTCGGGTCCGATCTCCGGGAAGTAAGACCGGATTTGTAATCCTCGTCACTCAAGCTTCGATTCAGTATATTACTCGTCAATTTTGGTTATCGTTTGTGTTCGTTCCCCGGGTATCCATTTGGGAGTTACCCAATTAAAATATTAAATTAATTAGTTCTGTGTATTGTGGATATTTTAGGTGCATGTATGGGTAGTGGAGTTAATCCTGCGGAGGATGTTGATTGATATACGTGCTTGAGGTGAGTGAACCACTTTTAAAACTATTTTGGGGTGATTAATTATATTTATTTTGTGTTAATTTGATATCTGGAATTATGCTCATGTGGTGGAATTTAAATATAATTATGGAAAAAATATTATTATATATATATATATACCCATTGATGCTAAATGAAAGTTTGGGTTATTAAAAAATTCTCGATTATTATTATTGTGATTTAATTGTATTTATTACGCATGAGCAATGTGTTTTCATTAATTAATTGTATTTGGATTTTAATATTGTTTTTGGGCATGATTAGATTTTTAAATATTTCAAGGAAAATATTGGTTTAAGTTGGTGGTTTCAAATTTTATAATTATGCCCATGGAACATTATGTGATTTAATTTATTATATTTCAAAAATATTTATGCCATTGAAAAATTTGAATATTTAAATTGATGGAATTGAGAGCTGGTGGATTTAAAATTGATGGCATTTATGCGATGGATTTATGACGATGATTATAAAGGAATTGTGAAAAATTCACGGGTTTAATTGGATGGGATAAACCCGATGATATTTATGGAATTTTGAGATCTATTGATTTTATAATTTTTAGATGCACCATACACGTACTAGTGTTCTGTGTATATAGATGTGATTAGTGCGCTCATGGATGTGATTAGCGCACAGGTGGGTGTGAGTAGCGCGCAGGTGATTTATGGGGTTGTCCTGTTGTTGCCATCGGATGAGGGTAGGCCGCCTCTCCATGGCCAGGACACTTGTTTGCAGCGGTTCGGTGGGACGCCATGCGACCGTATGCTGGTTTCTCTCTTTAACCTCCTGTCTGGCGGTACTTCGGGATGCTGGGTACTGTTGGCGCCACTGGTATATAGTGGGTGCATCAAGTGATTTTCAGAACTTGGATTTCAAAATAAATATTTTGAAATTGTATTTAAATTAAGAATATATTTAATGTTGTTTTTATTTTTTATTTCAAATGGATGTTTTAAATTTGATTTAATTTTCCTTTGCTTAATTGTTCAATAAATTGATTTATTTTAATTATTTAATTATTTCCTGAATTGTCTTAATGTAAGTTCATTAATATTTTGGTATTATTTGTTTATGACATTTATTAATCATTTAGTAATTGCTACGAAATTATTTTTATTTCTATTCCTATTTTATTTTCATTATAAATTTTGGATGCTTGATTTATTATATTTTTATTGATATTTAGTTGACTAATTGATTCCTTGGTTTTCGGGGAATACGAATAACGGGTTTTGTGAAAATATTTTAAAAGGGGAACTTTTCCAACCGAGTGAATCGTAAGGGTTTTGAGAGAAAAGATTATTTTCAAATAATTAATTATTATTTATTTACTTATTTATTGTTAATTAACCAAGTGTACTATAATTATTCTTACTATTATAATTATACAGTAGATAGGGTCCCTCATTGAGATGATTAGCATCTCATATTTCTAAATTCCATTCCCCCAGGTACAAAGATTTGTCGACGTTCATCCGAAGCGAACTTGATCTCCATTGTTGTCATAATTCGAGAAGTTCTCCCTGTCTTCATTTATTTCTATTGTAATATTTCTTTCATCCTTATTGTATAATTTCTGTACTTAATGGTACCTTATGAAGCTCTATATACTGTCTTGGACATTATGTATTAATTATGCATTGTTTTCCTATTATTAATTTGAAGTGCTGCAAATTTGTGGAATTAAATTGTAGTAATGTGGGAGGAATAAGGTGGTATATATAGAAGTGTGTTTCAGTGCAGGAAAATTTTTGGTAAGTCCAACCCTTAGGGGAGGTTCTGCCAGATTTTCCGTTGGGGAATCCGGTAGGGTTTCCCTGGAATCAGGGCTTGTCCAGGGTTCCGGTGAGGAATTTTGGATGAGTCCTGACAGTTAATACATATTTAATAGAGAGGAAATAAAAATATTGTGATAAATTTAATTATTTTGAAAATTTTAATAGAGAGTTAATAAAAATATGAATCAAATATAATAAATATTAATTAAATATATTAATTATTTTTGTTTAATTTTTTTTTTCAAGTACAAATTATTTTCTTATTAAATTTCCAAGTATTTAAATAGTATTTGTTTTATTTAAAAAAGAGAACAGGAGATGTAATGTTTTATGAATGTGTCGCCTGTTCCATTTTTTTTTATTTTTTATTCTTTAACTATTTTCAATGTTTATTTGTAGATGAAAAATAAAAAGATAACCAAAGAAAAAAAAAATGAAATTGAGAGAAAAGGCGTCGCATTTAATTGTAAATGCATATCCTGTTCTCTTAATTCAAAAAAAATTATTTTTCTACATGCAACTTTTAAAAGCAAATAAACTATACTTCAAAAGTAAATTAATAACTATTAAAAAATGAAAAAATTAAAAAGTATCTGGCGACTCTTTTTGCATCGACTATTCCATCAAATTAAGGAACAAAAAATAAAACTTAGAATAGGATTTTAAAATAAATAAACTATATTTGGAAAACAAAATAATTAAACTATCACTTTGGTAATTTTGTTTCACATATGTAACACTCCGTCCCAAAGTACAACGGAAATTTTCCAACTTTGACCGAGGTTTACCGTTGACCGTTGATCGAAGGGGTCAAAAGTTGACTTTTTGATTCGGATGGAATTCTAGGTTGACTGAGGTATCGTTGGCGCGAGTTCGTAGACTAGTAACATGTTGAAAACGGAGCTACGGTTTGAAAGTTATGAGCAAAACAAGTTGAGGTCCAAACTGTCCAAGGGGTGTTCGAGTTGACTTTTTATTCATGCAAATTTGAGCTTTGACTCATGCATGGTTGTGAAGTACTCGTCGATACAAGTCCGTAGACTAGCGGCATGTCCAATTTGGACATGTGGTTTGAAAGTTATGCACTTGCGAAGTTTTCCAATTACCGCAATATTTTATTCTATTTTCGAATTATGCACAGTGCATGAACAGTGATGCCACGTGTTGATATCTTAGAGGTCCATGTGGGTGAACAGTGCCACCCACGGTGGCCTTAAACCGGTGTGAAAAGAGGGAGGAGGAGAGAGAAAGAGAGAGAGAACCACCGGCCGCCGGAGTTGCAAACTTTTCCGGCCGAATCTTGCCACACGCATTGGCCAGGCAGGAGCGCCTCTCCATTTCCGGCCAAACCCCAAAATTTCACGGCCAACCGATCGGCGACACGCCCGGATCGGGGCTTTGTTCGGTGGCGGCGCTGATTTCTTCAACCGCCGAGATCTCCTCATTCCGGCCTCCATTCTTGTCACCGCCAGTCCAATTGAGACCCTCTCCCTTCAACTACAAAACCCCCAAAAATCTCAGCCATCGGCCACCAGACGCGCTGCAGGAGGCGACGATTTCCGGTGGGTCTCTGCGGCTCGCCGGGAAATCCAATTTCGGCGAGTACCCAGTCACGTCTCCAGCCCCTCCCCACTAATTCCGACCCCCTGAACTCAGATCCGGGGTCCTTTTCCTCCAATTCGCGATGGTTTGGGAGAATCAAGGCTCTAAAGGCCGAGAGCTTTCTGACGAGATTCCGGCCACCACTGGTCCGATCTCCGGGAAGTAAGACCGGATTCGTAATCCTCGTCACTCAAGCTTCGATTCAGTATATTACTCGTCAATTTTGGTTAACGTTTGTGTTAGTCCCCCTGGATACTGGGTATTATTTATCCGAATAAAATATTAATTTATTTGAGTTGTGTAATGTTGTTCTAGGAGCACGTGTGCGTTGTGGAATTGATCCCATGGAGGATCTTAGGTTAATTGCGTGCTCCAGGTGAGTGACCCACCTTCAAAATTATTTTGGGATGTTAATATATATATATATATATTTTGTGTTAATTGGTTATTTGAAAATTATGTTTGATGTGTTGAATATTTAGTACATTTATATTCGGAATTTTGATGCCAAAATTGAATGGAATTAAATATTTGTGCATTATAAAATATTTTGGTTTTAAGGAATTTGAGATTTTGGTAATTATTATCAAATTTCATTGTTGGAATATTTCATAATGGAATATTTCAAAAAAATATGTTTATGTGTTCAATATTATGAGAATTTCTATCTAGAGTTGTATTGCCAATTTATAATGTTTTTAATATATGTTTTGGTGCCAAAAGAATATATTTGGGAATTTAAAGAAATTGTGGTTTTGATTATTTTAATTATTGCTATGGTTATTATTCAATTATTGTGCACAATTATATGAATTAATTATATATGAAATTCATGTGGTTTTAATATTATTTTTGGACATGATTTGATTTTAAATATTTCAAGGGAATATTGATTTAAGTTTGGTGGTTTCAAATTTTATAATTATGCCCATGGAACATTATTTGATTGATTTTATGATTTGGGAAGAAAATTATTTGTATATTATTATCGGTGGATTTATGCTGGGAATGTTAAAGAAAAATGTGGGAGGTTGAGTTCGAAAAATGGTATAATTCCCACGGTGAATTTTGAAAAAATTACGTATCTTTTTATAATAAAATTTGGTTATTTATTTTAGATGCACTCATACAGTACTGGTGTTCTGTACTGTATATGTTGATGAGCGCGCAAGTTATAATGTCTCCCATGAATTGCCATTGGACCGAGGGCAGGCAAGTTTTATATAGTGCACATAAACTGCCCCCCCTCCATGGCCGGGATGACGGTTTAAGCAGCGGCGCTGTCGGGACGCCGAAGCGACCGTATGCAAGTTTCTCTCTTTAACCTCCCGCCGGACGATGCTCGGGACGCTGGGTATCGGAGGGCATCTCACGGCTAACCGGCCGGTAACGCGCCGGGATCGGAGCGTTTTCTTACGACGACCATTTTTCCCCTCCACCACCGGCCACCACTGTTTGACCCATTTCTAGCCATTTTCAGGCCACACGCGCCAGCCACCCCTCACCACCTCCTCATTTCCGGCCAGCCCACCAAATTTCACGGCTACCGGATCTCCGACGCGCCGGGATAGGAGTATTTTCAAGCGAATGGCCGAAAATCTTCAAACCCAGATCTCTTTGCCGTTCGGCCTTCGTTTGCCTCACCGCTGGTCCCATTGAAACCCTTTTCCCTTGATCTACAAAACCCCCAAAAATCTCGGCCACCAGCCATCGGACGCGCCACCGGCAGCGACGGTTTCCGGTGGGATTCGGCAGCTCGCTGGAAAATCCAGTTCCGGCGAGTACCCAGTTGCACCGCCGGTCCCTCCCCACTAATTCCGACCCCTTGAACCCAGATCCGGTGTCCTTTTCCTCCAATTAGCGACGGTTTGAGAGAATCGAAGAGTTGAATACCGAAAGCTTTCCGGTGAGATTCCGACCACCTCGGGTCCGGTTTCCGGGAAGTAAGATCGGATTCGTAATCCTCGTCACTCAAGCTTTGATTCGGTATATTACTCGTCAATTTTGGTTAACGTTTATGTTTAATCCCCCGGGTACCGGGTATTATTTACCTGAATAAAATATTAATTTATTTGAGTTGCGTAATATTGTTGTTTTAGGAGCACGGATGTGTCGTGGAATTGATCCCATGGAGGATCTTGGTTTAATTGCGTGCTCCAGGTGAGTGACCCATCTTTAAAACTATTTTGGGGTGGTTAATTATATTTATGTTGTGTTAATTTGGTATTTAGAATTATGCTCATGTGGTGGAATTTAAATATAATTGTGGAAAAAAATATTATTTTATATATATATATATACCCATTGGTGCTAAACGGAATTTTGGGTTATTAAGAAATTCCCGATTATTATTATTATGATTTAATTGTATTTATTACGCATGAGTAAGGTATTTTCATTAATTAATTGTATCTGGATTTTAATATTATTTTTGGGCATGATTGGTTTAAATATTTCGAGGAAAATATTGGTTTAAATTGGTGGTTTCAAGTTTCATAATTATGCCCGTGGAACATTATTTGTTGAACTTTGTGATACGAGAAAAATTATTTGTATATTGTTATCGGTGGTTTTGTACCGGAAATATTAAAGAAAAACGTGGGAGGTTGAGTTCGAAAAATGGTATAATTCCCACGGTAAATTTTTGAAAAATTTGGTTATTTATTTTAGACGCACTCATACAGTATTGGTATTCTGGCTGTATATGTAGATTAACGCGCTAGTTATTATGTCTCCCGTGAGTTGCCATTGGACCAAGGGCAGGCAAGTTTGATATTGGCCATAGCCTCCCCCCTCCATGGCCGGGATGACGGTTTCAGCAGCGGCGCTGTCGGGACGCCAAAGCGACCGTATGCAAGTTTCTCTCTTTAACCTCCCAGCCAGTCGGTGCTCAGGACGCTAGGTATCGGAGGGCATCACTGGTATATGGTGTGGTGCGTCAAGTATAAATTTTCAGATAGAAATTTCAAACCCTAAGGTGTTCAAAAATTATTTATTGTGTTTTATTACATTTTATTTATAATTAGGTTATTTAATTATTATTTATTAAATTAACGATTCCTTGATTTTTAGGCATAAGAACAATTGGGTTTTGTGAAAATGTTTTAAAAGAGGAATCTTTCCAACGGAGTGAATAGTGAGGGTTTTGAGAGAAAATCTACTTTCAAATGTTTAGTATTATTTATTTATTTATTTAATTGTTTGGTATTAAGTAAGTAAATTCCTTTATTTGTTATATTATTAATATTAAAAGTGTACAGTAGATAGAGTCACTCACTGAGATGATTACATCTCATATTTTTAAATTTCGTTCCCCTAGGTCCAAGTTAGGAGACGTTGATCGTCTGAGGCGAGCCCGACGTCTCAGTTCATTGCCGAAAGTCCAATAAGCATTTCTTCCTTTTTTTCCTCTTCATCTTGTATTGCTTCCTTATCTGTCATTCCACATTTATTTGTATAATGCTCTGTATACTGTATTGGATGCATTTTATTAAATACTGCATTAATTCCCTATTATTCTTTGAAGTGCTGCAAATTGTGGAATCAAATTGTAGTAATGTGGGAGGAATAAGGGGACGATTATAGAAGTGTGTTTTCAGTGCAGGAAATTTATGGTAAGTCCAACCCTTAGGGGAGGTTCTGCCGGATTTTCCATTGGAGGGTCCGGTAGGGTTTCCTTGGGATCAGGGCTTGTCTAGGGTTCCGGTGAGAAATTTTGGACAGGTCCTGACATAGGTTCACTCACTGAGATGATTAGCATCTCACGTTTTTAAATTCCGTTCCCTTAGGTTTGGGCTAGTCGATGTTGATCGTCCGAGGCGAGCTCGATGTCTCGATTTGTTGCCGAAGGCCAAGAACCATTTCACTCCTTTCCTCTCCATTTTGTATCATTTCTTATTCTATTATTGTATTAAATTCATATTTATTGAATTTATCAAAATGCTCTGTATACTGATTGGATTGGTATTTATTAATTATGCATTTATTTCCCCGAATTTATTTTGAAGTGCTGAAAATTTGTGGATACAAATTGTAGTAAGGTGGGAGGAATAAGGAGATATTATTGGAGTGTGTTTTCTGTGCAAGAAAATTTTGGTTAGTCCTACCCTTAGGGGAGGTGCTGCCGGATTTTCCGTTGGAAGGTTCCGGTGATATTTCCCTCGGATCAGGGCTTGTCTAGGGTTCCGGGGAGGAATTTTGGACGGGCTCTGACACATATATAAGAAATATTTTCAGTATTTATTTTTAGATGAAGAATAAAAAACTAATTTAAAAAAATAATGACATTGATCGAACAAGCGATGCTTTAAGATGTAAATGTGTTGCCTGTTCTTTTAATTTTAAAAAGAAAAAAAGAATCTTAAAAAGGGTTTTAAAATTTTATGCGCTTGTTCCGAAAAGTTTTGACGCATTTTAAAATTTTTATGCGCTCTTTTGAATCCCTTTTATTTTCTAAAACTACATCAAGTACACTACCTAATAGACGTTATATTTGGAAGCAATATAAGAGAAACATGAAGAGTGGGATATTTTGGGTTTCATTTTTCATTTGTCTACGTTTCCATCAGGAAGCTAGGTTTCTCTATTTCGGCCTTGTGGTTAGCTGGGTTTCTTGTTTCTTTGTCTCCATCGTTTAGGTGGGTTTCTTTTTTTTTTTTTTGTGGTTGGCGGTGACATGTGGTGGGTTGGTTTTTTTTTTTTTTTGTTTTTTTTTTCCTTCATTTTAACTGTAGGCTAGGTTCGTTGGATTTTCTTAATCTTGCTTTTGTAAATATTTTGTTTGTGATATTGCTTGACATTGTTTTGTTAAGTCCAACAAGTATTTTATGTTGAAGATCTTCGAGATGGTCTGTTGTTTCAACTCCACCACAACATCATACTTTTGTTGAAGAAGATGTTCTTGACGATATTACAATGGCTCACAATCCATTTGTCATCATACTTTTGTTGAAGAAGATGTTCTTGACGATACTACAATGGCTCACAATCCATTTGTCATACAGTTGCCAAGTGTTGATGAAAATGATAATGAGAATGAATGTGAGAGTGGTTATGTTCGTAACGATTGTGAGGGGATATGAATAACAAATACCTTCTAAATAAATTGGTACGTAGATTTATTTATATGTTTTAAGTAATATTTATGACATTTATTATTATCCATTTAATTAATTTTTTTATTTGGTTTCATAAGAACAACGATAATATTCTTTAAATTTTCATCTACTAAATTATTACTTTTTAATAATTAATATATATTTATTTTGCATAAGTGTTTATAAATTTATTAATTTTTTCATATGCAGTATGAGGGTGTGTAATATCGTCAACAAGGGGATGACAACTTCCATCTCAATGAATATGCAATTCATAGAGATTTAGTTAATATTGCTTTTGCTTTTGCATATACAATAGTTTACTGAATTGTAAAAATATTTCATGAGATACTATTTAATTTATTTGATAATTATTTTGTTATGAAAATGTTTACTTTCAATTTTTGTATTCTAATTATTTTGAATGAAGCTAATTTCAATTTTTGTATTTATTATTTTTTAATAAATTTTAACAATTAAAAAAAAGCAACGGCGACGTACAAGAAGAAAATTGACCCTAAAGAGACTTGTAGCGACGCATAATAACAACATTGTCGCCATTTTTGACCTTTATTGACGAATAATAACAAAATGGTCGCCATTTTCAACCTTTAGCGATGCATAATAACAACATGGTCGCCCGTACCCCAAAAAAAAAAAATATACATGATTAAACAAGTTTGACCAAGTGAATAATATATGGGTTCAAGTTGACTTTTTCAATAGTCAATATTTTTTGTTTGACTGAGGTACCATTGTATAGATCTCGTCGATACGAGTTTACAGACTGGCGGCACGCCAAATTTCGAGTTACGGATAAAAAGTTATGGTTCTGAGAAGTTTTAAGCATAAGTTTTAAATCAGTGTCCAAGCCAGTCCCTAATTTTTGTCTGTTAGTGATTTAGGCTCTATATAAGCCTCGGTAAGTGTGCCAAACAGGAAGAAAAGCCCAAAAATACCCATTTCCTCTCCAAAACCCGAGAAAAAACCCAGACCCACGGGCCCGAACCGACCGTTTTTACCTCCAACCGGATTTACACCGTTTGACCCATTTCCGGCCACCACCTTGCTACATGTGCTGGCCAGAGAGGAGCGGGGGACGAAGGCGAGCTCGGACACAAAATTTCACGGCCACCGGTCGCTGGACGGGCCCAGATAGTGCCGGAGAAGCCCGATGATCGGAAATTTTCTCTCTCCTCTTTTCTCGTGTTTTTGGGCCAACCCAGCTCGACCCATACCTCTATCCCACCATTTTTGACCCCTCTGAGTCCATTTCCGTGGTTAGATTGCCCAAAATCCCCACCATTTGAGAGATCTCTCAAGTTCAAGTTCGGCCGCACCTTTACGTCAATTTTCCGGTCACCGGAGGAGTCACCGGACCAAGGTAAGACCACTGGCAAACTTCTTGTCTCTTGGGCTTTCTGTTGACTTATAATTTGTGAATTTTGGAAGTCGTTTGATAATTTTCCTATTTTTTGGGTTATTTGGTTAATTTTCGGAGAAATTGGGACTGTGTTTGAACGATTTTGGTTAAATTGGTTAGAATTGAACTTAGATTAGTGAAATTGGATAATATTAGGACCTAATTGGGGGTTCAATTTCAAAATATTAGACTTCGGGTGAAAATCCCTAATTTTGGGTACCGGGTCCTAAGGACATGCGGTATAATTGGACTACCCGGTGTCCAATTTATGCAATTTTGTAGTACTGTAAATTATTTTGAGACATTTGGATTATACAAGTGTCTCTGGTTTAGTTGTTTGGAGCCTGAGGAATATTTTATTATATTACAGGCACTCGAGTTGAGTCTGGAGGAAATCCTGTAGAGGAGCAGGCATGAGCATCTACAGTACTGTGAGTGGTTATATTATTTTTAAATGTTTTGGGCATATAGTATAATATATATATATATATATATATATATATATGTGGTTTAAATATTTTACGTATATATCATTTGATTGAAATGTTGTTTTATGCATATATAAATATTTGTTTTCACATATATGTGTTATCATTTTATGTGACTGTTGATAATATTTTAAGTGATTTTAAATTTTAATGGGTCCATAAATGGACTTGTGGTATTTAAATATTTTGGTAATTAAATTGAGATTTTAAATCATTTTGGAAACTATTTGGTTTGAGAAACCAGATTGAAAATCATATAATTTTAAGTACGATCAAATATTTTATAATTTTATATGCTTAAAATTGATTTATGGTGAATATACTTCACTGTGATATTTCTAATTTTCGTATGAAATGATGTTTTGAGATTTTGAAGTATTTAATTAAGCGGTGGAAGTTTAAATGTTAAAATTATGATTTATAATACAGTATCCTTTGGAAAAGTATATATATAGTCTTACAAGATTGTTTCATGTATACTGTATTGGTTATTTTTAAATTGATGTATCATGTAATGCCAATATCTTGGATCAGTATTATATTATATTATATTACCGTGCGCTGGGTTTACCACGGTGCCGTGAGGTTGGTTTCATCCAACAGTTTATTATTATTACCATGGTGCCGTGAGGTTGGTAGCATCCAACGGTTTATTATTGCCACGGACCGTGGGGTTGGGTACATCCCGACGGTTATTTATTATTTCCACGACACCGTTCATATATTGAGGGTCGTGAGGTGGATGTATCCCACGGTTTACAAATTAGTACATTGTATGGTACATTGCATATGTTTGTATATATTGTTGAGTTACAAATATTGGGGTGATTCCTGCATTTTCATATTTATTTGGTGGAACTGTATTTATTATATTTTATGCTCAAATATTTATATCTTGATTTGAGACATTTTATAATATTACAATGATTGTTCATTTTATATTTGAGCATCGATTTTATGATATAGTAAATTGGGATACAAGTTTGGATTTTGTGAAATGATTTTTAAACGGGGAACTTTTCAAACGAGTGGAACGAGAGGTCTTGAGAGAAAGATTTTTCAGAAGTAAATCATTTTTTTTCTATTATACTATGCCACTCACTGAGATTCTTTATCTCATGTTTTATTGTTTTAAATTCGTTCCCCTAGGCCCAGGCGGCTAGTAGCAGTCTACCTCGCGCATAACTTATCGCTTGTTTCCTTCCACTACAGCAGCCGTATTTATCCTTTCTTCACCTATTGTTATCTTCTGAACTTATTTATAACTTATTTGTACTCATAGACTTTCTTGACACTCTTAGAATGCTCTGATTTTAATTATGGAACTCAGTAGAGACCATGGTACTCATGTGTGTAGTTATGGCCTGTAGTACAGTAGGCCGGTTGTGGACTTATTTATATATATATTTATATATTTGAGGTATTAATGTTAATGCTGGCGTTTGATTATCTACTTTTAAGGTGAGGTTCCATTGGATATTTTCTAGGGATTGTCCAGTGGGACTTCACTAGGCGGGACCATTTGGGAGGTCCTAGGAGGGTTCCCGGGGCGGGTCCTGTCATTCGACCTTTAGCGACGCTCTAGACTTGCATGCCTGTTTTTAGTGACGCTTTTATTTAAATATAGAGCGACGCAAAACAATGAGTCGCTAAAGGTTAAACATATATGAAATTAGCGACACGTAGTTATAAGCAAACAGCGACGTATAACTACACATGTCGCTAAAAATTCTACAATTTAGCGACGAATATGTTTACATAAATAGCGGCGAATTATAATAAGTCACTAAAATTTCTAACAATTAGCGACGCATAATGTAACACCCCGTCCCGAATCGCACCGGAATCCGTGCACGTTGACCGAGGTTGACCGTTGACCGTTGACCGAAGGGGTAAAAAGTTGACTTTTTGACTTGGTGGGAATTTCGAGTTGACCAGGGTACCGTGGCGAAGTGCACGATGCCCCGAGTTCGTAGACTGGTAGCACGTCGAAAACGGAGCTACGGTTTGAAAGTTATGGACGAAACAAGTTGCAGTCCAAACTGTCCAGGGGGTATCGGAGTTGACTTTTTGTTTATGGGGAATTGAGCTTTGACTCGTGTGTGGTTGTGAAGTGCTCGTCGATACGCGTTCACAGACTAGCGGCACGCTCAAAACGGACATCCGGTTAAAAAGTTATGGACGTTTGAAGTTTACCGGATACCGTATTATTTTAATGTTTTTGGGTCGGTGAACAGTGAAACACCACGTGTCAGCTTCTGATTGGTCCACGTGGTATGAACAGTGTCACACAAGGGTTTTATTTGGTAAAACTCTCGGGGAAGAGAGAGAAAGAGAGAGAGGAGAGAGAAAGAGAGAGAGAGAGGACCGCCGGCCACCGGAATTTTTGCACTGTTCCGGCCGAGTTACTGTACACGCACCGGCCAGCCAGATTGCCCTCCTCATTTCCGGCAAAACCTCCAAATTTCACAGTGAACGGCCGCCGGACGCGCCCGGATCGAAGCTCCGAAGTTCGGCGGCGAGTTTTTCCCCTCCACCGCCGGCCACCGCAAATCGACCCTTTTTCGGCCATTTTCTGGCCACACGCGCCAGCTAGCCTTGATCCTCTCCTCAAGTCCGGCCGACCCACCAAAAATCACGGCCATCGGACCACCGACGCACCGGGATCGGAGCGTTTTCCGGTGAGGGGCCGGAAATCTTCAAACGGTGATTTCTCCGCCGTCCGACCTCCGTTTTGCTCACCGCCGGTCCCGTTGGGTTGCTCTCCTCGAGATCTACAAGTCTGCAAAATTTCACAGCCAACGGCCACCGCACGCGCCGCCGCCGGCGACGGTTGCCCGTGACCGCGGCGGCTCGCCGGAAAGTACTGTTCCGGCGAGTACCCAGTTTTCCGGCCGGCTCCAGTCCGCTGTGTTCGACCTCCTGAACCTGAATCCGGCATCCGTTTCCGCCAATTCGCGACGGTTTGGGAGAATTGCGGAGCCAAAACCCGAAAAGCTTCCCGGCGAAATTCAAACCCCGTCGGGTACGATCATCGGAAATTGAGACCGAATCTGTGATCAGCATCACTCGAGCTTCGATTCGGTATATAACTCGTAAATTCTAGGTGTCGTTTGTGTTTTGACCCCCTGGGTACCAGGTATTATTTACCCGAATAAAATATTAATTTATTTGACTGTGTGTGAATTTTGTTCTAGGAGCACCGGTGAGTCGTAGAATTGATCCCGTAGTGGATCATGGTTTAATTGCATGCTCCAAGTGAGTGACCCACCTTCAAATTTATTTTGGGGAATTTAATTGGTGAATATATTATGTGTGATTTAAATATTTGGAAATTAATTTCTATGTGCCAAATATTTATTGGATTTGTTGTGGAATTATTTATGAATTTATTGGATTTAAGAAAATGTGCATTTTACAAATTTATGCCATGTGAAATTATTTTATGGTTTTGAGGATTTTGAAATTGGTGTGGTTTTAATGGTAAATTGGGCACGATTTGATTTTCAAATATTTCAAAGAAAATATTTGGTTATGTTGGTGGTTTCAATTTTTATAAAATATGCCCATGGAATATTATGAGATTTGATTATTATATTTCGAGAATTATTTATGATATTGGGAAAATGTGGATATTTGAATTTGTGGATTTGGGAGTTGGTGGATTTGAAAATCATGGAATTTATGGTATTGATTATAAAGAAATTACGGAGAATTTCCGGGTTCAAGTGGAGGGATTATGCCCGCTATGTTTATGAAAAATGTGAAATTTGTTATATACTTTAAATATGTGGATTTTATGATTTTTGGATGCACCGTGCACGTACTGGTGTTCTGTTTATATGTGATATGGTTAGTGTGCACACGGTTGTGATTAGCGTGCAGGTGGGTGTGATTAGCGCGCAGGTGATGTGATTAGCGCGCAGGTGGGTGTGTAGCGCGCGGTTGATATTATGAGGGTGTCCTGTGGATGCCATCGGAGAGGGTGGCCACCCCCCATGGCCGGGACACCAGGTTAGCAGTGGGGCGCCACGCGACCGTATGCCGGTTTCTCTCTATAACCTCCTGTCTGGCGGTACCTTGGGACGCTGGGTACTGTTGGCGCCACTGGTATATAGTGGGTGCATCAAATGATTTTCAGGACAGTGTTTTAAAAATAAAATGTTAAAGCTGTATTGGAACTAGAAATATAATTATTACTGTTTCTGGTATTTATTTATTTGATGTCTTGGTTTTCGAGGAATACGAATAAAGGGTTTTGTGAAAAGGTTTTAAAAGGGGAACTTTTCCAACTGAGAGAATTGTAAGGGTTTTGAGAGAAATTATTATTTCCAATTAATTATTATCTATCTACTTATTACTGTGATATTGTATTGTATAGTAGATAGGGTCACTCACTGAGATGATTAGCATCTCACACTCTTAAATTCCGTTCCTCTAGGTACCAGGTTGTCGGTGTTCATCCGGAGCGGACTTGATCTTCATCGCTGTTTTACTTCGTGAAGTACCCTGTTCTTCTTTTATTGCAGTTGTACTATTTCTTTCACTCTTGTTGTATTTTTTTGCACTGGATTACTGTATTTATTTTGAAGTGCTGAAATTTGTGGAACCAACTTGTAGTACTGTGGGAGGAATAAGGGGACAATTTTAGAAGTGTGTTTTCAGTGCAGGTAATTTTTGGTTAGTCCTACCCTTAAGGGAGGTGCTGCCGGATTTTCCGTTGGAAGGTTCGGTGGTATTTTCCTGGGATCAGGGCTTGTCTAGGGTTCCGAGGAAGGAATTCTGGACAGGTCCTGACACATAAAATGTGGAGTTGCTGTTTCTTCCATATTAGCGACGTATGAATTTACATAAAACAGCGATGCAGTATAGACATAAAAATTAGCAATGTAGAGAGTTAGAGTCGCGGATTTCTCTATGTTTAGGGTCACAAGTCTCTTTACATTTAGCGACTTGTTGTTGTACTGCATCACTATTTAGTCCACATTAGGTGACTTTTATTTCTGCGTCGCTGTTGGTATAATATTTTTAGCGACTCGACGTTTCGTGACTTTGTGAAATGCATCTTTGTTTATTGCATTTTACGCATTTAATTGTATCGCTAATCAGCAAGTTTCGCGTTGTGTATAATTTTGTTTATGTAAATTCAAAATTATTTAATAGGTTTGTTTTAGTCAAAAGGATGTGTTAATCTATGAGTAATGTTAGGGATATCAAATAAATATATCAAAATGAATATCAAAAATCACGTGTTAATATTTTATTAATTAACATATTGTTATAATCTAATTATAAACAAGTAAACATTTAAATAAATAAGTTCGATGAAATATAAACCAATTAAGTATTCAGGAAATTGATAACCATAAGCAAGTCACCATCCTTATTCAGAAAATTGATAGCAGATCCATTGGTTATTGTAGTGCGTATCCGTAAGTCATAATGATTATCTTGCTTTGGTTAATGTTAACAACTGTGATACTTATTTTTTTAAAGAAAAACTTATGTACAAGTATTATGTTTTGTTTTGATATAAAAATAAATAAATAAAATGATGGATCGAAGGAGGTTTTTCTGTTTTGGACAGTTCATCTATTATACATATGCATCTTTAAAAAAAAACATGGAAGTCGATATAAATTGTTTTCTTCCTCTTGGACGGTTAATATTTATTAGACATATGCATCTAAACCTGTTATAAAAAAACTTTATCGATATAAATTTAAGCCATGGATATATTTATTTAAATGTGTGAATGAAATATCATTACATCTCTTATGTAATTTAATGAAGTAAATAATTCAATGTTCAAATAACAGCTGAGGGGGGTTTTAAATAGAAAGATCACAGAAATAAATACTAGTTAATTAATTACGCACATTAAATTTATACATAAGTTAAAGAAGCAGAAAAGTACTAAACATTCCGCACCATTTTTTATTTAAACAAGAGTCATACATAGTAGTACCCAATTTATGTAGTACAGGATATATATATTCCAGGGTACAAATTACTCATCCATACGAAGTCGGTAATGGTGCATGGATTATGCATTCTGATACATAAATTTAGTCCGTAATGGCAAATACTTAGTTACCGAATTAACATATTCGAGAATAATGGAGGAAGAGTAATTAGTCATACGATCATATAACCTATTCCACACATTTATACCTCCAAATTTTGGCGACGTAGTTATCACCGAGAGAATTTTATCATTCAGCACTTCTACCGGGATGTAGCCGCCGAGTGGGGAATTATCAGTTTCATTGGAAGCCGGTATCCCTATAAACAGCTTATTCCCTTCATGAAGCGACACAATCCATTCATACAATGAGAGGTAAAAAGCATCATGACCTGCGGCTGTGTCATGACCTGCAGCTGTGTCTGTATTATACTGGCATGAAGTATCGTTGTAGAACTTAACCCAAATGAAGTCGAAAAGCCCCGTCTGAACGGCTGTCCAAAGATAAGCATCGCTGTTATTAAAAGAAGAACACTTAGGAGCTGCAGATAAATAGTAAGTATTTGTTCCTTGTTTGGTTAAGTCCTTCAATATTTGTGCGAGAACTTCATATTCTATTGGGGAACCAAGCTGTATGTCCAAATCTACGCCGTCCAATACTGCATCTCCGAAAATACGCTCAGCGTATCCGGCGTCATCACCTTCCAGGACAGCATTCCACAGTTGATGTGCAACCCTGTCAGCATCTCCATCACTTGCCAAATGATATTCTCCAGAAGGTCCTCCAAGAGAGACGAGGATCTTAACGCCCTGGCTCTGACAAGTCTTTATTTCTTCGCCGAGAAGGGTGTAATTAACGCCGTGACCAGGAAGGCTGAGTCCCAGCGTTTGGCCTTCGCCAAAAACGTTAACATAGGCTATGTTTATGAAAGAATACAAGCCGGTAGCACAGGCTACGGCTAGAGTTCCTTCGGTCTCGTTGGTATATTGACCCCAGTAGGTGGCTATGCCATCTACTGCGGCCTCTGAGTTTTGGATTATTAAGGCCGAGCTTAGGATCAAGAAAGCCACAACAAGTTTGGCTTGTGGAACCATTTTTCTTTTTTTTTGAATTCTATTTGTGGATCTTTGTATGATGGATGGATATGGGGAATTGGGATGTGTTATTTGCCAAGGGGGTGACACATCCTTTTTATACAGGTTTTGAAAGTGCCATGATTAGAAATATTATTAAACTTTAGTGGTGGAAATGGAGGTGGATGGTTAATTCATGTATGTAGAGATTGAAAAACTCTACAAAGGATAAATAAATAAATAAATGAACATGCTTAAATCGTTGGAGTTGATAAATACATAAACACAAAGTGACCCTTAAATGTTTTTTTTGGCGAAAAAAGTGGTACTTAAATTATTGTACTACGTTTATTAAAAAAATTTATTGCACTATAAATATTATTTTAGTATCTTCTTTTGTTTTGGAAGGTTAATCTAATATCTTCAATAGCGTATACTATGTTCTATGAGTCGTTTTTTCCTTTCTACTATTTATCATTTTTTTATTTGTAATATTCTTTACTATTTATTGGAGAAAAAGTATATAAAAAAATAATAATGCACTTGTGAATTGCTTAAGCTTTTGGAAGAATTGATAATTCAAATTAATATGAGTTAAATATGTTTGATGCTTAATGTTGTAAGTTTAAAACTCAACAACTCTCTTACATGTAAAGAGTTTTGTTAGATAAATTTAAATTTTTGAAAAAAGAGGTATTCAACTCCATTATTATCATAAATAAAGAAAAGAAAAATATAACACGAAACAATGTTCTTATCAACAAAATGTTATTTTATGATAAGCTAAATGTGCATGTCTTAAAGCCGTGTCACCATATAGCCAAGCCATGTCACCGTATAGCCATGTGATCATACAACCAAGATCAGCAAGAGTTTGCTTTAGATAAGACAACTCCAAGTGTTGAAAGGTATCATATCAGAATGAATAGGTAAGATCTAACCTTCAATCTAACCTTTTTATTCTTGATTTAATTTTTTAATTATTATTATTTTTTTGGATCAATACTTATTATAGTTGTGATAAAAATAAAATTTGTGTTAAATATTTAATAATATATGTTACATATCCTAATAAAAATAATAATATTACAAGTAAAGAGATGATCATAAATAATGTACTTTTTAGTCATTGTATATTATAACAGCAATTAAATATCATTATTTACCAAACACTCAAATATTAATTTTGAAATCTTACAATAATTATGAAGTAATAATTTATCAAGTACTTAATTGATTCTAATTGCAGTTGATTTTTTCAGCAGCAGTACAATTAAATTTGATTTTCTTATAAGCTATTGCAATACCAAACTAAAAGCCTAAAAATGCAGAAATGGCTTTAGTAACGTTAAGTATTTTTCTTTTCTTTTCATTTTTTTTTTTTTTTCACTTGCACAATATCAGCAACTACATCCATATAATATATATACAAGGGCTAGTTAGTCTAACACTATAATTAATAACATATTTATTTCACTTTAAAGGACGTACTAAGCTTTGTGCTTTGATAAACTCATTCTTTCTCCATTTTATTTTTGTCAAATTAATTCTTTTGTTTTTTGCTAAAGACAATAAATATATATTTTATTAAATATCTATATTACTTTTAGTATATGTTGAGCATTACAGACATTACAAGGTTACATCAGAAGTTTAACTACTGCACCTTTGAATTTTTGAAGACTTGTTGTATTTATGGAGAAAAAAGTAATATAAAAAGGGACATATCTTTTTTTTAAGGATAATGCAATATGTGTGCCTCGATCAACTTACATAGATATAATAATTATTTAATTGCTTATATACTTATAGTTATTAATATTTAGTGTTTGCAAAATTTATTTAAGGATTGATTGCATATTGATGCTATGAAGTTTTAGGGTTGTGCTTTTTAAATTTATTGCGCATTGCTACCTTAAAATTTATTTAGTAGTGTTTTCTAAAGTTATTTAAGGGTTGTACTTAACCTAATTAATAATAGTAATATCAATGAATTGCAGTAGCTGAGTGTTAATGGTATGTTGCACAAGTAAAACGAGCAAAGAAATGGGTTCCATGGAGGTGGAAATTGAGGAAGGCTACAAAGGGATAAAATTAAAAAAAAAAAAAAACAAAAAAAAAAAAACAAAAAAGCTTAAATTGTTGGACTTCTTAATCATTGTACTATCAATAATATTTAATATCCAATCAGTAAAAGACATCCCATTTGTAATTTTAAAATTATAAAAATCTTGTTTTCATCAATTATTTTGCCGTTAACAAGAAAAATAATAATAAAAATATATTTAAAAAAGGAAAATGAAATAATAAAATAATTTCCGTCATCATTGTTACCCTTTTATAAAGGGTGGTTCTGAGTGCCAAGCTTAAGAGAATCTATATAATAGTAATAGTAATAATAACAATAATAATATATGGATATCATGCAATATTATTAATTGTAATACTAGCTTTAAAGAGAAGGAACACTACACGTGGGCGGAATTGGAGAAATACGTGGATCCGTGGATGTGGACTTGTGGAGATTGAGAAAAGCCTATGAAGCGGTAAAAGAACATATTTATACAGAAAAGAACGGTAATTATTGACATTCATTACTTTATCATAACATATTTATACAGAAAAGAACGGTGATTATTGACATTCATTACTTTACTATGATACTGAGATTGATTATTTTTCAATGACACTGACATTGATGATTGATATTGATTAATTCTAATATGAGTAATAGTATATATATTAAAATAAAATATTTATCAAAATCATTTGTCATTTATATTAAAATGTAGAATATTTTAATAATTTTAATATTATTAGTTGATAAAAATATAAGGATCTATATATATATATATATATATAAATATAATTAACATCATTCGTATCTCCTTCAAAGATATAAATGAATATTTTTTAACTTAAGTAATAGGTGTGGTTGCAATGTAGCAAATTTCAGACCACGTCAATGAACTTTTTTATTTATTTATTCTTTCACAAAATTCAGACAAAGTAAATGATATTTTTCATTTTTTAATTTATTTTTACCATTAAATATGCAAGAATATTTCCTAAATTCCTATAAACTGAAAGGCATTAATTAAATATATTGAAAAAAAAATGTAATAAACTCTTTCATAATAAAGTACAATTCCAATTTCAAAGCTTAGTGCCTTCACATCAAAGCAATATAATTGTAACGATTAGTGTGAGTGGATGTAAAAGATATTGGCAAGCTATCTAATATTTAATCTTATAATATTTGAGTATGGAATAGGGATGATTTAAATATAATAATAGTCATTCTCATAATGTCAAAACTTTTTAGAGAGGCTTCAGAGTTTGAAAAAACTTTGTAGATAAACATACTCTAACCAAAAGGATGGGTGATCTATTACGAAACTTTGAATAAGAAACTTCATACCAAGTGTGTGGCTAAATTGTCGACAATATTGGTAGAGGGCAACAAGTTCGCCAGTGGAGACTAGCAGTTAAAAATGGTATAAGAGTCTGTATCCTACAGAATGTATGCTAGTGAGGATGCTAGACCCTCAAGGGGTGGATTGTGACAACCAATGTCAACGGATGCACAAGGCATTTGTAGGCAATCTAATGCCCAATTCCATATCTTTCAATGTGGAATAGGAGATTGTTCAAATATAACTATAGTTACTTTCACAACACTAAAGTGTTTTTAGAACAGTTGATTTTAGGATTCGAACGAAATTAGCAGGAGGATGAGTGGCATCCTACGAAGCTCTAAACAAAAAATCATATATCTAGATAACCTCCTAAAAAGTTTTGAATAAAAAACCTCATATCTTGCTTTACACAATTCTGCTTCTTGTTCTTGTTCTTGTTCTTTATTTATTTATCATTATTATAATTACTATTATTGACCTTTTTTTTGGGGGAGGAATCTGTAACTATTCTTACATAGGGCATTTAATTTTTCTTTTATTTTTTTACACATTGCCCCAAAACAATTGCAGGAAAATGTAAAAGCCGTGCTTCTTGTTCATGTTAATTTTCTTTTCGTTTTCCTGCACCATCGGCCATCTTCTTTTTTTTTTTTTTTTACAAAAAAAAAGGTCATTCTTCAATGCTTCATCAATCATCACCAAATTAAAGTTAGAAATGAGGAAAAGCAAAAGAAATTGAGGATATATATATATATATATATATATGTATATATATGTTAATATTTTATTATTTTATTATTTTAAATGAGCATATTACATTGTTTATATGTTCGTCGAAAGAGCACAACGCATCCTTGAAGCGAGCGAATAAAAAAAAAAAACAAAAAAATGTACAACGTGTGTGACTGCTGAGAGAGGCCAACTCAGTCCTGGACAGATTTCATTGGGTTTGCTGAATGAGCCTGCATGATGATGACACATCCTCACGATATTGTGTTTAATTATCTCTTGATTCTTAAGGTGTGGGCCCAAAATAAGGAAAACTGGGCTCCAGATTCAATTTTCGGTCCAATAATTCAAAAAAAAAAAAAAACTTCACTAAATGATGATTAAATTCTATCCACGTGTTATGTTTTGTTACCCAATTTGCTCTTATCCTCAAAATTGTAGTACGCACTCACCATTTTGTCTCCTCTTGTTTTTTTTCTTCCATTACTATTTCTGTACCTCTTATCACTCTTGAACACCTTAGATTTAATTACAAGACTCAAGATGCATTTTGACATCTAATGGCTGGGAAATCCTACTTCAGTGATGCAAGGAAGCTCATGCAATTTTGCATAGATCTTTGACAGCAAAGAGTTTTGGATATTTGTAGTTTTTTTTATATTATATATTTATATATATATTTGGAATAATAGATTTATATAATATATATATATATATATATTTGGAATAGTAAAATTGAATTCGGATCATTATACAGAAAAATAATGAGTTTTAATACTGAATTGTCTTTGTGAAAATTAAATTGTTTTGATATTAATCTATATTTGTCAAAAGGACGTACTTAATTAATCTATTAATTATGTTTGTTATTTTGCCATCTAAAAAATTAATCTATCTTCAGTTGAATAGTTAATCTATTATACATTTGCATCTAATCATGTTTTTCCCTCGTTAATCAAAGTCGTTTGTGAATCATGAATCACTTATATTCTTATCTAATATGAATGAAACAAATAATTTAATATTGTTCTATAAATTGTCATTATTCCAATAATGTATCACATATAAGCCTATCAACGGAAGAGAGAGAGAATTTGAACCTTACACATGCATAAAGGCAATTCAATGCAAATAACAACACAAACAACAAAATTCAAATTCAAATTGGGAGTAAGGATCGTACTTGGCATCTCTTGGACACTATTAGATATAATGTTAAATCAGTTAGTAGAAAGTGGGACCAACAATATATATCAATCATATTTTTCAAAAATTATGGTGTTGTGTTAATGATGAAAAAGAATAATATATATCAATAATGTTACATGCTTTTTACATGATAGCTATAATTCACCTCATATGCAAGATGCAATGCACATGAGTTTCCCTTTTTCATTTTTCCAATTTATATATCCATCTCGGAACAATTAAAGTTGTATTTTATGTATTTATATGGGTTTGTGGAAATTATGAATTTTATTTGATAATTATTTGAAAGGATTTACGTGTTTTAATTTGATATTAACATTATCCTTATTTATAAAATATATATTTTTACACAATATATGGCTGGTGTAGTGTAACAAGCCACATGATCTTACCATCAATTTATCAAAATAATAATAATAATAATAATAATAATAATAATAATAATAGTAAATCTTATCATCAAACAAAATTATCACCACCACACGTGAACATCATAAATTAGATCCATAATATATATTTAATTAATTTGGCACAAGTTTATTCCACAAAAATATTAAAATAAACATTTCTCACCAAATTTTATTTAAAAAAGAGTGATACACAGTAGTACCCGCTTTATTTGATACTATTTTAGGGTACAAGTCACTCATCCATACATAAACGGTTGGTAATGGTGGATTATTATTCAGACATACGCATAGACGGTAATAGTAGATTTGCATTCTTAATATAGGGGTAAATGATGGGACTGTATCCATTCAGAACATCATAGTACCTGGACCATAACATCACACCTCCATACTTTGGCGAATTTTTTATCTCCGGAAGAACTTGATTGATCAGCACATCAGGCGGGATGTACCCGCTTCCAGCAGCAGCGGGGGACGCCGGTAATCCCACAAACAGCTTCTCTTTAGCCTTAAGCAACGGAGTCCATTCATTGTTCCATGAATTTAAAAGCTTCCTTACATCACCATCAGTACTATTATACTGACATGAAGGATTGTTATAGAACTGAACCCAAACAAAGTCGAAAAGGCCCGTTTTAATGGCTGCATCAAGATAATGATCAGGATAGTAACACTGAGGAGCTGCTGCCAAATAGTAGGTTTTTATTGTTTGCTGGTCATATAATTCCTTCAAGTAATATGTAAGATTGTCGTAATATAGGTTGGATCCACCCTCGATGTCGAAATCTACACCGTCCAAGACAGCATCTCCAAAAGGACGTGTAGCAGATGAGTTGGAACCACCCAAGTAGGAATCCCAAATTTGGTTTGCAACATTTTTGGCATCCTCAGCAGATGTTAGATAATAGCTTCCAACAGATCCTCCGATGGAAAGGAGGACCTTAATGCCCTTGCTCTGACAAGTCTTTATTTCTGGCCCAAATTGGGTGCAATCAGGTGGATTGCAGTGACCTGCGAGGTTGAGTACTAGGTCTCGGCCACCGCCAAATTGGATAAGAAAGGCAATGTTTACGTAAGCATAGAGATCAGTATTGCAGGCTTCGGCTAGAGTTCCTTCGTAGCCGTTTTGACCCCAGTAGATGGCTATGCCACCTTCGCCAGCCTCAGAGATTTGGATTAAGGCCGAGTATAGGATCAGGCAAGCCAGTAGAAGAAATTTGGCTTGAAGAGCCATTTTTTCACTACAAATATTATCAATACGATGACTCCAACGATATGTGAATCAAAGGGATGGTATGCTATTTGGCGAGGGTTGGCGTCCATTTTTATAGTGAGGTTTTGAGTGCCAAATTGTAATATTATTGAATTCTAGTTCTCATTTAGTAGTCCTCCGGGTGGATCCATGGATGTGGAGATTTGAGGAAGGCTACAAAGAGATAAAATAAAACACACGCTTAAATCGTTAAAATAATAATAACGCATTTTTCAATTGTTTAAGCTTTTCAGAAAAGTAATAATTTAAATTGATATAAATTAAAGATGCTTGATGTTGTAGGTTTAAAACTTAAACAACTCTCTTATATGTAAAGGATTTTATTAGACAAATTTCAATTTTTGGAAGAAATGATAATTCAACTTTATTTTTGTCAAGAGGGAAGAAAAGGAAAACATAACTAGAAACAATGTTTCTATCATCAGACTGTCATTTTATACTAGGGTCCAAAAAAGTGAAAATAAAAGGAAAACTAACAGGAACAACCAAAAAAACAAAGATCCAATATTGGTTGAAAGTTCTGGATTCTCATTATACACCTTTAGCAGCGGAGTTGGCTAGATTTCATGATCTGTTTTGCTAAGGAGCTGGGATTTGATAATTATATTTTGGTGTCCGATTCTATAAGGTTTTAATTTCTAGTATTCGGGATGGCTTTCTTTACCATTGAGATGAATTGTTTCTTGATTGAAAGGATAAGAGCATTTCTTCAGGTGGAGGCTTCTATTTCTTGTTTATTTAAACCAAGAGAAAGCTAATACAGCAGCCCATCCTTTGGCTAGATTTGCTTTTATCTTGTAATGATCATGTGATTTGGGTGGAGGACGATCCATCATGGCCCTCTGATACTCTGTTACAAGATGTAATTCCGATTTCTAGTTAATGAAAGTTTATCTAATTTCGAAAAAAGAAAAATAAAATAAAGTGAAATCTCTGACAATATATATACATATATATCTTTAAATGCACAATACACATCAACGGCATGTTTGTCTCGCTCTAGAAGAAATTGAATTGTTTAACATATTCAAGCAAACCGTACCTAACGCAGTGATGAATTATCCTCAAGGTCCGTAACCATGTAGGTTATTAGAGATTCAAAAAAAAAAAAAAAAAAAGAAGTGTAGGTAAAATGTGGAATGTGTATTTCTCGAAGCTTTATTAGACATTATAATTTTTTAAAATAAATTAGTCAAATAAATAAATAAATATTGTTTTGGCTGCAACTGTAGGCAACAGATATATTATAACGTATATTAACGTTTTTCATAGTTGATTTTTAGTCAAAATTGGTTTCCTATTTTTTTAACTTTTTCATCTCACCAAAGTTTCATTTGGGATTAATTTTGGAATTCCAAAACTGATTAATAAAGAACCTAAAGCAATTTTATGTGTTTGATAACATTTAAAAATTTAAATTTTACAAGAATGTATAGTTTTTAGTAACTGTTTTTAAGAAGTAGCAAAACAAAAAAAAAAAAAAAAAAAAAGGCTTTTGAAATTCTGATTTTAGCTTCTCAAATTATTTATAATTAATACACCAATTTTAATTATTAAAGAAGTTAATATCATTTTTGTCATAGATCTATTAGTATTGTACTAAACAAAGTTATAAATCTATTCAATGCAGATGGATTCATGTTAAAAAATAATCTTCCATTTTTCTTTCTTTCATTTTTTTTTTTTTTGGCGCCATGGACAGATCACAATAAATAGGTATGATTTAACCTACGATGTAACCTTTTTATTCTTGATTTGTTTTTTTAATTTATTATTTTTTTTGGATCAATACTTATAATAGTTGTGATGAAAATAAAATTTGTGTTAAATATTTAGTAATATATGTTACATATACTAATAAAAATAATAAAATTACAAGTAAAGAGATGATGATAAGTAATGTACTTTTTAGTCATTATATATTGTAACAGCAATTAAATATCATTATTTATCAAAAACACTCAAATATTAATTTTGAATTTTACAATAATTATGAAGTAATAGCTTACCAAGTACTTAATTGACTCTGACTGTAGCTAATTTTTTCTATAGTACAGTTAAATTTGATTTTCTTATAAGCTATTACAATTCCAAACTAAAAGCCTGAAAATGCTAAAATGGCTTTAGCAACGTTAAGTATTTTCTTTTTTCTTTTTTCTGAAGGGTCAAGTTGTTCTGTTTTTTTTTTTTTCACTTGCACAATATCAGCAACTACATCCATATAATATATATACAAGGGCTAGTTAGTCTAACACTATAATTAATAACATATTTATTTCACTTTTAAAGGACGTACTAAACTTTGTGCTTTGATAAACTCATTCTTTCTCCATTTTATTTTTGTCAAATTAATTCTTTTGTTTTTTGCTAAAGACAATAAATATATATTTTATTAAATATCTATATTACTCTTTTCTATATTACTCTTAGTATATGTTGAGCATTACAGGCATTCAACAAGGTTACATCAGAAGTTTTACTACTATACCTTAGAATTTTCGAAGACTTGTTGTATTTATGGAGAAAGACATGTTCAAATATCTAATTTAAAAGGGGACATATCTTTTTTTTAAGGCTAATGCAGTATGTGTGCCTCGATAAACTTATATAGACTACAATAATTATTTATTGCTTATATACTTATAGTTATTAATATTTACTGGTTGCAAAATTTTATTTAAGGATTGGTTGCATATTGATGCTGCGAAGTTTTAGGGTTGTGATTTTTAAATTTATCGCACATTGCTAGCTTAAAATTTATTTAGTAGTGTTTTCTAAAGTTATTTAAGGGTTGTACTTAACCCAATTAATAATAGTGATATCAATGAATTGTAGTAGCTGGGTGTTAATGGTATGGTGCACAACTAAAACGAGCATAGAAATGGGTTCCATGGAGGTGGAAATTGAGGAAGGCTACAAAGGGATAAAATTGAAAAAAAAAAAAAAGCTTAAATTGTCAAATTGTTGGACTTCTTAATCATTGTACTATCAATAATATTTAATATCCAATCAGTAAAAGACATCCCATTTGTAATTTTAAAATGATAAAAATCTTATTTTCATCAATTATTTTGCCGTTAACAAGAAAAATAATAATAAAAAATAATAAAAAAATATTTAAAAAAGGAAAATGAAATAATAAAATAATTTCCGTTCATTGTTACCCTTTTATAAAGGGAGGTTTTGAGTGCCAAGCTTAAGAGAATCTATATAATAGTAATAGTAATAATAACAATAATAATATATGGATCTCATGCAATATTACACTACTAAAAAAATCATTTTCAGTGACCACCTTTTTGGTTGCTAAATATTGACTTTTTGATCTCTAAAGTAAATTAGCAACCAAAAAACAATGATCACTGGGTGGTCGCTTAAACGTTGTATCGGATTATTTTTAGTAACTAAACGTTTTGGTCATTAAAACTCTGAATTTTGGCGACCAACTTTTGAATTTTTAGGTACCAAGTTTTAGTCCCTAAAAGTCAGAAAAAATCACCAATTTCATCAAAATTTGGTATCCTAAAGTCATATTAGTGACCAATATCATAGTTATTAGCGACTATTAATATGGTCACCGACAAGTAAGATTTTGGAACCAAATACTTTGGTCACTAAAAACTGTTGACAGTGACCAAGATCTTGATCACTTATGGTCATTACGTATTTTGAAATATATTTAATCACCAAATATTGGTCAGTGGTGCTATATATTCAACAACCAGTCTATTGTCATTGAACACTCCTATATTTAGCAACCAATGTAGACTTTTAGCAACCAAAAGTTGATCGCTAAAAGCCAATTAATTTAGTTGTTTATATTTTTTAAAATAAATTTATTAATTTCTATTGGTGCAAAAGTACACAATATATAAAAGCAAATTAAAAAAATTTTATAATACCCAAATTGTAAATATTATTTATAAAATAATAATGTCATTACATACATATAATAGTCATTGCACAATTAAAACGATGATTCAAATGTGTACAATATAAGAAAATAAAATATATAAACAAGTGCAACTAACAATAACAACGGTGCTGGTGGACAATGGTGCAAGTGGGAGGCGAATGTTGCATTGAACTTGTTGCATCAAACATGGTCTTGGTCTTTAGAAAATTGAAATCTGAAAAAATAGAATAACTAATATCAAATGAAAACCAACCGACTATAACAATTTGCTAAAATAACTTCAAGATAAAATTCTAGGTGCAACTTAACCTATATGGAATTTTAAAACCAACCAAATGCTACATTTGAACAAAAATCTTCCATGTAAGGTTGAACTAAAAAAACATAACGTATGCCTTAGTAACAATGAAAACCAATCTACAACAGGAAGGACCAGAGGAAAAGTTGTAATCTCTCCTATCCCTTCACAGCGTCTTCCTATATTGCTCAAGTTAGAGACATAGTTTACAATATTTTGGCAATGTAATGAGTGGCTTGGGAAGGCTATTGCAGCTTTCCTCTTTTGGCTGATAACAAAGATTATTATGGCAAGAAAAGCAAGGATTAATATGCAAAGAAACAAACATAACACCATGATAGCAAGAAAAAACTGCATTACAGATAATTTCCTGATTATGCTTCTTTAACAATTTCTACTTATACAATCGTGTCATTCATGAGAAATTACACTTCATTGGGTTTGGTTTTTTAAGATCTTTAATAAAAGAGTTCAAACTCATTTAGAAGGTTCATTTAAGCCTCAAAAGCCAAAAGCAGTATATCAAAATTTGAGACAAACAGGGCATTGAAATGCAAAGATAAATGGTCTTTTTCATGGATGACATTTTGCTCCATATTCTGGTAGTGGTGAAGTTTTTAAATTGATAAAGTTGGATTTATACATTTTTAAAAAAAAAAATTTCAGATAATTTCTTATAAGATTTAGTTTCAAATTACCCCTAAATTGTTTAATATGCAGCATGCAGATATAGTGATGATGGGCGTGGGTGCTAATGCCCACTACATATATAAAATTTCAGTGCTAATGTTTTAAACCAAGTGATGAACGCTAAGGTGCCATAATGTAATATACCACCTAAAAAGATCTAAAATAAATAGATGGTAAAAAAAGTATTTACCTAAAAGTTGGAGTTTAGATCAAATGTCTAACCAAATATATAATGACTTATATGTGGATGAGAATAAAAAACTATCAAATAAATCATGTAGAGAATCATAATCCTTTCACCTACAAAACTGAGATTGAATACAAAAAAAGTAAAAAAAGCAGCTTGACCATACGTATCTGTTTGTCTGCTGAAACAAAAATATAAAAACATTTCAATCATTGCAACACTTAAATAACATAATGCAGAATCCAGATTATGTATTTTCTAATTAAAATAAACAAGTGGAAGAGGAGAATTATCAAATGTTAACATCACTTTAACAAAATTTCATTTTCTTACCTCACAAAACTGTAACAAATAAACATCTGTAAACATTATTTGCAAAAATTCAGATAGAGCCAATGACATATCACATTCAACTGTTCCATTACATGGTTCATCATGTTCAATTCATCGGAGGAAGTAGCAATTGATGCTATCCAAATTTCCAAGTTTAAGCTTGATTCCAACCTGTCTCCCCTTATTCCATCCAAAGCTCTTTTCAAACTCACTGCCATTAAATCCTTACAGTCATCCAAAGTTCTTTTTGGCATATTATGATATGCCTAGGAGCTAATTATTTCAAAAATAATAATAATAATAATAACTAAAAATAGATGTAGCAGAAGAAAGAGGGAGGAAGAATAAATAAAGGGGGGTAAAGGCAAGGTAGAAGGGGAAGACAAGAGCAAGAGGAGAGATAAGAAGCGGAAGCAGAAGAGTCAAAGGAAAAGAACAAGAGCAGAGGGGGTCCAACTAAAGATGGTTCAACTCTCAACTATCTCGACAAAACAAGTTTCATCACCAAACCATTTGCAACAAATTGTGATATAAAACCATTATAAATGCAAAAACATACTCAGCAGTATTTGAAGCAGCTGTGGTGCTCTAGGGGGGCCTGCGCAATAATACATATCTCAGATATAATATTAGCTACTCCAAAGACCATATACAAATTGGAAAAGAGAAAAAGAAAAACACAATTGAAAAGGTGGTTTTCAAGTAAACTCACGGTGCTTCAACACATGTGTCAAGTGCAACCATAGAATTTGAATTGGGCGGAGTTGTAAGTGTATTTGTAGGAGCAGGCTGTCAAATATAGGTACAATATAGTTAACACACATATAACATAAGAAATAGAAGATGATGCAATGGATATGTAAGAACAGTACCTGTGTGGATGATGCCCCTACTAAGCCTACCGTTTTACTCTGTAAAATTGCAAAGAGGAAGTAAGAAAATTTTCAAACAAAAGTGAAGAATAATGATTTTAGGAAAGGGCTTATGAAATATAGTCCACAGAAAAAAGTGAGGATTTCTCAAAAAACTTGTAAAAATATGGTTAATGTTTATAGTTAAGTTGTTCTCTTGGAGATTTAATTACACAATTGCACAAACAAATCATTTCATCATGGGGGGAAAAAATTGCAATTTTCGGTAAATTTTCTCAAGAAATATTACTCCAAAGTATTTTGTAAAGAATGTAGCAACATATGCAGAGTGCTCAAAGAAACATCAGAAACATATGCAAAATTCTCAAAGCAGCATCCGAAACAAACACAAGCAACTCAAAAATGGTTTCTATTAAGCTAGCCAACACAGAGTATTTCGTCCAACACATAAGCAACACATCAATGATAGGTAGACGGAAAAAATAGAAAACTTACCTTCCAAACTCGATGCTGTAGGTCTAGTTTAAGCCTCCGAAATTAAGACTTCTTCCTTGTGGATCAAAGCCCTAATTTTATAGATTGAAGCCCTAATTTTACAGATAAAGAAATCCCATGAAAACAAATCAAAGCCCTAATTTTGTACGTAAAGAAATCACATAAAAAACAAAGAAGAAAAATGCAGAAGAAGAAGAAGCTGGAAGATTGAAGATAAAGAAGAAGAATAAGAAGCTGGAAGATCGAAGGAAAAGAAGAAGAAAAGCGCAGAAGAAGAAGAAGAATGCAAAAGATGAAAGATCGAAGAAGAAAAACGCAAAAGAAGAAGAAGAACGTGGAAAAAGAAGATAGAAGATCGAAGGCCAAATATTTTAATTAATTAATGGGCCAAAACTCATAGGCGGCAATCTTCCCGCCAAAGGTCAAAATAAAATTTTGGTTTAAAAAAAGTCAAAATTAATCTAAAAATAAAAGTTTTATTATGTATAAAGTGAAAACATTTATAATTAATATTACAAATATCAAATTTCTTTTTTTTTATCTATGATATCTACAGTTACATATAGATACTATGGATTTTATTTCTAAATAAATTTTAAGAGTTTAGACTACTATAGAAGTGGATTGGATGAAAAATATAATTAGTTAACTTAAAATTAATCATTTTTATTAAAAAGGGTAAAATTAATCAATACATGTAAAGTTGCCAATGTATCAAATTATGTTGGCTTTATTAGTTAGTTACACACTGAAGAGAGATTATTGTAAATATAAAATTATCCGTGTATATCAACAAAATAATTAAGTATTATTTGATAATATTAAGAGCATCTTAAATTACTCTATCTATTTTTAGATTATTTTTAATATATCAAACTAGTCAAGCTGATGTGCCAAAAATAAATAGATACTGCTAAGTTGATCCCTATTTTTGGAGGCTTTGTCAATCATTATAAAGTTTTTTTTAAAAAAAAAAAATTAAAAAGTCAATATTCTTCAACAAAACGAAATACTTAATAAAATATATATAATTAATTAATAGCCATAAATATCATTTTACATATTACTGTAACACCCCGTCCCAAATCGCACCGGAATCCGTGCACGTTGACCGAGGTTGACTGTTGACCGTTGACCAAAGGGGTCAAAAGTTGACTTTTTGACTCGGTGAGAATTTTGAGTTGACTAGGTTACCGTGGCGAAGTGCACGATGCCACGAGTTCGTAGACTGGTAGCATGTCGAAAACGGAGCTACGGTTTGAAAGTTATGGGCAAAACAAGTTGAAGTGTAAACTGTCTAAAAGGTGCCGGGAGTTGACTTTTTCTTGTGATGTAATTGTGAGTTGACTCTTGTATGGTTGTAAAGTACTCGTCGATACGAGTTCATAGACTAGCGGCACGCTTAAATCGGACATCCGGTTAAAAAGTTATGGACGTTTGAAGTTTACCGGATACCGTATTATTTTAATGTTTTTGGGTCGTGAACAGTGAAATGCCACGTGTCAGCTTCTGAGTGGTCCACGTGGCATGAACAGTGTCATGCAGGGTTTTAATTTTGAAAAACTCTCGGGGAAGAGAGAGAAAGAGAGAGAAGAGAGAGAAAGAGAGAGAGGAGAGAGAAAGAGAGAGAGAGGACCCGCCGGCCGCCGGTCATTTTCACGTTTTTCCGGCCTAGTTACTGTACACGCGCCGGCCAGCCAGATTGCCCACCTCATTTCCGGCAAAACCTCCAAATTTCACGGCGAACGGCCGCCGGACGCGCCCGGATCGGACGTCCGAAGTTTGGCGGCGATTTTTCCCCTCCACCGCCGGCCACCGCGAATCGGCACTATTCCGGCCGATATACAGTACACGCGCCATACACCCAGCATCCTCTCCTCAAGTCCGGCCTACCCACCAAAAATCACGGCCATCGGACCACCGACGCGCCGGGATCGGAGCGTTTTCCGGCGAGGGGTCGAAAATCTTCAAACGGTGATTTCTCCGCCGTCCGACCTCCGTTTTGCTCACCGTCGGTCCCGTTGGATTGCTCTCCTCACGATCTACAAATCTGCAAAATTTCACAGCAAACGGCCACCGTCGGAAATTACTGTTCCGGCGACGGTTGCCGGTGACGTGGCGGCCGCCGGAAATCACTGTTCCGGCGAGTACCCCGAAAATTCCGGCCAGCTCCAGTCCGCAGTGTTCGACCTCCTGAACCCAAATCCGACTTCCGTTTCCACCAATTCGCGACGGTTTGGGAGAATTGCGGAGCCGAAACCCGAAAAGCTTCCCGATAAAATTCCGACCCCGTCGGGTACGATCATCGGAAATTAAGACCGGATCTGTGATTAGCATCACTCGAGCTTCGATTCGGTATATAATTCGTAAATTTTAGTTATCGTTTGGTGTTCGCTCCTCGGGTACCCATTTGGGGATTACCCGAATAAAATATTAATATTTGTGGTTTTGGTACTGTGGGTGTTTTAGGTGCACGTGCAAGTAGCGGAGTCGATCCTGCGGAGGATCTTGATTGAGATACGTGCACAAGGTGAGTGACCCACCTTCAAATTAATTTTGGGGAATTTAATTGATGAATATATTATGTGTGAATTAAATATTTGGAATTTAATTTCTATGTGCCAAATATTTATTGGATTTATTGTAGAATTATTTATGAATTTATTGGATTTAAGAAAATGCGAATTCTACAAATTTATGCCGTGTGGAATTATTTTATGGTTTTGAGGATTTTGAAATTGGTGTGGTTTTAATGGTAAATTGGGCACGATTTGATTTTCAAATATTTCAAGGAAAATATTTGGTTATGTTGGTGATTTCAATTTTTATGAAATATGCCCATAAAATATTATGGGATTTGATTATGATATTTCGAGAAATTATTTATGCTTGGAAAAAAAAAAATGTGGATATTTGAATTGATGGATTTGGGAGTTGGTGGATTTGAAAATCATGGAATTTATGGTATAGATTATAAGGAAATTGTGGAGAATTTCCCGGTTCAAGCGGATGGATTATGCCCGCTATGCTTATGAAAAATGTGAAAATTGTTTTATGATTTAAATTTATAGATTTTATAATTTTTAGATGCACCGTGCACGTACTGGTGTTCTGATTATGTGATATGGTATATGTGATATGGTTAGTGTGCACACGGTTGTGATTAGCGCGCAGGTGGGTGTGATTAGCGCGCAGGTGATGTGATTAGCGCGCAGGTGGGTGTGAGTAGCGCGCGGTTGATATTATGAGGGTGTCCTGTGGATGCCATCGGAGAGGGCGGCCACCCCCCTTTGGCCGGGACACCAGGTTAGCAGCGGCGCAGTGGGACGCCACGCGACCGTATGCCGGTTTCTTTCTATAACCTCCTGTCTGGCGGTACCTTGGGACGCTGGGTACTGTTGGCGCCACTGGTATATAGTGGGTGCATCAAATGATTTTCAGAACTGTGTTTTAAAAATAAAATGTTTGGAAACTGAATTAGAATTAAAAATATAATTGTTACCGCTTCTGGTATTTAATTGATGTCTTGGTTTTCGGGAAATATGAATAAAGGGTTTTGTGAAAATGTTTTAAAAGGGGAACCTTTCCAACTGAGAGAATTGTAAGGGTTTTGAGAGACATTATTATTTCCAAATAATTATTATTTATATACCTATTACCGTGGTATGATAGTGTAGAGTAGTAGGGTCGCTCACTGAGATGATTAGCATCTCACACTCTTAAATTCCGTTCCTCTAGGTACCAGGTTGTCGGTGTTCATTCGGAACGGACTTGATCTTCATCGCTGTTTTACTTCGTGAAGTACCCTGTTCTTCTTTATTGCAGTTGTATTATTTCTTTCATTCTTGTTGTATTTATTATGCACTGGATTACTGTATTTATTTTGAAGTGCTCAAATTTGTGGAACCAATTTGTAGTATTGTGGGAGGAATAAGGGGATATTTTTGAAGTGTGTTTTCAGTGCAGGTAAATTTGTGGTAAGTAAATCCCTTAGGGGAGGCTCTGCCGGATTTTCCGTTGGAGGGTTCGGTAGGGTTTCCCTGGGATCAGGGCTGTCTAGGGTTCCGGGGAAGGAATTCTGGACGGGTCCTGACATTACTATCGAAGAATAATTTTAAAATTGACTTTACATTTATGCCATCTAGCTTTAGAGTATGTCAATTTTTATACCACATAAGTAGCACTTCACATTTTCCATTGAAGATGTTCTAAATATAAAAAAACATGTATCTTAAAAAAAAAAGGAACACTACATATGTATATACATATATATATATATACATAAGTTTATAATTTTATCAGTATTGCTACGATATCAAAATGTTAACAAAAACAATTTAGCGAATGACACGTTTTAATATAATAATATTGTGACATATTTATATAATTTAAATATAAATAGTGATCCTTAAATATATAAGTGAATTTAAAAAATAAACTAATTAAATATTGTCATATGCCAAATCATTTGGTAAACACTTTATAGTCAAGTTAGATATTTTTTTAAAACTCTTAGATTTTTTATTCGAAAAAGAAAACACATAGATCCTTTCAAAATTTAATTTTTAAAAATAATAAATAGACTAATATAAATTTAGTAACATATTAAAACAATTTTTTTAAAAAAGAAAAAAAAAAGAAATTAAGAAAAAAAAAGGAATCCTTTAAAAATTCAATGAACTATATGTTTTTAAATATCAATAAATATTGGTTGTGGATAAATGAAGTTTTGATATAAGTCTACTTTTATAAAAATATTTTAACTCCTACAAATACATATTGTAAAAAAATATATATATTATAAAACACATATATACACTAATATATATATACATATATATATATTTTTTCCATAGACCATTAATTGTATAAAATGAGAATTTGAAGTCAGACATTATTTTGGAAGGACCAATTTTGTTCCAGAGTAAATACTCTATCATACAACAAGCCTACATAGTGAATCTGTCCACTTTGATACAAAATTGATCATTCCGAAATGATCTCACAAAATAAGGATTTTTTGTACATATAAATTTTTATTATATGATTATTTTTCTATGTTGTCACCTCGATAAGATTTCTCTTAAGATTGTAATTTGAAGTTAAAGTTAAAGTTAAATTCTTCCATTCCTTTAGTTTATATAATACTATTATAATTCCAACAAAAACAAAAATCAATAGTTCGCCCACATGGGTCAACTTTTTTTTACTTTTCAATTTTTGTTTAACCTATTTATTATTTTACTCGTAAAAGATTAATTGTGCACCTCAATTTCTCTCTCTCCCATTGGCTTGTTCAATTTTCTTTTCTTCCCCTATTTTTAAATACTTTTCATTTATCTACTTTATTTCATCCACAACTTTTCTCTGATTATAATCATTTAAAATAACCAAAACTATTTATTTATAAATATTTACTATTATAATACCTTATTTGATTATAATACCTAAAAGTTACTGAATATTATAATATCTACTTATATTTTTTTTCTAATTTTTCTACATTTTAAATTTTTTACCTATTTATTATTTTAGTAGTTGGAAGGTTCAACCACCAATGTTTGGTCACCAATATAGTTTTTTAGTGACGAAATTTAAATAGCCATTAAAGGTTTTTACCTGTAAGTTTTCTTTTTCAATTTTTTCTATTATTTAAAATATTAACAACCATCCAATTGGTTACTGATATGTAGTTTCAATGACCAACAATCATCAGTTGCTTATATTGTTTTAGACTATCATTGACCAAATCATTGGTCATTGATGACAGCTATCAGTGACCAAATATATTTTAGTCAGTGAAAAATCTTCTTCCCGCCAAAAAAAAAGCAGGAACAAATTCCTGCCCTCGCCTTTAGTAACCAAATATTTATTGGTCATAAAATATGATCATCAGTGACCAATTATTTGATCGCTAAAAGTGGTTGACCAACATTTTCTCTACATCAGATACCAAATATTTAGAAACCAAAATTTGGTTGCTCATGGACTCTTTTTAGTGACTGAAAAATTTTGGACACTAAAAGCTTAGTCGCTAATTCCCATATTTTTTGTAGTGTTAGTTAATTGTAATACATGTGTTAAAAGAGAAGGAACACTACAAAGACGTGGGCAGAATTGGAGAAATACATGGATCCATGGATGTAGACTTGTGGAGATTGAGAAAGGCTACGAGCCTATGAAGCGGTAAAAGAACATATTTATTTAGAAAAGAACGGTGATTATTGACATTCATTACTTTACTATGACACTGACATTGATGATTGACATTGATTAATTCTAGTATGAGTAATAGTATATGTATTAAAATATTTATCAAAATCATTTCTCATTTATATTAAAATTTTGGAATATTTTAATAATTTTAATATTATTGGTTGATAAAAAGGTAAGGAATATCTCCTTCAAAGATATAAGGTGTGTTTGGTACATTGTATTGGTGTGTATTAGGAAAGGTATTATCTAATATGATGTTTGGTGGTAGAAGTTATTATATTATCTAATACCTTTCCGCATTCTTCAATCCGGCCCTACCGTATTAGTAAGACACTTGATTTTCTCTATATTACCTAATACGGAACAGATCGAACGTAATATGCCACCTTTCCTCCCAACAACTACATGGCTGGCCGATTGATCTGTGCAAGTGAGGCTTCTCAATTTTTTGATGAGGACCAAATTGTTGATGATGAGTATAATAAGCATTCTCGAAACCCATTTGGCATTCTTCATCTTTCACCTGCAAAGCATCCAAAACAGAGAAATTCCCATAGCCATTTCCCAAATTCGGATTGCTATTTTCAAGAGGCTGAAACTAGGTTGTTGTTGTTGTTGTTGTTGTTGTCTGATTCTAACAAAGACTCAAATTTTCTAATTGCTGACTAGGAGGTGAAGAAGAGAGAAAACCAAAAGAAATTTGGTCCGAAAAATGAGATTCATCAATTGGGTTTTGGTTTTGGTTTTGCCGTGTTTTTGGGTGGTCTAAAAGTGCTTGAAGGATATCAATGGTGGAATATGAGAAGGGAGAGAATTGGTCGTCTGCAAAGAGGAAATTATAAATAGTGTCAACCAGATATATAAATAAAAGAGTCAAAAAAAATAAAGTATATATATATATATATTTCCTTCCTATTGAAACTATAGGTATATAAATAAAAGTGTAAAACTATATATATATATATATATATATATATATTACCTATTTCAAAATATATATATATATATATATTTACCCAGAGCTCATCTGTAGTTTATTTATCTAAATAATCCCTATTTGGAACATATGATATTTTTGTAGTGTTTATTTTTTTAATAGTAATAATAATAAATAATACAATAAAATACAATATTGTACCAAACATGGTATTATTTTATACAATACTGTATCAAACACAGTACAATACAATAATAAAACCGGCTTTGGTACGGGTCTCCATGTAAATGAACCGCACCACAACCTCCTCCTATAAATATATATATATATATACATACATATATATAAGATTGATATCGTTCGTATCTCCTTCAAAGATATGAGTGAATATTTTTTAAATTAAGTTATAGGTGTGGTTGAAATGTAGGCAAATTTCAGACCACATCAATGAACTTTTTAATTTTTATTCTTTCACAAAATTCAGACAAAGTAAATGATATTTTTCATTTTTTAATTTATATTTGCCATTAAATATGCAAGAACGTTTCCTAAATTCCTATAAACTGAAAGGCATTAATTAAATAAATTGAAAAAAAAATGTAATAAACTCTTTCATAATAAATTACAATTCCAATTCCAAAGCTTAGCACCTTCACATCAAAGCTATATAATGATAATGATTAGTGTGAGTGGGTGTATGAGATATTGACAAGCTATCTAATATTTAATCTTACATCGTTTGAATGTGGAATATAGATGGTTTAAATATAATAATAGTCATTTTTATAATGCGAAAGAAAAAACTTTGCAGATATATGTACTCCAACGAAAGAATGGGTGATCTGCTACAAAGCTCCTAATAAAAAACTTCATACCAAGTATGTGGATAAATTACCGACAATATCAACAGAGGGCAACAAGTTTGCCAATGAAAGTAAGACATTATAAATGGTATCGGGGCCCGTATCTTACTGAAAATATATCAGCAATGATACTGGACCCTCAAGGGGTGGATTGTGAAGACCAGTATAGGTATATTCAAAAGACACTGATAGACTATTTTATATTCAATCCCATATCTTTCGGTATGGAATAGGAAATTGTTCAAAAATAACTATAATCACTTTCATAATACGAAGCCTTCTCAGAGTAATTGGTTTTAGGATTCGAAAGAATTTAGTAGGAGGATGATTGATCTCCTGGAAAGCTCTAAACAAAAAATTACATATCTAGATAACCTTATAAAAAATTCTGAACAAAAAACCTCATATTGAGCTTTATACACAATTCTACTTCTTCTTCTTATTTATTTATTTATCATTATTATTATTATTGTTGTTGTCGTCATTTACTTTTTTTTTTTTTTTGGGGGAATCTATAACTAACTATTCTTAAATAGGGCATTTAATTTTTATTTTATTTTTTTTCACATTGCACCAAAACGAAGGTTATTGTTTGTCCCATCAAAAAAAAAAAAAGATTATTTTTTTGTCGCGATACGCATATCCAGCGAAAATATAATCGTGTACTATCAATATTATTAATTAATTCTTAGATCACAAAATCATTATATAATTTTATTTACTTTGCACCAACACCAAGGTTATTGTTTGTCACGAGATAGATATGCTGCAAATGCACATTCTTTTTTTCCACAACTACTGCTGGAAAATGTAATTCTAGAGAATCAATATATAAGGTATGAGTTATTCGCCAAATATATATATATATATATATATATATATATAAGGTATGAGTTAGTAAAAATTAAGAAAATAAAATGACACAAAACATGATGGTTAGGGGATAAATTCTCAGAACCATATGTGGGAAAGCTGACATTCTCATTACGTTAGAGTCGTCAGAGGATTGCTTGAAATTTGTTATATATACCAACTTGTGAACAAACGGCTCACATTTTTACAAGGCCGTTGGGTGTTGCAAGATTTTTCTTTGTCAGGACAAAGCTTCATGTAACTTTCAAATTTCAAAAGCTTAAAGTTCTTATCAAAATCATGAAAGATCAAACAAAAGGTTTTAAGATGAGGAATATATTTAATTTGTTTGCGGGGAAGTGTGAGGGTTTCATATATTTCTCTGCCAGCTCAACTAATATTTGCCAACTCGGATTAATGAAGGCCGGCTCAGATTAATGAAAGCCAGGTTCGATTGTCTCAGTTCGTTAAGTCTGGTTTTAATCCTTAAAGCTCAGCTTAATATAAATAAGCTTCGTTAATAAATTGTTTTTCTCTGTAATGAAGTAATACGCTTTCTCATTTAATGGAGGAGCTATAATTAGTTTTACAATCATAATATCTTTTCCATATACCATTACACCTCCATACTTTGACTTCTCATTTATTACCAGAATAACTCGACTATTAAAAAAAAAAAAATGCTTAAATCATTGGAGTTGATAAATATATTATATAAAGAGAGAACAGTGGTCCTTAATCATAGTACCATAAATATTAATTTAATATATTCACTAACATACATACTAAGGAATTATTGGTCATTGTATAATAGTAAAGAATAAATTAGAAATTTCCTTTTAGTATATGGTGATGAAAGAGCCGAAGAACCCAAGTTTCGTTTCAAGCATACTATTACTAACATCGTTTCAAGCTTGGCTGGTGGTCGTTTTGGCATCTTTCGCTTTTTTGATTTTGCTTTAGTGATCGCTGCTCGTATTTGAATCCGATTGGTTATTGTTTTAAGTTGAACGTCGTCGTCTTAAGTCGATTTTGTCCCCAGTCCTCTTAATTAAACGTTATCACCTAGTGTTGGTGATGGGTAGGCTTTGATGTCGTAGCTTTCGGTTGAATGAAACTGTAGCCACGTGGATTAAGGCCATTGTTAAACGGCGTCATTTTGGATAGCTTCGAGTTGTATTATGTGAAAAAAAGCTTGGTCGTCTTCAAGCAATCGAGCTAGAGTTAGTAGGATTTTCGCCATTTTTTTAAATCTCTGTAAAACTTTCAAGCTTGTTAATTTTCAAGTAGAGCTCAACTTGGTAATTATACTTTGTTTCTAACGGCTTCATACATCATATTGTATATTCCTCGTTACATCTCTTGACATTTATTGCTGAGAGTTTTGTCACTATAGATCATTAAGTGTTTTTATTTTTTATTTTTTTATATATGTAATTTGCCAAGGTTTGTCACCCTTTTATAGAGAAATTAGGATCCTGCTATATAAAAAAAATAAAATAAAATAAAAATATCGATCTCATGCAATATTATTGAATTGTAATGAGAAGGAACACAACTAAAACGTGGGCGCTATTGTTGGGAGACATGGATCCATGGATGTGGAGATTGAGGGAGGTTACGAAGTATGTATAGCTGAGAACTGTGGTCATTGATTATTGTAAAATGAATATTGGCTTCTTTGTTCCTTTTTTTTTTTTTTTTTTTTTTTTTTCCCCATGCTGGTTACGCAAGTAAATGTAAAAGAAATAAATATGTGTTTCTTAACCTTTTTTTTTTCCTTTTAAATTAACATAATTCGTACCAAGATGTAAAGTTAATATTTTTTAAACCAAAATAAGTGAGTTGACAGGTAGGGAAAATCCAGAGGAAGCAATTAAAGCAATAAAATCATATGGTCCTGGATAATTTATTTTAAAATATATGATTTTTTTTTTCATAAATTTTTTAATGCGTGATACAATTTATAATAAAATATCAAACCACTAAATCGCATAAATAATTTTTAATCATGTCGATCAATTTATTATGTATTAAAAATTTAGTTGAAGGAATATATAAAATTGAGTGGTCTTGATTATGATCTGAAATTAAATGATGCTTTTTTTTTTTTTTCTTTAGAGTGTTTGCCAATAAATGTGCAAGAACAGTTCCCAAATTTCTATCAACAGAAAGGCATTAGTTAGTTAATTAATTAAAATGAAAAAAATAAACTCATTAATAAACATTTTCATAAGAAATTCCAATTCCAAAGCAGCGCCTTCGCATCCTTTTTTTTTTTTTTTTTTTTTGGTTTTTTCTTTGAGGAATTTATAATTATTTTAAGTAGCACATTTTCGTAATACTACCTATAAAATCATCCATCTGATTATGAATCGTGTACTATATATCAATATCAACGTTAATTAATTTTCAAATGACCGAAGCATTCGTATAATTTTGTTTACTGTTCACCAACGCCAAGGTCATTGTTTGTCACGGGAAAAATTTCTAATGCTCCCGTTTCACTGGGTATTGAGTACTCCTTTTATTGATTTAATGCCATATGGACAACTTTACCCACATCGCATAGTTGTCAAAACCATCATAAACAACAAAACTGCCTTTCTAACAACCACCAAACTATGACAATATGATCTAATACCCAAATAAGAATTTTATCTCTTTGTCTCTCTCTACAAAGCAGCATCGTTCAATCCCCAAACCCAAACTTCCCAACACAACAGTAGAACGGGGCATCATTCCCATCCAAACTTTTTTCACTCTCCGAACCTGATTCACAAATAGAAATCAATACAGTTCCTTGCCCCTGTTTATCTGATCCCCTAAAATTCTTAATTTTTCTTTTTCTGGTTTTTTGAGACCGATCAGACCAACCTATCAGCCGAAGTAGATCGAAAGAGAAGGCCAGGTGTATTTTGACAGTAACCCAGCAAGTGAATCTAAAACGGTTGTTGTATTGTTTTATTATTCTTTAAGTTTCATATCCAACTCTTTTAATCAATTTCTATCAAAAAATAAATATAAAAACTCTTTCAATCGAACCGAGAAAAGCTTGACCAAGAAAATCAGACCCAAAAAGAAAAGAAGAAAAACCCAGAAAAGCTAGACAATTTAAAAAAGATATTTGGCTTCACTCTTCCATTTATTTGGCGATAATGAAAAAAGATTAAAGAAAACTAAAGAAGGATGGTTATGTTATGTAACATAAGGGCGATGGAGAAAGAAGGTTAAAAAGATTGATGATACCGGAAGGGTGGCTTTGTTGCCTGGGATGGTTTTGGCAACTATTTGATGTGGATAAAATTGTCCACATGGCACTAAATCTATGGAAGGAGTATTGAGTACTCAATGCAACTAGAGTATTAGAAATTTTTCCGTTTGTCACGATATAACTACAGCATGGAAAAAATGTAAACCAGTGAATCATAAGGTATGATTTAATAGTCCAAAATTAGGAAAATAAAAATTATAAAATGGTATAAAACATGAGGCTAGTTAGGAGATAAATTATCATGACTAAGCATTTATCGTATCTTCATCGTTTGGTCTATTTTTGTCGATTTGGTCAGACGAGAGAGATGATCCTATCGGATCTTTCGTAGCTCTGTCTTTTCCTAACGATTTGGTCAGAAGGACATAGATGACCTATTTTTTGTTTCTTTGATGAATTACCTTTGTTTGTATTGATAGAAAATGTCCTACTTTTACCAGGCACAGACCTTATTGATAATTTTGTTTTTTTGGGTAAAAATTCTTTTTGGGTAGACAAATTAATTATTAATTCAGCACATTTCAATTTTTATTGTTATTTTCCCCTTTTAAACAGCTTGAAGATAGTACACTTTTTTCTGGCCTATTCATTAAAGTTGAAATTATAGTGATTTAACATTTTGCTAATCAATGAGTCATTAGATAATTATACATACACACTTACTAAAAGGACAAAAAAAAAAAAAAAAAAAACAAGGGATAATTAATAAACATTAAAATTATAATTAATAACAACACCTGGCACGACAGATGGCTGCATGTATGATATTTTCAGAAAAGTTAAAATCTTATAAATTCATGTGGCCCACAAAGTGAAGATGAGAAGATAACCATGCCTTGTGATTCCTTTATCCGCTAGAGGCCAAAGAGGTTTGGGATCATAAATTTTTTTGTCTTGTTCCGACTAAACCGCTCTTTTGCACCAAATGGACCCTGATTTATTTTTATTGCTAGATCATGTACTGTTTCTACGTGGCAGAGCATATTGATAATTATGTGACAGCCTGAAGATAGTACACTTTTTTCCGGCCTATTCAATTATAGCCAATACTTTAGAAAGATGAAAATATTGTGGTTTAGCATTTTGCGGATCAATGTGACATTAGATAGTTGTACCACACTTATAAAATAATAAAAAAGGATAGATTAAATGTCCTTTTCTCTTTTTCCCCAAAAGTCCTTTTCTCTTTTTCCCCAAAAACAAAAAAAAAAAAGGGTCTTTTTCCCGCTTCACATGCATGCTTTTACGTTGGCTGGAATTAATAAAAAATTGTAAAAGCCCCTCTTTCACTTTTTTTTTTTTTGGTTGTGTGTGTGTGTGTGTGTGGATAAAAACAACCGTGCCTCTTGTTTATGTTAATTTTCTTTTATTTTATCTGCACTACCATCTTTTTTTAAAAAATAAAATCATTCTTCACATCTTCATCCATCGTCACTAAGTTCGTAAGAAGAAAAACAAAAGAAATGAAAAGAAATTAATAGCCACCTATAAATGAAATTAGATAATTTATTAAATCATAAGTGTAAGAATATATATGTTAATATTATATTATTTTAAAGGGGTATATTATTTTGAATAATATTAGAAGTATTAAATAATTCTATTAAAATGTACATCAAAATATTATGTATTAATATTTTATTACTTAACCTATTAATATAATTTAATAATTGAAAAGTAAATTTTGAATGAATATGTGTACTTAAGTTCACCACCTATCCCTGTCAATTATTAAAACTTTTGCAACAATAATCCCTCACTCTGTTCATTTTGTTCCAATAGATAGCACGTATAGTGCAATCATTGTAATAGTCCAGATCATCAGCGTTCGATATTGTTTTTTTTGGACCTGAAGAATTTTCTTATAATCCAGCCTTCAAGGTTTTGTCAAAATATGTCGTAATGCTTAGGGAAAATCCTCTTATAACCCCTACCTACCAGTCCCACTGGTACGGGCCTCTCAGGCCCAAGCACAATATTGTCCACTTTGAAAGCTAGGTGGTGAGCCCAATTCTACCCCTCACGGTTTTGCTTTCCCTCATGGGAACGAGTCGTACGGGAAAGGTATCCACATCCACTTATATGGCATGCTTCGTTCCCATTTCCAACCGATGTGGGACTTCATAATCCTCCCCCCTTGGAGGACGCTCGTTCCCATTTCCAACCGATGTGGGACTTCATAATCCTCCCCCCTTGGAGGACGCTCGTTCCCATTTCCAACCGATGTGGGACTTCATAATCCTCCCCCCTTGGAGCCCAGCGTCCTCGCTGGCACACCAATCCGGGTACTGGCTCTGATACTAAATGTAACAGCCCAGACCACCCGCATCCGATATTGTCCTCTTTGGGCCTGGAGAATCCTCTTACAACCTAGCCCTCAAGGTTGTGTCAAAACGCATCATAATGGTTAGGGGGAATCCTCTTACAACCTCTACCTACCATTCCCACTGGCACGGGCCTCCTAGGCCTAATCACGATATTGTCCGGTTTGGAAGCTAGGTGGTGAGCCCAATCCTACCCCTCACAGTTTTACTTTCCCTCATGGGAACGCGTCGTACGGGAAAAGTATCCACACCCACTTATATGGCATGCTTCGTTCCCCTTTCCAATCGATGTGGGACTTCACAATCACCCCTTTTCTTTTATAACTTAAGGAGTAAAATAGGAATTTCAACACCTTAATCTTCTTCTTTCAAATTATTTAAAAAAAAAAAAAACTTATTTTTCTTTGCTGATGGAAACGGGGAAAAGGGATGATAGATTTTTCCCATTTCTAGCATTTAGTTTGTTATTCTTTGTTTGATAATTTTCCTGTTTCTATATAATTTTCCTTTTTGCTTCTAATGTTCTTAAAAAAAAAAAAAATTAATACTGATTTGCTGAAATTTGATGGGGTTTCTGGTCTCTATGTTGTTGGAAGCTTTTCAATTCAAATGTTAATTATGAATATGTGTTTAGGAAAAAAAAAAAAAAAGAGGTTAATTATGAATATGTAAATATAATGATGATGAACAAGAAGAAGAAAGATTTATATTTTATTTTCCCATGTTGGTAAAATAAATAATTTGAAGACCCTTTTTGAGAAAATGTATAAATTAGAAAAAAGAAAAATCCAATTCACCCCAAATCCACATAAAGTCATAAACCCATTTTTCCAGTCAATGTAATCTCTATCTCACTTTCCAACCCTATTAAGCAAAACTATTCTAATACCTAGAAACAAACTGAAAGCAAGAATGGAGCAGAATAGAAGGTGTCTCAAGCTCTGACAAATTTGAGCTCTTTCTTTCCTCTGTCATCTAGGAGAAAAAAATAATGGAGCTGAGCCTCTTTGTTCTTGGACTCCATTTACCTCAAATAATCTTGTAATGGAGGTACATTGTGGGATCCAGCCTTCTTCCAAAGCCCAGTCCACTAGGATTTTTTATTTGTTTCCTAAATTTACTTAATGGTCTTGTTAGATAAGTTGTTCTATGAAAAAGACAACCTTAGAGCTTTATAAATAGGTATCTAAGTTTTCAGTATCATATCACATAAATCAGAGACAATATAACTTTTTAAAAATTTCAAAAAGAGTTCTTAGAGAAGTTTTTTTGTGTATTAATTTTTCAGAGAGAATAATATATTTTTTTCTTCTTAACATTTTATGTTTTGTCTTTCTTTATTTTCTGTGTTAGTTTTCTGTGTTTTTCGTGATCAGAGGATCACAACAAGTGGTATCACAATAAGTAGGAAATCTACTTCAACTTATTTTTACATTTTTGCTGGAGGAGTTATATCATGACAGTCAAGATTGCAAACACATGTAGCTTTATTTACAATAGAAGCAGAGTATATTACTGCAGCGAAAACAGATAAGAAAATGTTGTGCTTAAAGCGTTTACTTCATTACCTGGACATCAAGCAGAAGGATTATAAGATACATTGTGACAGCCAAAGTGCTATAGACTTGAGCAAGAATTCAATGTATCATTCTTGGACAAAGTATATTGATATATGCTATCATTGCATACGCGATATGATAGAGCATAAATTACTCAGATTGGTGAAGATTCACACAAAGGAGAATCCAGAAGCTGTATAGAGACATAACTGGCGTAGATGGTAGGTGACCATTATGATGTGGCTGGAGTGGGAGAATTGTGAAGTCCAGCCTTTTTCTAAAGTCCAGCCCATTAGAATTTTTTATTTATTTTCCAAGTTTATACTTAATGGCTAAGTTTACTTGGTGAATAAGTTGTTTTATGAAAAAGCAACCTTAGAGTTTTATAAATAGATGCTTAGGATTTCAGTATCACATCACACAGATTAAAGACAACACAATTTTTTAGAGACTCCAGAAAGAATTTTTAGAAAAGTTTTTTTATATATTAATTTTTCAGAAAGAATAATATATTTTTTCTTCTCAATATTTTATGTTTTGTCTTCCTTTATTTTTTGTATTGGTTTCGTATATTTTTCATGATCAGAGAATCACAATACAGTATGTTTTTCGTGATAAGAGGATCACAACACATACCACATGAACAGAGTCATGGCCATGACAGGGAAAGGTGGAGACAACCTTTGACCTTTTGTTGAGCCCAATCAGAAAAACCATCATCAACCTCCTCCACTAAAGAAAAGTTGCTCCAGTAGCTTTAGTAGGTAACCAGTCGAAAAATCCATCTCAAAATTCTAAATCTTTTTCAACCATTTTTATATAGTAAATCATAATTTATATATAGTTTTTTTAACAGAGTTTTGCGACAGGTTTCCAACGGTGAGGACTGATCAGCAAAAGATGAAGACAATAGAGATGATGATGGAGGATCCGTTAACGTACTCTGGTGACATATACTATTTAAATTTTGGCACAATTATTCCACAGAAGTAGAAAGACAAACATTTCCCACCCAATTCTCTTTAAACGGAGTGATAGTAGTATCCAATTTATTAAGTATTAAATATAATTATTTCAATGTACAAGTCATTCATACGTACAAAGTTGGTATTTCTCACAGACGATAATAGCAGATTTTCCAAGTTAACAAAGGGGCTAATAATGGAAGTACTGTACCCACTCAGACCATCATTATATCTGGACCATAATATTACCTCCAGATTTTGATGTGGTTTTTATAACCCGAAGCATTCAGCACATCAATGGGGCTGTACCCGCCGCTTGGGGCAGCTTTAGTTTCATTGTCTGGTAACCCCAAAAACAGCTTCTTTGCATTCGTTGCAGTCCAATAATTATTCCATGAATTTAAAGGTAGATCAAAATCAGCACCAGTACTATTATACTGGCATGGAAGATTGTTATACAACTGAACCCAAACAAAATCAAAAAGCCCTGTCTTAATAGCTGCATCAAGATAATGATCAGGATAAACACACTGAGGAACTGCTGATAAATCATCTCCAAAAGGACGTGTAGCAGATGAGCCAGTAAAACCCAGGTAGGAATTCCATATTTGGCTTGCAACATTTTTGGCATCCTGAGCAGATGCTATAAAATAGCTTCCAACAGCTCCTCCAATAGAGAGAGAGGAACTTAATGCCCTTGACCTTTATATATTTGTCTAAAGAGGACAACGTGTGTTTGAAGCAAGCAAGAAAAAAGAAAAGGGTGAATTTATTCATATTATAAAAATTATTAACTGCACTACAATTTCAATGATAATTTTATATTCTAAAATTGTCTATTAGTAAAAGTCAAAAATACCTTTAAATATTTAAATGAAATAAAAATCAAACAATTAGATATAAAAATTATTGTATATATATTGGATTGGCAAGCCCAAATCAATAAGATCTCCTTCTAGTTTTCACTTTTTGTCAAATTGAATAGAAAGTTTGAAAAAAAAAATCCCAAAAACTTTTGAGAAATTGAAATCCAAACGTTCAAAACTGTGTATGTGTGTAGTGAAGGAAAAGGACACATAAGGAATATGTGTATATATATATATATATGTATATGTATCCGCTTCCAAATGCTTTCGTGATGGATAATAATCAAAATGTCTCACTACAAATCTTGTGGCTGAAAAATTCTTCAGCTTTCTCAATCTCTCCAATTCTACAAAACCCTCCAATCATGGTGTATAAACCACATCACCGAGCTCCACTTCATTTGCTACCATTTCTTCCCATGAATCTTCTTTGCTTCATCCATTTTTCCTCCATCAATACTCAATTTTGTTCTTTTTTTTTTTTTTTTGAATAGTTCTTCCTAGGTTTTGTTTTGGGAATTGAATTTTTGAAGATATGATCGGTGCTAACATAAAAAATAGTTGTGGGTTTTTGGTTTGTGGTTTTTGTTCGTTTGTTATTGTTGTTTTTTTTTTTTTTTTTTTTGGTGTGTGTGTGTGAGAGAAATAGATTATATTTTTAGTTATGTAAGAGTTGGAAAATCATACCTTCTTCAGCTCACGGACAAGTGGTTCCATGAATAATAGCATGGTTGAAGTAGAGAGAGGGGTGTAAAAAGTACTTTAGAGTGTAAAGCCAATATCCCTTTTATATTTTATCAAAGATAAAATAAACATTTTTTATAGTTTAGGAAATAAAAGTCAGATTATATATTGGTGTGTATAAAATTTAGTGTACCTAACAATCAATTTGTGTAGTGTGAATAGAACCACCAAAGAAAAAATACAACATATGTGAATGCTAAGAGAGACTAACTCACTGGTGGATAGATGTCTTAGAACATGTTTGATTTATTAAATAAACATAGAATAGAATACCTATTTTATAAATTTCATTTTTTCAATGTTTAGTAAGTTTTAAAATTTGATAATAGCTATAATATAGGAATAGATATATTTCCATTTAAAAGAATTCAATTTTTTTTTAAAACTTCAAAATTTCTATTTTAATCTAGATAAATTTTGAAATATCTTTACATATTTAAATATACTTTTATTATTACATACTAAAAATATATAAATAAATATAAAATTTAACTTTTAATTAATTTTTACCAAATTTGAACTTTTTTTAAAAAATATTTATAAAGGCTAAATTTTGATTTTAAGCCAATATTTTTATTGAATATATAAATAAAAATTATTACTCATTTTTTCATTTTCTATTTCCATAAATAGCTATTTCTATTTTTAGAAGAAAGATTATTCTGTATATTAAATATAACCTTAGTTTCGTTAGGCCAGGTGAATGAGCCTACAAAATGGTAACACATCCTCACTAAATTGTGTTTTAATTATTTCTTGATTCTTCTTAGTTTGGAACCAAAACACACTATTTTGAGTAAGGTGTTCAAAAAAACCAATTAACCAATCAAATCCAATCCAATTTGTTTGGATCAGTTATTTCATAGTAATTGAATTAAATAAATTTCAAACTTAACACTGATAATTGAATTGGTTTTAAAATATAAAAATTGATAAAACCGATCTAAACCAATTTTGGATGGTTTGGATGATATAACTTCATGATTTTAATTATTATTCAAGTGCTATGTATATGGATTATATGTACCAGGAGCAGACATTTATAATGGGAAATTCACAATAGAATCGGATATTCAGAATTCATTTTATATAAGTAAAAAATTATACCGAATCTGCTGCATATTTTTTATTAAATAACATTTGCTATTTTATCGACCCAATTACATTAATAAATGAAAATTTGTAACAGATTGTTTTTTAGACGTACGTACGTTTCATCTATTATACATATATTATTAATATTATTTAATTTATATAAATATGCTAATTATTAAAAATACAAGTTTTTTTTTAAATGAAAATGAAGTTAAAAATAAGACTAAACAAAGTACATTATAACATGAATTGGAATTCAAAAAATTGACAATAATATAAGTAAGAAGTCAGCATTATTAACTGGGTCTGGAGAGAATTCGAAGCTAGCTTGTGCACATTAAATGGTTCAGCAAACAAATAGTTAATTTGTGAATTACGCATGACCTACCTAGGGTAGAATCAGATTAATGTCCAGCTTTCGTTTACACCATCTTTTGTGAATAAGAAGAGCAAACGAAAATAAATAGTTTGACTGAATTCCACACAATATTCCGTAAAATAGGGAACAAAATTAAGCCTTTCCCATCAATTTTCCATTGGTTATTCAAACCCAAAGTGATATAGTAGTACCCAATTTATTTAGTAGTATAATATTATATTTGAGGGTACAATTAAGTCACTCATCCATGCATATTCATAAACTTAGACATATTCGATGATGGATGAACTGAAATCACTGATGAGATCATAATAACTGTTCCATACCATCACACCTCCATACTTTGAGGTCTCATTTATCTCTGGAAGGATTTTATGATTCATCGCATCAGGTGGGATGTACCCGGAAACATCGCTGGACGCGGGTACACCCAGAAACAGCTTCCCAGGAGCCTCAATCAGCGTAGTCCATGCATTCCAAGAAATCATAAGAACATCATCACCGGTGGTACTATCATACTGGCATGCACTGCTAGTGTTAAAGAACTGGACCCAAACGAAGTCAAAAAGACCCGTGTAAATGGCTCTTCCAAGATACAAATCTGGATAGAGACAACGAGGGGCCGCGGATAGATAGACCGTTTTGTTGTTATCATTGCCATATTTCTTCAAGGAACGTGCAAGGTAGTCATAATATAGTGGGGCACCATTCTCAATGTGGAAATCTATGCCGTCGTATACATTGTCTTTCAGATAGGTTTCCCATAATTGATTTGCAACATCTTCGGCATCCGATTCAGATGACAGAGAATAGGTTTCGTAAGGTCCTCCAAGAGAGAGGAGGATCTTAACACCCATGCTCTGACATATCTCTATGTCTTTCCCAAAACGGACGCAACTGGACAAGCTGTTGCCGTCGCAGACGTTGCAGTGACCAGAAATGTTGAGTCCCAGGGGTTGGCCAGAGCCGAATTGGTTAAGAAAGGCTATGTTAATGTAAGAATAGTTCTTGGTTTTACAGATTTCGGCTAGACTTCCTTCAGCTTCTTCGGTGTATTGACCCCAGTAGGTGGCTATGCCACCACTAGAAGCCTCAGAGTTTCGGGTTAAGGTCAAGGATAGGAATATCATCAGGCAAGCCAGAACAAGTTTGGCTAGAGGAGCCATTTTTTTTTTTTTTTTTTTTTTTTTGGTGGCTACAATATTAACAAATGTGATATGGGATATGGGATATGTTATTTCCCTGCAGGAGGGGTTACACATCTTTTTATAGAGAGGCTTTTGAGAGTGCCAATTTGTAATGGAGGAATGATTTGCTAGCGTGAAGCTGTTAAGGCTTCGTTTCTACGCTTATGCGGCAATTTGTTTAGGTAGCTAAGATAGCTAAGTGCATCTATGGCAAATGCCATTTTGCTATTGAAATTTTCAAATTTTAATAGTAAATGTCAATATCAAATTTTATTATTGCCGTTTAAAGCATGTGGCAAAAAATGGCATTGACAAAAATATTGAAAGAAAAAATATTGGATTATGACCCACTCTAATTTAAATTTTTTAACACTTAAAAAAATAAAAAATAAAAATTATAATTTTCAATTGTAAGGATATTACACATTTTATTATAGTGGCTTGATTATAAAAAAATGCCAATTGCATTTTTTATGCATCACTTTTTGCAATGGAAGAGCACAAAAAGCATATTTATGCTATATTTTCGCATTGTCATGATAAAATGCAATGTCAATAAAGATGCTCATGTTGCCCAAATGCCATTTAGCTAATAAGGGAGTGCCAAGCGACTTTTTATACTTTGGGAGTATCAGAATTTTTTCAAATGTTAAAAAAAATTAAAAAGAGGATAATTCATCTATCAATAATTTAAATTTTGGAGAAAAATGACAATCTAGTTTGATATAAAAATTTAAATGCGTGATTTACGATCACTAGATCACAAGTTCGGGAAGAGATAGGCCAAAATCAACAAGAAGAAAAACTTGATATGAAAATAAAAAATCTGTGAGATTTTAGTTTTAAGAACTAAACAACTCCATTAAAAAAACAAAAAATATACGTAAAGATCTCAAAAAAAAAGGGCCCAACTCTTATAAATATATGAGAAGGTAGTTCATCAAGGAATGAAATTTAATTCAATAAGGAACGGAATTTAATTGGGCTGAAAAAATGTACTAAATGGTGGGTCCGAGTTTATTGTCTACATTTGGAAAAATGTGTAAAATTTATCAAACATTGTACAACATAAAAATAGTACTCTGCACCTCACTAGCACTTGTACAATAGAACCTATAGTTACCTTATTTATCTAATGGATGATCCTCTAGACACAGCATTATAGATAATTAGCTCTCACGTGACAGAGTTAAAATTAAGTGGTTCTTGAACACATTCTTTTACATGATCCTTCTTTTAAAATTTTAACAACTGAAAAAAGAAAAAAAAATTTAAATGTGATTTTAAAATAGTCAAATCAAAATCAAATATTATTTTATTGAAAAAATTTGTTAAATTGGGAGAAAATACATTTTAAGGGGACAAAAATTAAAAAATTGAAAATTAAATTGGAGAAAAAATTTAAATAAAAAACAAACTTTTACATAGGAAAATAAGGAAAAAAAAAAAAATCCAAACATTCAACATGGGAAAAATTTTTAATGTGCGAAGGACTTGGACCACCTGATTTTTTTTCCCATGTGATAGCATCAGTACTCTTATATACCAATGGTGATGTGCCATCCTTATCTGAGGAGATCCTGAAGAGGTTTTAATGAAATATTAATGGAAGACGGAGAAAAAGAAAGAAGACAAATAGACAAAAGGGTGGGTATAAGTAAATGTATCCGATGTACGCAGTATGAGTACAAGTGTGCAATTTATTCATTCATTATTTTGTCTTGTTATTTTAAAGTTCTAAAACTTCATCATCTTCAACACCATAGATTTAATTGTAAAACTCAAAGATGCATGTTGATATCTATAGTGATGGACGCTTATGCAATTTTGCGTGCATTTTTTACAGTGCGGAGTTGGGAATTACACTGTCTTGCTTTGGTAAATGATATTGCTTGTGATATTTTTAATTCTTCATTATATAAGTGTTATATGCGTGGATTATATAATGCAACAAATTATTTATAATCGGATAATATATATATATATATATATATATATGCCTTTACAAATGAGAGAGTTTTGTATTTCACACGTTGGCGTCGCTTCTTTGTAATTAACTAATTCTTCTTTCATATTAGCCCCCACCCCAACCAAAAAAAAAAAAAAAAAAAAATCTATTTTCAGAAGCACAATTGAGTTTGTCTTAAAAGTACAGTTGTTTTAATCAACTAAATACATGTATGATTTTTTTTTTTTAATCTTTTATAATAATTTTTCAACCCATATTTTAACTTTATAATCTTTCAATTATAAATATTAATGATTGACTAACTAAACATACCACAATGATTTGTTAGAAAAATTAAATTAAACGTATGATATTTCAAAAAAGTTAAAATCTTATGAAGCACCATGTGGCCCACGAAGTGAAGATGACAGATGGCCCTGTCTTAAACCCATGTGAGTGAAAGTAAATGACTTCTTATCCTGTATATTCGGGGCCATTTAGAATTCTTTTATCCGTTGAAGGTTAAATAAATTTAAAAAATATTATTTATAATGAATTCATAAATAATAATTTCAATAATTATTATTAAATAGTTTTTATTTTAAAATTTTAAAATAAAAAATTAAATTAAATATTTCGCTTAAAATTTAACATGATAATCCTCAATAACAAATAAAACTTAATAAGTTTGGGATCATAAAATTTTTGTCCTATTCGGGCTTTATCTACTGTACCACATGCACCCTTGTTTATTTATAGTGCTAGATCATGTACTATTTCTACCTGACACTACCATTATTGATAATTATTTTTTTAAAACATTTTAATAATTAATTGAAAATTTCAATTTCTTTTTTTTTTAACAGCTCGAATATAGTACACTTTTTCTGGCCTGTTCAATTATAGAGAATACTTTAAGAAAGATGATTTAATCCTGCAAAATTTTTGAAAAATACAAAATAACTTTAAAATTTAATTTTTTAAAAAAATATTTGGATAATTTTGAAAAAAAAAATATTTCTATTTTTTAGAAATTTTTTTAATCAACATCATTAAAAAAAAAATTTTCAAAAAAATATTTTTGAAAAAGCAAAGCAAAAATAAAAGAAAAACAGAAATTATAGTGGTTTCACATATTGGTGATCAATGTGGCATTAGATAATTGTACCACACCTACCAAAAAAATAAAAAAGGATAACGTTACTGAATAAATGTCTTTTTCTCTTGTCCTCCAAAAAAAAGAAAAAAAAATCATTTTCTTGCTTCACATGCATGCCTTTTTGTTGGCCGTAATAAATACAAAACTGTAAAAGCTGCGCGATTTATTTATTTTTTATGTTAATTTTTTTTTTATAAAAAATTCATTCCTCACAACTCCGTCTATCACCACCAAATTACAGTAAGGAAAACCGAAAGAAATGCAAAGAAATTGATAACCAACTATATACATGAAGTAGATAATCTGCTGAATCATAAATGTGAAAGTATATATGTTAATGTTATATTATTTTAAAAGAGTATATTATATTGAATAACATTAAAGACATCAGCTAATTCTATTAAAATATGTATTAAATTTCATATGTTATATTTTATTATTTAACATATTAATATAATTTAGTTATTCATAAATGAAATTTTGAATGAATAAATGTGAGAATAATTATTATTGTAAATCCTTCAATTATAGCGAAATTTACAAACGATCCTAATTTTTTTTTTTCCAACAATTTTATCCCTAAACTTACATCTTGTCAATTAGGGGTGGACATGGATTGGGTTGGTTCAGTTTTGGATCGAAATACAATCTAATCCATATATATATTGGTTTTTCTAATTTAGAATCCAAACCAAACCATTAAAGCATTAAATCCAAATCAAACCAAATCATTTATGATCGGTTTAATTTGGATTGGTTGATCGGTTTGAAACTTACTAATTTATAAATATATGATACAAATAAAAAAAATTTCATATATAAAATATAAATAATAAATTATAATTATCCAAATATAAAATACAATTAGAATAATACAACATAGTCTACAATGGAAAATATAGCAAATGATACACATCATGCACTTATTAAGTAGCAAACATTAATGTCATCATCTCATTCTTATAAAATTAAATTAAAATTATTAGAACAAATAATGGAAAATAATACATTCATCAAAATTCATTCACTTAAGAATCAATGCATAATTTTTTTTTTTTTTGAATTAGCAGATAGATTTTTTGTTTTTGTTTCTTATTTATAATTTTTTCCCCTCTATGATGATAAAAACAGCTCAAACCACCACTGGACAAATAGCAAGCTCTTAAAATCTTCAACTAAAAACGCTTTAAAACCCAGATGAACCTACTTCTCCCTTAATACTCCTACCGCCATTGGAAATCTAACCAACATGAAAGCCCAGTTCATTCGTCAAAGGATTATAAGATTATTCACAAAAAAGAAAATAAATAAATAAGTAAAACTGAAAAAAAAGAAAAAAAAGAAAAAAAAAAGAAAAAACATTATAAGAATGAAAGATCGGCTTTGAAAGGGCAAACTCCTTTTCTTTTGGTTTTCTTTTTTATAATTATTGGAGTTTTTTTTGGTTGGTTCCCGGATGATGACTTTGGTTGGAGTTTTTTTGGTTTTCTTTTTTATAATTTTCTTGTTTGCCCCTAATTATCTCAAAAAAAAATTAGTATTGATTTTCTGAAGCATCCGCTAGGGTTTTTTTTGTCTCTCTGTTGTTGGAAGTTTTGCAATTTACAGGTGATTATGAATATGTAAATGTAATGATGGACAAGAAGAAGAAAGATGGAAAATAATGAAAAATGCGCTAAGATTTATATTCCATTTTCCTAATCCGTATTGGTAAAATAAATAATTTGAAGACCCTTTTTGAGAAAAGCTAAAAAGAAAAAAAAAAATCCAGTTCATTCCAAATCCACATGAACCAATTTTTCCAGTCACCGTAATCTCTATCTCTCTTTCCCAGCCAATTAAGCAAACTTCTAATCCCTGAAAACAAAATGAGAGCAAGAATGAAGCAGAATAGAAGGTGTCTCAAGCTCTGTCAAATTTGATCTTCTTCTTTCCTCTGTCATCTGGGGAAAAAAATTATAATAATAATGGAGCTGAGCCTCTTTGTTATTGGACTCCATCCAATTCTCTCAAATAGGCCCGTAATAATGGAGGTACATACTACAGGAACAGAGTCATGGCCGTGGTAGGGGAAGCCAGTGACAATCTTGACCATTTTTCCCTTTCACCTTAAAAATATGAGTATGTTTACTTTAGTATAATTTTTTTAATAAATATATTATTAATTGTCAATTATTTTTAACTGAGAATTAAATTTTATTATTTTTTTTTAAATGAACGACAATTGCATTAAAAGCCAAAAAGATTACATAAGTCATCCTGAATGGAGTGTTAGATTTTATGGATCTAAATATACATAATAAATTTCATAGATCATAAATTACTAACCTCCAAACGCAGCCATTGATAAATTAGATCTTTAATCCTGCAAAATAGAAACAACGTAAAGTAGTGCCTATAGACACACTACTCTCAAACCACTCTTAGATTTCTGAAAACCCTAATTTCCAAATACTGTATGGTATATCATGTTTGCTTGCCCTAGACCCTTTAAATAGTCTCTGCAAGTCAGACTTATCCATTAATTTTGATACACATAAAATAATAATAATAATTTGATAATATAATTATACGAGGAAAAATATGGATAAGTCATTGGGCTTATAAAGAGAGTTGGTCCTCCAGTCCAATGGGCCAACTGGAGTCTTATAGAGAGTGTGTGACCAAGGGCCTTACTACAAAATAATAAAATAAGCCAGTCCCATTAATGGCATAAATAGGCCCTGTAAAGTGAGTAATTGATTATGCCAAGTCCACAAATATTAGTTTAATTCAACATTCTCCCACTTGGACTGCATAATCATCATCATATAAAATCCAACCTCACTTACTATAGAATCTCCCGAACCATAATGCCATTTCATCCAAATATATAGTATACCGACGGGGCACAACAATATACTAGACTAGGCAGTAGAGATTCTCTTAGTAAATCTCCCAAAACATTATACCATTTCAACCGAGTACTTTGCATGCCATAAACTCAGTCTAGGTAGTAGTAGAGATTTACCTAACCATGTGCAATCCCCCAACACACAAAACCATTTCATTCAAGCACATTGCGTATCGACAGGATACAACAATATACCCAAACTAGGTAGTAGGGATTCACCATGGCACCTGTAGATCAACATACACATATACATAGACTAATAGTCTCAATAGGCCTGTAAATATAAGGAGCAATAATATGTGTAATAAATCATTTCATAAATAAATAATGATCCACATACATCAATGTATTAAAATATTCAAAGAAATAAATAATACTCAACATGGATATTACTACAGAAAACATAACAAACTCCCATTGACCCACAGCAGTCTCAACTGCCTAACAATCCCATACGAGACACATGCTCCTCAAATATGCCTACCGGTAAAGCCTTGGTCAGTGGATCTACCACCATGCTATAAGTCGGCGTGTGAACAACAGTAATGAGGTCCTCTTCAACTTTCTCCTTTACCACAAAATATTTCACATCAATGTACTTCGCACCAGGAGTACCTTTTAAATTATTGGAGAAAGACATGGCTGCAGTATTATCACAATACATCATAATAGGCCTCTCAATGGAGTCAACTACTCCTAAATCACGGATAAAATTCCGTAGCCAAACTGCATGACGGGTAGCTTCATAACACGCCACATATTCTGCCTCCATAGTCGAGGATGCTGTCACTGACTGCTTGGCACTCCGCCAAGACACAGCACCTCCTGCCATGATAAATATATAACTAGTGGTAGATTTCTTATCATCCACACAACCTTTATAGTCTGCATCACTATAACCCATTACTTCAAGAGAGTAGGTGCGACGATATGTCAACATATGATCTTTAGTACCCTGAAGATACCTAAAGACCTTCTTAACTGCTTGGTAATGAATAGGACCAGGATTACTCATAAATCTACCAAGCACACCCACAGCAAAAGCTATATCAGGCCGTGGACATACTTGAGCATACATCAAACTACCTACTGCTGAAGAATAGCGAGCATTCTTCATTGCCATCCTTTCTCTATCATTATTAGGACACTGATCTTTAGAAAACTTTTCACCTTTTGTAACCGATACACTTCCAGGAGAACAATTATGCATATCAAATCTCTTAAAAATTCTATCAATATAAGCTCTCTGAGACAATTGCACTATATAATTAGTCCTATCTCGAACAATCTTGATGCCCAAAACAAAAGAAGCCTCACCAAGATCTTTCATATCAAAATGGTTGCACAACATCTGCTTTGTCTCAGCTAATAGGTCAGTGTCATTAGTAGCCAAAAGTATGTCATCAACATACAACACCAGAAATATAAAACTGCTCCCACTGACCTTCATATATATGCATCTATTAACAACATTCTCCTTAAAGCCATTTTGGGTGACAACCTCATCAAACTTAAGATACCATTGTCTTGAAGCTTGCTTAAGACCATAAATAGATTTCTTAAGCTTACAAACCAAATTACCATTCCCTGTTTGTTGGAAACCAACTGGTTGAACCATATATACATCCTCATATAAATCACCATTCAGAAAAGCAGTTCTGACATCCATCTGATGCAACTCCAGGTCATATGCGCCACAATTGCCATAATGATTCTAAAAGAATCCTTTGTGGATACAGGAGAGAAAGTCTCTGTATAATCAATTCCTTCCTTCTGGCTAAACCCTTTAGCTACAAGTCTAGCCTTATACCTCTCCACTTGACCATTGGAGTCCTTTTTAGTCTTAAAGACCTATTTGCACCCAATAGGCTTGCTACCCTCTGGTAACTCAACCAAATCCCAAACTCCATTTGATGCCATGGATTTCATTTCATCTTCCATTGCATCCAACCAAAAATTTGAATTTGAACTGCTTATGGCTTCCTCATAAGTGACTGGATCTGAATCATCACTTATGTCAAACTCATGCTCCTGCAAGTAAACGTCATAGTCATCAGGAATAGCTAATTTCCTAGTCCTTTGTGACCTCCTCAAAGGTACATCAGCATCTGCAATAGCTGGAATATCCTGCTCTTCAATAATGAGTTCATTCTGACCAACTACTGGTTCATCAACTATTGGATCAACAATATCTCTATCAGGAACAACTATACTGGGAATGAAAACACTTTCTTCTCTAAATTGAGATTCCCTTGGACCATTACTATCACCAAACTCAAAATCATCTTCAAAATAAATGGCCCTGTCTGATTCCACGATCCTGGTGGTATGAGAAGGACAAAAGAATCTTGAACCCCTAGATCCTATACAATAGCCAACAAAATATCCACTAATGGTTTTAGGATCCAACTTCTTAATTTGGGTATTATAAATCCTTACTTCAGCTTTGCAACCCCATATTCGAAAATGGTGCAAATTAGGCTTTCTTCCTGACCACAACTCAAAAGGTGTTTTAGGAACGGACTTACTTGGAACTTGATTCAAAATATAAGCTGCCGTCCTTAAAGCCTCTCCCCACAAATAATCTGGCAACCTAGAATTTGCCAACATAGACCGCACCATATCCAACAAAGTTCTATTCCTTCTCTTAGCTATGCCATTTTGCTGAGATGTACCAGGCATCGTATATTGTGCATCAATGCCACACTCACGCAAATAAATAGCAAAAGGCCCTGGGTTCCTTCCAGTCTCATCATATCTACCATAAAACTCACCATCTCTATCAGACCTTACAACTTTTATTTTCTTATTCTTTTGAAGTTCCATCTTTACCTTAAACTCTTTAAAGGCAACTAAAGAATTTGACTTCTCACGAATAAGCTCAACATGTCCATAACGAGAGTAATCGTCAATGAAGGTAATAAAATATCTATAACCACCCAAAGCAGTTGGTGTAAAAGGTCCACATATGTCAGTGTGGATTAACTCCAAAACATCTTCACACCTAGCTAACTTATCCTTTCTTACCTTGGCAGTTAACTTCCCTTTCACACATTCAACACAAGTCAACAGATTGGAGAAATCAAGATTAGGAAGTATTCCATCCTTCACTAACCTTTCCATTCTGTGCCTAGAAATATGTCCCAAACGTTTATGCCATAACATTGAGGAATTGTCATTAACTCTTGTGCGTTTGGAAGCAACAATAGAATTAACAGAGAAATTGAGACCATTATTAAATAAATCAAGCTTATATAAATTGCCACATAAGTTCCAAAACCAATAACTTTACCATCCTTAAATAATTCAATTTTGTTATTTCCAAACAAAAAACTATAACCTTGACTATCCAAAATAGAAATAGATAACAAGTTTCTTCTTATTGAAGGTACATAAGAAACTTCTTGCAACTCCAAAACATATCCAGTGGCAAGCTTCAACTTGATTGTTCCCACAATGTCCACCTTCACTCTTGAGCTATCTCCCATATAAACATGCTGCTCAAGATTGGTTGGGCCCCTTCGGCTTATCATCCCCTGCAATGAATTAGTAACATGAATTGTTGCTCCAGTATCTAACCACCAAGAATTCATAGGCACATCGATAATATTGGTCTCAATCATTAAAATATTACCTTTTCTTCTCTTGCTTTCCCTTTAAGGTCCAACAGTCTATCTTCTTGTGCCCAACTTTATTGCAGTATCCACACCTTCCATTGAAGTACTCTTTCCTTTTTCTAATCTGAAAACCACCATCCCTCGGCCCTTTAGGCTTCATACCAGAAAACTTCTTCCTATTGGGGTTAAAACCCTACCCAGGCTTGAAACCTTGTCCTGGCTTGAATCCTTGTCCATTCTTTTGGAAAAACTTCTTGGACTTATCTACCTGATGTGAAACCATAGCAACAGACCTAGACTTACTTAATTTAATATCATCCTCTTCCTTGACAAGGATAGTAGTCAATTCCTCCAAACTACAACCTTCTTTCTTAGTATTCAAACTCGACCTTATATTATCAAACTGTGATAGAAGACTCCTCATTATAGAATAGGTCAGGAACTCCTCTCCAATGTCCATCTTAAGATCCTTCAGCTTATTATAATAGGAAAAAGTAGCATAATATGGTCCCTTACTCCTTTAATACCATCATACTTGGTATTATTCAATAGGTCCAAATAATGATGCTTTTCATTCATATCAAACTTGATAAACCTCTTTCCTATCTCCTCAAGAAGTTCCTTTGCAGTATCCACTTAAGGAATACTAGCATATATGGCCTCATCCATGTAATTCTCCATCATCATCATACAGCACTTATTAGAGTGCTTCCAATTCTTATAAAGTTTCTTAGCTGCTACAGTACTCTCATCTGTCGGTATCTCTGGTGGATCTATCTCCAAAGCCAAATCCAATTTCATGAAAGTCAAATTCATAACTAAGGTTTTCTTCCATTTCTGATAATTTGTCCCATTCAATTTCATCATGGCAGTCATGGGCAGAAGGTTTGGGGTGCTACTAACTGTAAAAATAGTAAACAGCAAGACATTCAAAAAATTTAAGACAATTCAATTACTATTTTCCAGCCCCTCAACACAAAAACGCAAACATAAATATCGCTTAGGGTCTTTGTAGCACTAAAGATACCCTTACGCGGGCCAAGGACAGTCAACCAAATAACCATAATCAAATGCATTGAACTGAATCACCGACAGGACAACTCAGAACCTGCAATACATGGCATTTAATTAACTTCCACTGCCATTCCAGGCGTCATATAAAGCAACTAGCACTATCGACAGGGTAGCTTAATTACCCGTATAGACCCTGGTTAATAAGTGGGAGAAAAATAACATATTGGCAATTTCATGAAATAGGCAAATATAAAACATCTCATCCACTATGCCAATATACATTACATTTGTACACATAATGCAGATAAAATAAGTCTCACGACAGGTGAGTACCTAAAATCTCACACTACTATACCAACTAGGCACAAAGCCTCTTTGGGTAAGCTCACACAATCCAATTTTTCAACCACAAATATTTAATTTAATTTAATAAAATTGGAATGTGATAATTAAACAAATAAATAAACAATAAATAATAAATTGAACAATTGAAAAATTAATTAACAAATAAACAACAAATAAATCAATTAAAAAAATGTTTTTTTTTTTGGGCCTGCTGACGTCATCTGCTGATGTCAGCAAACGACGTGTCGTGCTGACGTCAGCAGTCACCCAAAACGACACGTCGTTTCTCTCTTCTTCTTCACCCAACCGGGTCACGGGTGACCCGGTTCCAGTCCAAACGGGTCACGCGACCCGCTATTCTTACCCGGCCATATCTCACCGTTCCGGCCACCATTTCCAACGATACCGGTGGGTTAGTTTCGTATTCCCTTGGGCAACGTTTCCCAAAAATAAATTTGATTCAAAATCAACCCAAAATAAAAATCCAAGCAAGGTTTATATTCGGCCAAAACACAAACAAACACCCATGAAACACAAGAAATTCCAGCAAATTTTAGGCAAAATTGGTGCCGTTTGTTTCGTGTATTCTTGGGAAACTTTTTCCCCAAATCAATTTGGTCCAAAACCCAGAAAATTAGCATGTGAAATTCAATGGCCGAAAACCCAGTTTTTTTTTTTTAATATATTTTTATTTTTATTTTTATTTTTATTATTATTATTTTTTTTTAGAACAAACAAAAATCGGCCATGAGTATATATATATATATACACGTAAATATGTTTAATAGAATACATAATCTTGAATCTCAAAATTTACATATGTACACAATTCAAGAAAAGAAAAGAAAAGAAGAATTAATGTAAAGCAACGTATATATATATATCTAGAACACTGATAATAATGGCCAAAACACAGATCAATATTCACATGCTAACTGCGATAAACTACAAAGAAATTTACTATGCATATTAACCATGTGCTCTGATACCAATTGTTAGATTTTATGGATCTAAATATACATAATAAATTCCTCCATAGATCATAAATTACTAACCTCCAAACGCAGCCATTAATAAATTAGATCTTTAATCCTGCAAAATAGAAACAACGTAAAGTAGTGCCTATGGACACACTACTCTCAAACCACTCTCAGATTTCTGAAACCCTAATTTTCAAATACTGTATGGTATATCATGTTTGCTTGCCCTAGACCCTTTAAATAGTCTCTGCAAGTCAGACTTATCCATTAATTTTGACACACATAAAATAATAATAATAATTTGATAATATAATTATACTAGGAAAAATATGGATAAGTAATTGGGCTTATAAAGAGAGTTGGTCCTCCAGTCCAATGGGCCAACTGGAGTCTTATAGAGAGTGTGTGACCAAGGGCCCTACTACAAAATAATAAAATAAATCAGTCCCATTAATGGCATAAATAGGCCCTGTAAGTGAGTAATTGATTATGCCAAGTCCACAAATATTAATTTAATTCAACATGGAGAACATTAACTAATCCAATGTTGGAAAGTATCAATAGCAAGAGCATGTTTAGCTAACTTATGAGCACTATTATTAGCTTTCTTAGAAACATAAGAACATCTAAAATTATCAACACTTGATAATAGCAACCTAATGTCTTCAACATTATTAAAAATCGTATTTATATCCAAAAAACAAAAAACAAAATTAGAGAAAAAATTAACTCTGGAAAATATTCTAATTAGGGCATTTAATATTAATGGGCTATTCAGCAATTATATTTTTTGGTTTGTATTCGTCAAAAGAATTATTGAATCTATCTTCTGTTGAATAAAAAATAGCTGTTTCGTTGTCCAAGAAAAGAAAAGGAAATTGATACTGTTGGTTTTCTCCCTCTTGGAGTTTTCATCTATCATGCATATATATGCATTTATTATTATTATTATTATTTTACTTATTCTAAGCTATTTGTAATTAATCAAATATCACTTATAATATCTCCTATCTAATTAAATGAATAATCAATTCAATTCAAATAAAGCAGGGGAAGAATTTAAATAAAAAACAACGAGCAAAATTGTGAAATATATTATTTAAATTTTCGCATAAATATTCCACAAAAGTAGAAAAATAAACATTTCCCACCAAATTTTCTTTAAACCGGAGTGATAGTAGTACCCAATTTATTAAGTATAATTATTTCAAGGTACAATTCACTCATTCATGTTTACAAAGTTGATATTTCGCTAAGACGGTAATAGCAGATTTTCCAAGTTAACTAGGATCTAATAATGGAAGCACCGTATCCACTCAGACCATCATAGTATCTGGACCATAACATTACACCTCCATATTTTGATGTGGCTTTTATAACCGGAAGAACTTGATCATTCAGCACACTAATGGGGACGTACCCGCCGATTGGGGCAGCATTAGTTTCATTGGCTGGTAACCCCAGAAACAGCTACTTTGCATTCGTTGGAGTCCAATAATTATTCCATGAACTTAAAAGTAGATCGACATCACCATCAGTACTATTATACAGGCATGGAGGATTGTTATAGAACTGAACCCAAACAAAATCAAAAAGCCCCGTCTCAATGGCTGCATCAAGATAACGATCAGGATAAACACACTGAGGAACTGCTGATAAATAGTAAGTTTTTGTTTCTTGTTGGTCGTATAATTCCTTCAAGTAACGAGCAAGATCGTCATAATAACCTGTGGAACCATTCACAATGTCGAAATTTACGCCGACCAAAACAGCATCATCTCTAAAAGGACGTGTAGCAGATGAGTCAGTACCGCCCAAATAGGAATTCCATATTTGTTTGCAACATTTTTGGCATCCTCAGCAGATGATAGAGAATAGTTTCCAGCGACTCCTCCAATAGAGATTAGGACCTTAATACCCTTGCTCTGACAAGTCTTTATTTCTTCCCCGAATTTGGTGCAAGTATTCCACGCTGGGTCGCAGTGACCTGCAAGGTTGAGTGCCAGGTGTCGGCCATGGCCAAATTGGATAAGAAAAGCTATGTTTATGTAAGCATAGAGGTCATTATTACAGGCTTTGGCTGGACTGACTTCATCGCCGTTTTGAGCCCAGTAGACGGCTATGCCACCACCATCATCAGCCTATGAGATTTGGATTAATTTGCCGAGGGTTTGGCACCCTTGCATATAGAGAAAGCTTTTGAGAGTGTCAAATTGTAATATTTATTGAACTTCAGTGTTAAAGAGAAGGAACATCACCAAAATGAGGGGTAGAAAATAATGGATATGGATGGAGAAAAAGACAAAACAACAAATGTTGGAATTCAGGATAATAAATGTATAAAGACAGACAGGGATCTTTGATTATTGTACTCGCCAAGGGAGCCAGCCCCGGGCAATGGAGGCACGCGCTGGTTTTTTGGATTTTTAATTATGATTCAACATTTTAATTTTTTTAATAAATTTATATAAATAGTCCACACTGATTTCCCAATAAGTGGTTATTTGGTATTTTTTTCTTATTTTCTTTTTTATTTTATACTATATATCTCTAGAACACTAAATTTTTTAAAAAATCTCAAATTCCAAAGAATGACATTTTCTCAAATGGGATGTCCAAATATCAAAGAGCATATCCCAAATTCCTAACAACTAACAGGCGTTGATTAATTAAATTGAGAAAATGTAATAAACTCTTTCGCAACAAATTCCAATCCAATAGTGCCTTCACGTCAAATTTCTATAATTCCTTTTTTAATTTTTTTTAAAGAATCTATAATTATTTTTAAATTGCTCATTTTCATAATATTATTTATTTCTCTATAATATTCGCATATTATATTTATTTAATTCTCAGGTTACAAATTATTATATAATTTTGTCTACCATGCACCAAGATTATTGTTTTTCACGATATCCATATGCTGGTAAAATACATTCTTTTTTTTCCAAAACTATTGTTGGAAAGTGTGAGTCTAGAAATGTAACACCTCGTCCCGAAGTACGCTGAAATTTTCTCATGTTGATCAAGGCTAACCGGGTTTGACTGTTGTTGATCGAGAAGGATCAAACTTTGACTTTTTTAACTTGGTAAGAATTCTATGTTGATCAAGACACCATTATGAAGTACGCATTGACAAGAGTCCGTAGACTAGTAGCACATAAAAAACGAAGCTACGGATTGAAAGTTATGAGCAAAACAACTTGATGTCCGAACTGTCCGAGGGTACCTGAGTTGACTTTTTATTTTTATGAAATTGAGCTTTGACTCATATATGGTTGTGAAGTACTCATCGATACAAATTCCTAAACTAGCGGCATGTCCCATTCGGACATGTGGTTTTAAAGTTATGGACTTGCAAAGTGTTTTTAATATCATAATATTTTAATATTATTTTTTTAACGTGTGAACAGTATATGCCATGTGTAACTTAGTACATGGTGCCGTGTGTCACAATGAAAAAATGCCATATATCAGTCATAATTAAATATTACATCATTTTATTATTTTATATTATATTATTATTTTATTTTATTTATTTCTTTTTCTTTTTCTTTCCCTTTGGGGGAGACCCGGTTCCTTCTTCCTTTTCTTCTTCTTCTTTCTGGAATTCTTTGGAGCTCTCCCTCTTTTCCCCTCCCCGATCATTCACGGCAACCATTTTCCATCATCAATTTCCTCTTAATTTTGGACACCCACCAAGAAATGTTTATACCAACTTGAAACCCACATTCCCAGGAAACCATAGCCATTTTTATCACGCCAAGAAATGGTCTAGACTCGCCAGGAAGCCATGAAAACAGATGAGGGATGCATTTTCTGATCACCGTCTTCCGATGAGCATGAGGTCGAATGGGTGGTCCTTTCCCACAAATTCAGACCCCCTAAGTCCATTCCTAAGCTTGGATTGGCTCAAGACTTGCTTGTTTAGGAGATATGACAAAACTCATTTCGGCAACAAGGTCCCGGTGGGATTCCGGCCACCTCCGGTGTCGGTTTAACCAATTGAAGGTATATTCTTGGTGCTCTCACCATAAGCTTCAAATTGGTAGTTAGAATGTGAATTGTAGTTGAGTATCTAGGAAGTTGCTATTGATGAAGCTAAGTTACGTTTATGTTGAAATTGGACAGAAATTAGACAAGTCTTCAGTCAATTGTCATTACAGCTAAGTTCTTAATGATTGTTAGAGGCCAAAGAAATGATTAAATTAAATTAATCCTCAAGATGTTGAAAAACCCCAACTTTTGAGTTAAGGCTAATCGGGTTTTGTGTATATATGTTTATGTATATGTATGTTTGTAAATATATATGTGTTTCATTCATGTATATATATGCGGATGTATAAGTGTTGGTGCATTCCATGGTATGTGCTAGTTTGATATATATATTACTATATGCACATATATCTTATAGGTATATGAGCATGTGTATGTGTAAACAAATATATATAAATATTGTGTTATGGTAATTTATGTGCGTAATGCCTAAATAAAATTGTTCTTTAAAATTATGGTGCGAAAGTTATGTATAGCATTTAATTTATATCTTCGAAATTAAGGAAATTGTAGTTTTCAATTGTTGCAAAATTACTGTTAATTTTGTTGTTGAGGTTATGATGCACAACAAAAGTATTCTCATTTATTTACTTATATATAACATTTTATGTGGTTATAATGATATTTGATATGAATTGATTTTATTAATTTAGTATTTTCAAAATAAAATATATTTATGTATTAATTAATTAATTTATTCATAAACTTGATTTTATCTTATTTTATCAAAATTTATTATTTTAATAATACTATAAAAATTTATAGTTTTTAGATGCACCATACACGTACCAGTGTTCTATAGTTGTAGATGTGATTAGTGCACGGGTGGAGTATGATGAGCTCGCAGGCTATAATGTCTCTCGTGAGTTGCTATGGATTTGAGAGCAGGCAAGTTTATATAGTGCACACAAGCCGCCCTCCTCCATGGCCGGGATGACGGTATAAGCAGCGGCACTGTTAGGACGCCAAAGCGACCGTATGCAAGTTTCTCTTTTTAACATCCCGCCAAACGGTGCTTGGGACGCTGGGTACCGTAGGACACTACTGGTATATAGTATGTGCATCAAGTATCTTTTATATATATATATATATGCGTGTTATATTATAATATATTATGTTATATATACCACACCGTACGGGGACAACGATCCGATGTGGTCCATGTAGAGCTAGCCTTATAACTATGTTGTGTAACATCCCGTCCCAAAGTACAACGAAAAATTTCTAACTTTGACCGAAGGTGACCGTTGATCGTTGACTTTGACTGTTGACCGTTGACCAGGGGTCAAAAGTTGACTTTTTGACTCGGATGGAATTCTAGGTTGATTGAGGTACCGTTACAAAGTACACGTTGGCACCAGTTCATAGACTAGTAGCACATTGAAAACGAAGCTACGGTTTGAAAGATATAAGCAAAACAAGATTGGGATCCAAACTGTCCAAGGATGTCGGAGTTGACTTTTTATTCATGTAAAGTTGAGCTTTGACTCATGCATGGTTGTGGAGTACTCGTCGATATGAGTTCATAGACTAGTGGCACGCTTAAATTGGATATCTGGTTAAAAGGTTATGGACCTGCAAAGTTTTAAAATACCGTATTATTTTAATTTTATTTTTAAACGTGTAACAATGTACCACGTGTGACTTAATAAATGTGACCATGTGTCACCATGATGAGGTGCCACATGTCAACCATGCTTAATACCATATTATTTTATTATTGTTATTTTATATAATAATATTATTTTTAATATTATTTAATTATTTTATTTTATTTTATTTTATTTTTATTTCTTTTCTTTTTCTTTTCCTCCACGCGGGAAAACACCTTTCTCTTCTTTTCTTTTCCTTTCCTTCCCTTCTCCTTCTTCCCCGAGCCCGTCAAGCACCAGCAAGGATTTCTCTCTCTCTCTCCCCCTCTCTCTTTGACCAATCGTTTTGGCCGAATTTCAGTGGCCGAATGGCCACACGCATGGGCCACCGGTGAAGCCCAATTCCTGGCGACCCCGACCTCCAAGTTTCTCGGCCAGACGCCGCCGGACGCGCCCAGATCGGGCCGGTGAAGTCGGCGGCGGCGGGTTAAATTTTTCCGGCGATTCTTGCCGTTTTCGGCCAACCCAGCTCGACCCATACCTCTAGCCCACCATTTTCGACCCCTTTAAGTCCATTTCCGGGGTTAGATTGCCCAAATTCCTCACCGTTTGAGAGATCTCTCAAGTTTAAACTCGGCCGAAGCTTTCCGGCCAAATTCAAGCTACCGCCGGTTGAATTGAGCTCAATGGAGGTCGGTAATGTGATCCTCATCTCACAAGCTTTCCATAGACATATAATTTGTCAATTTTGGTTAACGTTTGTGTTAGACCCTGCGGGTACCGGGTATTATTTATCCAAATAAAATATTAATTTATTTGAGATGTGTAATGTTGTTGTTCTAGGAGCACGGGTGAGTCGTGAAATTGATCCCATGGAGGATTTTGGATTAATTGCGTATTCCAGGTGAGTGATCCACCTTTAAAAATATTTTGGGGTAATTAATTATATTTATTTGGTGTTAAATTGATATCTGGAATTATGCTCATGTGGTGAAAATTTAATTATAATTGTAGAAAAATATTATTTTATAAGTACGTATATGTTTATTGGTGCTAAACGGAATTTTGGGTTATTAAGAAATTCCCAATTATTATTTTATTGTGATTTAATTGTATTTATTACACATGAGCAAAGCATTTTCATTGATTAATTGTATTTGGATTTTAATATTATTTTTGGGCATAATTGGTTTAATTGGTGGTTTAAATTTTATAATTATGCCCGTGGAATATTATTTGTGGAACCTCATATTACAAGAAAAATTATTTTTATATCGTTATCGATGGTTTCGTACCAGAAATGTTAAAAGAAAATGTGGGATGGTGAATTTGAAAACTGGTATATTTCCCACGGTGATTTTGGAAAATCGGTACGGTAATAAGAAATTTAATAATTATTTTAGAAGCACTCATACAGTATTGGTGTTCTGGTTGTATATGTGGTTAGCGCGCAAGTTATTATGTCTCCCGTGAGTTGCCATTGGACCAAAGGCAGGCAAGTTTTATATAGTGCACATAGCCGCCCCCCTCCGTGGCCGGGATGATGGTTTCAGCAGCGGTACTGTCGGGACGCGGAAATGCCGTATGCAAGTTTCTCTCTTTAATCTCCCTGTCAATCGGTGCTCGGGACACTGGGTATCGGAGGGCATCACTGGTATATGGTGTGGTGCATCAAGTATAAATTTTCAGATAGAAATTTCAAACCCCAAAGTGTTCAAAAATTATTTATTATATTTTATTACATTTTATTTATATTTTGGGTATTTATCTATTGTTTATTAAATTAATTGATCCTTTGGTTTTCGGAAAATACGAATATCAGGTTTTGTGAAAATGTTTTAAAAAGGGAACATTTCCAACGGAGTGAATAGTGAGGGTTTTGAGAGAAATTATTACTTTCAATTGTTTATTATTTATTTATCTATTTAATTGTTGGTATTAATTAAGTTCCTTTATTTGTTATATTATTAATATTAAAAGTGTTCAGTAGATAGGGTCACTCACTGAGATGATTAGCATCTCACGTTTTTAAATTTCGTTCCCCTAGGTCCAGGTTGAGAGACGTTAATTATCCAGGGCGAGCCCGACGTCTCAATTCATTGCCAAAAGTCCAAGAAGCATTTCTTCCCTTTTTCCTCTCCAACCTGTATTACTTCTTTATCTGTCATCGTATTAATTTCATATTTACTGGCATAATACTCTGTATATTGTATTGGACACTTAGTTGTTATTTATGCACTGATTTACTATTATTCTTTTGGAGTGGTGTAAATTTGTGGAATCAATTTGTAGTAACGTGGGAGGAATAAGGGGATGTATATAGAAGTGTGTTTTCAGTACAGGAAATTTGTGGTAAGTCCAACCCTTGGGGGGGTTCTGCCGGATTTTCCATTGGAAGGTACGGTAGGGTTTCCCTGGGATCAAGGCTTGTCTAGGGTTCCGGTAAGGAATTTTGGACGGGTCCTGACATGTTGCCTACGAGTCCAGGGGATTGGACGGCCAATCTAGGCAACCATCTTGGACTGTATTGGTAGCAAAGTATCAGCGATAGCTGGAATCATGGATCACGCAGCATATTAGAGAATATCGTTCATATCTCCGATGCGTGTGTATATTTTATAATATGATTTTAGTTTTAAAATATTATTTTACCTTATATTATCTTATTTATTTAGAATCTGGTTTTCTAATATTATTATTATGAATACGGTAATTGCTATTATTATTTATTATGATTATTTTAGCAGCAATTTCATTAATTATTATAATTATCATGGTTGCCACCATTTTATTATTGGTATTTTGTGATTCTTATTGTTATTAATGTTGTTATTATGATTATAATAATAATAATAATAATTATTATTATTATTATTATTATTATTCTTATTACTTTTATTGGTATTATTATAATTTATTGTTATCTTTATTATTATTATTATTATTATTATTATTATTATTTTTGGTATTATACGGAAACCTTTGGGCAAGTGTATAAGCCTTCGGGCAAGTGGATAAGCTTACGAGCAAGGGTGGAAACCTACGGGCAAGTTATGGTATTATTGTTATTAATATTGCTATTATTAATATTGTCCTATTTTTTCCTGCTTACGTTATGAATTGGAACTTTGTAAAATGATATTAATATGTAGTATGCTACTAAGTGGGTGGTGGGGGTGGATGTGAATGTTTAAAAGTATATTTTGGTTATTTATTTAGTAAAATTGTTCCTATTGCATATACATGTGTGTTATACGAATTGTTATCGAGGTGCCGCCATTGTGGAAATTATTATAGTAAGGTGGGAGGGATAAGGTGGTACCATATAGAAGTGAGGTTTTGTGCAGGTAAAGTTTGGGCATATTCTACCTTTGGGGGAGATGCTGCCGGATTTTCCATAGGACGGTCCGGTAGGGTTTCCCTGGGATCAGAATTTGTCTAAGGTTCCGGGAAGGGATTTTGGATAGGTCCTGACAAGAGTCCCTTCATTGCCATTTTGATCCCTATAGACGGCTATGCCACCACCATCATCAGCCTCTGAGATTTGGATTAAAGTCGAGGATAGGATCAGGCAAGCCAGTAAAAGGAGTTTGGCTTGAAGACAGATAGGGATCCTTAATTATAGTGCTTGCCAAGGCAGCTAGCCCCAGCCAATGGTGTAACACCCCGTCCCAAATCGCACCGGAATCCGTGCACGTTGATCGAGGTTGACCGTTGACCGTTGACCGAAGAGGGTCAAAAGTTGACTTTTAGACTCGGTGGGAATTTCAAGATGACTAGGGCACCGTGGCGAAGTGCACGATGCCACGAGTTCGTAGACTGGTAGCACGTCGAAAACGGAGCTACGGTTTGAAAGTTATGGACGAAACAAGTTGCGGTCCAAACTGTCCAAGGGGTGCCGGAGTTGACTTTTTTTTTTATGGGGAATTGAGCTTTGACTCATGCATGGTTGTGAAGTGCTCGTCGATACGAGTTCACAGACTAGCGGCACGCTCAAAACGGACATCCGGTTAAAAAGTTATGGACGTTTGAAGTTTACCGGATACCGTATTATTTTAATATTTTTTTTGGGTCGGTGAACAGTGAAACGCCACGTGTCAGTTTCTGATTGGTCCACGTGGCATGAACAGTGTCACGCAGGGTTTTAATTTTGAAAAACTCTCGGGGAAGAGAGAGAAAGAGAGAGAAGAGAGAGAAAGAGAGAGAGGAGAGAGAAAGAGAGAGAGAGGACCCGCCGGCCGCCGGCCATTTTCACGTTTTTCCGGCCTAGTTACTGTACACGCGCCGGCCAGCCAGATTGCCCACCTCATTTCCGGCAAAACCTCCAAATTTCACGGCGAACGGCCGCCGGACGCGCCCGGATCGGACGTCCGAAGTTTGGCGGCGATTTTTCCCCTCCACCGCCGGCCACCGCGAATCGGCACTATTCCGGCCTATGTACAGTACACGCGCCATACACCCAGCATCCTCTCCTCAAGTCCGGCCTACCCACCAAAAATCACGGCCATCGGACCACCGACGCGCCGGGATCGGAGCGTTTTCCGGCGAGGGGTCGAAAATCTTCAAACGGTGATTTCTCCGCCGTCCGACCTCCGTTTTGCTCACCGTCGGTCCCGTTGGATTGCTCTCCTCACGATCTACAAATCTGCAAAATTTCACAGCAAACGGCCACCGTCGGAAATTACTGTTCCGGCGACGGTTGCCGGTGACGTGGCGGCCGCCGGAAATCACTGTTCCGGCGAGTACCCCGAAAATTCCGGCCAGCTCCAGTCCGCAGTGTTCGACCTCCTGAACCCAAATCCGACTTCCGTTTCCACCAATTCGCGACGGTTTGGGAGAATTGCGGAGCCGAAACCCGAAAAGCTTCCCGATAAAATTCCGACCCCGTCGGGTACGATCATCGGAAATTAAGACCGGATCTGTGATTAGCATCACTCGAGCTTCGATTCGGTATATAATTCGTAAATTTTAGTTATCGTTTGGTGTTCGCTCCCCGGGTACCCATTTAGGGATTACCCGAATAAAATATTAATATTTGTGGTTTTGGTACTGTGGATGTTTTAGGTGCACGTGCAAGTAGCGGAGTCAATCCTACGGAGGATCTTGATTGAGATACGTGCACAAGGTGAGTGACCCACCTTCAAATTAATTTTGGGAATTTAATTGGTGAATATATAATGTGTGATTTAAATATTTGGAATTTAATTTCTATGTGCCAAATATTTATTTGAATTATTGTGGAATTATTTGTGAATTTATCGGATTTAAGAAAATGTGTATTTCATCAATTTATGCCATGTGGAATTATTTTATGGTTTTGAGGATTTTGAAATTGGTGTGGTTTTAATGGTAAATTGGGCACGATTCGATTTTCAAATATTTCAAGGAAAATATTTGGTTATGTTGGTGATTTCAATTTTTATGAAATATGCCCATAAAATATTATGGGATTTGATTATGATATTTCGAGAAATTATTTATGCTTGGAAAAAATGTGGATATTTGAATTGATGGATTTGGGAGTTGGTGGATTTGAAAATCATGGAATTTATGGCATTGATTACAAAGAAATTGTGGGAAAATTCCCGGTTCAAGCGGATGGATTATGCCCGCTATGCTTATGAAAAATGTGAAATTTGTTTTATAATTTAAATTGTGGATTTTATGATTTTTAGATGCACCGTGCACGTACTGGTGTTCTGATTATGTGATATGGTATATGTGATATGGTTAGTGTGCACACGGTTGTGATTAGCGCGCAGGTGGGTGTGATTAGCGCGCAGGTGATGTGATTAGCGCGCAGGTGGGTGTGAGTAGCGCGCGGTTGATATTATGAGGGTGTCCTGTGGATGCCATCGGAGAGGGCGGCCACCCCCCTTTGGCCGGGACACCAGGTTAGCAGCGGCGCTGTGGGACGCCACGCGACCGTATGCCGGTTTCTCTCTATAACCTCCTGTCTGGCGGTACCTTGGGACGCTGGGTACTGTTGGCGCCACTGGTATATAGTGGGTGCATCAAATGATTTTCAGAACTGTGTTTTAAAAATAAAATGTTTGGAAACTGAATTGGAATTAAAAATATAATTGTTACCGCTTCTGGTATTTAATTGATGTCTTGGTTTTCGGGGCATATGGATAAAGGGTTTTTGTGAAATTGTTTTAAAAGGGGAACCTTTCCAACTGAGAGAATTGTAAGGGTTTTGAGAGAAAATATTATTATTTCCAAATAATTATTATTTATACTTATTACTGTGATAATATATGGTATAGTAGTAGGGTCGCTCACTGAGATGATTAGCATCTCACACTCTTAAATTCCGTTCCTCTAGGTACCAGGTTGTCGGTGTTCACTCGGAGCGGACTTGATCTTCCTCGCTGTTTTAGTTCGGCAGTACCCTGTTATTCTTTTATTGCAGTTGTAATATTTCTTTCACTCTTGTTGTATTTATTTTGCACTGGATTACTGTATTTATTTTTTTTAAGTACTGCAATTTGTGGAACCAATTTGTAGTTTGTGGGAGGAATAAGGGGATATTTTTGAAGTGTGTTTTCAGTGCAGGTAAATTTGTGGTAAGTAAATCCCTTAGGGGAGGTGCTGCCGGATTTTCCGTTGGAAGGTTCGGTGGTATTTCCCTGGGATCAGGGCTGTCTAGGGTTCCGGGGAAGGAATTCTGGACGGGTCCTGACAAATGGGGCCCATGCTGGTTTTTTGGATTTTTACTTATGATTCAACATTTTAATTTTTTTCAATAAATTTATATAAATTGCCCACACCACATTGATTTCCCAACAAGTGTTTATTTGGTATTTTCTTTTTATTATTTCTTTTTTACTTCATACCATATATCTCTTAACGGGATGTTTAGGAAGTGTCAAAGTTGAAAGGGAAATTGATTCCCAGGAATTAATTCTCTAGGATTTAGTTTTCTAAGAATTATTTTTTCTATTGATCTATTTGGTGAGTAATGGAAAAGTTAGGGTTGATAAGTAATTAAATTTAATATTATATAATAAAGTAAGAGTAAATACATATTTTAAAAAAAAATTTTAAAATTATTTTCTATGAGATTTTCGAAATGACATATATATATATATAAGAACAACTTTTTTACATATTTTCTTATATTGGTGGGAATCTAATTCTCTGGGTCAATACTTTTCCACTTCACAGTAAGTATTCAAACAAAAAAAAGTTATCACTATTCCGAAGAAATTATATTCTCACTAACTTTACATTTATCCAAATATGCCGTAAATACTAAATTTTTAAAGAATCTCAAATTCCTAAAAATGACATTTTCTCTAATGGGATGTCCAAATATGAAAGAGCATATCCCAAATTCCTATAGACTGAAAGGCATTGATTAATTAAATTGAAAAGAATTGTAATTAACTCTTGGGTAACAAATTCCAATCCATAGTGCCTTCACCTCAAATTTCTATAATTCTACTTCTTCTTTTTTCCTCTTATTTTTTTTTTAATAGTAATCTATAATCATTCTTAAATTGTTTATTTTCATTATATCATGAATGAGAGTCCATCTATCTGAATATCTGATTCTTAGTTGGATCCTCTATAATTTTGTTTACTATGCACCGAGGTTATGGTATAGCACGATATCCACATGCTGGGAAAATGCATTCTCTTTTTCCAAAACCACTGCGGGAAAGTGTATGTCTAGAATTTATAAGTTAGTCAAAAATTAAGAAAGTAAAATGATACAAAACATGATGTTTAGGGGATAAATTCTCATCACCATATGTGATATTCTTTATCTTTTTTGTCTTTTCCGATCGATTTAGTCAGAAGGACGTGACCTCTACTTTGTTTGTATTGCTAGAAAATGTTCTATTTCTACCTCGCATGGTAACATATTTATTTTATGAATTCACACCGAAACATACTGGTACTTATTATTTTTGGTCAACATATTAATAATTAATATTCAGAACTTAATTTACACTTTTTCTGGCCCATTCATTCGTAAGGGACCACTCTTAAATTTTCTTAAGTAATTTAACATTTTGTGCATTAATGAGAGGTTTTTCACAATTATACATATGGGGCACGTGGCCCCCACAATTTTTTTCGCCCTTTAGTTTCTTTTATAGTTTAGTTTCGATACTTATTTTGATATATTTATTTAATATTTCTAGCATTATTCTGAATATATATATATCTTCTGTTGAATAACAAATAGAATTTTACCAAATTTATAAGTCCAAATTTATAAATAAAGTAGATGGTTTTCTTTTCTTGGAGTGCTCTCCTATTATATATATATATATATATGTGGAAAGTGCTACCGGTACCCTCTATATTTTAAGCTATTTGTAAAATCAATTATCCCTTATAATATCTCTTATCTAATTTTAATGATTAAAAGAAATCTCTTATCTAATTTAGATAATATAAATAATGCAACGTTTAAATAGTAACAGGGGAAGAATTTAAATAAAAAAAATCAACAAACATTTAATTATTTTCCGCACTATTATTCCTTTGAAGTAGAAAAATAAACATATTCCACCAAATTTTTGTTTAAACCGGAAAGATAATAGCACTCAATTTATTTTTCATTTTTGTTTAAACCGGAAAGATAATAGCACCCAATTTATTTAGTACGTACTACATACATATAACTATTTCAGGGTACAAGTCACTCCTTCATACATATAAAAGTTGGTAATGCTGGATTATTATTCATACTTTTCTCATAGACGGTAATAGCAGATTTTCCAAATTGATCACATAAGGAAGAATAATGGAACTGTATCCGCTGAGACCATCATAGTACCTGGACCATAACATCACACCTCCATACTTGGACGTGTTTTTTATAACCGGAAGAACTTGATCGATCAGCACATCAGGCGGGATGTACCCGCTTCCGGCAGCATCGGCGGACGCGGGTAACCCCAGAAATAGCTTCCCTGCCTTAAGAGACGAAGTCCATACACTCCATGAGTTTAAAAGTAGATCGACACCAGCATCAGCACTATACTGGCATGGAGGATTATTATAGAACTGAACCCAGACGAAGTCGAAAAGCCCCGTGTCAATGGCTGTCCCAAGATAATAATCAGGATAAGGACACTGAGGAGCTGCTGATAGATAGTAAGTTTTTGTTGATTGTTGATTATATAATTCCTTCAAGTCAGCTGCAAGATTGTCATAATATAGATTGGATCCACCCTCAATATCGAAATCCACACCGTCTAAAACGGCATCGCCAAAAGGACGTGTAGCAGATGAGTCAGTACCACCCAGATAGGAATTCCAGATCTGGTCTGCAACATTTTTGGCATCCTCAGCAGATGATAGAGAATAGCTTCCAACAGCTCCTCCAATAGAGAGGAGGACCTTAATACCTAGGCTCTGACAAGTCTTTATCTCTTCCCCGAACTTGGTGCAAGTATTTGACGGTGGGTCGCAGTGACCTGCAAGGTTGAGTACCAGGTCTCGGCCATTGCCAAATTGGATAAGAAAAGCTATGTTTATGTAAGAATAGAGGCCAGTATTACAGGCTTCGGCTAGAGTTCCTTCGTTGCCGTTTTGACCCCAGTAGGTGGCTATTCCACCATCAGCCTCAGAGATTTGTAGTAAGGCCGAGCTTAGGAGGCAAACCAGCAGAAGAAGTTTGGCTTGAAGAGCCATTTTTTATGAATATGGACTCTGGAACAAACTATCTTGTGGTGTTTGTGTGATCGATAGATGGGGATATGTTGTTTGCCAATGGTTTAGCACCCTCTTATAGAGAGGTCTTAGGAGTGCTAAAATTGTAATATTATACAACTTAAGTGTTAATGAGAAGGAACACAACTAAAATGAGAGGTAAAATGGAAGCTGACGTGGTTCATGTATGTGGAGATTTTGGAAGAGTACAACGTATAAAATATATATATATATATATATATATAAAATGCTTAAATTGTTTGAAGTTGATAACGTATTTGTAAAGATTTCTGTGGTCCTTAATTATTGTACGAAGAATATGAATTTGATATTATCTTCAACAGCATATTGTAAGGAAATATTATTTAATTGTAGTACAGTACTGTTAATAAGGGGGACCACATGCACCTAAAACTGACAAAAATGGAGATCGCGCGGCCCTCGTGTTTCTCCTGATAAACCCATCATCCATATCCACATGGATGTGGAGATTTGAGAAAGACTACAAAGTCATTAGATAAAACACATGCTTAAATAAACGTGGGACTTCTTAATTACTGTACTATTAATAATATTTGATATCTCTAACAGCATATACTATGGAAATTCCTAATTCTATACTTTTAATTAATTAATCACTTCTAAAGTATTGCCTATGTTTCATACCTACCCTTTTATCTGTTTCTCTTCTTTCTTTTTCAATCTTCCATCATTATTTCATACGTACCCTTTTATCTCTTTCTCTTCTTCCTTTTGCAACCTTCCATCACTATTTCTCTACCTCCTTAATTCTCTTCAATACAGTATATTTAAAGATTAATTGCATTTTAATATTCCGTATTTTGCTAAATATTAGATCTTCAAGTTTAAAACATTCTACATCAAATCTTCAGTTTATAATTTATTTCACATTAATACAATTTCTATATTAATTTTTAAATTGACTAATAAAAAGTTAAAAATTGAGAAAACTAATTAATTTTTTTAATTTACTAACAATATGATAAAAAAATTTGATTAATTAGTTAATGAAAAAACTAATCAATTTTTTGCTAGTCAATCTATGAATCAATTTGAGAATTAAACTAATTTTAACAAATTTTAGAGGATCTAATGTAAAACATTTTAAATTTAAAGATACCAAAATATATAATACAAAAGTGCATTTAACTTTAGATGTAATTACAAAACTCGAGATGCATTATGGCATCTATAGTGGTTGTGGGAAATTCAGCTCTAGTTATGGAAGCTCATGCATTTTGCATGGGCTCTTGACAGTGAAGAGTTTGGGAATCATGCTGTCTTCATAGGATCAGATTGTCTTGATTTGGTTAATGATATTAATTACTTGTGATATTATTAATTCTTAATTATATATGTTTATAGAGGATATGATACAATGAATCATATATTCATAATCGAATAATTTATATACGTATATATACCTTTACAAATGATAAGAGAATTTTATATTTCACAATCACATGTTGGCGCTGATTCTTTATTAATTAGCTAATTCTTCTTCCCATGAGTTTTATACTAGTTTCCTTACTCAAGGTTAATTTAAGTTTGACTGGTCAAGTTAGGAATAGGCAAGCGACACCAAGTTTGGTTAGAAGAGCTATTTTATGAATAGGATCGCTCAAACTATTTGTGTTGTTTGTTTATTTTTCTAAGGCTTCGCAGAGCACCCTTTTATAGCGATGCTTTGACGGTGTCAAAATTGCAACATTATCCAACTTCAGTGTTAATGAAAAAGGAACACAACTAAAACGAGGGGTAAAAATGCCCAATGAAGGTTGACGTACGCTCATGCACCTAGAGAGAGAGGACAAAACGGATAATAAAAAAAAGAAAAGAAAAAAGGAACACATGCTTAAATCGTTTGAAGTTGATAAAGATATAAAATGTTACATTTGGCCCTTAATTATTATCCTATGAATATTAATTTATGATATCTTTAACAGGATGCATATACTTAGGTTAAATATTTTATTGAATTGTAGTACCATAACGTTAATGAGAAGGAACGCACGCAGCAGCTAAATCGAGGGCAGAAATGGAGGTCCTCAGTCGTGTTCCTTCCTGGTCATCATCCATATCCATATGGATGTGGAGATTGAGGAAGGCTACAATGGATAAAATAGAAGACATGCTCAAATCGTGGGACGTTTTAATTAAAGTACTAATAATATTTAATATCTTTAACAGCATATACGATATATGATAATTATGTAGTACTAATTAGTAATTGTAGGTTTGATTTAGAAGCAAAAACTCTCTAGTTGTAATGAGTTTAGTGCTGACAATAATAATAATAATAATAATTAATTACCTATAAACTACTGCCTGTGTTTCTTTATTCAGCTCTACTGATGGAAGCTCATGCTATCTTTTTGCAAGGATTTTTGACAATGAAGAGTTTGGGAATCACACTGTCTTCATAAAATCATATTGTCTTAATTTAGTAAATGATATTACTCGTAATATTGTCGAGTCATATAAGTGTTTTATGGATAATACGATACAACAAATCATATTCATAATAATTTATATACATATATATGCATTACAAATGAGTAAGCTTTATACTTTACAATCACATGTTGGCATCTTTCTCTGTTAATTAGCCAACACTCCTTCCAATGAATTTTATATTAGTTTCCTCGGCTTGTGGTTAATTTTAGTTTGACTGGTCAGGATAGTGGACTTTTAGAGTTTATCTTGTAACACCCCGTCCCAAAGTACAATGAAAATTTTCCAACTTTGACCGTTAACCGTTGACTTTGACTTTGATCGTTGACCAGGGAGTCAAAAGTTGACTTTTTGTTCCGGTTGGAATTCTAGGTTGACTGAGGCACCGTTACGAAGTACACGTTAGCACGAGTTCGTAGACTAGTAGCACGTTGAAAACGAAGCTACGGTTTGAAAGTTATGAGCAAAACAAGTTGAGGTCCAAACTATCCAAGGGGTGCCGGAGTTGACTTTTTATTCATGCAAAGTTGAGCTTTGAATCATGCATGGTTGTGAAGTATTAGTCGATACGAGTCCGTAGACTAGTGGCACGTTCGATTTGGACATGTGGTTTGAAAGTTATGGACCTGTAAAGTTTTTCAAATACTGTATTATTTTAATATTATTTTTTAAACGTGTAACGATGTGCCACGTGTGACTTAATAAATGTGACCATGTGTCACCATGTTGAGATGCCACATGTCAACCATGCTTAATACCCTAGTATTTTATTATTGTTATTTGTTTTAATAATATTATTTCTAATATTATTTAATTAAATTATTTTGTTTTCTTTTATTTCTTTTTCTTTTCTTTTTTTTTCTTTTCCCCACATGGGGAAAAAGGGCACGGGCCTTCTTCTTCTTCTTCATTCTTCTTCTTTTCTTCTTCCTTTCATTTCCTTCTTCCTCTCGGACCGTCGCCGTTTCTTCATTTCCAGCCACCACCTTGCTACACGCGCCGGCCAGTGATGAGCGGAGGGAGGAGGAGAGCTCGGCCGCAAAATTTCACGGTCACCGGCTCCAGACGCGCCCAGATCGGGCTGGAGAAGTCGCCGATCGGAAAATTTCTCTCTCCTCTTTTCTTGTGTTTTATGGCCAACCCAGTCCAAATTAAACCTCTTTCCCCTTTATTTTGGGTCCTCTGAGTTCAAATATGGCCTCCAATTTTCAAAATTCGAAGCGGTTTGCAAGATACGAGGAATTGAATCTCGGTCGAATCTTTCCGGCCACCTCCAGTCGAATTGAACTCAATGGAGATCGGTAATATGATCCTCATCTCACAAGCTTTCCATAGACATATAATTTGTCAATTTTGGATAACGTTTGTGTTTGACCCCCCGGGTACCGGGTATTATTTATCTGAATAAAATATTAATTTATTTGACTGTGTGTGAATTGTGTTCTAGGAGCACGGCTGAGTCGTGGGATTGATCCCTTGGAGGATCTTAGATTAATTGCGTGCTCCAGGTGAGTGACACACCTTGAAAACTATTTTGGGCAATTAATTATATTTATGCTATGTTAATTTGATATCTAGAATTTGTGTTCATGTGGTAGAATTTAAATATAATCGGGAAAAAATATTATTTTATATATATAGTTATTTACCCATTGATGCTAAACGGAATTTTGGGTCATTAAGAAATTCCTGATTATTATTATTTTATTGTGATTTACTTGTATTTATTACACATGAGCAAGTAATTTCAGTAATTCATTGTGTTTGGATTTTACATTATTTTGGGCATAATTGGTTTAAATATTTTAAGAAAAATATTTGTTTAATTTGGTGGTTTAATTTTTATAATTATGCCTGTGGTATATTATTTGTTGAACCTCGTATTACGAGAAAAATTATTATTTTATTGGTTATCGATGTTTTCGTACCGGGTTGTTAAATGAAAATATATGGGATGCTAAATGTGAAATTTGGTATATTTTCCACGGTAATTTTGGAAAACGGTACGGTTATAATTAATTTAGTAATTATTTTAGATACACTCATACAATATTGGTGTTCTGGTATATATGTGGTTTAGCGCGCAAGTATTATCTCTCCCGTGAGTTGCCATTGAACCGAGGGCAGGCAAGTCTTATATATTGCGCATCAGCCGCCTCCCTCCTTGGCTGGGATGACGGTTTCAACAGCGGTACTGTCGGGACGCCGAAGTGCCATTTGCAAGTTTCTCTCTTTAATCTCCCCGCCAGTCGGTGCTTGGGACACTGGGTATCGAAGGGCATCACTGGTATATGGTGTGGTGCATCAAATGTAAATTTTCAGATAAAATTTCAAATCCCAAAGTGTTCAAAAATTATTTATCATATTTCATTACATTTTATTTATATTTGGGGTATTTATTTATTTGTTGTTTATTAAATTATTTGATCCCTTGATTTTCGGGAAATACGAATAGCGGGTTTTGTGAAAATGTTTTAAAAGAAGAACATTTCCAACGGAGTGAATAGTGAGAGTTTTGAGAGAAAGTATTACATTCAAATGTTTATTTATTTATTTATTTAATTGTTCGGTATTGATTAATTAAATCCCTTTATTTGGTATATCATTAATATTAAAGGTGTTCAGTAGATAGGGTCACTCACTGAGATGATTAGCATCTCACGTTTTAAATTCCGTTCCCCTAGGTTCAGGTTGGGAGATGTTGATTGTCCGGGGCGAGCCCAACGTCTCAATTCGTTGCCAAAAGTCCAAGAAGTATTTCTTCCCTTTTCCTCTCCATCTTGTACTGTTTCATCTGTCATTCTATTAATTTCACATCTAATTGTATAATGCTCTGTATACTGTATTGGACGTGTAGTTATTATTTATGCACTGAGTTGCTGTTATTCTTTGAAGTGCTGTAAATTTGTGGAAACAAATTGTAGTAACATGGGAGGAATAGGGGGATGTATATAGAAGTGTGTTTTCAGTGCAGGTAACTTTTGGTAAGTCCTACCCTTAGGGGAGGTGTTGCCGGATTTTCCGTTGGAAGGTTCGGTGGTATTTCCCTGGGATCAGGGCTTGTCTAGGGTTCTGGGAAGGAATTCTGGACGGATCCTGACAATTTTGTACGACATATCTTGGTTTACTGCCCAAATTATAAAGTAAAATACAATTTATTTTGTTGAAATTCAAGATGAAGAAAGAATTACAAACATTTATACAGAAGCACATGAAACTCATGAATATACAGATAACATTTATCGACACACCTTTACCCTCTTTTCCATGAAAGAGGGTTTATCATGTTTTTCCGTCATTAATAAAATACTAAATCTATATAACATGTTAATTATTAAAAAACAAAAGTTTTTTAACATATGAAAGTGTATACATTAAAGATATGAATAAATGAAGTATATTATTACATTAATTGGAGTTCAAAAACCGATAATCATAAGCCAATCTTGGCCCTTACAGTTCAAGAAATTGATAGTAGATTTGTTGGCTAATTGTTGTCGTCCGAAATGAAGAAGGCGTGGTTAGGTACCTCTTAACACCGGAAGAAACACATTTTTAAATTATATAATATTTTTTATTAAATATTTAGTACTTGTTAACATTATTCAATATTGAATTTTCTGAATATAATTATTTTTATAATTTTTTTCTTACTAATCATTCAATAATACAGTTTTATGCTTATTTAAAAATATTTATTATGATATGTTCAAAATATTTTTGCTATAATATATTTTTATTTTTAAAAAAATAAATTTTATAATTGAGTTTAATAAATTAATGAATTGTTTTAGGAGTTATATGAAAATTTAATTAACGAATTTGAATTTACATATTTTAACACAAAAAGTTAACTGGTCAAACTTGGATGAAGAAATTTTAACTTGGATACAATATAGTAAGGCACTTTGCTATCAATTGATTGCGGAAAACTTCTGGTACAAGCGCATTTAATTTTCTTGTTAATTAGTTGGGAAATTACATGCCTAGAGTAGGATTAGATTGTCCTACCTTGGTTCATGATACCTTCTTGATATTTTGCCATTGTACTTTTATTTTTTTTGGGAATCAATATAAGCAATATATTTGTGAATAGAAAATCACGTACATATCCTATCTAATTTTAATGAGTAATTCGATGTTCAAATAATAGCTGAGGGAGAATTTAAATAGAAGGAGAAAATGAAATAAATATTAAAGTAATTCCAGCACATTTATTCCATAAAAGTGGAAAAATAAATATTTCCCACAAATTTTAATTTAAACAAGAGTGATAGTAGTGCCCAATTTATTTAATATTAGTGGATATAAGATTATCCCAGGGTACAAGTCACTTTTTCCATACATCGACGGTAATTATGACGGATTATTCATACTGATACATTCTCATAGTTGGTAACTGCTGATTGTTTTTCAACTTAACAAAGTCAATAATAGCGAAACTGTAATTACTCAGACGATCGTAATACCTGTTCCATACCATGATACCTCCATACTTGGGCGTCGCTTTTATCAGCGGAAGAATTTCATTGTTCAGAACATCAGCCGGGATGTACCCGGTCGAAGCAGCATCAATGGAGGCCGGTACCCCAAGAAACAGCTTCCCTGATCCCTTGAGTTTCGAAGTCCATGTATTCCATGCGCTTAAAAGACCCGCAGTACCAGTCACATTACTATACTCGCATGGAGAATTGTCATAGAACTGAACCCAAACATAGTCAAAAAGACCCGTGTCAAGGGCATTCTGAAGATAATAATCAGGATAAGGACACTGAGGAGCTGCTGATAAATAAACAGGTTTTATTCCCTGTTGGTTAATAGCCTTTAGGTAATATGCAAGATCTGCATCATATTTTGTGTTGGAACCGACTAAGTCAAAATCTACGCCGTCCAATACAGCATCGCCGAAAGGAAGTGTAGCAGTCGAGTAAGTACCACCCAGATAGGAATCCCATAACTGGTCTGCAACATGTTTGGCATCTTCAGGAGATGTTAGATTATAGTTTCCATTTTCTCCTCCAAGAGAGATGAAGATTTTGACACCATGCAGGACTTGACAAGTCTTTATTTGTTCGCCTATATGAGTGCAATCCGGCGGGGTGCAATGACCAGCAAGGTTGAGTACCAGATCATTGCCATCGCCAAATTGGGCAATTGAGGCTATGTTTATGTAAGAATAGAGTTTAGTTGCACAGGCTTCCCCTAGAGTTCCTTCGGTCTCATCGGAGTATTGACCCCAGTAGGTGGCTATGCCGCCATTAGCAGCTTCAGAGATTTGGGCCATTAAGGCCAAGGTTAGGATGAGGCAAACCACAGCAAGTTTGGCTTGTTGAACCATTTTTCTTTGAATACTATATTTTGTGGGTCTTTGTGTGATGAACGGTTATGGGAATTGGGATATGTTATTTGCCAAGGGATTGTCACCCTCTTATAAATGGATTTTGAGTGGCAAACTTGTAATATTATTGAATTGTAGTGTAGTATAATATTGATAAGAAAGAACACAATAAAAACGAGGGCAGAAATGGAGGTTCTCGTTGGTGGATCCAAGGATATGGAGATTGAGGGAGAAGGCTAGAAAGGGATAAAATAAAACCCCATGCTTAAATCATTAGACTTGATATGAATATAACAGATAAGATTGATCCTTAATATTATTGGACAATCAATAGTATTTAATATCCTCACATCATATACCATGCAAAATCCTAATTATCTACAGATTATTAATAACCGTATAAACTTGTGCTGATGTTCCCTATTTATCCCCTTTTTATTCATTTTGGCTTTTCTAGTTACTGAAGAAACAAAGTCATTCTACAGAGATAGATTGTTCTTATTTCTTACACATACTATTTTTTGGATAATTATTTCTTACACATGCTAAATGTACTAAACGTTGACATTTGATGTCTTTCTAAGAAATACTGTTGAAATTATCAAAATATTTATTAAACTTATTAATCAAATAATATAATAATATATAATTAATTTATTTTTTTAATTTATTTATCTATTTAAATATCTATTTTTTTATATTTAGATTATATAAATATACCAATTAAAAATATTTTGATATGTGTCATTTAATAAATATTTTTATAATTATAATAGTATTGTAAGATATAACATATGTTAATGTTTAGAGAGGCAAGTCAGTGGTGGCAAGATATCTCAATTTCTTAAGTTTGGGTCCAGGTTGAGGCCCTAATAAACAGGATCTACTTGGCCCAAATATATATATATATATGTATGTGGGTAATGTTCTGTTTTTATTATTATTATTATTATTATTATATATGATATAAAAGTAATATTTTTTTATCCATTATTAAATACTTATAAGTTTATAATGATTTTTTTTTTACTAATCATTAATTAAGTATAATTTTATAAATTATATTTATTTAAATGTTTTTTTATAATATATTTTTATTTTTTAATAAAATAATTTTTTATCTCAGTTTAATATAATGAACAATTATGTTATGAGCTATATCAAAATTTAATAAATAAATGAGAATTTATATATTTTTACATGAAAATTTAATTGTCCAAATTTGAATTAAATAATTTTACACTGACACGATAAGACAGGACACTTTGCCAAATTTAAGTGTGGTGGTTCTGGCATGAGTTCAAATATCACTTATACTATCAAATATATATATATATATAAATTATAATTTATAATATCTCTTTAACTTATTTAAATGGAAAATAATTCAATTCAAATAATAACAGGGGAAGAATTTAAATTTAAAAAAAAAATAAGGCTCAAACTGTGAAAGATAATACTTAAATTTCCCCACAATTATTCCACAAAAGTAGAAAAATAAACATTTTCGAGCAACTTTTATTTAAACCAAAGTGATAGTAGTACTCAATTTATTTAGTCCTGCATATAATTATTTCAGAAGACAAATCACTCATCCATACATTTTTTTTTTTTTTTGGCTATATAATGTAGGTACTGGTAGATTATTATTCATGGATTTCCCATAGATGATAATAGCAGATTTTCCAGATTAACACAGGGGCAGAGACTAATAATGGAACTGTATCAGCTAAGACCATCATAGTACCGTGCAAATTTTGAATGCTTCTGTGAGCAATGCTCCTTTCTGTTATTAAAAAAAATAATAATAATAATTTAAAAAAAAAAGAAAAAAAAAAAAAAGGTGTCTTAAAATTTACAAAAGGCATACCAACTCAATTTCACTTGAACTCACTTGTACCATAACATTACAACTCTATTGCTTCACATCTTTTTATGAACAGAACTTGACTGACTGCTATGGTAGAAAATCTTGTATGCATAGGTGAGATGCTACTACTCCAAATGATTTGATTTTTATTCATGCTAAAACTGTTCAGACTAAAATGGTTGAAACTGTTGAATAAATTAATATTTGTGGACTTGGCATAATCAATTACTCACTTACAGGGTCTATTTATGTCATTAATGGGACTAGTTTATTTTATTATTTTGTAGTAGGGTCCTTGATCACACACTTTCTATAAGACTCCAGTTGACCCATTAGACTGGAGGACCAACTCTCTTTAAAAGCCCAATGACTTACCCATATTTTTTCTAGTATTATTATATTATTAAATTATTAGTATTTTGTGTGTGTTAAAATTAATGGGTACGTGTGACTTGCAAAGACTATAAAAGGTTTAGAGCAAGCAAATAAACATATGCCATACGGTATTTTGATATTAGGGTTTTCAGAGATCTGAGAGTGGTTTGAGAGTAGTGTGTCCATAGGCACTATTTTATATTGTTTTTTATTTTGCAGGATTAAAGATTTAATTTATCAATGGCTGCGTTTGGAGGTTAGTAATTCATGATTAATAGAATTTATTATGTATATTTAGATCCATAAAATTTCTAACAATTGGTATCAGAGACTGGTTAATATGCATAATAAATTTCATTGTAATTAGTCTTCGTTGTATCTACGATGATCGAATTGAACTGTATATGGCCATTGAATGATATGTGGGATTCAAATATATGTTCTTTATTTTATTTTTCTTTCTGCATGCATGGATCTGTGAAGCTATGATCTTGATGTGCGAGGAAATATAATACATGCCTGATTGTTATTTGTAAAAAAATAAAATTAAAAAAAGAAAAAAAAAAGAAATTGTGATGTGAAACTAGTGGTAATCGGGTTTTGAATCAAATTTGTGCAAAGTATATAAACCTTGTTTTAGTTTGAATTAAGACCTGGGCATGGTGGAAAATTGTTTTTCGATGTGTTTTGTATTGTTTAAAATCTCGAATTGGACCTGAAAAGCCTTAATAAATAAATAAATAAATAAATAATTGGAGAAAACGTGGCCGAATACAACCTGGATTTGTGAATTGTTTTTGGTTAATTTTTGGCCAAAATTGATGCCAACAATGAGATGACAACAACAAGACCAATTTTGCCCCCAAAAAAAAAAAAAATTCTGCAATTTTCTTGGAATTACATGGGTGTTTGTTCGAGTTTTGGCCGAAACAATTCTTGTGTTGGGTGTTTATTTTTTTGCATTTTTTGAACCAAATTGATATGGGGCAAAACTTTCTCAAGAGGAGAGGAATCAAAAGGCATCTATTTTGCTCAAAATTTTCTGGAATTTCTTGTGATTACACGGTTGTTTATTTTAGGCTCTCCTTTAGTCAAATTGATACTTTAAAATTGTTGCCCATGCCGAAAGGAGAAGAATGGCATCGGTGTTGTATAAAACAGTGGCCGGAATTGTATTTTACAGGCGGGTTTGTCAACCGGGTCATGTGACCCATTAACCAGGAAACCGGGTTGTCCTTGACACGGCTGAAGGAGGAAGAAGGCTGACGTCAGCAGCCATCTTGCTGACGTTAGCAACCCGAAATTAAAAAAAAAAATTTATTTGTTTTGTTTTGTTTATTTATTTGTTGATGATTTATTATTTATCTATTGTTTATTGTTAATAATTTAAAAAAAAAAGAAAAAAAAAGGGAAATTCTTGTTATTTATTTATTTATTTGTTTATTGGTGATTAGTTCAGTTATTTATTTGTTTAATTATCACATTCCAATTTTATTAAATTAAATTAAATATTTGTGATTGGAAAATTAGATTGTGTGAGCTTATCCAAAGAAGCTTTGTGTCTAGTTGGTATAGTAGTGTGGGATTTTAGGTACTCACCTATCGTGAGACTTATTTTGTTTGCATTATGTGTACCAATGTAATGTGTGTTGGCATAGTGGATGGGTTATCTTTTATTTACTTATATCATGAAATTGCCAATTTGTTAATTATCTTCCACTTATTAACCAGGGTCTATACGGGTAACTAGGCTACCCTGTCGGTAGTTTTAGTTGCTTTGTATGACGCCTGGAATGGGAGTGGAAGTTAATTAAATGCCATGTATTGCAGGTTCTGAGTTGCCCTGTCGGTGATTCAGTTCAATGTATTTGATTGTGGTTATTTGGTTGACTGTCCCTGACCCGCGAAAGTGTATCTTTAGTGCTACAAAGACCTTAGAATATTGATAATTTATGTTTTGTGTTAAGGGGCTGGAAAATAGTTATTTTTTTATATATATTAAATGCTTTATTGTGCTTATTATTTTCACAGTTAGTAGCATCCTGAATGTTCTGCTTATGACTGCTATGATAAAATTGGATGGGATAAATTATCAGAAGTGGAAAAAGACCTTGGTTATGAATTTGACATTTATGAAATTGGATTTGGCTTTGGAAATAGATTCACCCAAGATACCAACTAATGATAGTAGTGCAGTAATTAGGAAACTTTATGAGGATTGGAAACATTCTAATAAGTGCTGCATGATGATGATGGAGAATTACATGAATGAAGCTATATATACTAATATTCCTAAGGTTGATATAGCAAAGGAACTTATTGAGGAGACAGGAAAGAAATTTATCAAGTTTGATATGAATGAGAAGCATTATTATTTAGACCTTTTGAATAATACTAAGTATGATGATGCTTATCAGATAGGAGAAAGGAAAGAGTATTTCAATGGAAGGTGTGGTTTGAGAACTTTATGTGGCAATTTATATAGACTTAAGTTATTTAATAATGATCTCAATTCTTCTATTAATTCTGTTGTTGCCCCTGTTATTGCTTCTAAACTTCCAAGAGTTAATGATAATTCCTCAATGTTGCAGCATAAGCGTTTGGGACATATTTTTAGGCACAGGATGGAAATGTTAGTGAAGGATGGAATACTTACTAATTTTGATTTCTCCGATCTGTTGACTTGTGTAAAATGTGTGAAGGGGAAGCTAACTTTCAAGATTAGAAAGGTTAAGATAGTAATGTATGAAGATGTTTTGGAATTAATCCATACTGATGTATGTGGGCCTTTCACTCCAACTGCTTTGGGTGGTTATAGTTATTTTATTACCTTTATTGATGATTTTTCTCGTTATGGACATGTTGAGCTTATTCGTGAGAAGTCATATTCTTTAGTTGCCTTTAAAGAGTTTAAGGTAAAGATGGAGTTTCAAAAGAATAAGAAGATAAAAGCTGTGAGGTCTGATAGAGGTGGTGAATTTTATGGCAGATATGATGAGACTGAACGGAACCTAGGGCCATTCGCAATTTATTTACATGAGTGTGGCATTGATGCGCAATATACAATGCCTAGTACACCTCAACAGAATGGCATAGCCGAAAGGAGAAATTTCACTTTGTTGGACATGGTGCGATCTATGTTGGCAAATTCTAGCTTGCCAGATTACTTGTGGGAAGAGTCTTTAAGGACGGCTGCTTATATTTTGAATCAAGTTCCAAGTAAATCCGTTCCTAAGACTCCTTTTGAGTTATGGTCAGGAAGAAAGCCTAATTTGCACCATTTTCGAATATGGGGTTGCAAAGCTTAAGTAAGGATTTATAATCTCTAAATTAAGAAGTTGGATCCTAAAACCATTAGTGGATATTTTGTTGGCTATTGTATAGGATCTAGGGGTTCAAGATTCTTTTGTCCTTCTCACACCACCAGGATCTTGGAATCAGATAGGGCCATTTATTTTGAAGATGATTTTGGATTTGATAATAATAATGGAACAAGGGTGCCTCAATTTAAAGAAGAAAGTGTTTTCATTCCCAGTATAGTTGTTCCTGATACAAATATTGTTGATCTAGTAGTTTATGAACCAGTAGTTAGTCAGAATGAACTCATTGTTGAAGAGCAGGATATTCCAACTATTGTAGATGCTGATGTACCTTTGAGGAGGTCACAAAGGACTAGGAGATCAGCTATTCCTGATGACTATGAGGTTTACTTGCAGGAGCATGAGTTTGACATAAGTGATAATTTAGATCCAGTAACTTATGAGGAGGCCATAAGCAGTTCAAACTCAAATTTTTGGTCGGATGCAATGGAAGATGAAATGAAATCCATGGCATCAAATGGAGTTTGGGATTTAGTTGAGTTACCAGAGGATAGCAAGCCTATTGGGTGCAAATGGATTTTTAAGACTAAAAAGGACTCCAATGGTCAAGTGGAGAGGTATAATTCGAGACTTGTAGCTAAAGAGTTTAGCCAGAAAGAAGGAATTGATTATACAGAGACTTTCTCTCCTGTATCCACAAAGGATTCTTTTAGAATCATTATAGCGATTGTGGCGCATTATGGCTTGGAGTTGCATTAGATGGATGTCAAGACTGCTTTTCTGAATGGTGATTTATATGAGAATGTATGGTTCAACCAATTGGTTTCCAATAAACAAGGAATGGTAATTTGGTTTGTAAGCTTAAGAAATCTATTTATGGTCTTAAGCAAGCTTCAAGACAACGGTATCTTAAGTTTGATGAGGTTGTCATCCAAAATGGCTTTAAGGAGAATGTTGTTGATAGATGCGTATATAAAAAAAGGTCAGTGGGAGCAGTTTTATATTTCTGGTATTGTATGTTGATGACATACTTTTGGCTACTAATGACACTGACCTATTAGCTAAGACAAGACAGATGTTGTGCAACCATTTTGATATGAAAGATCTTGGAGAGGCTTCTTTTGTTTTGGGCATCAAGATTGTTCGAGATAGAACTAATTATGTGTTGCAATTGTCTTAAAGAACCTATATTGATAGAATCCTTAAGAGATTTGATATGCATAATTGTTCTCCTGGAAGTGTGCTGGTCACAAAGGGTGAAACATTTTCTAAGGATCAATGTCCCAAGAATGATAAAGAGAGGATGGCGATGAGAAATGTTTGTTATTCTTCAGCAGTAGGTAGTTTGATGTATGCTCAAGTATGTACACGGCCTGATATAGATTTTGCTGTGGGTGTGCTTGGTAGATTTATGAGCAATCCCGGTCCTATTCATTACCAAGCAGTTAAAAAGGTTTTTAGGTATCTTCAGGGTACTAAAGATTATATGTTGACATATCGTAGCATCAACTTTCTTGAAGTAGTGGGTTATAGTGATGCAGACTATAAAGGTTGTGTGGATGATAAGAAATCTACCACTGGTTATATATTTATCATGGCAAGAGGTGCTGTGTCTTGGCGGAGTGCCAAGCAGTCAGTGACAGCATCCTCGACTATGGAGGCAGAGTATGTGGCGTGTTATGAGGCTACTCGTCATGCAGTTTGGCTTTGAAATTATATTCGTGATTTGGGAGTGGTTGACTCCATTGAGAGGCCTATTATGATGTATTGTGACAATACTGCAGCAGTATCTTCATCCAATAATTTAAAAAAAGTACCCCTGGTGCGAGGTACATTGATGTTAATTATTTTGTGGTTAAAGAGAAAGTTGAAGAAGACCTTATTACTGTTGTTCACACGCCTACTTACAGCATGGTGGCAAATCCACTGACCAAGGCCTTATCCGTAGGCATATTTGGGGAGCATGTGTCCCGTATGGGATTGTTAGACAGCTGAGACCGCTGTGCGTCAGTGGGAGTTTGTTATAATTTCTGCAGTAATATCCATGTTGAATATTATTTATTTATTTGAGTATTTTGATACATTGATATATGTGGATCATTATTTATTTATGAGATGATTTATTACACATATTATTGCTCCTTGTATTTACAGGCTTGTTGAGACTATTAGTCTATATATATGTGTATGTTGATCCACAGGTGCCATGGTGAATCCCTACTACCTAGTTTGGGTATATTGTTGTATCCTATCGATACGCAATGTGCTTGAATGAAATGGTTTTGTGTGTTGAGGGATTGCACATGGTTAGGTAAATCTCTACTACCTAGACTGAGTTTATGGCATGCAAAGTACTCAGTTGAAATGGTATAATGTTTTAGGAGATTTACTGAGAGAATCTCTACTGCCTAGTCTAGTATATTGTTGTGCCCTGTCGATATACTATATATTTGGATGAAATGGCATTATGGTTCGGGAGATTCTATAGTAAGTGAGTTTGGATTTTATATGATGATTATTATGCAGTCCAAGTGGGAGAATGTTGAATAAATTAATATTTGTGGACTTGGCATAATCATCACTTACAGGGCCTATTTATGCCATTAATGGGACTGACTTATTTTATTATTTTGTAGTAGGGTCCTTGGTCACACACTTTCTATAAGACTCCAGTTGACCCATTAGACTGGAGGACCAACTCTCTTTAAAAGCCCAATGACTTACCCATATTTTTTTCTAGTATTATTATATTATTAAATTATTAGTATTTTGTGTGTGTTAAAATTAATGGGTAAGTATGACTTGTAGAGACTATAAAAGGTTTAGGGCAAGCAAATAAACATATGTCATACGGTATTTTGATATTAAGATTTTCAGAAATCTGAGAGTGGTTTGAGAATAGTGTGTCCATAGGCACTATTTTATATTGTTTTCTATTTTGCAGGATTAAAGATTTAATTTATCAGTGATAACATTTGGAGGTTAGTAATTCATGATTAATAGAATTTATTATGTATATTTAGATCCATAAAATTTCTAACAGAGACTTCAAGAATATGAACAAAAAATTCCTCAATCTAGTCCATCTATGGATTACACTTCCTTCCTTGGATCAATTGTAACACCCCGTCCCGAATCATGTCGGAATTTTTGCACGTTGACCGAGGTTGACTGTTGACCGTTGACCGAAGGGGTCAAAAGTTGACTTTTTGACCCGGTTAGAATTCTAGGTTGACTGAGGTACCGTTACAGAGTACACATTGGCACGAGTTCGTAGACTGGTAGCACATTGAAAATGGAGCTACGGTTTGAAAGTTATGAACAAAACAAGTTGAGGTCCAAACTATCCAAGGGGTGCCGGAGTTGACTTTTTATTCATGCAAGGTTGAGCTTTGACTCATGCATGGTTGTGAAGTGCTCGTCGATACGAGTCCGTAGACTAGCGGCACGTCCGATTTGAACATGTGGTTTGAAAGTTATGGACCTGTAGAGTTTTTCAAACACCGTATTATTTTAACATTATTTTTGAACGTGTAACGATGTGCCACGTGTGACTTAATGAAGGTGACCATGTGTCACCATGGTGAAATGCCACATGTCAACCATGTTTAAAATCAAATTATTTTTATTATTATTTCAAATAATAATATTATTATTTAATTATTTAATCATTTTTATTTTCCTTTTTCTTTTTCTTTTTCTTTCCTTTTTCTTTTCTTTTTCTTTTTCTTTCTTTTTCCCCACGTGGGAAAACACCCCCTTTCTTTTCCCTTCCCTTCTTCTTCCCCGAGCCCGACAGAGGCAAGACAAAACGCACAGCCTTCTCTCTCTCTCTCTCCTTTGACTCTCTCACCCTCTCTCTGTTGACCGGCGTTTTGATCGCATTTCAGTCTCCGGAATGCCACACGCGCCGGCTACCGGGAAAGCCCACCTCGCCGCGATCTCGACCCCTAAATTTCCCGGCCTGTCGCCGCCGGACGCGCCCAGATCGGGCCCTTGAAGCCGGCGGCGGCCGGTTATGTTTTTCCGGCGATTCTCGCCGTTTCCGACCAACCCAGCCCGACCCATACCTCTATCCCACCATTTTTGACCCCTCTGAGCCCATTTCCGGGGTTAGATTGCCCAAAATCCCCACCGTTTGAAAGATCCCTCAAGTTTAAAACCGGTCGAAGCTTCCCGACCAAATTCCGGCCACCTCCGGCGGAATTGGGGTCGATGGAGACCGGATTTGTAATCCTCGTCGCTCAAGCTTCGATTCGGTATATTATTCGCCTATTTTGGTTAACGTTTGTGTTTGACCCCCCGGGTACCGGGTATTATTTACCCGAATAAAATATTAATTTATTTGACTGTCTGTGAATTTTGTTCTAGGAGCACCGGTGAGTCGTGGAATTGATCCCATGGTGGATCGTAGGTTAATTGCGTGCTCCAGGTGAGTGACCCACCTTTAAAAATATTTTTGGGGTAATTAATTGTATTTATGTGGTATTAATTTGATATCTGTAAAATTGTGCTCATGTGGCGTATTTTAAATACAATCGGGAAAAATATTATTTTATATATATATTTACCCATTGGTGCTGAATGAAATTTTGGGGTCATTAGAAATTCCCAATTATTATTTTATTGTGATTAAATGGTATTTATTACACATGAGCAAGTATTTTCAGTAATTGATTGTGTCTGGATTTTACATCATTTTTGGGCAATTAATTATGTTTAATTGGTATTTAAATCATGCTCATGTGGTACAATTTGGTTATGGTTTTATTGTGGTTTAATTATTTATTATGCATGAGCAAAGTGTATTTCGGTAGTATTTGTACGTGGTTTTAAGTATTATTTTTCGGGCATAATTGGGTTAAATATTTTACGAAAATATTTGTTTAAATTTTATAAATTATGCCCGCTGTATTTTTATGGTTGCATTTCGTACTTCGAGAAAATCGTGGTTTGTTTGTTATCAATAGTTAGTACCGGTTTATTAAATAAAAATATGTGGGATGGTAAGTGTGAGAATTTAATGTATTTCCCACGGTAATTTTGGAAAACGGTACGGTTGGTTAATAATGTTTATTTTTAGACGTACTCATACAGTATTGGTGTTCTGGTGTATGGACACGTGGTAGCGCGCAGGTATTATGTGGTTTAGCGTGCGGTTATTATTTCTCCCGTTGTTGCCATTGGACCGTGGGCAGGCAAGTTTGTTATTGGCCACAGCCGCCCCCCTCCTTGGCCGGGAGATGGTTTCAGCAGCGGTACTGTCGGGACGCCGAAGTGCCGTTTGCAGGTTTCTCTCTTTAACCCCCCCGCCAGTCAGTGCTCGGGACGCTGGGTATCGGAGGGCATCACCGATATATGGTGTGGTGCGTCAGGTGTAATTTGCAAATAATGTTTTAAACCCCAAAGGTGTTCAAAAATTATTTACTATAATTTATTACATTTTAATTATATATTGGGGTATTTATTATTTATTGTTTATCAAATGGTTTAATCCCTTGGTTTTCGGGGAGTACGTACATCGGGTTTTGTGAAAATGTTTTAAAAAGGGGAACATTTCCAACTGAGTGAATAGTGAGGGTTTTGAGAGAAATTATTATTTCAATTGTTTATTTATTTATTTATGTAATTGTTCGGCATGGATTGATTAAATTCCTTTATTTTTATATTATTAATATTAAAGGTATTCGGTAGTTAGGGTCACTCACTGAGATGATTAGCATCTCACACTCTTAAGTTTTGTTCCCCTAGGTCCAGGTTGGAGACGTTGATTGTCCGGGGCGAGCCCAATGTCTCAGTTCGTTGCCGAAGGTTCAAGAAGTTTTTCTTCCCTTTTTCCTCTCGAACTTGCATTGCTTCTTTATCTGTCATTTTATAAATTCCACATTTAATTGTATAATGCTCTGTATACTGTATTGGACACATTTTTTTTATGCACTGGGTTGCCTCTGTTTTCTTTTGAAGTGCTGAAATTTGTGGAACCAATTTGTAGTTTGCGGGAGGAATAAGGGGATGAGTATAAAAGTGTGTTTTCAGTGCAGGTAATTTTTTGGTTAGTCCTACCCTTAGGGGAGGTGCTGTCGGATTTTCCGTTAGAAGGTTCGGTAGTATTTTCCTGGGATCAGGGCTTGTCCAAGGTTCCGGGGAAGGAATTCTGGACGGGTCCTGACATCAATGGTCAATGGTCCATAGAGTTCGGCAAACCACACACTTAAAACGCAAATCCAAAAGCAATTAGTATTGCTGTATTTCTGATTCTTGTTTGAGTACGCAGAATTTGGAAAGTGTTGTTATGATGATGTACTTCTTCTACTTGAAAATCTTCCATGTGCGTTTTACAGGAAAAGGCTCAAAAAAAAAAAAAAAAATCCGAGCTCTGTTTTTGTTCACAATGGAGGAGATGAGAGATGAAATCTCCATGGAACCACCAAAAGAAAACAAACAAAAGAGAAAAAAGATCAAAGGCGTGCTGAAAGTCTATGTTTCCCAAAAATAAATTAAAATAGAGTGATAGTAGTACCCAATTTATTCAATATTAAAATTATTTCAAAGCACAAATCACTCGTTCATACATCTATAGTTGATAACGATGGATTATTCATACCTAGCTAGACAAAATGGAAAATAGCGGATAATTCAAATAAACAAGGTCGCCAATTTGAGAACTGTAATTACTCAGAAGATCATAATACCTAGACCATAACATCACACCTCCAAAATTTGACGCTGCATTTAAGACCGGAAGAATTTGATCATTCAGCACATCAGGGGGGATGTACCCGCCTAAAGGGGCCGCATCGAAGCTGGCCGGTAACCCCAGAAACAGCTTCTCTGCTTTAAGAGACGAAGCCCATAGATTCCATGAACTTAAAAGTAGTTCGGCACCAGACTCGGTAGTATACTGGCATTGAGGGTTGTTAAAGAACTGAAACCAAACAAAGTCGAAAAGCCCAGTGTCGATGGCTGGCCCAAGATGATCACCAGGATAAGAACACTGAGGAGCTGCAGATAAATAGTAAGATTTTGTTCCCTGTTGGTTGTATAATTCCTTCAAGTAAGCTGCAAGATTGTCATAATATAGTGGGGAACCCATCTCTATGCCGAAATCTATGCCGTCTAAAACAGCATCTCCGAAAGGACGTGTAGCAGATGAGTTGCTACCACCCAGATAGGAGTTCCATATTTGATGTGCAACCCTTTTGGCATCCTCAGGGGATGCTAAAGAATAGAGTCCAAGAGGTCCTACAAAACCTCCTCCTATAGAGAGCAGGACCTTAACACCCAGGCTCTGGCAAGTCTTTATTTGTGCGCCGAATTTGGTGCAAGTGTTGGATGCTTGGTCGCAGTGACCTGCAATATCGAGTCCCAGGTCTACGCCACCGCCAAATTGGTTAAGAAAGGCTATGCTTATGTAAGAATAGAGGCCCGTATTACAGGCTTCGGCTAGACTTCCTTCGTCGACATTTTTACCCCAGTATATGGCTATGCCAGCCTCACCACCAGCCTCAGAGGTTCGGATTAAGGCTGTGGAAAGGATAAGGCAAGCCAGTAGAAGAAGTTTAGCTTGATTAAGAGCCATTTTTACAAATACGGAGGTTATTTGGCAGGGGTTATGTGACAAAGGTTTGACAACCTTATACAGAGAGGTTTGACAGTGTCAAATTGTAACAATTAATGAATTCACTTCACAGGTAATAAGAGTGTCCAGTAATCGACAGAAGAATAAAAGACAAAAATTTATATGAAAAAACATAAAAGGTACAAAAATCTGAGGGAGGGAGAGGGAGAGGGAGAGAGGGATAGAGAGAGAGAGAGAGAGGGGGGGGGGGTGGTTGGTGGTGACGTGCTTCCCTAAGCTACAACGGATAATAAAAATAAAAAAATAATAATAATAATAAAAAGGACGCATACTTAAATATTATTAAATTGTAATACGCTTGGTGTTAGTGAGAGGTAACACATGCAGCATTCACCAAAACAGAGAAGGAGGAGCACATGCAGCAGCAGCTAAAACGAGGGCAGAAATAGAGGTCCTACCTGTGGATCCATCATCCATATTCATATGGATATGAAAATTAAGGAAGGCTACAAAGAATAAAATAGAACACATGCCTAAATCGTGGGATTTCTTAATTACAGTGCTGTCAAAAATATGTTCTTTTAATTTTTATTTTTATTTTTTTGGGTAAATTATGTTATTTTAATATTTGATAATAAGTGAAGTGTATTATTACATTTATTGGCGTTCAAAATCTGATAATCATAAGCAAGTCTTCAGTCTTCACCATATAGTATAGTTCAGGAAATTGATACTAGATCTGTTGGTTAATTATTGTTTCATCATGATAACGAAACATATTTTTAAAATATATTATCTTTTATTAAATATTTATTGCATGTTAAAATTATTCAATATTTAATTTTGTATTATTTTTTGTGTTACTAACCATTAATTGAGTACAGTTTTACATTTATTTAAATATTTTTGTTTTTTTGAAAAAAAATATATTTTATAATTAAATTTAACATATTAACATATCGTGTTACGAGCTAAATCTTTAGATATACATATTTTAACAATAAAATTTAACAGTTCAAATTTGGGGAAGAAATTTTGACTACACCGATACAATATAACGTACGACACTTTGCCAAGTTTATGTGTGATCGTTTTTGGCTTCAGATCTATTGATTGTGGGAAACTTGGCATTTGGTAGAAGCTCGTTCTTTTTTTCTTTTTTTCTTTTTTTTTTGGTTTCTGACAGGAAATAGCTTGGGAATTACATGCTTAGAGTAGAATTAGATTGTCCTACTTTGGTTAATGATACCCCTTTTGGGATTAATTGTTTTTCGAAGTGTGATATTAATTGCTGAGCAAAAATTTATATAAAGTCGTTGAATGGATGATATAGTCATACAAACCATTTATAATAGTTGCTAATGGCCCATTATTTTGTGACTTAACATAGTCGATAATGGACGAACTATAATTACTCAAACTATCATAATATCTGTTCCATACTGTCATATCTTGCAGTCGGCTTTATCACCCAAAAAATTTGATTAGTTAGCACATCAGTCGGGATGTACCCGGATAAAGAGGCATTAGTGGATGTCGGTTTCCCAAGAAACAACTTCTCTTCTCCCTGCATCCCCAAAAGGACGTATAGCAGTTGCGTAAGTACCACCTAGATGACTAGTCTGCAACATGTTTGGCAACTTCACGAGATGTTAGATAATAGTTTCCATTAGCTCCTCCAAGAAAGAAGATTACCTTAACACCCTGATCTCGATAGGTATTTATTTGTTCGCCAATATGGGTGCAATGACCAGCAAAGTTCAGTACTAGTTCTTTGCCATCTCCAAATTTGAGAAATTGATGCTGTGTTTATGTAAGAATAGAGCTTAGCAGCGTAGGTTTCGGCTAAAGGTCCTTCGTTGTTTTCGTTACCGTATTGACCCCAGTAGGGGGCTATGCCCCCATCAGTGATAGAGATTTGGAATAAGGCCAAGGTTAGGATCAGGCAAGCCACAAGAAGTTTGGCTGGTGGAGCCCTTTTTTTTTACTTTGGCGAAAATGTTATGAATACGATTGTTCAAATTAACTATGTGGCTACTTGTCTAACCCAATGTTGATATGTTATTTGCCAAAGGATTCACACCCTTTTATAGAATATAGAGAGGTTTCAAGTGCCAAATTGTAATATGATCAAACTGTAGCAAATTGTGTTAGAATAATTAGAGGACTGCACACAATCAAGTTGCCATATTTAATGTTTCAATGATGGGATTTTAGATTGCAATGAGACACCCACCAGGATCATCCTTTCTTTATTCTTTGGTTAATCCATTAAGACAAAAAAATCTTATATCTTTTTATAATCCAATTTTAAATTTCAACCGGTTTATGTACCTATCTTTATTTTATAAATATATATTATTTATTATTATTACTGTTTTATTATAAAATAAATAAGGGTCATTGAATTGACAGTTGCACTATGATTTAACTTAAGAGAATGAGATGAGGCTGAGAGATGCTTCAAAAGAGTCTTTTTGCATTTTTTTTTTTATTTTTTATTTTTTTTGCTAGTGTGGCTGGCCCGTGCAGGGTTCGGTTGTGGTTTGCTCGGCCACTTGAGTTGTTACTGCGATCCTAAAAGTTTTTTTGCATATTTTTTTTATGAATAAAAAATGAGCTTTCTGATAGGTATCATCGATCTAGAAAACTTGAAGATTATAGGCTATTAGCAATAGTTGTTTCACAATCCTCATGTAACACCCAATCCATCACTGTACAGCTGCCCTAAACTCCCTCCCCATATTGTATGGAGGCACGCGAAATCTACACCAAGATGTAATGTGGAACTATTGGAACTCGAACTCATAATTCTTACAAACAGGTATGATGGAGAGTTAGCTCTCACCACTTAATCCACCCCTTTAAGTGTGAGTCTTTTTGCATATTGATTGTTTATTATTTGGCAAATTTTATAATAAATAGTCTGGAATAAGCTATATTGAATGATATGTTTTAAATCCTCACAGCCACATACTATTAAATGATATGAGTGGTTAGGAATAATCATTTTATTCATTGCGTTCATTTGTGATCATTCCATATTATGTTCATTAAAATCTATCAGTATGTAGTAGGTGTTAAAGGGAAGAAACAAAACAAAAACGAGGGCAAGAGATGGACGTAGACGTTGGTGGTTCTCCATGATCCATGGACGTGGAGATTGGAGAGAAAGTGGTCGTTTGAAACTATTAAAACACAAAATAGACAATATCTAGCTGTCCTTAATTATTGTACTGTTAACATTTAATATCTTTACCAATACACCTGCCCTCTGGAAACAGTTCAATTGATAATAATGACCTGTAATCGGTAATAATTTTAGTTGTTGCATTCGATCAGGCATGTCATACTAAAATCCCCCCCTCCAGTTGATAAAAAGCAACATATACTATGCATGTGGAAATTCCTAATTCTGTACTATTAAATACTCTCCAAACTACTGCGGTAATGTTATGTGTCATTGTTCATCCAGTCTTTGTTTTCTTTTTTCTTTTTTCTTTTTATTATCTTACCTGAAGAAAGAAAATCAACTTAAATTCATTAGACAAATTTCTAATTATTTTTATAATTAGACTGTTTTTATTTCTTACACATACTTTTTTTTCAAACAAATTTCTTGCGCATACTAAAATACTGGTTTTCTTTTTCGTTTTTTTTTGAATAAATTTTTTGCACGTACTAATAAAGTAGAAAAAGTTGGCAATTGATGTTTGCCCACGGTGGGGTTTGCCTTTTTAAGTCTTAATGAGAATTTATTTAGTGTGGGCTTTTCCTTGTGTTTTTTTTTTTTTTTTTTTTTTTTTTTTTTTTTTTTTTTTTAGTTTAAAGCGTAATTTTAGACTTGTCAATCTGACCAATTAAAAAGACAAAATATTCAAGTTTGAAAGACCAAATGTCTTGGCGTGTTTGTGAAAGTTCCGTTTTTCCCCAAAATACCCTTGAGAAAGACACCAATCCCTCGTCCAGTTCGGCCTTCCTTTGTTGGTGCTCTCTCCTCTCAGAATCTCAGGTCATATATTTCGCGCAGGTCGAAGCAAGGTATGGACCTGGTCAAGGAAATTTTCTTTGCCACGATTAGCTAAAGATCTGTTGGAGAAATTTGATATTCGCTTAAAATAATTGCAGATATAATTGAAAAGATGTGTTGTTTGCTTTTTAAACTAGTCAAAACTGCTTGAATTTATCACACCTTTAGTTTTCATGAATAACTACCAATTAATAATGCTAATAATACTAAATTTTAAGGGTTTTCAAATAAAAAAAAAATACAAGAAAACTAATATTAATCTGTTAAACGATGTTGATTCAGTTTGCATGCCTTTTATAACAACATAGAGGTTTTAGATTTAAGACATCTCTCCCTTCCCTTTGGATTCGAAGTTGTATTACTGTTAAAAAAATAAATAATTCTTTATCAGTTATTAAATGTTAAAATTATCATGAAATATATCTTAATTATATTAAAAAAATGACACGATGTAGAATAAAAGATGCATATATATATATATATATATATGTATGTAAGTTAATAGGAATTCGAAAATTGATAACCATAAGCAGGTCACCACCCTTATTCAGGAAATTGATAGCAGATCTATTGGTTATTGTAGTGTGTATCCATAAGTAAGTCACAATGATTGTCTTGCTTTGGCTAATGTAAACAACTGTGATAATTTTGTTTTTAAGAAAAACTTATATGCAACTATTATGTTTTGTTTCGCTGTAAAAATAAATAAATAAAACAATCGTAGATACTTTTCTCCGTTTGGACATTTCATCTATTTTATATATGCATCTTGAAAAAAAATGAATATTGATAGTAAATTGTAACACTCTACAAATTAATAGCACCAAAGTTTAATTAATCTTAATACTCAAATACAACAATATCTGTTGTAATATTATCAGATATTCTGGCATAGTATTAATGATGAAAGGAACACTCAAGAAAGGAGGGCAGAAATGAAGATGGACGCTGGTGGTCCACTGGTTCTCCCATGACTCGAAGGATTCTTGGATGTGAAGATTAGAAAAAGGCTAGATGGTACCACAAAGAGTATGGTCTCCTTAATTTTGTGGCATCGATATTTAATACCTCAACTGCAAATAGTACATTGAAATTACTATATTTCTACCATTTAGTATAGGACAATTGCGGTAATGCTGTTTGTCATTTATCCAGTTTTTTTTTTTTTCTTTAATCTATTTTTAGCTCTACTAAGCGATAAAAGAAATTCATTCTACAAATTAATTTTTAATTCTATTTATAAGATTGTTTCTTTTTTTTAAGACAGAGTAAAACTAATAAAATGAAATTTCATTTTTCTAAGAGGAAAAACAAAATGAGTTAGTTTTATATTTCTCATGTTGCATCACTACCTTCTCTGTTAACTAATTTTTGCATCCCAACTTGAACTACCGCTGGCATTCCCTTCGCTTTGTTTGAGTTTGACTAATGGTCAAGTGGATCAATGCTAAGTATGACAATTATCTATAAGCTTGTAAATTAAAACAATAGCGGTTACGTATCACACAACAACGACCACATGCTTTAATGGGAAAACGTGGGATGCTTCAGACAGTGTTGATACATGGCAAAGTTCTATATGATATTATATGAATTATCAATAGTGGAACAACACGTTAAAAAATAATTTAATAATATATATTATATTTTATTAAATATCAATTAATATTATTTAAATATTTTTATATGTAATATTTTAATTTATCGATTAATTTTTAACTTTATAAATATATTTATTTTTTATACTACTAATTATTTATTAAATATAATTTTGTATTAATTATTTTGATTTTAATATTTTTACATAATTATTATTTATTTATTAATTTTTTATTTTTTATTTTATTTTTTTAACAAATTGGGTGGGAGAATTGTGATCCAAGTCAAAATTCAAACCTCAGGCCCGAAGTGTACTTTTATTCGATTGATCATTAAATCATATTTATGAATATAATAAATTGTATAATTAAATTTAACAAATTAAACAAAATTTTAATGAGTTATATAATAATTTAATAAATAAAGTTGTATTTACAACTATAGGAAAAGCTTAACAAGTCTGTGAGAAAAATTTGACACATTAGATTGCCTAATCTATCTTAATTAGGATATTATTTTATGATGAGCATTGGAGGAGTTACTTATCACTAGCAGTGACCACATACTTTAATGGCTGTGCAGGAAAACGCCGAAAACGACAAGGCAATGACTGGATTACTCTCTCTCTCTCCCTCTCTCTTTCTTGTTTGTCCTTCTGCAATAAATTATTTGTCCTCCTGGATTATTCTCTCTCTCTCTCTCTCTCTCTCTCTCTCTCTCTCTCTCTCTCCTCTTTTCTTTAGCCAGAGCATTAATTAGTGGTCATTTCACGGTCAAACAAGTGTATGTTGTTTTCTTTTTCTGTAGTACTAACAACTGCAATAAAAACACACACACAAGAAAATCAACTAATATAACTCAAAAGATGGCTGGATTAGGGTCTTGATTTGACGAATAAAATGCTGCACTATAAGCAAATTTTTCTCGCTGTGCTTGCTTGTACTATAAGCAAAATTTTCTTGCTAATACATTTGGACTTCTAATTTATTTCGATTTCACCTACTGTATTAGTTCCTGCAGAGATGTCTGTCAAGGATTAGGAAAATAATAAGAAAAAAGTAAAATCTAAATCCGAAGTTTCATATGAAGATAATCGCTCCTTCCTGCATCCTCGTGGACCGTCAGCATATAAGGTACTCAGAAAATTATGAATTGAAATCACGGAAAATTATTGTGAATAATAATAATAAAAAAGAAAAAGAAAAGGAAGATGTTTGCTTTTGTTTTCTGTAGTACCAAATTCCGATCAAACCGTACAAGAAAATCAACTAATATCTCAAAAAATGGCTGGATTAGGTTCGTGATTTGACGAATAAAATGATGTACCATAAACAAAATTTTCTTGCAACAGTATTAGTTCCAGCAGAGATATCTATCAAGAATTAGAAAAATAACAAGAAAAAGTAAAAATAAAAATCCTAAGAGGAACACAGGAAGTGCTCGTAGCTCAATAATTACTGTTGGGGGAAATAAATGATTTCTATTTTATTAATGATTTATATAAAACAAATACGTAGATAAAACATAAAATATTCATACATATAATGGGATCCACATGCAGAATAACTTATGAAATACTTAACACCTAAACACTCGACGCTGCTAACTTGGACATGATAGCTCTTCTTCTAGGAGCCTACTCTATTCACTTTGAGTAGCCCACATTATATGGAAGCCTATCTTCCCTTTAAATAGCCTGCTCATATCGGTTGCTAAACTTAATCAAAGCTTTTGGATTTCTCCTCAAAGTCGGTACTCCACATTGCAAAGCTTAAATATTTTCTTCACCAATTCCAAAGCTTCGCTTGTTGTCCATGTATATCAGATATACTAGATATTCTAGAAAAATGTCGAGCATCCTTCAATTACCAAATAATCTAATACTGTAATAATAAAACTAAAATCTAAATCTTGGATTTCATATGAAGATAACTGCTCCTTCTCACATATTAGTTGACTTTCAGAATTTTATGCGGTACTATGTTTTAGAATAATTTTTTATAAAGAAAAAAAGAAAAATTTCGAAGAAAGCTTGCGGATACTGAATTGTTTACAAATGAAATAAACATCATATTATTATTTTGTTAGTTAAAAGATGAAATATTACTTAAATATTAATTATTGAGATTACTTCGTTTACATATTAAAATCACAAATTCTAATAATTAAATTTTTTTTTTTAAACATTAACAATTTAACATGGATAAATAATGCTTCGAGTACCAACGTCGTAAAACACCATTTAATGAGAATTGGAAAATTGATAACCGTAAGCAAGTCAAAAATTGATAATAGATTTTTGTTGTTGTACAGCGTAGTGAGGGTGTGTGATGTGTCCTTACACCTTGATATGTATTGGCTATGGGAAATTACTCAAACATAATCGATTATAGAATACCTACTCAGAAAATCATAGCCTGTTTGGTAAGATCACAGTTCTATGCATTGACGTGCTTTTTTATCACTAGGGGCAGCATTCTTACATTGTTGGTGACCCTGGAAACAGCTAGCTAAGTGTAGAGTCAAAGAAGGAACCACAACTAAAACAAGGTCATAAATGGAGGTGGACCATGATCTGGCAGATTTATGGATCGAGACGATAAAGGCTACACGTATCACAAATTCAAACACATTCTTATAGAGCCCACTTAAAGCCGAGGTCAATAAGGTTCAAGCCTTAGGGCCCACTAACAGGGGCTTAAAAATAAAAGTAAAAAATCTATATTTAAATTTAAATAAAAAATTCAAATTTAATTAACAATATTTAATAAAAAGTCGCAGAATAATTTTTGTGTCGGGTCTCTTTAATCGGCCTGTTATATGGCCGGCTTAAAATATATTATATTTTTAAATATATATTACTTATATTATTTAAATATTATTTATTAATATATATTACTTATTAAAATTAAAATATGTAATATTTTAATTTATTTATTAATATTTAGTTTTATAAATATGATTTTTATACTACTAATTATTGATTAAATATACTTTTGCATTAATTATTTTGATTTTAATATTTTTATATAATTATTATTTATTTTATTTAAAAATAAATTTTATAATTTTATTTATTTATTTATTTATTTTTATTTACAAATTGAGAGAAAGGATTTTAATCCAAATCAAGGTTGAAACCCTACACTTCAAATATACTTTTAATGATATATCATTAGATTAAAATTATAAATATAATAAATTTTATAATTAAATTAAATAAGTTAAATAGACTCTTAACAAATTATATAATAATTTAATGAATAAGTTTAAATTTCAATAAAAAAATTTTGGCATAAACACTGTAAGAAATAATATAACGTGTTGTCAAATCTATCAAGTTTGATAAGTAATATAATCTGAAAGCGACTCTATGAAAGAGTAAGAGTGATTATCGATATTAATCTATGAGAGGATTATATTTTTAGATGGTTTAGGATTTATTAATACAATATATAAATAGTTTGAATATATATATATATATATATCTATACATGATTTGATTTAAATACTTATTTATTATATAAATAAATACCTATTTTTACATATATGAGTTATTATTTTTTGTGATTTTTAACAAAATTTTAATGGTTTTAAATTGTAATAAGTTAATAATGAACTTGTGAACCTTAATACTTAATTAACTTGGCATTTGGATTGATGTTTTAATCATTTTGAAGAATAATTAATTTTGAAAAAGTGGATTGAAAATTGTGTATTTCTTACGCATGTATGTTTAAGTTTTTTATATTTCAAAGTATATAAAATGGTTTATAATTATATATATATATATATATATATATATATATATATATTATTGATATTTATATTTTGGTATGAAATGGTGATTTAGAATTTTTAAAATATTTAAATAAATAGTTGGATTTGAACTGATAATAAAATTCCATTTCATTTAAAATATAATTACTTTTATGTATTTAGTTTATTTTTTCTTTTTGATACTCTTTTTTATGAGATGGTATTGTATTATTGTAACAACCCTTAAATCAAATAGGGATATAAAAATATAAAATAAAATAAGACAGAGGATTTGAATCTTCTTGTTATCTCTCTACACGCCATTCCCTGTTTACGTTAATTTCCGTTCTTTTACATGTACTTCCTACCGTCTTTATTAGCTATCCGACACAAATAACAGCCCTTCCCTAATCGCTAGTAGTCTGCCACGAGAGGAGAAACAGACCAGCGAAAGAGGAATAGCAATAGCAACCACTACATAGTCATCGGAATTGCGAATAATAATGCCTCCATGTACCCATCTTGCTTGGTTTCCGTTTGACATCGCTACGAGAAATTGGCAATGAGTCATTCTTCACATCTTGGTCACCAAATTAAAGTGTATATGAAAAGAAATTGAGGACGACATGTGTTAATATTAGTTATGATATTGTATTATTTTGAAGCAACTCCGTCTTGCTACAAGCCAGATAGAGTTGACTGTTGGAATTCATGGGATACCACATTCGTTGGTTCACTCAGCCGAAATAATAATAATTTTAAGACAGTACCACAAATTTTTTTTTTTTCGGGTTTTTTCCAATAATGTTAAGATACTACTTTCTCATACAATTATTTTTAGTTCAAATTCCAATATTAAAAAAAAAATTGTAATTATACGAATTTGTTTTGTCAAATTTATTCTAAGAATTTGTAATTATATGTATAAGGTTAAATTAATTAAAAAAATAAAAAACAAAAAACAAAAACTATTCTTAAAAAATTAATCTTATTAAAAAAATATATAAATAAAATAAAAATTCACTTTTTATCTGTTTTAAGTTTTTAAAATTAATAATATTTTAACATGATATTAAAATTAAAAATTCAAAAAATTTTAAATTTAAAACTCAATAACTTCATTTAACAAATAAATAAAATGATAATGCATTAAATCAATCAAGTGCATATTAATATGCTAAAACATAACACATGCTTCATAAAAGTGTCTTTACATGCATAATTAGATACCAACATCCATTACCATACCACATATGTCCATAAACAACCATACAACATATGTCCATAAAGTTCAAATATAAATGTTCCTAATTATCATCCCCTCATACATAGGCTTAAATATATGATTCACAACGATACTTAGTAATTTAAAAATTTCCTATCAAATTCAATCTTGCCCGCATCCGTCCTGATAATCTTAAACACCTCAACATTCGATGGATCCAATCTCATTGCCTTAGAGATATAGAGATTGTCATCAGTAGAGAAGCCTAACCTGTCAAGCTCCATAGCTAAGTATTGTGGATAATTGGCTTCAGATTTATCTAACTTCACAACCAATTTATCAAACAATTTCTCTGCTAAATTGCCAAACCCGCTCACAATATCATCATCCTTCAATCCAGATTTTCTCTTTTGATTTAGGTCGGGTGGACGGTTCACTATGTATTTCATTCATAGACATAGGAGAACACGCATCATTAAATTGTTCATTCCCACTATCCAAATTCAAATCATTGACCATATCAATCGGAGTTTGTGCTCCATGTCCTGTTACCCGATCCTTTCCAAAAACTGTAGCAAGCCTCTCATACATCGGAAACGATTTACCTCTCCACCCCTTTGCACTTGGATTACTCTAAAATAAAAAAAAAATAAAAAAAATAAAAACAAACTTTTAATTGTAAACAATAGAAAAACATACTTCACGTTAAAAAATTCAATGAAAAAAGATGTCTAATGTTTCAAAACCTGCACATATGCTTTCCAAACTTCGTCACTATCAACTTCCACACATTTAAGAGAGTCATTCCATCCAAACCCACTTTTGTTTAGCATATCATATATTATACCGTATTGCTTCTTCCACTTTTTCAATTTTGACTCAATGTGTGGATTTGCTCGCAACCCCGAATTAAGACATATCTCAGCTAATCGCCTCTCAATCATAGCACTTGTGCCAGGCTTGAATGATCCTGTATCACACCGCTGCCCACTAGCTACAACCCCATCTAAAATAAGCAGCAAAGCATCTTCCTCCCTTTTACTCCATATTCATCTAGATTCGACCCCTCGGATATCATGACTGCTACCTTCAACCTCCATTTCTATCGAAAATTCACATTTTTATGATTTCAACAATACAATAATAGCAAGCAAATAAGCAACAATCATTCACGGTTGACAACAATGGCACAAAATATATATTGGTTTTCATACAAATGATCCAAGATGTTTAAAAGACAATATAAAATACAACAGTTAGAGAAGCATTAAAGACAACAATCGACCACTAATGACCACGACGACCTCTCCACTTATCAAACATTTGCTTAGCTAAATCATCTCTCCAGTGGATCCATTGGTCCGATGAAGAAATCCATCCTATAAAGTCATCCTCCATACTAACGTCAACATCATCACTCCTATCAAACTCGACTTCCCCAGGATCAATTATCATTTCTCTTCTAATAAGATTATGTGTAACGTAACATGCGGTAATTATCTTGATTTGTGTGCAATAGGATAGAAAGATGGACTTTTTAAAATTGCCCACAGCTTTTTAAGAACCCCAAAACATCTTTCCATGACATTCCTAGCAGATGCATGCTTTATGTTGAAATACTCTTCATGATTTATGGGTGCACAACTATCTCTCCACTCAGAAAGATGATATCTTGTTCCTCTATATGGTGCAAGAAACCCTTAACCATTAGTGTAACCAGCATCCACTAAGTAATAACAACCTAAAAAAAAAAAAAACATATCTCCTATTAGTGTATGCAATGTTGACTACTACAATGTAAAACTTGAGAATTAGTCTTACCGGTTTGTACCCTTAACCCATTTGGCCTACTTAATGCATCTCGGAGTACTCTTGAATCTGAAGCAGAACCTTCCCAACGAGGTAATACAAATATAAATTCCATATTTGGATTACATACACCTAAAACATTTGTGGCTATCTCACCCTTTCTTGTTCGATATCTTGGTTTATCGTTTTCTGGGACATTCACCTTAATATATGTTCCATCTAAAGCTTAGAAACAATTCTACGTCATTAACAAAGTTACTAATATTAGATAATGTTACAAATAATTAAACTATAATATAAATAACCAAACAATTCCACAAACGTACCGTAAATACTTTCCATCTATCATCCAAACAATTATCTGATACAGGTTCTGGTTGTCTCAATAAACTCTTATGTAAGCGCAGTACTCCATGCAACACAGAATTGAAATATCTACTAATCGTCTCTCCTGGTCTAAAAAATCTAATGATAATTGTACGATTCTTTGTATGATGAGCAATTATGTGCAGAAATATACACACTTGCTCTTCCAATGTAACAATGCCATCACTTTTAACATATCCATTCTCGTGTAATAACTGACACAAAGTATCAAATGTTCTCCTATCCATCCTAAGCTGACTAATACAATTAACATCATTGTCTAACAGACTATTTAGAAATGACATACACAATTCTGCATTTCTGGGTAGTTGATTCCTATAATCTCTAGCATGTCGCCTTATATACGCCCAGTATATATACATAAACAAAAACAACATAAATGCCGTACAAAAAGACTCTAATTGTGAATCATTTGGAAGCAAAAAGAATGCAGCGACTTTTCTTCGATCCATATGTACTACCCAAAAAAAAAAAAAAAAAAAAGAACAAATATATCAAAAGCACATTATATTTAAGACATATAATTTATTTTGGATGAAATAGAAACAATTATTTATGGAACTAAGAAAAGATAAAAGAAACATAATCATTCCCATACTTTTTTGTTTAATTGATTATAGCAATGAGGTAGGATTAAAGAATAAAAAAAAAATAAGAACTGCATATTTAATATTTATTTACATTTATGTTCTACTAATATTTTTTTTTTAACATTTGTTAATTTGTAATCAAATAATATACTTCATAATTGTTATATCTAATACGTATTTTATATATTTTTATTTGTTTATAACATGTTTTAAATAAATAAGGCATCAATTTCATAACCTCATTTCAATAAAATGGATCGGCTCAATAGGCAAACATCATCAATAGCAATCCAATGGAAAATACCAAATGCGCAAACATCAGAGATTTTCCTAAACATAAACTGTAGTCAAATATCATCTCAATGAAACGTATAAACAGAATTATTTTCCACATCCAAGAACATGAGATAGATTTTCTTCAACCAAATACAAAGAAAAAAAACTTAGCAGAAAACCAACAATGAGAAAATTAAAACATTTTATCAACACCACTTTAAATATGCACTTTTTGGCTAACCAAGCTTTTTTGGGTGTCATGGACTGAAGTTTCTCAACCACTTGTAAGCTGCACTGCCTCGTTGTCCAACCGATCCAATTCACAAGATAAGTCTAAACTACAGAAAAAGAAAGGCATTATTAATAACAGATAAGGTCTAAAGTACACAAAAGAGAAAGGTCCTATGCAACACTAGAAATTTGTCCCAAATAGAACGTGGAACCCATGGAATTAGATTGTGTTGCCTTTGAAATTCTTACATTTACTTATTAAAATTAGTTTTCTTTTGTTTTCTTTTTTGGTTTTTTGTTTTAAATACTTTTATCATTAGCTAATAATTATATTTCTGGGGGCCATGATTAATAAAAATGTTTCTTTCTTCCCTTTTTTTTGGGCAAGCATTATCACTGCTATAAAGTCATTGGAATAGATTTTAAATGTTAACACTATAATAATAATATGATTTGAAGGCGCATAAATGAAAGACATGATATTGTGCTACAATGTGTCCTGCTGGTGTTTCATTTATATTTTTAATTTACTAATCTATTTTTTTAATTTACTAATCTATTTAAAGTTTCATTTATCTCTATGTAAGTTTTATAAATATGCTAATCATTAATATATTAACATATGTCTATATTAATAAATAAATTTATTGAATGTTTTGATATTCCTAGTATTACTATTTGGCCATACATCAATTCCATAAGGCATGACCAAAGTCTTATATGCATTTATGTTCTTCAAATTTCTCCCCAAAAAAAACAAAAAAGAAAAAAAACGTTTCCTTTTCAAAGCTCATATAAAAAAATCCAAAAGCAAAATGCCAAAAGGGAAAATATATATATATATATATATATATATATAAAAGATCAAAAGATGACACTTGCCAATAATTCATCATATTTTTTGCCACACATCAGTTCGATAAGACATGGCCAAAGTCCTGTATATATGCATGTGTCTTCTTTAAATTTCACCCAAAAAAAATAAAAATAAAAAAGGCAATCTCTTTCAGAGCTCATATTTATGCATTTCTATTCATAGTTGCCAATGAAGTATAACTTAACTGGAAAAATAGATATGCCTATTATTCATTCAATAAAACCATTCAACTACCATTAAGTCCATTATGATATTAAAAAAGGAAAACCAATACAAAGGAACAAAACGAAACGAAACGAAACGAACCAAAACAAACAAAACTACCAGTTAAGTTTTCTAAAGTGAAATCTTCAAGCGCTAGCAGCAGCAGAAGCACTGTCCATCTGTTGAAATCCAACCATCTCTTTCCCTAAATCATACACAACATTCACATTTTGCTGTTTGCAAAAGCTGACGACTACTTGATTGCATATGCTTTAAGAAACAAAAATGGGAAAAACTTCCACGTTGCAGAAAACATTTTTAACAATTAGCAAAACAGAAAATTAAAAAAGATGTACCATAGTATCTAAAAATGAAGGGAATGCATTTGCCTCCATAGGAGACCATTTAGGCCGAGACTGCAACTTATTCTTTGAATGACAGAAAGATAAAAAGATGGCTCCATGTGCTCCGATTCATTATGTGAATTCCAATCCGGGAGCATTACCAAAGTGTTTCAAAGAAGGGTTATTCCAATCCGTTTGAATCAAATATGAAACTTCATACACTGTAAACATGCTAAATTCCTCGTTAATCTCCAAGACATAAAACTATTTTTTCCCCCTTTTTGAATAAAGAAATGGCACTTGTTTTATCCGAGCTTTTATCAAACATGCAGCATAAAATTTGTTCAAAATTTGTTACATAATAATACAAACTACAAAAAATTGCCCAAACCAACAACACAAACATAGTGCAAAAGAGCATATCAAACAAATTTTCCCATACCATAATAATCAAGACCCAAATGTTAAAGAAAAAGGACAGATGCAGATGTCTCTTTCTCAAATAGATGTAGTTGTTGAAGAACAACTTATTTCTACAGATTCAGATATGCAGAGATGGAGGGTACTCACCGATCGTGTCTCTTTCTCCGACAGATGCAGATGTCCGGCGATCTCCTTCGACTTTCCACTGCGTTCCAGCGAAGTCCTTCTGCGAGAGAATAGATATTTTCCAGATCTAGTCAGATCTGCTTTCATTTCAACAAATGATAACAAGAACAGACAAGGAAGAAAAGATGCAAAGATGGACGCAAGGAAGAAACAAATAGAGAGATGAAAAAGCACCCTCAAGGAAGAAACAAATACAGAAATGCAAAGATGGACGTAAGGAAGAAACAAACACAGAGATGAACAAGAACAGACAAGGAAGAAACAAATACACAGATGCAAAGATGGACGCAAGGAAGAAACAAATATAGAGATGCAAACATGGAGGGAAACCGACTGTGTTTTTTTCTCAGATGTCCGGCGAGCTCCTTCAGCCGAGAGAGTAGATTAGGCTTTCCTTTCAGTTCGGGACAAATATGACCCCCGGGGGGGGGGGGGGGGGGGGGGGGAGGGACGGGTTAATTGAGTCCCAGCCATTTGGGATTATATCACTGTTTGGGTTAAGTTGTCTCAAACTCAAAATTGCAAACCAAACACCACACTTGGAACACAATCCCATCCAATCCTGGCCGATCCCATCAACCAAACACACCCTATAGGAATTAGGTTGTCTTGATAATAATCCGTATTTGTCAAAAGAATGTACTTAATCTATCTTCTATTAAGTAATGTCTATTATTTTGCCATCTAAAATATTAATATATCTTCTATTAATTTTCTCCCTGTTGAATAGTTAATCTACTATACATTTACGTCTAAACATGTTTTCCTCTTATTCAAAGTCGTTTGGGAATCAGGAATCACTTATATTCTTATCTAATTTGAATAAAACAAATAGTTTAATGCTATTTTATAAATTGGACCTTACACATGCCTAATGGCACTTCAATACAAATAACAACCCAAACAACAAAATTCAATACAAATTGGAAAGTAAGGATCAAACTTACCACCTCTTGGACACTGACACTTAGATATGCAATCTTAAATCAATTAATAGGAGGTGGACCAACAATATAATAATCAATCATATTTTCTAAATATTATGGTGTAGCGTTGTGTGTTTTATTTTATTTTTGGGGATAAAAATGGTATAGTGTTGTTAACACTAAAAAAGAACACAACTAAAACAAGGACAAAAATGGAGTTGGACGTTGGTGATCCACTGGTCACATCTTGATCCGGATGATCCATGGATGTGGACATTTGAAAAGGCACATACCTTATAACAAAGAGCAATGGTCCTTAATTTTGGACTGTGAATATTTAATATCTCAACTACAAATTCTACTAAAAGGCAAAACCAGTTCTGATGCTCCCTGCTTAGCGATTCCAGTTAGCCAATTGGCTCGACGAAGACAACAATCAAGGTAATTGAAGCTCCATTTCTTGATTTTCTTGATTGAATCCATGGAAGCTGAATCCATGGGTCATCAAGAGACCTCCTCTGAACCCATTCCTAGGGAATCTATGGTCAATAAAGGATTTGGTACTTTCTCTGATGAGTTCATGGATCTGAATGGTGGATCTATGGATTTCAAAGCTGCCTTGCTAAGGAAATCTCATACTGAGCATTCTAAGGAGGATCTGTTTGATGATGATGTTGATTTGGATGAATTTGAAATTAATGATGCTGATCTTCCTAATGATTCGTCCATTCCTATTCTCAGACTCCCTAAGCATGAGCGTAAGAAGCTTTGGAAACCATGGGTCCACTCTTTGATTATTAAAGTTCTAGGAAGTCTCTGCCTTATAATTTTTTACTCCAAAGACTGCACTCACGATGGAGAATTCAGGGTGATATGAAGGTTGTAGACGTGGAAAATGGGTACTATTTGGTGAAATTGCCTTCATGGGAGGATAAGGCTCAAGTTCTATCTAAAGGTCCATGGGTCATTGCAAGTCATTATCTGTCTGTGCAAAGTTGGACGCCAGAATTTGATCCCCTTGCAGATAAGATCCGTCATATGGCTTTGTGGGTTTGTTTGCCTTATCTTCTTTTTTAGTACTATAACTCTTTTGTGCTTACTCGTTTGGGAAATCTCATGGGGAAAACTCTCAAGATTTATAAGACTACTGAAATGGCTAACAGAGAAGGTTTGCTCGTATTTGTGTTAAAATGGATGTCTTTAAGCCTTTAATCCCTAAGCTGATTGTTGGAGGTCTAATTCAGCATGTAGAATATGAAGGTGTTGGAACCATCTGCTTTCATTATGGTTACATTGGTCATAGAGATACGAATTGTGATAAAATGGATAAGAATGTTGAAGCTATGAATGTTAATTCTAACCAAAGGACTGATGGTATTCCTGCTGAGACCACTACTGTAAAGGAGACTAACCAGCATAAAGGTCAGTATGGCCCTTGGCTTATGGTTCAGCACCGAAGGCCTTTTACTAAAGGGCATTCTATAAAGAGCTCTCCTGCCTCCCATTCTGTGCAGGAAAATGTTTTCAAAGTTCTAGATTCTCTTGGAAATATGGAAGAAGAGCAAGATATGGTCTCCCAAGATTTACCTCGAAGTGAGGAGGCTCCGGAGAAGATGGATGCTAGTATGATTGCTAAACAAGATAATATTGCATCCTCAAGCAAGTCTGGGTCCTCAATGGCCTTAGCTGATGTTTCTAATCTTCAAGTCCAAAGAACTCCTTTCAATGTTGCTACTGCTAGAAAGGGTAAGTCTCAAGGTCATAAAGGCCCCCATAGTCAAGGGTTGAGCTTCAGTAAGAGCATTCTAAATTTTAAAAGGAAGAGGGATAGGAAGCAAATTGAGTTGAGCAAAGCTGGGATTCATGAATCATTTGAAGAGAACTTTATTGATGGCTTCAAGGAGAACATGGAATCAATTGCTCTAGACCTCAAAAACAAAGTTTAAGGCAGTTTAGGTTCCAAGAAGAAAATAAGCTTTGAAATGAATATCAATCCAAAGTCGCCTAATCTAAACCTAGATTCTTGGCAAGAGAACCATCAATTGGTTGATTCAACTTCTGATAAGCAAGTGGCTTATGATGTTACTGTCCTTGATGCTAGTATCTAATAGGTACTATTTAATGTTTTTCTTTTCTTATTTGCTTATGAATATTCTTTATGGAACGTGAGAGGTGCTGGTAGTTCTAGTTTCATTAGAGCTATTAGAAATTACATATCCCAGTATGATGTCCAAGTTTTAGTTCTTATGAAAACTCAAATTAGTGGGTTATAGGCTGATAGATGTATTGCTCGTATTGGTTGGAATAAAGTAGTGAAGGTAGATCCCATTGGATTTTCTGGAGGCATTTGGTCGTTATGGAAAGATAAGCTGCTTGATATTGATCTGATTTCTCTTTCTAATCAAATGGTTAATGTTATTATCAATCATACTCGTAAAGGTAAATGGTTGTTCACTGCTCTTTATGCCAGTCCCATTTCTAGTGTTCAAAATAAGTTTTGGAGTTCTATCAAGGAAATAAGCAAAATAAATAGATTTCCATGGCTTTTTGCTGGTGATTTCAATGAGATCTCTAATTCGCTTGAAAAGAAAGGGGGTAAGAAAGTTAACATCTCTACCACTTCGGGCCTTCATAGTTTGATTTAGGATTATTGTTTAATTGATCTTGGGGCAGTTGGTCCTAAATTCACTTGGTGTAATGGTAGAGTTGGTAATGCTTGTATTAAGGAAAGGTTAGATAAGGCTTTCTGTAGTATAGCTTGGAAGGAAACCTTTCCTAATGCTATTGTTCACAATCTACTCCGTTTCAGGTCAGATCATCATCCTATCCTGATAAGGCAGAGCTTACATCCAATGTTTATTCCCATATCAAACCTTTTCGGTTTGAGATGGCTTGGATGCTTCATCCTCAATTTAGTGATTTGGTGTCTGTTGGTTTCCAAAAGGCTAATGGTCTTTTTCTTCAAAAGATAAATTCCTTTAAGCAAAATCTTAAGAGATGGAACAGAGAAGTCTTTGCCAATATTTTCTATAAAAAGAAAAGATTGCTAGCCAGACTAGGTAGTATTCAAAGAATATTATGCTTTAAGGATAATCCCTATCTTATAAATTTTTAGCAGCATCTCATCTCTGAGCTTAATGCGGTTTTGGAGCAGGAAGAATTCTTATGGAAGTAGAAGTGACGGTGTCAGTGGTTGCAGAGTGGGGATAAGAATACTAAATATTTCCCTCTCACTACTCTAATTCGACGAAGAAGAAATAAGGTTGATATGCTCAAAAGCAATCAAAGGATATGGATTTCTGATAAAGATGTCCTTAAAGATATTGTTGTTTCCTTCTTCGAAAATCTTTATTCTTGTGAGAATGCTAGCTCTCGAGATATTTTCCTTCCTAATCTGTTTCCTAGAATTGAAGATGCTGATTTATGTGAGTTGAATAAGTCTATTGAAAACTGGGAGATTCAAAATGCACTCTTCAATATAGGCCCTTGGAAAGCCCCAGGAATTGATGGATTCCCTGCTGCCTTCTATCAGCAATATTGGCATTCTCTTGGTCCTGATATCTGTAAGTTGGTCAAAAACTTTTTTACCTCTGGTTGTCTACCTAAAAGCCTTAATGATACTTTAATTTTTGCTATTCCTAAAACAAGTTGCCCTCAGAGTATGGTTAATTTCAGGCCTATTAGCCTTTGCAATACCCTTTACAAAGTCATCAGTAAGGTTATCATCAAGAGGCTCAGGTCCATCATGGGAAAGATAATCTGTCCCAATCAAGCAAGTTTCTTGCCTGGTAGACAAATTGTTGATAACATAATGGTTGCTCAGGAAATGTTAAACTTTTTTCGGAAGTCTAAATCCAAAAAAGGAATGATAATGTGGAAGATAGATCTTGAGAAAGCTTTTGACAAGCTAAATTGGAGTTTCATTGAACACCCTTTGAAGGAATCTGGTCTCCCAATTTATTGGGTTAATCTTATCATGCAGTGTGTCAAAGTTGAGAAAACTCAGCTCGTCTGGAATGGGGAATTAACCCAAGGCTTTTCCCCTAATAGAGGTGTTAGGCAAGGAGATTCCCTCTTCCCGTACGTCTTTGTTCTCTACATTGAAAAACTCTCCCATATTATATTCAATCAAATTTCTCTTGGTAAATGGAAGAGTTTAAAGGTTTATAAAAATGAGCCTCATATCTCTCATCTTATGTTTGCTGATGATCTTATCATCTTCTCAGAAGCTGCTCCTAATCAAGTAGAAACTGTTCTCAAATGTTTAGAAGAATTTTGTTTGATCTCCGGCCAAAACATAAACACTCAGAAATCAAAACTTTTCTTCTCTAACTCCACAACTAGTGATGTTAACGCAACTAGTGATGTTAAAAGGAAAGTTTGCAGTATGACTAATATTCCCATAGCTGATGATCCTAGGAAATACTTAGGTATGAATCTCTCTCCCGATGATAGAAGCAATAGAAACTATAAAGTTGTTTTTGAGAAGATGCGAGACAAATTAAATAGCTGGAAATCCAAGGTTCTATCCTTTGCTGGCCGAGTAACTCTGGTTAAATCTGTCCTGTGCTTTATGCCTCTGTATCAAATACAAACCATTAAATTCCCTCAATACATTTGTGATGAGCTTGATAAGGTTAATCGAAGCTTCCTTTAGCAAGGTTGTGAAAATAATAAAAAAAATTCATCTCATCAACTGGAGCATAGTTTGCAAGTCTCGAAGTTGTGGAGGCCTTGGAATCAAAAAGGCTGGAAGCTTGAATAAGGCATTTTTAATGAAGTTAGCTTGGAGACTTATTAATAACTCGACCAATCTTTGGGCTCAACTCCTAAAAGGCAGGTATCATTTTAATCCCACAAGTTGTAACTTTGATGTTGGTAAAGGTGTTAGCTCTTCTCAATGGAAAGGGATTAAAGTTGGTCTTAAGTACTTGCACAAAGGTTTAAGTTGGAGGATTGGTAATGGTAAAAAAATCCTCTTTTGAAATGACAGATGATTTAACGATAGTAATCTAAAAGATTTTAATATTGAGAACCTGAACATTGATTGGAGACTAAGGGTGGCTGATGTCATTGATGGAGGTTTTTGGCAGATGGATAAATTAGTTTGTTTGGTCTCTAATAATCTGAATCAGGATATTTTGGCTATTTCTGTGGCTGCTAATCCTTCTATGGAAGATGCTTTAATCTGGCCTTACTCTTCCAATGGTAATTTCTCTGTTAAATCAGCCTATTGTTTCTTGGAAAATATCTCATATCCTCAGGATAACTGGATTTGGAACTCTATCTGGAAGCTTAAAGTCATCCCTTGGGTTCACATGTTTTGCTGGTTCTTGGTCCATGGAAAATTACTAACCAATGCTAGCAGGTTTAGTAAAGGTCTGTCTGTTTCCCCTCTTTGCTCTCTTTGTCAATTTGTGGATGAAGATTTACCCCATGTGATGAGAGATTGTAGATTTGCTAACAGGGTTTGGTTGGCCCTGGGTGTACTGGACTATGATGCTAATTTCTTTAATTATGAATGGCATGATTGGCTCTTTTTAAATCTTAAAAGCAAGGTTAATATAACACCCCATACCAAAAAAATATACATGATTAAACAAGTTTGACCAAATTGACTAAGTTTGACCAAGTTTGACCAAGTGAACAATATATGGGTTCAAGTTGACTTTTTCAATAGTCAATATTTTTGGTTTGAATGAAGTATCATTGTGTAGATCTCGTCGATATGAGTTCATAGACTGGTGGCACGCCAAATTCTGAGTTACGGATAAAAAGTTATGGCTGTGAGAAGTTTTAAGCATAAGTTTTAAATCAGTATCCAAGCCAGTTTTTCGTTTTTGTCTGTTAGTGACCCAAGGTTTTATATAAGCCTAGGTAAGCGTTTAAAACAGTAAAAAAAAGCCCAAAATACCCATTTCTTCCCCAAAACCTGAAAAATTCTCTCCTCAGACTTGTGGGTTCGAACTGGATCGTTTCGACCCGTTTATCGTCGAACCGGGTCACCGTCGTTTTGCTCATTTCTAGCCAACCACCACTTACATGTGCCAGCCAACTAGAAAGTTCACTTGAAGGCTAGCTCAGCCATGAAATTTCATGGCAAGAAGTGGCCGAACGCGCCCAGATCGGGCCGGCAAAGTCCGCGGCGGCCGGCGAGGTGGGTCGCCGGATTTTCTCATTTCTTGGCCGTTTCAGGCCAATCCATAAACCTTTTCCACTATTTTTGACCCCTCTGAACTCATTTCCGTGGTTATTTTGTCCAGATTCCTCACCGTTTGAAAGATCCGACAACGGGAAGTTCAGCCGATGTTTCAACAGTGTTTTCTGACCACCGGAGGAAACTTTGGACCAAGGTGAGCATACTGATGAGTTCCTTGTCTCTTGGGCTTTCCGTCAATATAAAGTTTATGAATTTTGCAGGTCGTTTGATAATTTTTCCATTTTTGGATCAATTAGTTAATTTTCGGATAAGTTGAGGACTGTGTTTGGATAAAATTTGTCAAATTAGTTAAAATTGCAGTTGAATTAGTGAAATTGGATATTATTAGGACCCATTAGGTGGTTCGATTTTGAAATATTAGGCTTCGGGTGAAAATCTCCAATTTTGGATACCGGGTCCTAAGGACACGCGGTATAATTAGACTATCCGATATCCAATTTATGCAATTTTTGTAGTACTGTAAATTATTTTGAAACATTTGGATTATACAAGTGTCTCTAGTTTAGTTGTTTGGAGCCTGAGAAATATTTTATTATATTATAGGCACTCGAGTTGAGCCTAGAGGCAATCCTGTAGAGGAGAAGGCGTGAGCATCTACAGTACAGTGAGTGGTTATTAGTTTTAAAAATGTTTTGGATATATAGTATAATATATATATATATATATATATATATATATATATGTAGTTTGTTTATTTTAGTTATACCTATTGTTTGATTGAATGTTCATTCTATGGATGCATAAGGATCTGCTTTTATATATATGTGTTATCATTTTATATGACTTTTGTCAATATTTTAAACGTTTGGCAATTCTAATGAGTTCATGAATGAACTTGTGGTATTTAAATATTTTGGTATTTGAATTGAGGTTTTCAATCACTTTGGAAATTAATCGATTTGAGAAGGCATATTGAAAATTATATGATTTTAAGCATGTTCAAATATTTTATAAATTTTTAGATGCTTAAAATCGGTTTATGGTGAATATATTTCATTGTGGTATTTTCTTATTTTAGTAAGAAATCATGATTTGAAGTTTTTTTTTGAAATATTTAGATAAACGGTTGAGCGTGAATATTAAATTATAATTTATAATACGGTAAGATACTGTATCGGTTATTTTAAATTGATGTACCATATAGTACCAGATTTTGGTTTAGTATTATATTATAGCGCGCTGGGTTTACCATAGTGCCGTGAGGTTGGTTTCATCCAACGGTTATCTATTATTACCACGAACTGTGAGGTCGGGTTTATTCGACGATTTATTATTATTATTACCATGGTGCCGTGAGTTTGGTTTCATCCAACGGTTATCTATTATTACCACGGACTGTGAGGTCGGGTTTATCCGAGGGTTTATTATTATTATTACCACGGTGCCGTGAGTTTGGTTTCATCCAATGGTTATCTATTATTACCACGGACTTTGAGGTCAGGTTTATCCGACGGTTTATTATTATTACCACGGTGCCATGATGTTGGTATCATCCAATGATTTATTATTGCCACGGACCGTGAGGTTGGGTACGTCCCGACAGTTAATTGATATTTCCACGACACCTTTCTTATATTGAGAGTCGTGAGATGGGTGTCTTCCACGGGTTACAGATTGGTACATCGTTTGGTATATTGTGTACGTTTGAACATATTGTTGATTTACAAACATTATGGTGATTTCTGCATTTTCATGATTATTTGGTGGAACTGTATTTATTATATTTTATGCTCAAATATTTATATATTGATTTGAGACATTTTATAATATTACAATGATCGTCCATTTTATATTTGAGCATCGGTTTTATGATATAGTAAATTGGGATACAAGTTTGGGTTTTGTGAAATAATTTTTAAATGGGGAACTTTTCAAACAAATGGAACGAGAGGTCTTAAGAGAAAGATTTTTCAAAAATAAATTATTATTTTCTATTATACTATGCCACCCACTGAGATTTTTTTATCTCACGTTTTATTGTTTTAATTTCGTTCCCCTAGGCCCAGGCAGCTAGTAGCAGTCTACCTTGCGCACAGCTTATCGTTTTGTTCCTTCCACGACAGCAGTCGTATTTATCTTTCCTTTATCTACTGTTATCTTTTGGATTTATTTATTACTTATTTGTACTCCTAGATTTTGTTGATACTCTTAGAATACTCTGATTTTAGATATGGGACTCAATAGAGACCATGGTACTTATGCGTGTAGTTATGGCCTGTAGTACAGTAGGCCGGTTGTAGACTTTACACTGTTGTGGATTTATTTATTTTGTTTTTTTTATATACATATTGAGGTATTATTGTTATCGCTTGTATTTGTTGTCCACATTTTAAGATGAGATTCCATTGGATATTCTCTAAGGATTGTTCAGTGGGACTTCACTAGGCAAGGCCACTGAGAGGATCCTAAGAAGGTTCCCGGGGCGGGTCCTGTCAGTTAAAGTGTCTCATTTGGTTTCTAAGCAGAATATTCCTTGGAATGCATTATTTTCAATTGGATGCTGGTTAATTTGGAAATTGAGATGCAAATCTTGCTTTGAAGCTTCTTTTAAGTGGCCTACTAATCCCAAAAACATTATTATGAACTACACATTTGACATGACTTCAGCTTTAACTCGTAGTATTCTTAGGAAAGTTCAGCAATCCATTTGGATTAAATGGAGTCCTCCTCCAGCTGGTTTTGTCAAGTTGAATACTGATAGAAGTTATAAATCAAGCTTAAATTCTGCTGGTGCTGGAGGGGTTGTTAGAGATGCTAATGGCTGCTGGATTTTTGGTTTCTCAATGAATTTAAGCAGGACGAGCTGTATTCTAGCTGAACTTTGAGGCCTATATTACGCTCTCAAATTTGTTGAGGGTGAAAACTATTGTAATGTGCTTGTTGAAATGGATTCTGCTTTAGCTATCTCTTGGATCCTCAAGGGTGTTCAGGCTAATCATCCCTACTATGCTATTGTTAATAATTGCCAAGTTTTCTTTAAGAACAATCCATGGTTCTTAATTTGTCATATATAAAGAGAAAGCAATATTGTTACTGATGGACTTGCTAACTCTAGTCATACTTACAGTATTGGTCTGCATACTTTGGTTACTGCTCCTAAAAGAATTGATAATCTTGTATCTTTAGACTGCATGGGAAGGTTATCTTCACGTGAGGTCCTTCCGTAGTTTCTTTCCTTTTTCCATTGTAATAAAAAAAAAAAAAACTGCAAATTCTACTTTGAAACTCCTAAATTTCTTCTATTAATTAGCATAGGACAACTGCAGTAACGTTGGTGTGTCATTTATACATATTTTTTATTTTTATTATTATTAATTTATTTTATTCTTTCTTTGTTTTTTATTATTTTTTGTTTGGGCTCTAGTTACGGATGAATGAAATTCATTCTCCAAATTTCTAATCCTAGTTATAAGATTATTTTTATTTTTTAGGAGAAATTAAAAATAATAAAATGAAATTGATGATGGTAGATATTTTGATTATTGTGGCGTGTAAGGAGGATTTCTGTGGTCTTTAGCCTGCAGTAGAATCAGATTGTCTTGCTTTTGGCTATTACAAGTGATATGATGATACTAGTTACATATATTTTTCTTTTCTTTTCTTTTTTGGTTGAGATATGAGTTATATTTACTTTTGAAACAACAAAAATAAATGCATTATTGTATATATGATGTGGTGGAACAAACCAATTATGATAAGATAATAATTATATTTTGTCTGGTTTGTATTGGTCAGTAGGATATATCGAATTATTTAAAAAAAAAAAAAAAGGATATATCAAATTTATTTTCTATGGAATTAAATTTGCTATTTTGCCACCCAAGAAGAGGAATAGGAAAATAAACATTTACAACCGATTTTTATTTAAAACACGCATGGAGGATATTATAGTATTTAATATCCTTAAATCATATACCACGCAAATTCCTAATTATCTACAGATTATTAATAACCCGAAAAACTTGTGCTGATGTTCACTATTTATCTCCTTTTTATTTTATTTATTTTGGCTTTTCTAGTTACTGAAGAAATAAATTCATTCTACAAATTAATTTCTATCTATTTTTATAAGATAGATTGTTCTTATTTCTTACACATACTTTTTTTGGATATTTACTTCTTACACATGCCAAAAGTACTAAACTTTGACATTTGATGTCTTTCTTAACAATACTGCTAGAATTATTAAAATGTTCATCAAATTCATTTATCAAATGATGTAACAATAAATAATTAATTTATTTTTTAATTTTTTTATCCATTTAAAAATTTATTTTTTTATATTTAAATTATATAAAATTTTTAATTAAAAATATTTTAATATATATTATTTGATAAATATTTTAATACCTATAATAATATTATTGGAAGATATAACATATGTTAATGGTTAGAAAGGCAAGTCAGTGGTGGCAAGATATCTCAGTTTTTTAAATTTGGGTCCCAAGCACACATGTCCTTTATGATCATTTGGGGTTGAGGCCCTAATAAACAGGGCTGCTTGGCCCATATATATGTGGGTGATGATTCTGTTCTCATTATTATTATTATTATTATTAAAAGTAATATATACTTTTTTTTATATATTATTACATATTTATAAGTTTATAATTATTTTTTATTATCTTTTGTGTTATTAATCATTAATTAAGTATATTTTTGTAAATTATATTTATTTAAATATTTTTGTTTATAATATATTTTTGATTTTTTGGTAAAATAAATTTTTTATTTGAGTTTAACATAATGAGTAATTATGTCATGAGTTATACAAGAATTTAATGAATAAATTGAAATTTAAATATTTTAATACGAAAATTTAACGGTTGAAATTTAAATTAAAGAACTTTAACACTACACGACACGATAGGACACTTTGCAAAAGTTAAGTGTGGTGGTTTTGGCTTCAGATCAAATATCACTTATACTATCAAATATATATACATATATATTATAGTTTATAATATCTCTTTAACTTATTTAAATGAAATAAATAATTCAATTCGAATAATAACAAGGGAAGAATTTAAATTAATAAAAATAAAAATAAAAAAGCGCAGACCGTGGAACATAATACTTAAATTTCCGCACAACTATTCCACATTAGTAGAAAAATAAACGTTTCCGACCAACTTTTATTTAAACCAGAGTGATAGATGTACCCAATTTATTTAGTCCTGCATTTAATTATTTTGGGGGACAAGTCACTCATCCATACATATATGATGTAGGTAATGGTGGATTAGTATTCATAGATTTCCCATAGATGATATAATAGCAGGTTTTCAGATTAACAGAGGGATAGGGGCTAATAATGGAACTGTATCCGCTAAGACCATCATAATACCGTGCAAATTTTGAATGCTTCAGTGAGCAATGCTCCTTTCTCTTTTAAAAAAAAAATAATAATAATAATAAATAAAAATTAAAAAAATTAATTTGGGACCCACGTAAGATCCTATGTGTGGGCCCGTTTCCTTATGAGAGACGGGAGCAATATATATATATATATATATATATATATTTTTTTTTTTTTTAAAAGAAAAAAATAAAAAAGGTGTCTTAAAATTTACAAAAGGCAAGTCTTCCCTTCCTGTGGAACACTTGACTAAATCGTGGGATTTCTTAATAACAGTACTGTCAAAAATATATTCTTTTAATATTTGATAATAAATGAAGTATATTATTACATTAATTGGAGTTCAAAATCTGATAATCGTAAGCAAGTCTTCACCATATAGCTCAGGAAATTGATAGTAGATCTGTTGGTTAATAATTGTTTCATGATAACGAAACATATTTTTAAAATATGTTATCTTTTATTAAATATTTATCACTTGTTAAAATTATTTTATTTAAATATTTTTGTTATAGTATATTCAAAATATTTTTTTAATAATATATTTTTGTTATTTTAAAAAAATAAATTTTATAATTGAATTTAACATATTAACATATTGTGTTGCGAGCTAAATGGAAATTTAATAAACGGTTTGGATATACATATTTTAACAAGAAAATTTAACAGGTCAAATGTGGGAAAGAAATTTTGACTACACTGACACAATATAACAGGACACTTTACCAAATTTAGGTGTGGCCCTTTTGGCTTGAGATTTATTGATTGTGGGAAACTTTGCTTTTGGTAGAAGCTTGTTCAATTTTCTTCGGTTTTTGACAGCAAATAGTTTGGAAATTACATGCGTAGAGTAGAATCGGATTGTCCAACTTTGGTTAATGATACCTCTTGTGATATTAATTGTTTTTCGAAAAGTGTGATATTAATTTTTGAGTAAAAATTTATATAAAGTCGTCGAATGGATGATATAGTGCTAAAAACCATTTATATATAATAGATGTTAATGGCCGATTATTTTTTGACTTAACATAGTCGATAATGGAGGAACTGTTACTACTTAGACGATCATAATATATTCCACACCATCACAATACCTCGGAGTAGGCTTTATCACCGGAAGAATTTGATTAATTAGCACATCAGCCGCGATGTACCCAGTTAAAGAGGCATTAGTGGATGTCGGTATCCCAAGAAACAAACTTCTCTCATCCCTGCATCCCCGAAAGGACGTTTAGCGGTTGCGTAAGTACCACCCAGATAAGAATTCCATAACTGGTCCGCAACATGTTTCGCAACTTCGGGAGATGTTAGATTATAGTTTCCATTAGCTCCATGATGACCTTAACACCCTGGTCTTGATAAGTATTTATTAATTTGTTCGACAATATGGCTGCAATCTGGGGTGCAATGACCAGCATTCAGTACTAGGTCCTTGCCATCTCCAAATTGAGTAATTGAGGCTATGTTTATGTAAGAATAGAGCTTAGCAACAAAGGTTTCGGCTAGAGTTCCTTCGTTGTTTTCATTACCGTATTGACCCCAGTAGGAGGCTATGCCACCATCAGCGATAGAGATTTGGAGAGATTTGGAATAAGGCCAAGGTTAGGATCAGGCAAGCCACAAGAAGTTTGGTTAGTGGAGCCATTTTATTTTTTCTTTTTTCTTTTGGCGAAAATTTTATGAATACGATTGTTCAAATTAAATATTTGTGGGTACTTGTCTAATCCAACGCTTATATGTTATTTGCCAAAGGGTTCAAACCCTTTTATAGAATATAGAGAGGTTTCAAGTGCCAAATTGTAATATGATTGAATTGTAGTAAATTGTGTTAGAATAATTAGAGGAATACACATAATCAGGCTAATATATTTGATCTTTCAATGATGGAATTGAAAACTTTATTTATGTGACATTGCAACGAGGCCCACCAGGATCACCCTCTCTTTATTCTTTGGTTGACCTATTAAATTAAAGAAATCTTATATTTTTCTCATAGCCCAATTTTAAAGTTTAACCGAAATTATCTTTATTTTATAAATATATTATTATTATTGTTATTATTATTATTATTATTTTGTGTATGTTATAAAATAGATAAGGATCATTGAATTGACCCGTGGATAGCAGTATAATTATTGTTTTGACTTAAAAGAATGGGATGAGATTCAGAAAGACGCTTCCAAAATATATACTAATTGTTTATTATTTTGCAAATTTTAGAATATATAAAAATCCATGACAAAAAGTCTGGAATAAATTATATTGAATGATATATTTTAAATCCTACTACTGCACACTATTAAATGATATGAGCGATTAGGAATAATCATTTTATTCATTGCGTTCATATGTGATTATTCCATACTATGTTAAAATCTATCATTATGGAGTAGGTGTTAATGAGAAGAAACACAACTAAAACAAGAGCAAGAAATGGACGTAGACGTTGGTCGCCCTCGATGATCCACGGATATGTGGAGATCGGAAACAAAGGTTACAAGGGATAAAATAGAACACCTGCTTAAATCATTTGGACTCTATGTATCTATATAACATAGAAAAGTGGTCCTTTGAAAACTATTAAAACACGAAAAGTACACAAGAGCTGGCTGACTCAGAATCAGATGGATGGTTTTATACATAGGATTATGAAATGTGATATTTAAGAATAATTATAAATTCATCAAAAAAAAATTTTTTTAAAAAAAGGGCTTGAAGCCACCAGGGCTTTGTAATTGGAATTTGTTATGAAAGAGTTTTATTACATTTTTTAAATTTTAATTAATTAATGCCTTTCAGTTTATAGGAATTTGGGAAATGTTTTTGCATATTTAATGGTAAGCACATCGAAAAAAAGAAAAGGGAAAATACCATGTAATTACTTCCTCTAAAATTTGCCTACATTCCATCACACATATGACAATTAGTTTAAAACTATTCACTTATATTTTTGTAGGGGATATGAATGATATTAATTTTTTAATACATATTGCATGAGATCGATAATAATATTACAATTGAATGATTAATATTGGAACATTATTATTGCATGAGATGGATATTATCCTAATTTGTGCTTGTTGCAGCCATTTATTTCAAATCATTTAATTCAATGAGCAAAATGAAGGACATATTATTTAATGTTACATGCTTTTCATATGATAGCTATAATTCACCTCATATGCGAGGCACACGAGCTTCCTTTTTTCTTTTTTCCAATTTATATATCCATATGGGACCAATTAATATATTGTATTTTATGTATTTACATGGGTTTGTGGAAATTACGAATTTCATTCGTAAAGGATTAATTTTTTATTTAATATTAACATTGCCCATATTTATAAAAAAAAGTAGTTTTACAAAATAGATGGGTGGTGTAATATAATAAGCCACTTGACCTTATCACCAATTTATCAAAATAATAATAATAATAATAATAATAAAATCTTATCACATCATAAATGAGATCCATAATATATATTTAATTAATTTGGCACAAGTTTATTCCACAAAAATATTAAAATAAACATTTCCCACCAAATTTTATTAAAAAAAGAGTGATACACAGTAGTACCCAATTTATTTGGTACTATTTCAGGGTACAAGTCACTCATTCATACTTATACGGTTGCTAATGGTGGATTATTTTTCATGCATACGCATAGAAGGTAATAGTATATTTGCATTCTTAATATAGGGGTTAATGTTTGGACTGTATCCATTCACAACATCATAGTACCTGGACCATAACATCACACCCCCATACTTTGGCGCATTTTGTATCTCCGGAAGAACTTGATTGATCAGCACATCAGGCGGCATGTACCCGCTTCCAGCAGCAGCGGAGGACGCCGGTAATCCCATAAACAGCTTCTCTTTAGCCTTAAGCGACGTAGCCCAATCATTGTTCCATGAATTTAAAAGCTTACTTACATCACCATCATTACTACTATACTGACACGGAGGATTGTTATAGAACTGAACCCAAATAAAGTCGAAAAGCCACGTCCTAATGGCTGCATCAAGATAATAATCAGGATAGAAACACTGAGGAGCTGCTGCCAAATAGTAGGTTTTTGTTGTTTGCTGGTCATATAATTCCTTCAAGGAACGTGCAAGATCGTCATAATATAGGTTGGATCCACCCTCGATGTCGAAATCTACGCCGTCCAAAACAGCATCTCCAAAAGGGCGTACAGCAGATGGGTCGGTACCACCCAGATAGGAATTCCATATTTGGTTTGCAACATTTTTGGCATCATCAGCAGATGTTAGATAATAGCTTCCAACAGCTCCGCCGATGGAGAGGAGGACCTTAATGCCCTTGCTCTGACAAGTCTTTATTTCTGGCCCAAATTTGATGCAAGTATTCGACGTTGGGTCACAGTGGCCTGCAAGGTTGAGTACCAGGTCTCGGCCACCGCCAAATTGGATAAGAAAGGCAATGTTTACGTAAGCATAGAGGTCAGTATTGCATGCTTCGGCAAGAGTTCCTTCATAGCCGTTTTGACCCCAGTAGATGGATATGCCACCTTCACCAGCCTCAGAGATTTGGATTAAGGCCGAGGATAGGATCAGGCAAGCCAGTAGAAGAAGTTTGGCTGGAAGAGCCATTTTTTTACTACAAATATTATCAATATGTGAATCAAATGGATGGTATGCCATTTGCCAAGGGTTGGCGTCCATTTTATAGTGAGGTGTCGAGTGCAAAATTGTAATATTATTGAATTATAGTTCTCATTTAGTAGCCATCCTGGTGGATCCATGGATGTGGAGATTTGAGAAAGGCTGCAAAGAGACGAATAAAACACATGCTTAAATCGTTGGAATTCTTTATTGTTTATGACACAGAAAAGTAGTCGTCCTTTTTCTTTCAGAATTTCATTAGTGGTCCTTCATTATTGTACAATCACCTACCACCTTTAAAAGCATATACTTTTATGTTTATTACTTACCCTATAACTGGAAGGAAAAAAAATACCCCATAAGCATTTTTGCGTAAGTGTCATGATTATCCATTCCACTTTTTCTTTCTTTCTTTTTTTTTTTTTTTTCAATTTTTCTTACAGAAGAAATAAATTTATTCTACAGATTTATAATTATATCTATAATATTATTCTTATTTCTTACACATACTAAAAGCAATAAAATTGGCAATTGATAGTGAAAATTTAGCAACAAGGAAGTTAAAAAAGAGTATGACATATATATATACACATCCTAAGAGCATCCCTAAGGGACTCTTTATATGTTTAATTTGAAAAGCTAATATGTAAAATCATCTTCCAACCCATTTTGTAATTTTAACTTTTTAAAATACAGAGTGGGTTTTGGAGTGCCAAAAATATTCTTCATTATTTAATGATAATCAAATTCCCAGACAACCATAACATATTTTACTTGCTAAAAAAACCAAAAAAACTAAGAGAAATAAACATAATAATAAATATTTATTGAAAAAAAAAATAAAAAGTGAAAATAAAAAGTGTTGTTGAAGAAAATTTTAAAGCTTAACTCTTTAAACATAAAAATGCTTTCTATTTGACAAAAGATGCTCTTTATTTTCAGAGAATCCCTTGGAGATGCTCTAAGATAGTGTTGTTAGACCCTCCATGTCAGCTTATGAAGGTAAAAAATAAATAAATAAATAAAAAGAGTCACATGCATAGTTTGTTAGTTACAGCTGTTAGCCTAGACACGTGAATAGTTTTGCTATAACTGTAATTTTTCAGAATAGGCATGTATGGCGGTTGAGTGCTATAAATATATGTCCTGTACTAGCTTATGTTGCAAGCAGAAACATTAATACAGAAAATGATTTTTCTTTCTTATTTTTCTTCCTTCTTCTTCTCTTTGTTTTTTCTGTAGTTCTGTTATCGTATCAGAGCTAGAGATTCAAGAGATTTTGGGCTCAAAAAACTCAATAATTTTACCTAAATTAAAAAAACAAATATAAAAATCCAGAAAAAAAAAATCCAAAAGAGAAGGATCTACATTTGAGAACAAGTGTTAGAAAAAAATATAAATGAAATAAAAATTTATCTTTCATTAATTTAAGTTTTTTGAATAAATGGTATTTCAACATATAGAAATCAAGTTCTTGATATCAAAATTAATGTTAAAATTTTCTTTTTTAATGCTTGAATCACATAGTTTAATAATGGATGAATGCACGTTTCTTAAAATTGAAACACATTGTTTAATTTTTTAGAACATAAAGCATCAATTTGTGGTCATTCCATTATTCACCCAAAAAAAAAAAAAAAAAAATTGGTGGTCATTTCACTGTAAAAACTCCAGACTGGTTTGCTTTGCTTTCTATTGTACCAACTCCAATAATTTTTTTTTTAACAGTACCTCAATTTCATTAACAAGCAACAGAGATACAGCCAGCAAATCAATGGATAGGATCCAGGCCGTCAGGACTATCCTCCAACATAGTTTCAAACACATTCAAAGACAAGCATGACAGCTTTATTCGCTATTACTGGTGCAAAAGTGCAACTAAATTGAGGATTAGCGAACAAGACATGCTTAACCTCATCTAGAATAAAACATTAACTTACTCATGAGAAAACAACGACTATAACTCACAGGATGGCTGAATTACGTAATGTTACCAAAAAAAAAAAAAAAAAAAAAAAAAAGAGCTGGATTAGGTACTGAATTTGCGATTAAAATATATATAAGCAAATTTTTCTTCCATACATTTGCACTTCTAATTTCTTTTGGATTTCACCTTCAGGTTAATTCCAGCAGATAATTTATCAAGAATAAAAAGTATAATAATAATAATTAAAAAAAATCCTTAGAGATATATATATATATGAAGTGTGCCTCAAGAACTACCAGTTGATCTGATAACGTAACAAAATTAAAATCTAAACCTTGGGTTTCATACAAGGATATAATCGCTCCCTCTTGCTGCGGGCTAGAATGTTATGTGGAACCATATCTTAGGATATTTATTATAATAATAAAAAAAATAAAAAATAAAAAGAGCTATAAGCACAGTTTATCTACCAACAGAAACAGTGCCGAGTTATTATTTTATGAATAATGCCAAGGGTATCAAGTGTACAAATGTTATCGTCTTATCATTTAACATATTAATATAATCTAGTTGTGAATAAATAAATATTTGAAAAAAATATGTATAATAAAAATAAGGATCCATTTGATATAGCTGATGGAAATAGAGATTTGGTTTGTAGAGATTTATATAATAAATTTTTTTGAAAAAGAATTTTTATTAAAAAGTTAATAAGTGTTTTGTTGTAAATAAAAAAATTATATTTAATGTTTAATAAGCTGTATTAAATGCTTGTTAAATTTCCATATAAAATAAAAAAAAAATATTTTTAGAAAAGCTCAAAATTTGGGCTTTTTTAAAACAACTTAAAAAAACTTATTTTTTTTATCAAAAAGTATTTATTGATTTTTACCAAAAACCTTTATTTTTTGATAAAAGAGCTTTTGGCCTTTAAGTATAGTTTTTAAATTAAAAAAAAAAAAACTCTGCCAAACAGAACCTAAATCAATCATGTACATTTGGCATATTAGGTAGACTATTTAACAATTTTAGCATTATTCATATACATATATAGATATATATTTGAAAATAGTCACAACTTCCTTAAGCAATGATCAAAGTTCGAATTCTGACATCTTCAATATCATATTTGATTAGCAAAATTAATATATCTTTTTTTTTTAAAATGCTAATGTAATTTTTTTATTTGATAAAAGAATTTAATATAACTTAATTATAGATTGTTGACATAATTTTATATGCATATTAAACTCACTAATATTAACTTAAATATTTTAGAAACTATGATAATTTAACAGGGATAAGTGGTTTTTGCAAGGAAAGTTTAGCGGCATAATTATTTAATTAGAGTTTGAAAATTGATAACCATAATTATGTCACTATATCATTACTCTTTTTTTATTAACTTTTTTCTTCTCTATATAATTTGTCTATTAGTTCAGGAAATTGGTAATAGAAATATATATAGTAGTTAAGGAAATTGATAATAAATCTATTAGGTTGTCGTAATAATTAATAAATAAATCGATAAGTATTTTATAAAAAATTCTTCATACTAATTCATTTGTTAGTTGACACAAATCGAACTCATATTTATTAGGAAGATTTTGTCGATTATGGATTTTTGTGGAAGTTTTAAAAATAAAAGTGAGAGGAAAAATCTGGATTATGCATTGAATTAGTCGCCAATAGATGATTTTTTTTTTTTTTTTTTTTTGTAAATATGTGAATATAGATCTCTAAAGATTTAGATGAGGAAAGGATCTAGACTTAATGAAACGGAACACAACCAAATTAATTAATTCTAGGGTAGAGTTGACGAGAAGGAACACAACTAAAACAAGGCCATAAATGGAGTTGGACGGCATTGGTGGTCCTCCAGTGATGTGGGGGATCGATGGATATGGAGATGAGATAGGCCACAAGGATCACAAATTCGAACACATGCTTATTGATTCGTTGGAGTTGATAATACATATAACAAAAGCAGTGGTTCTTAATTTTGTATGTATATTTGATATCTCAACAGCAAACCGTACTGGGATTGGAGTTATATTTTTCTCTAATATCCCCTTCTATACGTGGGCATAGACTTTATTTATTTATTTATTTATTCATTTTTCTTATCTTTATATGTATTTTTATATTTTTGGATAAAGTTGTTAGAATTTTGAAATTAAGTTCTTAAAAATTTTTTGCTAAGATGTAGAATTACCATTTCACCAAAAAAAAAAAAAAAAAAAAAAAGAAATAACCAAATGACAAAGATCCACTCATCTAATCTTTATCAAATTTTTCATGGGTTTTTTTTTCCGAATATTTTTAAGTATCTTTTGGCAAGTAACGTTAACAAATGGTTATTTTCTATTAAGTCCATATTATTAACACAGCAGACAAAAATTTGATGCCTTTTTTTTTTTTTTTTTTTTTGGCTACTAGAAGGATTAATATTTGTTCAAACATAAAGTTTACACATTGTGAAATGATTAAAAAAGTAAGGAAATTTATTTTTGAAAATAATAAAAAAAAGTTATGTACAAATACTAGATTGGACAAATTTCATTTAGACCTTTTAATTTTTCCATATCTACACTTTGACCTATATTTTTGTAATATTATCATTAATTTTCCTTTTAAGTTTTTATATCTATCAAAATAAATTCACTTTGTTAATTTGTATTAGTTAACTTCAACAATTAAAAACCAAAAAAAAGATTAAAAATCAACATTATATGAATGAATAATGTTGTGAGAATACAATTTTGGTCTTAAGTTTATGTTGGTATTACTGTAGCTTTTAAGAAATTCAACTTTAGCTATTTTGTAGAAAGAATTAATTAAGTATCTGGTAAAATATTATTTAATAATTGTTGTACAACTCAATTTTTGAGTATTTGATCATAATATTTAATTGTTGTTCTGGTATATAATATCTAAAAAGTACATTATTTATTATCATTTCTTTACTTATTATTATTATTATTACTGTTACCATATGTAACACACATTACTAAATATTTAACAAAAATTTTCATAGTAAATGTTGATCAAAAAAGAAAAACTACAGTAATTAATTGAAAAAACCACAAAAGAAAGAATAAAAAAAATTGATCATATTTATTACTCGTGATCAACGGCGAAAGAAAAAAAAGAAAAAAAGAAAGAGAATGGAATATTTGGTAAATTCAATATTAGAAATTTTTAACGTTGTTTAGTAAAATACAAATATATCTAGGATAGAAGAATATTATCATCTTAATGAGGATTAAATTTGGTAATTTAATTATAAACATTCAAAGAAGTTAAAATCAGAATCTCCAAAATTAGTTTTTCGCTACTTCTCAAAAACAGAGGCTACAAAATATATATTCTTATAAAATCATAATTTTTAAAATTTATCAAACATTTAAGGTAGCTTTGGATTCTTTAATAATTAATTTTAGAGCTTCATAATCAATCTGAAATGGAACCTTAAACTATCAAGGAAATAATCCACATGACTTCCATGAGTTTTGCCGTGATTCAAATTTAGTTCCTTCAGCTTCTATACATAAATTTTATTCACATCCTCATAAATCAATTTTAAAGAAAATAAATTATTATGAGATTAAATGTAGATGAACGTTGGTGTTCCACTGATCCCCCCATGATTCGGAGTGTTCTTTGGACATGGGGACTAGAAAAAGGCTATATGGTATCACAAAGAGTTCTGTCTCCTTAATTTTGTAGCACCGATATTTAACACCTCAACCACAAATAGTACAGTGAAATTCCTATATCTCTACTATTAATTAGCATAGGACAACTGCGGTATTGTTGTTTGCCATTCATCCAATTTTTATTATTATTATTATATTTTTTAATTTATTTATTTTTGGCTCCACTTAGCGATAAAAGAAATTCATTCTACAAATTTATTTTTAATTCAATTTATAAGATTGTTTCTTTTTATAGGACAAACGAAAACTAATAAAATGAAATTTCATTTTTCATAGAGGAAAAAGAAAATGAGTTAGTTTTATATTCCTCATGTTGCATCACTACCTTCTTCGTTAACTAATTCTTCCATCCCAACTCGGATTACCGCCGGCATACATGTTAGTTCACTTCGATTTGTTTTTGACTAATGGTCAAGTGGATCAACGCTAATTATAACAATGATCTGTAAGCTTGTAAGTTAAAACAATAGCAGTTAAGTATCACACACCAATGACCACATTGGGAAAAGGGGGATGCTACAAACAGTATTGATACATGGCAAAATCCTATATGATATTCTACAAGATACGTTAGTTAGTGAGACACGATAATAAACCCTTAACATGTTAAAAATATATTTAATAATATATATTATATTTTATGAAATATTTATTAATATTGTACGAATATTATTTTTTTTATATGTAATATTTTAATTTATCTATTAATATTTAACTTTGAAAATATAGTTATTTTTATACTATTAATTATTAATTAAATATAATTTTGTATTAAGTATTTTGATTTTAATATTTTTATATAATTGTTTTTTATTTATTTAGAAATAAATTTTATATACATATATTGAAATTCTATGATAAGGACGATCTGCATGAGAACCACAGTATTAGTGATGGTTTTTTATAGTATGAACGACAGTTTTTTAAAAAATCGTCACTAATATTATGAAAAATCGTCACCAATACTGTAGTCCGCATGAGGACCGTCCGCAGCATAGACGGACTGTATACATATATATAAATATATATATATATATATATATATTTAACAAATTGAGTGAAGAATTTTAATCTAAGTCAAAATCGGAACATTGGACCTGAGGTGTAGTTTTAATCTATTTTTCATTGGTCAAAATTATGAGTATAATAAATTTTGTAATTGAGTTTAAAAAGTTAAATAAATTTTTAATGAATTATATCATAATTTAATAAATTTACATAGTTGGATATGAAAGATCAACAAGTCCGTGAAAAAAAAAAATTCGACACAAATATAGTATGACATAACACAATATATTGTCAAATCTTAGTATATTATTTTATGATGAACATAATAGGAGTTGTGTATCAGTATTACTAACAGTGACCATATTCACCCAAAAAGAAAAAAAAAAGAAAAAAAACAGTGACCACACAGTCTAATGGCTGTGCAACAGACTGGATTACTCGCTTTTTCATTTTTGTCCTTTTTGCAATAAATTATTGGATCAGCGTTTTATATATATTGGGACACGTGGTTGAATTGTCAAATAAGTGTACGTAGTTGGCCGTTGTCCGTAGTACTACAAACTCCAATCAAATCATTCACAAGAAAATCAACTAATATAACTCAAAAGATAGGTGGATTAGGTTCTTGATTGGACGAATAAAATTAGGCCGACACCAACGTATTATGTTAAATCGTATTTATATTATATTATATGAAATTAAGATAGCTTAAATATAATTTGTTAAATTTTTATATAAAAATAGATAAATTTTAATTTATTTAATAAATATTATTATTTATATTAAATATAAATTTAAAAATTTAAATTTTATTTAGTTTTGAAATAATAAAATAATATTTTTTAAAAAAATTATAAAAAATTTATTTATTTTTTAATTTTTTAAAAATTAAACTAAAAAATAAAAAATTAATATATATTTAATAATAAATAAAATAATTTTAATATTATAAAATTTATGTAATTATCATAATATTTTTTTAATAAACTTAATGAATTTATTGTTTTTAGTGTGTTTTATTCGTTAAAATTTGTTAATTTATTGGATAACACTGTTATGAATCCGATACGATATCATCAATCCAAATTTATAAATTATCGTATAGATTTATATTATGTTATTGTATTATGTGAGATTTTACCATGTTTAAATAAAATACCATACTATAAGCAAATTTTTCCTGTTCGGTAACACAATTAAAACAAGGTGACCACGATCTGGCTGATTCATGGATACGGAGACGATAAACGCTACACGGATCACAAATTCAAACCCATGCTCATTAATTCATTGGAGTTGATTGTAACACCCCGTCCCAAATCGCACCAGAATCCGTGCACGTTGACCGAGGTTGACCCTTGACCAAGCGGATCAAAAGTTGACTTTTTGTTCCAGTTGGAATTTCTAGTTGACCAGGGTACCATGGCGAAGTGCATGATGCCCCGCGTTCGTGGACTAGTAGCACGTTGAAAACGGAGCTACGGTTTGAAAGTTATGGGCAAAACAAGTTGAGGTATAAACAGTCCAAAAGGTGCCCCAAGTTGACTTTTTCTTGTGGTGTAATTTTGTTTTGACTAGTGGCACACTTAAATCGGACATTTGGTTAAAAAGTTATGGACGTTTGAAGTTCGCCGGATACCGTAATATTTTATTATATCTGGCTTAAGTGCACAGTAACGCCACATGTCAGCACCTGATTGGTCCATGTGGAATGAACAGTGTCACCACGGTGGCTTTTATTTGACAAAAATCTCGGGGAAGAGAGAGAAAGAGATAGAGGAGAGAGAGAGAGAGAGAGAAACCGGCCGGCCGCCGGAATCTTCAAATTTTCTGGCCGATTCACGTTACAAGCTCGTGTCAGGACCCGTCCAGAATTTCTTTCCCGGAACCCTAGACAAACCCTGATCCCAGGGAAACCCTACCGGACCCTCCAACGGAAAATCCGACAGAGCCTCCCCTAAGGGATTTACTTACCACAAATTACCTGCACTGAAAACACACTTCTAACAACATCCCCTTATTCCTCCCACATACTACAAATTGGTTCCACAAATTTCAGCACTTCAATAAAAATACAGTAATCCAGTGCAAAATAAATACAACAAGAGTGAAAGAAATGGTACAATTGCAATAAAAAAGAATAGGTTACTTCACGAAGTAAAACAGCGATGAAGATCAAGTCCGCTCTGGATGAACACCGACAACCTGGTACCTAGAGGAACGGAATTTAAGAGTGTGAGATGCTAATCATCTCAGTGAGTGACCCTATCTACTATCCATTATAATATCACAGTAATAAGTAGATAGATAATAATTAATTGGAAATAATAATTTCTCTCAAAACCCTTACAATTCTCTCAGTTGAAAAGGTTCCCCTTTTAAAACCTTTTCACAAAACCCTTTATTCATATTCCCCGAAAACCAAGACATCAAATAAATATCCGAACAGTAATAATTAATTTTAATTCCAATACAGCTTTAAAACAAGTTATTTTTAAAACACCGTTCCGAAAATCAGTTGATGCACCCACTATATACCAGTGGCGCCAACAGTACCCAGCGTCCCAAGGTACCGCCAGACAGGAGGTTATAGAGAGAAACCGGCATACGGTCGCGTGGTGTCCCACTGCGCCGCTGCTAACCTGGTGTCCCGGCCAAAGGGGGGTGGCCACCCTCATCCGATGGCAACCACAGGACACCTCATAATATCAACCGCGCACTACTCACACCCACCTGCGTGCTAATCACATCACCTGCGCGCTAATCACACCCACCTGCGCGCTAATCATAACTGTGTGCACACTAACCATATCACATATAATAAGAACACCAGTACGTGCACGGTGCATCCAAAAATCATAAAATCCACATGTTTAAATTATATAACAAATTTCACATTTTTCATAAACATAGCGGGCATAGTCCATCCGCTTGAACCCGGAAATTCTCCGTAATTTCTTTATAATCAACACCATAAATTCCATGATTTTCAAATCCACCAACTACCAAAATCCACCAATTCAAATATCCACATTTTCTCAATAGCATAAATAATTCTCGAAATATAATAATCAAATCTCATAATATTCCATGGGCATATTTTATAAAAATTGAAATCACCAACATAACCAAATATTTTCCTTGAAATATTTGAAAGTCAAATCATGCCCAATTTACCATTAAAACCACACCAATTTCAAAATCCTCAAAACCATAAAATAATTTCACATGGCCTAAAGTTGTAGAATGCACATTTTCTTAAATCCAATAAATTCATAAATAATTCCACAATAAATCCAATAAATATTTGGCACATAGAAATTAAATTCCAAATATTTAAATCGCACATAATATATTCACCAAATAAATTTCCAAAATTAATTTGAAGGTGGGTCACTCACCTGGAGCACGCAATTAACCCATGATCCACTACGGGATCAATTCTACGACTCACCGGTGCTCCTAGAACAAAATTCACAGACAGTCAAATAAATTAATATTTTAATCGGATAAATAATACCCGGTACCCGGAGGGTCAAAACACAAACGATACCTAGAATTTACGAGTTATATACCGAATCGAAGCTTGAGTGATGCTGATCACAGATTCGGTCTCAATTTCCAAGGAACGTACCCGACGGGGTCGGAATTTCGCCGGGAAGCTTTTCGGGTTTCGGCTCCACAATTCTCCCAAACCGTCGCGAATTGGCGGAAACGGATGCCGGATTCGGGTTCAGGAGGTCGAACACAGCGAACTGGAGCCGGCCGGAAAACTGGCTACTCGCCGGAACAGTACTTTCCGCGCGAGCCGCCGCGGTCACCGGCAACCGTCGCCGGCGGCGGCGCGTGCGGTGGCCGTTGGTCGTGAAATTTTGCAGACTTGTAGATCGTGAGGAGAACAATCCAACGGGACCGGCGGTGAGCAAAACGGAGGCCGGACGGCGGAGAAATCACCGTTTGAAGATTTCCGGCCCCTCGCCGGAAAACGCTCCGATCCCGGCGCGTCGGTGGTCCGATGGCCATGATTTTTGGTGGGTCGGTCGGACTTGAGGAGAGGATCAAGGCTAGCTGGCGCGTGTGGCCAGAAAATGGCCGAAAAAGGGTCGATTTGCGGTGGCCGGCGGTGGAGGGGAAAAACTCGCCGCCGAACTTCGGAGCTCCGATCCGGGCGCGTCCGGCGGCCGTTCACCGTGAAATTTGGAGGTTTTGCCGGAAATGAGGAGGGTAATCTGGCTGGCCGGCACATGTACAGTAACTCGGCCGGAACAGTGCAAAAATTCCGGTGGCCGGCGGTCCCCTCTCTCTCTTTCTCTCTCCTCTCTCTCTTTCTCTCTTTTCCCCGAGAGTTTTACCAAATAAAAACCCTTGTGTGACACTGTTCATACCACGTGGACAATCAGAAGCTGACACCTGGTGTTTCACTGTTCACCGACCCAAAAACATTAAAATAATACGGTATCCGGTAAACTTCAAACGTCCATAACTTTTTAACCGGATGTCCGTTTTGAGCGTGCTGCTAGTCTGTGAACTCGTATCGACGAGCACTTCACAACCACACACGAGTCAAAGCTCAATTCCCCATAAACAAAAAGTCAACTTCGACACCCCTTGGACAGTTTGGACTGCAACTTGTTTCGTCCATAACTTTCAAACCGTAGCTCCGTTTTCGACATGCTACCAGTCTACGAACTCGGGGCATCGTGCACTTCGCCACGGTACCCTGGTCAACTCGAAATTCCCACCGAGTCAAAAAGTCAACTTTTGACCCCTTCGGTCAACGGTCAATGGTCAACCTCAGTCAACGTGCACGGATTCCGGTGCGATTCGGGACGGGGTGTTACACGCGGGCCAGACGGACGCCTCTCCCCATTTCCGGCAAAACCCCAAAATTTCACGGCCGTTGGTTGCCGGACGAGCCCGGATCGAGGCGGCGAAATTCGACGGCGATTTTTCACTCCACCGCCGGCCACCGCCGTTTGTCCTATTTCCGACCATTTTCAGGCCACACACGCCAGCCACCCCTCACCACCTCCTCAAGTCCAGCCTACCCACCAAATTTCACGGCCACCGAACCTCCGATGCGCTGGGATCGGAGCTTTTCCGGCAAGGGGCCGAAATTCTTCAAACCCCAATTTCTCCGCCGTCCGGCCTCCGTTTGCCTCACCGCCAGTCCCGTTGGATTCCTTTCCCCTCGAACTACAAATCTGCAAAAAAATCTCAGCCAACGGCCACCGCACGCGCCACCGCTGGCGACGGTTGCCGGTGACCACCGCGGCTCGCTGGAAGTTACTGTTCCGGCAAGTACCCAGTCGCACCGCCGGTCTTTGTCCACTGGGTTCGAGCTCCTGAACCCGAATCCGGCATCCTTTTCCGCCAATTCGCGATGGTTTGGGAGAATTGAGGAGTCGAAACCCGAAAGCTTTCCGGCGAGATTCCTGCCACCTCGGGTCCGATCACCGGAAAGTAAGACCAAATCCATGATCCTCATCACTCAAGCTTCGATTCGGTATATAACTCGTAACTTTTAGATGTCGTTTGTGTTCGCTCCCAGGATACCCATTTGGGAAATACCCGATTAAAATATTAATATATTTGGTTGGTATACTGTGGATGTTTTAGGTGCACGCGCGAGTAGTAGAGTTGATCCTGCGAAGGATCTTAGCTGATTTACGCGCTTAAGGTGAGTGACCCACCTTCAAAAATATTTTGGGCAATTAATTATGTTTAATTGGTATTTAAATTATGCTCATGTGGTACAATTTAGTTATGATTTTATTTGATTTAATTTATTTATTATGCATGAGTAAAGTATATTTCGGTAATAATCGTACAAGGTTTTAAGTATTATTTTCGGGCATAATTGGGTTAAATATTTTATGAAAATATTTGTTTAAATTGTATAAATTATGCCGGCGGTATTTTAATTGTTGAACCTCGTATTACGAAAAAATTATGGTTTATTTGTTATCGATGTTTTTGTACCGATTTGTTAAATAAAAATATGTGGCATGGTAAGTGAGAAATTTTGGTATATTTCCCACGGTAATTTTGGAAAACGGTACAGTTGGTTTAATAATTATTTTAGACGCATTCATACAGTATTGGTGTTCTAGTATATGTATATGTAGTTCAGCGCACAAGTATTATTATTTCACCCGTGAGTTGCCATTGGTGTAACATCCCACATCGGTTGGAGAGGGGCACGAAGCGGTCTTTATAAGGCTGTGGATACCTCTCCCTTTAGGACGCGTTTTGTGAGCAAAACCTTGAGGCCAGGGGGGAGAGAGGGTGTGAACCCTGAGCCAAAGAGGACAATATCCTGATGCGGGTGGTCTGGGCTGTTACAGTGGTATCAGAGCCAGGACCCGGATCGGTGTGCCAGCGAGGACGCTGGGCCCCAAGGGGGGAGGATTGTAACATCCCACATCGGTTGGAGAGGGGCACGAAGCGGTCTTTATAAGGCTGTGGATACCTCTCCCTTTAGGACGCGTTTTGTGAGCAAAACCTTGAGGCCAGGGGGGAGAGAGGGTGTGAACCCTGAGCCAAAGAGGACAATATCCTGATGCGGGTGGTCTGGGCTGTTACAGTAACTGTCAGGACCCGTCCAGAATTCCTTCCCCGGAACCCTAGACAGCCCTGATCCCAGGGAAATACCACCGAACCTTCCAACGGAAAATCCGGCAGCACCTCCCCTAAGGGATTTACTTACCACAAATTTACCTGCACTGAAAACACACTTCAAAAATATCCCCTTATTCCTCCCACAAACTACAAATTGGTTCCACAAATTGCAGTACTTAAAAAAAATAAATACAGTAATCCAGTGCAAAATAAATACAACAAGAGTGAAAGAAATATTACAACTGCAATAAAAGAATAACAGGGTACTGCCGAACTAAAACAGCGAGGAAGATCAAGTCCGCTCCGAGTGAACACCGACAACCTGGTACCTAGAGGAACGGAATTTAAGAGTGTGAGATGCTAATCATCTCAGTGAGCGACCCTACTACTATACCATATATTATCACAGTAATAAGTATAAATAATAATTATTTGGAAATAATATTTTCTCTCAAAACCCTTACAATTCACTCAGTTGGAAAGGTTCCCCTTTTAAAACAATTTCACAAAAACCCTTTATCCATATGCCCCGAAAACCAAGACATCAATTAAATACCAGAAGCGGTAACAATTATATTTTTAATTCCAATTCAGTTTCCAAACATTTTATTTTTAAAACACAGTTCTGAAAATCATTTGATGCACCCACTATATACCAGTGGCGCCAACAGTACCCAGCGTCCCAAGGTACCGCCAGACAGGAGGTTATAGAGAGAAACCGGCATACGGTCGCGTGGCGTCCCACAGCGCCGCTGCTAACCTGGTGTCCCGGCCAAAGGGGGGTGGCCGCCCTCTCCGATGGCATCCACAGGACACCCTCATAATATCAACCGCGCGCTACTCACACCCACCTGCGCGCTAATCACATCACCTGCGCGCTAATCACACCCACCTGCGCGCTAATCACAACCGTGTGCACACTAACCATATCACATATACCATATCACATAATCAGAACACCAGTACGTGCACGGTGCATCTAAAAATCATAAAATCCACAATTTAAATTATAAAACAAATTTCACATTTTTCATAAGCATAGCGGGCATAATCCATCCGCTTGAACCGGGAATTTTCCCACAATTTCTTTGTAATCAATGCCATAAATTCCATGATTTTCAAATCCACCAACTCCCAAATCCATCAATTCAAATATCCACATTTTTTCCAAGCATAAATAATTTCTCGAAATATCATAATCAAATCCCATAATATTTTATGGGCATATTTCATAAAAATTGAAATCACCAACATAACCAAATATTTTCCTTGAAATATTTGAAAATCGAATCGTGCCCAATTTACCATTAAAACCACACCAATTTCAAAATCCTCAAAACCATAAAATAATTCCACATGGCATAAATTGATGAAATACACATTTTCTTAAATCCGATAAATTCACAAATAATTCCACAATAATTCAAATAAATATTTGGCACATAGAAATTAAATTCCAAATATTTAAATCACACATTATATATTCACCAATTAAATTCCCAAAATTAATTTGAAGGTGGGTCACTCACCTTGTGCACGTATCTCAATCAAGATCCTCCGCAGGATCGACTCCGCTACTTGCACGTGCACCTAAAACATCCACAGTACCAAAACCACAAATATTAATATTTTATTCGGGTAATCCCCAAATGGGTACCCGGGGAGCGAACACCAAACGATAACTAAAATTTACGAATTATATACCGAATCGAAGCTCGAGTGATGCTAATCACAGATCCGGTCTTAATTTCCGATGATCGTACCCGACGGGGTCGGAATTTTATCGGGAAGCTTTTCGGGTTTCGGCTCCGCAATTCTCCCAAACCGTCGCGAATTGGTGGAAACGGAAGTCGGATTTGGGTTCAGGAGGTCGAACACTGCGGACTGGAGCTGGCCGGAATTTTCAGGGTACTCGCCGGAACAGTACTTTCCGGCGGGCCGCCACGTCACCGGCAACCGTCGCCGGAACAGTAATTTCCGACGGTGGCCGTTTGCTGTGAAATTTTGCAGATTTGTAGATCGTGAGGAGAGCAATCCAACGGGACCGACGGTGAGCAAAACGGAGGTCGGACGGCGGAGAAATCACCGTTTGAAGATTTTCGACCCCTCGCCGGAAAACGCTCCGATCCCGGCGCGTCGGTGGTCCGATGGCCGTGATTTTTGGTGGGTAGGCCGGACTTGAGGAGAGGATGCTGGGTGTATGGCGCGTGTACTGTACATCGGCCGGAATAGTGCCGATTCGCGGTGGCCGGCGGTGGAGGGGAAAAATCGCCGCCAAACTTCGGACGTCCGATCCGGGCGCGTCCGGCGGCCGTTCGCCGTGAAATTTGGAGGTTTTGCCGGAAATGAGGTGGGCAATCTGGCTGGCCGGCGCGTGTACAGTAACTAGGCCGGAAAAACGTGAAAATGGCCGGCGGCCGGCGGGTCCTCTCTCTCTCTTTCTCTCTTCTCTCTCTCTTTCTCTCTCTTCTCTCTCTTTCTCTCTCTTCCCCGAGAGTTTTTCAAAATTAAAACCCTGCGTGACACTGTTCATGCCACGTGGACCAATCAGAAACTGACACGTGGCGTTTCACTGTTCACCGACCCAAAAAAAATATTAAAATAATACGGTATCCGGTAAACTTCAAACGTCCATAACTTTTTAACCGGATGTCCGTTTTGAGCGTGCCGCTAGTCTGTGAACTCGTATCGACGAGCACTTCACAACCATGCATGAGTCAAAGCTCAATTCCCCATAAAAAAAAAGTCAACTCCGGCACCCCTTGGACAGTTTGGACCGCAACTTGTTTCGTCCATAACTTTCAAACCGTAGCTCCGTTTTCGACGTGCTACCAGTCTACGAACTCGTGGCATCGTGCACTTCGCCACGGTGCCCTAGTCATCTTGAAATTCCCACCGAGTCTAAAAGTCAACTTTTGACCCTCTTCGGTCAACGGTCAACGGTCAACCTCGATCAACGTGCACGGATTCCGGTGCGATTTGGGACGGGGTGTTACAGCCTTCCCCCCTTACAAAAATTTCGTCCTCGAAATTTCCACGCGTCACTGGAACAAACAAGGGTTCTGATCACGCACCTGCGCTTCGGGCTCCCATGTCGCTTCCTCGACTAAGTAGTTCCTTGCCAACTAATCCATGCCCAACACTACTTCAAGTCCGGATAGATCCAACAGGATCAGGTCTGCTTCCATCACTTGATCTGTGAAATCGTCGGGCGTAGTCCTGGCTCCCTGCTGCGTCATAGCAAACACCCGACCTTGACTTGTCTGTTGGGGTCTCCTTCCTCTACCTCGACTCGATCCTGCAGACGGCTGGACTGATCCCGAAGAAACTTCTACTGGCTGACTCCCCTGGGAACTCTGTCCTGGAAATATCCCCGTATGCTGTGTCCGTCGACCTGCTTCTAGCACACTGCTGCTACCATAAGGGCAATCCCTCCTTATGTGGCCTGGCTGCCCACACCGAAAGCATAAACCATCCATCTGACACTGCCCAGAATGATTCCCCCTACAAAGTGGACAAATCCGCGGAGAACTAATGCGTGACTGCTGATACGAGCTTGTATCCACACTGATCGAATGGCGAGCTGGCTGGGGCATACGATAACTATCTCTCCTCTGGAATCTGCCTCGTGGGCTTAACCCATCACTGTCTGAGCCTGAGCTATGGCCTTTCTTAGCTGCCCCCTGTCGAGGTACTCCGCTATACGAACCTTCGAAAGATCTGCGCCTTGAGGGTCTGTGTATCTCCTCCTGTCTCTCTAGCTCGAGCGCTGCATCCCTGGCGGACTGATAGGTGGGATGTACTGATCCGGAAAGGGTGTAGCCGATGCTCTCTTTCAATCCGTCTATGAACCTCACCTTCTTCGTGTGATCGTCGGGAATCAGGTGCATGCAGAATTCTGATAGTTCTCGGAATCTCCTCTCGTACTCGATCACTGTCATGTTCCTCTGTCGCAGTTCCTCGAACTCTCTCCTTCTTGCTTCACGGTAGGCAGGAGGACAAAACTCTATCAATGGCAGTTGTTCATCCCAGCTACCACGAAACTGCATAATGCAAGACCTTAGCAGGTCTTCTAAACTTCTCTCTTTATACCAATCCACCAATAATACTTAACAAGCGTCCGGTACATCTTGGTACTTCCCGGATGCATCGCATACATCGAGCTATGCGCCTCCTCCAAAATCTCCTTCTTGAGTCCTGGGATATCCGGAACGCAAAGTCGTCCTTTATACACGAGGGCTCCATCCCTCCTTATGGAAAATTCCGGATCAAGACCTTCTTGTACCTTGCCCTTAATTGTCCTCAACTTAGGATCTTCCATTTGGGTCTCTACTATACGATCCACCAACACCGGTCGTACCTGGAAGCTAGCCATAAGAACTCCTGAAGGGTGCATATGCATTAACACCCCCATCTTCTTCAACTCCACCATGAGAGGTAGTTGGATGACTTGGATGTGAGCAAGGGATCCAGTAGCCTTCCTACTCAAAGCATCTGCCACTACATTCGCCTAATAGTGACTTTAACTTCCCTCTTGTGCAACTTTCCTTCTCATGCCCACTAATTAAGGATAGTCAAATTGGTCCACGAGAACACGATCTACAAGTCTTGGTCATAGTCGAACGCTAACCATAAGGTGCTTCTAAAGTATGCATCCTTAAACCAACAACCAACTCTCGTGACTCGATCAGCACTTTAAAAGGTTAGATTAGAACTTAAGTCTAATTTCCTCAAATACTGGTATCACCAAGTTAAGGTTGAGATTAATTCACTTATCTTCGATTACCCTCCTAGTACTTACAATTATAAAACCCTTGCTCCTCATTGATTAACCAATAGTCTTAACCTCGACAAACATCAATCTTTCTTTTAACTAAATTCATCAAGGTCATGAATAAAATTCTCAACATCCAAATATCATTCTTGAAAACCCTAAGTTTCCCTTATTTCAAATAAATTCCATGAATCCACACCTCAAGCAATAAGAAATTTAAATCCTAATTCTAGCATCACCACCAAGACTATGAACAAATCACTAGATCCTTAACCCAATAAAGTATTCCACACTTCTCAAATTCTAACTACGTCCCAAAAATCATACTCCTGATCATTGTAAATTATCACCAACAATATCAACCACCTTGAATCGATAAAGCACCACCAATACGAACCTTAAATCTCCAAGGAAATAAGATATCAAGATCTTAGCTTCTAGAATGAAAAATAACCATGCTTAAACATCCAACCATGCCTAAGGAATCATCCTCATCTCATTAACCTCATCAACCACCAAGTAGAACTTTAATCGCTATCCGGATCTTGCTTGATTCTCTAAACGCTGTCGTACCTTCTCTTTGTGAATGATAGTTTAAGCACGAAATCCATGTTTACATCTCCCTACTTTTACTTATCGGTGACCTAAGTACCTTTATTCGGATCTTGCAACTTCCTTTATCGTGCCAAACCACCATGTCATCCAGTGAGCATTCCATACGTCTTGGTACCCTTGGGGTGTATCGCATACTTTGAATCGCGTACTTCCTTTAAGATCTCCTTTTTGAACTCAACGATACCCTGCTTTGGATTCTCGACTGGCGATACTTAACCCTTAAGTCGCTCTTGGAAAAACCATAACATAAAACAAATAATAAAATATATTTTTCAAATATACCTAACTTGCATAGGCAATTGTTAAAACTCCACATTGAAATTCATATCTTAAAATCCATAGCATAAAATAAAATATGCACGCTTGTAATGGAGGTACGTACAACACCTTCTACATGTTACGTAATCCATGATTCCAACTGTCGCCGACACTCTGCTACCAATACAAACCAGGGTGGTTGCCTATATTGGCCGTCCAATCCCCTGGACTCGTAGGCAACATGATCATGGGGCTAGCTCTACATGGACCACATTGGTTCGCCGCCTCCATATGGTGCAGTATAGTATCAAACGTTATAACATACAAATACATGTACGAACACAAACCAAAAATACTTGAATAAAACACCTTTAATTTCCAATACCACGTTGAAAAGCATTTAAATTTTGATAATCGATCGGGAAAATATTTTGACGCCTTGAAATCGATCGATCGACACACATCCTTAGACAATCATCATTCTTCTCCATGAACGAAACGGATACCATTCACGATGATAAGCTTGACCTTCAAAAAGAAAAGGCATCCTCGACCATCGACTAGGCCATAGGAATTTCCCGTTAGGCTAGATGATCCTCATTGACACCCTCGAAGATTAGAGTTATTCAAACTCGGGCAACGAATTTACTTCGAGACAAACAGAAAGAACGCTTCCACGCGGGTAAAACGAGAGACTAGACATGGATGGGACACACAACAATGCACAGTCCCTTAGGAATACTAGAACCTAGAGCTCTGATACCAACTGTCAGGACCCGTCCAGAATTCCTTCCCCGGAACCCTAGACAGCCCTGATCCCAGGGAAATACCACCGAACCTTCCAACGGAAAATCCGGCAGCACCTCCCCTAAGGGATTTACTTACCACAAATTTACCTGCACTGAAAACACACTTCAAAAATATCCCCTTATTCCTCCCACAAACTACAAATTGGTTCCACAAATTGCAGTACTTAAAAAAAATAAATACAGTAATCCAGTGCAAAATAAATACAACAAGAGTGAAAGAAATATTACAACTGCAATAAAAGAATAACAGGGTACTGCCGAACTAAAACAGCGAGGAAGATCAAGTCCGCTCCGAGTGAACACCGACAACCTGGTACCTAGAGGAACGGAATTTAAGAGTGTGAGATGCTAATCATCTCAGTGAGCGACCCTACTACTATACCATATATTATCACAGTAATAAGTATAAATAATAATTATTTGGAAATAATATTTTCTCTCAAAACCCTTACAATTCACTCAGTTGGAAAGGTTCCCCTTTTAAAACAATTTCACAAAAACCCTTTATCCATATGCCCCGAAAACCAAGACATCAATTAAATACCAGAAGCGGTAACAATTATATTTTTAATTCCAATTCAGTTTCCAAACATTTTATTTTTAAAACACAGTTCTGAAAATCATTTGATGCACCCACTATATACCAGTGGCGCCAACAGTACCCAGCGTCCCAAGGTACCGCCAGACAGGAGGTTATAGAGAGAAACCGGCATACGGTCGCGTGGCGTCCCACAGCGCCGCTGCTAACCTGGTGTCCCGGCCAAAGGGGGGTGGCCGCCCTCTCCGATGGCATCCACAGGACACCCTCATAATATCAACCGCGCGCTACTCACACCCACCTGCGCGCTAATCACATCACCTGCGCGCTAATCACACCCACCTGCGCGCTAATCACAACCGTGTGCACACTAACCATATCACATATACCATATCACATAATCAGAACACCAGTACGTGCACGGTGCATCTAAAAATCATAAAATCCACAATTTAAATTATAAAACAAATTTCACATTTTTCATAAGCATAGCGGGCATAATCCATCCGCTTGAACCGGGAATTTTCCCACAATTTCTTTGTAATCAATGCCATAAATTCCATGATTTTCAAATCCACCAACTCCCAAATCCATCAATTCAAATATCCACATTTTTTCCAAGCATAAATAATTTCTCGAAATATCATAATCAAATCCCATAATATTTTATGGGCATATTTCATAAAAATTGAAATCACCAACATAACCAAATATTTTCCTTGAAATATTTGAAAATCGAATCGTGCCCAATTTACCATTAAAACCACACCAATTTCAAAATCCTCAAAACCATAAAATAATTCCACATGGCATAAATTGATGAAATACACATTTTCTTAAATCCGATAAATTCACAAATAATTCCACAATAATTCAAATAAATATTTGGCACATAGAAATTAAATTCCAAATATTTAAATCACACATTATATATTCACCAATTAAATTCCCAAAATTAATTTGAAGGTGGGTCACTCACCTTGTGCACGTATCTCAATCAAGATCCTCCGCAGGATCGACTCCGCTACTTGCACGTGCACCTAAAACATCCACAGTACCAAAACCACAAATATTAATATTTTATTCGGGTAATCCCCAAATGGGTACCCGGGGAGCGAACACCAAACGATAACTAAAATTTACGAATTATATACCGAATCGAAGCTCGAGTGATGCTAATCACAGATCCGGTCTTAATTTCCGATGATCGTACCCGACGGGGTCGGAATTTTATCGGGAAGCTTTTCGGGTTTCGGCTCCGCAATTCTCCCAAACCGTCGCGAATTGGTGGAAACGGAAGTCGGATTTGGGTTCAGGAGGTCGAACACTGCGGACTGGAGCTGGCCGGAATTTTCAGGGTACTCGCCGGAACAGTACTTTCCGGCGGGCCGCCACGTCACCGGCAACCGTCGCCGGAACAGTAATTTCCGACGGTGGCCGTTTGCTGTGAAATTTTGCAGATTTGTAGATCGTGAGGAGAGCAATCCAACGGGACCGACGGTGAGCAAAACGGAGGTCGGACGGCGGAGAAATCACCGTTTGAAGATTTTCGACCCCTCGCCGGAAAACGCTCCGATCCCGGCGCGTCGGTGGTCCGATGGCCGTGATTTTTGGTGGGTAGGCCGGACTTGAGGAGAGGATGCTGGGTGTATGGCGCGTGTACTGTACATCGGCCGGAATAGTGCCGATTCGCGGTGGCCGGCGGTGGAGGGGAAAAATCGCCGCCAAACTTCGGACGTCCGATCCGGGCGCGTCCGGCGGCCGTTCGCCGTGAAATTTGGAGGTTTTGCCGGAAATGAGGTGGGCAATCTGGCTGGCCGGCGCGTGTACAGTAACTAGGCCGGAAAAACGTGAAAATGGCCGGCGGCCGGCGGGTCCTCTCTCTCTCTTTCTCTCTTCTCTCTCTCTTTCTCTCTCTTCTCTCTCTTTCTCTCTCTTCCCCGAGAGTTTTTCAAAATTAAAACCCTGCGTGACACTGTTCATGCCACGTGGACCAATCAGAAACTGACACGTGGCGTTTCACTGTTCACCGACCCAAAAAAAATATTAAAATAATACGGTATCCGGTAAACTTCAAACGTCCATAACTTTTTAACCGGATGTCCGTTTTGAGCGTGCCGCTAGTCTGTGAACTCGTATCGACGAGCACTTCACAACCATGCATGAGTCAAAGCTCAATTCCCCATAAAAAAAAAGTCAACTCCGGCACCCCTTGGACAGTTTGGACCGCAACTTGTTTCGTCCATAACTTTCAAACCGTAGCTCCGTTTTCGACGTGCTACCAGTCTACGAACTCGTGGCATCGTGCACTTCGCCACGGTGCCCTAGTCATCTTGAAATTCCCACCGAGTCTAAAAGTCAACTTTTGACCCTCTTCGGTCAACGGTCAACGGTCAACCTCGATCAACGTGCACGGATTCCGGTGCGATTTGGGACGGGGTGTTACAGCCTTCCCCCCTTACAAAAATTTCGTCCTCGAAATTTCCACGCGTCACTGGAACAAACAAGGGTTCTGATCACGCACCTGCGCTTCGGGCTCCCATGTCGCTTCCTCGACTAAGTAGTTCCTTGCCAACTAATCCATGCCCAACACTACTTCAAGTCCGGATAGATCCAACAGGATCAGGTCTGCTTCCATCACTTGATCTGTGAAATCGTCGGGCGTAGTCCTGGCTCCCTGCTGCGTCATAGCAAACACCCGACCTTGACTTGTCTGTTGGGGTCTCCTTCCTCTACCTCGACTCGATCCTGCAGACGGCTGGACTGATCCCGAAGAAACTTCTACTGGCTGACTCCCCTGGGAACTCTGTCCTGGAAATATCCCCGTATGCTGTGTCCGTCGACCTGCTTCTAGCACACTGCTGCTACCATAAGGGCAATCCCTCCTTATGTGGCCTGGCTGCCCACACCGAAAGCATAAACCATCCATCTGACACTGCCCAGAATGATTCCCCCTACAAAGTGGACAAATCCGCGGAGAACTAATGCGTGACTGCTGATACGAGCTTGTATCCACACTGATCGAATGGCGAGCTGGCTGGGGCATACGATAACTATCTCTCCTCTGGAATCTGCCTCGTGGGCTTAACCCATCACTGTCTGAGCCTGAGCTATGGCCTTTCTTAGCTGCCCCCTGTCGAGGTACTCCGCTATACGAACCTTCGAAAGATCTGCGCCTTGAGGGTCTGTGTATCTCCTCCTGTCTCTCTAGCTCGAGCGCTGCATCCCTGGCGGACTGATAGGTGGGATGTACTGATCCGGAAAGGGTGTAGCCGATGCTCTCTTTCAATCCGTCTATGAACCTCACCTTCTTCGTGTGATCGTCGGGAATCAGGTGCATGCAGAATTCTGATAGTTCTCGGAATCTCCTCTCGTACTCGATCACTGTCATGTTCCTCTGTCGCAGTTCCTCGAACTCTCTCCTTCTTGCTTCACGGTAGGCAGGAGGACAAAACTCTATCAATGGCAGTTGTTCATCCCAGCTACCACGAAACTGCATAATGCAAGACCTTAGCAGGTCTTCTAAACTTCTCTCTTTATACCAATCCACCAATAATACTTAACAAGCGTCCGGTACATCTTGGTACTTCCCGGATGCATCGCATACATCGAGCTATGCGCCTCCTCCAAAATCTCCTTCTTGAGTCCTGGGATATCCGGAACGCAAAGTCGTCCTTTATACACGAGGGCTCCATCCCTCCTTATGGAAAATTCCGGATCAAGACCTTCTTGTACCTTGCCCTTAATTGTCCTCAACTTAGGATCTTCCATTTGGGTCTCTACTATACGATCCACCAACACCGGTCGTACCTGGAAGCTAGCCATAAGAACTCCTGAAGGGTGCATATGCATTAACACCCCCATCTTCTTCAACTCCACCATGAGAGGTAGTTGGATGACTTGGATGTGAGCAAGGGATCCAGTAGCCTTCCTACTCAAAGCATCTGCCACTACATTCGCCTAATAGTGACTTTAACTTCCCTCTTGTGCAACTTTCCTTCTCATGCCCACTAATTAAGGATAGTCAAATTGGTCCACGAGAACACGATCTACAAGTCTTGGTCATAGTCGAATGCTAACCATAAGGTGCTTCTAAAGTATGCATCCTTAAACCAACAACCAACTCTCGTGACTCGATCAGCACTTTAAAAGGTTAGATTAGAACTTAAGTCTAATTTCCTCAAATACTGGTATCACCAAGTTAAGGTTGAGATTAATTCACTTATCTTCGATTACCCTCCTAGTACTTACAATTATAAAACCCTTGCTCCTCATTGATTAACCAATAGTCTTAACCTCGACAAACATCAATCTTTCTTTTAACTAAATTCATCAAGGTCATGAATAAAATTCTCAACATCCAAATATCATTCTTGAAAACCCTAAGTTTCCCTTATTTCAAATAAATTCCATGAATCCACACCTCAAGCAATAAGAAATTTAAATCCTAATTCTAGCATCACCACCAAGACTATGAACAAATCACTAGATCCTTAACCCAATAAAGTATTCCACACTTCTCAAATTCTAACTACGTCCCAAAAATCATACTCCTGATCATTGTAAATTATCACCAACAATATCAACCACCTTGAATCGATAAAGCACCACCAATACGAACCTTAAATCTCCAAGGAAATAAGATATCAAGATCTTAGCTTCTAGAATGAAAAATAACCATGCTTAAACATCCAACCATGCCTAAGGAATCATCCTCATCTCATTAACCTCATCAACCACCAAGTAGAACTTTAATCGCTATCCGGATCTTGCTTGATTCTCTAAACGCTGTCGTACCTTCTCTTTGTGAATGATAGTTTAAGCACGAAATCCATGTTTACATCTCCCTACTTTTACTTATCGGTGACCTAAGTACCTTTATTCGGATCTTGCAACTTCCTTTATCGTGCCAAACCACCATGTCATCCAGTGAGCATTCCATACGTCTTGGTACCCTTGGGGTGTATCGCATACTTTGAATCGCGTACTTCCTTTAAGATCTCCTTTTTGAACTCAACGATACCCTGCTTTGGATTCTCGACTGGCGATACTTAACCCTTAAGTCGCTCTTGGAAAAACCATAACATAAAACAAATAATAAAATATATTTTTCAAATATACCTAACTTGCATAGGCAATTGTTAAAACTCCACATTGAAATTCATATCTTAAAATCCATAGCATAAAATAAAATATGCACGCTTGTAATGGAGGTACGTACAACACCTTCTACATGTTACGTAATCCATGATTCCAACTGTCGCCGACACTCTGCTACCAATACAAACCAGGGTGGTTGCCTATATTGGCCGTCCAATCCCCTGGACTCGTAGGCAACATGATCATGGGGCTAGCTCTACATGGACCACATTGGTTCGCCGCCTCCATATGGTGCAGTATAGTATCAAACGTTATAACATACAAATACATGTACGAACACAAACCAAAAATACTTGAATAAAACACCTTTAATTTCCAATACCACGTTGAAAAGCATTTAAATTTTGATAATCGATCGGGAAAATATTTTGACGCCTTGAAATCGATCGATCGACACACATCCTTAGACAATCATCATTCTTCTCCATGAACGAAACGGATACCATTCACGATGATAAGCTTGACCTTCAAAAAGAAAAGGCATCCTCGACCATCGACTAGGCCATAGGAATTTCCCGTTAGGCTAGATGATCCTCATTGACACCCTCGAAGATTAGAGTTATTCAAACTCGGGCAACGAATTTACTTCGAGACAAACAGAAAGAACGCTTCCACGCGGGTAAAACGAGAGACTAGACATGGATGGGACACACAACAATGCACAGTCCCTTAGGAATACTAGAACCTAGAGCTCTGATACCAACTGTCAGGACCCGTCCAGAATTCCTTCCCCGGAACCCTAGACAGCCCTGATCCCAGGGAAATACCACCGAACCTTCCAACGGAAAATCCGGCAGCACCTCCCCTAAGGGATTTACTTACCACAAATTTACCTGCACTGAAAACACACTTCAAAAATATCCCCTTATTCCTCCCACAAACTACAAATTGGTTCCACAAATTGCAGTACTTAAAAAAAATAAATACAGTAATCCAGTGCAAAATAAATACAACAAGAGTGAAAGAAATATTACAACTGCAATAAAAGAATAACAGGGTACTGCCGAACTAAAACAGCGAGGAAGATCAAGTCCGCTCCGAGTGAACACCGACAACCTGGTACCTAGAGGAACGGAATTTAAGAGTGTGAGATGCTAATCATCTCAGTGAGCGACCCTACTACTATACCATATATTATCACAGTAATAAGTATAAATAATAATTATTTGGAAATAATATTTTCTCTCAAAACCCTTACAATTCACTCAGTTGGAAAGGTTCCCCTTTTAAAACAATTTCACAAAAACCCTTTATCCATATGCCCCGAAAACCAAGACATCAATTAAATACCAGAAGCGGTAACAATTATATTTTTAATTCCAATTCAGTTTCCAAACATTTTATTTTTAAAACACAGTTCTGAAAATCATTTGATGCACCCACTATATACCAGTGGCGCCAACAGTACCCAGCGTCCCAAGGTACCGCCAGACAGGAGGTTATAGAGAGAAACCGGCATACGGTCGCGTGGCGTCCCACAGCGCCGCTGCTAACCTGGTGTCCCGGCCAAAGGGGGGTGGCCGCCCTCTCCGATGGCATCCACAGGACACCCTCATAATATCAACCGCGCGCTACTCACACCCACCTGCGCGCTAATCACATCACCTGCGCGCTAATCACACCCACCTGCGCGCTAATCACAACCGTGTGCACACTAACCATATCACATATACCATATCACATAATCAGAACACCAGTACGTGCACGGTGCATCTAAAAATCATAAAATCCACAATTTAAATTATAAAACAAATTTCACATTTTTCATAAGCATAGCGGGCATAATCCATCCGCTTGAACCGGGAATTTTCCCACAATTTCTTTGTAATCAATGCCATAAATTCCATGATTTTCAAATCCACCAACTCCCAAATCCATCAATTCAAATATCCACATTTTTTCCAAGCATAAATAATTTCTCGAAATATCATAATCAAATCCCATAATATTTTATGGGCATATTTCATAAAAATTGAAATCACCAACATAACCAAATATTTTCCTTGAAATATTTGAAAATCGAATCGTGCCCAATTTACCATTAAAACCACACCAATTTCAAAATCCTCAAAACCATAAAATAATTCCACATGGCATAAATTGATGAAATACACATTTTCTTAAATCCGATAAATTCACAAATAATTCCACAATAATTCAAATAAATATTTGGCACATAGAAATTAAATTCCAAATATTTAAATCACACATTATATATTCACCAATTAAATTCCCAAAATTAATTTGAAGGTGGGTCACTCACCTTGTGCACGTATCTCAATCAAGATCCTCCGCAGGATCGACTCCGCTACTTGCACGTGCACCTAAAACATCCACAGTACCAAAACCACAAATATTAATATTTTATTCGGGTAATCCCCAAATGGGTACCCGGGGAGCGAACACCAAACGATAACTAAAATTTACGAATTATATACCGAATCGAAGCTCGAGTGATGCTAATCACAGATCCGGTCTTAATTTCCGATGATCGTACCCGACGGGGTCGGAATTTTATCGGGAAGCTTTTCGGGTTTCGGCTCCGCAATTCTCCCAAACCGTCGCGAATTGGTGGAAACGGAAGTCGGATTTGGGTTCAGGAGGTCGAACACTGCGGACTGGAGCTGGCCGGAATTTTCAGGGTACTCGCCGGAACAGTACTTTCCGGCGGGCCGCCACGTCACCGGCAACCGTCGCCGGAACAGTAATTTCCGACGGTGGCCGTTTGCTGTGAAATTTTGCAGATTTGTAGATCGTGAGGAGAGCAATCCAACGGGACCGACGGTGAGCAAAACGGAGGTCGGACGGCGGAGAAATCACCGTTTGAAGATTTTCGACCCCTCGCCGGAAAACGCTCCGATCCCGGCGCGTCGGTGGTCCGATGGCCGTGATTTTTGGTGGGTAGGCCGGACTTGAGGAGAGGATGCTGGGTGTATGGCGCGTGTACTGTACATCGGCCGGAATAGTGCCGATTCGCGGTGGCCGGCGGTGGAGGGGAAAAATCGCCGCCAAACTTCGGACGTCCGATCCGGGCGCGTCCGGCGGCCGTTCGCCGTGAAATTTGGAGGTTTTGCCGGAAATGAGGTGGGCAATCTGGCTGGCCGGCGCGTGTACAGTAACTAGGCCGGAAAAACGTGAAAATGGCCGGCGGCCGGCGGGTCCTCTCTCTCTCTTTCTCTCTTCTCTCTCTCTTTCTCTCTCTTCTCTCTCTTTCTCTCTCTTCCCCGAGAGTTTTTCAAAATTAAAACCCTGCGTGACACTGTTCATGCCACGTGGACCAATCAGAAACTGACACGTGGCGTTTCACTGTTCACCGACCCAAAAAAAATATTAAAATAATACGGTATCCGGTAAACTTCAAACGTCCATAACTTTTTAACCGGATGTCCGTTTTGAGCGTGCCGCTAGTCTGTGAACTCGTATCGACGAGCACTTCACAACCATGCATGAGTCAAAGCTCAATTCCCCATAAAAAAAAAGTCAACTCCGGCACCCCTTGGACAGTTTGGACCGCAACTTGTTTCGTCCATAACTTTCAAACCGTAGCTCCGTTTTCGACGTGCTACCAGTCTACGAACTCGTGGCATCGTGCACTTCGCCACGGTGCCCTAGTCATCTTGAAATTCCCACCGAGTCTAAAAGTCAACTTTTGACCCTCTTCGGTCAACGGTCAACGGTCAACCTCGATCAACGTGCACGGATTCCGGTGCGATTTGGGACGGGGTGTTACAATTGGACCGTGGGCAGGCAAATTTGTTATTGGCCACAGCCGCCCCCCTCCTTGGCCGGGATGATGGTTTCAGCAGCGGTACTGTCGGGACGCCGAAGTGCCGTTTGTAAGTTTCTCTCTTTAATCTCCCCGCCAGTCGGTGCTCAGGACGCTGGGTATCAGAGGGCATCACTGGTATATGGTGTGGTGCATCAAGTGTAATTTTCAAATAAAGTTTCAAACCCCAAAGGTGTTCAAAAATTATTTATTATAATTTATTACATTTTAATTATATATTGGGGTATTTATTTATTTATTGTTTATCAAATGTTTGATCCCTTGGTTTTCGGGAGGTACGAATATCGGGTTTGTGAAATTGTTTTAAAAATGGAACATTTCCAACGGAGTGATTGGTGAGAGTTTTGAGAGAAAATTATTATTTCCAACTGTTATTATTTATTTATTAATTGTTGGTATTAATTCAATTCCCTTATTTGTTATATTATTATTCTTATTATCATTAAAAGTGTTCAGTAGTTAGAGTCACTCATTGAGATGATTAGCATCTCACGTTTTTAAGTTCCGTTCCCTTAGGTGCAAGGGGTGGTAGACGTTCTTCCAGAGCAAACCAATCTTCCGCTGCTATCGTGTTTCGAGAAGTACCTTTGTACTCATTCATTTCGGTTGTATTATTTCTTTCATCTTTGTTGTATTTCTATTGATTAGCACTTCATAAAGCTCTGTATACTATTTGGACACTTATGTTTTATTTATGCACTGGGCTGCTGTTATTGTTATGAAGTGCTGTAAATTGTGGAATCAATTTATAGTTTTGCGGGAAGAATAAGGGGATGAGTATAGAAGTGTGTTTTCAGTGCAGGTAATTTTTGGTAAGTCCAATCCTTAGGGGAGGTGCTGTCGGATTTTCCATTGCAAGGTTCGGTGGTATTTTCCTGAGATCAGGACTTGTCTAGAATTCCGGGAGGAATTCTGGATAAATCCTAAAATTGATAATACATAAAACAAAAGCTGTGGTCCTTAAATTTTTTCTTTTTTTTTTTTTTTTTTTTTTTGGGTTAAAAGCTGTGGTACATAATTTTGTACGTATACCCATCCACATTTGACGTCTCAACAGAAAATAGTAATGTATATATATATGTAGTACCACTGTAGTAACGCTGTGTATTACTTTTCCAGTTATCAGTTCTATTATTTTATTGTCTCGTTATTCTATTTTTGCTCTTCCGCCTATGAAAAGAATTCTAAATTAATTTATTTTAGAAGACAATTTTATCAACATTGTAAAAAGTTGTAAAAGTTATATGATATTTTACATTCTATTTATATTCATATTAAATTTGATTTTTACTGTTTACACTGATATATTATATCTATTTTATCATTAATAAATTTTAAAAATAAAGCTAAATACACCACAATCAATTTTCCTAAAACAGTGCAATTTTTCAAAAATAAAAATGTAAAAAACAAACTGTTCAAATAAAAAAAGCTTCTCCTTTCGGTTTAGGGTTCGTAGAAACCATTCATGACTTTTTGGCTCTTATAAAAAACGAAAAAAAAAAAAAAAAAGGTTCTTTATCAGACTTAAAAAGATATAATACCTTGACGTTTGATGGCTTGCAGCAACTCCATTGGATAAAATACGTTGAACTTGTTCTTTCTGGTAACTCGACATGGATGCAGTTATTGTGTCCTCCATTTTTGTCACATCAGTTTGTGGAGGAGCAGAAACAGGGTAGACTGAGTTCTAAATATGACAAATCTAAAGTATGCGGCGTATTTTATTTTATTTTATTTTTTGTTGAGTAAAAAAGGTCGTCTTCGGTGCTATTACCAAATTCTTAAATATAAAGAAATTTAACTAATAATTAACAAAAATAAAAGTGTATTAGAAAGGGAATTTGAATAGATATGCAGTAATTATTATTTTTAGCCGCTAATTGTTTTTAAATAAAATGTTAGTTGCTATTAAATTCCCTTTTACAATTGATACATGGAATCAAAAGTTTAAGGTTTTTTCTTTGTAGTATATAATATTTATATTTTTTTAGGTATTTTAAGGCTATTAAAAACATTTTATCCATGGATATTATTGACCTATTAAAAAATTATCTAACAAATTTCTTAATATGAATAAAACTATCGTTCTACAAATTAACAATTTCTCATTCTATTTATAAGATTATTTTTATTTTATTTGAAAAGTAATCTAAAACTGAAAATACTAAAATGAAATTTCAATATTGGCACCTAAATTGTTGTTTCTAAAAGAACTTGTTTCATGGCTATTAAACTGTTGAGCCAATAGCGACATGCTGGACCATATGTATGCCTTTACAGTGACTGTTAGGGTGTATTAATTGTACCACTATCTTTGTATACGACCCAAAGTAAAATGAATAATATTTATTATCCATTAATAAAATATCAAATTTTTATAATAGCTTAGTTATTAAAAATAAATATTTTTAAAATGAAAGGATATTAACAATATAAATAAAGGAAGTATGTAACTACATTGATTGGAATAAAAAATTGATAATCATCAGCAAGTCATGGTCCTCTTTAGTAGAGGAAATTGATTGTAGATTTATTGGTTATTGCTATGTGAAATGAGGATTGCACGTCGTTCTGGCTGAGATCTATTGGTTGTGGTATAGCTCTTGGTATAGACACTAAGTTGTTTTACCAGTGATATAAGTGTCATATTTATTATTTTATTTGTTGAAAGATGAAATATTACTTAAATATTGATTATTGAGATAACTTGGTAAACATATTTAAACCCACATTCTAATAATTATTTTTTATTTTTTTAAAACATGGACAATTTAACATGGATAAATAGTTTTTCGAGTAACAACGACGTAAAACAACATTTAATTGGAATTTGAATATTGATAACGGTAAGGAAGTAAAAAATCGATAATAGATTTTAGTTGTTGTAGAGCTTAATGAAGGTGTGTAATGTGTCCTACCACCTCGATATCGGTTGGCTGCGGGAAATTACTGACACATAATCGATTATAGAATACCTACTCAGAAAATCATAACCTGTTCGGTAACATCACAGTTCCATACATTCGAGTGTTTTTTTAATCACTGAAAATGACCATCTACTACAGTATGAACCTGCTTTACAATGGCTGGTGACCCTAGAAACAGTTAGTTAAGTGTAGAGTCAAAGAAGGAACACAACGAAAACAAGGTCATTAATGGAGGTGGACCATGGTTTGGCAGATTCATGGATATAGAGACGATAATGGCTGCAAGGATCACAAATTCAAACACACGCTTATAGGGCCCGCTTAAAGCAGAGGTCACTAATGTTTACGCCTAGGGCCCACTAAAAGGGCTAAAAAAACCAAAAAATTCTATATTGAAATTGAAATAAAAAAAATTCAATTTTAATTAACAATATTTAATAAAAGGTATCAGATTAATTTTTGTCTAGGGTCTCTTGAAACGGCCTGTTATAGGACCGGCTTAAAATATATTTTATATTTTTTTATAATATGGATTACTTATTAATTTTCTTAAATATTATTTTTCTTACATGTAATATTTTAATTTATTTATCAATATTTAATTTTATAAATATGATTTTTTTATACTACTAATAATGCTAATGAATTGCCAATTCTATCAGGTTTGAACCTTTTATGGTGAACATTATAGCAGTTATTTATGACCACGTACTTCAATCTCTCTCCCTCATTTTTTTTTTTTTCCTTCTTTTTCTTTTTGTGTCCTTTTGCAATAAATTTTTTGATGCACGTTTTATATTGGGACAAGTTGTTCAATCAATGGTACAACGTGGCAAAAATGGGATTAATGACTGCTGTCTTTAGCCAGAGCATTAACTGGCGGTCATTTCGTCGTCAAAATAATTTCCTTTTGTTTTCTCTAGTTCACTCACTTGATAAGGTAGTCAGAAAATGATATGGAAAATTATTGTAAATAGTAATAATAAAAAAAAATAAAAAAGGAAGAAGTTTGCTTTTGTTTTGTGTAGTACGAGCGCCGATCAAAACATAGAAGAAAATCAACTCATATAACTCAAGAGATGGCTGGATTAGGTTCTTGATTTGACAGATAAAATGTTATAACAAATATTTCTGGCAAGTACATTTGGACTCTAATTTCTTTTCGATTTCACCAACAAAACTAATTCCAGCGGAGATATCTATCAAGAATTAGAAAAATAACAATAAAAATACTCAGAGATACACAGGAAATATTTTCTAGCTCAGTAACTAACATTGATTTGATATCGTAATAATAAAACTAAAATCTAAATCTTGGGTTTCATGTGAAGATAATCGCTTTATTTCCTGCATCCTATTGGACTATAAGAATTTTATATGGTAGCATGTTTTAGAATATTTTTTATAACAAAAAATAAAATTAATAAAGGAGCGGCAGGCATTAAGTTGTTTAGTAGTTATTATTTTATTTTTTGAAAGATAAAATATTATTTAAATATAAATTATTAACATAACTTTATGTATATATAATGTTGAAGTAAATAAAACATGGATTGAAAACGCATATAGTAAATTTCATTTAAAATTAATAGTAATTGTAAATCTACTAATTTTCAAATGTAACTATTTAAAAAATTGATCAGCAATCTTGCAAAACAAAAACATGTAATAGTAGTATTTATAATGAACACAGTACTTTCTAATCCTATTTTAACTGATCTTAGCAAGCTTTCAAAATCATAATGAAAATATAACGTGTATTTTCTCTTCCTTGCCCTATCAATAGAACCTTAGTTTTTTTTAAAGACTAACTAAAATGACTTACCACTTATTTTTTAATTCACACACAAAATAATAATTTAATAAAAAATATAATAATAATAAAAATATGGATAAGTCAAATGAGCCTATAAAAAAAGCTAATCTTCCAATCCAATGATCAAGTTGGAGTTGTGAGATCCCACATCGGTTAGAAAGGGAAACGAAGCATGGCTTATAAGCGTGTGGATATATTTCCCTTGTAGACGCATTTTAAACCCGTGAGAACTGGGTTGTAAGAGGATTTCCCAGGCTCAAAGCGGGCAATATCTACATGCGAGTGGTCTGGGCTGTCACAGATGGTATCAGAGCCAGACTCGGATCGGAGGGGGGAGGATTGTGAGATCCCACGTCGGTTGGAAAGGGGAATGAAGCATGGCTTATAAGCGTGTGGATACATTTTCCTTGTAGATGCGTTTTAAACCCGTAAAGACTGGGTTGTAAGAAAATTTATCAGGCCCAAAGTAGACAATATATACATGTGGGTGGTCTGGGTTGTCACAGAAGTATTATAGAAAGTGTTTGCCTCAAGACCTTACTACATGATTCAGTTAAAATTAAAAATTTAAATTGAAAAACTTTTAAAATTCAGGATAGTAAAATGCAATTAATTAACTCTTGTTCCTTTCTTTCGTTTATGACATTCTTATAGTTACTCTTATCAATAGCACATTTCCTGAATGTGCTCACAATTAAGAATACTATGAATGAGAGTCTATTTGATGATATTAGTGGCTTATTGTTATTTGATTTTTAAGTCATAGAAATCATTATATAATTAATTTTGTTTCCTTTGCACCAAGAGTATTGTTTGTCACGATGTACATATACTACGAGATTCCATTGATATCAATATTTATAAGGTTAAATTAACTAAGAAAAAGAAACTAAAAACCAAAAAACTATTCTTATGTCTTATACATGGTAAAAGTACTAAAATTAACCTTTATATATTCGTCTAAAGAGTACGAGGTATGTTTGAAGCGAGCGATTAAGAAAAAAAAATGTACAACGTGTGTGACTGCTGAGAGAGGCCAACTCACTGGTGGACAGATGTATCAGTTTCATTGGGTTAGCTTAATGAGCCTGCATGATGGTGACACATCCTCACTAAATTGTGTTTAGTTATCTCTTGATTGTTTAGGCTTGGGCCCAAAATAAGGAAAACTGGGCTCAATATCCTATTTAGGTCCAATAATTAAAAAAATTCTTCACCAAATGATAATTATAATTCTATCCTCGTGTTATGTTTTGTTATAATTTTGCTCTTATCCTCAAAATTACAGTACGCACTTGCACCTTTGTCTTCTTCTCTTATTTCTTATCTTTCATTACTATTTCTGTATCTCTTATCACTCTTCAACACCTTAGATTTAATTACAAGACTCAAGATGCATTTTGACATCTAATGGCTGGGAAATTCGACTCTCGTGATGGAAGGAAGCTCATACAATTTTGCATAGATTTTTGACAACAAAAGAGTTTTGGATATAAATTTGTGTTTTTTTTTTTTTTTTTTTTTTTTTTTTAATTTTATTTTATATATATATATATATATATATGGGATGGTTAATTCAAATTCGAATCATTTTATAGGAATTAGACTGTCTTGATGATAACCCATATTTATCGAAATGATGTACTTAATCTATCTTCTATCAAGTAACGTTTGTTATTTTACTATCTTCTATTAAGTAACGTTTGTTATTTTACCTTCTAAAATATTAATGTTTGTTATTTTTCCATCTAAAAAACTAATATATCTTCTATTAATTTTCTCCCCGTTGAATAGTTAATCTATTATACATTTGCATCTAAACATTTTTTCCCTCAATATTCAAAGTCGTTTGTGAATCATGAATCACTTATATTCTTATATAATTTGAATGAAACAAATAATTTAATGTTGTTTTATAAATTGTAATATTATTCTAATAATGTATCACATGTAAGCCTATCAATGGGAGATGGAAAAAATTTGGACCTTAGACATGCCTAACGGCACTTGAATGCAAATAACAACCCGAACAACAAAATTCAAATTCAAATTGGGAAGTAAGGATCGAACTTAGCACTTGAGGTGGACGTTGGTGGTCCACAGGCCCCTCCTTATCCGGAGGATCCATGGAGGTGGAGATTTTAAAAAGAGAAGTGATCCCTGAATTTTGTACCGTGAATATTTAATATTTCAACTGCAAATTCTACTTTGAAATTCCTAAATTTCTTCCATTAATTAGCATAGGACAACTGCGGTAATGTTGTGTGTCATTTATACAGATTTTTTTATTATTATTAATTTGTTTTATTCTTTCTTTATTTTTTAATATATATATATATATATATATTTTGCTCTACTTACAGATGAAAGAAATTCATTCTCCAAATTTCAAATCCTAGTTATAAGATTTTTTTTTTATTTTTTTTTTTAGGAGAAACCAAAAATAATAAAATGAAATTGATGATAGTAGATATGTTGATTATTGTAGCGCGTAAGGAGGATTTGTGTGGTCTTTAGCCGGCAGTAGAATCAGATTGTCTTGCTTTTGGTTATTACAAGTGATATGATGATACTAGTCATATATGTTTTTATTTATTTATTTTTTTTTCCTTTTTTCTTTTTTGTTTAGATATTAGTCATATTAACTTTTGAAAAGACAAAAATATATGCATTATTGTATATATGATGTGGTGGAACAAACCAATTACTATAGATAATAATTATATTTTGTTATGGTTTGTATTGGTCAAAAGGATATATAGAATTATTCACCCAAAAAAACAAAAAAAAGGTTATATCAAATTTATTTTCTATGGAACAAAATTTGCCATTTTGCCTCTCAAGAAGAGGAATCGGAAAATAAACATTTCCCACCGATTTTTATTTAAAACACGAATGAAGTGATAACGGTACCCAGTTTATTTAGTACTATAATTATTTCAAGGTACGAGTCACACGTCCGTACATATACATGGTTGATAATGGCATATTATTCAGCCTTAGACATGATGGAGAATAGCCGATTATCCGATTTAACATCGTTGGCAAATGAGGGACTGTAATTATTCTGAACATCATAATACCTGGACCAGAGCATCACACCTCCATATTTTGGCGTATTCCTTACCGCCGGAAGAAGTTGATTTTGCAGCACATCAACCGGAACGTACCCGCTTCCTGCAGCAGCTGGGGCCGCTGGTAACCCCAGAAACAGCTTGTTTGTAACCGCCGGAGTCCATTGATTATTCCATGAATTTAAAAGCAAACTAATACCAGACTCAGTGCTATACTGGCATGGAGGATTGTTATAGAACTGAACCCAAACAAAGTCAAAAAGTCCCGTCCTAATGGCTGCATCAAGATAATAATCAGGATAGAAACACTGAGGAGCTGCAGCCAAATAGTAGGTTTTTGTTGTTTGGTTGTCATATAATTCCTTCAAGTAATATGCAAGATTGTCGTAATATAGGTTGGATCCACCCTCGATGTCGAAATCTACGCCGTCCAAGACAGCATCTCCAAAAGGACGTGTAGCTGATGAGTCCGTACCACCCAGGTAGGAATTCCAAATTTGGTTTGCAACATTTTTGGCATCGTCAGCAGATGTTAGAGAATAGCCTCCAACAGCTCCTCCGATGGAGAGGAGGACCTTAATGCCCTTGCTCTGACAAGTCTTTATTTCTGGCCCAAATTTGATGCAAGTATTCGACGTTGGGTCACAGTGGCCTGCAAGGTTGAGTACCAGGTCTCGGCCACCGCCAAATTGGATAAGAAAGGCAATGTTTACGTAAGCATAGAGGTCAGTATTGCATGCTTCGGCTAGAGTTCCTTCATAGCCGTTTTGACCCCAGTAGATGGCTATGCCACCTTCACCAGCCTCAGAGATTTGGATTAGGGCTGAGGATAGGATCAGGCAAGCTAGTAGAACAAGTTTGGCTTGAAGAACCATTTTTTTACTACAAATATTATCAGTACGATGACTCCAACTATATGTGATTCAAATGGATGGTATGCTATTTGCCAAGGGTTGGCGTCCATTTTTATAGTGAGGTTTTGAGTGCCAAAATTGTAATATTATCGAATTCTAGTTCTCATTTCATAGTCCTCCTGGTGGATTCATGTATGTGGAGACTCGAGGAAGGCTACAAAGAAATAAAATAAAGCACATGCTTAAATCGTTGGTATTCTTTATTTGTTTTATAACATAGAAAAGTAGTCGTCCTTTTTTTTTTTTTTTTTTTTTTCATAATTTCATTAACGGTCCTTCATTATTGTACTATCAATAGTACCTAGCACCTTTAAAAGCATATACTTTTTACGCTATAAGTCGGAAAAAAAAAAAAAAAATTACCCGATAAGATTACTGCCTGCGTGTCATGATTATCCATTCCAGTTTTTGTTTTTTTTCTTAGCTTTTCTTACCGAAGTAATAAATTCAATCTACAAATTAATATGACATATATATATATATATATATAATATTTGTTCAAACATAAAGTTTACGCATTGTGAAATTATTAAAAAAGTAAGGAAATTTATTTTTTGAAAAAAAAAAAAAAACAAAAGACATGTGTAAATATTGGATAAATTTCATTTAGATCTTTTAGTGTTTCCATATTTACATTTTGAGCCTACATTTTGATAAAATCATCATTAATTTTTCTTTAATTTTTTATATCTATCAAAATAAATTCACTTTGTTAATTTTTATCAATTAGTTTTAACAATTAAAAACCAAAGAAAGATATAAAATGAACATTTTATAAATAAATAATATTGTGATGATACAATTATGGTCTTATGCTTAATTTGGTACTACAGTAGCTTTTAAGAAATTTAATTTTAGCTATTCTGTAGAAAGAATCAATTAAATATTTTGTAAACTATTATTTTTTAAAATCAGTTTTTGAGTGTTTAATCATATTATTTAATTGTTGTTATAGCATATAATGACTAAAAAGTATTATTTATTATCGTTTTTTACTTGTTATTGTTATTATTATTATTATTATTATTATTATATGTAACAAACCTTACTAAATGTTAATCAAAATAGAAAAAGTACAGTAATTAATTGAAAAATAAAAGAGAATAAAAAAATTGATTATACCTATTATTTGTGATTCATCAATAGCCAACAAAAAAGTAATGAAGATTTGGCAAATCCAATATTAGAGATTTATAATATTGTTTAGTAGAATACCAACACATCTAAGATACGAATAATATTAACATCTTAATGAGGATTAAAATTGGTATGTTGATTATAAACAATTAGAGAAGTTACAATCAGGATCTCAAAAATTAGTCTTTTGTTACTTGTCAAAATAACGATTAGAAAATATAAATTCTTATAAAATTATAATTTTTAAAACTTCACAAACACTTGAGGTAGTTTTAGATTTTTGAATAATCAGTTTTGAAGCTTCATAATCAATTGCAAACGGAGCCTTAAAGTATTAAGGAAATAATCCACATGATTCCCCTGAGTTTTGCTATAATTTAAATTTAGTTCCTTGAGCTTCTAAACATATAAATTTCAATCGCATCGCTCATAAATCAATTTTAAATAAAAATAAATTATTATGAGATTAAAATTTTAAGAATTATAATAATTGATATAAAATTAATAATAAAATCAAAATTTACAAGTTTAAAAATTATAATTATTGATAACAGTTTTGTCCATATATATTGCTACTTTCTTCTCTTTCCTTACAAACTTTATTGCTTTCAATTCATATAAAAGTTAAGTTTCTAGAAAATCAAATGAGATTGGTCTAGATGGTAAATTAAAGTTTAAAGAAAGAATAGTTATCAATTTCAATTTTCAACAAATTAAAAATTCAAATTCAAATTACTACTTTTAAAAGTTAAAGATCAAAATTGGAAAACTCTACAAATCAAAAAGTCGCCCAAATACAATAATTTTAGTTGTAATATTATCGGATATTCTAGTATGGTCTTGATGATGAAAGGGACAGTCCTGAAAGGAGGGCAGAAATGGAGATGGACGTTGGTGGTCCACTGGTTCTCCCATGATACGGAGGATTCTTGGATGTGGAGATAGAAAACGGCTTATATGGTATCACAAAGAGTATGGTCTCCTTAATTTTGTAGCATCGATATTTAACACCTCAACTGCAAATAGTACAATGAAATTCCTATATTTCTACTATTAATTAGCATAGGACAACTGCGGTAATGCTCTTTGCCACTTATCCAGTTTTCTTCTTCTTATTATTATTATTATATTTGTTTTATTTATTTATTTTTGGTTCTTGGCGGTAAAAGAAATTCATTCTACAAATTAATTTTTTATTCTATTTATAAGATTGTTTCTTTTTCTAGCACAAACTAAAACTAATAAAATGAAATTTCATTTTCCTAAGAGGAAGAAGAAAATGAGTTAGTTTTATATTCCACATGTTGCATAACTACCTTCTCCGTTAACTAATTCTTCCATAGCGACTTGAACTACCGCCGGCATACATATTAGTTCTCTTCACTTTGTTTGAGTTTGATTAATGTTCAAGTGGATAAATGCTAATTGTAACAATTATCTATAAGGTTGTAAATTAAAACAATAGCAGTTAAGTATCACACACCAATGACCACATACTTTAATGGGAAAACGGGGGATGCCATAGACAGGATTGACACATGGCAAAATTCTATATGATATTCTATGGATTATTAATACTGGAACACGATAATAAACCGTTAACATGTTAAAAAAAATATTTTTATAATATATATTATTGTAACACCCCGTCCCAAATCGCACCGGAATCCGTGCACGTTGACCGAGGTTGACTGTTGACCGTTGACCGAAGGGGTCAAAAGTTGACTTTTTGACTCGGTGGGAATTTTGAGTTGACTAGGGTACCGTGGCGAAGTGCACGATGCCACGAGTTCGTAGACTAGTAGCACGTCGAAAACGGAGCTACGGTTTGAAAGTTATGGGCAAAACAAGTTGAAGTGTAAACTGTCTAAAAGGTGCCGGGAGTTGACTTTTTCTTGTGATGTAATTGTGAGTTGACTCTTGTATGGTTGTAAAGTACTCGTCGATACGAGTTCATAGACTAGCGGCACGCTTAAATCGGACATGTGGTTAAAAAGTTATGGACGTTTGAAGTTTACCGGATACCGTATTATTTTAATGTTTTTGGGTCGTGAACAGTGAAATGCCACGTGTCAGCTTCTGAGTGGTCCACGTGGCATGAACAGTGTCACACAGGGTTTTAATTTTGAAAAACTCTCGGGGAAGAGAGAGAAAGAGAGAGAAGAGAGAGAAAGAGAGAGAGGAGAGAGAAAGAGAGAGAGAGAGAGAGCCACCGCCGGCCACCGGATTTTGCTACTGTTCCGGCCGAGTTACTGTACACGCGCCGGACAGAAAGCTTGCCCACCTCATTTCCGGCAAAACCTCCAAATTTCACGGCGAACGGCCGCCGGACGCGCCCGGATCGGACGTCCGAAGTTTGGCGGCGATTTTTCCCCTCCACCGCCGGCCACCGCGAATCGGCACTATTCCGGCCGATGTACAGTACACGCGCCATACACCCAGCATCCTCTCCTCAAGTCCGGCCTACCCACCAAAAATCACGGCCATCGGACCACCGACGCGCCGGGATCGGAGCGTTTTCCGGCGAGGGGTCGAAAATCTTCAAACGGTGATTTCTCCGCCGTCCGACCTCCGTTTTGCTCACCGTCGGTCCCGTTGGATTGCTCTCCTCACGATCTACAAATCTGCAAAATTTCACAGCAAACGGCCACCGTCGGAAATTACTGTTCCGGCGACGGTTGCCGGTGACGTGGCGGCCCGCCGGAAATTACTGTTCCGGCGAGTACCCGAAAATTTCCGGCCAGCTCCAGTCTGCAGTGTTCGACCTCCTGAACCCAAATCCGACTTCCGTTTCCACCAATTCGCGACGGTTTGGGAGAATTGCGGAGTCGAAACCCGAAAAGCTTCCCGATAAAATTCAAACCCCGTCGGGTACGATCATCGAAAATTAAGACCGGATCTGTGATTAGCATCACTCGAGCTTCGATTCGGTATATAATTCGTAAATTTTAGTTATCGTTTGTGTTTTGACCCCCCGGGTACCGGGTATTATTTACCCGAATAAAATATTAATTTATTTGACTGTCTGTGAATTTTGTTCTAGGAGCACCGGTGAGTCGTAGAATTGATCCCGTAGTGGATCATGGGTTAATTGCGTGCTCCAGGTGAGTGACCCACCTTCAAATTAATTTTGGGAATTTAATTGGTGAATATATAATGTGTGATTTAAATATTTGGAATTTAATTTCTATGTGCCAAATATTTATTTGAATTATTGTGGAATTATTTGTGAATTTATCGGATTTAAGAAAATGTGTATTTCACCAATTTATGCCATGTGGAATTATTTTATGGTTTTGAGGATTTTGAAATTGGTGTGGTTTTAATGGTAAATTGGGCACGATTTGATTTTCAAATATTTCAAGGAAAATATTTGGTTATGTTGGTGATTTCAATTTTTATGAAATATGCCCATAAAATATTATGGGATTTGATTATGATATTTCGAGAAATTATTTATGCTTGGAAAAAATGTGGATATTTGAATTGATGGATTTGGGAGTTGGTGGATTTGAAAATCATGGGATTTATGGTATTAATTATAAGGAAATTGTGGAGAATTTCCCGGTTCAAGCGGATGGATTATGCCCGCTATGTTTATGAAAAATGTGAAATTTGTTTTATAATTTAAATTGTGGATTTTATGATTTTTAGATGCACCGTGCACGTACTGGTGTTCTGATTATGTGATATGGTATATGTGATATGGTTAGTGTGCACACGGTTGTGATTAGCGCGCAGGTGGGTGTGATTAGCGCGCAGGTGATGTGATTAGCGCGCAGGTGGGTGTGAGTAGCGCGCGGTTGAGATTATGAGGGTGTCCTGTGGATGCCATCGGAGAGGGCGGCCACCCCCCTTTGGCCGGGACACCAGGTTAGCAGCGGCGCTGTGGGACGCCACGCGACCGTATGCCGGTTTCTCTCTATAACCTCCTGTCTGGCGGTACCTTGGGACGCTGGGTACTGTTGGCGCCACTGGTATATAGTGGGTGCATCAAATGATTTTCAGAACTGTGTTTTAAAAATAAAATGTTTGGAAACTGAATTGGAATTAAAAATATAATTGTTACCGCTTCTGGTATTTAATTGATGTCTTGGTTTTCGGGGAATATGGATAAAGGGTTTTGTGAAATTGTTTTAAAAGGGGAACCTTTCCAACTGAGAGAATTGTAAGGGTTTTGAGAGAAAATATTATTTCCAAATAATTATTATTTATATACCTATTACCGTGGTATGATAGTGTAGAGTAGTAGGGTCGCTCACTGAGATGATTAGCATCTCACACTCTTAAATTCCGTTCCTCTAGGTACCAGGTTGTCGGTGTTCACTCGGAGCGGACTTGATCTTCCTCGCTGTATTTGTTCGCGCAGTACCTTGTTCTTCTTTTACTGCAGTTGTAATATTTCGTTCACTTTTGCTGTATTCTGTATTTTGTAGTACTTCATAAAGCTCTGTATACTGTATGGAACACTTATGTATTTGTATTGCACTGGATTACTGTATTTTTATTTTGGAGTGCTGAAATTTGTGGAACCAGTTCGTCGTACTGTGGGAGGAATAAGGGAACAATTATAGAAGTGTGTTTTCAGTGCAGGAAATTTTGTGGTAAGTCCATCCCTTAGGGGAGGTTCTGCCGGATCTTCCACAGAAGGGTCCGGTAGGGTTTCCCTGGGATCAGGGCTTGTCTAGGGTTCCGGTGGGGAACTTTGGACGGGTCCTGACAGTTGGTATCAGAGCTCTAGGTTCTAGTATTCCTAAGGGACTGTGCATTGTTGTGCATCCTATCCGTGTTTAATCTCTCGTTTTACCCGTGTGAAAGCGTTCTTTCTGTTTGTCTCGAAGTAAATTCGTTGCCCGAGTTTGAATAACTCTAATCGTCGAGGGTGTCAATTAGGATCATCTAGCCTAACAGGAAATTCCTATGGCCTAGTCGATGGTCGAGGATGCCTTTTCTTTTTGAAGGTCAAGCTTATCATCGTGAATGGTATCCGTTTCGTTCATGGAGAAGAATGATGATTGCCTAAGGATGTGTGTCGATCGATTTCAAGGCGTCAAAATATTTTCCCGATCGATTATCAAAATTTAAATGCTTTTCAAAGTGGTATTTGAAATTAAAGGTGTTTTATTCAAGTATTTTTGGTTTGTGCTCGTACATGTATCTGTATGTTATATTGTTGATATTATACTGCACCATATGGAGGCGGCGAACCAATGTGGTCCATGTAGAGCTAGCCCCATGATCATGTTGCCTACGAGCCCGGGGAATTGGACGGCCAATATAGGCAACCACCCTGGTTTGTATTGGTAGCAGAGTGTCGGCGACAGTTGGAATCATGGATTACGTAACATGTAGAAGGTGTCGTACGTACCTCCATTACAAGCGTGCATATTTTATTTTATGCTATGGATTTTCAGATATGATTTTCAATGTGGAGTTTTAACAACTGCCTATGCAAGTTAGGTATATTTGAAAAATATATTTTATTATTTGTTTTATGTTATGGTTTTTCCAAGAGCGACTTAAGGTTAAGTATCGCCAGTCGAGAATCCAAAGCAGGGTATCATTGAGTTCAAAAAGGAGATCTTAAAGGAAGCACACGATTCAAAGTATGCGATACACCCCAAGGGTACCAAGACGTATGGAATGCTCACTGGATGACATGGTGGTTTGGCACGATAAAGGAAGTTGCAAGATCCGAATAAAGGTACTTAGGTCAACGATAAGTACAAGTCGGGAGATGTAAATATGGATTTCGTGCTTAAACTATCATTCACAAAGAGAAGGTACGACAGCGTTTAGAGAATCAAGCAAGCTCCGGATAGCGACTAAAGTTCTACTTGGTGGTTGATGAGGTTAATGAGATGAGGATGATTCCTTAGGCATGGTTGGATGTTTAAGCATGGTTATTTTTCATTCTAGAAGCTAAGATCTTGATATCTTATTTCCTTGGAGATTTAAGGTTCGTATTGGTGGTGCTTTATCGATTCAAGGTGGTTGATATTGTTGGTGATAATTTACAATGATAAGGAGTATGATTTTTGGGACGGAGTTAGAATTTAAGAAGTGTGGAATACTTTTATGGGTTAAGGATCTAGTGATTTGTTCATAGTCTTGGTGGTGATGCTAGAATTAGGATTTAAATTCTTTATTGCTTGAGGTGTGGATTCATGGAATTTATTTGAAATGAGGGAAACTTAGGGTTTTCAAGAATGGTATTTGGATGTTGAGAATTTTATTCATGACCTTGATGAATTTAGTTAAAAGAAAGATTGATGTTTGTCGAGGTTAAGACTATTGGTTAATCAATGAGGAGCAAGGGTTTTATAATTGTAAGTACTAGGAGGGTAATCGAAGATAAGTGAATTAATCTCAACCTTAACTTAGTGATACCAGTATTTGAGGAAATTAGACTTAAGTTCTAATCTAACCTTTTAAAGTGCTGATCGAGTCACGAGAGTTGGTTGTTGGTTTAAGGATGCATGCTTTAGAAGCACCTTATGGTTAGCGTTCGACTATGACCAAGACTTGTAGATCGTGTTCTCGTGGACCAATTTGACTATCCTTAATTAGTGGGCATGAGAAGGAAAGTTGCACAAGAGGGAAGTTAAAGTCACTATTAGGCGAATGTAGTGGCAGATGCTTTGAGTAGGAAGGCTACTGGATCCCTTGCTCACATCCAAGTCATCCAACTACCTCTCATGGTGGAGTTGAAGAAGATGGGGGTGTTAATGCATATGCATCCTTCAGGAGTTCTCATGGCTAGTTTCCAGGTACGACCGGTGTTGGTGGATCGTATAGTAGAGACCCAAATGGAAGATCCTAAGTTGAGGACAATTAAGGGCAAGGTACAAGAAGGTCTTGATCCGGAATTTTCCATAAGGAGGGATGGAGCCCTCGTGTATAAAGGACGACTTTGCGTTCCGGATATCCCAGGACTCAAGAAGGAGATTTTGGAGGAGGTGCATAGCTCGATGTATGCGATGCATCCTGGGAGTACCAAGATGTATCGGACGCTTGTTAAGTATTATTGGTGGATTGGTATGAAGAGAGAAGTGGCAGACTTTGTATCAAAGTGTTTGATTTGTCAACAAGTGAAAGCAGAAAGACAGAAGCCTTCGGGACTACTCCAACCTTTACCGATTCCCGTGTGGAAGTGGGAAGAACTCAACATGGACTTCGTATTCAAGCATCCTTCCACACCTAGAAGGTACGACGGCATTTGGGTAATCATTGATCGTCTCACCAAGTCGGCACACTTCCTACCGGTACGAGAACATTTTTCACCCGAGAAGTTAGCTTAGTTGTTCGTGCAACGCATTGTAAGTCTTCATGGAGTACCGTTAGCCATCGTCTCCGATCGAGATCCGCGCTTTACTTCACGACTATGGCGGAAATTGGCTGATGCACTAGGAGCAAGACTTAACTACAGCACCGCTTTTCACCCGCAATCTGATGGACAAGCAGAGTGCACAATTCAGACATTAGAAGACCTGCTAAGGTCTTGCATTATGCAGTTTCGTGGTAGCTGGGATGAACAACTGCCATTGATAGAGTTTTGTCCTCCTGCGTACCGTGAGGCGAGAAGGAGAGAGTTCGAGGAACTGCGACAGGGGAACATGACAGTGACCGAGTACGAGAGGAGATTCCGAGAACTATCAGGATTCTACATGCACCTAATTCCCGACGATCACACGAAGAAGGTGAGGTTCATAGATGGATTGAAAGAGAGCATCGGCTACACCCTTTCTGGATCAGTACATCCCACCTATCAGTCCGCCAGGGATGCAGCGCTCGAGCTAGAGAGACAGGAGGAGATACACAGACCCTCGAGGCGCAGATCATTCGAAGGTTCGTATAGCGGAGTACCTCAACAGGGGGCAACTAAAAGAAGCCATAGTTCAGGCTCAGACAATGATGGGTTAAGCCCACGAGGCAGATTCCAGAGGAGAGATAGTTATCGCATGCCCCAGCCAGCTCGCCATTCGATCAGTGTGGATGCAAGCTTGTATCAGCAGTCACGCATTAGTTCTCCGCGGATTTGTCCACTTTGTAGGGGGAATCATTCTGGGCAATGTCAGATGGATGGGTTCTGCTTTCGGTGTGGGCAGCCAGGTCACATAAGGAGGGATTGCCCTTATGGTAGCGGCAGTGTGCTAGGAGTAGGTCGACGGACACAGCATACGGGAGTATTTCCAGGACAGAGTTCCCAGGGGAGTCAACCAGTAGGAGTTTCTTCGGGATCAGTCCAGCCGTCTGCAGGATCGAGTCGAGGTAGAGGAAAGAGACCCCAGCAGACAAGTCAAGGCCGGGTGTTTGCTATGACGCAGCAGGGAGCCAGGACTACGCCCGACGATTTCACAGATCAAGTGATGGAAGCAGACCTGATCCTGTTGGATCTATCCGGACTTGAAGTAGTGTTGGGCATGGATTGGTTGGTAAGGAACTACTTAGTCGAGGAAGCGACATGGGAGCCCGAAGCGCAGGTGCATGATCAGAACCCTTGTTTGTTCTAGTGACGTGCGGAAATTTCGAGGACGAAATTTTTGTAAGGGGGGAAGGCTGTAACACCCCGTCCCAAATCGCACCGGAATCCGTGCACGTTGACCGAGGTTGACTGTTGACCGTTGACCGAAGGGGTCAAAAGTTGACTTTTTGACTCGGTGGGAATTTTGAGTTGACTAGGGTACCGTGGCGAAGTGCACGATGCCACGAGTTCGTAGACTAGTAGCACGTCGAAAACGGAGCTACGGTTTGAAAGTTATGGGCAAAACAAGTTGAAGTGTAAACTGTCTAAAAGGTGCCGGGAGTTGACTTTTTCTTGTGATGTAATTGTGAGTTGACTCTTGTATGGTTGTAAAGTACTCGTCGATACGAGTTCATAGACTAGCGGCACGCTTAAATCGGACATGTGGTTAAAAAGTTATGGACGTTTGAAGTTTACCGGATACCGTATTATTTTAATGTTTTTGGGTCGTGAACAGTGAAATGCCACGTGTCAGCTTCTGAGTGGTCCACGTGGCATGAACAGTGTCACACAGGGTTTTAATTTTGAAAAACTCTCGGGGAAGAGAGAGAAAGAGAGAGAAGAGAGAGAAAGAGAGAGAGGAGAGAGAAAGAGAGAGAGAGAGAGAGCCACCGCCGGCCACCGGATTTTGCTACTGTTCCGGCCGAGTTACTGTACACGCGCCGGACAGAAAGCTTGCCCACCTCATTTCCGGCAAAACCTCCAAATTTCACGGCGAACGGCCGCCGGACGCGCCCGGATCGGACGTCCGAAGTTTGGCGGCGATTTTTCCCCTCCACCGCCGGCCACCGCGAATCGGCACTATTCCGGCCGATGTACAGTACACGCGCCATACACCCAGCATCCTCTCCTCAAGTCCGGCCTACCCACCAAAAATCACGGCCATCGGACCACCGACGCGCCGGGATCGGAGCGTTTTCCGGCGAGGGGTCGAAAATCTTCAAACGGTGATTTCTCCGCCGTCCGACCTCCGTTTTGCTCACCGTCGGTCCCGTTGGATTGCTCTCCTCACGATCTACAAATCTGCAAAATTTCACAGCAAACGGCCACCGTCGGAAATTACTGTTCCGGCGACGGTTGCCGGTGACGTGGCGGCCCGCCGGAAATTACTGTTCCGGCGAGTACCCGAAAATTTCCGGCCAGCTCCAGTCTGCAGTGTTCGACCTCCTGAACCCAAATCCGACTTCCGTTTCCACCAATTCGCGACGGTTTGGGAGAATTGCGGAGTCGAAACCCGAAAAGCTTCCCGATAAAATTCAAACCCCGTCGGGTACGATCATCGAAAATTAAGACCGGATCTGTGATTAGCATCACTCGAGCTTCGATTCGGTATATAATTCGTAAATTTTAGTTATCGTTTGTGTTTTGACCCCCCGGGTACCGGGTATTATTTACCCGAATAAAATATTAATTTATTTGACTGTCTGTGAATTTTGTTCTAGGAGCACCGGTGAGTCGTAGAATTGATCCCGTAGTGGATCATGGGTTAATTGCGTGCTCCAGGTGAGTGACCCACCTTCAAATTAATTTTGGGAATTTAATTGGTGAATATATAATGTGTGATTTAAATATTTGGAATTTAATTTCTATGTGCCAAATATTTATTTGAATTATTGTGGAATTATTTGTGAATTTATCGGATTTAAGAAAATGTGTATTTCACCAATTTATGCCATGTGGAATTATTTTATGGTTTTGAGGATTTTGAAATTGGTGTGGTTTTAATGGTAAATTGGGCACGATTTGATTTTCAAATATTTCAAGGAAAATATTTGGTTATGTTGGTGATTTCAATTTTTATGAAATATGCCCATAAAATATTATGGGATTTGATTATGATATTTCGAGAAATTATTTATGCTTGGAAAAAATGTGGATATTTGAATTGATGGATTTGGGAGTTGGTGGATTTGAAAATCATGGGATTTATGGTATTAATTATAAGGAAATTGTGGAGAATTTCCCGGTTCAAGCGGATGGATTATGCCCGCTATGTTTATGAAAAATGTGAAATTTGTTTTATAATTTAAATTGTGGATTTTATGATTTTTAGATGCACCGTGCACGTACTGGTGTTCTGATTATGTGATATGGTATATGTGATATGGTTAGTGTGCACACGGTTGTGATTAGCGCGCAGGTGGGTGTGATTAGCGCGCAGGTGATGTGATTAGCGCGCAGGTGGGTGTGAGTAGCGCGCGGTTGAGATTATGAGGGTGTCCTGTGGATGCCATCGGAGAGGGCGGCCACCCCCCTTTGGCCGGGACACCAGGTTAGCAGCGGCGCTGTGGGACGCCACGCGACCGTATGCCGGTTTCTCTCTATAACCTCCTGTCTGGCGGTACCTTGGGACGCTGGGTACTGTTGGCGCCACTGGTATATAGTGGGTGCATCAAATGATTTTCAGAACTGTGTTTTAAAAATAAAATGTTTGGAAACTGAATTGGAATTAAAAATATAATTGTTACCGCTTCTGGTATTTAATTGATGTCTTGGTTTTCGGGGAATATGGATAAAGGGTTTTGTGAAATTGTTTTAAAAGGGGAACCTTTCCAACTGAGAGAATTGTAAGGGTTTTGAGAGAAAATATTATTTCCAAATAATTATTATTTATATACCTATTACCGTGGTATGATAGTGTAGAGTAGTAGGGTCGCTCACTGAGATGATTAGCATCTCACACTCTTAAATTCCGTTCCTCTAGGTACCAGGTTGTCGGTGTTCACTCGGAGCGGACTTGATCTTCCTCGCTGTATTTGTTCGCGCAGTACCTTGTTCTTCTTTTACTGCAGTTGTAATATTTCGTTCACTTTTGCTGTATTCTGTATTTTGTAGTACTTCATAAAGCTCTGTATACTGTATGGAACACTTATGTATTTGTATTGCACTGGATTACTGTATTTTTATTTTGGAGTGCTGAAATTTGTGGAACCAGTTCGTCGTACTGTGGGAGGAATAAGGGAACAATTATAGAAGTGTGTTTTCAGTGCAGGAAATTTTGTGGTAAGTCCATCCCTTAGGGGAGGTTCTGCCGGATCTTCCACAGAAGGGTCCGGTAGGGTTTCCCTGGGATCAGGGCTTGTCTAGGGTTCCGGTGGGGAACTTTGGACGGGTCCTGACAATTATATTTTATCAAATATTTATTAATATTATTTAAATATTATTTTCTTATATGTAAGATTTAATTTAACTATTAACATTTAACTCTGTAAAATATAATTATTTTTTATACTACTAATTATTAATTAAATATAATTTTGTATTGATTATTTTGATTTCAATATTTTTATATAATTATTTTTTATTTATTTAAAAGTATTTTTTTCTTTTTACAAATTGAGTGGAGGGTTTTTGGTCCAAACCAAAATTCGAACCTAAGAGACATGAAATGTATTTTTAATCGATTTATCGTTAAACCAAAGTTATGAGTATAATAAATTTTATAATTAAAGTTAACAAATTAAAAAATTCACTTGATTAATGTTTAAGTGGATCGATGCTAATTATAACATATATCCATAAGCTTGTAAATTAAAACAATAGCAGTTAAGTATCAAACACCAATGACCACATACTTTAATGGGACTACGTTGGATGCTATAGACAGGATTGACACATGGCAAAATTCTATATGACATTCTAGAAGTCACCTTAGTTAATGGATTATTAATAGTGAAAGACAATAATAAATCGTTAACAAGTTAAAGAAAAATATTTTAATAATATATATTATATTTTATGAAATATTTATTAATATTATTTAAATATTTTTTTTATATATGTAATATTTGAATTTATCAGTTAATATTTAAGTTTGTAAATATAGTTATTTTTTATACTACTAATTAATAATTAAATATAATTTTGTATTAAGTATTTTGTTTTTAATAATTTTATATAATTGTTTTTTATTTATTTGGAATTTGATTATATATATATATATGTATTTTACAAATTGAATTCAGGAATTTTGATTCAAATCAAAATTCAAAATGTATTTTTAATCTATTTATGATTGAACCAAAATTATGAATATAATAAAATTTATAATTGAATTTAACAACTTAAACAAAATTTTAACAAGTTGCGTGATAATTTAATAAATAAATTTAAATTTACATAGTTGATACGAAAGCTTAACAAGACCGTGAAAAAAAAATTGACACCAATAAAGTATGACATGACACAATATATTGCCAAATCTATCTAGTTTGGTAATTAGTGTACTATTTTATGATGAACATAATCGGAGTTATATATCACTAGCAGTGACCACATACTCAAATGGCTTTTCAGGAAAAAGCCGAAAACGAGAGGCAACGGACTGGATTACTCTCGCTTTTTCTTTTTTGTCCTTTTGCAATAAATTATTTGATGCACGTTTTATTTTGGGACACGTTGTTGGCAAAAATAATTTTGATTGAAAGCTCTATTTAGCCAGAGCATTAATTGATGGTCATTACACTGTCAAAAAAGTGTACGTTGTTTTCTGTTTACTCACAATAAAATAAACTTATATGAGTCGAAAGATGGCCGGATTGGGTTCTTGATTTGACGGTACTATAAGCAAATTTTTCTTGCGAATACATTCGGAATTCTAAGAAGAAAAAGTAAAATTAAAAACATTCAGTGGTATACAGGAAGTGTTCCAAGCTCAATAATTACCAATTGAAATAATATGGTAATAATAAAACTCAAATCTAAATATTGGATTTTTTTAGGATGATAATCATTCCTGTATTCTTGTGGACTGTCAGATTTTATGTGGTACAATATTTTAGAATATTTTTTTATTAAAAAAAAATTAATAAAGAAACTACAGATACTAAATTATTTATCAGTAAATGTGATGTAATTATTATATTTACGTAAAGATGAAATATTACTTAAAAATTGATTATTGAGATAACTTAATATACATATAAAAATTCACATTCTAATAATTAAAATATTTTTAAACATTGACAATTTAACATGGATAAATTGATAACCATAAGAAAGTAAAATATTGATAATAGATTTTAGTTGTTGTAGAGCGTAATGAAGGTGTGTGATGTGTCCTTCCACCTCGATACCTATTGGCCGTGGGAAATTACTCAAACATAAACGATTGTAGATTACCTACTCAGAAAACTCATAACCTGTTCGATAATATCACAATTCCATATACATTGACGTGTTTATTTATCATTGGAAATGATCATTAACCACAGGATGAAGCTGCTACTAGGGGCAGCATCCTTACATGAAAGGTGACCCTAGAAACAGCTAGCTAAGTGTAGAGTCAAAAAAGGAACACAACTAAAGGAATACAACTAAAACAAGGTCATAAATGGAGGTGAACCACGATCTGGCAGATTCATGGATATGGAGACGATAAAGGCGACAGGGATCACAATTCAAACGCATGCTTATGGGGCCCACTTAAAGCAGAGGTCACTAAGATTTAGGCCTAGGACCCACTAAAAGGGACTAAAAAAAGAAAAAATTCTATAATGAAATTTAAATAAAAAAATTCAAATTTAATTAACAATATTTAATAAAAGGACTCAGAATAATTTTGGTCTAGGGTCCTCTAGAAACGGCCCTGTTATAGGACCGGCTTAAAATATATTATATTTTTTAAATATATATTACTTATTAATGCTACTTAAATATTATTTTCCTCTATCTAGTATTTTAATTTATTTAGTAATATTTAATTTTATAAATATGATTTTTATACTACTAATCATTAATTAAATATATTTTTGCATTAGTTGTTTTGATTTCAATATTTTTATATAATTATTATTTATTTTATTTAAAAATAAATTTTATAATTTTATTTCTTTTTACATATGGAGAGAAGGGATTTTAATCCAAATCGAAAGTTCAAACTTTAAGATGAATAAATTTATCATTGGATTAAAATTATAAATATAATAAATTTTTATAATTGAATTAAATAAGTTAAATGAACTTTTAACAATTATATAATAATTTGATGAATAAGTTTAAATTTACATAGTTGAATATAAAACCAGTGTAAAAATTTTTTACATAAACACGCTAAGAAATAACATAATGCATTACCAAATATTTCCGGTTTGGTAATTAATATAATTTTTTATGGTGAATATTATAGCAGTTATTTATGACCACATACTTGATGGCCATGCAGGAAAACGCCGAATGACGAGGCAACAGACTGCATTGCTCTCTCTCTCTCTCTCTCTCTCTCTCTCTCTCTTTTGTCCTTTTGCACTAAATTTTTTTATGCATGTTTCATATTGGGACAAGTTGTTCAATCAATGGTTCTACAAGTTACAACTTGGCAAAAATGGGATTAATGAAAGCTCTCCTTAGCCAGAGCATTAATTCATGGTCATTCCACCGTCAAAATAGTTTGCGTTTGTTTTGTCTGGTTCATTCACTTTGATAAGGTACTCGGAAAATTATGAAATCTAAACACGGAAAATTATTGTAAATAATAATAAGAAGAAGAAAAAAAGAAAAAAGAAAAGGAAGAAGTTTGCTTTTGTTTTCTGTAGTACCAATTTCAATCAAAACATACTCACAAGAAAATCAACTAATATAACTCAAAAGATGGCTGGATTAGGTTCTTGATTTGGCGAATAAAATGCAGTACTATAAGCCAATTTTTCTTGCTAATATATTTGGACTTCTAATTTCTTTTCGGTTTCACCTACAAAATTAATTCCAGCAGAGATATCTATGAAGAGTTAGGAAAATAATAAGAAAAAATAAAAATAAAAATCCTCAGAGATATACAGGAAAAGTTTCCTAGCTTAGTAAGCACCATTGATCTGATATCGTAATAATAAAACTAAAATCTAAATCTTGGGTTTCATATAAAGATAATCGCTCCGTTTCCTGCTTCCTAGTGGACTGTCAGAATTTTATGTGGTATCACGTGCTAGAATATTTTTTATATGAAAAATAAAACTAACAAAGGATCTGTAGCACTAAGTTGTTTACCAATGGCACAAAGGTCATGTTATTATTTTATTTGTTGAAAGATGAAATATGACTTAAATGTGAATTATTGACATAATTTTATGTATATATTATAGTTCACATTCTAATTGTTAAAACTTTTTTAAACATTGGCAATTTAACATGGGATGAATTAGATCTTTGAGTAACGATGTTGTAAAACACCATTTACATATAATTGGATTTTGAAAACTGATACCCATAAGTCAAAATTGATAATAGATCTTGGCTGTTGTAGTGCGTAATGCGTGTCCTTCCACCTTGATATCTATTGGTTGTGGCAAATTACTCAATCATAGTCCATTATGGAATACCAACTCAGAAATTTATAACTTGTTCCATAACATCACAATTCAATGCATTGACATGTTCATGTTTTTTTATCACTTGCCGGACGATCATCAACCACAGGATTAAGGGGAATGAGCTTAACGATTTTTACTTTTTCATTTGATATTTTTTTTTTATCCTTTTAATTTTTAATAATCCCAAAATATCTTTATATCAAAATTAAATATTTTTACTCTTTTTTTTTTTCCTGTTTTTCTTTCTTTTTTTTACCTGATTTTTCTCTTCTCCTTCATCACCCTTCCCCCAAAGCTAGCTCATCTCTTCTCATTCATCAAGCTTTCTTCACTTAGTTGCCTTTTTGCCAAACAGTCTCGTTACATTTCTTCGGTCACCAAAATTCCATATAAAGAAATTGAAGGTTTGGAACTCAAAATTAGGGTATTGTGAAGAAGGAGGACGTGGATTTGTATACGAAGTTCAAGGGTGGTGCTGCATGGCGGAAGCAGATGCCCAAGCTTGCTGTTTCACTTGGCCTCTTTGATAAAATGCATAGTTTGTTTGCTTCATTTTTCCTTTGACTTTTCGATTTGATTGGTTTCTGGGGTTTTTTTAAAACATTTGTGGGTTGTTTTTTTTTTCTGATTAATTTTGGAATAAATTGGAATCAAAATTAGGGTTATGTTTTTTTTTTTCTTCATGGATACTCTAGGTATTTAATTATTTTCTTTGAAACTTGTATGCTAAATATTGTAACTAACTGCTGATATTTCCTTTGATTTCATCTAGGAATCAAATTGGTTTTGATAATGCTTTTATTTAATCTGGGCAGCTTCAAATTGATAATTCCCTAAATTCTTTTGTTTTTTGTTTTTTCTCCTTTTTTTTCAACAAATTTTCGATTCAACAATCCACTGGTGCCTTCATAGCTGTGTCAAGGTATGCAAGTGCAACTCCCCTGTCGCCTTCTATTCTTAGCCGTGGTGTTGGTTGGCAACTACAAATTTCTTGCTAATATCAATCTGGATAGCAATTATGAATTTAGTTGTAAAATATGACAGTGTCAATGAAACGTACAAACTTTTCACATTGCAGCTGTTAGAAAGTCTTCGACACTTCTTATGTATAATTTGATATTTTTTGTTAATAGGGAAAAAAAAAGTTTTGATATGTTTGTCTCCGTTCTGTCAATTTGCTTGCCAAAATATTCAAACTTCATTAGTTCTAGCAATGATTTTAGAGTTGCCTTCATATGCATATCCCATTTCATTTTTTTGGGTAATCATTATATTTTTCTCCTGATCATAAGGAGTCGGCATTCTTTTCTCTGGTATATTTGGAACTGGGAGTGGATCATCTGTATCTGTGTATGGTTCTAGGATTCTTGTACTTAAAGATACTGTTGAGTTTATATATTAACTAGTTTTCCCAACCTGGCTTATGCCATCCTTCAAATTCTTCCAGTGAAAATGCTGGTTTGTTAGCTTTGACACGTGTTGGCAGCCAAAGAATTGTTTAGATTTCAGCTGGATTCATGATCTTCTTTTCTATACTAGGTAAATGATATATTTTGCATATAATTCTTTCTTTTTAATGACAGTACATGTATTAAGCGCATAAACATGGATTTTCAAGAAAATTTGGAGCTGTCTTTGCCTCAATTCCAGCACCAATCATTATGGCTTTGTATTGCTTTTTCGTTGCCTATGTTGGTATGTTTTATAAAAATATTGAAGCATTTTTTGTATTGTCACAACTTTGAAAGTTTATGAATCTAATTCTATAACGTTATGCATTAGCAGGTCTCAGCTTACTTCAATTTTGCAATCTAAACAGTTTTAGGACGAAGTTTATTATAGGCTTCTCAATTTTCATGGGCTTTTCAATCCCACAATACTTCAATGAGTATACAGTTAATGGTTATGGTACAGTGCACACTGGAGCAAGATGGGTACTTGTGAGATCCCACATCGGTTGGAAAGGGGAACGAAGCATGGCTTATAAGCATGTGGATACCTTTTTCTTATGGACGCATTTTGATAAAACCATGCGGACTAGGTCCAAAGCGGACAACATCCACATGCGGGTGGTCTAGGCTGTCAAAGATGGTATCAGAGCTGGACCCGGATCAGTGTGCCAGCGAGGATGCTGGGCCCCGGGGGAGAGGATTGTGAGATCCCACATCGATTGGAAAGAAGAACTGTCAGGACCCGTCCAAAATTCTGCACTGGAACCCTAGACAAGCCCTGATCCCAGGAAAACCCCACCAGATCCTCCAATGGAAAATCCGGCAGACCCTCCCCTAAGGGTTAGACTTACCACAATTTTCCTGCACTGAAAGCACACTTCTATAAACATCCCCTTATTCCTCCCACATTACTACAATATAATTCCACAATTTTGCAGCACTTTAAATGAATAACAGAAATCAGTGCATAATTAATAACTAAATGTCCAATACAGTATACAGAGCATTATGCCAGTAAATATGAAATTAATACGATGACAGATAAAAAAGTAATACAAGATGGAGAGGAAAAAGGAAGGAAATGCTTCTTGAACTTTCGGCAATGAACTGAGACGTCGGGCTCGCCCTTGACGATCAACGTCTCCCAAACCTTGTACCTAGGGGAACGGAATTTAAAAATATGAAATGCTAATCATCTCAGTGAGCGACCCTGGCTAGTGTAAAGAGTTAATAACAAAGGTAATATTAATAATATATAACCAACCTCATTAAATAATATTTATCAAGAAAAGGTATAATATACGTGATAGAAATAATTTAAAGGAAAAGTTTCCTCTCAAAGCCCTCACACTGGACTCAATTTAGAAAGGTTCCCTTTTTAAAACATTTCACAAAACCCAGCAATTATATTCCCCAAAATCAAGGTAGCCAATAAATAATTAATTAAATAACAAATAAATGGAATATCAACATTTAAAATACACAATCATGCAAATAATAATATAGAGCACCACAATTTATATGAAAATACTTAATCAATAATTACCAATAAAATGCAACAATTTTTGGAATCCAATGCACTCAGAAAAATAATCCGGAATAAAGTAAATTTTTAATAACAAATAATAAATCATATAAAAAATGCCATAAAAATTATTTGTTTGAAATAAACGGTAAAATTTAAATAAATTAACCATTTTAATTGAATAGTATTTCCAAATAATAAGCTTAAAAATTCAAATCGAAACAGCCTGACGCACCACACTATATACCAGTGATGCCCTACGGTACTTAGCGCCCCGAGCACCCTCAGGCGGGGGTTAAAGAGAGAACCGGCATACGGTCGCTTCGGCGTCCCGACAACGCCGCTGCTAAAACCTGTCATCCCGGCCTAGGAGGAGGGTGGTTATGTGCACTATACTAAACCGGCCTGCCCTCAGGTCCATAGGTAACTCACGGGAGACTAGAACCTACGCGCTAATCACAATCTCATGTACAGTACAGAACACCAGTACTGCATAAGTGCATCTAAAATAATTAAAATAAAATAAATACCAATAGCCCATTTTTTATTATTACCAAAAATTTCCGAAATTTACCGTGGGAGTTATAAAAATCTCAAATCCCACATTCCCTACATTTCTCACCATAAATCATCAATATAGGAAAGAAATATGGTTTACTCAAAACCATGAAATCAACCACCTCACATTATAAATGCATAATTATGTTTTTAAAACATACAATACCATCATACCAATATTTTTCTTCAAATCCTTTAAATCAATTTTTTCCTCCAAAATAATATATAAGTCTCACAAAAATATTTAAATATATTTTCTCTTCATAAGCCCTTGATTGTACATGAAAATTCTTGGTAAAAATAATAATAATAACAATCCAGAATTTAAATCATAAATTCTTTGAATTTCTCCAATATTCAATCATGGCATCAAAATATATATATGTATGCATATAACCAAACATCCGAAATTTGACATTATAAAATAAATACCCAATTTTATAAAATTCCAACCACATACATATATTTTCCAAATATTCAAATATCACCAAATAAATATAAATCATCACCCGAAAATAGTTTTTAAGGTGGGTCACTCACCTCAAGCGTGTGTCTCAGTCAAGATCCTCCGCAGGATCAACTCCCCTACTCACCCGTGCACCTAAAATATCAACATTTCACAACTTCGATTAAAATAATATTTTAATCGGATAAATTCTCAACCGGGTATCCGGGGGAGTGAACACAAACGACAACCAAAATTTACAAGCAATATACCGAATCGAAGCTTGTGAGGCGGGGATTATGAATCTGGTCTTACTTTCCGGAGATCGGACTGGTGGTGGCCGGAATCTCGTCGGAAATCTCTCGGCCTTTAGAGCCTCGATTCTCCCAAATCGTCGTGAATTGGAGGAAAAGGACCCCGGATCTAAGTTTAAGGGGTCGAAATTAGTGGGGAGGGGCCGGAGACGTGACTGGGTACTCGCCGGAATTGGATTTTTCTGCGAGCCGCAGAGACCCACCGGAAACCATTGCCTCCAGCGGCGCGTCCGGTGGCCGATGGCTGAGATTTTTGGGGGTTTTGTAGGTTGAAGGGAGAGGGCCTCAACGGGACCGGCGGTGACAAGAATGGAGGCCGGAATGAGATCTCGGCGGTAGAAGAAAACGGTGCCGCAAAATGGCCTCGAACTGGGCGCGTCGGCGGCCAGCCGGCGATGAGATTTGGTGGGTAGGCCAAAATTCCCATGGGTGAGAGACCGGTCAGGCGTGTGTGGCTTGGGGTGGTGGGAAAATGGGCAAATCGGTGGTGGCCGGTTGGGTTCTCTTCCTTTCTCCTCTCTCTCTCTCTCTCTCCCTCCGCCCTCTCTCTCTCTCTCTCCTCCTTGGCTTTTCCCCGTGAAACGGTGAAATAACTCAGCCCGTGGGTGTCACTGTGCACTCACGGGATTGAACGAGGACGCAACACGTGGCATGAACAATGCGCACGTTTCACACATTTAAAATAATAATAAATTAATACGGTGTTAACAAAACTTCGCAGATCCATATTTTTTAACCGTACGTCCAAATTAGGCGTGCTGCTACTCTATGAACTCGTATCGACGAGTACTTCACAATCATGCATGAGTCAAAGCTCAACTTTACATGAATAAAAAGTCAACTCCGGTACCCCTTGGACAGTTTGGACCTCAACTTGTTTTGCTCATAACTTTCAAATCGTAGCTCCGTTTTCGACATGCTACTAGTCTGTAAACTCATGCCAATGTGTACTTCGTAACAGTACCTCAATCAACCTAAGATTCCATCCGAGTCAAAAAGTCAACTTTTAACCCTTTGGGTTAACCGTCAACGGTCAACGGTCAAAGTCAACGGTCAACAGTCAACCTCGATCAAAGTTGGAACCTTTGGGACGGGGTGTTACAGGAACGAAGCATGGCTTATAAGCGTGTGGATACCTTTCCCTTGTGGACGAGTTTTGACAAAACCGTGTGGGTTGGGCCCAAAGCGAATAATATCCACATGCGGATGATCTTGGCTGTCACAGTACCAATCCTCTTTTCTCAAATATCTTACTTTTGCTTTAGTCCTCTCTAGGAAAGTATTTAATTATCTCACATTTCCTCCTTCATATGCAGTTCAATGACATGATCAACGTACCGTTCTCGTCAGAACCGTTTGTTGCTGGGATGTTGGTAATTTTCCTAGACATCACTCTGCATAAGAAAGATAGTGCAACAAGGAAAGATAGAGGCATGCATTGGTGGGATAGGTTCCAGTTGTTTAAGACAGATACAAGAAGTGAGGAATTCTACCATCTGCCTTTCAATCTCAACAAGTTTTTCCCATTAGTATGATATTGAAAACATAGTAATTGTGAAGCTGGTGTTCTCCAATGGCCAAATACTCCTTTAAATATCTCTTTGTTGGTATGACATTAATGCATGAAATCTTGTTTTGTTCCCCTTATATATGTCAACTCTATGAAAGAAAACCTACAGTGTTTTTAACATCAAATCTTTGTGTTTCAAGGCATAATTTGTTGCAGCGATCCATTTTTCCCACAAATCATGATCCTTGAAATGGTAAAAACATAACAGTATACATATATATATTGCAATGTAGTAGCACATTACTTATTGATTTATATTTTTTGGTTTTCCTTGGACTGTCTTAGACAATGTTTGTTCTTCTGCTTTTTTCTTCTTTTTTTGTTGTTTTCAGGTGTTTTTAACTTTCTACATATTGGAATTTAAAAGTTATAGACAGAAGAAAAGTTAAAGATTCTTATCAGTGAGTGTGAGAGTTAGCATCAGTATGACTTTTTAACAAAAGATATTCTTATCACAGAAAAATCATGTGCATGCCTTAAATCTGAAAATTCTTTTTAAACCTTTCTCTCAAGACCTCTCGTTCCACTCGTTTGAAAAGTTTCCCGTTTAAAAATCATTTCACAAAACCCAAACTTGTATCCCAATTTATTATATCATAAAACCGATGCTCAAATATAAAATGAATGATCATTGTAATATTATAAAATGACTCAAATCAATATATAAATATTTGAGCATAAACTATAATAAATATAGTTCCACCTAATAAATATGAAAATGCCAAAATCACCACAATGTTTGTAAATCAACAATATGTTCAAACGTACACAATGTACCAAATGATGTACCAATCTGTAAACTATGGGATACACCCACCTCACGACCCTCAATATATGAACGGTGTCGTGGAAATAATAAATAACCGTCGGGACATACCCAACCTCATGGTCCATGGCAATAATAAACCGTTGGATGATACCAACCTCACAGCACCGTGGTAAAAATAATAAACTGTCGGATAAACCTGACTTTATAGTCCGTGATAATAATAGATAACCGTTGGATGAAACCAACTTCACGGCACCATGGTAAACCCAGTGTGTTGTAATATAATACTAAACCAAACTCTGGTACTATACGGTACATCAATTTAAAATAACCGATACAGTATCTTACCATATTATAAATCATAATTTAATATTCACGTTCAACTGCTTGTCTAAATATTTAAAAAAAAAAAACTTCAAATCATGATTCTTACTAAAATAAGAAAATACCATAGTGAAATATATTCACCATAAACTGATTTTAAGCATCTAAAAATTTATAAAATATTTGAACATGATTAAAATCATATAATTTTCAATATGCCTTCTCAAATCGATTAATTTCCAAAGTGATTTAAAACCTCAATTCAAATACCAAAATATTTAAATACCACAAGTTCATTCATGAACTCATTAGAATTGCCAAACGTTTAAAATATTGACAAAAATCATATAAAATGATAACACATATATGTAAAAGCAGATCCTCATGCATCCATAGAATGAACATTCAAATCAAATGATAGGTATAAGTAAAATACTCAAACCACATATATATATTATACTATATACCCAAAACATTTTTAAAACTAATATCCACTCACAGTACTGTAGATACTTAAGCCTGCCCCTCTACAGGATCGCCTCCAGGCTCAACTCGAGTGCCTGTAATATAATAAAATATTTTTCAGGCTCCAAACAACTAAACCAGAGACATTTGTATAATCCAAATGTCTCAAAATAATTTACAGTACTACAAAATTGCATAAATTGGACACTGGACAGTCCAATTATACCGCATGTCCTTAGGATCCGATACCCAAAATTGGGGATTTCACTCGAAGCCTAATATTTCAAAATTGAACCACCTATTAGGTCCTAATAATATCCAATTTCACTAATTCAACTCTAATTTTAACTAATTTGACCAATTTTGTCCAAACACAGTCCCCAACTTATCCGAAATTTAACTAATTGATCCAAAAATGGAAAAATTATCAAACAACCTCCAAAATTCACAAAATTTATATTAACAAAAAGCCCAAGAGACAAGGAACTCATCAGTATGCTCAACTTGGTCCAAAGTTTCCTCCGGTGGCCGAAAAACATTGTTGAAGCATCGGTCGAACTTCCCGCTGTCGGATATTTCAAACGGTGAGGAATCTGGACAAAATAACCACGGAAATGAGTTTAGAGGGTCGAAAATAGTGGAAAAGGTGTATGAGTTGGCCTGAAATGGCCAAGAAATGTAAAAATCTGGCGACCCACCTCGCCGGCTGCCACGGACTTTGCCGGCCCGATCTGGGCGCGTCCAGCAGCTTCTTGCCGTGAAATTTCATGGCTGAGCTTACCTTCAAGTGGCCTTTCTATTGGCTGGCGCGTGTAAGTGGTGGTTAGCCTGAAATGGGCAAAACGATAGTGACCCAGTTCGACGGTAAACGGGGTCGAAACAATTCAATTTGGACCCACGGGTCTGAGGAGCAAATTTCTCGGGTTTTGGGAAAGAAATGGATATTTTGGGCTTTGTTTCCTGTTTGAAACACTTACCTAGGCTTATATAAAGCCTTGGGTCACTAACAGACAAAAACTGGGGACTGGCTTGGACATTGATTTAAAACTTATGCTTAAAACTTCTCAGAACCATAACTTTTTATCCGTAACTCAGAATTTGGCATGCCGCCAATCTATGAACTCGTATCGACGAGATCTACACAATGGTACCTCAGTCAAACCAAAAAATTGGCTATTGAAAAAGTTAACTTGAATCCATATATTGTTCACTTGGCCAAACTTGGTCAAACTTAGTCAATTTGATCAAACTTGTTTAATCATGTATATTTTTTGGTACGGAGTGTTACAGGGCGGGGCAACATCGATTGTTTATATATTGATGGTGGATTCACCAAGAAAATTAAAATAGTTTTTAGCAATTTTATAGTTGTTGGCAGAGGAATGTTCTGTTGGCGGCAGAGAATTTTTGCTTCTAAGCTTTATATACAGCAAGTGGGAAAAATTATCTTATAATATTCTCTAGTTTTTATTCATAAAACACTTGTACATTTTTCTCTTACTAATTCAGATTTAGTTTTTAGTTTTTCTACATGATTCTCATTTCAAAAGGAAGTTTAAGGACCCAATTTCATTATTAAATTCTCCATATTTTTTGAGAAATGGAAAAGCAAAAAATAAGAAGGATGAGAATTTAAGTGGTAATTGAGTTCTTAAATATGAGTTCTCTAGTTTGGGACCATTTGAACTTGTTTGAATGGTATGCATTGAAATTTAGTTAGTTTTAGATTGGAGACTATTCTCAGCTTGAAAGCTTCTTTCAATCTCTTTTGGATTTGCATTTTTCCTTTTTATAAGTCATCTTTCGTATTGTGTTGGTAGAATATCATTTTGTGTTCAGTAATCAAATTGCCCTTGCTGGAAAAATTATCGAAGGTTTCATCAGTAATTACCGAGTGGCCTTCGGTAATTACAGTTGATAAATTTTTTGACTCCCACAAGTTCCCTAATGTGTGTTTCGTGTAACAACATACAAAATATACATTCATCAATGATCCTAAATAGAAAAATCTCCATAAAGTACGGAAAAAGTTCTAAAATTACCAAAAAAATTTGATTACCGTAAGGCCTTCGATAATTACTAATGAAACCATCGGTAATCAAATTGCCCTTGCTAGAAAAATTACCGAAGATTTCATCGGTAATTACCGAAGGCCTTTCGATAATTACAGTTGACAAATTTTTTGACTCCCACAAGTCCCCTAATGTGTGTTTCGTGCAATAACATGTAAAATATACATTCATCAATGATCCTAAATAGCAAAATCCCCATAAAGTTTGGAAAAAGTTCTAAAATTGCCAAAAAAAATTTGATTACCGTAGGGACTTCAGTAATTACCCATGAAACCATCGGTAATCAAATTGTCCTTGCTGGAAAAATTACCGAAGGTTTCACCGGTAATTACCGAAGGCTCTTCGGTAATTACAGTTGACAAATTTTTTGACTCCCACAAGTCCCCTAATGTGTGTTTCGTGCAACAACATGCAAAATATACATTCATCAATGATCATAAACAGTAAAATCCCAATAAAGTTCGGAAAAAGTTCTAAAATCGCCAAAAAAATTTGATTACCGACGGGCCTTCGGTAATTACCGATGAAACCATCGGTAATCAAAATGTCCTTGCTGGAAACATATAAAAGTGAATGGATAAATTGACAAAATATAAAGCCCAGTTCCCCAAGATTATGTTGTGACAATTAGATACGGCAGAACTGCAAAATCAAAGCGATTAGCCAAAATCAAAACCAATTTCTTATATTAACCAAACTTGAAGAATCACATTTACATGCTAACATGTGGGATTTGACTATCAACGCGAAATAGAATAGCAATAGACACATCACTACAAAAAGAAGAAAAAAAAAATGAAATCAAGGAAAACGAAAAATAAAAATGCAGCATTGACCTGAAGAAAGAACACCCGGTGCACAATGTAAGGCTGAATTATTACATCGCTGACAAAATCAAGAATTAAAGTAAACAAAATCATGTACCCAAAAAAAAAAAAAACAAAAAAAAAACAAAAAACAATTCCTAAAATTTGAAATTGAGAGCAACAAATAAAATGGTAGTCTAATTTCATACCAATTCTTTGGCACGCTTTGCACGGTAGCGGAAAGAGCGAAAGAGAAAAACAGATATGGCTTCGGTGAGAAGAATGCTGGTGGCCACTTGGATAGAAGAAGGTTCATCACTGGTGGCAAAAATAGGAGAATCAGATTGAAAGAGTTCGATGGGACCTTCTTCCTGCGCATTAGTCTCCGTAGAGGTGGTTGGTTCGTCGACTTAGGCTAGCCATGGTAGGGTTTTGTGTCAAGGTTGGAGTGGAAAAGAGCAGAAAGTATTGGATTTGTGAAGAAAACTGAGACAGGAAGAAACAGTGGGTAAGAGAAAGTGGTTGTGGGGATTACTAGAGGAAGAGAAGGGAAAGCTAGAGGTGAGTATGTTTTGGGACTGCAACATTTGAATTTTTTGGGAATACTGGTGTGGTGTGGTGTGGTGAACACAACGTTTAGTAGAATGGATGTTGGGAAAGTAAAATAAGAATACCCAAGTCATTTCTCATTACTTTAAAGTTAAAATGGATATTGAAGGATAAAAAAGAAAAGATACTAAAAAAAAAAAAAGTACCAATCATTAAGGTCATTCTCACGAGGACATTGGGCCAAATTCCCCCAGGATGAACCTGTTGCTTGGGGCAGCATCCTTACATGGACGTGCATGGGCCGGTAAGCCTAGAAATAGCTAGCTAAGTGTAGAGTCAATGAGAAGGAACACGTACGACTAAAACAAGGTCATAATTGGAGGTGGACCATGATCTGGCGGATTCATTGAGATGGAGAAGATAAAGGCTAAAGGATCACAAATTCAAACACATTCTTATGGGCCGACTTAAAGCATAGGCCTTGGTGCCAAAAAAAATTCTATATTGAAATTTAACTAAAGAAAGTTAAATTTAATTAACAATATTTTATAAAAGGTCTATGAAGAATTTTTTGCCCAGGCCACAATAATGGTCGAGATGGTTTATTATAAAACAGAAGATTTGGATCTTTTTATCCCCCATGCAATTTCTTTTCTATTGTTAATTTCCTTTCTTTTGCATGTGCTACCTACGATCTTTAAAATAAAAAAAATAAAAAAGTCATTCTTCACAACTTGGTCATGAAATTAAAGTATGAAAAGAAATTGAGGACTCTTTTCTTTTCTTTTTTTTCTAGTTTTCCTTTAGGCTTTTCTTACCGAAATAATAAATTTATTCTACGAATGTCTAATTATATATATTTAAAAGGTCAAATTATGTATTTTCTAATTAAATTTCTAAATATTCTATTTCTTATACATGCTAAAAGCACTAAAATTGATCTTTACATGTTTGTCTGAAGAGTACAAAGTATGTGAATGCGGAGAAAGGCTAACTCACAGGTGGACGGATACCCCAGTTTCATTGGGCTAGCTGAATTGTTTAATTATCTCTTTATTCTTCTTAGTTTGGGCCCCAAACACATTTTATGAGAAGGAAACTTGGAAAATATCCTATTTTGGTCCAATAAATTAAAATTTTTTAAAAAAAAAAGGAAGTAAGATACACTTTATCTTCCCAAACTTGACATGTTTTTTACTTTACCACCTAAACTAAAAATTTTCACATATTACCACCCATATTAATATTTGGTTGTCATTTTGGTACAATTTCAAATAGTATTAAAGGAAATGTTACAAAATACCAACTTGTGCACCTTACTTGACCAAAAATCAGTGGCAATTGAGGGAAGAAAAAATTTAGGTTTCTATGTTGAGAAGTAAAATAAAGTACGTCGAAACAGAGTCGTTTGGTAATTTTCCTTTCTTTGACAGAAGATTTTCAAACAAAGGATTAGAATAATAATTTCTAAACTAATAATCAGTTTTTGATTTATTTTGTTACTTTATTATCATTTTTTTATGTCTTTGTTGTAACACTCCGTTCTGAAGTACACCGAAAATTTCTAAAATTTGACCAAGGTTGGCCGGGTTTGACCATTGTTGACCGAAAAGGGATTAAATGTTGACTTTTTGCTCTTAATGGAATTTCACATTGACGAAGGTACCGTTAAAAATTACACGTTGTCACGAGTTCATAGACTAGTAGCACGTTGAAAACGGAGCTACAGATTGAAAGTTATGAGCAAAACAGGTTGAGGTCCAAACTGTCTAAGGGGTGCCGGAGTTGACTTTTTGTTCATGCAAAGTTGAGTTTTGACTCATGCATGGTTGTGAAGTACTCGTCGATACGAGCTCATAGTGTAGCACCCCGTCCCAAACTACATCGGAATTCTTGCACGTTGACCGATGTTAACCGTTAACCAAGTGGGTCAAAAAGTTGACTTTTTGTTCCGGGTGAAATTTCTAATTGACCGTGGCACCGTAGGAAAGTACATGATGCCTCGAGTTCATAAACTAGTAGCACATTGAAAACGGAGCTACGGTTTGAAAGTTGTAGGCAAAATAAGTCAAGAGCCAAACTGTCCAAAAGGTGCCGGGAGTTGACTTTTTATGGTTGTAAAATTTTGTTTTGACTTTTGTATGGTTGTAAAATACTCATTGATACGAGTTCATAGATTAGCGGTACGTTTAAATTGGACATCTGGTTAAAAAGTTATGGTCATGCGAAATTTTTCTAATATCGTAATATTTTAATATATTTGGCTTGAGTGAACAGTGTGTACCACGTGTTGCAATTACAGCCAATCCCATGAGTGAACAGTATCACCCACGGGTGGCTTTTATTCAGGCTAAAACGCATGAGTCGACGGGATGGAGAGAGAAAGAGGGGAGGAGAGAGAGAGAGAGAGAGAGAGCTACAGAGAGAAACCGACCGGCCACCGCTGCTTAGCCATTTTCCGGCCAGCCAAAAACCACGGCCAAAACGCCAATGCACCCGGATCGAGGTTTTTTCTGGCGGCGGTGACGGGTTCTGGTGACCACGGCGGCTCGTCGGAAAATTGACTTTCCGGCGAGTTTCCGGCTGTACCGCCCCTCCTTTCTCACTAATTTCCGACCCTCTGAACTCAAATTCGGTATCCCCTTTCCTCAATTCTCAACGGATTGTGAGAATCGAGGGTTTAAATTCTGTGAGCTTTCTGGTGAGATTCCGGCCACCTCGGGTCCGATCTCCGGGAAGTAAGACCAGATTCATAATCCTCGTTACTCAAGCTTCGATTCGGTATATTACTCGTCAATTTTGGTTGTCATCTGTGTTCGCTTCCCGGGTACCCATTTGGGAGTTACCTGATTAAAATATTAAAATAATTAGTTTTGTGTATTGTGGATATTTTAGGTGCACATGTGGGTGGTGGAGTTGATCCTACGAAGGATCTGGATTGATACATGTGCTTGAGGTGAGTGACCCACCTTTAAAACTATTTTGGGGTGATTAATTATATTTATTTTGTGTTAATTTGATATTTAGAATTATGCTCATGTGGTGGAATTTAAATATAATTGTGGTAAAAAAAAAATTTATTTTATATATATATATACCCATTGATGCTAAATGAAAATTTGGGTTATTAAGAAATTCTCGATTATTATTATTGTGATTTAATTGTAATTATTACGCATGAGCAAAGTATTTTCAGTTAATAAATTGTATTTGGATTTTAGTATTATTTTTTGGCATGATTTGATTTTAAATATTTCAAGGAAAATATTGGTTTAAGTTTGGTGGTTTCAAATTATATAATTATGCCCATGGAACATTATTTGATTGATTTTATGATTTGGAAAAAAATTATTTGTATATTATTATCGGTGGATTTATGCTAGAAATGTTAAAGAAAAATGTGGGAGGTTGAGTTCGAAAAATGGTATAATTCCGACGGTGAATTTTGAAAAAATTACGTATTTTTTTATAATAAAATTTGGTTATTTATTTTAGACGCACTCATACAGTACTGGTGTTCTGTACTGTATATGTGGATGAGCGCGCAAGTTATAATGTCTCCCCTGAGTTGCCATTGGACCGAGGGTAGGCAAGTTTTATATAGTGCACATAAGCCGCCCCCCTCCATGGCCGGGATGACAGTTTAAGTAGCGGCGCTGTCAGGACGCCAAAGCGACCGTATGCAAGTTTCTCTCTTTAACCTCCCGCCAGATAGTGCTCAGGACGCTGGGTATCATAGGGCATCACTGGTATATAGTGTGGTGCATCAAGTATTATTTTTCCGATATAAATTTCAAATCCTAAAGGTTTTAAATTCGCATTTAAATTAAATGTATTTAATTTGTTTTATCATTTATTTATAATTATTTAAATTATATTTTTCACATTATTTATTTTAGTTTATTAAATCAAATTTTATGAATTAATATTGAATTTATTTTTCTTTTATGTTATATTTCTTTAATACAGGTATTCTAAATTTATTTTAGTATATTTCATTACTTTTTATTTGTATTTGAATTATTTAAATTTTTATTAAATTAATTATTACTTGATTTGTGGGGCATAAAATATTGGAATTTGCGAAAATGTTTTAAAAGGAAAACCTTTCCAACAGGGTGGATGGTGAGGGTTGTGAGAGGAAATATTATTTTCAATTAATTATTTAATTGTTTGGTATTGATTAATTAAGTTTTTTTTTATTGTTATATTATTAATATTATAATTGTACAGTAGATAGGGTGTAACACCCCGTCCCGAATCGCACCGGAATCCGTGCACGTTGACCGAGGTTGACCGTTGACCGAAGGGGTCAAAGTTGACTTTTTGACTCGGTGGGAATTTCGAGTTGACCAGGGTACCGTGGCGAAGTGCATGACGCCCTGAGTTCGTAGACTAGTAGCATGTCGAAAACGGAGCTACGGTTTGAAAGTTATAGGCAAAACAAGTTGAAGTGTAAACTGTCTAAAAGGTGCCGGGAGTTGACTTTTTCTTGTGATGTAATTGTGAGTTGACTCTTGTAAATAATAATGTCTCTCAAACCCTTACAATTCTCTCAGTTGGAAAGGTTCCCCTTTTAAAACATTTTCACAAAACCCTTTATTCATATTTCCCGAAAACCAAGACATCAATTAAATACCAGAAGCGGTAACAATTATATTTTTAATTCCAATTCAGTTTCCAAACATTTTATTTTTAAAACACAGTTCTGAAAATCATTTGATGCACCCACTATATACCAGTGGCGCCAACAGTACCCAGCGTCCCAAGGTACCGCCAGACAGGAGGTTATAGAAAGAAACCGGCATACGGTCGCGTGGCGTCCCACTGCGCCGCTGCTAACCTGGTGTCCCGGCCAATGGGGGGTGGCCACCCTCTCCGATGGCATCCACAGGACACCCTCATAATATCACCTGCGCGCTACTCACACCCACCTGCGCGCTAATCATATCCGTGTGCACAATATCCATATCACATATACCATATCACATAATCAGAACACCAGTACGTGCACGGTGCATCTAAAAATCATAAAATCCACAATTTAAATTATAAAACAAATTTCACATTTTTCATAAACATAGCGGGCATAATCCATCCGCTTGAACCGGGAAATTCTCCACAATTTCCTTATAATTAATACCATAAATCCCATGATTTTCAAATCCACCAACTCCCAAATCCATCAATTCAAATATCCACATTTTTTTCCAAGCATAAATAATTCTCAAAATCTCATAATCAAATCTCATAATATTTCATGGGCATATTTTATAAAAATTGAAATCACCAACATAACCAAATATTTTCCTTGAAATATTTGAAATTCAAATCGTGCCCAATTTACCATTAAAACCACACCAATTTCAAAATCCTCAAAACCATAAAATAATTCCACACGGCATAAATTTGTAGAATTCGCATTTTCTTAAATCCAATAAATTCATAAATAATTCCAAAATAAATCCAATAAATATTTAGCACATAGGAATTTAAATTCCAAATATTTAAATCACACATAATATATTCACCAATTAAATTTCCCAAAATTAAATTGAAGGTGGGTCACTCACCTTGTGCACGTATCTCAATCAAGATCCTCCGCAGGATCGACTCCGCTACTTGCACGTGCACCTAAAACATCCACAGTACCAAAACCACAAATATTAATATTTTATTCGGGTAATCCCCAAATGGGTACCCGAGGAGCGAACACCAAACGATAACTAAAATTTACGAATTATATACCGAATCGAAGCTCGAGTGATGCTAATCACAGATCCGGTCTTAATTTCCGATGATCGTACCCGACGGGGTCGGAATTTTATCGGGAAGCTTTTCGGGTTTCGGCTTTGCAATTCTCCCAAACCGTCGCGAATTGGTGGAAACGGAAGTCGGATTTGGGTTCAGGAGGTCGAACACTGCGGACTGGAGCTGGCCGGAATTTTCGGGGTACTCGCCGGAACAGTGATTTCCGGCGGCCGCCACGTCACCGGCAACCGTCGCCGGAACAGTAATTTCCGATGGTGGCCGTTTGCTGTGAAATTTTGTAGATTTGTAGATCGTGAGGAGAGCAATCCAACGGGACCGACGGTGAGCAAAACGGAGGTCGGACGGCGGAGAAATCACCGTTTGAAGATTTTCGACCCCTCGCCGGAAAACGCTCCGATCCCGGCGCGTCGGTGGTCCGATGGCCGTGATTTTTGGTGGGTAGGCCGGACTTGAGGAGACGATGCTGGGTGTATGGCGCGTGTACTGTATATCGGCCGGAATAGTGCCGATTCGCGGTGGCCGGCGGTGGAGGGGAAAAATCGCCGCCAAACTTCGGACGTCCGATCCGGGCGCGTCCGGCGGCCGTTCGCCGTGAAATTTGGAGGTTTTGCCGGAAATGAGGTGGGCAAGCTTTCTGTCCGGCGCGTGTACAGTAACTCGGCCGGAACAGTGACAAAATCCGGTGGCCGGCGGTGGCTCTCTCTCTCTCTCTTTCTCTCTCCTCTCTCTCTTTCTCTCTCTTCTCTCTCTTTCTCTCTCTTCCCCGAGAGTTTTTCAAAATTAAAACCCTGCGTGACACTGTTCATGCCACGTGGACCAATCAGAAACTGACACGTGGCGTTTCACTGTTCACGACCCAAAAACATTAAAATAATACGGTATCCGGTAAACTTCAAACGTCCATAACTTTTTAACCGGATGTCCGATTTAAGCGTGCCGCTAGTCTATGAAGCTCTGTATACTGTATGGGACACTTATGTATTTGTATTGCACTGGATTACTGTATTTTTATTTTGGAGTGCTGAAATTTGTGGAACCAGTTCGTCGTACTGTGGGAGGAATAAGGGAACAATTATAGAAGTGTGTTTTCAGTGCAGGAAATTTTGTGGTAAGTCCATCCCTTAGGGGAGGTTCTGCCGGATCTTCCACAGAAGGGTCCGGTAGGGTTTCCCTGGGATCAGGGCTTGTCTAGGGTTCCGGTGGGGAACTTTGGACGGGTCCTGACATAGGGTCACTTACTGAGATGATTAGCATCTCATATTTTTAAATTTCGTTCCCCTAGGTACAAAGATTGGTAGACGTTCTTCCGGAACGAACTTGATCTTCGTCGCTGTCGTAATTCGAGAAGTTCTCCTTGTCTTCATTTATTTCTATTGTAAATTTTTTCTTTCATGCTTGTTGTATAACTTCTATACTTAATGGTACTTTATGAAGCTCTGTATACTGTCTTGGACATTTATTTATTAATTATGCACTGATTTCCTATTATTAATTTGAAGTGCTGCAAATTTATGGAATTAAATTGTAGTAATGTGGGAGGGATAAGGTGGTGTATATAGAAGTGTGTTTTTAGTGTGGGAAAATTTTGGTAAGTCCAACCCTTAGGGGAGGTTCTACTGGATTTTTCATTGGAGGATCCGGTAGGGTTTGTCTAGGGTTCTGATGAGGAATTTTGGACGGGTCCTAACACATAGACTAGCGGTACGTCCAATTTGAACATGTGGTTTGAAAGTTATGGACTTGTAGAGTTTTTTAAATACAATATTATTTTAATATTATTTTTAAATCTGTGAACAGTATGCCACGTGTGACTTAATAAAGAGTGCCATGTGTCACAATGGTGAGATGCCACATGTCAACCATGGTTAAATACTATAATATTTTATTATTATTCTATACAATAATATTATTTTAATATTATTTAATTATTTTCTTTTATTTTCTTTTCCTTTCTTTTTCTTTTCTTTTCTTTTCTTTTTTTCCTTCCCCCACGTGGGAAAAACACCCCCAGCCCCCTGAACCTTTCTTCTTCTTCTTTCTTTTCCTTTCCTTTTTCCTCCTCTCGGATCCTTGCCATTTCTCAAATTCCGGTCACCGGACGCCCACACACACCGGCCAGGGAAGGAGCCCATTCCCCGGCGACGCCAACCTCCAAATTTTCCGGCCAAACGCCGCCGGACACTCCCAGATCGGCTCAGTGAAGTCGGCGGCGGTGGGTTTAAGTTTTCCGGTGATTCTCATCGTTTCCGGCCAACCCAGTCCAATCTTCCACCATTTTCCCCCTATTTTGGGTCTTCTGAGTTCAAATATGGTCTCCAATTGTTTAAATTCGAAGTGGTTCATGAGTTATAAGGAGGTGAAATTCGGCCGGTACTTCCTGAGCAAATTCCGACCACGACCGGCGGAATTGGGGTCAACGGAGGCCGGTAATGTGATCCTCATTCCATAAGCTTTGTTTCGGAATATTACTCATAAATTTTGGTTAACCTTTGTGTTAAACCTCCCGGGTACCGAGTATTATTTATCCGAATAAAATATTAATTTATTTGAGTTGTGCAATATTGTTGTTCTAGGAGCACGTGTGCGTCATGGAATTGATCCCATGGAGGATCTTGGGTTAATTGCGTGCTCGAGGTGAGTAACCCACCTTCAAATTAATTTCGGGTGTTAAATTATATTTATTTTGTGATAATTAAATATTTGGATTTAATAATTATGTGTTAAATATTTAGCAAAATTATATTTTAAATTTTGATGCCCATATTTGAATAAATTGAAATATATGATTTTTGATAAATTATGGAAATCTAGATTTTATGACAATTTGATATTTAAAGGAATTGTAAAAGTAATATTATTTGATTTATTACGGAATTTATTTGTGAATTTATTTTGATTAATAAAAAATGCATTTATATAAATTTATGCATTGTGGAAATTATTTTATGGTATTGAGGATTTGTGGAATTAAATTATATATGAAATTCATGTGGTTTTAATATTATTTTTGGTATGATTTGATTTTAAAGATTTCAAGAAAAATATTTATTTAAGTTATGGCACCCTCAAAATATATATTTATGCACTTGAAATATTATCTAGTTGATTTTATGATATGAGAAAAATTATGTTAATGGATTGACCTTATGCCATTGAAAAATTTGTATATTCAAATTGATGGATTTGAACTTGATGGATTTTAAAGTGATGGATTTATGATGAGGATTAAAGAAAAATGTGGGAATGTGAGTTTGAGAAATGGTATAATTCCCACGGTGAATTTTGGAAAAAAATTTGTATTTTAATAATAAATATGATTATTTATTTTAGATGTACTCATACAGTACTGGTGTTCTGTACTGTATATGTGGATGAGCGCGCAAGTTATAATGTCTCCCGTGAGTTGCCATCGGACGGAGGGCAGGCAAGTTTTATATAGTGCACATAAGCCTCCCCCTCCATGGCCGGGTTGACGGTTTAAGTAGCAGCGCTGTCGGGACACCGAAGCGACCGTATGCAAGTTTCTCTCTTTAACTTCCCGCCAGATGGTGCTCGGGACAATGGGTATCATAGGGCATCACTGATATATAGTGTGGTGCATCAAGTATTATTTTTCAGATATAAATTTTAAATCCTAAAGTTTTAAAGCAGCATTTAAATTAAATATATTTAATTTGTTTTATCACCTATTTCCAAGTAGTATTTTCTAAAATGTATTTATTCATATTTTATGTCACTTATTTTAAATTAATGTTTTTAAAATGCATCTTGCCATAAAAATATTATATAGGTTGGTTGAATATTTCAAAATGAATATTATAGTATTTTTCTACCATTTATTTTACATGATTGTTTGTAATTATTTAAATTATATTTTTGATAGTGTTTATTTTGATTTATTAAATCAAATTTTATGAATTATATATTGAATTTTTCCTTTATGTTGTATTTCTTTCATGCAAGTATTCTAAATTTATTTTATTATATTTCATTACATTTTATTCGTATTTGGATTATTTAATCATTTATTAAATTAAGTATTTCTCGATTTTTGGGGCATAAAAGATTGGGTTTTGCGAAAATGTTTTAAAAGGGAAACCTTTCCAATGAAGTGAATGGTGAGGGTTTTGAGAGAAAATATTATTTTCAATTAATTATTATTTATTTACTTATTTATTCTTAATTAATCAAATGTGCTATAATTATCGTTACTATTATAATTGTACAGTAGATAGTGTCACTCATTGAGATGATTAGTATCTAATATTTCTAAATTCTGTTCCCCTAGGTATAAGGATTGGGAGACGTTGACCGAGAGTCCATCTTGTATTGCTTTTTTCTCCCTTTTTCCTCTCCATCTTGTATTGCTTCTTTATCTGACATTGTATTAATTTCATAGTTATTTGTATAATGCTCTGTATACTGTACTGGACACATTTTATTAAATACTGCATTAATTCCCTATTATTATTTGGAATGTTGTAAATTTGTGGAAAAAAATTGTAGTAAGATGGGAGGAATAAGGTGGTGTCTATAGAAGTGTGTTTTCAGTGCAGGAAATTTGTGATAAGTCCAACCCTTAGGGGAGGTTCTGCCGGATTTTCCATTGGAAGGTCCGGTAAGGTTTCCTGGAATCAGGGCTTGTTTAGGGTTCCGGTGAGGAATTTTGGACGGGTCCTGACATGTGTTGTGGATTACCATATATAGCATGTTATACAATGTTATGCGAGAGAGATTCCTTTAGATTCGTCTGCTAAAAGCTATGTTCTGAATTTCTGATTTTGCTCCAAAAAGTATTATACTTTAGCTTTCAAAGCTTCTCTCTTTTGAGTAATCTCTATGGATTTGTTGCTTACTTTTCTTTTTCTTTTTCATGAGCTTCTTTTGATTATAATAGATTAATGTTTTCGTTTTCTTAAAGCAACCAACGAATTTGTTGAAGATGTTAGAGAGTTTGTAAGTGATATTCCTGTTTTGCATTTCCATTTATGAAATTCCTTTCAAAAGTGAAAAGAGAATTCAAATAAAGGATTTGGAAATCCTCTCCTCTGTTAAAGAAAACATGAGCAGGGGAAGGAAAAACCAAGAATTTTTGTTTGACTAAGAGGAAATCCTCTCCTCTGTTAAATATGTCAAATTTTTAGTTTAGGTGGCAAAGTGTATTTTACCCTATAAAGAAAAAAACAAAAAAAAAAAATCTTTGCTATATATTTAAAATTCTATCCACCTGTTATATTATGATACCCAATCTTCCCTTTATCTTCAAAATTATAGTACGTACACACCCATTTGTCTCTTTATCTTATTTCTTTTGGTGCCTTCCACTACTATTCATTACCTCTTTATCTCTCTTCAATATCATAGATATAATTACAAAACTCAAGATGCATTTTGACATCTAATGGTTGGGAAATTTGGCTCTCACTACTAGAATCATATTGATAACTAATGCAATAAATACGTCGTACAAAATAAACAACGACGTATCACACGGCATCGCCTAACGTCCTGTCGCTAAATCCATAAGACAACAAGCGATGCAGTATGAGAGTCGCCTATCTTTTAGTTTTTAGCGATGCATATTGACTTTTAGTGACACATTCTATCAATCCACTTATATGTAACACCCCGTCTCGAAGTACACCGAAAATTTCTCAAATTTGACCAAGGTTGACCGGGTTTGACCGTTATTGACCGAAAATGGGTTAAATGTTGACTTTTTGCTCCTGATGAAATTTCACATTGATCGAGGTACCATTAAAAATTACACATTGTCACGAGTTCATAGACTAGTAGCATGTTGAAAACAGAGCTAAGGTTTGAAAGTTGTGAGCAAAACAAGTTGAGGTCCAAACTGTCCAAGGGGTGCCGGAGTTGACTTTTTGTTCATGCAAAGTTGAGCTTTGACTCATGCATGGTTATGAAGTACTCGTCGATACGAGTCCGTAGACTAGTGGCTCGTCCGATTTAGACATGTGGTTTGAAAGTTATGGACCTGTAGAGTTTTTCAAATACAATATTATTTTAATGTTATTTTTAAATATGTGAACAGTGTGCCACGTGTGACTTAATAAAAGGTGCCATGTGTCACAATGGTGAGATGCCACATGTCAACTATGGTTAAATACCATATTATTTTATACAATAATATTATTTTATTTTATTTCCTTTTTATTTCTTTTTCCTTTTTCCTTTTTCTTTTTTTTCTTTTTTTTTTTCCTTCCCCCACGTGGGGAAAAAGGGACCCAGCCCCCGATCCTTCTTCTTCCTCTCCTTCTTCTTTTTTCCCCCCGGACGGGTCCAACTTCCTCCTCCTTCATCTCCGGCCGATTGACAACTGTGCGGACGGCAGCAGGCCACACGCACTGGACAGACCGGCGACCCACAATGGCACGATCTCAGTCACTCAATTTCCGGCCGGTGGAGTGGCTAACGCGCCAGGATCGGCGCATAACTCAGGCAGCCGGCTTCCTCCCCGTTGGCTGGTTTTCTGGCGGCTATCAGCCGTGCAACCAGTCCCTTCCTGTAACACCCCGTCCCAAACTACATTGGAATTCTTGCACGTTGACCGAGGTTGACCATTGACCGAGTGGGTCAAAAGTTGATTTTTTGTTCCAGTTGAAATTTCTAGTTGACCGTGGTACCGTAACAAAGTACATGATGCCCCGAGTTCGTAGACTAGTAGCACATCAAAAACGGAGCTACAGTTTGAAAGTTATGGGCAAAACAAGTCAAGATTCAAACTATCCAAAAGGTGCCGGGAGTTGACTTTTTATGGTTGTAGAATTTTGTTTTGACTTTTGTATGATTGTAAAATACTCATTGATACGAGTTCATAGACTAGCGGCACGCTTAAATTGGACATCTGGTTAAAAAGTTATGGACATGTGAAGTTTTCCGAATAACGTAATATTTTAATATATCTGGCTTAAGTGAACAGTGACACCACATGTCGACATCTTAGAGGTCCACGTGGGTGAACAGTGCCACCCATGGTGGCCTTAAATCGGTATGAAAAGAGGGGAAAGGAGAGAGAAAGAGAGAGAGGAGAGAGAGAACCACCGGCCGCTGGAGTTGCAAACTTTTCCGACCGAATCTTGCCACACGCGCCGGCCAGGCAGGAGCGCCTCTCCATTTTCGGCTAACCCCCAAAATTTCACGGCCAACCGACCGGCGACGCGCTCGAATCGAGGCTTTTTCCGGTGGCATCGTCACCATCTTCAAACCCAAATTTCTCCTAATTCCAGACACCGTTTGCCTCACTGCCGGTCCCATTGGAACACCCACCTCGAGATTTACCTTTCCACCAAAAATCACGGCCAGTGGCCACCGGACGCGCTGCCGACGGTGACAGGTTCCGGTGAAAATGGTGGGTCGCCGGGAAAATTCACTTTTCGGCGAGTTTCCAGCTGCACCGCCCCTCCTTTTCCACTAATTCCGACCCTCTGAATCCAAATCCGGTGTCTTTTTCCTCCAATTTGTGACGGTTTGAGAGAATCGAATAGTTGAATCCCGAAAGCTTTCTAGCGAGATTCCGGCCACCTCGGGTCCGATCTCCGGGAAGTAAGACCGGATTCGTAATCCTCGTCACTCAAGCTTCGATTCGGTATATTACTCATCAATTTTGGTTGTCGTTTGTGTTCGCTCCCCGTGTACCCATTTGGGAGTTACCCAATTAAAATATTAAAATAATTGGTTTTGTGTATTGTGGATATTTTAGGTGCACGTGTGGGTAGTGGAATTGATCCTGCGGAGGATCTTGATTGATACATGTGCTTAAGGCGAGTGACCCACCTTTAAAACTATTTTGGGGTGATCAATTATATTTATTTTGTGTTAATTTGATATCTAGAATTATGCTCATGTGGTGGAATTTAAAGTTAATTTTGGAAAAAAAATATTATTTTATATATATATATACCCATTGATGCTAAACGGAAGTTTGGGTTATGAAGAAATTCCCGATTATTATTATTGTGATTTAATTGTATTTATTACGCATGAGCAAGATGTTTTCATTAATTAATTGTATTTGGATTTTAATATTATTTTTGGGCATGATTTGATTTTTAAATATTTTAAGGAAAATATTGGTTTAAATTGGTGGTTTCAAATTTTATAATTATGCCCGTGGAACATTATTTGATGGACTTTGTGATACGAGAAAAATTATTTGTATATTGTTATCGGTGGATTTGTACTGGAACTGTTAAAGAAAAATGTGGGAGGTTGAGTTCGAAAAATGGTATAATTCCCACGGTGGATTTTGGAAAAGTTTGCGTATCTTTTTATAATAAAATTTGGTTATTTATTTTAGACGCACTCATACAGTACTACTGTTCTGTATTGTATATGTGGATGAGCGCTCAAGTTATAATGTCTCCCGTGAATTGCTATTGGACCGAGGGCAGGCAAGTTTTATATAGTGCGCATAAGCCGTCCCCCTCCATGGCCGGGATGACGGTTTAAGCAGCAGCGCTGTCGGGATGCCGAAGCGACCGTATGCAAGTTTTTCTCTTTAACCCCCCCGCCAGACGGTGCTCGGGACGCTGGGTATCGGAGGGCATCACTGGTATATAGTGTGGTGCGTCAAGTATAAATTTTCAGATAGAAATTTCAAACCCTTAAGGTTTTCAAATCGTATTTAAATTAAATGCATTTAATTTGTTTTATCATCTATTTATAATTATTTAAATTATATTTTCGATGCTGTTTATCCTAATTTATTTAATTCAAATTTTATGATTTATATATTTAGTTCTTCTTTTATGTTATATTTATTTAATGCAAGTGTTCTAAATTTATTTATTATATTTTATTTCATTTTATTTATATTTGGATTATTTAATTATTATTTATTAAATTAACGATTCCTTGATTTTGGGCATACAAATAACGGGTTTTGTGGAAATGTTTTAAAAGGGAAACCTTTCCAACGGAGTGAATAGTGAAGGTTTTGAGAGAAAATATTATTTTCAAAGAATTAGTATTTATTTATTTATTTAATTGTTTGGTATTGATTAATTAAATTCCTTTTATTGTTATATTATTAATATTAAAAGTGTACAATAGATAGGGTCACTCACTGAGATGATTAGCATCTCATATTTTTAAATTCCGTTCCCCTAGGTGCAAAGAGTGGTAGACATTCTCCCGGAGCGAACCTAATCTCTGTCGCTGTCATAATTCAAGAAGTTATCTTTGTCTCATTTATTTCAATTGTAATATTTCTTTCATCCTTATTGTATAAATTTTGTACTTAATAGTACTTTATGAAGCTCTGTATACTGTCTTGGACATTTATGTATTAATTATGCACTGATTTCTATTATTTATTTGAAGTGCTGCAAATATGTGGAATTAAATTGTAGTATTGTGGGAGGAATAAGGGGATATGTATAGAAGTGTGTTTTCAGTGCAGAAAATTTGTGGTAAGTCCAACCCTTAGGGGAGGTTCTGCCGGATTTTCCATTGGAGGGTCCGGTAAGGTTTCCTTGGGATCAGGGCTTGTCTAGGATTCTGGTGAGGAATTTTGGACGTGTCCTGACAGTTGTATCGGCCACTGGCCGTGATTTTTGGTGGAAAGGTAGATCTCGAGGTGGGTGTTCCAATGGGACCGGCGGTGAGGCAAACGGTGGCCAAAATTTGGAGAAATCTGGGTTTGAAGGTGGCGGCATCACCACCGGAAAAAGCCTCGATCCGGGGGCGTCGTCAGTCGGTTGGCCATGAAATTTTGAGGGTTGGCCGGAAATGGAGAGGCGCTCCTGCCTGGCCGGCGCTTGTGGCAAGATTCGGCCGGAAAAGTTTGCAACTCCGGCGGCCGGTGGTTCTCTCTCTCTCTCTCTCTTTCTCTCTCTCTCTCTCTCTCTCCTCTCTCTTTTTCTTTCTCCTCCCCCCTCTTTTCACATCGGTTTAAGGCCACCGTGGGTGGCACTGTTCACCCATGTGGACCTCTAAGATGTCGACACGTGGCATCACTGTTCACTCAAGCCAGATATATTAAAATATTATGGTATTCGAAAAACTTCACATGTCCATAACTTTTTAACCAGATGTCCAATTTAAGCGTATCACTAGTCTATTAACTCGTATCAACGAGTATTTTACAGCCATACAAAAGTCAAAACAAAATTCTACAATCATAAAAAGTCAACTCCCGGTACCTTTTGGATAGTTTGAATCTCAACTTGTTTTGTCCATAACTTTCAAACCGTAGTTCCGTTTTTGACATGCTACCAGTCTATGATCTCGGGACATCATGTACTTCGCTACGGTACCACGATCAACTAGAAATTTCAACTGGAACAAAAAGTCAACTTTTGACCCACTCGGTCAACGGTCAACCTCGGTCAACGTGCAAGAATTCCGATGTAGTTTGGGACGGGGTGTTACACTTCCCACCAATTTAAACCCGTTGAGTTTGTTTCCAAGCTCCAATTGGCTCAAACCTCGCTCGTTTGTGGGATATTGTGGAGTTCAAAACCGACCGTGACTCCCCGATGGGATTCCGGCCATCTCCGGCGGCGATGGGGCAAATTGGAGGTATATTCTTGATGTCCTCGTTATAAGCTTCGATTTGGTACCTTATTTGTGTATTGTGATTGAGTATTTTGAAAGATGCCATTTTTGGATAAAATAATATTATTTTAATGTGGTAATCTGAAAATGTATGTGTGATGTTTAAATAATTGTTATTTATATTTATGATATCCAATTGTGTTGAATTGCATAAATATGGGTTGAATTAATGTTTCTTAAATTTGAAAAGCTGTAGATTTTAAACTGCTGTTAAATTATTATTAACTTTACTGGGAGGTTACTGTGAAGTTATAACAGCTAATAAAATGTATCTTTATATGCTTAATTATTTGTGGAATTGTATGTGGTTCTATTGACATTTAGTATGAATTAATTTGAAAGTTTGCGAAATTCATTATATTGAATTATCGTGGAAGAGACTAATTTTATGAAATTATGATTTAAATTTTATTATGTTTATTGATGCTAAATGGAAATTTGGTTTATTAAAGAATTCTTGATTTTTATTATTGTGATTTAATTGTATTCATTACGTATGAGTAAGGTGTTTTCATTTAATTAAGTGTATTTTGATTTTAATATTATTTTTGGGCATGATTTGGTTTTAAATATTTCGAGGAAAATATTAGTTAAGTTTGGTGGTTTCAAATTATATAATTATGCCCTTGGAATATTATTTAATTGATTTTATGATTTGGGAAAAAATTATTTGTATATTATTATTGGTGGATTTATGCTGGTGTTATTTAAGAAAAATGTGGGATGGTGAAATCGAAAAATGGTATAATTCCCACAGTGAATTTCGGAAAAATTGCGTATTTTAATAATAAATATGGTTATTTATTTTAGATGCACCCATACACGTACCGGTGTTCTGTACTGTATATGTGATTATAATAAGCGCGCAAATTGTAATGTCTCCCGTGAGTTGCCATCGGACCGAGGGCATACAAGTTTGATGTTGGCCATAAGCCGCCTCCCTCCATGGCCGGGATGACGGTTTAAGCAGCGGCGCTATCGGGACACCGAAGCGACCATATGCAAGTTTCTCTCTTTAACCTCCAGTCAGTCGGTGCTCGGGACGCTGGGTACCTTTGGACACCACTGGTATATAGTATGGTGCATCAAGTATTTTTTTAATGTTTGTACATATATTTGTATGTTATATTGTTTGATATTATACTGCATATACCGCACCATACGGAGACGACGAACCAATGTGGTCCATGTAGAGCTAGCCCCATATTCATGTTGCCTACGAGTCCAGGGGATCGGATGGCCAATATAGGCAACCATCTTGGTTTGTATTGGTAGCAAAGTGTCGGCGACAGCTGGAATCATGGATCACGTAGCATGTCAAAAGGTATCGTACGTATCTCCATTACGAGCGTGCATATTTCATTTTATGCTATGGATTTTAGGATATGATTTTCTGTATTTATGTTATGTTATCTATTTGTGATTTAATTTCTTACTAATATTCTTAATCAATATTATTATATTCTTATTACTATTAATTGTATTTAACTATTTGTTTAATCATTATTGTCACTGTTATTGTAACAGCCCAGACCACCCGCATCAGGATATTGTCCTCTTTGGCCCAGGGTTCACACCCTCTCTCCCCCCTGGCCTCAAGGTTTTGCTCACAAAACGCGTCCTAATGGTTAGGGGTCCCACCCCTACACCTGCCAGTCCCACTGGCCCGGGCCTCCCAGGCCCAATCAAGATATTGTCCGCTTTGGGGTATTCCAGGCCGTAGCCCCCCTCACGGTTTTACTTTCGCAGCGGAAGCTGGAAACGCGTCTCGTGGACCAATTTGACTATCCTTAATTAGTGGGCATGAGAAGGAAAGTTGCACAAGAGGGAAGTTAAAGTCACTATTAGGCGAATGTAGTGGCAGATGCTTTGAGTAGGAAGGCTACTGGATCCCTTGCTCACATCCAAGTCATCCAACTACCTCTCATGGTGGAGTTGAAGAAGATGGGGGTGTTAATGCATATGCACCCTTCAGGAGTTCTTATGGCTAGCTTCCAGGTACGACCGGTGTTGGTGGATCGTATAGTAGAGACCCAAATGGAAGATCCTAAGTTGAGGACAATTAAGGGCAAGGTACAAGAAGGTCTTGATCCGGAATTTTCCATAAGGAGGGATGGAGCCCTCGTGTATAAAGGACGACTTTGCGTTCCGGATATTTCCAGGACAGAGTTCCCAGGGGAGTCAGCCAGTAGAAGTTTCTTCGGGATCAGTCCAGCCGTCTGCAGGATCGAGTCGAGGTAGAGGAAGGAGACCCCAACAGACAAGTCAAGGTCGGGTGTTTGCTATGACGCAGCAGGGAGCCAGGACTACGCCCGACGATTTCACAGATCAAGTGATGGAAGCAGACCTGATCCTGTTGGATCTATCCGGACTTGAAGTAGTGTTGGGCATGGATTAGTTGGCAAGGAACTACTTAGTCGAGGAAGCGACATGGGAGCCCGAAGCGCAGGTGCGTGATCAGAACCCTTGTTTGTTCCAGTGACGCGTGGAAATTTCGAGGACGAAATTTTTGTAAGGGGGGAAGGCTGTAACACCCCGTCCCAAATCGCACCGGAATCCGTGCACGTTGATCGAGGTTGACCGTTGACCGTTGACCGAAGAGGGTCAAAAGTTGACTTTTAGACTCGGTGGGAATTTCAAGATGACTAGGGCACCGTGGCGAAGTGCACGATGCCACGAGTTCGTAGACTGGTAGCACGTCGAAAACGGAGCTACGGTTTGAAAGTTATGGACGAAACAAGTTGCGGTCCAAACTGTCCAAGGGGTGCCGGAGTTGACTTTTTTTTTATGGGGAATTGAGCTTTGACTCATGCATGGTTGTGAAGTGCTCGTCGATACGAGTTCACAGACTAGCGGCACGCTCAAAACGGACATCCGGTTAAAAAGTTATGGACGTTTGAAGTTTACCGGATACCGTATTATTTTAATATTTTTTTTGGGTCGGTGAACAGTGAAACGCCACGTGTCAGTTTCTGATTGGTCCACGTGGCATGAACAGTGTCACGCAGGGTTTTAATTTTGAAAAACTCTCGGGGAAGAGAGAGAAAGAGAGAGAAGAGAGAGAAAGAGAGAGAGGAGAGAGAAAGAGAGAGAGAGGACCCGCCGGCCGCCGGCCATTTTCACGTTTTTCCGGCCTAGTTACTGTACACGCGCCGGCCAGCCAGATTGCCCACCTCATTTCCGGCAAAACCTCCAAATTTCACGGCGAACGGCCGCCGGACGCGCCCGGATCGGACGTCCGAAGTTTGGCGGCGATTTTTCCCCTCCACCGCCGGCCACCGCGAATCGGCACTATTCCGGCCGATGTACAGTACACGCGCCATACACCCAGCATCCTCTCCTCAAGTCCGGCCTACCCACCAAAAATCACGGCCATCGGACCACCGACGCGCCGGGATCGGAGCGTTTTCCGGCGAGGGGTCGAAAATCTTCAAACGGTGATTTCTCCGCCGTCCGACCTCCGTTTTGCTCACCGTCGGTCCCGTTGGATTGCTCTCCTCACGATCTACAAATCTGCAAAATTTCACAGCAAACGGCCACCGTCGGAAATTACTGTTCCGGCGACGGTTGCCGGTGACGTGGCGGCCGCCGGAAATCACTGTTCCGGCGAGTACCCCGAAAATTCCGGCCAGCTCCAGTCCGCAGTGTTCGACCTCCTGAACCCAAATCCGACTTCCGTTTCCACCAATTCGCGACGGTTTGGGAGAATTGCGGAGCCGAAACCCGAAAAGCTTCCCGATAAAATTCCGACCCCGTCGGGTACGATCATCGGAAATTAAGACCGGATCTGTGATTAGCATCACTCGAGCTTCGATTCGGTATATAATTCGTAAATTTTAGTTATCGTTTGGTGTTCGCTCCCCGGGTACCCATTTAGGGATTACCCGAATAAAATATTAATATTTGTGGTTTTGGTACTGTGGATGTTTTAGGTGCACGTGCAAGTAGCGGAGTCAATCCTACGGAGGATCTTGATTGAGATACGTGCACAAGGTGAGTGACCCACCTTCAAATTAATTTTGGGAATTTAATTGGTGAATATATAATGTGTGATTTAAATATTTGGAATTTAATTTCTATGTGCCAAATATTTATTTGAATTATTGTGGAATTATTTGTGAATTTATCGGATTTAAGAAAATGTGTATTTCATCAATTTATGCCATGTGGAATTATTTTATGGTTTTGAGGATTTTGAAATTGGTGTGGTTTTAATGGTAAATTGGGCACGATTCGATTTTCAAATATTTCAAGGAAAATATTTGGTTATGTTGGTGATTTCAATTTTTATGAAATATGCCCATAAAATATTATGGGATTTGATTATGATATTTCGAGAAATTATTTATGCTTGGAAAAAATGTGGATATTTGAATTGATGGATTTGGGAGTTGGTGGATTTGAAAATCATGGAATTTATGGCATTGATTACAAAGAAATTGTGGGAAAATTCCCGGTTCAAGCGGATGGATTATGCCCGCTATGCTTATGAAAAATGTGAAATTTGTTTTATAATTTAAATTGTGGATTTTATGATTTTTAGATGCACCGTGCACGTACTGGTGTTCTGATTATGTGATATGGTATATGTGATATGGTTAGTGTGCACACGGTTGTGATTAGCGCGCAGGTGGGTGTGATTAGCGCGCAGGTGATGTGATTAGCGCGCAGGTGGGTGTGAGTAGCGCGCGGTTGATATTATGAGGGTGTCCTGTGGATGCCATCGGAGAGGGCGGCCACCCCCCTTTGGCCGGGACACCAGGTTAGCAGCGGCGCTGTGGGACGCCACGCGACCGTATGCCGGTTTCTTTCTATAACCTCCTGTCTGGCGGTACCTTGGGACGCTGGGTACTGTTGGCGCCACTGGTATATAGTGGGTGCATCAAATGATTTTCAGAACTGTGTTTTAAAAATAAAATGTTTGGAAACTGAATTGGAATTAAAAATATAATTGTTACCGCTTCTGGTATTTAATTGATGTCTTGGTTTTCGGGGCATATGGATAAAGGGTTTTTGTGAAATTGTTTTAAAAGGGGAACCTTTCCAACTGAGTGAATTGTAAGGGTTTTGAGAGAAAATATTATTTCCAAATAATTATTATTTATACTTATTACTGTGATAATATATGGTATAGTAGTAGGGTCGCTCACTGAGATGATTAGCATCTCACACTCTTAAATTCCGTTCCTCTAGGTACCAGGTTGTCGGTGTTCACTCGGAGCGGACTTGATCTTCCTCGCTGTTTTAGTTCGGCAGTACCCTGTTATTCTTTTATTGCAGTTGTAATATTTCTTTCACTCTTGTTGTATTTATTTTGCACTGGATTACTGTATTTATTTTTTTTAAGTACTGCAATTTGTGGAACCAATTTGTAGTTTGTGGGAGGAATAAGGGGATATTTTTGAAGTGTGTTTTCAGTGCAGGTAAATTTGTGGTAAGTAAATCCCTTAGGGGAGGTGCTGCCGGATTTTCCGTTGGAAGGTTCGGTGGTATTTCCCTGGGATCAGGGCTGTCTAGGGTTCCGGGGAAGGAATTCTGGACGGGTCCTGACAGTTATCGAGATTGTTATTGTTATTTATAATGATTATTTTTATTGTAATTCTAGTTTCTATTATTATCATTATTATAATTATAGTTGTTATTATTGATTTTTATTTTTATTAACATTATTATGAGATCTTTAATTTTAATTTGTTATTGTTTTATTATTATTACTACCATATGGTACCTTCGGATAAGTATCACAGTCTACGGGCAAGAAAGATAGCCATCGGGCAAGTATAATAGTCCTCGGACAAGTGGTAGCCTCTGGGTATGTGAGATAGCCCTCAGGCAAGTTACGTTAATACATGTGTGAGAATATAATAGCCCTCAGGCAAGTTACATCAATACCATCATCATTAAAACGTTTGGTATAGTTTTTTGATTGTTAATGTGATGTTGTTTACCTTTCTTTCTATGTTATGCATTGTCATATTTATAAATGATATTTAAAATGTATTTGACATGTGTAGCACTAAGTGGGTGATGTGGGCGGACGAGAATCTATGATGGTATATCTTAATTGGTTATTTACTAAATTAATTCCATTATATGCTTTTTGTATAATTTGTTATTGAAGTGCTGCCAGTTGTGGAACTTAAATTGTAGTAATGTGGGGAAATAAGATGGTGTATATAGAAGTGTATTTTCAGTATAGGAAAAATTGTGGTAAGTTCAACCCTTAGGGGAGGTTCTGTGTCAGGACCCGTCCAGAATTCCTCCTCCGGAACCCTAGACAGCCCTGATCCCAGGGAAATACCACCGAACCTTCCAACGGAAAATCCGGCAGCACCTCCCCTAAGGGATTTACTTACCACAAATTTACCTGCACTGAAAACACACTTCAAAAATATCCCCTTATTCCTCCCACAAACTACAAATTGGTTCCACAAATTGCAGTACTTAAAAAAATAAATACAGTAATCCAGTGCAAAATAAATACAACAAGAGTGAAAGAAATATTACAACTGCAATAAAAGAATAACAGGGTACTGCCGAACTAAAACAGCGAGGAAGATCAAGTCCGCTCCGAGTGAACACCGACAACCTGGTACCTAGAGGAACGGAATTTAAGAGTGTGAGATGCTAATCATCTCAGTGAGCGACCCTACTACTATACCATATATTATCACAGTAATAAGTATAAATAATAATTATTTGGAAATAATATTTTCTCTCAAAACCCTTACAATTCTCTCAGTTGGAAAGGTTCCCCTTTTAAAACAATTTCACAAAACCCTTTATCCATATTCCCCGAAACCAAGACATCAATTAAATACCAGAAGCGGTAACAATTATATCTTTAATTCCAATTCAGTTTCCAAACATTTTATTTTTAAAACACAGTTCTGAAAATCATTTGATGCACCCACTATATACCAGTGGCGCCAACAGTACCCAGCGTCCCAAGGTACCGCCAGACAGGAGGTTATAGAAAGAAACCGGCATACGGTCGCGTGGCGTCCCACTGCGCCGCTGCTAACCTGGTGTCCCGGCCAAAGGGGGGTGGCCGCCCTCTCCGATGGCATCCACAGGACACCCTCATAATATCAACCGCGCGCTACTCACACCCACCTGCGCGCTAATCACATCACCTGCGCGCTAATCACACCCACCTGCGCGCTAATCACAACCGTGTGCACACTAACCATATCACATATACCATATCACATAATCAGAACACCAGTACGTGCACGGTGCATCTAAAAATCATAAAATCCACAATTTAAATTATAAAACAAATTTCACATTTTTCATAAACATAGCGGGCATAATCCATCCGCTTGAACCGGGAAATTCTCCACAATTTCCTTATAATTAATACCATAAATCCCATGATTTTCAAATCCACCAACTCCCAAATCCATCAATTCAAATATCCACATTTTTTCCAAGCATAAATAATTTCTCGAAATATCATAATCAAATCCCATAATATTTTATGGGCATATTTCATAAAAATTGAAATCACCAACATAACCAAATATTTTCCTTGAAATATTTGAAAATCGAATCGTGCCCAATTTACCATTAAAACCACACCAATTTCAAAATCCTCAAAACCATAAAATAATTCCACATGGCATAAATTGGTGAAATACACATTTTCTTAAATCCGATAAATTCACAAATAATTCCACAATAATTCAAATAAATATTTGGCACATAGAAATTAACTTCCAAATATTTAAATCACACATTATATATTCACCAATTAAATTCCCAAAATTAATTTGAAGGTGGGTCACTCACCTGGAGCACGCAATTAACCCATGATCCACTACGGGATCAATTCTACGACTCACCGGTGCTCCTAGAACAAAATTCACAGACAGTCAAATAAATTAATATTTTATTCGGGTAAATAATATCCGGTACCCGAGGGGTCAAAACACAAACGATAACTAAAATTTACGAATTATATACCGAATCGAAGCTCGAGTGATGCTAATCACAGATCCGGTCTTAATTTTCGATGATCGTACCCGACGGGGTTTGAATTTTATCGGGAAGCTTTTCGGGTTTCGGCTCCGCAATTCTCCCAAACCGTCGCGAATTGGTGGAAACGGAAGTCGGATTTGGGTTCAGGAGGTCGAACACTGCGGACTGGAGCTGGCCGGAATTTTCGGGTACTCGCCGGAACAGTAATTTCCGGTAGGCCGCCACGTCACCGGCAACCGTCGCCGGAACAGTATTTTCCGGCGGTGGCCGTTTGTTGTGAAATTTTTCAGATTTGTAGATCGTGAGGAGAGCAATCCAACGGGACTGACGGTGAGCAAAACGGAGGTCGGACGGCGGAGAAATCACCGTTTGAAGATTTTCGACCCCTCGCCGGAAAACGCTCCGATCCCGGCGCGTCGGTGGTCCGATGGCCGTGATTTTTGGTGGGTAGGCCGGACTTGAGGAGAGGATGCTGGGTGTATGGCGCGTGTACTGTTTATCGGCTGGAATAGTGCCGATTCGCGGTGGCCGGCGGTGGAGGGGGAAAAATCGCCGCCAAACTTCGGACGTCCGATCCGGGCGCGTCCGGCGGCCGTTCGCCGTGAAATTTGGAGGTTTTGCCGGAAATGAGGTGGGCAAGCTTTCTGTCCGGCGCGTGTACAGTAACTCGGCCGGAACAGTGGCAAAATCCGGTGGCCGGCGGTGGCTCTCTCTCTCTCTCTTTCTCTCTCCTCTCTCTTTTTCTCTCTCTTCTCTCTCTTTCTCTCTCTTCCCCGAGAGTTTTTCAAAATTAAAACCCTGCGTGACACTGTTCATGCCACGTGGACCAATCAGAAACTGACACGTGGCATTTCACTGTTCACGACCCAAAAACATTAAAATAATACGGTATCCGGTAAACTTCAAACGTCCATAACTTTTTAACCACATGTCCGATTTAAGCGTGCCGCTAGTCTATGAACTCGTATCGACGAGTACTTTACAACCATACAAGAGTCAACTCACAATTACATCACAAGAAAAAGTCAACTCCCGGCACCTTTTAGACAGTTTACACTTCAACTTGTTTTGCCCATAACTTTCAAACCGTAGCTCCGTTTTCGACGTGCTACTAGTCTACGAACTCAGGGCGTCATGCACTTCGCCACCGTACCCTAGTCAACTCAAAATTCTCACCGAGTCAAAAAGTCAACTTTTGACCCCCATCGGTCAACGGTCAACCTCGGTCAACGTGCACGGATTCCGGTGCGATTTGGGACGGGGTGTTACAGCCTTCCCCCCTTACAAAAATTTCGTCCTCGAAATTTCCGCACGTCACTGGAACAGATACGGGTACTGCTCACGCATCTGTGTTTCGGGTTCCCACGTTGCTTCCTCGACTAAGTAGTTCCTTGCCAACCAATCCATGCCCAACACTACTTCAAATCCGGATAGATCCAACAGGATCAGGTCCGCTTCCATCACTTGATCTTCGATGCAGAAGAAACATTCATTGATTAACTGGCTAGGCCACAAGGATTCTCCTGTAAAATCGTCGGGCGTAGTCCTGGCTCCCTGCTGCGTCATAGCAAACACCCGGCCTTGACTTGTCTGCTAGGGTCTCCTTCCTCTACCTCGACTCGATCCTGTAGACGGCTAAACTGATCCCGAAGAAACTCCTACTGGCTGACTCCCCTGGGAACTCTGTCCTGGAAATACCCCTGTATGCTGTGTTCGTCGACCTGCTTCTAGCACACTGCCACTACCATAAGGGCAATCCCTCCTTATGTGACCTGGCTGCCCACACCGAAAGCATAACCCATCCATCTGACATTGCCCAGAATGATTCCCCCTACAAAGTGGACAAATCCGCGGAGAACTAATGCATGACTGCTGATACGAGCTTGCATCCACACTGATCGAATGACGAGCTGGCTGGGGCATGCGATAACTATCTCTCCTCTGGAATCTGCCTCATGGGCTTAACCCATCACTGTCTGAGCCTGAGCTATGGCCTTTCTTAGCTGCCCCCTGTCGAGGTACTCCGCTATACGAACCTTCGAAAGATCTGCGCCTTGAGGGTCTGTGTATCTCCTCCTGTCTCTCTAGCTCGAGCGCTGCATCCCTGGCGGACTGATAGGTGGGATGTACTGACCCGGAAAGGGTGTAGCCGATGCTCTCTTTCAATCCGTCTATGAACCTCACCTTCTTCGTGTGATCGTCGGGAATCAGGTGCATGCAGAATTCTGATAGTTCTCGGAATCTCCTCTCGTACTCGATCACTGTCATGTTCCTCTGTCGCAGTTCCTCGAACTCTCTCCTTCTTGCTTCACGGTAGGCAGGAGGACAAAACTCAGTAGAGAAGGCCATCTTGAACTGATCCCACGTATGCCTTGCACGAACAACTGGGCTAACTTCTCGGGTGAAAAACGTTCTCGTACCAGTAGGAAGTGTGCCGACTTGGTGAGACGATCAATGATTACCCAAATGCCGTCGTACCTTCTAGGTGTGGAAGGATGCTTGAATACGAAGTCCATGTTGAGTTCTTCCCACTTCCACACGGGAATCGGTAAAGGTTGGAGTAGTCCCGAAGGCTTCTGTCTTTCTGCTTTCACTTGTTGACAAATCAAACACTTTGATACGAAGTCTGCCACTTCTCTCTTCATACCAATCTACCAATAATACTTAACAAGCGTCCGGTACATCTTGGTACTCCTAGGATGCATCGCATACATCGAGCTATGCGCCTCCTCCAAAATCTCCTTCTTGAGTCCTGGGATATCCGGAACGCAAAGTCGTCCTTTATACACGAGGGCTCCATCCCTCCTTATGGAAAATTCCGGATCAAGACCTTCTTGTACCTTGCCCTTAATTGTCCTCAACTTAGGATCTTCCATTTGGGTCTCTACTATACGATCCACCAACACCGGTCGTACCTGGAAGCTAGCCATAAGAACTCCTGAAGGGTGCATATGCATTAACACCCCCATCTTCTTCAACTCCACCATGAGAGGTAGTTGGATGACTTGGATGTGAGCAAGGGATCCAGTAGCCTTCCTACTCAAAGCATCTGCCACTACATTCGCCTTACCCGGGTGATAATCAATCACACAGTCCTAATCCTTTAACAACTCCATCCGTCGCCTTTGCCTCATATTTAACTCCTTCTGAGTGAAAATATACTTGAGGCTCTTGTGGTCGGTATAGATTTGGCACGTGGCTCCATACAAGTAGTGCCTCGAGTTTCCACATCGCTTCCTCAACTGACAGGTATTCGATGTTCTTTTGTAGCAACAACACATGAATTACAATGCATGCCGATGTCTGCTTTCCCGCTTCCACTTGTCGGCAGCGTAACTTAGCAAGTATACTAGAGGCCTTATCCATGATCACTACACTACCATCACGCCTAATAGTGACTTTAACTTTCCTCTTGTGCAACTTTCATTCTCATGCCCACTAATTAAGGATATTCAAATTGGTCCACGAGAATCTAAAGCATGCATCCTTAAACCAACAACCAACTCTCGTGACTCGATCAGCACTTTAAAAGGTAAGATTAGAACTTAAGTCTAATTTCCTCAAATACTGGTATCACCAAGTTAAGGTTGAGATTAATTCACTTATCTTCGATTACCCTCCTAGTACTTACAATTATAAAACCCTTGCTCCTCATTGATTAACCAATAGTCTTAACCTCGACAAACATCAATCTTTCTTTTAACTAAATTCATCAAGGTCATGAATAAAATTCTCAACATCCAAATACCATTCTTGAAAACCCTAAGTTTCCCTTATTTCAAATAAATTCCATGAATCCACACCTCAAGCAATAAGAAATTTAAATCTTAATTCTAGCATCACCACCAATACTATGAACAAATCACTAGATCCTTAACCCAATAAAGTATTCCACACTTCTTAAATTCTAACTCCGTCCCAAAAATCATACTCCTTATCATTGTAAATTATCACCAACAATATCAACCACCTTGAATCGATAAAGCACCACCAATACGAACCTTAAATCTCCAAGGAAATAAGATATCAAGATCTTAGCTTCTAGAATGAAAATAACCATGCTTAAACATCCAACCATGCCTAAGGAATCATCCTCATCTCATTAACCTCATCAACCACCAAGTAGAACTTTAGTCGCTATCCGGAGCTTGCTTGATTCTCTAAACGCTGTCGTACCTTCTCTTTGTGAACGATAGTTTAAGCACGAAATCCATATTTACATCTCCCTACTTTACTTGTCGGTGACCTAATTAAAATGCAAAAAAATGAAAACTAACTTCATCCAAAATAATTAGAATACAAAAATTTAAAATAAATATTTTATCATAACAAATTAATTATCAAATAAATTAAATATTATCTCATTAACATATTTTTACATAATTTGTAAGCTATTGTATTTTTCATAATAAATTTAATATTAATTAAACTTCCATGAATGCATATTCATTGAGATGGAAGTTGATGTCCTCTTGTTGACGATATTACACTCTCATACTGCGTATGGAAAAATTAAAAAAGTTATTAACACTTATGCAAAATAAATAAAATATTAATCATTATTAAATTTGTAATTTAGTAAATGAAAATTTAAAGAATATTACCATTGTTCTTAAGATTTGACGACGCACATTTCTTCCCTCACAATCATTACAAACATAGTCACTCTCACATTCATCCTCATTATCATTTTCATTGATACTTGGCAATTATATGACAAATGGATTGTGAGCCATTGTAATATCTCCAAGAACATCTTCTTCAACAAAAGTACGATGTTGTGGTGAAGTTAAAACAATAGACCATTTTGAATCAAGTTGATCTTCAACATAAAATACTTTTTGAACTTAGCAAAACAATGTCAAGCAATATCACAAATAAAATTTCTACAAAAGTAAGATTAATAAGATCCAATGAATCTAACCTGCAGTTAAAATGAAAAAAAAAAAAAAAAAAACAACCCACCTCATGTCTCTGCCAACCACAAAGAAAAAAGAAACTCATCTAAACGATGGAGACAAAGAAAGAAGAAACCCAGCAAATCACGAAGGCGACACAGAGAAATCCAACTTCCCGACCGACGACAATGTAGGCAAATGAAAAATGAAACCCGAAATATCTCACTCTTCAAGTCTCTTTTAGATTGCTTCCAAATCTAATATCTATTAGGTAGTGTACTTGATGTAGTTTTAAAAAAGAAAAAAGAATTCAAAGGAGCACGTAAAAATTTTACAAAGTGTCAAAAATTTTCAAAAAATGATAAAAACGCGTCTTTTCTCCCAATTGCCTTTTTTTTTTCTTTGATTAATTTTTTATTTTTCATCTACAAATAAAAACTGAAAATATTTCTTAAAACTGTGAAGCAAAATATCGAAGAAGGGTCGATATTTTATTTTTCATTTTTCAAGTACCCCTTTATTTTTTATAAAATTTGCATGTCTTTTAAAATTTTTGTTTTTCTTAATTGAGATAACAGGCGACGCATTCTTTTCAAGAAAAGTCGCCTGTTCTTGAATTTTGGGATCAAACGACGCATTATGGTCGAAAAGCGTCTCCTGTTTCATTTTTTATATTTTTTTTTATAATTTTTTAATTGTTCATCTATAAATATATTCATGTAACAATCCAATGAACATAAATTCCATTGATCTAAAAATAGAAAATAATTTTGTTAATGCTCTTCTCAATTATTCATATATATGTGTATAGATGAGACACAAAATATCTCAAGATCTAATTTGAGATAGGATACCAAATATAGAATTCTAATTCAACAAGCATTTATTGACCAATTTATCTACATAAGTATGTTAAATGAGCTTAACTTTCATGTGTTTGTGGTCAATTATAGTTTATTTATTTTTAAAAATTGAAAGTCTATTAAATTGCTTTTTATTTTTTAAAAAAATAAAAAATAACTGAAGGAACAGGCGATGCAATTCCATTAAAACGCATCACCTATTCTATGTTTTTTTTAATCTTCAATTAGTTTTGTTGATTGCTTATCTACAAATTAAAAAAAAAAAAAGCATATTTGCAAAATTAAAAAATTGCTAAAAACAACTTTCAAATTGAAACAAAAGTTAAAAATTGGTTGGGTGAAACGGCGATGCAGTTGTTGACAAATGCGTCGCCTTTTCGTCTATTTAGCGACTCTTTCTTAAAAGACTGTATCGCCTAAAACTATATTAGCTAGTTCTTGTTGTATTATTACATCCAAGTGATTTGGTTTGGTGGTGTGGTGATTTCTTGAGAGTGTAGGAGGTCTTGGGTTTAACTCTTGTTATGGCCCAATTTTGATTTTATTTTTTTTATGGGTTTCTAAATGTTTAAACAAAAAAATAAAAAAATAAAAAAAAGAAGAAAAGGCGATGCATTTTTTAAATAATGCGTCGCTTAACACTATATAAGCTAGTTTTTGTTGTATTAGTATATACAAGTCATTTGGCCTTGTGGTATGATGATTTCTTGACAGTGTAGGAGATCCTGGGTTCAATTTTTGTCATGGTCCTATTTTGATTTTATTTTTTGATAGGTTTCTAAATGTTTAAACAAAAAAATTGAAAAAAAAAAAAAAAGAAAAGGCGATGCATTTGTTGAAGAATGGTGCGTCACCTGTTAACTATATAAAAAAATAAAAAATAAAAAACTCAGTTTTATCGCTCTAATATTTTTACTGGTGTCATGGTCCTATTTTGATTTTATTTTTTAATAGGTTTCTAAATGTTTAAACAAAAAAATTGAAAAAAAAAAAAAAGAAAAGGCGATGCATTTGTTGAAGAATGGTGCGTCATCTGTTAACTATATAAAAAATAAAAAAATAAAAAACTCAATTTTATCGCTCTAATATTTTTACTGGTTATTTGTTGTTGAAATAAAATTAGACTAATTAAAAGAACTAAAAAAACATGTGAGAAGAGAACAGACGACGCAAATTCTAAATAGTGCGTCACCTGTTAACTATATATAAAAAAAAAAAAACTAAAAAAAAACTTAAAAAGAGAACAGACGACGCACAATCTAAATATTGCGTTGCTTGTTAACTATGTAGAAAAAAAAAAGCTCAGTTTTGGCGCTATAATATTTTTATTGGTTATTTGTTATTGAAATAAAATTAGATTGATTAAAAGAACTAAAAAAAAAAGGTGAAGAGAGAACAGGCGATGCACAATCTTATTGGTACGTTGCCTGTTACACATATAACCAAAAAAAAAAAAAAAAACAGCTCAGTTATGTTGCTCTAATATTTTTATGAGTTATTTGTTGTTGAATTAAAATTAGATTAATTAAAAGAACTAAAAAAAAAATGAGAGGAGAGAACAAGCGACGCACAATCTATATAGTGCGTCACCTATTAACTATATATATATATATAAAGCTAATTTTTGTCGGTCTAATATTTTAATTGGTTATTTGTTGTTAAAATAAAATTAGATTGTTTAAAAAAATAAAAAAAATTAGAAAGTAAAGAAAAGAGAACAGGTGATGCACAATCTAATTAGTGCGTCACCTGTAACATATATAATAAAAAATAAAAATAAAACAGCTTGGTTATGTTACTCTAATATTTCTACTACTTATTTGTTGTTGAAATAAAATTAGATTGATTAAAAGAACTAAAAAAAAAAAAAAAGGAGTGAACAGGCGATGCACAATCTAAATAGTGCGTCGCTTGTTAACTATATATTAAAAAAAAAAAATCTCAGTTTTGTTACTCTAATATTTTTACTGGTTATTTATTATTGAAATAAAATTAGATTGTTTAAAAGAACTTAAAAAAAAATTAAAAAGTAAAGGGAAGGTAGTGGGCAAGGCATAACCTAAATAATGCGTCGCCTGTTACCTCTATTAAAAAAAATAATAATAAAAACAAAAAAACCAGCTTAGTTATGTTGTTCTAATATTTTTACTGGTTATTTGTAGTTGGAATAAAAGAATACTATTTAAGAGATTTGTAAAAATAAGCTATATAAGAAAAATTATATAATTGAACAACAATCTTGTATAATTAAATTTTATTATTATGTAAACATAGATTAGTGGTTGGTATTCATTTTTCATGAGTAGCATTTAAACGTATAATACAATTCAGATAAAATATACACGCAGTATTTGTAACACCCCGTCCCAAATCGCACCGGAATCCGTGCACGTTGACCGAGGTTGACCGTTGACCGTTGACCGAAAGGGGTCAAAAGTTGACTTTTTGACTCGGTGAGAATTTTGAGTTGACTAGGGTACGGTGGCGAAGTGCATGACTCCCTGAGTTCGTAGACTAGTAGCACGTCGAAAACGGAGCTACGGTTTGAAAGTTATGGGCAAAACAAGTTGAAGTGTAAACTGTCTAAAAGGTGCCGGGAGTTGACTTTTTCTTGTGATGTAATTGTGAGTTGACTCTTGTATGGTTGTAAAGTACTCGTCGATACGAGTTCATAGACTAGCGGCACGTCCGATTTGGACATGTGGTTTGAAAGTTATAGACCTGTAAAGTTTTTCAAATACTGTATTATTTTAATATTATTTTTTTTTACACGCATAACGAGGTGCCACGTGTGACTCAATGAAGGTGGCCATGTGTCACCATGGTGAAATGCCACATGTCAACCATGTGAAAAAAAAAAAAAAAAAAAAAAAAATCAAATTATTTTATTATTTTTGAATAATAATATTATTATTAATATTATTTAATTATTTCTTTTTCTTTTCCTTTTTCTTTCTCTTTTTCTTTTTCTTTTTCTTTTTCTTTTTCTTTTTCTTTTCTTTTCCCCACGTGGGAAAACACCACCACTTCTTTCTTTTTCTTTTTCTTTTTCTTTTTCTTTTTTTCTTTTTTTCCTTTCTTCTTCCCCGAAACACCAAGCACGCAACAGTTATTTTTTTTTTTTCTCCCCACCGGCCGTCCCTCTCTCTCTTCCGTGTTTTCAAATTCCGGCCACCCATAGCCCTCACGCGCCAGCCACCAAGGAAGCCCGCCACCTCACGAGCTTGGCCGCCAAGTTTCACGGCCAGCCGCCGCCGGACGCGCGCCGATCGGGCCGGAGAAGCCGCCGGCCGGCCAAGTTTCTCTCTCCTCTTTTCTTGTGTTTTCCGGCCAGCCCACTCCCAATTGAGCCTCCTATCCCCCTATTTTGGGTCCTCTGAATCCAAAAATGGCCTCCAATCCCAGAAATTCGAAGCGGTTTGCGAGATATGGGGAAGTGAACACCGGTCGAAACTTTCCGACCAAATTCCGGCTACCTCCGGCGGAATTGGGGTCGACGGAGACCGGATTGGTGATCCTCGTCCCACAAGCTTCGATTCGGTATATCATTCGACCATTTTGGTTAAAGTTTGTGTTTGAGCCCCGGGTACCGGGTATTATTTACCCGAATAAAATATTAATTTATTTGACTGTCTGTGAATTTTGTTCTAGGAGCACCGGTGAGTCGTAGAATTGATCCCGTAGTGGATCATGGGTTAATTGCGTGCTCAAGGTGAGTGACCCACCTTCAAATTAATTTTGGGAATTTAATTGGTGAATATATAATGTGTGATTTAAATATTTGGAATTTAATTTCTATGTGCCAAATATTTATTTGAATTATTGTGGAATTATTTGTGAATTTATCGGATTTAAGAAAATGTGTATTTCACCAATTTATGCCATGTGGAATTATTTTATGGTTTTGAGGATTTTGAAATTGGTGTGGTTTTAATGGTAAATTGGGCACGATTCGATTTTCAAATATTTCAAGGAAAATATTTGGTTATGTTGGTGATTTCAATTTTTATGAAATATGCCCATAAAATATTATGGGATTTGATTATGATATTTCGAGAAATTATTTATGCTTGGAAAAAAAAATGTGGATATTTGAATTGATGGATTTGGGAGTTGGTGGATTTGAAAATCATGGAATTTATGGTATGGATTATAAGGAAATTGTGGAGAATTTCCCGGTTCAAGCGGATGGATTATGCCCGCTATGCTTATGAAAAATGTGAAATTTGTTTTATGATTTAAATTTATGGATTTTATAATTTTTAGATGCACCGTGCACGTACTGGTGTTCTGATTATGTGATATGGTATATGTGATATGGTTAGTGTGCACACGGTTGTGATTAGCGCGCAGGTGGGTGTGAGTAGCGCGCGGTTGATATTATGAGGGTGTCCTGTGGATGCCATCGGAGAGGGCGGCCACCCCCCTTTGGCCGGGACACCAGGTTAGCAGCGGCGCTGTGGGACGCCACACGACCGTATGCCGGTTTCTTTCTATAACCTCCTGTCTGGCGGTACCTTGGGACGCTGGGTACTGTTGGCGCCACTGGTATATAGTGGGTGCATCAAATTATTTTCAGAACTGTGTTTTAAAAATAAAATGTTTGGAAACTGAATTGGAATTAAAAATATAATTGTTACCGCTTCTGGTATTTAATTGATGTCTTGGTTTTCGGGGAATATGGATAAAGGGTTTTGTGAAATTGTTTTAAAAGGGGAACCTTTCCAACTGAGAGAATTGTAAGGGTTTTGAGAGAAAATATTATTTCCAAATAATTATTATTTATATACCTATTACCGTGGTATGATAGTGTAGAGTAGTAGGGTCGCTCACTGAGATGATTAGCATCTCACACTCTTAAATTCCGTTCCTCTAGGTACCAGATTGTCGGTGTTCACTCGGAGCGGACTTGATCTTCCTCGCTGTTTTAGTTCGGCAGTACCCTGTTATTCTTTTATTGCAGTTGTAATATTTCTTTCACTCTTGTTGTATTTATTTTGCACTGGATTACTGTATTTATTTTTTTAAGTACTGCAATTTGTGGAACCAATTTGTAGTTTGTGGGAGGAATAAGGGGATATTTTTGAAGTGTGTTTTCAGTGCAGGTAAATTTGTGATAAGTAAATCCCTTAGGGGAGGTGCTGCCGGATTTTCCGTTGGAAGGTTCGGTGGTATTTCCCTGGGATCAGGGCTGTCTAGGGTTCCGGAGGAGGAATTCTGGACGGGTCCTGACAGTTGGTATCAGAGCTCTAGGTTCTAGTATTCCTAAGGGACTGTGCATTGTTGTGCATCCTATCCGTGTTTAATCTCTCGTTTTACCCGTGTGAAAGCGTTCTTTCTGTTTGTCTCGAAGTAAATTCGTTGCCCGAGTTTGAATAACTCTAATCTTCGAGGGTGTCAATTAGGATCATCTAGCCTAACGGGAAATTCCTATGGCCTAGTCGATGGTCGAGGATGCCTTTTCTTTTTGAAGGTCAAGCTTATCATCGTGAATGGTATCCGTTTCGTTCATGGAGAAGAATGATGATTGCCTAAGGATGTGTGTCGATCGATTTCAAGGCGTCAAAATATTTTTCCAATCGATTATCAAAATTAAATGCTTTTCAACGTGGTATTGGAAATTAAAGGTGTTTTATTCAAGTATTTTTGGTTTGTGTTCGTACATGTATTTGTATGTTATATCGTTTGATATTATACTGCACCATATGGAGGCGGCGAACCAATGTGGTCCATGTAGAGCTAGCCCCATGATCATGTTGCCTATGAGCCCGGGGAATTGGACGGCCAATATAGGCAACCACCCTGGTTTGTATTGGTAGCAGAGTGTCGGCGACAGTTGGAATCATGGATTACGTAACATGTAGAAGGTATCGTACGTACCTCCATTACAAGCGTGCATATTTTATTTTATGCAATGGATTTTAAGATATGATTTTCAATGTGGAGTTTTAACAATTGCCTATGCAAGTTAGGTATATTTGAAAAATATATTTTATTATTTGTTTTATGTTATGGTTTTTCCAAAAGCGACTTAAGGTTAAGTATCGCCAATTAAGAATCCAAAGCAGGGTATCGTTGAGTTCAAAAAGGAGATCCTAAAGGAAGCACGTGATTCAATGTATGCGATACACCCCAAGGGTATAAAGACGTATGGAATGCTCACTGGATGACATGGTGGTTTGGCACGATAAAGGAAGTTGCAAGATCCGAATAAAGGTACTTAGGTCACCGATAAGTAAAAGTAGGGAGATGTAAACATGGATTTCGTGCTTAAACTATCGTTCACAAAGAGAAGGTACGACAGCGTTTAGAGAATCAAGCAAGATCCGGATAGCGACTAAAGTTCTACTTGGTGGTTGATGAGGTTAATGAGATGAGGATGATTCCTTAGGCATGGTTGGATGTTTAAGCATGGTTATTTTTCATTCTAGAAGCTAAGATCTTGATATCTTATTTCCTTGGAGATTTAAGGTTCGTATTGATGGTGCTTCATCGATTCAAGGTGGTTGATATTGTTGGTGATAATTTACAATGATAAGGAGTATGATTTTTGGGACGGAGTTAGAATTTAAGAAGTGTGGAATACTTTATTGGGTTAAGGATCTAGTGATTTGTTCATAGTATTGGTGGTGATGCTAGAATTAGGATTTAAATTCTTTATTGCTTGAGGTGTGGATTCATGGAATTTATTTGAAATGGGGGAAACTTAGGGTTTTCAAGAATGGTATTTGGATGTTGAGAAATTTTATTCATGACCTTGTTGAATTTAGTTAAAAGAAAGATTGATGTTTGTCGAGGTTAAGACTATTGGTTAATCAATGAGGAGCAAGGGTTTTATAATTGTAAGTACTAGGAGGGTAATCGAAGATAAGTGAATTAATCTCAACCTTAACTTGGTGATACCAGTATTTGAGGAAATTAGACTTAAGTTCTAATCTAACCTTTTAAAGTGCTGATCGAGTCACGAGAGTTGGTTGTTGGTTTAAGGATGCATGCTTTAGAAGCACCTTATGGTTAGCGTTCGACTATGACCAAGACTTGTAGATCGTGTTCTCGTGGACCAATTTGACTATCCTTAATTAGTGGGCATGAGAAGGAAAGTTGCACAAGAGGGAAGTTAAAGTCACTATTAGGCGAATGTAGTGGCAGATGCTTTGAGTAGGAAGGCTACTGGATCTCTTGCTCACGTCCAAGTCATCCAACTACCTCTCATGGTGGAGTTGAAGAAGATGGGGGTGTTAATGCATATGCACCCTTCAGGAGTTCTTATGGCTAGCTTCCAGGTACGACCGGTGTTGGTGGATCGTATAGTAGAGACCCAAATGGAAGATCCTAAGTTGAGGACAATTAAGGGCAAGGTACAAGAAGGTCTTGATCCGGAATTTTCCATAAGGAGGGATGGAGCCCTCGTGTATAAAGGACGACTTTGCGTTCCGGATATCCCAGGACTCAAGAAGGAGATTTTGGAGGAGGCGCACAGCTCGATGTATGCGATGCATCCGGGAAGTACCAAGATGTACCGGACGCTTGTTAAGTATTATTGGTGGATTGGTATGAAGAGAGAAGTGGCAGACTTCGTATCAAAGTGTTTGATTTGTCAACAAGTGAAAGCAGAAAGACAGAAGCCTTTGGGACTACTCCAATCTTTACCGATTCCTGTGTGGAAGTGGGAAGAACTCAACATGGACTTCGTATTCAAGCTTTCTTCCACACCTAGAAGGTACGACGGCATTTGGGTAATCATTGATCGTCTCACCAAGTCGGCACACTTCCTACCGGTGCGAGAACGTTTTTCACCCGAGAAGTTAGCCCAGTTGTTCGTGTAAGGCATACGTGGGATCAGTTCAAGATGGCCTTCTCTACTGAGTTTTGTCCTCCTGCCTACCGTGAAGCAAGAAGGAGAGAGTTCGAGGAACTACGACAGGGGAACATGACGGTGACAGAGTACGAGAGGAGATTCCGAGAACTATCAGGATTCTGCATGCACCTGATTCCCGACGATCACACGAAGAAGGTGAGGTTCATAGACGGATTGAAAGAGAACATCGGCTACACCCTTTCTGGATCAGTACATCCCACCTATCAGTCCGCCAGGGATGCAGCGCTCGAGCTAGAGAGACAGGAGGAGATACACAGACCCTCGAGGCGCAGATCATTCGAAGGATCGTATAGCGGAGTACCTCGACAGGGAGCAGCTAAGAAGAGCCATAGCTCAGGCTCAGACAGTGATGGGTTAAGCCCACGAGGCAGATTCCAGAGGAGAGATAGTTATCGCATGCCCCAGCCAGCTCGCCATTCGATCATTGTGGATGCAAGCTCGTATCAGCAGTCACGCATTGGTTCTCCGCGGATTTGTCCACTTTGTAGGGGGAATCATTCTGGGCAGTGTCAGATGGATGGTTTATGCTTTCGGTGTGGGCAGCCAGGTCACATAAGGAGGGATTGCCCTTATGGTAGTGGCAGTGTGCTAGAAGCAGGTCGACGGACACAGCATACAAGGGTATTTCCAGGATAGAGTTCCCAGGGGAGTCAGCCAGTAGGAGTTTCTTCGGGATCAGTACAGCCGTCTGCAGGATCGAGTCGAGGTAGAGGAAGGAGAACCCAGCAGACAAGTCAAGGCCGGGTGTTTGCTATGACGCAGCAGGGAGCCAGGACTACGCCCGACGATTTCACAGATCAAGGGATGGAAACAGACCTGATCCTGTTGGATCTATCCGGACTTGAAGTAGTGTTGGGCATGGATTGGTTGGCAAGGAACTACTTAGTCGAGGAAGCAACGTGGGAACCCGAAACACAGATGCGTGAGCAGTACCCGTATCTGTTCCAGTGACGTGCGGAAATTTCGAGGACGAAATTTTTGTAAGGGGGGAAGGCTGTAACACCCCGTCCCAAATCGCACCGGAATCCGTGCACGTTGACCGAGGTTGACCGTTGACCGTTGACCGAAAGGGGTCAAAAGTTGACTTTTTGACTCGGTGAGAATTTTGAGTTGACTAGGGTACGGTGGCGAAGTGCATGACTCCCTGAGTTCGTAGACTAGTAGCACGTCGAAAACGGAGCTACGGTTTGAAAGTTATGGGCAAAACAAGTTGAAGTGTAAACTGTCTAAAAGGTGCCGGGAGTTGACTTTTTCTTGTGATGTAATTGTGAGTTGACTCTTGTATGGTTGTAAAGTACTCGTCGATACGAGTTCATAGACTAGCGGCACGTCCGATTTGGACATGTGGTTTGAAAGTTATAGACCTGTAAAGTTTTTCAAATACTGTATTATTTTAATATTATTTTTTTTTACACGCATAACGAGGTGCCACGTGTGACTCAATGAAGGTGGCCATGTGTCACCATGGTGAAATGCCACATGTCAACCATGTGAAAAAAAAAAAAAAAAAAAAAAAAAAAATCAAATTATTTTATTATTTTTGAATAATAATATTATTATTAATATTATTTAATTATTTCTTTTTCTTTTCCTTTTTCTTTCTCTTTTTCTTTTTCTTTTTCTTTTTCTTTTTCTTTTTCTTTTCTTTTCCCCACGTGGGAAAACACCACCACTTCTTTCTTTTTCTTTTTCTTTTTCTTTTTCTTTTTTTCTTTTTTTCCTTTCTTCTTCCCCGAAACACCAAGCACGCAACAGTTATTTTTTTTTTTTCTCCCCACCGGCCGTCCCTCTCTCTCTTCCGTGTTTTCAAATTCCGGCCACCCATAGCCCTCACGCGCCAGCCACCAAGGAAGCCCGCCACCTCACGAGCTTGGCCGCCAAGTTTCACGGCCAGCCGCCGCCGGACGCGCGCCGATCGGGCCGGAGAAGCCGCCGGCCGGCCAAGTTTCTCTCTCCTCTTTTCTTGTGTTTTCCGGCCAGCCCACTCCCAATTGAGCCTCCTATCCCCCTATTTTGGGTCCTCTGAATCCAAAAATGGCCTCCAATCCCAGAAATTCGAAGCGGTTTGCGAGATATGGGGAAGTGAACACCGGTCGAAACTTTCCGACCAAATTCCGGCTACCTCCGGCGGAATTGGGGTCGACGGAGACCGGATTGGTGATCCTCGTCCCACAAGCTTCGATTCGGTATATCATTCGACCATTTTGGTTAAAGTTTGTGTTTGAGCCCCGGGTACCGGGTATTATTTACCCGAATAAAATATTAATTTATTTGACTGTCTGTGAATTTTGTTCTAGGAGCACCGGTGAGTCGTAGAATTGATCCCGTAGTGGATCATGGGTTAATTGCGTGCTCAAGGTGAGTGACCCACCTTCAAATTAATTTTGGGAATTTAATTGGTGAATATATAATGTGTGATTTAAATATTTGGAATTTAATTTCTATGTGCCAAATATTTATTTGAATTATTGTGGAATTATTTGTGAATTTATCGGATTTAAGAAAATGTGTATTTCACCAATTTATGCCATGTGGAATTATTTTATGGTTTTGAGGATTTTGAAATTGGTGTGGTTTTAATGGTAAATTGGGCACGATTCGATTTTCAAATATTTCAAGGAAAATATTTGGTTATGTTGGTGATTTCAATTTTTATGAAATATGCCCATAAAATATTATGGGATTTGATTATGATATTTCGAGAAATTATTTATGCTTGGAAAAAAAAATGTGGATATTTGAATTGATGGATTTGGGAGTTGGTGGATTTGAAAATCATGGAATTTATGGTATGGATTATAAGGAAATTGTGGAGAATTTCCCGGTTCAAGCGGATGGATTATGCCCGCTATGCTTATGAAAAATGTGAAATTTGTTTTATGATTTAAATTTATGGATTTTATAATTTTTAGATGCACCGTGCACGTACTGGTGTTCTGATTATGTGATATGGTATATGTGATATGGTTAGTGTGCACACGGTTGTGATTAGCGCGCAGGTGGGTGTGAGTAGCGCGCGGTTGATATTATGAGGGTGTCCTGTGGATGCCATCGGAGAGGGCGGCCACCCCCCTTTGGCCGGGACACCAGGTTAGCAGCGGCGCTGTGGGACGCCACACGACCGTATGCCGGTTTCTTTCTATAACCTCCTGTCTGGCGGTACCTTGGGACGCTGGGTACTGTTGGCGCCACTGGTATATAGTGGGTGCATCAAATTATTTTCAGAACTGTGTTTTAAAAATAAAATGTTTGGAAACTGAATTGGAATTAAAAATATAATTGTTACCGCTTCTGGTATTTAATTGATGTCTTGGTTTTCGGGGAATATGGATAAAGGGTTTTGTGAAATTGTTTTAAAAGGGGAACCTTTCCAACTGAGAGAATTGTAAGGGTTTTGAGAGAAAATATTATTTCCAAATAATTATTATTTATATACCTATTACCGTGGTATGATAGTGTAGAGTAGTAGGGTCGCTCACTGAGATGATTAGCATCTCACACTCTTAAATTCCGTTCCTCTAGGTACCAGATTGTCGGTGTTCACTCGGAGCGGACTTGATCTTCCTCGCTGTTTTAGTTCGGCAGTACCCTGTTATTCTTTTATTGCAGTTGTAATATTTCTTTCACTCTTGTTGTATTTATTTTGCACTGGATTACTGTATTTATTTTTTTAAGTACTGCAATTTGTGGAACCAATTTGTAGTTTGTGGGAGGAATAAGGGGATATTTTTGAAGTGTGTTTTCAGTGCAGGTAAATTTGTGATAAGTAAATCCCTTAGGGGAGGTGCTGCCGGATTTTCCGTTGGAAGGTTCGGTGGTATTTCCCTGGGATCAGGGCTGTCTAGGGTTCCGGAGGAGGAATTCTGGACGGGTCCTGACAGTATTAATGGCGACTCTGGTCAGCGCCACATTCAGCAACCTTTAACGGATGTGTTGCGTGTTTTTTGTTTTTAACGACCTTTTAAAGTCGACAGTTTTTGGATGCATCGTATATTTATTGAATTTTTACTGACCCATTAACTTCAGAGTTGTGGTTTTGTTTTTTCAGACGCGTTTGTTTCGTAGCGTCGCTAAGTGAGTGTCGCTAGATATCAATTTTCGCGTAGTGTCTAGTGATGGAAGGAAATTCATGCAATTTTGCCTGGCTTTTTACAGCAAAGAGTTTTGGATTTTTTATTTTTTATTTTAATATTTAAGAAGGTCTTTAAACTAGAAGTATTGTACCAGAAGACAATAACTTTTACCAATAAATTACCTACACATATCAGATTGTCTTGTTTTGGTTAATAATAACTTGTATTTGTCAAAAGGATTTACTGTATACGTCTTCCCTTCTATTAATATATATAACGTTTGTTGTTTTGCAATCCAAAAAATTAATCTATCTTCTATTCATTTTCTCCCTGTTGAATGGTTAATCTAGTATGCATATGCATCTAAACATTGTTCCCCTCAATATTCAAAGTATTTGTGCATCATAAATCACTTATTTTCTTTTCTAAGTTGTATGAAATAAATAATTTAATGTTCAAATACAATAATGTTATCTGGATAAAGTTGTTTTTATAAATTGTAATACTATTGTATATTCTAGTGTAGTGTTGATGATGAAAAGGAGCACAGCTAAAACGAGAACAGAAATGGAGGTGGACGTTGTTGGTCCACTGGTCCTCCCTTGATCCGGAGGATCCATGGACGTGGAATGGCTATAAGGTATCACAAATCAAAAGGCAGATACTTACCAACAAAAAGCAGTGGTCCTTAAACTTTGTACGTGAATATTTAATATCTCAACTGCAAGTTCTACATTGGCAGAGGACAAAATGCATTAATGCAGTGAGTCATTTATCCACTTTTTTTTTTTTTATTCTTTATTTATCTGTTTTATATTTTTTTGGCTCTACTTACAGATGAAAGAAATTCATTCTACAAATTTCTAGTCCTATTTGTAAGATCAATTTTAGTTTTTGGACAAACTAAAAATAATAAATGGAATTTCCCTTCTTAGAAGAGCCCCAAAAAAAAAAAAAAAAGCGTTGGTTTTGTGTTTATCATTTTGAAGCTCTAGTTTTTGGACTTTTGGTCAAGTGGATGAATGCCAATTATAACAATTATGTATAAGCTTAATTTAAAACGAAAGTTAATATATAATATTAATTAGTTTGATAAATTTTCAGCCAATACACATTCTTATCGGATGAATACGCTTAAATAGTAAATTAATTAGGAATAGGCTCTGATTTGTTCTGTTAAAGAAAGTTATGATAGCAGTTAAGTATCACTTAACGAGTGACCACACACTTTAATGGCCGTGCAGGAAAATGTAGGACCTGACAGGACTGGCTTGCTCCTAGGGGTGGGCATGGATTGGGTTGGTTCGGTTTTGGATCGAAATACAATCCAATCCATACATATCGGTTTTTCTAATTTACAATCCAAACCAAACCATTAAAGCATTAAATCCAAACCAAACCAAACCATTTATGATCGGTTTGGTTTGGATTGGTTGATCGATTTGAAATTTACTAATTTATAAATATATAACACAAATAAAAAAATTTCCAAATATAAAATATAAATAATAAATTATAATTATCCAAACATAAAATACAATTAGAATAATACAACATAGTCTACAATGGAAAATAAAAAAGAAAATGTAGCAAATGATATACATCATGCACTTATTAAATAGCAAACATTAATGTCATCATCTCACTCCTATAAAATTAAATTAAAATTGTTAGAATAAATAATGTAAAATAATACATTCGTCAAAGTTCATTCACTCAAGAATCAATGCATAATTTTTTTTTTTTTTTTTAACCTGAAAACTTTGGTAATCATAAGTCAATCAACGTTGACAGATTCACTAATTTTAGTTGATTCTGTAAGCTCTACGAAGATCAAAACAATAAAATTAGCAATATATTATATTTAAACATTTATATATATATATATATAAAAGTAACAATTGGATACAATATATGTAGATATATATATATATATATATATGATGGGGATGTAAAAAATATATATATATTATGGTGATGGTGATGGACTGGTGGTGGGCGGGAACAAAGGTAAATGTTTAGTTTAGGGTTACAACTTACAATTTGATTTGGGATTTGAGATATAAGGATGTAAAAGGAAAAAAAAATATATATATATATATATATTAAAAATCAATATATAAAAATGGAAAAAAAATTAAAAATTAATATATAAAAATGAAAAAAATACTAAAATTAATATATAAAAATGAAAAAAATAAAAAATATATAATTGTTTAGTTATATAATATATTATTTGGATTGGATTGGATTTATATTTCCAATCCATAACCAATCCAATCCATACAATTTATAGTATTTTGAATCCAATCTAATCCAATTGATGTAAAAATCCAATTCAAACCATTAAAAATGGATTGGATTGGGCGGGTTGAACGGGTTGGATTGGATTTTGCCCACCCCTACTTGCTCCTTTTCTTTTTTCTTTTTTTTTTTTTAGTTCTTTTACAATAAATTATCTGATGCACGTTTCATATACATTGGAACAAATTGTTCAATAATTTAGTGCAAGTACAACTTGGAAAAATGGGGATGAAGCAATAATTTAGTGCAAGTACAACTTGGAAAAATGGGGATGAAGCCTCTCTTTAGAAGCCAGAGCATTAAATATACATTCATGATCGTGTCACTGTCGAAAGGTGTAGGTAGTTTGGAAACGAAACGGTAGCTTCAGTGCTTGAGTAACATGCACAAGTTCGCGGTTGGAATCTCATGACTGAAAAAGCCTAGGAGATAGCAGGGGGAAAAAAAAAAGAAAAAATGGTGTAGGTAGTTTGCTTTTGTTTTCTATATAATACCAATTCCAACAAGACGTTACGAGAAAATCAACCAACATAACTCACAAGATGGAGCAAAAATTGCGTGATCCCGGATCACCTCCTGGTCCCCGATACCCAAAAAATTCATATTATGTGGATCCATTATATAAGACCCATATATTTTTGTCTGTAAGTAACATGAAATTTCAGATTCACCCAATTTTTTCACTCACAAGATGGCTGGGTTAGGTCCTTGATTTTTATTTATTTATTTATATTTTTATACTTTGGCATCATTTCCATCATTGGAAAATTTTCTAGACCAACAGATCAGCCAGGATGAACCTGCCGGTTGGAGCAACATCCGTTCGTGGACACCAGCGGATAACCCTGGAAACAGCTAGTATAGCGTTAATGAGAAGGAACACGACTAAAACAAGGCCATAAATAATGGACGTGGACGTTGGAGGCGCTCCATGGCCTGGCGGATCCAAGGATATGGAGATGAGAGAGGCTACGAGGATCACAAATTAAAACACAAGCTTATTAATTTGTTGATATGACAAAAGCAGAGGTCCTTAATTAATTTTATACGTATACCAAGAACATTTAATATCTCAACAGCAAATAATATTTAGGACTGCTGCAGTAGCAATTTGATGCCAGCAGGTTATTATTATCATTTTTCTTGTTTTCTTTTTTTTTTTTTTTTTTGGTTCCTAATGTTGCTGTTATCATCATCGTCATTATTATTATTATTATTATTATTATTATTATTGCTCTCCTAGGATGAAAGGAATTCTAGATAAATTCATTATACAAATTTCTAATTATATTTATAAGATTATTTCTTTTTTATTCTTTTAGACAAGTTAAAATACTAGAATGAAATTTTAGTCTTGGAACCTAACTCTTAAGAGTCTCTCCAGTACCATTGTCTAGGTTCACGGCCCAAATTATAATCAATAATATTTAGTTATCTGTTATTAAATATTGAATTTATATAATAGCTTAGTTATTAAAATAAAAGTGTTTAAAAAAATTATATGATATTAATAATATAAATAAACAAGATATGCTATTAAACTCATTGGAATCAAAAAATGATAATCGTAAACAAGTCCCAACCATATCGATCATTAATTAGCTGAGGAAATTAACAGCAGATCTATTAAATATTGCTTTGCGAAACGAGGAAGGCGTGGTCATTCTGGCTTCAGTTTTATTGGTTATAGGAAACTCTTGGTAGAAGATTGTGCAATTTGCATAGAATTTTAATAGCAAATACCTGGGGAATTAGACATGCAGCAGACTAGATTCAATCAGATTGTCTGGCTTATAAAAAATAAAATAAAACAAACCAAAATACCACTTGTTATATTAAATATTGTTGAGCAAAAACTTATGTACACCAGTTGAATGGACGATATGGCGCAAGCATTTATAATAGGACATTTAACAATTATTTTGTGGGATTAATTAGTGATAAATTTCACTTTATTTTAAAAAATAATTATTTTATTTTAATTAGTATTTTTTTAAATTTTTTTACTAATGTCTATAAATGATATGGTATCATATTAATGGTAATTATGGAATAATGGAGAAAGGAAAAAAGATCAAAAAAGTTTATTCCATTTTGTCTAGCTTGTATTTGTCCAAATGGAATATCCAGGATAAGATCTCCTATCCTATTATGCTGTCTCCATTTTTACGTGTCCCAGTAAATCTAATTATACTCAGTCCACACGTAATTATTTATTTATTTATTTATTTATTGAGTTTATTACAATTCAAAGGTGGCGTCACCCACACTACAGATTGTTGACCCAAATAATCAAACTTTTCGCTAAAAAAATAAAAACTTATATTAATATCGACAAAAAAAATCAAAATAAAAGTAAAATGAAATTGCAATTGTTATTCAATAAAAGATAGAAATTCAAATCCGAATATTCTGTTATCATTTTTTTATGTCCATATCTATATCTACCAGTAATATAATGTTGCTTCATATAGAAACATTATGTGATAGGTGAGTATTTGTTTATCTATGATTATCTAACTTCTAACAATGACTAATAAAAAATAAGGAACAAATTTTCAGTAGATTCTTTACTGCCTTATAATTAGAAGAACTTTCCAAGCAAAATCTAAATAAAATAAATGATGAACAAATTAAGAAAAATCTAGAAAATTCTTAATGATGATTTATGTTGAGAGAATATGTATGTATATATATGTGTGTATAGAGAAAGGTAACCGAAATAGGAAATATAACCCCCTTATATAGCCTCTAATGATCTTCAATTCCAATAAAATTGAAACTCTTCCACATGTAATTTGAATAAGAATAGGATTCTTAATCTCAAAATTTAGGACTAACACTTTTTAAAAGATTTATCTCAACAGATTGATCTCAATAGTTGACTCAACCCCAAAAATATTGTGTTTAGGCTCAATAATCTACCATCACAAAACCAAAAATATAACATGAGTCAAACAAAAGTAAATAATTCAATGTTCAAATAGGATTGTATCTTCTCTATCTAATTTTTTTATAATCCAATAACACATGACAATAAGAAAACCAATGGTCATGATTTCTTTCCTTTAATGTTCCATTTCTTATATTTATTGATCGAGCTTAATCGTCGTTCACCAAGTGGGGCTCATTTTGACTTTTTGATTCGTATAGAATTTTGTGTTGATCGAAACATTGTTGTGAAGTACACATCAACCTAAATTCGTGGACTAGTAGCACATAAAAAATGAAGGTACTGTTTGAAAGTTATGAGCAGAACAAGTTATGGTTCGAATTATTCAAGTAGTGCTGTGTTTAACCTTTTTTTTTTTGGGTAAAATTTTGTTTTGACTTGTTCAAGTAGTGCTGTGTTTAACTTTTTTTTTTTGGGTAAAATTTTGTTTTGACTTGTATATGGTTGTAAAGTACTCATCGACATGAGTTCATAGGCTAGCAATACGCTTAATTGGACATTTGATTAAAAAGTTATAAACCTGTAAAAATTTTCTAAGACAATATTATTATGTGTACATCTGTGAGTGTGTAAAACTGTGCACAGTGCCCATCGACACTGTGCCATGTGTCACTCTCTTAGTCCATCTTGTGAGTGCATAGTGACACTCACGGGTGGCATTTCATTGGTTGAAAATGAAGTTGGAGTAGAGAGAAGGAGAGAGAGAGGAGAGAGAGTGAGAAATCAACCAATCCTCGATTCACCCTTTTCCAGCCACCAAACACTTACATGCACTAGACCACCGTAAACCACCCTTCAAAACCAGACGATCAGCCAAGAACCACCAGCAACTGGCCGACGATGCACCCAGATCGGGACTTTTTCGGGGTAAAACGCTGTTTCCTTCCAAGGCCGATTTCTCTCAAACCAGCCACCTATTTTTTACACCACCTTACTTATTGCACTTCTTCCCTGTATGTTATTTGAAGTGCTGAAAGTTGTGGAAATTAAATGTAGTAAGGTGGGAGAAATAAGGTGGTACTTTTATAAATGTGTTTTCTGTGCAAAGAATATTGTGACATGTCCAAGTTTTAGGGGAGATACTATTGGATTTTCCATTGAAAAGTCCGATAGGATTTTTGTGGAATTAGCACTTGTTTAAGGTTCTAGTAAAAGATCTTAGATGAATCATGACATTGGGACTTCATTTTTCATGTTTGAACAAATATAAGTCTTTGCATGGAAAAAAATAGCAATAAGTTTTAGTCTGCTATATTAATAATATTGACTTAATAAGAAATAACCATATTTTAATGGAGAGAATAGATCATGATAATACAATTTGTCAATCCCACATGCCAAAAGACCTTGAAAATTAGGTAAAGGTTATATGAGGAAATGGTCCTTCTCCTTTAAATAATAGCTAGCAAAGGGAGAATTTAAATAGAAACAGCAAACTGAAATGGATACTTATTTAATTCCGCACATTTATTCCACGGATCATTCCATAAAAAGTAGAAAAGCAAATTACATTACCCACCATTTGGAATTTAAAGAAGGGTGATAGTAGTACCCAATTGTACCCAATTTTATTTAGTACTTAATATAATAATAACAGGGTGGGTACAAGTGACTCATTCATACATAGTTCACATAATGGAGGATTATGCATACTTAGTCGGTTTTTTGGCGAATAAGTTCCAAATTAACATGGTCAACAATGGAGGAACTGTAATTACTCTTAATATCATAATACCTGTTCCATAGCATCACACCTCCATACCTAGACGTGTCTTTGATCTCCGGAAGAATTTGATTAATTAGCACATCAGCCGGGACGTACCCAGTAAAAGAGGCATTGGTGGATGCTGGTAACCCCAGAAACAACTTCTCTGATTCCTTAAGCGACGAAGTCCTTGTATTCCATGCACTTAAAAGATTATCAGCTCCAGCCTCAGTAGTATACTCACATGTAGCATTGCGATACGGCTGAGTCTGATAGAACTGAACCCAAACATAGTCGAAAACCCCTGTGTCAATGACATCCTCAAGATAATCATCAGGGTAAGGACATTGAGGAGCTACAGATAAATAGACAGGTTTTGATCCTTCTTCGATATAATCCTTCAGGTATATTGCAAGATAATCATGGAAGACCGTATCGTCACCAAACAAGTTGAATCTACGCCGTCGAATACAGCATCCCCAAAAGGACGTAGTGGATGAGTCATGACCACCCAGAAATGTATTCCATAACTGCTCTGCAACATTTAAGGCATCTGAAGAAGATGTTACCTTATAGTTTCCATTAACTCCTCCAAGTGAGATGAAGACCTTAACACCAAGGTTCTGACAAATGTTTACGTGTTCGCCAACATGGATGCAATTAAATGTATCTGGAGGGCAGTGATTACTAAGGTCGATTTCTATATCCAGGCCATTGCCAAATTGGGAAACTGAGCCTACGTTTACGATAGAATACAACCCAGTTTCACAGGTTTCCACTAGACTTTTTTCATCGTAATAATCGCTGCCATATGTACCCCAGTAGATGGATATGCCACCATGAGCATTAGACATTTGGATCAAGGCCGAGGTTAGGAGGCAAGCTAGTAGAAGGTTGGCTAGAAGACCCATTCTTTCTTTCTTTCTTTCTTTCTTTCTTTCTTTCTTTTTATTTTTTTTTATTTTTTTTTTATTTTGGTTGCTGCGATTGCTCAAACTTTTTTTTTTTGGCTGCTACGATCGCTCAAACTATTTGTGGTCTAATTGTATGATTGATAGTTGATATATATGGTTTTTGCCTGAGAGTTGCCATCCTTTTGTAGAGAGGTTTTGAGTGCTAAATTTGATATGAAAATAAAATATTTACCTCTTACAAAATTATCGAACAGTACACACAAGTAGTGTTATGAGAAAAGAACATGCCTAAACAACTAACACGAGGGCAAAACTTATGGAGGTGGTCCTCTATCTCTTGTGGATCTATGCACCACCATGTATAACAAGTGGTCATTTTTTTTTTTTCCCATTTCATTTTTACTCCTTAATTATATTTATGTAATAAAGAACAGTGGTCCTTATATAGCAGAGAGCGGTGGAGAATAAAAACAAAAGATTATTTCTTGTATATTGTTTTGGACTACTTTACTGTTTCATTTTTTTAAGAGTTTTTATTTAGTACTCCCTGTTTTCATTTTTTTTTACCATTTTTTTGAACGTTCATTTTCTTATTTAATCCTTGTTTTCAATTTTTTTTTTATTATTATTTGCAAGTTGTTTTCAATTTTTTTTTTTTTTAACTCTTAAAAGTTTTCTTTATTCACTTGTTTTTAACCTTTTTGTTTTATCAATCTTTTGTTAAAAAATTTCTTCACTTGTCGAATTGAAATAAATTAATTTTTTTCATCTCATTTTTTCTACTAGTCACTATGTCAGGGGTCCATTTTATGATAGCAAATCTAATTGGCAGAATGACTAATTCAACCTAAATTAAAGTGCAGGATAGATCAAGTTACTACTTTAATGGGGTTCATAAATAGAGATGGAATGTTGGCGCAAAATTATAACAGAAACCTAACCCATTTGTTTTATCATATTGACCCATTTGGGGGTATTTGTAGGCTCATAATATAAAAGATATTGGGCTTCGAGTAGCATTTTAATGATTGCCCATTTATTGAAGCCCAAAAGTTTTTAAAGATCGAAATTGGTTTGACTCACCAGCTGTTTTACACATTAAATAGGTGTCTTCTTATCAAATTTTCCAAGCTCCAATCCTTTCACAAGTAAACACCAAAAACTGATAAAATAAACCCTTAATCCAGCAATCATTTCATCTTTATTTTATGCTCCTTCTATATTTCCAGAAGGAGATGAAAAGGGGTTTCTTGTGGAGAGGAGAAACAAGTGTGCTCATACTCTCCAAAAACCAGCCTCTGTGTCAATATTTATTCTCTCCTTTGGGTAATTAGGCAATCATAGTATTTTTAAGGTGAACTTTGTTATTTTGACTTAGAACACTTTTTATTCGTTAGGATTAATAAGTGAACTTTACGAAAGGAGAAATTATACTTAATTTCCATAAGCTATTCAAAAGTATCTTTTTGGAAAATCAAAAGCCTTGTAAAAGTCCAGCGGCATGAATTACAAAAAGTTCATGGTTTCATGAACGATTGCTCAAGTTATATTTGTTATTCTCACCATTTGCTTCAACGTCAACTTTTAGCACCAAGGGTTGCATTTTGGATCCATATAAAAGCTCACTGACTTCAAAAAAGGGGGAAGCATTAAAATGTTCATAAACAGTGGCAAATCCAAATATTTAGTTTTGGTGGGTTCCATTGTAACTACCCGTCCCGAATCGCATCGGAATCCGTGCACGTTGACCGTTGACCGTTGACCGAAGGGGTCAAAAGTTGACTTTTTGACTTGGTGGGAATTTCAAATTGACCAGGGTACCGTGGCGAAGTGCATGACGCCCTGAGTTCGTAGACTAGTAGCACGTCGAAAACGGAGCTACGGTTTGAAAGTTATGGGCAAAACAAGTTGAAGTGCAAACTGTCCAGAAGGTGCCGGGAGTTGACTTTTTCTTGTGATGTAATTTTGAGTTGACTCTTGTATGGTTGTAAAGTACTCGTCGATACGAGTTCATAGACTAGCGGCACGCTTAAATCGGACATGTGGTTAAAAAGTTACGGACGTTTGAAATTCGCCGGATACCGTATTATTTTAATATATTTGGCTTAAGTGCACAGTAACACCACGTGTCAGCTTCTGATTGGTCCACGTGGCATGAACAGTATCACGCAGGGTTTTTATTTGTTAAAACACTCGGGGAAGAGAGAGAAAGAGAGAGAAAGAGAGAGAGGAGAGAGAGAGAGAGTCACCGGTCGCCGGTCATTTTCACATTTTCCGGTTTAGTTACTGTACACGCGCCGGCCAGCCAGATTGCCCACCTCATTTCCGGCAAAACCTCCAAATTTCACGGCGAACGACCGCCGGACGCGCCCGGATCGGACGTCCGAAGTTTGGCGGCGATTTTTCCCCCTCCACCGCCGGCCACCGCGAATCGGCACTGTTCCGGCCATTTTCCGGCCACACGCGCCTGACAGCCTTGATCCTCTCCTCAAGTCCGGCCTACCCACCAAAAATCACGGTCATCGGACCACCGACGCGCCGGGATCAGAGCGTTTTTCGGCGAGGGGTCGGAAATCTTCAAATGGTGATTTCTCCGCCGTCCGACCTCCGTTTTGCTCACTGTCGGTCCCGTTGGATTGCTCTCCTCACGATCTACAAGTCTGCAAAATTTCACAGCCAACAGCCACCGCACGCACGCGCCGCCGGCGACGGTTGCCGGTGACCGCGGCGGCCCACCGGAAAATACTGTTCCGGCGAGTACCCGAAATTCCGGCCAGCTCCAGTCCGCAGTGTTCGACCTCCTGAACCCAAATACGACTTCCGTTTCCGCCAATTCGCGACGGTTTGGGAGAATTGCGGAGCCGAAACCCGAAAAGCTTCCCAATAAAATTCCGACCCCGTCGGGTACGATCATCGGAAATTAAGACCGGATCTGTGATTAGCATCACTCGAGCTTCGATTCGGTATATAATTCGTAAATTTTAGTTATCGTTTGGTTTTCGCTCCTCGGGTACCCATTTGGGGATTACCCGAATAAAATATTAATATTTGTGGTTTTGGTACTGTGGATGTTTTAGGTGCACGTGCGAGTAGCGGAGTCGATCCTGCGGAGGATCTTGATTGAGATACGTGCACAAGGTGAGTGACCCACCTTCAATTTAATTTTGGAAAATTTAATTGGTGAATATATTATGTGTGATTTAAATGTTTGAAATTTAATTTTTATGTGCCAAATATTTATTTGATTTATTGTGGAAATTATTGTGAATTTATCGGATTTAAGAAAATGTGCATTTCACCAATTTATGCCATGTGGAATTATTTTATGGTTTTGAGGATTTTGAAATTGGTGTGGTTTTAATGGTAAATTGGGCACGATTTGATTTTCAAATATTTCAAGGAAAATATTTGGTTATGTTGGTGATTTCAATTTTTATGAAATATGCCCATAAAATATTATGGGATTTGATTATGATATTTTGAGAAATTATTTATGCTTGGAAAAAATGTGGATATTTGAATTGATGGATTTGGGAGTTGGTGGATTTGAAAATCATGGGATTTATGGTATTAATTATAAGGAAATTGTGGAGAATTTCCCGGTTCAAGCGGATGGATTATGCCCGCTATGTTTATGAAAAATGTGAAATTTGTTTTATAATTTAAATTGTGGATTTTATGATTTTTAGATGCACCGCGCACGTACTGGTGTTCTGATTATGTGATATGGTATATGTGATATGGATATTGTGCACACGGATATGATTAGCGCGCAGGTGGGTGTGAGTAGCGCGCAGGTGATATTATGAGGGTGTCCTGTGGATGCCATCGGAGAGGGTGGCCACCCCCCCTTTGGCCGGGACACCAGGTTAGCAGCGGCGCAGTGGGACGCCACGCGACCGTATGCCGGTTTCTTTCTATAACCTCCTGTCTGGCGGTACCTTGGGACGCTGGATACTGTTGGCGCCACTGGTATATAGTGGGTGCATCAACTGATTTTTGGAACTGTGTTTTAAAAAAAAAATAAAATGTTTTAAAGCTGTATTGGAATTAAAATTTATTTATTACTGTTCGGATACTCATTTGATGTCTTGGTTTTTGGGGAATATGAATAAGGGTTTTGTGAAAATGTTTTAAAAAGGGGAACCTTTCCAACTGAGAGAATTGTAAGGGTTTTGAGAGAAAATATTATTTCCAAATAATTATTATTTATATACCTATTACCGTGGTATTATAGTGTAGAGTAGTAGGGTTGCTCACTGAGATGATTAGCATCTCACACTCTTAAATTCTATTCCTCTAGGTACCAGGTTGTCGGTGTTCACTCGGAGCGGACTTGATCTTCCTCGCTGTATTTGTTCGTGCAGTACCTTGTTCTTCTTTTACTGCAGTTGTAATATTTCTTTCACTTTTGCTGTATTCTGTATTTTGTAGTACTTCATAAAGCTCTGTATACTGTATGGGACACTTATGTATTTGTATTGCACTGGATTACTGTATTTTTATTTTGGAGTGCTGAAATTTGTGGAACCAGTTCGTAGTACTGTGGGAGGAATAAGGGGACAATTATAGAAGTGTGTTTTCAGTGCAGGAAATTTTGTGGTAAGTCCATCCCTTAGGGGAGGTTCTGCCGGATCTTCCACAGAAGGGTCCGGTAGGGTTTCCCTGGGATCAGGGCTTGTCTAGGGTTCCGGTGGGGAACTTTGGACGGGTCCTGACATCCATTGTATAATAAAAGATATTTTTAAAAGCAATAGTAATGTAAATTGTTGCTCTAGCTTAATAATTATCCATGAAAAATTTTTGTTTCTATGTCTTTTAAATTTTAAAATAGAATTGATTTGCTATAATTTGGAATTAAACTGAAATAAATTTTTTTTCTCTCTCTCAAATAAGTACCTTTAACTTCTGAGTGAAGTTGAAAAAAATTAATTAAAGTAACAAAATAGAGGCTGTATTATATAGACACCAATAATTACTAGAAAAGAAAAAAGAAAATAGAATTTTCTATAGAAAAAGCAGCTTATGAGGAAAAAAATTACAATTTTCAAAGAAATAATTTATAAATATAATGAAAATAATACATTTTTTTTCCAAAAAGAAATAAAAATGGACACTATTTAATTTTTTGAGAGGGGGCAGTACATTTTATCTTTAAGAGATTGTTTTTAAAAAATAAATAGGAATATTATTGTTATAAAAAAAATTTCGGGTGGCAAGTTTCCCCAAGGGCTGTACTGAATCTGCTAGCGTTCACAAAATTGGATTAGCTTAATCCCTTTCTCATTTTACATCCATGAGTATGATGATTATTTGAGTTGTGCCACGATATTGAGAAATGTACTTTTACAATTAGTTTGCAATTTTTTTACATTGAACATATATTATCTTTCAAAAATTATATTGTGGCTTTAATATTTTAGTACGATATATTTTGTGAATTTAATATTGTTGTATTAGATTTTTTTTTTTCTATTATCAATTTTTTATATACAAATTAATGGCAATCGATCTTGCATTACCATCAATGTTCAAGTTTGATTAAGTTACTTAAAGGTAAAGAAACTATCTTCACTTATCTATTTATATATATATATATATATATATATATATATATATTTATATATTAATTAATTTGGTATACTAATTTTGTTTATGTTTTGTTTACACTATATATTTCATAAGCTTGTATGGAATGTGGAAGTTGAAAAAATTGCACTGTTGATTTTGGACATGGGAGCCATTGCAATCACATATATAAAATTACTTAAAAAGCCTTTTTGCTTTTACCTTTGTATTTATTAATAGATCATCTTCTTCAATGGAATGGGTTGTTTTGCTTCCTCTTGCACTCCACAGATTAGAGATTTCCAAGGTCCATGAAAGAGTCTTCCTTTCAACGTCCTTTGGAAACTATTAATTCAACGAAACATAATCTCTTAAATTGGGGAAACAAAAAAAAAAAAAAAAAAAAAAAAACCTCCAATACAACGGAGTCCCTCCTCTAATACACATGTGGATCCCATAGCATTAGATTATTAATTTAAGAAAAAGACCAATCTGTTTTGTGGACTTGGCAGAAGAGTGGAATTAAAGCTCAAAACCATGGCAGAGCCACACATGAAACCGGCGAGTTATAGGGACCCGCGTACCATAACCTGCCCTTCCGCCTTCATTCTGAACCAAGAGGAAACGCAGGAGTTGTTGTCATACATATTGGGCACTGCAGGTACTGAACAGTTGCTACCGTATAGTTTATGCAAATCTTAAAGGAAACTGGGTTTTTTTTTTATTTTTTGGGGTAATTGCTGGGCAAAAATTTCAAAGAGAAGAAAAAAAAAAAAAAAAAGACTCAAAAGTATTTTTTTGGTAATTGCTGGAAAATAATGTCACGGGCCCATATCATGATAATTGATTCTTTTTTTTTTTTTTTTTTTTTGTTTTGGGTCTAACATATTAACAATTAAATTCAGGACTTCATTTTTTTTTTTTTCCCCCATCTTTTGAACAGTTTTAAGATAATACTCTATTATTCTAGAGGGAGCTAATACTTGAAAAAAATAATAGCGCATAATTGGTAAGAAACTCATTAGTATGTACGTGACCTTTTGTTTGTATTGCGGAAAAATAACCGACACAAATTGATAATTTTTTTTTTTTTTCAATTTTAACGTTACAAAGAATCATAAAGACCCGAGACCATGTAATTTTTCCTCGTCTAACATGTTAGTAATTAAACTCAGAACTTCAATTTTTTTCTCCACTTTTGGACAGTTTTGAAGCTGACACTTTTGGGCTATTGATTCGAAAGGGAGCTAGTACTTGAAAAATTACAGTGATTTAACATTTTGCTTATCAATGATGAGACATTAGATAATTGTACGACACTATGGCATTTTCTTTTCTATATAGCAATCAAAAACCTTTTTTCTCGCTCCACATGCCATTTTGTGGCTGGAATGTGTAAAAATTGTAAAAGCCTCGCATCTTCGTTCTTTCAGTTTTTCCTTTCTTTTGTATGCACTACCTACCCCATGGTAGCAAGCCAGGAATTTTCGTTTTTTATTTTTATTTTTTGGCGACGACTAATGTTATCAAATATCAATATAATTGCTCAATCTATGTGTGATTTTTGTTGTGTACACTTTACCAAGAAAAAAAAAAAAAAAAAGGAACAATCTTTGTCGTGTATCAAATATATATATATATATATATATATATATGTGTTACCTTACCAAGGAAAAAAAAAAAAGAACAATCTTTGTCGTGTATCAAATATATATATATATATGTTGCTCTTTGTTAATTTGATTGATCGGTGATATATTATTTGACAAGGGACAGATGGCATCCAATTTTATTTTGTAAAACAATAATGTTAAGGAACCAAAATGTATATGAGAAACATAAATTGTGAGCCCATTTTGAATATAATTCCTAAAACTTGAAAAAGTAGACAGGAGCTGGCTCCTTCCCGATGCATAAGCAAAAATCATGTCCATGAAGATTAGTTACTTTGAAGATGATAGCAACTTATCTTATCTGAAGAGGCTTAATAATTAAAATAGCATCAAAAGTGGACTCTGAATATTTGCTCTGCTAAAGAAAGTTGTTATTATTATTATTATAATAAGAATTATTATTAAAACTGTTGTGCCCAGTTTAATAAATAGTAAAGTTAGTGAAATTTTAAATTCTTTAGGAAAGTAAAGATATATTGAAATTCAAGCTCATATTATCACTGAAATAAAACGTGGTTTTTACCATTGAGTGAGTTTCCACAGGAACTCCGTTAAGTATATCATTGAACAACTGTTTTTTTCCCTTTTTTTTTTTTTTTTTTTTTTCTTCGTAAGTAATCTGATGCATCTAAACATCCGTATCCATGTGTTGTCTTTAAGACAAAATTTTTCAACTTTTTAGTACAAGTTGGCAGAAAAGGGAATGAAAGTAAGTTGAAAACTCTACTTACAACATATCCCCAAATAATAATGTAAGAAATAGTTATTTATCCATTATTAAATATTAAATTTAATTTATATAGTATTACTACAAAAAAATTAATCTAGTGACAAAACTCTAAACAACAGTATAAAAAGTGTTAATAAAATTTTATTTCTGGGACAAAAATTTGATGTTATTGAGATTTGCCGGCAATAAAAAATACTATTATCACAAAAGCAATAAAGTTTTTAACATTTGTTTTGCGATGGAATGATAGCAACAAACTACAGACACAAAATTCATTAAGCGGCAAGAAAAAAATATTAAGCAATAATTTTATAAAATTTTGCTATCATAGACATCGAAGCATTCATTAAATTGGGGGTTGGTGCCTGAATTACAATCCCCTCATACATTACATATAATTGAGCACTGAATCAATCATATGCTAGTGGTAGTAGGAATTTTATAATTAGATACTTAATAATTATATTTCGTTTGGTTGTATGGGTCAAAAGAATGTATTGAATCTATTTCCATTGAATAAAATTTGATGTTTTGCTTCAAAGAAAAGGAATATGAAATCTATAGGATTTCAGTAGATGGCTTTCTCCCCTGTTAAAGGGTTCACCTATTATGCATATGCATCTTTTTATTTTTTTTATTTTTATTTTATTCCTCCTTTCCGAATATTTTAATCTATCTATTTGTAAATCAAATATATTATTCACGATATCTCTTATCTAATTTTAATGAAATAAATAGTTCAAGGTCTAAATACAAATGCACGAATTGACCAAATAATAATAATAATAACAGGGGAAGAATTTAAATAATAAAAAAAGAGCAAACTTAAAATAAATATTTAATTAATTCACACAGTTATTCGATATATGAAAATGGGGAAAATAAACATCTTCCCACCAATTTTTATTTAAAGCATAGTGATAGTAGTACCCAATTTATTCAGTACTCTAATTATTTTGAGGGTACAAAGTCACTCATCCATACATAGTTGATGATGGCGTCATTTAAACATAGACATGATCGACCATAGTGGATTTTTCAACATGTTAAGGTAGCTGATAATTTTGGAGCTGTAACCACTCAGAAAATCATAATACCTAGACCATAACATCACACCTCCGTAATTTGATGACTTTACTATGACCGGAAGAACTTGATTAATCAGCACCTCGGGCGGGATGTAACCGCCGCTTGGGGCAGCAACCTCAGTCGCCGGCAAACCCATAAACAGCTTCCCTGACTTGAGTGAAGAACTCCATGTATTCCACGAAGTTAGAAGCGGACCGACACCAGCCTCAGCGGTATACATGCAGTCACGATTGTTATAGAACTGAACCCAAACAAAGTCGAAAAGTCCCGTGTCAATGGCTGTCCCAAGGTAAGCATCAGGATAAGGACACTGAGGTGCTGCTGATAAATACACGGTTTTTCCTTGCTGGCTATAGTTCTTCAAGTAAGCTGCAAGACTGTCATAGTATAGTACGGATCCACCCTCTATGTCGAAATCTACACCGTCCAAAACGGCATCTCCAAAAGGACGTGTAGCAGATGAATCCGTACCACCAAGATATGAATTCCATATTTGCTCTGCAACCCTTTTGGCATCCTCAGCCGATGTCAGATAATAGGTTCCGCTAGCTCCACCAATGGATAGGAAGAGCTTAACACCAAGGCTCTGGCAAGTCTTTATCTCCGCGCCAAATTTGGTGCAAGTATTCCACGCTGGGTCGCAGTGACCTGCAAGGTTGAGTCCTAGGTCTTGGCCACCACCAAAAGTGATAAGAAAGGCAATGTTTATGTAAGAATAGAGCCCAGTGTTGCAGGCCTCGGCTAGAGATCCTTCGTAGAGGTTTTGACCCCAGTAGGTTGCTATGCCACCACCAGCCTTAGAGGTTTGGATTAAGGCCAAGATTAGGAGGCAAGCCAGTAAAAGATGTTTGGCTTGAAGTTGAAGAGCCATTTTAGCTGCAATAATATTATCAATCAATTGCTCAAACGTATATGAGTAGTGATATGTTATTTGGCAATGTTTGGCACCCTTTTATAGAGAGGTTTTGAGTGGCTAAATTGTAATATTATTGAAATTTTAGTGTCAATTAGAAGGAAACCTTAGCTTAATTTTCTTTTTGGATTTTCTTACAGAAGGAAAAAAATTTATTCTACCAATTGCTAATTACATTTAGAATAGAAAAATGCTATTTATTTTTATTTGTGATCATTGTTAATAGATTTTATATGTTATTTGACATTTTAAGTAGTTGTCCAAAAATGTTCATTCTTTTAAAATTAAACTTTGAGAACAAACAATACATAATTATATGCAATTAATTTCCAATTGTAATGTCAACAATAACCATACCATTATAAATACCAAAACTATTTAGAATAATATAAGAAATATTAAAATAATAAACCAAAAAATGTAAGTGATAAGTGATATTATTGGACGATGTTTAATTATAAAAAAGATTTATTTATTTATATTTAAGATATATTAATATTTCAATTAATGAAATAAAAACATATGATTTGCTATTTTATCTTAGTAGATAGTTTGATAGATTAATTAGTACCATTATTTTTATATTTATAAGATTAAATTAATTATTCTTTTTTTTTTTGGGTAAATAATTATTGTTTATCCATTTTGTTTATAAAAAAATAAAACCTTGCGAAATTTTTTTTTTTTTTTTTTTATGTTTTTGTGTGAAAAAACTTTACGTTTGTCTAAAGACTACAACGTAAGTGGATGCTCAGAGAGGCTAAGTCACTGGCGGACAGATGTCTCAATTCTATTGGTCTTGCTGAATGAGCCTGCAAGATATTGACACATCCTCACTAAATAGTACTGTTTGATCGTCCCTTCTTATGTTGGCCCAGAAGAGTCTGGGGCCCAATGTTCTATTTATTGCCCTTAGCATCAAAAGCACCGTACGTATTCACCCTTTTGCCATTACTATTTCTCTGCCTCTTTTATCTCTCTTCAACACAATAGATTTAATAACAAAACTCAAGGTGCATTTTAATATCTAATGGTTGGGAAATTCAGCTCTAGTGATGGAAGGAAGCTCATGCAATTTAGCATGGATTTTTTACAGAAAAGAGTTTTGGATATTTGTCTTGTGTTTTGTATTTTTTTATTATTATTATTATTTTTTTGGTTTTTGACATCATGCATTTTTTTTCTTTTTTTAAATTTAGATTGTAATGAATTTTACCATCGAATTGTGTACGTAGGGATCAAATTGTCTTGCTTTGATTAATAATAACTTGTATTTGTCAAAATGATGTACTGCATCTATCTTCTATTAAATAACGTTTGTTGTTTTGACATCCAAAAATGAATCTATCCTGTATTAATTTTCTCCCTGTTGAATCTATTATACATATGCATCTAAATATTTTTTTCTTCAACATTCAAAGTTACTTGTGAATCATAACTCACTTATATTCTAATCTAATTTGAATGAAATAAATAATTTAATGTTCAAATTAATATACTAATGTTATGTGCATAATGTTGTTTACTAAATTGTAATATCATCGGATATTCTAGTGTAGTGTTTAACGATGATCCAAGGGATCCATGGATGTGGAGATTACAAAAGGCTATAAGGTATCACGAATTAATATCTCAACTGCAAAATCTACATTGAAATTCCGAAATTTCTACTATTAATTAGCATAAGACAACTGCAGCAATAATACTGTGTCATTTAGACAGTTTCTTTATTATTATTATTAATTTGTTTTATCTTTTCTTGTTATATATATATATATATATATATTTGCTCTACTTAAATATGAAAGAAATTCATTCTTCAAATTTCTAATCCTATTAATAAGATTGTTTTTATTTTTAGAACAAACCAAAAATAATAAGATTAAATTTCTTTTTTTAATTTATTTAATGAAGTAGGAAAACAGAAAAAAAAAAGTTAGTTTTATATTTCTCATGTCTCATCACTAGCTTCTGATCTGTTAACTAATTAATTATAACAATTATGTATAAGCATGTAAATTAAAACGAAGTTAATATATAATAATTGTTAGTTTGATAAATTTTCAGCCATATGATCTTATTGGATGAATATGTTTAAACTAGCAAACGAATTATGAATGTGCTCGAATTTGATCTGTTGAAGAAAGTTAAGCAGCTGTTAAGTATCGTTTGACCGTTGACCAGGGACCACATCCTTTAACGGCCATGCAGGAGAACATAGGACACAACAGACTGGCTTGGTCTCTTTTTCCTTTTTTCTCCTTTCCTTTTCTTTTGTCTTTTTACAATAAATTATTTGATGCACGTTTTATATTTTGACACATTGTTCAATCATTTTGTATACCAAGGCAAAAATGGGAATGAAAAATACTCTCTTTAGCCAGAGCATTAGCTCTAGTCTTCTCAGTGTCACAAATTGTATGTAGTTTGCTTTTAACTTGTTTGATTTCTGTCCTACAGACTCCAATCAAAACTTCGAATGAAAACCACCGATATAACCCACGGATGGATTAGGTCGTTGATTGATTTAACGAATAAAATGCTGTGTTATAAGGTATAAGCAAATTTTTCTCTGTAAATCATTTGAACATCATATTTCTTTTCCATTTATCTGTAATTCTTAATTCCAGCAGAAATATCTATCAAGAATTGAAATAATAATAATAATAATAAAAATCCTCAGAGATATACAGTGCATTAAGATGTTTACCAATGGTATAAATGAAAATAGAAAAAGTATGAAAAATAGAATTCTTTTCAGAGTTTTTCTTTTATTTTTATTAGATTTTATTAGATGATATTGATATGTATTTGATATGATATCGTCGATTCATATTTGTAAATTATTATATGAATTTGTATAGTATTATTATGTTTTATGAGATTTTTATCAGATCTGAAAAGAATAAGAAAAAAATAAAAGTATAAAAAATGGATTTCTTTCCAAATTATTTTTTTAAATTTATTTTATCACTTACAATATTTTTCTTTTTTCATTGCGATGTTTTGAATTTATGACTCCCAGTTAAAGGTGTAAGTGGCCTGCCAACTAAATCAATCTCACTTATAAATTTATTTTTTTTTATTTGAATATTGACAAAAACACAAGAGAAATTATTTTCGCCTCATGTTTTTGACCTTTTTTATTTTTTTCAATTAACACTTTTTTATTTATTCTTTGCTTTCAACCATTTTTACCTTTTTTTTTATTTTTCCTTATTTACTCTTTGATTTCAATATTTTTTTAACCTTTTTTTTTATTTTTTTTCATTTCCTAGTTGTTTTATTCTTTTAACTTTTACTTCTTTTTTCAACATGTTTTTCCTCACTTGTTCTCAACCTTTTGGTATTTATATATATATTTTTTTCAACTCAATTTGAAATAATTTACAATTTTGTATATATGTTTTCTTCTTCTCCTCAAATTTATAGATGATGTATTTAACAAACTTTATCTACTTCCTTCCCAAAATATATGTGTATATATATATATATATCTACTATCAATTAATATTAACAAACATTTGAAATTAATAAATTAAACACAATTAAATAGAAAAAATAAAAAACTAAAAACCACCTTGTCAATAAACTAACAACTTTTTTTTTTTTTTTTTGAAACGCAAACAACACCTAATTAGCTATAGATTGAAAATATGTATATTTATACATATTCATAATAAATTCCGATTCCAATTAAAGCTCTGTAACTATTCTTAAACAAAAATGTACTCATAATGATACAATTAATGAGACCATCCATCTGATTCTGAGTAATTCTGACCCCAAACCTCAAAAATGAGTATTCGTACATGTTGATGACAACTCATATTTTTGCAGTCGATGATAAGGCTGTTCATCGGTCGATTCCGGTCGATTTCGATTGGTGAAAAAATTTATTTGGTCGGTCGGTTAATTCACCGACGATGTTTTTCAGGCTATAAAACTAGTTGAAGCCGATCGAGTATCAACTGGTCAGTTTCTATCGGTTCGGTTAGAATCAAAACTCAGTAAAGTGGCAAGAGAAAGAGAACAGAAAGCTCATATTTCCAGACATATTTTTTCCCATTATTGTCACTGGTATATCGATAATGGAGGCAAGAGAAGGAGCTTCAGAGGAGGAAGGTTATCTATTCATAGTATATTTTATTTAAAAATTGATTTCTTGCTATTAGACATGGGTTTTTACACGGTCAAGTCAAAGACCATGTTTAGATATTTATACATCTAAAATCATATCCTTACAAGTGGCAAAATATCAAACATACATTAAAAATGATTAACTCTAGTTAAGTTACAAACTCACTGTCAAGTCAAATGCAATCAACTTTCAGCATCTATGAAGCTCTTTCTATCTTTGATAAAGTGAGCAAGAAGCCAAAACAGATGGTGCCCAACTCACCATTGCGGTCTTGTAATAAGAAATAAATGAGTGCTGGGAGCTCCTCTACTATCTATGAGTATGCAAAATTCCCTCTCTTTCTCTCTCTTCTCTTTCTCTTTTTGCTCACCTTTCTGTACGAGCTTGGCAGTATTCTTGCTCATTTCTCTGTTATTATACTGTTCTCTATTATCATGCTGTTTTCTCTCTCAATCCTACTTTGCCTCTCGTGCTCTGTCTCTCTCTAAGCTTGAAGAAGTGCCAAATTTCAAGAAAAAAATTCAATTTATTTTGTTTGTAATAATATATATAAAAATGTGAAAATATGGCAGAAGAATCGGACGGTTATGGTGACCGATGGTTATCGGATATGAGAAACCGGAGCCGACCGCTTTCTCTTTGTCGATGGCGGTTAACCATTCAATTAGTCATCGGTCATCGAAAAATTTCGGTCGATGGGGTTGATCAGTCGATTTTCTCGGTCCTTTGGGTTTTATGCACACCCCTAGTCGATGACAACTCATATCATATGAATAGCCACAAACATATTCCATAGCCACAAATATATTCCTTCGTTGAGTGGCATATACTATTTATTATTATTATTATTATTATTTTGTAGTGAGTAGCATGTGCTATTATTTTTTGGTAATACAAAAAAGAAGTTTCCGGAATATCATAAGCATCATTCTATAATTTTATACCATATAGGATTACGACATCAAACCATCCAAGAAAATAACAAAATTTATTAAAATTTAAATTGATATTATGACATAAGACATCTAAGACAATAATAAAATTTATCAAAATTCAAATTTTAACTCTTAAACTCTTAGATATGAAGTCTAAATGATTTTTTTAGACTAAGTTACCACCTTTGGTAATAGCGTGTGCTATTATTAATTTCATTTGGTGACTAAAACGATTATATATATATATATATTTTTTTTTTTTTTTTCTTTGCACCAAGGACGTTATTAATCGTTTGTCACGATATACATCCAATCTCTGTTACCATATCTACTGCTGGAAAATTATTGCTAAAAGTCTCTAGCTAATATTATTACAGGATATTAATTAGTATGAAAATGGCACAAAACATGATTGTTAGGGAATAAATTCTCATAACCATATGTCGGAAATTTGTGGAAGAATTTGATGGGTTTGGGGATCTCCATCGTTTCGTCTTTTCCTATTTAATTGGTCAGAAACTCAGAAGGACGTACGTGACCTTTTGTTTGTATATATATTGCCGGAAAATAATGTCATGGACCCATGTTTTATTTATTTATTTTTTTGGTCCAACATATCAATTATTAAATTCATGACTTCAATTTTTTTCATCTTTTGGTCAATTTTTTTCATCTTTTGGACAGTTTTGAAGGCAATTATACCTGGCAATTTGGGTTGGTGGGTCGTGTTCGTGTCAACCCGTTTAATAATCGTGTCAAAAATATCTAACCCGAACACGATCCATTTATTAATCGTGTCAGGTACCTAAAACACTAACCTGGCCTGTTTATAAATAGGTCAACACGACACGACCCGTTTAACACGATTATTTTAACGGGTCGTGTTGACCTATTAACCCGTTAATCTGAAATTGACCTATTAACCCGAAAACTAACCTATTAACCCGTTAACCCGAAAATTAACCTATTAACCCGAAAAAATTTTTTATTTTATGTTTTTGTTTTATTAAAGATGTATTTTTTGTTTTTAAAAAATTAGTAATAGAAAATTATTTTTATAAAATTTTTAATTTATAATATTTTTTAGTTATTAAATATTATATTAGTAATAAAATATTAATTTAAAATTAAATTTAAATGGGTTGTAATAGGTATATAATCGTGTCGGGTTGAAACTGACACGTTTAATAAATGGGTCGTAACGGGTCAATTTCGAGTTAAACAGGTCAACCCGAAAATGACACGATTAATAATCGTGTTAAACGGGTTGACCCGATTATGATCCGAACCCATTTATAATAAACCCAAACTCATTTATTCCGTGTCGTTTTCGAGTCGTGTCGCCGTGTCATGATCCAAATTGCCAGGTCTAAAGGCAATACACTTTTTCTGGCCTATTCGTCTCGGAAGGAATGCTTGAAAAGTTGAAATTACAGTGATTTAGCATTTTGCTCATCGATGATGAGACATTAGATAATTGTACCAAACTGATTCTCTATCTCTCTCTCTGTCTCTCTCTCTCTCTCTCTCTCTAGACATGCATGCCATTTTTTGGGCTGAAATTAATGGAAATTGTAAAAACCGTGCGTCTTGTTTATGTCAATATTCCTTTCTTTTGCATGAACTACCTACCCCAGTAGGTGGCTATGCCACCAGCTTCAGGGAAATATTTCTAATACTCCCGGAGTATTCAAAACTCAGTACTTCTCCCTTTCATCTAATTACATGTGGAGGATTTCCACGTCGGATAGTCTTTCCAAGAAAACTCATTAACGCCGTTGAGCACCGTTTCTTTTTTGTGCCTTGGCTTCTCCGCCTCCTCCATTGAAGCTGCTGCATCCTCTGTGATAAAAGAAAGGAAAGGAAAGAAATAAAATGAAATAAAGTGGTAAAAAATAATCAGAGTACATTAAAAATTAATTCGGTGGGCACTATGAAATTTATGAGTACATTTGTTGCCTCTGCAACTAGTTCAACAACCACCTTCGTATGATCTTTCTCTGAAATAATGGATGTTCATGGATTCAAGAACAATCGCTCCCCACCATTCCCTGTTCAACATATCACTAATTAAACAAATGCCCTCTTTCATACGTAAAATAAAATAAAATTGCTTTGCAGGCATAGTCATTTTTGGCACCACAGAAAGAAAAATTACTCCAGCTCCGGCGGGCTTGGTTTCATCTCTATTTCACCTACTTCGATTTCTAGATGTTGTAAAAATGGAGTTCATAGAGAAATTAAAGGGGGGGGGGGGGGCGAATTTAACTGGATACATAGTCAATTGTCCACTGATTTTTACTTTTTTTTTTTTTTTTGGGGATAATGGGGATGCAGCTATTTACCAAAAAATTTAAAAAACAAAAAAAAATTATAATAAAACAGTGCATATAATCCGAAGTTTTTTATAAAAATAAATAAAAGAAAAATTGTGAACTAAAAAAAAAAAAAGTGATGATCATCCTTGTGCATGACGTCAACCAATGCCGGAGGCGGTAAGTGATTAGCCACCATGGAGAAAGATATTAAAAATAAAAAGAAAATTAATACGAAGGTTTCAAAATAATAATGAAAAAAGGGTATTTTGGTAAATCTAATTTAAATGGAAATTGTATAGCTTTTTTGGCATGGTATAAAAAACCATTCTTTTATGAAATATTTATTAATATTATTTTTATATGTAATATTTTAATTTATCTATTAATATTCAACTTTGTAAATATAATTATTTTTATACTACTAATTATTAATTAAATATAATTTTGTATTAAGTATTTTGATTTCAATATTTTTATATAATTATTTTTTATTTATTTAAAAATAACTTTTTTATCTTTTCACAAATTGGATGGAGGAATTTTGATCCAAATCAAAATTCAAACCTTGATTTTGAACTATATTTTTAATCGATTTATCATTAAATCAAAGGTATGAGTACAATAAATTTTATAATTGAATTTAATAAATTAAATAAAATTTTAACGAATTACATAGTAAGTTAATAAATAAATTTAAATTTACGACTGTACCAAAAGCTTAACAAGTCCGTGAAAAAAATTTGACACAGTACACTGCCAAATCCATCTAGTTTGGCAATTAGTATATTATTTTACGATGAGCATTATAGGAGTTACGTGTCACAAGCAATGACCACATACTCAATGGCTGTGCAGGAAAACGCCGAAAACGACAAGGCAGTAGACTGGATTACTCTCTCGCTCTCTCTCTTTTTCTTGTTTGTCCTTGTGCAATTAATTGTTTGATGCACGTTTTATATTTAGGACACCTCGTTGCATCAAATGGTACAGCATGGGAAAAATCATTGGGATTAATGAAAGCACTCTTTAGCCAGAGCATTACGTGGTTGTCATTTCACTATCAAAGAAGTCTACGTAGTTTGCTGTTTTCTGTGGTACTACCAACTCCAATCAAAACACACTCTCACAAGAAAATCAATTAATATAACCCAAAAGATGGCTGGATTAGGTTCTTGATTTGACGAATAAAATGCCGTACTACAAGCAAATTTTTCTTGCTAATACATTTGGACTTCCAATTTATTTTCGATTTCACCTAGTGTTAGTGCCAGCAGAGATATCTATCAAGAATTAGAAAAATAATATGAAAAGGTAAAAATAAAAATCCTCAGAGGTACGCGGGAAGTGTTCCTAGCTCAATAATTACCAATCGAGCTCATATCATAATAATAAAACAAAAATCGAAATCTTGGATTTCATATGAAGAAAATCACTACTTCCTGCAATCTAATGGACCATCAGAATTTTATGTGGTACCATATTTCAGAATATTTTTTTATAAGAAAAGAAAAAATTAAAGAAGACTAGAGGCACTAATTAAGTTGTTTAACAGTGACGTAAATGTTATATTATTATTTTATTTATTAAAAAATAAAATATTATTTAAATATTGATTATTGAGATAACTTGGTGTAGGTATTGAAATCGACATTCTAATAATTAATTTTTTTTTTAAACATTGCAAATTTAACATGGATAAATAGTTCTTCGAGCAACAACGATGTAAAACACCATTTAATTGGAATTTGAAAATTGATAACCGTAAGGAAATCAAAATTAAAATTGACAATAGATTTTAGTTGTTGTGGAGCGTAATGTGGGTCGTGATGTGTCCTTCCACCTCGATATCTATTGGCTGTGGGAAATTACCCGAACATCATAATCGATTATAGAATACCTACTCAGAAAATCATAACCTGTTCGGTAACATCACTGTTACATACATTCACGTGTTTTTTATCACTGAAAATGACCATCGGCTAATAGGGGCAGCATCCTTACATGGCTGGTGACCCTAGAAACTGCTAGCTAAGTGTAAAGTCAAAGAAGGAACCACAACGAAAACAAGGTCATAAATGGAGGTCATAAATGGAGGTGGACCATGATGTGGCAGATTCATGGATATAGAGACGATAATGGCTACAAGGATCACAAATTCAAACACATGCTTATAGGGCCCGCTTAAAGCAGAGGTCACTAAGGTTACGGCTAGGGCCCACTAAAAGGGACTAAATAAAATAAATAAATAAATAAATTCTATATTGAAATTGAAATAAAAAATTCAAATTTAATTGACAATATTTAATGAAAGGTCTCAGAACAAATTTTGTCTGGGGTCTCTTGAAACGGCCTGTTATATTACTTTCTAATATTACTTAAATATTATTTTCTTATATGTAATATTTTTATTTATTTATTAATATTTAATTTTATAAATATAACTTTTTTAGACTACTAATCATTAATTAAAATATAATATTGCATTAATTATTTTAATTTTAATATTTTTATATAATTATTATTTATTTTATTTAAAAATAAATTTTATAATTTTTTATTTTTTTTTTAACGATGGAGAGAAGGAATTTTAATCCAAATCGAGGTTCAAACCTTAAACATTAACATTGGATCAAAACTATAATTATAGTAAATTTTAAATTGAATTAAATAAGTTAAATGCACTTTTAATGAATTATATAATAATTTAATAAATAAATTTAAATTAACATGGCTCAATATGAAAGCTTAACAATCGGTGAAAAATTTTTGGCATAATCACGATAAGAAATAACATATGCGTTGCCAAATCTATCAGGTTTGGTAATTAATATAATCTTTTATGATGAATATTTATGACCACATACTTTAATGGCTGTGTTTTCAGCCAAAAAAAAAAAAAAAAAAAAAAAAAACTAACTTTAATGGCTGTGCAGGAAAACGCCGAAAAGGACGAGGCAGCAGACTGGATTGCTCTCTCTCTCTCTCTCTCTCTCTCTCTCTTGTGTGCTTTTGCAATAAATTATTTGATGCATGATCTAGACTGGGACAAATTGTTCAATCGATGGTACAACTTGGCAAAAATGGGATTAATGACAGCTCTCTTGAGCCAGAGCATTAATTCGTGGTCATTTCACCGGAGATAATTTTCTCCGCAAAATGGCATTTGAGCTGTTACACATAGGCAATTGCATAATAATATATTTATTATTAATTACATGTCATACTAAACAATTCAAATCGCCAACTATATAATTTAATGCCTTTCAATGTTATTTTATTTTATTATTATTTTTTTTTCTTAGACAGTTTAAATTTTTTTTTTCTCCATTAGTAGTATAATTCTATATTTAATTTTCAACAAATTTTATAACTTTTTTAATTTTATTTTTATTTTTCTTGAAAAGATTAATAAGAGATCTAATTATTTTTTAATTTTTATTTGAAAAATATGAAAGATTTAACAATCAAATATACAGCTCCACATATTACGGCTAAAGACTAACACTCCCATAAATTTGTATTTCATCCTTTATCGATGCAAGTTCAAAATGCATTTTCCATGATTGCCTAACACAAACAATTTTATTTTCATTATTTCTTAGTTAATATCATTTTGTTATTTTAATGGCATAATTTATTAAATGGGTTTCCATATATTAGAGAACCACCACCCACAAGGTTGAGAAAAAGCTGTTGGTGGTGGAGACGATGATCTACGTCCAAGTATAACTAATGTGAAAGATTAATGCTGATTTCAAATTTTTTTTCTGTTATGTGCCTAATAATATATGTGGTATTTTGTAAATGATTATGTGTATCAAATCAGCAAGCAAATACACCATGTGTACTGAAAAATTCCTCATTTCACTGTCAAAATAGTTTGCTTTTGTCTTGTCAAGTTCTCACTTGGTAAGGTATCCAGAAAATTAAAATTATTTTAAATAATAATAATAACAAAAGGAAAAATTAAAAGAAGAGGAAGAAGTTTGCTTTTGTTTTCTGTAGTGCGTACCAACTCCGATCAAAACATACTCACAAAAAAATTAACTAATATTACACAAAAGATGGCTGGATTAGGTTCTTGATTTGACGAATAAAATGTTATAAGCAAAATTTTCAGGCTAATACATTTGGACTTCTAATTTCTTTTCGATTTCACCTACAAAATTAATTCCAGCAAAGGCATCTACCAAGAGTTAGAAAAATAATAAGAAAAAATAAAAATAAAAATCCTCAGAGATGTACAGGAAGTGTTTCCTAGCTCAGTAAGTACCAATTGATCTGATATCGTAATAATAAAACTAAAATCTAAATCTTGGGTTTCATATGAAAATAATCATCGCTCCGTTTCCTACATCCTAGTGGTCGAATTTTATGTGGTACCACGTGTTAGAATATTTTTTATAAGAAAAATAAAACTAAGGAGCTGTAGCACTAAATTGTTACCAGTGGCACAAACGTCATGTTATTATTTTATTTGTTGAAAGATGATATATGACTTAAATATGAATTATTGACATAACTTTATCTACATATTAAAGTTCACATTCTAATTGTTAAACATTTTTTAAACATTGGCAATTTAATATGGATAAAATAGATCTTTGAGTAACGATATTTTATAACACCATTTAATTGGAATTTGAAAACTGATAACCATAAGTCAAAATTGATAATAGATCTTGGCTGTTGTAGTGCGTAATGAGGATGTGTCTTTCCACCTTGATATCTATTGATAGTGAGAAATTACTCAAACATAGTCGATTATAGAATACCAACTCGGAAATTTATAACTTGTTCCATAACGTCACAATTCAATGCATTGACATGTTCATGTCTTTAATCACTGGAAGAACTTGCTGGACGATCATCGGCCACAGGATGAACCTGCTGCCTGGGGCAGCATCCTTACATGGACGTGCATGGGCCGTAAGCCTAGAAAAAGCTAGCTAAATGTAGAATTTTATTTGGTATATCTGCCATTCACACAAAATCACATGGCTTATTTATAGCTTTTTATTTTATTTTATTATTTTTTTAAAATTTTCTTTTATAAACATCTTCCATCCACAGCCAGAATCGAAATGTGCAGGAGGATTTAGCAAGAATGGCCATTGCCATCTTAACTGCGACCTCGGCCGCGTCCCTTTGATATTTAATAGAGAGGGCAGTGGCCCTTAATTTGAATTTCAGCACATACTTTATAACAAAGTGCACTGGTCTTTATTTTTGTATCATGAATAATTAACACAGCGGTCCTTAATTTTTTATCGTGATTTTTAATATCCCAACTGCAAATAATACATTGAAATACCTAATTTTCTACCAGGAAGACAAAAAAAAATAAAAATAAAAATAAAAATTAATACTAATTTTCTACCATTAATTAGCATAGGACAACTACCGTAATGCTGTGCGTCGTTTATTGCTAATTTATTTTTTTTTGTAATTTATTATGATTTTTTCTCACCTCACTGAAAAAGAAATTCTTTCTAAAATTTTATAATTCTATTTATAAGATTGTTTTCATTGTTTAGACAAACTAAAAATAATAAAATGAGATTTCAATAAATCTTTGGCACTATTTTTTTATTTTATTTTATTTTTGCATTTTTTTCTCATGTTGCATCACTTCTCTGTTAACTAGTTCTTTCTTCTATCCCTTCTTGAACTATTGGCATATATATTAGTTACCTTGGAAATAAAAAATTTGGTTAATTGATAACTAATTAATTTGGTCAATTGGAAATCATAAATTGATATTTATAAGAGTAGCATCATTACTCATTAGTTCATGAAATTGTTAATTAATTTGGTTAATTGGAAATCAAAAATTGATAACTGTAAGAGTAGCATCATTACTCGTTAGTTCATGAAATTGATAATAGATGTATTTGGTTGTTGTGGCGCGTAATGAGGATGCGGTCCTTCTGGTTCTATCTAGTGGTTGCAGAAAATTCAGTTATAGTGGTGGAAGCTCATAAAATTTTGAATGGGTTTTTGGTTTGGGAATTGCATAGTAGTCTATGTAGGTTAATCATATCACTTGTGATATTTATTTTTATAAATGGATGTATTTTTCTAAAAGTGCTGTAGAAAAAATAAATGGATATGCGTTTTTGAGTGATTTGTTTTAAAAAAAGTTTTATCAACACTTATTTTTGTAACATTTTTGTTAAAAAAGACTTCATAAAATAAGTAATAAATGTTTCGCTGTACATGATTAGAAAACACTTTAACTTTATTTGTGATATATATATATATTATAAGAAAAAAAAAACATTTTCTATTTTTTTGCCAAACATACGTGCAAGTGTTTTTTTTTTTTGGCAGTACTTATTAGAGCTCCAGAAGCACTACCAAACACACTTCAAACACTTTCTAAGGTGTTTTTTTTTTTATTAGATATTTTTTCCTTTGCATGTTTAAACATGACTACTTGGTCTATAGATATATCATATAGTACTAGTATTTTTAATATAAATATGATCAATTTTAGTGCATAGGTTATAAGTAGTCATCTCTTGTACGTTGTAGTGAGCAAGAATAGACATATATTTTTTAGTAATAGTATTAGTCATCCTCCCCAAAGTCCAATGATGACATATTATATTTAGCCATTCTATCCGCGTTAAGGTGAGCAAGAGTAGATAGTTTTTTTTTTTTTTTTTAATGTTTACGGCAACTTGTATTTCCACTACAAGTGTGTGGTTTACATAATATCTTTATCAGTTTTAATTATATTTTTATATCATCATCATCATCATCATCATTATTATCAATTGCATGATTGTTATATTCGTTTGAACCGATGACTTTATGGATTTAGAAGTACATGTGTAATATTATAAAATAGTAAGACAGTTCATACAGTATTGATACAAAAACATGGATTAGTCTACGGAAAGGCGTATTAGCCTTGGACAGATTACTCAAATTTTTGAAAGGACTGTGTACATGTCCATATTTATGTATATAAACATAAAAAAAAATATCTAGTTACACGCGCTCTAAATAGTAGTAATGTTATTGTAATTATGGTCATATGACCTTAGATATTCAATTCAAAATATTATTTCTTCATGTGTAATTTAATGCGATTTATTTTATTCAAGGTTATCTTACAATTTGTCTCTTAACAACATAAAGTTGTATTTATATAATTCCCTGATTTTCAAATATAGGTTGTATGATTTAGGATCTGGGATCCATGCTACTTTCATTTGTTGTTATTGTTGTTATTGTTGTTATTATTATTATTTCATTTATTTTAATATTTATATTTATGTGCTGGCATGTTATAAAGTATTGTAGATTGGTGGAACAGTAATAAGTGGGAGGTGTAGGCATATATGAATTTGTAGAAGGTATTTCTTATGCCAAGTTAAAATTTGGGGAGAATTAGGGCCATCCAGAGATTCAGGTAGAAACTTCAAGAGAGGTCCTGATACAAAAAAATGTACTTATGAATTGTTATTTATATTTATATTTTTATGATATTATTATTAAAATTCTGCAAATTTGTTAAAAAATTACAGGAAGGAAGGAAGGGATAAAGCAAATGTATACTTAAGAAATATTTAGGGAAAGTCCAATTAATAAAGAAAATGCTACTGGATTTTCTGTAGAAATTTTGATGAGGTTTCTTATAATCAAGGCTATCCTAGAATTTCAATAGGTAACCCTGAAAAATTCCTTACATTTTAGAACTGCCAATTAAATGATTCTTTAAAAACACTTTCTAAAAGAGAAGTGATTTTTCAAGAATAATTGCCAAATAGACTTGAAATGTAATAGAAAATGATATATGTTACAAAAAATCATTCACAACAAATACTTAGCAATTTATTTTATAAGATCAATCCTATTTGTCAAAAGGATATATCAAATCTATCTTCTATTAAATAACATTTGATATTTTGGATCCAAAAAACAAACGAAAATTGATACATGATGGTTTTCTGCATTTTTTATATATTAATTGTACGTATTGTATCAAAACCTTTTCCCCCCTCAATATTTAAAGCTACTTGTGGATGATAAATCGCTTACATATTTTATCTAATTTTAATAAAATAAATAATTTAAGATTCAAATACAATAATGATGTTATGTAGACAGATTTATTTACCAAATGTTAAAAGAAACAGCAAACTGAAGTGAAAAATATTTAATTAATTCCTCACATTTATTCCATAATTTTTATTTAAAGAAGAGTGACAGTAGCATCCAATTTATTTAGTACATATTATATTTATTCCAGGATACAAGTCACTCATTCATACATACATATATTTAGCTCGTAATGGACGTTTAATTTCCAAATTAACATGGTCAACAATGGAGGAACTATAACTACTTTTACGATCAAAATTCCTGTTCCATACCATCACACCTCCATACCTTGACGTATTTTTTATCACCGGAAGAATTTGATCATTCAGCACTTCAGGCTCGATGTACCCACCTCCGGCAGCAGTGGTGGATGCCGGTATCCCCAGGAACAACTTCTCTGATCGCTTTAGCGACGAAGTCCATTTGTTCCATGCACTTAAGAGAGCATCAGCACCAGCCTCATCGCTATACTGGCATGTAGGATTGTTATAGAACTGAACCCAAATAAAGTCGTAGAGCCCTGTGTCGATGGCATCTTGAAGATAAGCATCAGGATAAGGGCACTGAGGAGCTGCTGATAAATAGATAAATTTTGTTCCTTGCTCACATGCTTGTTGGTTATAAGCCTTCAAGTTAGCTGCAAGATATCCATCATACAGCGTGGGGGAACCCACTAAGTCGAAATCTACGCCGTCCAATACAGCATCTCCGAAAGGACGTGTAGCGGATGAGTCAGACCCACCCAGATAGGAATTCCATAATTGCTCTGCAACTTTTTTGGAATCTTCAACAGATGTTAGACTATAGTTTCCATTAGCTCCTCCAAGGGAGATGAAGACCTTAACACCAAGGCTTTGACAGGTCTTTATTTGTTTGCCAATCTCCGTGCAAGCCGGTGGGTTACAATGACCAGCAAGGTTGAGTACCAGGTCTTGGCCATTGCCAAATTGGATAATTGAGGCTATGTTTATGTAAGAATACCACCCAGTTTCACAGGCTTCCGCTAGTGTTCCTTCGTTGTGGTCGTTGCCGTATTGACCCCAGTAGGTGGCTATGCCACCAGCTGCCTCAGAGATTTGGATTAAGGCCAAGGATAGGATCAGGCAAGCGGCAACAAATTTGGCTAGTGGAGCCATTTTTTATTTTTTATTTTTATTTCTTGGCTACGATAATATTATGAATATATACGATCGTTCTTCAAACTATTTGTGGTATTTGTTTGATCGATCGTTGATACATGTGTTATTTGCCAAAGGTTAACACCCCTTTTATAGAGAGGTTTTGAAGGGCAAAAAATGTAATATTATTGAATTGTAGGAGTGTTAGTTTTAATGAGAAGGAACATAACTAAAACGAGGGCGGAAATGGAGGTAGACGTTGGTTCTCATCCATAATCGGGTTAATCCATGGAAAGGCAAGGACTACAAGGGATAAAATAGAGCACATGCTTAAATCGTTTGGACTTTACATGTATATTACAGAGGACACTGTTGCTTTGCACCCAATTAAAAAATAAAAAATAAATAAAACAGTCGTCCTTTTGATTACCATTGGACCATCAGTATTTAATATCTTCAACTAGCAAATTCCTACTTCTGTAGTTTTAAATAATTACCCTCGAACTACTTTGGTAATGCGCGTATCATTATTTGTCTCTAACAGATGAAAGAAATTCATAAAAAAAAAAAAAAAATTTCGTTCTACAAATTTGTAATTATATTTTATAAGATAATCCAAAAATATTAGATTTATTAAGGTTATTTTAATTTCTTATTTTCCGTCAATTTTTAGCTTAATTTAAGACTTTTTTTAATCTGAATTGAAAAAAGACAAAATATTTAACTGAAGCCTGATGAAAGACCAAATGTCTCATCTTAGCGTGTTTATTGAATTTTATTCCCCAAATTACCCTTGAAAAAGATACCAATCCCACGTCCAATCCCTCCTTTGCTTGTGCTCTATCTTTTCAGAATCTCAGGTCATATTATGGCAGGTTGAAGCAAGGTGTGAACCAAAGGAAGATTTATTTGCCATGAATAGCAACAGCTCTGGTTGAAGAAATTTAATATTTGCTTAAAAAAAATTGTAGATCTAATTATATTGAAGAGATCCCTTTGTTTGCTTTCATATCTACTCATACCGATAGAAAAAAGGTTAGGTGGACACAAACGAGCTCTCTCATCACTGGAATGAAGATAATCTTCCTTGTTAATTTTCCGGTTCCATCGAATGCCTCGTGCCTCCGTCAACGAAGCAGATTTGGTTTGTAAATGTGAAAGTTGGCAGGGTTTTCTTGAGGGGACACGAAGGAGAGAAGAGAAGATAATATGGATGTTCTTGATTTAATAATGTTAGAGTTATCAAATTATATATTTATCAAATTTATCTATCGTGATTAATGATAAAATAATATTTAATTGATTTGTTTTTTTATAAATTTATTTTTTTATATTTAGGTTATATAAGATACAAATTAATAATATTTAAACTCATATCATTTGGTAAATAAAAAGATAAATATTTTTGTACTTATAGGTTCTTGATTACCATATTTAACCTTCAATTTTAATCATTAAAAGAGAAAACTTGTCATTCCAAATGTAATGCCAATGGGCATTAAAAATAATTTAATTATTAAGGATAATTAGGTCCTTTAAATATTTAATATTGTTATATCATTTTTTATTCAGATGCTAAAAAAAAATGAAAAATGACAATATAATTTTTATTAATAAATTGGGAAGGGGATTTGGGCCTGCAAATTTCAAGTAGTCGACGGAGTTTCCACAGCTCTTGCCATTCAATAGTTGACACATGCATTGGTTTTCACTATGGTTAATGAGAAAAGGTCGAATTACCAAAATAAATAAATAAATAAAACCAAAAAGGAAAAAGTTCCTTTCCAAATTTACTCTCTTATTTGAATATTGACAAAAAGACAAGGTCTTGTTTTATTTTGTTGAGCAAAAGCTTATATATGTAATCTAACCACTGCATAGATAGTGCGGTATAATAACAGTGTATAATTAGATATTAAACAATCCTTTATATGGTTTGTCTGTATCAAAATGATTGATGTATTGTGATATTAATTGTTGATCAAAAACTTATGTACTACAATTATTGCATAGATGATGTGGTACTATCACCATTAATAACTTGATGTTCAACAATCATTTTGTATGTATTGCTAATAAATTTTTAAAAAAATAATAGTATTTTGTATGGTCTATAAAATTGATGTTTGCAGTCCCAGAAAAAAAAAAAAATGATAGTAGATTGTTAAAATGATAGTATATTGTTTTCTCCCATTTGGAGGTGCGGAGATGGTTAATCTATTAAACATATGCATCCAAACTTCTTTTTATTTTTTATTTGTTTGTCGGTATTAATTAATTATAGTTAATTATTTGCGAAACAAAAATCACTTGCATCTCTTATATAATTTTAATTTTAATGAAGCAAATACTTTCAATGTTCAAATAATAGGTAATGGATAATTTAGATAGAAAGAGCAAACAGAAATAAACATTTAATTAAGTTCGCACATTTTATTCCATAAAAGAAGTAGAATTAATTAAAAGCAAAACAATCCAATTCGCACCAATTTTTATTTAAACATGAGTGACATATAGTACTGGTGGACGTAGTACGTACATGTCCAATTTATTTAATACTGGATATATAACTAATATTTCAGGGTACATATTAATTATTTAATTTCCGAATTAACGTAGTCGATAATGGAGGGATTCCTATAAACAGATATATAAACCAGTAGCACAGGCCTTGGCTAGAGTTTCTTCAGTCTCATTATAACATCTCTCCCGGAGTATATCGGAAATATTGCCGGAAAATAATGTCATGGACCCATGTCTTATTTATTTATTTTTTTGGTCCAACATATCAATAATTAAATTCATGACTTCAATTTTTTTCATCTTTTGGACAGTTTTGAAGGCAATACACTTTTTCTGGCCTATTCGTCTCGGAAAGAGTGCTTGAAAAGTTGAAATTACGGTGATTTAGCATTTTGCTCATCAATGATGAGACATTAGATAATTGTACCAAGCTGATTCTCTCTCTCTCTCTCTCTCTCTCTCTCTCTCTCTAGACATGCATGCCATTTTTTGGGCTGAAATTAATGGAAATTGTAAAAACCGTGTGTCTTGTTTATGTCAATATTCCTTTCTTTTGCATGAACTACCTACCCTCAGTAGGTGGCTATGCCACCAGCTTTATGGAAATATTTCTAATACTCCCGGAGTATTCAAAACTCAGTACTTCTCCCTTTCATCTAATTACATGTGGATGATTTCCACGTTGGATAGTCTTTCCCAGAAAACTCATTAACGCCGTTGAGCACCGTTTCTTTTTTGTGCCTTGGCTTCTCCGCCTCCTCCATTGAAGCTGCTGCATCCTCTGTGATAAGAGAAAGGAAAGGAAAGAAATAAAATGAAATAAAGTGGTAAAAAAAAATCAGAGTACATTAAAAATTAATTCGGTGGGCACTATGAAATTTATGAGTACATTTGTTGCCTCTGCAACTAGTTCAACAACCACCTTCTTATGATCTTTCTCTGAAATAATGGATGTTTCATGGATTCAAGAACAATCCCTCCCCACCATTCCCTGTTCAACATATCACTAATTAAACAAATGCCCTCTTTCATACATAAAATAAAATAAAATTGCTTTCCAAGCATAGTCATTTTGGCACCACAAAAAGAAAAATTACTCCAGCTCCAGCGGGCTTCGTTTCATCTCTCTTTCACCTACTTCAATTTCTAGATATTGTAAATCATAATTGTTAATGAGAGACAATTACTTATTTTGAAAATGTTTTTTTAGCGTTAATGGAGTTCATAGAGAAATTAGGGGGGAGGGGAATTTAACTGGATACATATCCAATTATCCACTGATTTTTTTTTTTTTTTTGGGATAATGGGGATGCAGCTATTTGCCCAAAAAATTAAAAAAACAAAAAAAAAATTATAATAAAACATTGCATATAATTTTTGAACTAATTAATAACTGAATTTGTAAACGAAATGATCAGAATAATCCGAAATTTTTTATAAAAAAAAATTGTGAACTAAAAAAAAAAAAGTGATGATCATCCTTGTGCATGACGTCAACCAATGCCGGAGACGGTAAGTGATTAGCCACCATGGAGAAAGATATTAAAAATAAAAAGAAAATTAATACGAAGGTTTCAAAATAATAATGAAAAAAGGGTATTTTGGTAAATCTAATTTAAATGGAAATTGTATAAAGCTTTTTTGGCATTGTATAAAAAACCATTCTTTTATGAAATATTTATTAATATTATTTAAATATTATTTTTATATGTACTATTTTAATTTATCTATAAATATTCAACTTTGTAAATATAATTATTTTTATACTACTAATTATTAATTAAATATAATTTTGTATTAAGTATTTTGATTTCAATATTTTTATATAATTATTTTTTATTTATTTAAAAATAACTTTTTTATCTTTTCACAAATTGGATGGAGGAATTTTGATCCAAATCAAAATTCAAACCTTGACTTTGAACTATATTTTTAATCGATTTATCATTAAATCAAAGGTATGAGTACAATAAATTTTATAATTGAATTTAATAAATTAAATAAAATTTTAACGAATTACATAGTAAGTTAATAAATAAATTTGAATTTACTACTGTATCAAAAGCTTAACAAGTCCGTGAAAAAAATTTGACACAGTACACTGCCAAATCCATCTAGTTTGGCAATTAGTATATTATTTTACGATGAGCATTATAGGAGTTACGTGTCACAGGCACTGACCACATACTCAATGGCTGTGCAGGAAAACGCCGAGAACGACAAGACAGTACATGGATTACTCTCTCGCTCTCTCTCTTTTTCTTGTTTGTCCTTGTGCATTTAATTGTTTGATGCACGTTTTATATTTAGGACACCTCGTTGCATCAAATGGTACAGCATGGGAAAAATCATTGGGATTAATGAAAGCTCTCTTTAGCCAGAGCATTACGTGGTTGTAATTTCACTGTCAAAGAAGTGTACGTAATTTGCTGTTTTCTGTCGTACTATCTATTCCAATCAAAAATGAAAATATACTAAATCTAATCCAATTTTGAATTCAATCTATTTTTAATAATTTAAATTAAAATTTTATATTAATTAAATTAAATTAGATTTAAAATATTATAAATTATATGGATTAAATTGATTATAGATTCAATCCAATCCAATCCAAATAATATGTTATATAACTATAAAATTATATATATTTTTTTATTTTTTTTATTTTAATATATATATATTTTTTATATATTAATTTTTAATTTTTTTAAATTTTTATATATTGATTTTTAATATATATATATATATTTTTATTTTACATTTTTATATTTCAAATCGAAATGTAAGTTGTAACCCTAAACTAAATATTTACTTCCGTTGTCGCCCACCACCAGTCCATCACCATTACCATAATATATCTATATATATATATTTTTACATCCCCATCATATATATATATATATATCTATATATATTGTATCCAATTGTTACTTATATATATATATATATATATATAAATGTTTAAATATAATTTATTACTAATTTTATTGTTTTGATCTATGTAGAGCTTATATAATCAACTAAAATTAGTAAATCTGTCAACGTTGATTGACTTATGATTTACCAAAGTTTTAAGGTTAAAAAAAAAAAAGAATTATGCATTCATTATTGAGTGAATAAATTTTGATGAATGTATTATTTTACATTATTTGTTCTAATAATTTTAATTTGATTTTATAAAAGTGAGATGATTATATTAATGTTTACTACTTAATAAGTGTATGATGTGTATTATTTGCTACATTTTCTTTTTTATTTTCTATTATAGACTATGTTATATTATTCTAATTGTATTTTATGTTTGGATAATTATAATTTATTATTTATATTTTATATTTGGAAAATTTTTTATTTGTATTATTTATTTATTAATTAGTAAATTTCAAACCGATCAACCAATCTAAACCAAACCGATCATAAATAGTTTGGTTTGGTTTGGATTTAATATTTTAATGGTTTGCTTTGCATTCTAAATTAGAAAAACCAATATATATAGATTGGGCTGTATTTCAGTCCAAAAACGAACCAACCCAATCAATGTCCATCCCTCGTCAAAACACACTCACAAAAAAGTCAATTAATATAACCCAAAAGATGGCTGGATTTAGGTTATTGATTTGACGAATAAAATGCTGTACTACAAGCAAATTTTTCTTGATAATACATTTGGACTTCTAATTTATTTTCGATTTCACCTAGTCTTAGTGCCAGCAGAGATATCTATCAAGAATTAGAAAAATAATAAGAAAAGGTAAAAATAAAAATCCTCAGAGGTATGCGGGAAGTGTTCCTAGCTCAATAATTACCAATCGAGCTCATATCGTAATAATAAAACAAAATTCGAAATCTTGAATTTCATATGAAGACAATCGCTACTTCTGCAATCTAATGGACTGTCAGAATTTTATGTGGTACCATATTTCAGAATATTTTTTATAAGAAAAAAAATTTAAAGAAGACTAGAGGCACTAATTAGGTTGTTTACCAGTGACATAAATGTTATGTTATTATTTTATTTATTAAAAGATAAAATATTATTTAAATATTGATTATTGAGATAATTTGGTATAGGTATTGAAATCTACATTCTAATAATTAAATTTTTTTTTTAAACATTGCAAATTTAACATGGATAAATAGTTCTTCGAATAACAATGATGTAAAACAATATTTAATTGAAATTTGAAAATTGATAACCGTAAGGAAGTCAAAATTAAAATTGACAATAAATTTTAGTTGTTGTGGAGCGTAATGTGGGTGTGTGATGTGTCCTTCCACCTTGATATCTATTGGCTGTGGGAAATTACTCGAACATAATCGATTATAGAATACCTACTCAGAAAATCATAACCTGTTCGGTAACATCACTGTTACATACATTCACGTGTTTTTTATCACTGAAAATGACCATCGGCTAATAGGGGCAGCTTCCTTACATGGCTGGTGACCCTAGAAACTGCTAGCTAAGTGTAGAGTCAAAGAAGGAACCACAACGAAAACAAGGTCATAAATGGAGGTCATAAATGGAGGTGGACCATGATATGGCAGATTCATGGATATAGAGACGATAATGGCTACAAGGATCACAAATTCAAACACATGCTCAATAATTACCGATTGAAATAATATGGTAATAATAAAATTCAAATCTAAATATTGGATTTTTTTAGGATGATAATCGTTCCTTCCTGTATACCTGTGGACTGTCAGATTTTACGTGGTACAATATTTTAGAATATTTTTTTATATAAAAAAAAAATTAATAACGAAGCTACAGATACTAAGTCATTTATCAGTGATGTGATGTTATTTTATTTACGTCAAGATGAAATATTATTTAAAAATTAATTATTGAGATAACTTAATATACATATAAAAATTCACATTCTAATAATTAAAATATTTTTAAACATTGACAATTTAACATGGATAAATTGATAACCGTAAAAAAGTAAAATATTGATAATAGATTTTAGTTACTGTAGAGCTTAACGAGGATGTGTGATGTGTCCTTCCACCTCGATACCTAGTGGCCGTGGGAAATTACTCAAACATAAACGATTGTAGAATACCTACTCAGAAAATCATAACCTGTTCGATAATGTCACAATTCCATATACATTGACGTGTTTATTTATCATTGGAAATGATCATCAGCCACAAGATGAAGCTGCTACTAGGGGCAGCATCCTTACATGAAAGGTGACCCTAGAAACAGCTAGCTAAGTGTAGAGTCAAAAAGGGTGTAGGGTAACAGCTAGCTAAGTGTAGAGTCAAAAAGGGTGTAGGGTCAAAAAGGAACACAACAAAAGGAATACAACTAAAACAAGGTCATAAATGGAGGTGAACCATGATCTGGCAGATTCATGGATATGGAGACGATAAAGGCTACAGGGATCACAATTCAAACGCATGCATATAGGGCCCACTTAAAGCAGAGGTCACTAAGGTTTAGGCCTAGGACCCAATAAAAGGGCCTAAAAAAAGAAAAAAAATTCTATAATGAAATTTAAATATAAAAAATTCCAATTTAATTAACAATATTTAATAAAAGGACTCAGAATAATTATGGCCTAGGGTCCTCTAGAAATGGCCCTGTTACAGGACCGGCTTAAAATATATTATATTTTTTAAAATGTATATTACTTATTAATGCTACTTAAATATTATTTTCCTATATCTAGTATTTTAATTTATTTAGTAATATTTAATTTAATAAATATGATTTTTATGCCACTAATTATTGATTAAATATATTTTTGCATTAATTGTTTTGATTTCAATATTTTTATATTTATTATTTATTTTATTTAAAACTAAATTTTATAATTTTATTTCTTTTTACAAATGGAGAGAAGGAATTTTAATCCAAATCGAAAGTTCAAATCTTAAGATTTGTCATTATAAATATAATAAATTTTTATAATTGAATTAAATAAGATAAATGAACTTTTAACAATTTTATAATAATTTGATGAATAAGTTTAAATTTACATAGTTGAATATAAAACCAGTGAAAAAGTTTTGACATAAACACGATAAGAAATAACATAATGCATTACCAAATATTTCCCGGTAATTAATATAATTTTTTATGGTGAATATTATAGCAGTTATTTATGACCACATACTTGATGGCCGTGCAGGAAAACACGAATGACGAGGCAACAGACTGCATTGCTCTCTCTCTCTCTCTCTCTCTCTCTTGTCCTTTTGCAATAAATTTTTTACGCTTGTTTCATATTGGGACAAGTTGTTCAATCAATGGTACTACAAGTTACTCCTTGGCAAAAATGGGATTAATGAAAGCTCTCCTTAGCCAGAGCATTAACTCATGGTCATTCCACCGTCAAAATAGTTTGCGTTTGTTTTGTCTGGTTCATTCACTTTGATAAGGTACTCGGAAAATTATGAAATCTAAACACCGAAAATTATTGTAAATAATAATAAGAAGAAGAAAAAAAAAAAAAAGAAAAGGAAGAAGTGTGCTTTTGTTTTCTGTAGAACCAACTTCAATCAAAACATACTCACAAGAAAATCAACTAATATAACTCAAAAGATGGCTGGATTAGGTTCTTGATTTGGCGAATAAAATGCAGTACTATAAGCCAATTTTTCTTGATAATATATATGGACTTCTAATTTCTTTTTGGTTTCACCTACAAAATTAATTCCAGCAGAGATATCTATGAAGAGTTAGGAAAATAATAAGAAAAAATAAAAATAAAAACCTCCTAGCTTAGTAAGCAGCATTGACCTGATATCGTAATAATAAAACTAAAATCTAAATCTTAGGTTTCATATAAAGATAATTGCTCCGTTTCCTACTTCCTAGTGGACTGTCGGAATTTTATGTGGTACCACGTGTTAGAATATTTTTTTATAGGAAAAATAAAATTAACAAAGGATCTGTAGCACTAAGTTGTTTACCAATGGCACAAAGATCATGTTATTATTTTATTTGTTGAAAGATGAAATATGACTTAAATGTGAATTCTTGACATAAATTTATGTATCTATTAAAGTTCACATTCTAATTGTTAAATTTTTTTTAAACATTGGCAATTTAACGTGGGATGAATTGGATCTTTGAGAAACGATGTTGTAAAACATTATTTATATTCAATTGGATTTTGAAAACTGATAACCATAAGTCAAAAATTGATAATAGATCTTTGCTGTTGTAGTGCGTAATGCGTGTCGTTCCACCTTGATATTTATTGGTTGTGGCAAATTACTCAATCATAGTCGATTATGGAATACCAAACTCAGAAATTTATAACTTGTTCCATAACATCACAATTCAATGCATTGACATGTTCATGTTTTTTTATCACTTGCTGGACGATCATCAGGATGAAGGGGAATTTAGCCCAATGCCCTCGTAGGATGAGCTTAATGATTTTTACCTTTTCATTTAATAGTTTTTTTTTTAATCTTTTTAATTTTTAATAATTCCAAAATATCCTTATATTCAAATTAAATATTTTTTTTTTCTGTTTTTTTTTTCTTCACCCGACTTTTCTCTTCTCCTTCATCACCCTTCCCTCAAAGCTAGCTCATTTCTTCTCATTCATCAAGCTTTCTTCACTTAGTTGCCTGTTTGCCAAATAGCCCCGTTTCATATCTTTGGTCACCAAAATTCCATATAAAGAAATTGAAGGTTTGGAATTCAAAATTAGGGCATTGTGAAGAAGGAGGACGTGGATTGTATACGAAGTTCAAGGGTGGTGCTGCATGGCAGAAGCAGATGCCCAAGCTTGCTGTTTCACTTGGCCTCTCTGATAAAATGCATGGTTTGTTTGCTTCATTTTTCTTTTAACTTTTCGATTTGATTGGTTTTTGGGGTTTTTTCAAAACATTTGTGGGCTGTTTTTTTTTTTATTTTTTTCTGATTAATTTTGGGATAAGTTGGAATCGAAATTAAGGATTATGTTTTTTTTTCTTTATGGATACTCTAGGTATTTAATTATTTTCTTTGAAACTTTTATGCTAAATATTGTAACTAACTGCAGATATTTCTTTTGATTTTATTCCGGTATCAAATTGGTCTTGATAATGCTTTTATTTAATCTGTGCAGCTTCAAATTGATAATTTCCTAAATTCTTTTGTTTTTTGTTTTTTCTCCTTTTTTTTCAACAAATTTTTGATTCAACAGTCCACTGGTGCCTTCATAGCTGTGTCAAGGTATGCAAGTGCAACTCCCCTGCCGCCTTCTATTCTTAGCCGTGGTGTTGGTTGGCAAGTACAAATTTCTTGCTAATATCAATCTGGATAGCAATTATGAATTTAGTTGTAAAATATGACAGTGTCACTTAAACGTACTAACTTTTCACCTTGCAGCTGTTAGAAAGTCTTCGACACTTCTTATATATAATTTGATATTTTTTGTTAATAGGAAAAAAAAAAGTTTTGATATGTTTGTCTCCGTTTTGTTAATTTGCTTGCCAAAATATTCAAACTCCATTAGTTCTAGCAATGATTTTTAGGTTGCCTGCAGATGCATATCCCATTTCATTTTTTTGGGTAATCATTATTTTTTTCTCCTGATCATAGGGAGACGGCATTCTTTTCTCTGGTATATTTGGAACTGGGAGTGGATCATCTGTATCTGTGTATGGTTCTAGGATTCTTGTACTTAAAGATACTGTTGAGTTTATATATTAACTAGTTTTCCCAACCTGGCTTATGCCATCCTTCAAATTCTTCTAGTGAAAATGCTGGTTTGTTAGCTTTGACACGTGTTGGCAGCCAAAGAATTGTTTAGATTTCAGCTGGATTCATGATCTTCTTTTCTATACTAGGTAAATGATATATTTTGCATATAATTCTTTCTTTTTAAAGACAGTACATGTATTGAGAGCATAAACATGGATTTTCAAGAAAATTTGAAGCTGTCTTTGCCTCAATTCCAGCACCAATCATTATGGCTTTGTATTGCTTTTTCGTTGCCTATGTTGGTATGTTTTATAAAAATATTGAAGCATTTTTTGTATTGTCACAACTTTGAAAGTTTATGAATCTAATTCTATAACGTTATGCATTAGCAGGTTTAGCAGGTCTCAACTTACTTCAATTTTGCAATCTAAACAGTTTTAGGACGAAGTTTATTATAGGCTTCTCAATTTTCATGGGCTTTTCAATCCCACAATACTTCAATGAGTATACAGTTAATGGTTATGGTCCAGTGCACACTGGAGCAAGATGGGTACCTGTGAGATCTCACATCGGTTGGAAAGGGGAACGAAGCATGGCTTATAAGCGTGTGGATACCTTTTCCTTGTGGACGCATTTTGACAAAACCATGCAGGCTGGGTCCAAAGCGGACAATATCCACATGCGGGTGGTCTAAGCTATCACAGATGGTATCAGAGCTGGACCCGGATCAGTGTGCCAGTGAGGACGCTGGGCCCCAAGGGGGGGAGGATTGTGAGATCCCACATCGGTTGGAAAGGGAAACTGTCAGGACCCCTCCAAAATTCCGCACTGGAACCCTAGACAAGCCTTGATCCCAGGGAAACCCCACCGGATCCTCCAATAGAAAATCTGGCAGACCCTCCCCTAAGGGTTAGACTTACCACAATTTTCCTGTACTGAAAGCACACTTCTAGAAACATCCCCTTATTCCTCCCACATTACTACAATATAATTCCACAAGTTTGTAGCACTCTAAATGAATAACAGGAATCAGTGCATAATTAATAACTAAATGTCCAATACAGTATACAGAGCATTATGCCAGTAAATATGAAATTAATACGATGACAGATAAAAAATTAATACAAGATGGAGAGGAAAAAGGAAGGAAATGCTTCTTGGACTTTCGGCAATGAACTGAGACGTCGGGCTCACCCCGGACGATCAACGTCTCCCAAACCTTGTATCGAGGGGAACGGAATTTAAAAATATTAGATGCTAATCATCTCAGTGAGCGACCCTGGCTAGTGTAAGGAGTTAATAACAAAGGTAATATTAATAATATATAACCAACCTCATTAAATAATATTTATCAAGAAAAGGTATAATATACGTGATAGAAATAATTTAAAGGAAAAGTTTCCTCTCAAAGTCCTAACACTGCACTCAATTTAGAAATGTTCCATTTTTAAAACATTTCACAAAACCCAGCAATTACATTTCCCCAAAATCAAGGTAGCCAATAAATAATTAATTAAATAAAAAATAAATGGAATATCAACATTTAAAATACACAATCATGCAAATAATAATATAGAGCACCACAATTTATATGAAAATATTTAATCAATAATTACCAATAAAATGCAACAATTTTTGGAATCCAATACACTCAGAAAAATAATCCGGAATAAAGTAAATTTTTAATAACAAATAATAAATCATATAAAAAATGCCATAAAAATTATTTGTTTGAAATAAACGGTAAAATTTAAATAAATTAACCATTTTAATTGAATAGTATTTCCAAATAATAAGCTTAAAAATTCAAATCGAAATAGCCTGACGCCCCACAGTATATACCAGTGATGTCCTACTGTACTCAGCGTCCCGAGCACCCTCAGGCGGGGGTTAAAGAGAGAACCGGCATACGGTCGCTTCGGCGTCCCGACAGCGCCGCTGCTAAAACCTGTCATCCCGGCCTAGGAGGAGGGCGGTTATGTGCACTATACTAAACCGGCCTGCCCTCAGGTCCATAGGTAACTCACGGGAGACTAAAACCTACGCGCTAATCACAATCTCATGTACAGTACAGAACACCAGTACTGTATAAGTGCGTCTAAAATAATTAAAATAAAATAAATACCAATAGCCCATTTTTTATTATTACCAAAAATTTTCGAAATTTACCGTTGGAGTTATAAAAATCTCAAATCCCACATTCCTTACATTTGTCACCATAAATCATCAATATAGGAAAGAAATATGGTTTACTCAAAACCATGAAATCAACCACCTCGCATTATAAATGCATAATTATCTTTTTAAAACATACAGTACCATCATACCAATATTTTACTTCAAATCCTTTAAATCAATTTTTTCCTCCAAAATAATATATAAGTCTCACAAAAATATTTAAATATATTTTCTCTTCATAAGCCTTTGATTGTACATGAAAATTCTTGATAAAAATAATAATAATAACAATCTAGAATTTAAATCATAAATTCTTTGAATTTCTCCAATATTCAATCATGGCATCAAAATATATATATGTATGCATATAACCAAACATCCAAAATTTGACATTATAAAATAAATACCCAATTTTATAAAATTCCAACCACATACATATATTTTCCAAATATTCAAATATCACCAATAAATATAAATCATCACCCGAAAATTGTAACACCCCGTCCCAAATCGTACCGGAATCCGTGCACGTTGACCGAGTACCGTGGCGAAGTGCACGATGCCCCGAGTTCGTAGACTGGTAGCACGTTGAAAACGGAGCTACGGTTTGAAAGTTATGGACGAAACAAGTTGCGGTCCAAACTGTCCAAGGAGTGCCGGGGTTGACTTTTTGTTTATGGGAAAATGAGCTTTGACTCATGCATGGTTGTGAAGTGCTCGTCGATACGAGTTCACAGACTAGCGGCACGCTCAAAACGGACATCCGGTTAAAAAGTTATGGACGTTTGAAGTTTATCGAATACCGTATTATTTTAATGTTTTTGGGTCGGTGAACAGTGAAATGCCACGTGTCAACTTCTGATTGGTCCACGTGGCATGAACAGTGTCACACAGGGGTTTTTATTTGTTAAAACTCTCGGGGAAGAGAGAGAAAGAGAGAGAGGAGAGAGAAAGAGAGAGAGAGAGAGGACCGCCGGCCGCCAGACGTTTTCCACTGTTCCGGCTGATCTACAGTGCACGCCCCGGCCAGCAAGCTTGCCCTCCTCATTTCCGGCAAAACCTCCAAATTTCACGGCGAACGGCCGCCGGACGCGCCCGGATCGGACCTCCGAAGATCGGCGGCGACTTTTTCCCCTCCACCGCCGGCCACCGCAAATCGACCCATTTTCAGCCGCTCTACAGTACACGCGCCGTACACCCTTGATCCTCTCCTCAAGTCCGGCCGACCCACCAAAAATCACGGCCATCGGACCACCGACGCGCCGGGATCGGAGCGTTTTCCGGCGAGGGGTCGGAAATCTTCAAACGGTGATTTCTCCGCCGTCCGACCTCCGTTTTGCTCACCGCCGGTCCCGTTGGGTTGCTCTCCTCAAGATCTACAAGTCTGCAAAATTTCACCACCAACGGCCACCGCACGCGCCGCCGCCGGCGACGGTTGCCGGTGACCGCGGCGGCTTGCCGGAAATTACTGTTCCGACGAGTACCCGAAATTCCGGCCAGCTCCAGTCTGCAGTGTTCGATCTCCTGAATCCGAATCCGGCTTCCGTTTCCGCCAATTCGCGATGGTTTGGGAGAATTGCGGAGCCGAAACTCGAAAAGCTTTCCTGTGAGATTCCGACCCCGTCGGGTTCGATCACCGGAAAGTAAGACCGAATCCGTGATCCTCATCACGCGAGCTTCGATTCGGTATATAACTCGTAACCCTTAGATGTCGCTTGGTGTTCGCTCCCCAGGTATCCATTTGGGAATTACCCGAATAAAATATTAATATTTTTGGTTTGTGCACTGTGGTTGTTTAGGTGCACGCACGAGTGGCGGAGTTGATCCCGAGGAGGATCTTAGTTGATTTGCGCTCTCCAGGTGAGTGATCCACCTTCAAAAATTATTTTGGGCAATTAATTAAATTTAATTGGTATTTAATTTAGTATTTAAATTATGCTCATGTGGTGTGGTTTAATTATGGTTTTAATGCGGTTTAATTTAATTTATTTGTTATGCATGAGCAAGGTATGTTTCGGTATTAATTTTACGTGGTTTCAAATGTGATATCTCGGGCATAATTGGGTTAAATATTTTATGAAAATATTTGGTTAAATTTTATAAATTATGCCCGCGGTATTTTTATGGTTGCATCTCGTATTTCGAGGAAAATTGTGGTTTGTTGATTATCGCTGTTTCGTACCGGGTTATTGGATAAAATATGTGGGATGGTGTTTTGTGAAATTTTGGTATACTTCCCACGGTGGTTTTTGGAAAAACGGTACGGTTGGTTACTTATGTTTATTTTTAGACGCACTCATACAGTATTGGTGTTCTGGTGTATGGTGTATGGACACGTGGTTTAGCACGCGGTTATTATATGGTTTAGCGTGCGGTTTTTACTTCACCCGTGAGTTGCCATTGGACCGTGGGCAGGCAAGGTTATTGTTGCGCACAGCCGCCCCCCTCCTTGGCCGGGTGATGGTTTTTTTAGCAGTCGGTACTGTCGGGACGCCGAAGTGACCACTGCAGGTTTCTCTCTTTAACCCCCCGCCAGTCGGTGCTCGGGACGCTGGGTATCGGAGGGCATCACCGGTATATGGTGTGGTGCGTCAGGTGTAATTGTCGGTATAAATTGCAAATAATGTTTTAAACCCCAAAGGTGTTCAAAAGTATTTATTATAATTTATTACATTTTAATTATATATTTGGGGTATGTATTTATTTAATTATTGTTTATCAAATGGTTTAATCCCTTGGTTTTTGGGAGGTATGTACATTGGGTTTTGCGAAAAGGTTTTAAAAAGGGAACATTTCAAACGGAGCGATTGGTGAGAGTTTTGAGGGAAATTATTATTTTCCAACAGTTATTATTATTTATTTATTAATTGCTGGTATTTGTTCTATTCCTTAATTGTTATTACTATTATTTTTATTATTATCGCAAAAGGTGTTCAGTAGTTCGGGTTACTCACGGAGATGATTAGCATCTCACACTCTTAAATTCCATTCCCTTAGGTGCAAGTGGTGGTAGACGTTCTTCCGGAGCGAACCAAGTTTTCCGCTGCTGTCGTATTTCGAGAAGCATCTTTGTACTCTTTCATTTCAGTGTATTATTTCTTTCAGCCTTGTTGTATTTCTGTTGTTTAGCACTTCTTAAAGCTCTGTATACTATTGGGATACTTCTGTTTTATTTATGCACTGGACTGTTGTTGCTTTTGAGAAGTGCTGGAATTCGTGGAACAGTTTGTAGTTGTGGGAGGAATAAGGGGACGTTTATAGAAGTGTGTTTTCAGTGCAGGTAACTTGTGGTAAGTAAATCCCTTAGGGGAGGCTCTGTCGGATTTTCCGTTGGAGGGTCCGGTAGGGTTTCCCTGGGATCAGGGCTGTCTAGGGTTCCGGGGAAGGAATTCTGGACGGGACCTGACAAAAATAGTTTTTAAGGTGGGTCACTCACCTCAAGCGTGTGTCTCAGTCAAGATCCTCCGCAAAATCAACTCCCTTACTCACCCGTGCACCTAAAATATCAACATTTCACAACTTCGATTAAAATAATATTTTAATCGGGTAAATTCTCAACCGGGTATCCGGGGGAGTGAACACAAACGACAACCAAAATTTACAAGCAATATACCGAATCGAAGCTTGTGAGGCGGGAATTATGAATCTGGTCTTACTTTCCAGAGATCGGACTAGTGGTGGCCGGAATCTCGCCGGAAAGCTTTCGGCCTTTAGAGCCTTGATTCTCCCAAATCGTCGTGAATTGGAGGAAAAGGACCCCGGATCTGAGTTCAGGGGGTCGGAATTAGTGGAGAGGGGCCGGAGATGTGACTAGGTACTCGCCGGAATTGGATTTTCCAACGAGCCGCGGAGACCCACTAGAAACCGTGGCCTTGGTGGCCGATGGCTGAGATTTTTGGGGGTTTTGTAGGTTGAAGGGAGAGGGTCTCAATGGGACCGTCGGTGACAAGAATGGAGGCCGGAATGAGGAGATCTCGGCGGTTGAAGAAATCGATGCCGCCGTCGAAAATGGCCTTGAACTGGGAGCGTCGGCGGCCGGCCGGCGATGAGATTCGGTGGGTAGGCCGGAATTCCCACGGGTGAGAGACCGGTCAGGTGTGTGTGGCTTGGGGTGGCTGAAAAATGGGCAAATCGGCGGTGGCCAGTTGGGTTCTCTTCCTTTGTCCTCTCTCTCTCTCCTCCTTGGCTTTTCCCCGTGAAATGGTGAAATAACTCAACCTGTGGGTGTCATTGTGCACTCACAGGATTGAATAAGGATGCAACACGTGGCATGAACAGTGAGCACGTTTCACACATTTAAAATAATAATAAATTAACACGGTGTTAACAAAACTTTGCAGATCCATACTTTTTAACCGTACGTCCAAATTAAAGGTGCCGCTAGTCTATGAACTTGTATCGACAAGTACTTCACAACCATGCATGAGTCAAAGCTCAACTTTGTATGAATAAAAAGTCAACTCCGGTACCCCTTGGATAGTTTGGACCTCAACTTATTTTGCTTATAACTTTCAAATCGTAGCTCCTTTTTCGATGTGCTACTAGTCTGCGAACTCGTGCCAACGTGTACTTCGTAACGGTACCTCAGTTAACCTAAGATTCCATCCGAGTCAAAAAGTCAACTTTTGACCCCTTGGGTTAACCGTCAACGGTCAACCTCGATCAAAGTTGGAAAATTTCCGTTGTACTTTGGGACGGGGTGTTACAAGAACGAAGCATGGCTTATAAGCGTGTGGATACCTTTCCCTTGTGGACGAGTTTTGACAAAACCGTGTGAGTTGGGCCCAAAGCGAATAATATCAACATGCGGATGGTCTGGGCTGTCACAGTACCAATCTTCTTTTCTCAAATATCTTACTTTTGCTTTAGTCCTCTGTGGGAAAGTATTTAATTATCTCACATTTCCTCCTTCATATGCAGTTCAATGACATGATCAACATACCGTTCTCGTCAGAACCGTTTGTTGCTGGGATGTTGGTAATTTTCCTAGACATCACTCTGCATAAGAAAGATAATGCAACAAGGAAAGATAGAGGCATGCATTGGTGGGATAGGTTCCAGTTGTTTAAGACAGATACAAGAAGTGAGGAATTCTACCATCTGCCTTTCAATCTCAACAAGTTTTTCCCATTAGTATGATATTGAAAACATAGTAATTGTGAAGCTGGTGTTCTCCAATGGCCAAATACTCCTTGAAATATCTTTTTGTTGGTATGACATTAATGCATAAAATCTTTTTTGGTTCCCCTTATATATGTCAACTCTATGAAAGAAAACCTACAGTGTTTTTAACATCAAATCTTTGTGTTTCAAGGCATAATTTGTTGCAGCGATCCATTTTTCCCACAAATCATGATCCTTGAAATGGTAAAAACATAACAGTATACATATATCTATTGCAATGTAATAGCACATTACTTATTGATTTATATTTTTTGGTTTTCCTTGGACTGTCCTAGACAATGTTTGTTCTTCCGCTTTTTTCTTCTTTTTTTGTTGTTTTTAGGTGTTTGTAACTTTCTACATATTGGAATTTAAAAGTTATAGACAGAAGAAAAGTTAAAGATTCTTATCAGTGAGTGCGAGAGTTAGCATCAGTATGACTTTTTAACAAAAAATATTCTTATCACAGAAAAATCATGTGCATGCCCTAAATCTGAAAATTCTTTTTAAAACCTTCTCAAGACCTCTCGTTCCACTCGTTTAAAAAGTTCCCCGTTTAAAAATCATTTCACAAAACCCAAACTTGTATCCCAATTTACTATATTATAAAACCGATGCTCAAATATAAAATGAACGATCATTGTAATATTATAAAATGACTCAAATCAATATATAAATATTTGAGCATAAAATATAATAAATATAGTTCCACCTAATAAATATGAAAATGCAGAAATCACCACAATGTTTGTAAATCAACAATATGTTCAAACGTACACAATGTACCAAACAATGTACCAATCTGTAAACTGTGGGATACACCCACCTCACGACCCTCAATATATGAACGGTGTCGTGGAAATAATAAATAACCGTCGGGACATACCCAACCTCATGTACCGTGGCAATAATAAACCGTTGGATGATACCAACCTCACGGTACCGTGGTAACAATAATAAACCGTCGGATAAACCCGACCTTATAGTCCGTGATAATAATAGATAACCGTTGGATGAAACCAACCTCACGGCACCATGGTAAACCCTGCGTGCTGTAATATAATACTAAACCAAACTATGGTACTATACGGTACATCAATTTAAAATAACCGATACAGTATCTTACCGTATCATAAATCATAATTTAATATTCACATTCAACTGCTTGTCTAAATATTTAAAAAAAAAACTTCAAATCATGATTCTTACTAAAATAAGAAAATACCATAGTGAAATATATTCACCATAAACCGATTTTAAGCATCTAAAAATTTATAAAATATTTGAACATGCTTAAAATCATATAATTTTCAATATGCCTTCTCAAATCGATTCATTTCCAAAGTGATTTAAAACCTCAATTCAAATACCAAAATATTTAAATACCATAAGTTCATTCATGAACTCATTAGAATTGCCAAACGTTTAAAATATTGACAAAAATCATATAAATGATAACACATATATGTAAAAGCAGATCCTCATGCATCCATAGAATTAACATTCCAATCAAATGATAGATATAAGTAAAATACTCAAACCACATATATATATATTATACTATATACCCAAAACATTTTTAAAACTAATATCCACTCACAGTACTGTAGATACTTACGCCTGCCCCTCTACAGGATCGCCTCCAGACTCAACTCGAGTGCCTGTAATATAATAAAATATTTTTCAGGCTCCAAACAACTAAACTAGAGACACTTGTATAATTCAAATGTTTCAAAATAATTTACAGTACTACAAAATTGCATAAATTGGACACTGGACAGTCCAATTGCGTGTCCTTAGGATTCGATACCCAAAATTGGAGATTTCACCCGAAGTCTAATATTTCAAAATTGAACCACCTATTAGGTCCTAATAATATCCAATTTTACTAATTCAACTCTAATTTTAACTAATTTGACCAATTTTGTCCAAACACAGTCCCCAACTTATCCGAAATTTAACTAATTGATCCAAAAATGAAAAAATTATCAAATGAACTCCAAAATTCACAAAATTTATATTGACAAAAAGCCCAAGAGACAAGGAACTCATCAGTATGCTCAACTTGGTCCAAAGTTTCCTCCGGTGGCTGAAAAACATTGTTGAAGCATCGGTCGAACTTCCTGTTGTCGAATCTTTCAAATGGTGAGGAATCTGGACAAAATAACCATGAAAATGAGTTTAGAGGGGTTGAAAATAGTGGAAAAGGTGTATGAGTTGGCCTGAAATGGCCAAGAAATGAGAAAATCCGGCGACCTACCTCGCCGGCTGCCACGGACTTTGCCGGCTCGATCTGGGCGCGTCCGGCAGCTTCTTGCTGTGAAATTTCATGGCTGAGCTTGCCTTCAAGTGGCCTTTCTATTTGGCTGGCACGTGTAAGTGGTGGTTGGCCTGAAATGGGCAAAACGGCAGTGACCCAGTTCGACGGTAAACGTGGTCGAAACAATTCAGTTTGGACCCATGGGTTTGAGGAGAGAATTTCTCGGGTTTTGGGGAAGAAATGGGTATTTTGGGCTTTGTTTCCTATTTGAAACACTTACCTAGGCTTATATAAAGCCTTGGGTTACTAACAGACAAAAACTGGGGACTGGCTTGGACACTGATTTAAAACTTATGCTTAAAACTTCTCAGAACCATAACTTTTTATCCGTAACTCAGAATTTGGCATGCCGCCAATCTATGAACTCGTATCGACGAGATCTACACAATGGTACCTCAGTCAAACCAAAAATATTGGGTATTGAAAAAGTTAACTTGAACCCATATATTGTTCACTTGGTCAAACTTAGTCAATTTGATCAAACTTGTTTAATCATGTATATTTTTTGGTACAGAGTGTTATAGGGCGGGGCAACATCGATTGTTTATATATTGATGGTGGATTCACCAAGAAAATTAAAATAGTTTTTAGCAATTTTATAGTTGTTGGCAGAGGAATGTTCTGTTGGCGGTAGAGAATTTTTGCTTCTAAGCTTTATATACAGCAAGTGGAAAAAATTATCTTGTAATATTCTCTAGTTTTTATTCATAAAACATTGTACATTTTTCTCTTACTAATTCAGATTTAGTTTTTAGTTTTTCTACATGATTCTCTTTTCAAAAGGAAGTTTAAGGACCCAATTTCATTATTAAATTCTCCATATTTTTTGAGAAATGGAAAAGCAAAAAATAAGAAGGATGAGAATTTAAGTGGTAATTGAGTTCTTAAATATGAGCTCTCTAGTTTGGGACCATTTGAACTTGTTTGAATGGTATGCATTGAAATTTAGTTAGTTTTAGATTGGAGACTATTCCCAGCTTGAAAGCTTCTTTCAATCTCCTTTGGATTTGCATTTCTCCTTTTTATAAGTCATCTTTCGTATTGTGTTGGTAGAATATCATTTTGTGTTCAGTAATCAAATTGCCCTTACTGGAAAAATTACCGAAGGTTTCATCGGTAATTATCTAGTGGCCTTCTGTAATTACAGTTGATAAATTTTTTGACTCCCATAAGTTCCCTAATGTGTGTTTCGTGCAACAACATGCAAAATATACATTCATCAATGATCCTAAATAGAAAAATCTCCATAAAGTACGGAAAAAGTTCTAAAATTGCCAAAAAAATTTGATTACCGTAAGGCCTTCGATAATTACCGATGAAACCATCGGTAATCAAATTGCCCTTGCTGGAAAAATTACCGAAGGTTTCATCGGTAATTACCGAAGGCCCTTCGGTAATTACAGTTGACAAATTTTTTGACTCCCACAAGTCCCCTAATGTGTGTTTCGTGCAATAACATGCAAAATATACATTCATCAATGATCCTAAATAGTAAAATCCCCATAAAGTTTGGAAAAAGTTTTAAAATTGCCAAAAAAATTTGATTACCGTAGGGACTTCAGTAATTACCGATGAAACCATCGGTAATCAAATTGTCCTTGCTGGAAAAATTACCGAAAGTTTCACTGGTAATTACCGAAGGCTCTTCGGTAATTACAGTTGACAAATTTTTTGACTCCCATAAGTCCCCTAATGTGTGTTTCGTGCAACAACATGCAAAATATACATTCATCAATGATCATAAATGGCAAAATCCCCATAAAGTTCGGAAAAAGTTCTAAAATTGCCAAAAAAATTTGATTACCGTAGGGACTTCAGTAATTACCGATGAAACCATCGGTAATCAAATTGTCCTTCCTAGAAAAATTACCGAAAGTTTCACCGGTAATTACCGAAGGCTCTTCGGTAATTACAGTTGACAAATTTTTTGACTCCCATAAGTCCCCTAATGTGTGTTTCGTGCAACAACATGCAAAATATACATTCATCAATGATCATAAATGGCAAAATCCCCATAAAGTTTGGAAAAAGTTCTAAAATTGCCAAAACAATTTGATTACCGACGGGCCTTCGGTAATTACCGATGAAACCATCGGTAATCAAATTGTCCTTGCTGGAAACAGATAAAAGTGAATGGATAAATTGACAAAATATAAAGCCCAGTTCCCCAAGATTATGTTGTGACAATTAGATACAGCAGAACTGCAAAATCAAAGTGATTAACCAAAATCAAAACCAATTTCTTGTATTAACCAAACTTGAAGAATCACATTTACATGCTAACATGTGGGATTTGACTATCAACGCGAAATAGAATAGCAATAGACACAGCACTACAAGAAGAAGAAAAAAAAATTGAAATCAAGGAAAACGAAAAATAAAAATGCAGCATTGACCTGAAGAAAGAACACCCAGTGCACAATGTAAGGCTGAATTATTACATCACTGACAAAATCAAGAATTAAAGTAAACAAAATCATGTACCCCAAAAAAAAAAAAAACAAAAAACAAAAAACAATTCCTAAAATTTGAAATTGAGAGCAACAAATAAAATGGTAGTCTAATTTCATACCAATTCTTTGGCACGCTTTGCAGGGTAGCGGAGAGAGCGAAAGAGAAAAACAGATATGGCTTCGGTGAGAAGAATGCTGGTGGCCACTTGGATAGAAGAAGGTTCATCATTGGTGGCAAAAATAGGAGAATTAGATTGAAAGAGTTCGATGGGACCTTCTTCCTGCGCATTAGTCTCCGTAGAGGTGGTTGGTTCGGCGACTTAGGCTAGCCATGGTAGGGTTTTGTGTCAAGGTTGGAGTGGAAAAGAGCAGAAAGTATTGGATTTGTGAAGAAAACTAAGACAGGACGAAACAGTGGGTAAGAGAAAGTGGTTGTGGGGATTAGAGGAAGAGAACGGAGAGCTAGAGGTGAGTATGTTTTGGGACTGCAACATTTGAATTTTTTGGGAATACTGGTGTGGTGTGGTGTGGTGAACACAACGTTTAGTAGAATGGATGCTGGGAAAGTAAAATAAGAATACCCAAGTCATTTCTCATTATTTTAAGGTTAAAATGGGTATTGAAGGATAGAAAAGAAAAGATAGCAAAAAAAGAGGTACCAATCATTAAGGTCATCCTCATGAGGACACTGGGCCAAATACCCCCAGGATGAACCTGTTGCTTGGGGCAGCATCCTTACATGGACGTGCATGGGCCGGTAAGCCTAGAAATAGCTAGCTAAGTGTAGAGTCAATGAGAAGGAACACGTATGACTATAACAAGGTCATAATTGGAGGTGGACCATGATCTGGCGGATTCATTGAGATGGAGAAGACAAAGGCTAAAGGATCACTAATTCAAACACATTCTTATGGGCCGACTTAAAGCATAGGCCTTGGTGCCAAAAAAAATTCTATATTGAAATTTAACTAAAGAAAGTTAAATTTAATTAACAATATTTTATAAAAGGTCTATCAAGAATTTTTTGCCCAGGCCACAATAATGGTCGAGATGGTTTATTATAAAAAGAAGATTTGGATCTTTTTATCCCCCATGCAATTTCTTTTCTATTGTTAATTTCCTTTCTTTTGCATGTGCTACCTACGATCTTTAAAATAAAAAAAATAAAAAAGTCATTCTTCACAACTTGGTCATGAAATCAAAGTATGAAAAGAAATTGAGGACTCTTTTCTTTTTCTTTTTTTTTTTTCTAGTTTTCCTTTCGGCTTTTCTTACCGAAATCATAAATTTATTCTATGAATGTCTAATTATATATATTTAAAAGGTCAAATTATGTATTTTCTAATTAAATTTCTAAATATTCTATTTCTTATACATGCTAAAAGCACTAAAATTGATCTTTACATGTTTGTCTGAAGAGTACAAAGTATGTGAATGCGGAGAAAGGCTAACTCACAGGTGGGCGGATACCCCAGTTTCATTGGGCTAGCTGAATTGTTCAATTATCTCTTGATTCTTCTTAGTTTGGGCCCCAAACACATTTTATGAGAAGGAAACTTGGAAAATATCCTATTTTGGTCCAATAAATTAAAAATTAAAAAAAAAAGGAAGATACACTTTATCTTCCCAAACTTGACATGTTTTTTACTTTACCACCTAAACTACAAATTTTCACATATTACCACCCATATTAATATTTGGTTGTCATTTTGGTACAATTTCAAATAGTATTAAAGGAAATGTTACAAAATACCAACTTGTGCACCTTACATGACCAAAAATCAGTGGCAATTGAGGGAAGAAAAAATTTAGGTTTCTATGTTGAGAAGTAAAATAAAGTATGTCGAAACAGAGTCGTTTGGTAATTTTCCTTTCTTTGACAGAAGATTTTCAAACAAAGGATTAGAAAACTAATTTCTAAACTAATAATTGGTTTTTGATTTATTTTGTTACTTTATTATCATTTTTTTATGTCTTTGTTGTAACACCCCATCCCGAAGTACACCGAAAATTTCTAAAATTTGACCAAGGTTGGCCGGGTTTGATCGTTGTTGACCGAAAAGGGATCAAATATTGACTTTTTTCTCTTGATGGAATTTCACATTGACGAAGGTACCTTTAAAAAGTACACGTTATCACGAGTTCATAGACTAGTAGCACATTGAAAACAGAGCTACAGATTGAAAGTTATGAGCAAAACAGGTTGAGGTCCAAACTGTCTAAGGGATGCCGGAGTTGGCTTTTTGTTCATGCAAAGTTGAGTTTTAACTCATGCATGGTTGTAAAGTACTCGTCGATACGAGTTCATAGTGTAACACCCCGTCCAAAACTACATCGGAATTCTTGCACGTTGACCGATGTTGATCGGTCAAAAAGTTGACTTTTTGTTCCGGGTGAAATTTCTAGTTGACCATGGTACCGTAGCAAAGTACATGATGCCCCGAGTCCATAAACTAGTAGCACATTGAAAACGGAGTTACGGTTTGAAAGTTATAGGCAAAATAAGTCGAGAGCCAAACTATCCAAAAGGCGCCGGGAGTTGACTTTTTATGGTTGTAGAATTTTGTTTTGACTTTTATATGGTTGTAAAACACTCGTTGATATGAGTTCATAAACTAGCGGCACGTTTAAATTGGACATCTGGTTAAAAAGTTATGGTCATGCGAAATTTTCCGAATATCGGAATATTTTATTATATTTGGCTTGAGTGAACAGTGTGTGCCACGTGTCGCAATTACAGCCAATCCCATGAGTGAACAGTGTCACCCACGGGTGGCTTTTATTCAGGCTAAAACGCATGAGCCGGCGGGATGGAGAGAGAAAGAGGGGAGGAGAGAGAGAGAGAGAGCTACAGAGAGATACCGACGCGGCATCGATTCCTTCAGCCCGAATCGGACACACCGCCGGCGGTGACGGGTTCCGGTGACCACGGTGGCTTGTCGAAAAATTGACTTTCCGGTGAGTTTTCGGCTGTACCACCCCTCCTTTCTCACTAATTTCCGACCCTCTGAGCCCAAATCCGGTGTCCCCTTTCCTCAATTCTCAACGGATTGTGAGAATCGAGGGTTTAAATTCCGTGAGCTTTCTGGTAAGATTCCGGCCACCTCGGGTCCGATCTTCGGGAAGTAAGACCAGATTCATAATCCTCGTTACTTAAGCTTCGATTCGATATATTACTCGTCAATTTTGGTTGTCGTCTGTGTTCGCTCCCTGGGTACCCATTTGGGAGTTACCTGATTAAAATATTAAAATAATTAGTTTTGTGTATTGTGGATATTTTAGGTGCACATGTGGGCGGTGGAGTTGATCTTGCGGAGGATCTCGATTGATACATGTGCTTGAGGTGAGTGATCCACCTTTAAAACTATTTTGGGGTGATTAATTATATTTATTTTGTGTTAATTTGATATTTAGAATTATGCTCATGTGGTGGAATTTAAATATAATTGTGGTAAAAAAAAATTTTATTTTATATATATATATACCCATTGATGCTAAATGAAAGTTTGGGTTATTAAGAAATTCTCGATTATTATTATTGTGATTTAATTGTAATTATTACGCATGAGCAAGGTGTTTTCAGTTAATAAATTGTATTTGGATTTTAGTATTATTTTTTGGCATGATTTGATTTTAAATATTTCAAGGAAAATATTGGTTTAAGTTTGGTGGTTTCAAATTATATAATTATGCCCATGGAACATTATTTGATTGATTTTATGATTTGGAAAAAAATTATTTGTATATTATTATCGGTGGATTTATGCTAGAAATGTTAAAGAAAAATGTGGGAGGTTGAGTTCGAAAAATGGTATAATTCCCACGGTGAATTTTGGAAAAATTACGTATTTTTTTTTATAATAAAATTTGGTTATTTATTTTAGACGCACTCTTACAGTACTGGTGTTCTGTACTGTATATGTGGACGAGCGCGCAAGTTGTAATGTCTCCTGTGAGTTGCCATTGGACTGAGGGTAGGCAAGTTTTATATATTGCACATAAGCCGCCCCCCTCCATGGCCGGGATAACAGTTTAAGCAGCGGCGCTGTCAGGACGCCGAAGCGACCGTATGCAAGTTTCTCTCTTTAACCTCCCGTCAGATGGTGCTCGGGACGTTGGGTATCATAGGGCATCACTGGTATATAGTGTGGTGCGTCAAGTATTATTTTCCCGATATAAATTTCAAATCCTAAAGGTTTTAAATTCGCATTTAAATTAAATGTATTTAATTTGTTTTATCATTTATTTATAATTATTTAAATTATATTTTTCACATTGTTTATTTTAGTTTATTAAATCAAATTTTATGAATTATATATTGAATTTATTTTTCTTTTATATTATATTTCTTTAATATAGGTATTCTAAATTTATTTTAGTATATTTCATTACTTTTTATTTGTATTTGGATTATTTAAATTTTTATTTAATTAATTATTACTTGATTTGTGGGGCATAAAATATTGGGATTTGCAAAAATGTTTTAAAAAGGAAACCTTTCCAACAGAGTGGATGGTGAGGGTTTTGAGAGGAAATATTATTTTCAAATAGTTATTATTTATTATTTATTTAATTGTTTGGTATTGATTAATTAAGTTTTTTTTATTGTTTTATTATTAATATTATAATTGTACAGTAGATAGGGTCACTTACTGAGATGATTAGCATCTCATATTTTTAAATTTCGTTCCCCTAGGTACAAGGATTGGTAGACGTTCTTTCGGAACGAACTTGATCTTCGTCGCTGTCGTAATTCGAGAAGTTCTCCTTGTAATTTTTTTCTTTCATGCTTGTTGTATAACTTCTATAGTTAATGGTACTTTATGAAGCTCTGTATACTGTCTTGGACAATTATTTATTAATTATGCACTGATTTCCTATTATTAATTTGAAGTGCTGCAAATTTGTGGAATAAAATTGTAGTAATGTGGGAGGGATAAGGTGGTGTATATAGAAATGTGTTTTTAGTGTAGGAAAATTTTGGTAAGTCCAACCCTTAGGGGAGGTTCTACCGGATTTTTCATTGGAGGATCCGGTAGGGTTTGTCTAGGGTTCCGGTGAGGAATTTTGGACGGGTCCTGACACATAGACTAGCGGTACGTCCAATTTGGACATGTGATTTAAAAGTTATGGACTTATAGAGTTTTTTTAAATATAATATTATTTTAATATTATTTTTTAAATCTGTGAACAGTATGCCACGTGTGACTTAATAAAGAGTGCCATGTGTCACAATGGTGAGATGCCACATGTCAACCATGGTTAAATACTATAATATTTTATTATTATTCTATATAATAATATTATTTTAATATTATTTAATTATTTTATTTTATTTTCTTTTCCTTTCTTTTTCTTTTCTTTTCTTTTCTTTTTTTCCTTCCCCCACGTGGGAAAAACACCCCCAGCCCCCTGAACCTTTCTTCTTCTTCTTTCTTTTCCTTTCCTTTTTCCTCCTCTCGGATCCTTACCATTTCTCAAATTCCGGTCACCAGACGGCCACACACACCGGCCAGGGAAGGAGCCCATTCTCCGGCGACGCCAACCTCCAAATTTCCCGGCCAAACGCCGCCGGACGCTCCCAGATCGGCCCGGTGAAGTCGGCGGCGGTGGGTTTCAGTTTTCCGGTGATTCTGGCCGTTTCCGGCCAACCGAGTCCAATCTTCCACCCTTTTCTCCCTATTTTGGATCTTCTAAGTTCAAATATGGTCTCCAATTGTTTAAATTCAAAGTGGTTCGTGAGTTATCAGGAGGTGAAATTCGGCTGGTACTTCCTGGGCAAATTCTGACCACCACCGGCGGAATTGGGGTCAATGGAGGCCGGTAATGCGATCCTCGTTCCATAAGCTTCGTTTCGGAATATTACTCACAAATTTTGGTTAACCTTTGTGTTAAAAGCCCCGGGTACTAAGTATTATTTATCCGAATAAAATATTAATTTATTTGAGTTGTGCAATATTGTTGTTCTAGGAGCACGTGTGCGTCGTGGAATTGATCCCATGGAGGATCTTGGGTTAATTGCGTGCTCGAGGTGAGTAACCCACCTTCAAATTAATTTCGGGTGTTAAATTTTATTTATTTTGTGATAATTAAATATTTGGATTTAATAATTATGTGTTAAATATTTAGCAAAATTATATTTTAAATTTTGATGCCCATATTTGAATAAATTGAAATATATGATTTTTGATAAATTATGGAAATCTAGATTTTATGACAATTTGATATTTAAAGGAATTGTAAAAGTAATATTATTTGATTTATTACGGAATTTATTTGTGAATTTATTTTGATTAATAAAAAATGCATTTATATAAATTTATGCATTGTGGAAATTATTTTATGGTATTGAGGATTTGTGGAATTAAATTATATATGAAATTCATGTGGTTTTAATATTATTTTTGGTATGATTTGATTTTAAAGATTTCAAGAAAAATATTGATTTAAGTTATGGCACCCTCAAAATATATATTTATGCACTTGAAATATTATCTAGTTGATTTTATGATATGAGAAAAATTATATTAATGGCTTGACCTTATGCCATTGAAAAATTTGTATATTCAAATTGATGGATTTGAACTTGATGGATTTTAAAGTGATGGATTTATGATGAGGATTAAAGAAAAAATGTGGGAATGTGAGTTTGAGAAATGGTATAATTCTCACAGTGAATTTTGGAAAAAATTTTGTATTTTAATAATAAATATGATTATTTATTTTAGATGTACTATATATGTGGATGAGCGCGCAAGTTATAATGTCTCCCGTGAGTTGCCATCGGACCGAAGGCAGGCAAGTTTTATATATTGCACATAAGCCTCCCCCTCCATGGCCAGGTTGACGGTTTAAGTAGCAGCGCTGTCGGGACGCCGAAGCGACCGTATGCAAGTTTCTCTCTTTAACCTCCCGCCAGATGGTGCTCGGGACACTGGGTATCATAGGGCATCACTGATATATAATGTCGTGCGTCAAGTATTATTTTTCAGATATAAATTTTAAATCCTAAAGTTTTAAAGCAGCATTTAAATTAAATATATTTAATTTGTTTTATCACCTATTTCCAAGTAGTATTTTCTAAAATGTATTTATTCATATTTTATGTCACTTATTTAAAATTAATGTTTTTAAAATGCATCTTGCCATAAAAATATTATATAGGTTGGTTGAATATTTCAAAATGAATATTATAGTATTTTTCTACCATTTATTTTACATGATTGTTTGTAATTATTTAAATTATATTTTTGATACTGTTTATTTTAATTTATTTATTAAATCAAATTTTATGAATTATATATTGAATTTTTCCTTTATGTTATATTTCTTTCATGCCAGTATTCTAAATTTATTTTATTATATTTCATTACATTTTATTCGTATTTGGATTATTTAATTATTTATTAAATTAAGTATTCCTTGATTTTTGGGGCATAAAAGATTGGGTTTTGCGAAAATGTTTTAAAAGGGGAACAGTTCCAATGGAGTGAATGGTGAGGGTTTTGAAAGAAAATATTATTTTCAATTAATTATTATTTATTTACTTATTTATTCTTAATTAATCAAATGTGCTATAATTATCGTTACTATTATAATTGTACAGTAGATAGTGTCACTCACTGAGATGATTAGCATCTCATATTTCTAAATTCCGTTCCCCTAGGTACAAGAATTGGGAGACGTTGATCGTCCGGGACGAGCCCGACGTCTCAGTTCATTGCCGAAAGTCCAAGAAGCATTTCCTCCCTTTTTCCTCTCCATCTTGTATTGCTTCTTTATCTGACATTGTATTAATTTCATATTTATTTGTATAATGCTCTGTATACTGTATTGGACATATTTTATTAAATACTACATTAATTTCCTGTTATTATTTTGGAGTGTTGTAAATTTGTGGAAAATAAGATGGAAGGAATAAGGTGATGTCTATAGAAGTGTGTTTTCAGTGCAGAAAATTTATGGTAAGTCCAACCCTTAGGGGAGGTTCTGCAGGATTTTCCATTGGAAGGTCCGGTAAGGTTTCCTAGAATCAGGGCTTGTCTAGGGTTCCGGTGAGGAATTTTGGACGGGTCCTGACATGTGTTGTGGATTACCATATATAGCATGTTATACAATGTTATGCGAGAGAGATTCCTTTAGATTCGTCTGCTAAAAGCTATGTTCTGAATTTTTGATTTTGCTCCAAAAAGTATTATACTTTAGCTTTCTAAGCTCCTCTCTTTTGAGTAATCTCTATGAATTTGTTGCTTACTTTTCTTTTTCTTTGTCATGAGCTTCTTTTGATTATAATAGATTAATGTTTTCGTTTTCTTAAAGCAACCAACGAATTTGTTGAAGATGTTAGAGTGTTTGTAAGTGATATTCCTGTTTTGCATTTCCATTTATGAAATTCCTTTCAAAAGTGAAAAGAGAATTCAAATAAAGGATTTGGAAATCCTCTCCTCTGTTAAAGAAAACATGAGCAGGGGAAGGAAAAACCAAGAATTTTTGTTTGACTAAGAGGAAATCCTCTCCTCTGTTAAATATGTCAAATTTTTAGTTTAGGTGGCAAAGTGTATCTTACCCTATAAAGAAAAAAACAAAAAAAAAAAAAAATCTTTGCTATATATTTAAAATTTTATCCACCTATTATATTATGATACCCAATCTTCCCTTTATCTTCAAAATTATAGTACGTACACACCCATTTGTCTCTTTATCTTATTTCTTTTGGTGCCTTCCACTACTATTCGTTACCTCTTTATCTCTCTTCAATATCATAGATATAATTACAAAACTCAAGATGCATTTTGACATCTAATGGTTGGGAAATTCGGCTCTCACTACTAGAATCATATTGATAACTAATGCAATAAATACGTCGTACAAAATAAACAACGATGTATCGCACGGCATCGCCTAACGTTCTGTCGCTAAATCCATAAGACAACAAGCGATGCAGTATGAGAGTCGCCTATCTTTTAGTTTTTAGCGATGTATATTGACTTTTAGCGACGCATTCTATCAATCTACTTATATGTAACACCCCGTCTCAAAGTACACCGAAAATTTCTCAAATTTGACCAAGGTTGACTGGGTTTGACCGTTATTGATCGAAAAGGGGTCAAATGTTGACTTTTTGCTCCTGATGAAATTTCACATTGACCGAGGTACCATTAGAAAGTACACGTTGTCACGAGTTCATAGACTAGTAGCACGTTGAAAATAGAGCTACGGTTTGAAAGTTGTGAGCAAAACAAGTTGAGGTCCAAATTGTCCAAGGGATGCCGGAGTTGACTTTTTGTTCATGCAAGATTGAGCTTTGACTCATGCGTGGTTATGAAGTACTCGTCGATACGAGTCCGTAGACTAGTGGCTCGTCCCATTTATACATGTGGTTTGAAAGTTATGGACCTGTAGAGTTTTTCAAATACAGTATTATTTTAATATTATTTTTAAATATGTGAACAGTGTGCCACGTGTGACTTAATAAAAGGTGCCATGTGTCACAATGGTGAGATGCCACATGTCAACTATGGTTAAATACCATATTATTTTATTATTATTTAATTATTTTATTTTATTTCCTTTTTCCTTTTTCTTTTTTTCCTTTTTTTTTTTCCTTCCCCCACATGGGAAAAAAGGGACCCAGACCCCGATCCTTCTTCTTCCTCTCCCTCTTCTTCTTTCCCCCCGAACGGGTCAACTTTCTTCCTCCCTCATCTCCGGCCGATTGACCATTGTGCGGACGGCAGCAGGCCACACGCACTGGACAGACCGATGATCCACAATGGGATGATCTCAGTCACTCAATCTCCGGCCGGTGGAGTGGCTAACGTGCCAGGATCGGCGCATAACGCAGGCAGCCTGCTTTCTCCCTGTTGGCTACTTTTCTGGCGGCTATCAGCCGTGCAACCAGTCCCTTCCTGTAACACCCTGTCCCAAACTACATCGGAATTCTTGCACGTTGATCGAGGTTGGCCGTTGACCGAGTGGGTCAAAAGTTGATTTTTTGTTCCAGTTGAAATTTCTAGTTGACCTTAGTACCTAGCAAAGTACATGATGCCCCGAGTTCGTAGAGTAGTAGCACGTCGAAAACGGAGCTACGGTTTGAAAGTTATGGGCAAAACAAGTCGAGATTCAAACTGTCCAAAAAGGTGCCGGTAGTTGACTTTTTATGGTTGTAGAATTTTATTTTGACTTTTGTATGGTTGTAAAATACTCATTGATACAAGTTCATAGACTAGCGGCACACATAAATTGGATATCTGGTTAAAAATTTATGCACATGTGAGGTTTTCCGAATACCGTAATATTTTAATATATCTAGCTTGAGTGAACAGTGACACCACGTGTCGAGATCTTAGAGGTCCATGTGGGTGAACAGTGCCACCCACGGTGGCCTTAAACCGGTGTGAAAAGAGGGGGAAGGAGAGAGAAAGAGAAAGAGGAGAGAGAGAACCACCGGCCGCCGGAGTTGCAAACTTTTCCGGTCGAATCTTGCCACACGCGTCGGCCAAGCAGGAGCGCCTCTCCATTTTCGGCCAACCCCCAAAATTTCAAGGCCAACCGACCGGCGACGCGCTCGGATCGGGGCTTTTTCCGGCGGCATCGTCGCCACCTTCAAACCCAAATTTCTCCCAATTCCGGACACCGTTTGCCTCACCGCCAGTCCCATTGGAACACCCACCTCGAGATTTACCTTTCCACCAAAAATCACGGCCAGTGGCCACCGGACGCACCATCGGCTGTGACGGGTTCTGGTGACCACGGCGGGTCGCCGGGAAAATTCACTTTCCGGCGAGTTTCCGGCTGCACCGCCCTTCTTTTCCCACTAATTCCGACCCTTTGAATCCAAACCCGGTGTCTTTTTCCTCCAATTCGTGACGGTTTGAGAGAATCGAAGAGTTGAATCCCGAAAGTTTTCCGACGAGATTCCGGCCACCTCGGGTCCGATCTCCAGGAAGTAAGACCGGATTCATAATCCTCGTCACTCAAGCTTCGATTCGGTATATTATTTGTCAATTTTGGTTGTCGTTTGTGTTCGCTCCCCGAGTACCCATTTGGGAGTTACCCGATTAAAATATTAAATTAATTGGTTTTGTGTATTGTGGATATTTTAGGTGCACGTGTGGGTAGTGGAATTGATCCTGCGGAAGATCTTGATTGATACACGTGTTTAAGGTGAGTGACCCACCTTTAAAACTATTTTGGGGTGATTAATTATATTTATTTTGTGTTAATTTGATATCTAGAATTATGCTCATGTGGTGGAATTTAAAGTTAATTTTGGAAAAAAATATTATTTTATATATATATATATACCCATTGATGCTAAATGGAAGTTTGGGTTATTAAGAAATTTTCGATTATTATTATTGTGATTTAATTGTATTTATTACGCATGAGCACGATGTTTTCATTAATTAATTGTATTTGGATTTTAATATTATTTTTGGGCATGATTTGATTTTTAAATATTTCAAGGAAAATATTGCTTTAAATTGGTGGTTTCAAATTTTATAATTATGCCCGTGGAACATAATTTGATAGACTTTGTGATACAAGAAAAATTATTTGTATATTGTTATTGGTGGATTTGTATTGGAACTGTTAAAGAAAAATGTGGGAGGTTGAGTTCGAAAAATGATATAATTCCCACAGTGGATTTTGGAAAAGTTTGCATATCTTTTTATAATAAAATTTGGTTATTTATTTTAGACGCACTCATATAGTACTGGTGTTCTGTACTATATATGTGGATGAGCGCGTAAGTTATAATGTCTCCCGTGAGTTGCCATTGGATCGAGGGCAAGCAAGTTTTATATAGTGCGCATAAGCTACCCCCCTCCATGGCCGGGATGACGGTTTAAGCAGCGGCGTTGTCGGGACGCTGAAGCGACCGTATGCAAGTTTTTCTCTTTAACCCCCCCGCCAGACGGTGCTCGGGACACTGGGTATCGGAGGGCATCACTGGTATATAGTGTGGTGCGTCAAGTATAAATTTTCAGATAGAAATTTCAAACCCTAAAGGTTTTCAAATCGTATTTAAATTAAATGCATTTAATTTGTTTTATCATCTATTTATAATTATTTAAATTATATTTTCGATGCTGTTTATCTTAATTTATTTAATTCAAATTATATGATTTATATTGAATTCTTCTTTTACGTTATATTTATTGAATGCAAGTGTTCTAAATTTATTTATTATATTATATTATATTTTATTTATATTTGGATTATTTAATTATTATTTATTAAATTAACGATTCCTTGATTTTGGACATACAAATAACGGGTTTTGTGGAAATATTTTAAAAGGGGAACCTTTCCAACGGAGTGAATAGTGAAGGTTTTGAGAGAAAATATTATTTTCAAAGAATTAGTATTTATTTATTTATTTAATTGTTTGGTATTGATTAATTAAATTCCTTTTATTGTTATATTATTAATATTAAAAGTGTACAGTAGGGTTTCCCTGGGATCAGGGCTTGTCTAGGGTTCCGGTGTGGAATTTTGGACGGGTCCTGACAGTTGTATTGGCCACTGGCCGTGATTTTTGGTGGGAAGGTAGATCTTGAGGTTGGTGTTCCAATGGGACCGACGGTGAGGCAAACGGTGGCCAGAATTTGGAGAAATCTGGGTTTGAAGGTAGCGGCATCACCGCCAGAAAAAGCCCCGATCCGGGCGCGTCGCCGATCGGTTGGCCGTGAAATTTTGGGAGTTGGCCGGAAATGGAGAGGCGCTCCTGCCTGGCCGGTGCTTGTGGCAAGATTCGGCTGGAAAAGTTTGCAACTCCGGCGGCCGGTGGTTCTCTCTCTCTCTCTCTTTCTCTCTCCTCCCCCTTCTTTTCACACCGGTTTAAGGCCACTGTGGGTGGCACTGTTCACCCACGTGGACCTCTAAGATGTCGACATGTGGCGTCATTGTTCACTCAAGCCAGATATATTAAAATATTATGGTATTCGGAAAACTTCACATGTCCATAACTTTTTAACCAGATGTCCAATTTAAGCGTGCCACTAGTCTATTAACTCGTATCAATGAGTATTTTATAACCATACAAAAGTCAAAACAAAATTCTACAACCATAAAAAGTCAACTCCCCGCACCTTTTGGACAGTTTGAATCTCGACTTGTTTTGCCCATAACTTTCAAACCGTAGCTCCGTTTTTGACGTGCTACTAGTCTACGAACTCAGGACATCATGTACTTCGTTACGATACCACGATCAACTAGAAATTTCAACTGGAACAAAAAGTCAACTTTTGACCTACTCGGTCAATGGTCAACCTCGGTCAACGTGCAACACTTCCGATGTAGTTTGGGACGGGGTGTTACACTTCCCACCAATTTAAACCCGTTGAGTCCGTTTCCAAGCTCCAATTGGCTCAAACCTCACTCGTTTGTGGGATATTGTGGAGTTCAAAACCTGCCGTGACTCCCCGATGGGATTCTGGCCATCTCCGGTGGCGGTGGGGGCAAATTGGAGGTATATTCTTGATGTCCTCGTTATAAGCTTCGATTTGGTACCTTATTTGTGTATTGTGATTGAGTATTTTGAAAGATGCCCTTTTTGGATAAAATAATATTATTTTAAAATGGTAATCTGAAAATGTATGTGTGATGTTTAAATAATTGTTATTTATATTGATGATGTCCAATTGTGTTGAATTGCATAAATATGGGTTGAATTAATGTTTCTTAAATTTGGAAAGCTGTAGATTTTAAACTGCTGTTAAATTATTGTTAACTTTACTGGGAGGTTACTGTGAAGTTATAACAGCTAATAAAATGTATCTTTATATGCTTAATTATTTGTGGAATTGTATGTGGTTCTATTGACATTTAGTATGAATTAATTTGAAAGTTTGCGAAATTGATTATATTGAATTATCGTGGAAGAGACTAATTTTATGAAATTATGATTTAAATTTTATTATGTTTATTGATGCTAAATGGAAATTTGGTTTATTAAAGAATTCTTGATTTTTATTATTGTGATTTAATTGTATTCATTACATATGAGCAAAGTGTTTTCATTTAATTAAGTGTATTTGGATTTTAATATTATTTTTGGGCATGATTTGGTTTTAAATATTTCGAGGAAAATATTAGTTAAGTTTGGTGGTTTCAAATTATATAATTATGCCCTTGGAATATTATTTAATTGATTTTATGATTTGGGAAAAAATTATTTGTATATTATTATCGGTGGATTTATGCTGGTGTTATTTAAGAAAAATGTGGGATGGTGAAATCGAAAAATGGTATAATTTCCACGGTGAATTTTGCAAAAATTGCATATTTTAATAATAAATATGGTTATTTATTTTAGATGCACCCATACACCTACCGGTGTTCTGTACTGTATATGTGATTATAATAAGTGCGCAAGTTGTAATGTCTCTCGTGAGTTGCCATCGGACCAAGGGCAGGCAAGTTTGATGTTGGTCATAAGCCGCCCCCCTCCATGGCCGGGATGACGGTTTAAGCAACGGCGCTGTCGGGACACCGAAGCAAACATATGCAAGTTTCTTTCTTTAACCTCCTATCAGTCGATGCTCGGGATGCTGGGTACCTTTGGGCACCACTGATATATAGTATGGTGCATCAAGTAATTTTTTTTTTTTTATGTTCGTACATATATTTGTATGTTATATTGTTTGATATTATACTGCATATACCGCACCATACGGAGACGACGAACCAATGTGGTCCATGTAGAGCTAGTCCCATAATCATGTTGCCTACGAGTCCAGGGGATCGGACGGCCAATATAGGCAACCAGCCTGGTTTGTATTGGTAGCAAAGTGTCGGCGACAGCTGGAATCATGTCAGAAGATATCGTACGTATCTCCATTACGAGCATGCATATTTCATTTTATGCTATGGATTTTAGGATATGATTTTCTGTATTTATGTTATGTTATCTATTTGTGATTTAAATTCTTACTAATATTCTTAATCGATATTATTATATTCTTATTACTATTAATTGTATTTAACTATTTGTTTAATCATTATTGTCATTGTTATCAAGATTGTTATTGTTATTTATAATGATTATTTTTATTGTAATTCTAGTTTCTATTATTACCATTATTATAATTATAGTTGTTATTATTGATTTTTATTTTTATTAACATTATTATGAGATCTTTAATTTTAATTTGTTATTGTTTTTATTATTATTACTACCATATGGTACCTTCGGATAAGTATCACAGCCTATGGGCAAGAAAGATAGCCATCGGACAAGTATAATAGTTCTCGGACAAGTGGTAGCCTCTGGATATGTGAGATAGCCCTCAGGCAAGTTACGTTAATACATGTGTGAGAATATAATAGCCCTCAGGCAAGTTACATCAATACCATCATCATTAAAACGTTTGGTATAGTTTTTTGATTGTTAATGTCATGTTGTTTACCTTTCTTTCTATGTTACGCATTGTCATATTTATAAATGATATTTAAAGTGTATTTGACATGTGTAGCACTAAGTGGGTGATGTGGGCGGACGAGAATCTATGATGGTATATCTTAATTGGTTATTTACTAAATTAATTCCATTATATGCTTTTTGTATAATTTGTTATTGAAATGCTGCCAGTTGTGGAACTTAAATTGTAGTAATGTGGGGGAATAAGGTGGTATATATAGAAGTGTATTTTCAGTGTAGGAAAACTTGTGGTAAGTTCAACCCTTAGGGGAGGTTCTGCCGGATTTTCCATTAGAGGATCTGGTAGAGTTTCCCTGGGATCAGGGCTTATTTAGGGTTCCGGTGAGGAATTTTGGACGAGTCCTGACATATAGCAACGCATTATTTAGCAATACTTCACAATAATGTCGCTAAAAATATATTAGCGACTGTTTCATATAGCGTCGCTAAATATATTAGTCGCTAATGAGTAGCCTATTTAGCGACGCATTAATAGAGTTGACTATTTAGCAACGCATTAATAGAGTCGCCTATTTAGCAACACATCAACACTTTTAACAATGCATTATTTGTTAATGTGTTGCCCCTTCTTTTTTTTCAAAATTTTTTTTAAAATTTTGTGACAAGTGATTAAAATAGTAAAAATATAAGAATAATTAAAATGCAAAAAAATGAAAACTAACTTCATCCAAAATAATTAGAATACAAAAATTTAAAATAAATATTTTGTCATAACAAATTAATTATCAAATAAATTAAATATTATCTCATTGACATATTTGTACATAATTTGTAAGCTATTGTATTTTTCATAATAAATTTAATATTAATTAAACTTCCATGAATGCATATTCATTGAGATGGAAGTTGATGTCCTCTTGTTGATGATATTACACCCTCATACTGCGTATGGAAAAATTAAAAAAGTTATTAACACTTATGCAAAATAAATAAAATATTAATCATTATTAAATTTGTAATTTAGTAAATGAAAATTTAAAGAATATTACCTTTGTTCTTAAGATTTGATGACGCACATTTTTTCGCTCACAATCATTACAAACATAGTCACTCTCAAATTCATCCTCATTATCATTTTCATTGATACTTGGCAACTATATGACAAATGGATTGTGAGCCATTGTAATATCTCCAAGAACATCTTCTTCAACAAAAGTACGATGTTGTGGTGAAGTTAAAACAATAGACCATCTTGAAGCAAGTTGATCTTCAACATAAAATACTTCTTGAACTTAGCAAAACAATGTCAAGCAATATCACAAATAAAATTTCTACAAAAGTAAGATTAATAAAATCCAACGAATCTAACCTGCAGTTAAAATGAAAAAAAAAAAAAAAAAAACAACCCACCTAATGTCTCTGCCAACCACAAAGAAAAAAGAAACTCATCTAAACGATGGAGATAAAGAAAGAAGAAACCCAGCAAATCACGAGGGCGACACAGAGAAATCCAACTTCCCGGCCGACGACAATGTGGGTAGAGGTGGGCAAAATCCAATCCAACCCGTTCAACCCGTCCAATCCAATCCATTTTTAACGGTTTGGATTGGATTTTTATATCAATTGGATTGGATTGGGTTCAAAATATTATAAATTGTATGGATTGGATTGGTTATGGATTGGAAATATAAATCCAATCCAATCCAATCCAATCCAAATAATATATTATATAACTAAAAAATTATATATTTTTTATTTTTTTCATTTTTATATATTAATTTTAGAGTTTTTTTTCATTTTCATATATTAATTTTTAAATTTTTTTTCCATTTTTATATATTGATTTTTAATATATATATATATATATATTTTTTTTTTTTTCTTTTACATCCCCATATCTCAAATCTCAAATCAAATTATAAGTTATAACCCTAAACTAAACATTTACCTTTGTTGCCGCCCACCACCAGTCCATCACCATCACCATAATATATATATATATATATTTTTTTTTTACATCCCCATCATATATATATATATATCTACATATATTGTATCCAATTGTTACTTATATATATAAAAATGTTTAAATATAATTTATTGCTAATTTTATTGTTTTGATCTTTGTAGAGCTTACAAAATCAACTAAAATTAGTGAACCTGTCAACGTTGATTGATTTATAATTTACCAAAGTTTTAAGGTTAAGAAAAAAAAAGGAATTATGCATTGATTTTTGAGTGAATGAATTTTGACGAATGTATTATTTTACATTATTTGTTCTAACAATTTTAATTTGATTTTATAGGAGTGAGATGATGACATTAATGTTTGTTATTTAATAAGTGCATGATGTGTATCATTTGCTATATTTTCTTTTTTATTTTCCATTTTAAACTATGTTGTATTATTCTAATTGTATTTTATGCTTGAATAATTATAATTTATTATTTATATTTTAAATTTGGAAAATTTTTTATTTGTATTATATATTTATAAATTAGTAAGTTTCAAACCGATCAACCAATCCAAACCAAACCGATCATAAATGGTTTGGTTTGGTTTGGTTTTAATATTTCAATGGTTTGGTTTGGATTGTAAATTAGAAAAACCGATATGTATGGATTGGGTTGTATTTCGGTCCAAAACCGAACCAACCCAATCCATGCCCACCCCTAAATGTGGGCAAATGAAAAATGAAACCCGAAATATCTCACTTTTCAAGTCTCTTTTAGATTGCTTCCAAATCTAATATCTATTAGGTAGTGTACTTGATGTAGTTTTAAAAAAGAAAAAGGAATTCAAAGGAGCACGTAAAAATTTTAAAACGCGTCAAAAATTTTCAAAAAATGATAAAAACGCGTCTTTTCTCCCAATTGCCTTTTTTTTTTCTTTGATTAATTTTTTATTTTTCATCTACAAATAAAAACTGAAAATCTTTCTTAAAACTGTGAAGCAAAATATCGAATAAGGGTCGATATTTTATTTTTCATTTTTCAAGTACCCCTTTATTCTTTATAAAATTTGCATTTCTTTTAAAATTTTTGTTTTTCTTAATTGAGATAACAGGCGACGCATTCTTTTCAATAAAGGTCGCCTGTTCTTGAATTTTGGGATCAAGGGACGCATTATGGTCGAAAAGCGTCTCCTATTTCATTTTTTATATTTTTTTTTATAATTTTTTAATTGTTCATCTATAAATATATTCATGTAACAATCCAATGAACATAAATTCCATTGATCTAAAAATAGAAAATAATTTTGTCAATGCTCTTCTCAGTTATTCACATATATGTGTATAGATGAGACACAAAATATCTCAAGATCTAATTTGAGATAGGATACCAAATATAGAATTCTAATTCAACAAGAATTTATCGACCAATTTATCTACATAAGTATGTTAAATGAGCTTAACTTTCATGTGTTTGTGGTCAATTATAGTTTACTTGTTTTTAAAAATTGAAAATCTATTAAATTGCTTTTTATTTTTTTAAAAAATAAAAAATAACTGAAGGAACAGGCGATGCAATTCCATTAAAACGCATCACCTATTCTATGTTTTTTTTAATCTTCAATTAGTTTTGTTGATTGCTTATCTACAAATTAAAAAAAAAAGAAGCATATTTGCAAAATTAAAAAATTACTAAAAACAACTTTCAAATTGAAAAAAGGGTTAAAAATTGGTTGGGTGAAATGACGATGCAGTTGTTGACAAATGCGTCGCCTTTTCGTCTATTTAGCGACTCTTTCTTAAAAGACTGTATCGCCTAAAACTATATTAACTAGTTCTTTTTGTATTATTACATCCAAGTGATTTGGTTTGGTGGTGTGGTGATTTCTTGAGAGTGTAGGAGGTCTTGGGTTTAATTCTTGTTATGGTCCAATTTTGATTTTATTTTTTTTATGGGTTTCTAAATGTTTAAACAAAAAAATTAAAAAAAGAAAAAGAAGAAAAGGTGATGCATTTGTTGAAGAATGCATTGCCTGTTCCTCTATTTGGCGATGCATTTTTTAAATAATGCGTTGCTTAACACTATATTAGCTAGTTTTTGTTGTATTAGTATATACAAGTCATTTGGCCTTGTGGTATGGTGATTTCTTGACAGTGTAGAAGGTCCAAAAGAAAAGAAAAGGTGATGCATTTGTTGAAGAATGGTGCGTCACCTGTTAACTATATAAAAAATAAAAAATAAAAAACTCAGTTTTATGGCTCTAATATTTTTACTGGTGTCATGGTCCTATTTTGATTTTATCTTTTAATAGGTTTCTAAATGTTTAAACAAAAAAATTGAAAAAAAGAAGAAGAAAAGGTGATGCGTTTGTTGAATAATGGTGCGTCATCTGTTAACTATATAAAAAATAAAAAATAAAAAACTCAGTTTTATCGCTCTAATATTTTTACTGGTTATTTGTTGTTGAAATAAAATTAGACTAATTGAAAGAACTAAAAAAAAATGTGAGAAGAGAACAGGCGACGCAAATTCTAAATAGTGTGTCACCTGTTAACTATATATAAAAAAAAAAGAACTAAAAAAAAACTTAAAAAGAGAACAGACGACGCACAATCTAAATATTGCGTCGCTTCTTAACTATGTAGAAAAAAAAAAAAAACTCAGTTTTGGCGCTATAATATTTTTACTGGTTATTTGTTATTGAAATAAAATTAGATTGATTAAAAGAACTAAAAAAAAAAGGTGAGGAGAGAACAGGCGATGCACAATCTTATTGGTACGTCGCCTGTTACACATATAACCAAAAAAAAAAAAAAACCAGCTCAGTTATGTTGCTCTAATATTTTTATAAGTTATTTGTTGTTGAATTAAAATTAGATTAATTAAAAAAACTAAAAAAAATGAGAGGAGAGAACAAGCGACGCACAATCTATATAGTGCGTCACCTATTAACTATATATATATATATATATAAAAAAGCTAATTTTTGTCGGTCTAATATTTTAATTGGTTATTTGTTGTTAAAATAAAATTAAATTGTTTAAAAAAACTAGAAAAAGTTAGAAAGTAAAGAAAAGAGAACAGACGACGCACAATCTAATTAGTGCGTCGCCTGTAACATATATAATAAAAAATAAATAAAAAACAGCTTGGTTATGTTACTCTAATATTTCTACTACTTATTTGTTGTTGAAATAAAATTAGATTGATTATTAAAAGAACTAAAAAAAAAAGGAGTGAACAGGCGATGCACAATCTAAATAGTGCGTCGCTTGTTAACTATATATTAAAAAAAAAATCTCATTTTTGTTACTCTAATATTTTTACTGGTTATTTATTGTTGAAATAAAATTAGATTGTTTAAAAGAACTTAAAAAAAAATTAAAAAGTAAAGGGAAGGTAGTAGGCGAGGCACAACCTAAATAGTGTGTCGCATGTTACCTCTATTAAAAAAAACAAAAAAAAAAAAAACAAAAAAAAACTAGCTTAGTTATGTTGTTCTAATATTTTTACTAGTTATTTGTAGTTGGAATAAAAGAATACTATTTAAGAGATTTGTAAGAATAAGCTATACAAGAAAAATTATATAATTGAACAACAACCTTGTATAATTAAATTTTATTATTATGTAAATATAGATTAGTGGTTGGTATTCATTTTTCATGAGTAGCATTTCAACGTACAATACAATTAAGATAAAATATACACGCAGTATTAATGGCGACTCTGGTCAGCGCCACATTCAACAACCTTTAACGGATGTGTTTCGTGTTTTTTGTTTTTAACAACCTTTTAAGGTCGACAGTTTTTGGATGCGTCGTATATTTATTGAATTTTTACTGACCCATTAACTTCAGAGTTGTGGTTTTGTTTTTTCAGATGCGTTTGTTTCGTAGCGTCGCTAAGTAAGTGTCGCTAGATATCAATTTTCGCGTAGTGTCTAGTGATGGAAGGAAATTCATGCAATTTTGCCTGGCTTTTTACGGCAAAGAGTTTTGGATTTTTTATTTTTTTTTTAATATTTAAGAAGGTCTTTAAACTAGAAGTATTGTACCAGAAGACAATAACTTTTACCAATAAATTACCTACACATATCAGATTGTCTTGTTTTGGTTAATAATAACTTGTATTTTTCAAAAGGATTTACTGTATACGTCTTCCCTTCTATTAATATATATAACGTTTGTTGTTTTGCAATCCAAAAAATTAATCTATCTTCTATTCATTTTCTCCCTGTTGAATGGTTAATCTAGTATGCATATGCATCTAAACATTGTTCCCCTCAATATTCAAAGTATTTGTGCATCATAAATCACTTATTTTCTTTTCTAAGTTGTATGAAATAAATAATTTAATGTTCAAATACAATAACGTTATCTGGATAAAGTTGTTTTTATAAATTGTAATACTATTGTATATTCTAGTGTAGTGTTGATGATGAAAAGGAGCACAGCTAAAACGAGAACAGAAATGGAGGTGGACGTTGTTGGTCCACTGGTCCTCCCTTGATCCGGAGGATCCATGGACGTGGAATGGCTATAAGGTATCACAAATCAAAAGGCAGATACTTACCAACAAAAAGCAGTGGTCCTTAAACTTTGTACGTGAATATTTAATATCTCAACTGCAAGTTCTACATTGGCAGAGGACAAAATGCATTAATGCAGTGAGTCATTTATCCACTTTTTTTTTTTTATTCTTTATTTATCTGTTTTATATTTTTTTGGCTCTACTTACAGATGAAAGAAATTCATTCTACAAATTTCTAGTCCTATTTGTAAGATCAATTTTAGTTTTTGGACAAACTAAAAATAATAAATGGAATTTCCCTTCTTAGAAGAGCCCAAAAAAAAAAAAAAAAAAAAAAAAGCGTTGGTTTTGTGTTTATCATGTTGCAGCGGTAGTTTCTGGACTTTTGGTCAAGTGGATGAATGCCAATTATAACAATTATGTATAAGCTTAATTTAAAACGAAAGTTAATATATAATATTAATTAGTTTGATAAATTTTCAGCCAATACACATTCTTATCGGATGAATACGCTTAAATAGCAAATTAATTAGGAATAGGCTCTGATTTGTTCTGTTAAAGAAAGTTATGATAGCAGTTAAGTATCACTTAACGAGTGACCACACACTTTAATGGCCGTGCAGGAAAATATAGGACCTGACAGGACTGGCTTGCTCCTTTTCTTTTTTCTTTTTTATTTATTTATTTTTTTTTTTTGGTTCTTTTACAATAAATTATCTGATGCACGTTTCATATATATTGGAACAAATTGTTCAATAATTTAGTGCAAGTACAACTTGAAAAATGGGGATGAAGCAATAATTTAGTGCAAGTACAACTTGGAAAAATGGGGATGAAGCCTCTCTTTAGAAGCCAGAGCATTAAATAAACATTCATGATCGTGTCACTGTCGAAAGGTGTAGGTAGTTTGGAAACGAAACGGTAGCTTCAGTGGTTGAGTAACATGCACAAGTGCGCGGTTGGAATCTCATGACTGAAAAAGCCTAGGAGATAGCAGGGGGGGAAAAAAAAAAAAATGGTGTAGGTAGTTTGCTTTTGTTTTCTATATAATACCAATTCCAATAAGACGTTACGAGAAAATCAACCAACATAACTCACAAGATGGAGCAAAAATTGCGTGATCCCGGATCACCTCCTGGTCCCCGATACCCAAAAAATTCATATTATGTGGATCCATTATATAAGACCCATATATTTTTGTCTGTAAGTAACATGAAATTTCAGATTCACCCAATTTTTTCACTCACAAGATGGCTGGGTTAGGTCCTTGATTTTTATTTATTTATTTATATTTTTATACTTTGGCATCATTTCCATCATTGGAAAATTTTCTAGACCAACAGATCAGCCAGGATGAACCTGCCGGTTGGAGCAACATCCGTTCGTGGACACCAGCGGATAACCCTGGAAACAGCTAGTATAGCGTTAATGAGAAGGAACACAACTAAAACAAGGCCATAAATAATGGACGTGGACGTTGGAGGCGCTCCATGGCCTGGCGGATCCAAGGATATGGAGATGAGAGAGGCTACGAGGATCACAAATTAAAACACAAGCTTATTAATTTGTTGATATGACAAAAGCAGTGGTCCTTAATTAATTTTATACGTATACCAAGAACATTTAATACCTCAACAGCAAATAATATTTAGGACTGCTGCAGTAGCAATTTGATGCCAGCAGGTTATTATTATCATTTTTCTTGTTTTCTTTTTTTTTTTTTTTTTTTGGTTCCTAATGTTGCTGTTATCATCATCGTCATCATTATTATTAATTATTATTATTATTATTGTTGCTCTCCTAGGATGAAAGGAATTCTAGATAAATTCATTATACAAATTTCTAATTATATTTATAAGATTATTTCTTTTTTATTCTTTTAGACAAGTTAAAATACTAGAATGAAATTTTAGTCTTGGAACCTAACTCTTAAGAGTCTCTCCAGTACCATTGTCTAGGTTCACGGCCCAAATTATAATCAATAATATTTAGTTATCTGTTATTAAATATTGAATTTATATAATAGCTTAGTTATTAAAATAAAAGTGTTTAAAAAAATTATATGATATTAATAATATAAATAAACAAGATATGCTATTAAACTCATTGGAATCAAAAAATGATAATCGTAAACAAGTCCCAACCATATCGATCATTAATTAGCTGAGGAAATTAACAGGAGATCTATTAAATATTGCTTTGCGAAACGAGGAAGGCGTGGTCATTCTGGCTTCAGTTTTATTGGTTATAGGAAACTCGCTCTTGGTAGAAGATTGTGCAATTTGCATAGAATTTTAACACCAAATACCTGGGGAATTAGACATGCAGCAGACTAGATTCAATCAGATTGTCTGGCTTATAAAAAATAAAATAAAACAAAACAAAATACCACTTGTTATATTAAATATTGTTGAGCAAAAACTTATGTACACCAGTTGAATGGACGATATGGCGCAAGCATTTATAATAGGACATTTAACAATTATTTTGTGGGATTAATTAGTGATAAATTTCACTTTATTTTAAAAAATAATTATTTTATTTTAATTAGTATTTTTTAAATTTTTTTTACTAATATCTTTAAATGATATGGTATCATATTAATGGTAAATATGGAATAATTGTCAGGACCCGTCCAGAATTCCTTCCCCGGAATCCTAGACAAGCCCTGATCCCAGGGAAATACCACCGAACCTTCCAACGGAAAATCCGACAGCACCTCCCCTAAGGGTAGAACTAACCAAAAATTTCCTGCACTGAAAACACACTTCTATAATTGTCCCCTTATTCCTCCCACAGTACTACAAGTTGATTCCACATGGCATAAATTGGTGAAATGCACATTTTCTTAAATCCAATAAATTCACAATAATTTCCACAATAAATCAAATAAATATTTGGCACATAAAAATTAAATTCCAAATATTTAAATCACACATAATATATTCACCAATTAAATTTCCCAAAATTAAATTGAAGGTGGGTCACTCACCTGGAGCACGCAATTAACCCATGATCCACTACGGGATCAATTCTACGACTCACCGGTGCTCCTAGAACAAAATTCACAGACAGTCAAATAAATTAATATTTTATTCGGGTAAATAATACCCAGTACCTGGGGGGTCAAAACACAAACGATATCTAGAATTTACGAGTTATATACCGAATCGAAGCTCGAGTGATGCTGATCACAGATTCGGTCTTACTTCCCGGTGATCGGACCCGACGGGGTCGGAATCTCGCCGGAAAGCTTTTCGAGTTTCGGCTCCGCAATTCTCCCAAACCGTCGCGAATTGGCGGAAACGGAAGCCGGATTCGGATTCAGGAGGTCGAACACAGCGGACTGGAGCTGGCCGGAATTTCGGGTACTCGCCGGAACAGTATTTTCCGGCGGGCCGCCGCGGCCACCGCACGCACGCGCCGGCAACAGTACCCAGCGTCCCAAGGTACCGCCAGACAGGAGGTTATAGAAAGAAACCGGCATACGGTCACGTGGCGTCCCACTGCGTGTAACACCCCGTCCCGAATCGCACCGGAATCCGTGCACGTTGACCGAGGTTGACCGTTGACCGAAGGGGTCAAAAGTTGACTTTTTGACTCGGTGGGAATTTCGAGTTGACCAGGGTACCGTGGCGAAGTGCACGATGCCACGAGTTCGTAGACTGGTAGCACGACGAAAACGGAGCTACGGTTTGAAAGTTATGGATGAAACAAGTTGCGGTCCAAACTGTCCAAGGGGTGCCGGAGTTGACTTTTTGTTTATGGGGAATTGAGCTTTGACTCATGCATGGTTGTGAAGTGCTCGTCGATACGAGTTCACAGACTAGCGGCATGCTCAAAACGGACATCCGGTTAAAAAGTTATGGACGTTTGAAGTTTACCGGATACCGTATTATTTTAATATTTTTTTTGGGTCGGTGAACAGTGAAACGCCACGTGTCAGTTTCTGAGTGGTCCACGTGGCATGAACAGTGTCATGCAGGGGTTTTATTTGTTAAAACACTCGGGGAAGAGAGAGAAAGAGAGAGAAGAGAGAGAAAGAGAGAGAGGAGAGAGAAAGAGAGAGAGGAGAGAGAAAGAGCCACCGCCGGCCACCGGATTTTGTCACTGTTCCGGTCGAGTTACTGTACACGCGCCGGACAGAAAGCTTGCCCACCTCATTTCCGGCAAAACCTCCAAATTTCACGGCGAACGGCCGCCGGACGCGCCCGGATCGGACGTCCGAAGTTTGGCGGCGATTTTTCCCCTCCACCGCCGGCCACCGCGAATCGGCACTATTCCGGCCGATAAACAGTACACGCGCCTGACATCCTTGATCCTCTCCTCAAGTCCGGCCTACCCACCAAAAATCACGACCATCGGACCACCGACGCGCCGGGATCGGAGCGTTTTCCGGCGAGGGGTCAAAAATCTTCAAACGGTGATTTCTCCGCCGTCCGACCTCCGTTTTGCTCACCGTCGGTCCCGTTGGATTGCTCTCCTCACGATCTACAAATCTGCAAAATTTCACAGCAAACGGCCACCGTCGGAAATTACTGTTCCGGCGACGGTTGCCGGTAACGTGGCGGCCCGCCGGAAATCACTGTTCCGGCGAGTACCCCGAAAATTCCGGCCAGCTCCAGTCCGCAGTGTTCGACCTCCTGAACCCAAATCCGACTTCCGTTTCCACCAATTCGCGACGGTTTGGGAGAATTGCAGAGCCGAAACCCGAAAAGCTTCCCGATAAAATTCCGACCCCGTCGGGTACGATCATCGGAAATTAAGACCGGATCTGTGATTAGCATCACTCGAGCTTCGATTAGGAGCACCGGTGAGTCGTAGAATTGATCCCGTAGTGGATCATGGGTTAATTGCGTGCTCCAGGTGAGTGACCCACCTTCAAATTAATTTTGGGGAATTTAATTGATGAATATATTATGTGTGAATTAAATATTTGGAATTTAATATCTATGTGCCAAATATTTATTGGATTTATTGTAGAATTATTTATGAATTTATTGGATTTAAGAAAATGCGAATTCTACAAATTTATGCCGTGTGGAATTATTTTATGGTTTTGAGGATTTTGAAATTGGTGTGGTTTTAATGGTAAATTGGGCACGATTTGATTTTCAAATATTTCAAGGAAAATATTTGGTTATATTGGTGATTTCAATTTTTATGAAATATGCCCATAAAATATTATGGGATTTGATTATGATATTTCGAGAAATTATTTATGCTTGGAAAAAATGTGGATATTTGAATTGATGGATTTGGGAGTTGGTGGATTTGAAAATCATGGAATTTATGGTATGGATTATAAGGAAATTGTGGAGAATTTCCCGGTTCAAGCGGATGGATTATGCCCGCTATGCTTATGAAAAATGTGAAATTTGTTTTATGATTTAAATTTATGGATTTTATAATTTTTAGATGCACCGTGCACGTACTGGTGTTCTGATTATGTGATATGGTATATGTGATATGGTTAGTGTGCACACGGTTGTGATTAGCGCGCAGGTGATGTGATTAGCGCGCAGGTGGGTGTGAGTAGCGCGCGGTTGATATTATGAGGGTGTCCTGTGGATGCCATCGGAGAGGGCGGCCACCCCCCTTTGGCCGGGACACCAGGTTAGCAGCGGCGCTGTGGGACGCCACGCGACCGTATGCCGGTTTCTTTCTATAACCTCCTGTCTGGCGGTACCTTGGGACGCTGGGTACTGTTGGCGCCACTGGTATATAGTGGGTGCATCAAATGATTTTCAGAACTGTGTTTTAAAAATAAAATGTTTGGAAACTGTATTGGAATTAAAAATATAATATTACTGTTCGGATATTTATTTGATGTCTTGGTTTTCGGGGAATATGAATAAAGGGTTTTGTGAAAATGTTTTAAAAGGGGAACTTTTCCAACTGAGAGAATTGTAAGGGTTTTGAGAGAAAATATTATTTCCAAATAAGTATTATTTATACTTATTACTGTGATAATATATGGTATAGTAGTAGGGTCGCTCACTGAGATGATTAGCATCTCACACTCTTAAATTCCGTTCCTCTAGGTACCAGGTTGTCGGTGTTCATTCGGAGCGGACTCGATCTTCATCGCTGTTTTACTTCGTGAAGTACCATGTTCTTCTTTATTGCAGTTGTACTATTTCTTTCACTCTTATTGTATTTATCTTGCACTGGATTACTGTATTTTTGTTTTGAAGTGCTGAAATTTGTGGAACCAATTTGTAGTTTGTGGGAGGAATAAGGGGATATTTTTGAAGTGTGTTTTCAGTGCAGGTGAATTTGTGGTAAGTAAATCCCTTAGGGGAGGTGCTGCCGGATTTTCCGTTGGAAGGTTCGGTGGTATTTCCCTGGGATCAGGGCTATCTAGGGTTCCGGGGAAGGAATTCTGGACGGGTCCTGACACTGCGCCGCTGCTAACCTGGTGTCCCGGCCAAAGGGGGGTGCATCAACTGATTTTCGGAACTATGTTTTACAAATAAAATGTTTTAAAGCTGTATTGGAATTAAAATTAATTATTACTGTTCGGATATTTATTTGATGTCTTGGTTTTCTGGGAATATGAATAAAAGGGTTTTGTGAAAATGTTTTAAAAGGGGAACCTTTCCAACTGAGAGAATTGTAAGGGTTTTGAGAGAAAATATTATTTCCAAATAATTATTATTTATATACCTATTACCGTGGTATTATATTGTATAGTAGATAGGGTCGCTCACTGAGATGATTAGCATCTCACACTCTTAAATTCCGTTCCTCTAGGTACCAGGTTGTCGGTGTTCATTCGGAGCGGACTTGATCTTCATCGCTGTTTTACTTCGTGAAGTATCCTGTTCTTCTTTTATTGCAGTTGTACTATTTCTTTCACTCTTGTTGTATTTGTATTGCACTGGATTACTGTATTTTTATTTTGGGTGCTGAAAATTTGTGGAACCAGTTTGTAGTACTGTGGGAGGAATAAGGGGACAATTATAGAAGTGTGTTTTCAGTGCAGGAAATTTTGTGGTAAGTCCATCCATTAGGGGAGGTTCTGCCGGATCTTCCACAGAAGGGTCCGGTAGGGTTTCCCTGGGATCAGGGCTTGTCTAGGGTTCCGGTGGGGAACTTTGGACGGGTCCTGACAATAATGGAGAAAACAAAAAAGATCAAAAAAGTTTAATCCATTTTGTCTAGCTTGTATTTGTCCAAATGGAATATCCAGGATAAGATCTCCTATCCTATTATGCTGTCTCCATTTTTACATGTCCCAGTAAATCTAATTATACTCAGTCCACACGTAATTATTTATTTATTTATTGAGTTTATTACAATTCAAAGGTGGCGTCACCCACACTACAGATTGTTGACCCAAATAATCAAACATTTTGCTAAAAAAATAAAAACTTATATTAATATTGACAAAAAAAATCAAAATAAAAATTCTGTTATCATTTTTTTATGTCCATATCTATATCTACCAGTAATATAATGTTGCTTCATATAGAAACATTATGTGATAGGTGACTATTTGTTTATCTATGATTATCTAACTTCTAACAATGACTAATAAAAAATAAGGAACAAATTTTCAGTAGATTCTTTACTGCCTTATAATTAGAAGAACTTTCCAAGCAAAATCTGAATAAAATAAATGATGAACAAATTAAGAAAAATCTAGAAAATTCTTAATGATGATTTATGTTGAGAGAATATGTATGTATATATATGTGTGTATAGAGAAAGGTAAACGAAATAGGAAATATAATCCCCTTATATAGCCTCTAATGATCTTCAATTCCAATAAAATTGAAACTCTTCCACATGTAATTTGAATGAGAATAGGATTCTTAATCTCAAAATTTAGGACTAACACTTCCTAAAAGATTTATCTCAACAGATTGATCTCAATAGTTGACTCAACCCCAAAAATATTGTGTTTAGGCTCAATAATCTGCCATCACAAAACCAAAAATATAACATGAGTCAAACAGAAGTAAATAATTCAATGTTCAAATAGGATTGTATCTTCTCTATCTAAATTTTTTATAATCCAATAACACATGACAATAAGAAAACCAATGGTAATGATTTCTTTCCTTTAATGTTCCATTTCTTATATTTATTGATCAAGATTAATCATCGTTGACCGAAACATTGTTGTGAAGTACACATCAACCCAAATTCGTGGACTAGTAGCACATAAAAAACGAAGGTACTGTTTGAAAGTTATGAGCAGAACAAGTTATGGTTCGAATTGTTCAAGTAGTGCTGTGTTTAACCTTTTTTTTTTTTTGGGTAAAATTTTGTTTTGACTTGTTGAAGAAGTGCTGTGTTTAACTTTTTTTTTTTGGATAAAATTTTGTTTTGACTTATATATAGTTGTAAAGTACTCTTCGACATGAGTTCATAGGCTAGCAATACATTTAATTGGACATTTGATTAAAAAGTTATAAACCTGTAAAATTTTTCTAAGACGATATTATTGTGTGTACAACTGTGAGTGTGTAAAACGTGTGCATAGTGCCCATCGACACTGTGCCATGTGTCACTCTCTCAGCCTATCTTGTGAGTGCATAGTGACACTCACGGGTGGCATTTCATTGGTTGAAAATGAAGTTGGAGTAGAGAGAAGGGGAGAGAGAGGAGAAAGAGTGAGAAATCAGCCAATCCTCGATTCACCCTTTTCCAGCCACCAAACGCTTACATGCACTAGACCATCCTAAGCCACCCTTCAAAACCAGACGATTAGCCAAGAATCACCGGCAACTCACTGACGATGCACCCAGATCGGGGCTTTTTCTGGGTAAAACGCTATTTCCTTCCAAGGCCAATTTCTCCCAAACCAGCCACCTATTTTTGACACCACCTTACTTATTGCACTTCTTCCCTGTATGTTATTTGAAGTGCTGAAAGTTGTGGAAATTAAATGTAGTAAGGTGGGAGTAATAAGATGGTACTTTTACAAATGTGTTTTCTGTGCAGAGAATATTGTGACATGTCCAAGTTTTATGAGAGATACTATCGGATTTTCCATTGAAAAGTCCGATAGGATTTTTGTGGAATTAGCACTTGTCTAAGGTTCTAGTAAAAGATCTTAGATGAATCCTGACATTGGGACTTCATTTTTCATATTTGAACAAATATAAGTCTTTGCATGGAAAAAAATAGCATTAAATTTTAGTCTGCTATATTAATAATATTGACTTAATAAGAAATAACCATATTTTAATGGAGAGAATAGATCATGGTCATACAATTTGTCAATCCCACATGCCAAAAGACCTTGAAACTTAGGTAAAGGTTATATGAGGAAATGGTCCTTCTCCTTTAACTAATAGCTAGCAAAGGGAGAATTTAAATAGAAACAGCAAACTGAAATGGATACTTATTTAATTCCGCACATTTATTCCACGGATCATTCCATAAAAAGTAGAAAAGCAAATTACATTACCCACCATTTGGAATTTAAAGAAGGGTGATAGTAGTACCCAATTGTACCCAATTTTATTTAGTACTTAATATAATAATAACAGGGTGGATACAAGTGACTCGTTCATACATAGTTCACATGATGAAGGATTACGCATACTTAGTCGGTTTTTTGGCGAATAAGTTCCAAATTAACATGGTCAACAATGGAGGAACTGTAATTACTCTTAATATCATAATACCTGTTCCATAGCATCACACCTCCATACCTAGACGTGTCTTTGATCTCCGGAAGAATTTGATTAATTAGCACATCAGCCGGGACGTACCCAGTAAAAGAGGCATTGGTGGATGCTGGTAACCCCAGAAACAACTTCTCTGATTCCTTAAGCGACGAAGTCCATGTATTCCATGCACTTAAAAGATTATCAGCTCCAGCCTCAGTAGTATACTCGCACGTAGCATTGCGATACTGCTGAGTCTGATAGAACTGAACCCAAACATAGTCGAAAACCCCTGTGTCAATGACATCCTCAAGATAATCATCAGGGTAAGGACATTGAGGAGCTACAGATAAATAGACAGGTTTTGTTCCTTCTTCGCTATAATCCTTCAGGTATCTTGCAAGATAATCATGGAAGACCGTATCGTCACCAAACAAGTTGAATCTACGCCGTCGAATACAGCATCCCCAAAAGGACGTGTAGTGGATGAGTCATGACCACCCAGAAATGTATTCCATAACTGCTCTGCAACATTTAAGGCATCTGAAGAAGATGTTACCTTATAGTTTCCATTAACTCCTCCAAGTGAGATGAAGACCTTAACACCAAGGTTCCGACAAATCTTTACGTGTTCGCCAACATGGGTGCAATTAAATGTATCTGGAGGGCAGTGATACTAAGGTCGATTTCTATATCCAGGCCATTGCCAAATTGGGAAACTGAGCCTACGTTTACGATAGAATACAACCCAGTTTCACAGGTTTCCACTAGACTTTTTTCATCGTAATAATCGCTGCCATATGTACCCCAGTAGATGGATATGCCACCTTGAGCATTAGAGATTTGGATCAAGGCCGAGGTTAGGAGGCAAGCGAGTAGAAGGTTGGCTAGAAGACGCATTCTTTCTTTCTTTCTTTCTTTCTTTATTTATTTTTTTTATTTTTTATTTTATTTTGGTTGCTGCGATTGCTCAAACTTTTTTTTTTTGGCTGCTACGATCGCTCAAAATATTTGTGGTCTAATTGTATGATTGATAGTTGATATATATGGTTTTTGCCTGAGAGTTGCCATCCTTTTGTAGAGAGGTTTTGAGTGCTAAATTTGATATGAAAATAAAATATTTGCCTCTTACAAAATTATCGAACAGTACACATAAGAGTGTTATGAGGAAAGAACATGCCTAAACAACTAACACGAGGGCAAAACTTATGGAGGTGGTCCTCTATCTCTTGTGGATCTATGCACCACCATGTATAACAAGTGGTCATTTTTTTTTTTTTTCCCATTTCATTTTTACTCCTTAATTATATTTATGTAATAAAGAACAGTGGTCCTTATATAGCAGAGAGCGGTGGAGAATAAAAACAAAAGATTTGTTCTTGTATATTGTTTTGGACTACTTTACTGTTTCATTTTTTTAAGAGTTTTTATTTAGTACTCCCTGTTTTCATTTTTTTTTACCATTTTTTTGAACGTTCATTTTCTTAATTAATCCTTGTTTTCAATTTTTTTTTATTATTATTTGCAAGTTGTTTTCAATTTTTTTTTTTTTTAACTCTTAAAAGTTTTCTTTATTAACTTGTTTTTAACCTTTTTGTTTTATCAATCTTTTGTTAAAAATTTTCTTCGCTTGTCGAATTGAAATAAATTAATTTTTTTTATCTCATTTTTTCTACTAGTCACTATGTCAGGGGTCCATTTGATGATAGCAAATTTAATTGGCAGAATGACTAATTCAACCTAAATTAAAGTGCAGGATAGATCAAGTTACTACTTTAATGGGGTTCATAAATAGAGATGGAATGTTGGCGCAAAATTATAACAGAAACCTAACCCATTTGTTTTATCATATTGACCCATTTGGGGGTATTTGTAGGCTCATAATATAAAAGATATTGGGCTTCGAGTAGCATTTTAATGATTGCCCATTTATTGAAGCCCAAAAGTTTTTAATGATCAAAATTGGTTTGACTCACCAGCTGTTTTACACATTAAATAGATGTCTTCTTATCAAATTTTCCAAGCTCCAATCCTTTCACAAGTAAACACCAAAAACTGATAAAATACAACCCTTAATCCAGCAATCATTTCATCTTTATTTTATGCTCCTTCTATATTTCCAGAAGGAGATGAAAAGGGGTTTCTTGTGGAGAGGAGAAACAAGTGTGCTCATACTCTCCAAAAACCAGCCTCTGTGTCAATATTTATTCTCTCCTTTGGGTAATTAGGCAATCATAGTATTTTTAAGGTGAACTTTGTTATTTTGACTTAGAACACTTTTTATTCGTTGGGATTAATAAGTGAACTTTACCAAAGGAGAAATTATATTTAATTTCCATAAGCTATTCAAAAGTATCTTTTTGGAAAATCAAAAGCCTTGTAAAAGTCCAGCGGCATGAATTACAAAAAGTTCATGGTTTCATGAACGATTGCTCAAGTTATATTTGTTATTCTCACCATTTGCTTCAACGTCAACTTTTAGCACCAAGGGTTGCATTTTGGATCCATATAAAAGCTCACTGACTTTAAAAAAGGGGGAAGCATTAATATGTTCATAAACAGTGGCAAATCCAAATATTTAGTTTTGGTGGGTTCCATTGTATAATAAAAGATATTTTTAAAAGCAATAGTAATGTAAATTGTTGCTCTAGCTTAATAATTATCCATGAAAATTTTTTGTTTATATGTATTTTAAATTTTAAAATAGAATTGATTTGCTATAATTTGGAATTAAACTGTCAGGATCCGTCCAGAATTCCTCCCCGGAACCCTAGACAAGCCCTGATCCCAGGAAAACCCTACCGTACCCTCCAATGGAAAATCCGGCAGAGCCTCCCCTAAGGGATGGACTTACCACAAATTACCTGCACTAAAAACACACTTCTATACTCATCCCCTTATTCCTCCCGCAAACTACAAATTGTTCCACAAATTTCAGCACTTCAATTAATAACAGCTGCAACTCAGTGCAATAAATAAAAACAACACGTCCAATATAGTATACAGAGCATTATACAGATAAATGTGGAATTTATAAAATGACAGATAAAGAAGCAATACAAGATAGAGAGGAAAAAGGGAAGAAAAACTTCTTGAACCTTCGGCAACGAACTGAGACGTTGGGCTCGCCCCGGACAATCAACGTCTCCAACCTGGACCTAGGGGAACGGAATTTAAGAGTGTGAGATGCCAATCATCTCAGTGAGTGACCTATCTACTATACAATATAATACCACGGTAATAAGTAGATAAAAAAATAATTAATTGGAAATGATAATTTCTCTCAAAACCCTTACAATTCTCTCAGTTGGAAAAGTTCCCCTTTTAAAATCCTTTCACAAAATCCTTTGTTCGTATTCCCCGAAAACCAAGACATCAAATAAATACCAGAAACAGTAATAATTATATTTTTAATTCCAATACAGTTTTAAAACATTTTATTCTTAAAACCCAGTTCTGAAAATCATTTGATGCACCCACTATATACCAGTGGAGCTAACAGTACCCAGCGTCCCAAGGTACCACCAGACAGGAGGTTATAGAAAGAAACCGGCATACGGTCGCGTGGCGTCCCACTGCGCCGCTGCTAACCTGGTGTCCCGGCCATGGAGGGGTGGCCTACCCTCATCCGATGGCAACCACAGGACAACCTCATAATATCACCTGCGCGCTACTCACATCCACCTGTGCGCTAATCACATCCGTGTGCACAATATCCATATCACATATAAACAGAACACCAGTACGTGCACGGTGCATCTAAAAATCATAAAATCCACATATTTAATTTATATAACAAATTTCACACTTTGCATAAACATAGCGGGTTTATTCTATCCTCTTGAACCCGGAATTTCTCCACAATTTCTTTATAGTTAATACCATAAATTCCATGATTTTCAAATCCACCAACTCCCAAATCCACCAATTCAAATACTCACATTTTTCCAATAGCATAAATAATTCTCGAAATATAATAATTAAATCTCATAATATTCCATGGGCATATTTTATAAAAATTGGAGTCACCAACATAAACAAATATTTTCCTTGAAATATTTGAAAATCAAATCATGCCCGATTTAATGTTAAAACCACAAGAATTTCAAAATTCTCAAACCATAAAATAATTTCACATGGCATAAATTTATAAAATGCACATTTTCTTAAATCCAATAAATTCACCAATAATTCCACAATAAATCAAATAAATATTTGGCACATAGAAATTAAATTCCAAATATTCAAACCACACATAATAATCACAAATTTAATTCCCGAAATTAATTTGAAGGTGGGTCACTCACCTTGAGCGCGTAAATCAACTAAGATCCTCCTCGGGATCAACTCCACCACTCGTACGCGCACCTAAACAACCAGAGTGTACCAACCAAAAATATTAATATTTTATTCGGGTAACTCCCAAATGGGTACCCGGGGAGCGAACACCAAACGATATCTAAAGGTTACGAGTTGTATACCAAATCAAAGCTCGCGTGATGAGGATCACGGATTCGGTCTTACTTTCCGGTGATCGGACCCGACGGGGTAGAAATCTCGCCGGAAAGCTTTTCGGGTTTCGGCTCCGCAATTCTCCCAAACCGTCGCGAATTGGCGGAAACGGATGCCAGATTCAGGTTCAGGAGGTCGAACACAGTGGACAGGAGCCGACCGGGGGACTGGGTACTCCCCGGAACAGTAATTTCCGGCGAGCCGCCGCGGTCACCGGCAACCGTCGGCGGCGGCTCGTGCGGTGGCCGTTGGCTGTGATATTTTGCAGATTTGAAGATCGTGGGGAGAGCAATCCAACGGGACCGGCGGTGAGGCAAACAGAGGCCGGACGGAGGAGAAATCACGGTTTGAAGATTTCCGGCCCCTCGCCGAAAAACGCTCCGATCCCGGCGCGTCAGTGGTCTGATGGCCGTGAAATTTGGTGGGTCGGCCGGACTTGAGGAGAGGATGAAGGGTGTCTAGCGCGTGTGGCCAGAAAATGGGTCGATCAGTTGTGGCCGGCGCTGGAGGGAAAAAGTCGCTGCCGATCTTCGAACGTCCGATCCGGGCACGTCCGGCGGCCGATCGCCGTGAAACTTTGAGGTTTTGTTGGAAATGGGGAGGGGAAGCTTTCTGGCTGGCGCATGTACAGTATATCGGCTGGAAAATTTGAAAATCTCTGGTGGCCGATCGGATTCTCTCTCTCTTTCTCTCTCCTCTCTCTCTTTCTCTCTCTTCCCCGAGATTTTTATCAAATAAAAGCCACTGTGTGATACTGTTCATGCCACATGGACCAATCAAAAGCTGACACGTGGCATTTCACTGTTCACTTAAGCCATATATAATAAAATATTGCGGTATCCGGCGAACTTCAAACGTCCATAACTTTTTAACCGGATGTCCGTTTTAAGCGTACCGCTAGTCTATGAACTTGTATCGATGAGCACTTCACAACCATGCACGAGTCAAAGCTCATTTCCCCATAAATAAAAAGTCAACTTCGGCACCCCTTGGACAGTTTGGACCTCAACTTGTTTTGCCCATAACTTCCAAACCGTAGCTCCGTTTTCGACGTGCTACTAGTTTATGAACTCGGGGCATCGTGCACTTCGCCACGGTACCCTGGTCAATTGGAAATTCCAACTGGAGAAAAAAGTCAATTTTTGACCCACTCGGTCAACGATCAACCTCGATCAACGTGCACGGATTCCAGTGCGATTTGGGACGGGGTGTTACAAAACTGAAATAAATTTTTTTTTTCTCTCTCAAATAAGTACCTTTAACTTCTGAGTGAAGTTGAAAAAAATTAATTAAAGTAACAAAATAGAGGTTGTATTATATAGACACCAATAATTACTAGAAAAGAAAAAAGAAAATAGAATTTTCTATAGAAAAAGCAGCTTATGAGGAAAAAAATTACAATTTTCAAAGAAATAATTTATAAATATAATGAAAATAATACATTTTTTTTTTCTAAAAAGAAATAAAAATGGACACTATTTAATTTTTTGAGAGGGAGCAGTACATTTTATCTTTAAGAGATTGTTTTCAAAAAATAAATAGGAATATTATTGTTATAAAAAAAATTTCGGGTGGCATGTTTCCCCAAGGGCTGTACTGAATCTGCTAGCGTTCACAAAATTGGATTAGCTTAATCCCTTTCTCATTTTACATCCATGAGTATGATGATTATTTGAGTTGTGCCAAGATATTGAGAAATGTACTTTTACAATTAGTTTGCAATTTTTTTACATTGAACATATATTATCTTTCAAAAATTATATTGTGGCTTTAATATTTTAGTACGACATATTTTGTGAATTTAATATTGTTGTATTAGATTTTTTTTTTCTATTATCAATTTTTTATATACAAATTAATGGCAATCGATCTTGCATTACCATCAGTGTTCAAGTTTAATTAAGTTACTTAAAGGTAAAGAAACTATCTTTACTTATCTATTTATGTATATATATATATATATATATATAGATTAATTAATTTGGTATACTAATTTTATTTATGTTTTGTTTACACTATATATTTCATAAGCTTGTATGGAATGTGGAAGTTGAAAAAATTGCACTGTTGATTTTGGACATGGGAGCCATTGCAATCACATATAAAATTACTTAAAAAGCCTTTTTGCTTTTACTTTTGTATTTAATAAAAGATCATCTTCTTCAATGGAATGGGTTGTTTTGCTTCCTCTTGCACTCCACAGATATTTCCAAGGTCCATGAAAGAGTCTTCCTTTCAACGTCCTTTGGAAACTATTAATTCAACGAAACATAATCTCTTAAATTGGGAAAAAAAAAAAAAAAAAAAACCTCCAATACAACGGAGTCCCTCCTCTAATACACATGTGGATCCCATAGCATTAGGTTATTAATTTAAGAAAAAGACCAATCTGTTTTGTGGACTTGGCAGAAGAGTGGAATTAAAGCTCAAAACCATGGCAGAGCCACACATGAAACCGGCGAGTTATAGGGACCCGCGTACCATAACCTGCCCTTCCACCTTCATTCTGAACCAAGAGGAAACGCAGGAGTTGTTGTCATACATATTGGGCACTGCAGGTACTGAACAGTTGCTACCATATAGTTTATGCAAATCTTAACGTTACAAAAAATCATAAAGACCCGAGACCATGTAATTTTTCCTCGTCTAACATGTTAGTAATTAAACTCAGAACTTCAATTTTTTTCTCCACTTTTGGACAGTTTTGAAGGTGACACTTTTGGGCTATTGATTCGAAAGGGAGCTAGTACTTGAAAAATTACAGTGATTTAACATTTTGCTTATCAATGATGAGACATTAGATATTTATCCAAAAAAAAAAAAAAATGTTGAGACATTAGATAATGGTACGACACTATGGCATTTTCTTTTCTATATAACAATCAAAAACCTTTTTTCTCGCTCCACATGCCATTTTGTGGCTGGAATGTGTAAAAATTGTAAAAGCCTCGCATCTTCGTTCTTTCAGTTGTTCCTTTCTTTTGCATGCACTACCTACCCCATGGTAGCAAGCCAGGAATTTTCGTTTTTTATTTTTATTTTTGGGCGACGACTAATGTTATCAAATATCAGTATAATTGCTCAATCTATGTGTGATTTTTGTTGTGTACACTTTACCAAGAAAAAAAAAAAAAAAAAAAGGAACAATCTTTGTCGTGTATCAAATATATATATATATATATATGTGTTACCTTACCAAGAAAAAAAAAAAGAACAATCTTTGTCGTGTATCAAATATATATATATATATGTTGCTCTTTGTTAATTTGATTGATCGGTGATATATTATTTGACAAGGGACAGATGGCATCCAATTTTATTTTGTAAAACAATAATGTTAAGGAACCAAAATGTATATGAGAAACAGTAAATTGTGAGCCCATTTTGAATATAATTCCTAAAACTTGAAAAAGTAGACAGGAGCTGGCTCCTTCCGGATGCATAAGCAAAAATTATGTCCATGAAGATTAGTTACTTTGAAGATGAAAGCAATTTATCTTATCTGAAGAGGCTTAATAATTAAAATAGCATCAAAAGTGGACTCTGAATATTTGCTCTGCTAAAGAAAGTTGTTATTATTATTATTATAATAATAATAATTATTAAAACTGTTGTGCCCAGTTTAATAAATAGTAAAGTTAGTGAAATTTTAAATTCTTTAGGAAAGTAAAGATATATTGAAATTCAAGCTCATATTATCACTGAAATAAAACGTGGTTTATACCATTGAGTGAGTTTCCACAGGAACTCCGTTAAGTATATCATTGAACAACTGTTTTTTCCCTCTTTTTTTTTTTTTTTTTTTTTTTTCGTAAGTAATCTGATGCATCTAAACATCCGTATCCATGTGTTCTCTTTAAGACAAAATTTTTCAACTTTTTAGTACAAGTTGGCAGAAAAGGGAACGAAAGTAAGTTGAAAACTCTACTTACAACATATCCCCAAATAATAATGTAAGAAATAGTTATTTATCCATTATTAAATATTTAATTTAATTTATATAGTATTACTACAAAAAAATTAATCTAGTGACAAAACTCTAAACAAAAGTATAAAAAGTGTTAATAAAATTTTATTTTTGGGACAAAAATTTGATGTTATTGAGATTTGCCGGCAATAAAAAATACTATTATCACAAAAGCAATAAAATTTTTAACATTTGTTTTGCGATGGAATGATAGCAACAAACTACAGACACAAAATTCATTAAGTGGCAAGAAAAAAATATTAAGCAATAATTTTATAAAATTTTGCTATCATAGACATCGAAGCATTCATTATATTGGGGGTTGGTGCCTGAATTACAATCCCCTCATACATTACATATAATTGAGCACTGAATCAATCATATGCTAGTGGTAGTAGGAATTTTATAATTAGATACTTAATAATTATATTTCGTTTGGTTGTATGGGTCAAAAGAATGTATTGAATCTATTTCTATTGAATAAAATTTGATGTTTTGCTTCGAAGAAAAGGAATATGAAATCTATAGGATTTCAGTAGATGGCTTTCTCCCCTGTTAAAGGGTTCACCTATTATGCATATGCATCTTTTTATTTTATTCCTCCTTTCAGAATATTTTAATCTATCTATTTGTAAATCAAATATATTATTCACGATATCTCTTATCTAATTTTAATGAAATAAATAGTTCAAGGTCTAAATACAAATGCACGGATTGACCAAATAATAATAATAATAACAGGGGAAGAATTCAAATAATAAAAAAAGAGCAAACTTAAAATAAATATTTAATTAATTCACACAGTTATTCGATATATAAAAATGGGGAAAATAAACATCTTCCCACCAATTTTTATTTAAAGCATAGTGATAGTAGTACCCAATTTATTCAGTACTCTAATTATTTTGAGGGTACAAAGTCACTCATCCATACATAGTTGATGATGGCGTCATTTAAACATAGAAATGATCGACCATAGTGGATTTTTCAACATGTTAAGGTAGCTGATAATTTTGGAGCTGTAACCACTCAGAAAATCATAATACCTAGACCATAACATCACACCTCCGTAATTTGATGACTTTACTATGACCGGAAGAACTTGATTAATCAGCACCTCGGGCGGGATGTAACCGCCGCTTGGGGCAGCAACCTCAGTCGCCGGCAACCCCATAAACAGCTTCCCTGACTTGAGTGAAGAACTCCATGTATTCCACGAAGTTAGAAGCGGACCGACACCAGCCTCAGCGGTATACATGCAGTCACGATTGTTATAGAACTGAACCCAAACAAAGTCGAAAAGTCCCGTGTCAATGGCTGTCCCAAGGTAAGCATCAGGATAAGGACACTGAGGTGCTGCTGATAAATACACCGTTTTTCCTTGCTGGCTATAGTTCTTCAAGTAAGCTGCAAGACTGTCATAGTATAGTACGGATCCAACCTCTATGTCGAAATCTACACCGTCCAAAACGGCATCTCCAAAAGGACGTGTAGCAGATGAATCCGTACCACCAAGATATGAATTCCATATTTGCTCTGCAACCCTTTTGGCATCCTCAGCCGATGTCAGATTATAGGTTCCGCTAGCTCCACCAATGGATAGGAAGAGCTTAACACCAAGGCTCTGGCAAGTCTTTATCTCTGCGCCAAATTTGGTGCAAGTATTCCACGTTGGGTCGCAGTGACCTGCAAGGTTGAGTCCTAGGTCCTGGCCACCACCAAAAGTGATAAGAAAGGCAATGTTTATGTAAGAATAGAGCCCAGTGTTGCAGGCCTCGGCTAGAGATCCTTCGTAGAGGTTTTGACCCCAGTAGGTTGCTATGCCACCACCAGCCTTAGAGGTTTGGATTAAGGCCAAGATTAGGAGGCAAGCCAGTAAAAAATGTTTGGCTTGAAGTTGAAGAGCCATTTTAGCTGCAATAATATTATCAATCAATTGCTCAAACGTATATGAGTAGTGATACGTTACTTGGCAATGTTTGGCACCCTTTTATAGAGAGGTTTTGAGTGGCTAAATTGTAATATTATTGAAATTTTAGTGTCAATTAGAAGGAAACCTTAGCTTAATTTTCTTTTTGGATTTTCTTACAGAAGGAAATAAATTTATTCTACCAATTGCTAATTACATTTAGAATAGAAAAATGCTATTTATTTTTATTTGTGATCATTGTTAATAGATTTTATATGTTATTTGACATTTTAAGTAGTTGTCCAAAAATGTTCATTCTTTTAAAATTAAACTTTGAGAACAAACAATACATAATTATATCCAATTAATTTCCAATTGTAATGTCAACAATAACCATACCATTATAAATACCAAAACTATTTAGAATAATATTAGAAATATTAAAATAATAAACCAAAAAATTTAAGTGATAAACGATATTATTGGACGATGTTTAATTATAAAAAAAGATTTATTTATTTATATTTAAGATATATTAATATTTCAATTAATGAAATAAAAACATATGATCTGCTATATTATCTTAGTAGATAGTTTGATAGATTAATTAGTACCATTATTTTTATATTTATAAGATTAAATTAATTATTCTTTTTTTTTTTTTTAGGTAAACAATTATTGTTTATCCATTTTGTTTATAAAAAAATAAAACCTTGCGAAAAATCTTTTTTTTTTTTTTTTAATGTTTTTGTGTGAAAAACCTTTACGTTTGTCTAAAGAGTACAACGCAAGTGGATGCTCAGAGAGGCTAAGTCACTGGTGGACAGATGTCTCAATTCTATTGGGCTTTCTGAATGAGCCTGCAAGATATTGACACATCCTCACTAAATATCTACGGTGGTATTAAATCAATCTTGATCAACGTGAAAAAAATTTCAATGTTGTTCAGGATGTTCGTGATGGGATGTTACAAAAATATTTCATAATAAATTCTAAGGCTAAAGCCGTAACGAGTAATGCATTGAGGTCAAAGCTCTATAAATATTTTTTGGATTAATTATTTTGATATCCTTAACTTAGATTTTTAATTTAAGCTTTTAATTTTCAAAAATAATGATTTAATCATTTAATTTTTCAATTTTTAGCACATTGATCCAATCAGCGGTTTGGCCAAATAAAATATTGGGTAACATTTTTCATAAAATTTTGTAGTAGAGTTTATAAGGAGAGAGAGAGTATTAATCAAGGATAAGAAAGTAACCTTTGTGGAGACAAAATTGTTATTAATTTATTTGATCAAATTGAATATTGAATCAATTTATAACAAATTGAAAAATTAAAGATTAAAATTGCTTCTTTTAAAAATTAAAAATTTGAATTGTAAAACTTTTAAAATTAAAAATACCAAAATGCAACTAATCTTATTATTTTATTTTCCTTTTGACATTCTATAGTTATTTTCATCAACAGAATCATTTTCTAAATGTGCTCATAATTAAGAATACTATGTAGGAGACCATCCATCTGATGATTCTGAATATTAATTAAGAATAATATGTATTTTAGCTGGATAATATTGTAATTAAAAAACACTATTAAAAGAAACTAAAGAGAGAAAAAATTGAGGGGGGCACGTGCCCCATATGTACAATTGTCGAATGTCTCATTGATTCGAAAAATGTTAAATCAATAAAAGAAAAAAAAAAAATTTAAGTACCGTCCCTTACGAATGAGTAGGCCAGAAATAGTGTAAACTAAGTTCTGCATATTAATTATTAATATGTTGACCAAAAACAATAATTATCAATATGTTTCCGCGTGAATTCATTCATATAGTAAATAAATAAATAAATAAATATGTTTCCGTGCGTGGTAGAACTAGATCATTTTCTGGCAATACAAACAAATCAGAGATTACGTCCATCTGGCCAAATCGATCGGAAAAGACAAAAAGATAAAGAATATCACGTATATGGTTAAAAGAATTTAGCCCCTAATCATCATGCTTTGTATCATTTCACTTTCTTAATTTTTGACTAACTTATACCATATGATTTCTAGACTTACACTTTCCAGCAGTGGTTTTGGAAAAAGAGAATGTATTTTACCAGCATATGGATATCGTGAAAAACAATAATCTTGGTGCATAGTAAACAAAATTATATAACGATTTGTGACCTGAGAATTAAATAAATATAGTATGCAATTCAGAATCAGCTGATATTCAGAAGGATAGATTGTGAGTGTGTCATTGTTTAATTTTCAGGTCACAAAAATTATTTTATAATTAAGGTAATTGGTGCATTTCACCTTAATTAAACATGTTTTGGAGTTTTAATCTTTTAACTCGAATTTTTGACACTTCGATTCATAAACTTTAATTTTACTTAAATAAATGGTCCTTAAACAAAATTTTCTTTTTACAAATAATATTTAAACTGATCATATTTTGACACTTTAAATATCATTTTTAAGTGAAAAAGATCAAAATACAAAAAAATAAAAAAATAAATAAAAATTAAAATTAAAAACTAATATACCAAAATATGTTCAACTCAGAAAGGAAACACACCAATTACCCTATAATTAATATTTTTTTACTTTGTATCAAGGTTATTGTTTGTCATAATGTACATGTGCTGCAAGAATCATTAATATCTCTATTTCCACAACTACTACTGAAAAATGTTAAAAAAACATAGAGAATTATAAGGGCATGAGTTAGTCAATATTTATAACAAAACAGAATTACACAAAACACATACGATGGTTAGGGGATAACTTCTTATACGCATATGAATTTTTGTGGAAGTTGATTGCTAGGGGATCTTCGTCATTTTTTCTTTTTCGATTTGATAAGAAGGACGTGACCTTTAATTTTGTTTGTGGAAGATTATCCATTTCATTTATAACTTATAGACCGTATTGAGATATATATGTTGAATTAAATTAATATTTGTGGACTTGACATAATCAATTACTCACTTACAGGGCCTATTATGCCATTAATGGGACTGGCTTATTTTATTATTTTGTAGTAGGGCCCTTGGTCACACACTCTCTATAAGACTCTAGTTGGCCCATTGGACTGGAGGACCAACTCTCTTTATAAGCCCAATGACTTATCCATATTTTTTCCTAGTATAATTATATTATCAAATTATTATTATTTTATGTGTGTCAAAATTAATGGATAAGTCTGGCTTGCAGAGACAATTTAAAGGTCTAGGGCAAGCAAACAATTGATGCCATACGGTATTTTGATATTAGGGTTTTCAGAGATCTGAGAGTGGTTTAAGAGTAGTGTGTCCATAGGCACTACTTTACATTGTTTTCTATTTTGCAGGATTAAAGATCTAATTTACCAATGGCTGCGTTTGGAGGTTAGTAATTTATGATTTATGGAATTTATTATGCATATTTAGATCCATAAAAATCTAACAATTGGTATCAGAGCTCATGGTTAATATGCATAGTAAATTTCTTTGGAGTTTATTGCAGTTAGCATGTGAATATTGATCTGTGTTTTTTTGCCATTATTATCAATGTTCTAGATATATATATATACTCATGGTCGGTTTTTTGTTTGTTCTTAAAAAAAAAAAAAAAATTTTGTAAATATCGGGCTTGTTCAAAAAAAAAAAAAAAGAAAAAAGAAAAAAAAAACTGGGTTTTCGGCCATGAATTTCACATGCTAATTTTCTGGGTTTTGGACCAAATTGATTTGGGGAAGAGTTTCCCAAGAATAAACGAAACAAACAGCATCAATTTTGACTAAAATTTGCTCGAATTTCTTGTGTTTCCATGGGTTTTTGTTTGTGTTTTGGCCGAAAATAAACCTAGCTTGGATGTTTATTTTGCGTTGATTTTGAATCAAATTTGTTTGTGCGAAACGTTGCCCGAGGGAAGACGAAACTAACGCCGCCGGAATCGTCGGAAAAGGTGGCCGGAACGGTGAGTTTTGGCCGGGTAAGCATAGCGGGTCGCGTGACCCGTTTGGACTGGAACCGGGTCACCCGTGACCCGGTTGGCTGAAGAAGATGAGAGAAACGACGTGTAGTTTTTGGGTAGTGCTGACGTCATCTGCTGACGTCAGCACGACACGTCGTTTGCTGACGTCAGCAGACCAAAAAAAAAAAAACTTATTTATTTATTTTTGTTTATTTATTAATTAATTTAGTGATTCAATTGTTCAATTTATTTATTTATTGTTTGTTTATTTGTTTAATTATCACATTCCAATTTTATTAAATTAAATTAAATATTTATGATTGGAAAATTGGATTGTGTGAGCTTACCCAAAGAGGCTTTGTGCCTAGTTGGTATAATAGTGTGGGATTTTAGGTACTCACCTGTCGTGAGACTTATTTTATCTGCATTATGTGTACCAATGTAATATATATTGGCATAGTGGATGGGATGTTTTATATTTGCCTATTTCATGAAATTGCCAATATGTTATTTTTCTCCCACTTATTAACCAGGGTCTATACGGGTAATTAAGCTACCCTGTCGGTAGTTCTAGTTGCTTTGTATGATGCCTGGAATGGCAGTGGAAGTTAATTAAATGCCATGTATTGCAGGTTCTGAGTTGCCCTGTCGGTGATTCAGTTCAATGCATTTGATTGTGGTTATTTGGTTGACTGTCCCTGGCCCGTGTAAGGGTATTTTTAGTGCTACAAAGACCATAAGCGATATTTATGTTTGTGTTTTTGTGTTGAGGGGCTGGAAAATAGTAATTGAATTGTCTTAAATTTTTTAAATGTCTTGTTGTTTACTATTTTTACAGCTAGTAGCACCCCAAATCTTATGCCTATGACTGCCATGATGAAATTGGATGGGACAAATTATCAGAAATGGAAGAAAACCTTAGTTATGAATTTGACCTTCATGAAATTGGATTTGGCTTTGGAGATAGATCCACCAAAGATACCGACTGATGAGAGTACTGCAGCATCTAAGAAACTTTATGAGGATTGGAAACACTCTAATAAGTGCTGTATGATGATGATGGAGAATTACATGGATGAGGCTATATATGCTAGTATTCCTAAAGTGGATACTGCAAAGGGACTTCTTGAGGAGATAGGAAAGAAGTTTATCAAGTTTGATATGAATGAGAAGCATCATTATTTGGACCTATTGAACAATACCAAGTATGATGGTATTAAAGGAGTAAGGGACCATATTATGCTACTTTCTTCTTATTATAATAAGCTGAAGGATCTTAAGATGGACATTGGAGAGGAGTTCTTGACCTATTCTATAATGAGGAGTCTTCCATCACAGTTTGATAATATAAGGTCGAGTTTGAATACTAAGAAAGAAGGTTGTAGTTTGGAGGAATTGACTACTATCCTTGTCAAGGAAGAGGATGATATTAAATTAAGTAAGTCTAGGTCTGTTGCTATGGTTTCACATCAGGTAGATAAGTCCAAGAAGTTTTTCCAAAAGAAGGGACAAGGATTCAAGCCAGGACAAGGTTTCAAGCCTGGGCAGGGTTTTAACCCCAATAGGAAGAAGTTTTCTGATATGAAGCCTAAAGGACCTAGGGATGGTGGTTTTCAGATTAGAGAAAGGAAAAAGTACTTCAATGGAAGATGTGGATACTGCAATAAAGTTGGGCACAAGAAGATAGACTGTTGGACCTTAAAGGGAAAGCAAGAGAAGAAAGGTAATATTTTAATGATTGAGACCAATATTATCGATGTGCCTATGAATTCTTGGTGGTTAGATACTGGAGCTACAATTCATGTTACTAATTCATTGCAGGGGATGATAAGCCGAAGGGGCCCAACCAATCTTGAGCAGCATGTTTATATGGGAGATAGCTCAAGAGTGAAGGTGGACATTGTGGGAACAATCAAGTTGAAGCTTGCCACTGGATATGTTTTGGAGTTGCAAGAAGTTTCTTATGTACCTTCAATAAGAAGAAACTTGTTATCTATTTCTGTTTTGGATAGTCAAGGTTATAGTTTTTTGTTTGGAAATAACAAAGTTGAATTATTTAAGGATGGTAAAGTTGTTGGTTTTGGAACTTTATGTGGCAATTTATATAAGCTTGATTTATTTAATAATGGTCTCAATTTCTCTGTTAATTCTATTGTTGCTTCTAAACGCCCAAGAGTTAATGACAATTCCTCAATGTTATGGCATAAACGTTTGGGACATATTTCTAGGCACAGGATGGAAAGGTTAGTGAAGGATGGGATACTTCCTAATCTTGATTTCTCTGATCTGTTGACTTGTGTTGAATGTGTGAAAGGGACGTTAACTGCCAAGGTAAGAAAGGATAAGTTAGCTAGGTGTGGAAATGTTTTGGAGTTAATCCACACTGACATATGTGGACCTTTTACACCAATTGCTTTGGGTGGTTATAGATATTTTATTACCTTCATTGACGATTACTCTCGTTATGGACATGTTGAGCTTATTCGTGAGAAGTCAGATTCTTTAGTTGCCTTTAAAGAGTTTAAGGTAAAGATGGAGCTTCAAAAGAATAAGAAAATAAAAGCTGTAAGGTCTGATAGAGGTGGTGAGTTTTATGGTAGGTATGATGAAACTGGAAGGAACCCAGGGCCTTTCGCTATTTATTTGCGTGAGTGTGGCATAGATGCGCAATATACGATGCCTGGTACACCTCAGCAAAATGGCATAGCTGAGAGAAGGAATAGAACTTTGTTGGATATGGTGCGGTCTATGTTGGCAAATTCTAGGTTGCCAGATTATTTGTGGGGAGAGGCTTTAAGGACGGCAGCTTATATTTTGAATCAAGTTCCAAGTAAGTCCGTTCCTAAGACACCTTTTGAGTTGTGGTCAGGAAGAAAGCCTAATTTGCATCATTTTCGAATATGGGGTTGCAAAGCTGAAGTAAGGATTTATAATCCCCAAATTAAGAAGTTGGATCCTAAAACCATTAGTGGATATTTTGTTGGCTATTGTATAGGATCTAGGGGTTCAAGATTCTTTTGTCCTTCTCACACCACTAGGATCGTGGAATCAGACAGGGCCATTTATTTTGAAGATGATTTTGGGTTTGGTGATAGTAATGGTCCAAAGGAATCTCAATTTAGAGAAGAAAGTGTTTTCATTCCCAGTATAGTTGTTCCTGATAGAGATATTGTTGATCCAGTAGTTGATGAACCAGTAGTTGGTCAGAATGAACTTGTTGTTGAAGAGCAGGATATTCCAGCTATTGCAGATGCTAATGTACCCTTGAGGAGGTCACAAAGGACTAGGAGATCAGCTATTCCTGATGACTATGAGGTTTACTTGCAGGAGCATGAGTTTGACATAAGTGATGATTCAGATCCAGTCACTTATGAGGAAGCCATAAGCAGTTCAAATTCAAATTTTTGGTTGGATGCAATGGAAGATGAAATGAAATCCATGGCATCAAATGGAGTATGGGATTTGGTTGAGTTACCAGAGGGTAGCAAGCCTATTGGGTGCAAATGGGTCTTTAAGACTAAAAAGGACTCCAATGGTCAAGTGGAGAGGTATAAGGCTAGACTTGTAGCTAAAGGGTTTAGCCAGAAGGAAGGAATTGATTATACAGAGACTTTCTCTCCTGTGTCCACAAAGGATTCTTTTAGAATTATTATGGCGATTGTGGCGCATTATGACCTGGAGTTACATCAGATGGATGTCAGAACTGCTTTTCTGAATGGTGATTTATATGAGGATGTATATATGGTTCAACCAGTTGGTTTCCAACAAACGGGGAATGGTAATTTGGTTTGTAAGCTTAAGAAATCTATTTATGGTCTTAAGCAAGCTTCAAGACAATGGTATCTTAAGTTTGATGAGGTTGTCATCCAAAATGGATTTAAGGAGAATGTTGTTGATAGATGCATATATATGAAGGTCAGTGGGAGCAGTTTTATTTTTCTGGTGTTGTATGTTGATGACATACTTTTGGCTACTAATGACACTGACCTATTAGCTGAGACAAAGCAGATGTTGTGCAACTATTTTGATATGAAAGATCTTGGTGAGGCTTCTTTTGTTTTGGGCATCAAGATTGTTCGAGATAGGACTAATTATGTAGTGCAATTGTCTCAGAGAGCTTATATTGATAGAATTCTTAAGAGATTTGATATGCATAATTGTTCTCCTGGAAGTGTACCGGTTACGAAAGGTGAAAAGTTTTCTAAGGATCAGTGTCCCAAGAATGATAGAGAAAGGATGGCAATGAAGAATGTTCGCTATTCTTCAGCAGTAGGTAGTTTAATGTATGCTCAAGTTTGTACACGGCCTGATATAGCCTTTGCTGTGGGTGTGCTTGGTAGATTTATGAGCAATCCTGGTCCTATTCATTACCAAGCAGTTAAGAAGGTCTTTAGGTGTAACACCCCGTCCCAAATCGCACCGGAATCCGTGCACGTTGACCGAGGTTGACCGTTGACCGAAGGGGGTCAAAAGTTGACTTTTTGACTCGGTGAGAATTTTGAGTTGACTAGGGTACCGTGGCGAAGTGCACGATGCCACGAGTTCGTAGACTGGTAGCACGTCGAAAATGGAGCTACGGTTTGAAAGTTATGGACGAAACAAGTTGCGGTCCAAACTGTCCAAGGGGTGCCGGAGTTGACTTTTTGTTTATGGGGAATTGAGCTTTGACTCATGCATGGTTGTGAAGTGCTCGTCGATACGAGTTCATAGACTAGCGGCACGCTTAAATCGGACTTGTGGTTAAAAAGTTATGGACGTTTGAAGTTTACCGGATACCGTATTATTTTAATGTTTTTGGGTCGTGAACAGTGAAATGCCACGTGTCAGCTTCTGAGTGGTCCACGTGGCATGAACAGTGTCATGCAGGGTTTTAATTTTGAAAAAACTCTCGGCGAAGAGAGAGAAAGAGAGAGAAGAGAGAGAAAGAGAGAGAGGAGAGAGAAAGAGAGAGAGAGGACCCGCCGGCCGCCGGTCATTTTCATGTTTTTCCGGCCTAGTTTGTCAGGACCCGTCCAGAATTCCTTCCCCGGAACCCTAGACAGCCCTGATCCCAGGGAAACCCTACCGAACCCTCCAACGGAAATTCCGGCAGAGCCTCCCCTAAGGGATTTACTTACCACAAATTTACCTGCACTGAAAACACACTTCTAAAAACATCCCCTTATTCCTCCCACAAACTACAAATTGGTTCCACAAATTGCAGCACTTCAAAAGAAAACAACAGCAGCAACCCAGTGCAAGATAAATACAACAAGAGTGAAGAATTATTACAACTGCAATAAAAGAAGAACAGGGTACAGCACGAACTAAAACAGCGAGGAAGATCAAGTCCGCTCCGAGTGAACACCGACAACCTGGTACCTAGAGGAACGGAATTTAAGAGTGTGAGATGCTAATCATCTCAGTGAGCGACCCTACTACTATACCATATAATATCACAGTAATAAGTATAAATAATAATTATTTGGAAATAATATTTTCTCTCAAAACCCTTAAGATTCTCTCAGTTGGAAAGGTTCCCCTTTTAAAACAATTTCACAAAACCCTTTATCCATATTCCCCGAAAACCAAGACATCAATTAAATACCAGAAGCGGTAACAATTATATTTTTAATTCCAATTCAGTTTCCAAACATTTTATTTTTAAAACACAGTTCTGAAAATCATTTGATGCACCCACTATATACCAGTGGCGCCAACAGTACCCAGCGTCCCAAGGTGCCGCCAGACAGGAGGTTATAGAAAGAAACCGGCATACGGTCGCGTGGCGTCCCACTGCGCCGCTGCTAACCTGGTGTCCCGGCCAAAGGGGGGTGGCCGCCCTCTCCGATGGCATCCACAGGACACCCTCATAATATCAACCGCGCGCTACTCACACCCACCTGCGCGCTAATCACAACCGTGTGCACACTAACCATATCACATATACCATATCACATAATCAGAACACCAGTACGTGCACGGTGCATCTAAAAATTATAAAATCCATAAATTTAAATCATAAAACAAATTTCACATTTTTCATAAGCATAGCGGGCATAATCCATCCGCTTGAACCGGGAAATTCTCCACAATTTCCTTATAATCCATACCATAAATTCCATGATTTTCAAATCCACCAACTCCCAAATCCATCAATTCAAATATCCACATTTTTTCCAAGCATAAATAATTTCTCGAAATATCATAATCAAATCCCATAATATTTTATGGGCATATTTCATAAAAATTGAAATCACCAACATAACCAAATATTTTCCTTGAAATATTTGAAAATCGAATCGTGCCCAATTTACCATTAAAACCACACCAATTTCAAAATCCTCAAAACCATAAAATAATTCCACACGGCATAAATTTGTAGAATTCGCATTTTCTTAAATCCAATAAATTCATAAATAATTCTACAATAAATCCAATAAATATTTGGCACATAGAAATTAAATTCCAAATATTTAATTCACACATAATATATTCATCAATTAAATTCCCCAAAATTAATTTGAAGGTGGGTCACTCACCTGGAGCACGCAATTAACCCATGATCCACTACGGGATCAATTTTACGACTCACCGGTGCTCCTAGAACAAAATTCACAGACAGTCAAATAAATTAATATTTTATTCGGGTAAATAATACCCGGTACCCGGGGGGTCAAAACACAAACGATAACTAAAATTTACGAATTATATACCGAATCGAAGCTCGAGTGATGCTAATCACAGATCCGGTCTTAATTTCCGATGATCGTACCCGACGGGGTCGGAATTTTATCGGGAAGCTTTTCGGGTTTCGGCTTCGCAATTCTCCCAAACCGTCGCGAATTGGTGGAAACGGAAGTCGGATTTGGGTTCAGGAGGTCGAACACTGCGGACTGGAGCTGGCCGGAATTTTCGGGTACTCGCCGGAACAGTAATTTCCGGCGGGCCGCCACGTCACCGGCAACCGTCGCCGGAACAGTATTTTCCGGCGGTGGCCGTTTGCTGTGAAATTTTGCAGATTTGTAGATCGTGAGGAGAGCAATCCAACGGGACCGACGGTGAGCAAAACGGAGGTCGGACGGCGGAGAAATCACCGTTTGAAGATTTTCGACCCCTCGCCGGAAAACGCTCCGATCCCGGCGCGTCGGTGGTCCGATGGCCGTGATTTTTGGTGGGTAGGCCGGACTTGAGGAGAGGATGCTGGGTGTATGGCGCGTGTACTGTATATCGGCCGAAATAGTGCCGATTCGAGGTGGCCGGCGGTGGAGGGGGAAAAATCGCCGCCAAACTTCGGACGTCCGATCCGGGCGCGTCCGGCGGCCGTTCGCCGTGAAATTTGGAGGTTTTGCCGGAAATGAGGTGGGCAATCTGGCTGGCCGGCGCGTGTACAGTAACTAGGCCGGAAAAACGTGAAAATGGCCGGCGGCCGGCGGGTCCTCTCTCTCTCTTTCTCTCTCCTCTCTCTCTTTCTCTCTCTTCTCTCTCTTCCCCGAGAGTTTTTCAAAATTAAAACCCTGCGTGACACTGTTCATTCCACGTGGACCACTCAGAAGCTGACACGTGGCATTTCACTGTTCACGACCCAAAAACATTAAAATAATACGGTATCCGGTAAACTTCAAACGTCCATAACTTTTTAACCGGATGTCCGTTTTAAGCGTGCCGCTAGTCTATGAACTCGTATCGACGAGTACTTTACAACCATACAAGAGTCAACTCACAATTACATCACAAGAAAAAGTCAACTCCCGGCACCTTTTAGACAGTTTACACTTCAACTTGTTTTGCCCATAACTTTCAAACCGTAGCTCCGTTTTCGACGTGCTACTAGTCTACGAACTCAGAGCGTCATGCACTTCGCCACGGTACCCTGGTCAACTTGAAATTCCCACCGAGTCAAAAAGTCAACTTTTGACCCCTTTGGTCAAGGGTCAACGGTCAACCTCGATCAACGTGCACGGATTCCAGTGCGATTTGGGACGGGGTGTTACAGCCTTCCCCCCTTACAAAAATTTCGTCCTCGAAATTTCCGCGCGTCACTAGAACAGATAAGGGTTCTGATCACGCACTTGCGCTTCGGGCTCCTACGTCGCTTCCTCGACTAAGTGGTTCCTTGCCAACCAATCCATGCCCAACACTACTTCAAGTCCGGATAGATCCAACAGGATCAGGTCTGCTTCCATCACTTGATCTGTGAAATCGTCGGGCATAGTCCTGGCTCCCTGCTGCGTCATAGCAAACACCCGGCCTTGACTTGTCTGTTGGGGTCTCCTTCCTCTACCTCGACTCGATCCTGCAGACGGCTGGACTGATCCCGAAGAAACTCCTACTGGCTGACTCCCCTGGGAATTCTGTCCTGGAAATATCCCCGTATGCTGTGTCCGTCGACCTGCTTCTAGCACACTGCCGCTACCATAAGGGCAATCCCTCCTTATGTGGCCTGGCTGCCCACACCGAAAGCATAAACCATCCATCTGACACTGCCCAGAATGATTCCCCCTACAAAGTGGACAAATCCGCGGAGAACCAATGCGTGACTGCTGATACGAGCTTGCATCCACACTGATCGAATGGCGAGCTGGCTGGGGCATGCGATAACTATCTCTCCTCTGGAATCTGCCTCGTGGGCTTAACCCATCACTGTCTGAGCCTGAGCTATGGCTCTTCTTAGCTGCCCCCTGTCGAGGTACTCCGCTATACGAACCTTCGAATGATCTGCGCCTCGCGGGTCTGTGTATCTCCTCCTGTCTCTCTAGCTCAAGCGCTGCATCCCTGGCGGACTGATAGGTGGGATGTACTGATCCAGAAAGGGTGTAGCTGATGCTCTCTTTCAATCCGTCTATGAACCTCACCTTCTTCGTGTGATCGTCGGGAATCAGGTGCATGTAGAATTCTGATAGTTCTCGGAATCTCCTCTCGTACTCTGTCACTGTCATGTTCCCCTGTCGTAGTTCTTCGAACTCTCTCCTTCTTGCTTCACGGTAGGCAGGAGGACAAAACTCTATCAATGGCAGTTGTTCATCCCAGCTACCACGAAACTGCATAATGCAAGACCTTAGCAGGTCTTCTAATGTCTGAATTGTGCACTCTGCTTGTCCATCAGATTGCGGGTGAAAAGCGGTGCTGTAGTTAAGTCTTGCTCCTAGTGCATCAGCCAATTTCCGCCATAGTCGTGAAGTAAAGCGCGGATCTCGATCGGAGACGATGGCTAACGGTACTCCATGAAGACTTACAATGCGTTGCACGAACAACTAAGCTAACTTCTCGGGTGAAAAATGTTCTCGTACCGGTAGGAAGTGTGCCGACTTGGTGAGACGATCAATGATTACCCAAATGCCGTCGTACCTTCTAGGTGTGGAAGGAAGCTTGAATACGAAGTCCATGTTGAGTTCTTCCCACTTCCACACGGGAATCGGTAAAGGTTGGAGTAATCCCGAAGGCTTCTGTCTTTCTGCTTTCACTTGTTGACAAATCAAACACTTTGATACGAAGTCTGCCACTTCTCTCTTCATACCAATCCACCAATAATACTTAACAAGCGTCCGGTACATCTTGGTACTCCCAGGATGCATCGCATACATCGAGCTATGCGCCTCCTCCAAAATCTCCTTCTTGAGTCCTGGGATATCCGGAACGCAAAGTCGTCCTTTATACACGAGGGCTCCATCCCTCCTTATGGAAAATTCCGGATCAAGACCTTCTTGTACCTTGCCCTTAATTGTCCTCAACTTAGGATCTTCCATTTGGGTCTCTACTATACGATCCACCAACACCGGTCGTACCTGGAAGCTAGCCATAAGAACTCCTGAAGCATGCATCCTTAAACCAACAACCAACTCTCGTAACTCGATCAACAATCCAAAAGGTAAGATTAGAACTTAAGTCTAATTTCCTCAAATACTGGTATCACCAAGTTAAGGTTGAGATTAATTCACTTATCTTCGATTACCCTCCTAGTACTTACAATTATAAAACGCTTGCTCCTCATTGATTAACCAATAGTCTTAACCTCGACAAACATCAATCTTTCTTTTAACTAAATTCATCAAGGTCATGAATAAAATTCTCAACATCCAAATACCATTCTTGAAAACCCTAAGTTTCCCTCATTTCAAATAAATTCCATGAATCCACACCTCAAGCAATAAGGAATTTAAATCTTAATTCTAGCATCACCACCAATACTATGAACAAATCACTAGATCCTTAACCCAATAAAGTATTCCACACTCCTTAAATTCTAACTCCGTCCCAAAAATCATACTCCTTATCATTGTAAATTATCACCAACAATATCAACCACCTTGAATCGATAAAGCACCACCAATACGAACCTTAAATCTCCAAGGAAATAAGATATCAAGATCTTAGCTTCTAGAATGAAACTAACCATGCTTAAACATCCAACCATGCCTAAGGAATCATCCTCATCTCATTAACCTCATCAACCACCAAGTAGAACTTTAGTCGCTATCCGGAGCTTGCTTGATTCTCTAAACGCTGTCGTACCTTCTCTTTGTGAATGATAGTTTAAGCACGAAATCCATGTTTACATCTCCCTACTTTACTTGTCGATGACTTAAGTACCTTTATTCAGATCTTGCAACTTCCTTTATCGTGCCAAACCACCATGTCATCCAGTGAGCATTCCATACGTCTTGGTACCCTTGGGGTGTATCGCATACTTTGAATCGCGTGCTTCCTTTAAGATCTCCTTTTTGAACTCAACGATACCCTGCTTTGGATTCTCGACTGGCGATACTTAACCCTTAAGTCGCTCTTGGAAAAACCATAACATAAAATAAATAATAAAATATATTTTTCAAATATACCTAACTTGCATAGGCAATTGTTAAAACTCCACATTGAAAATCATATCTTAAAATCCATAGCATAAAATAAAATATGCACGCTTGTAATGGAGGTACGTACGACACCTTCTACATGTTACGTAATCCATGATTCCAACTGTCGCCGACACTCTGCTACCAATACAAACCAGGGTGGTTGCCTATATTGGCCGTCCAATCCCCTGGACTCGTAGGCAACATGATCATGGGGCTAGCTCTACATGGACCACATTGGTTCGCCGCCTCCATATGGTGCAGTATAATATCAACAATATAACATACAGATACATGTACGAGCACAAACCAAACATACTTGAATAAAACACCTTTAGTTTCAAATACCACTTTGAAAAGCATTTAAATTTTGATAATCGATCGGGAAAATATTTTGACGCCTTGAAATCGATCGACACACATCCTTAGGCAATCATCCTTCTTCTCCATGAACGAAACGGATACCATTCACGATGATAAGCTTGACCTTCAAAAAGAAAAGGCATCCTCGACCATCGACTAGGCCATAGGAATTTCCCGTTAGGCTAGATGATCCTAATTGACACCCTCGAAGATTAGAGTTATTCAAACTCGGGCAACGAATTTACTTCGAGACAAACAGAAAGAACGCTTTCACACGGGTAAAACGAGAGATCAAACACGGATAGGATGCACAACAATGCACAGTCCCTTAGGAATACTAGAACCTAGAGCTCTGATACCAACTGTCACAGCCCAGACCACCCGCATCAGGATATTGTCCTCTTTGGCCCAGGGTTCACACCCTCTCTCCCCCCTGGCCTCAAGGTTTTGCTCACAAAACGCGTCCTGAAGGGAGAGGTATCCACAGCCTTATAAAGACCGCTTCGTGCCCCTCTCCAACCGATGTGGGATGTTACAAGCTGTAACACCCCGTCCCAAATCGCACCGGAATCCGTGCACGTTGATCGAGGTTGACCGTTGACCCTTGACCAAAGGGGTCAAAAGTTGACTTTTTGACTCGGTGGGAATTTCAAGTTGACCAGGGTACCGTGGCGAAGTGCATGACGCTCTGAGTTCGTAGACTAGTAGCACGTCGAAAACGGAGCTACGGTTTGAAAGTTATGGGCAAAACAAGTTGAAGTGTAAACTGTCTAAAAGGTGCCGGGAGTTGACTTTTTCTTGTGATGTAATTGTGAGTTGACTCTTGTATGGTTGTAAAGTACTCGTCGATACGAGTTCATAGACTAGCGGCACGCTTAAAACGGACATCCGGTTAAAAAGTTATGGACGTTTGAAGTTTACCGGATACCGTATTATTTTAATGTTTTTGGGTCGTGAACAGTGAAATGCCACGTGTCAGCTTCTGAGTGGTCCACGTGGAATGAACAGTGTCACGCAGGGTTTTAATTTTGAAAAACTCTCGGGGAAGAGAGAGAAGAGAGAGAAAGAGAGAGAGGAGAGAGAAAGAGAGAGAGAGGACCCGCCGGCCGCCGGCCATTTTCACGTTTTTCCGGCCTAGTTACTGTACACGCGCCGGCCAGCCAGATTGCCCACCTCATTTCCGGCAAAACCTCCAAATTTCACGGCGAACGGCCGCCGGACGCGCCCGGATCGGACGTCCGAAGTTTGGCGGCGATTTTTCCCCCTCCACCGCCGGCCACCGCGAATCGGCACTATTCCGGCCGATATACAGTACACGCGCCATACACCCAGCATCCTCTCCTCAAGTCCGGCCTACCCACCAAAAATCACGGCCATCGGACCACCGACGCGCCGGGATCGGAGCGTTTTCCGGCGAGGGGTCGAAAATCTTCAAACGGTGATTTCTCCGCCGTCCGACCTCCGTTTTGCTCACCGTCGGTCCCGTTGGATTGCTCTCCTCACGATCTACAAATCTGCAAAATTTCACAGCAAACGGCCACCGTCGGAAATTACTGTTCCGGCGACGGTTGCCGGTGACGTGGCGGCCCGCCGGAAATTACTGTTCCGGCGAGTACCCGAAAATTCCGGCCAGCTCCAGTCCGCAGTGTTCGACCTCCTGAACCCAAATCCGACTTCCGTTTCCACCAATTCGCGACGGTTTGGGAGAATTGCGGAGCCGAAACCCGAAAAGCTTCCCGATAAAATTCCGACCCCGTCGGGTACGATCATCGGAAATTAAGACCGGATCTGTGATTAGCATCACTCGAGCTTCGATTCGGTATATAATTCGTAAATTTTAGTTATCGTTTGTGTTTTGACCCCCCGGGTACCGGGTATTATTTACCCGAATAAAATATTAATTTATTTGACTGTCTGTGAATTTTGTTCTAGGAGCACCGGTGAGTCGTAAAATTGATCCCGTAGTGGATCATGGGTTAATTGCGTGCTCCAGGTGAGTGACCCACCTTCAAATTAATTTTGGGGAATTTAATTGATGAATATATTATGTGTGAATTAAATATTTGGAATTTAATTTCTATGTGCCAAATATTTATTGGATTTATTGTAGAATTATTTATGAATTTATTGGATTTAAGAAAATGCGAATTCTACAAATTTATGCCGTGTGGAATTATTTTATGGTTTTGAGGATTTTGAAATTGGTGTGGTTTTAATGGTAAATTGGGCACGATTCGATTTTCAAATATTTCAAGGAAAATATTTGGTTATGTTGGTGATTTCAATTTTTATGAAATATGCCCATAAAATATTATGGGATTTGATTATGATATTTCGAGAAATTATTTATGCTTGGAAAAAATGTGGATATTTGAATTGATGGATTTGGGAGTTGGTGGATTTGAAAATCATGGAATTTATGGTATGGATTATAAGGAAATTGTGGAGAATTTCCCGGTTCAAGCGGATGGATTATGCCCGCTATGCTTATGAAAAATGTGAAATTTGTTTTATGATTTAAATTTATGGATTTTATAATTTTTAGATGCACCGTGCACGTACTGGTGTTCTGATTATGTGATATGGTATATGTGATATGGTTAGTGTGCACACGGTTGTGATTAGCGCGCAGGTGGGTGTGAGTAGCGCGCGGTTGATATTATGAGGGTGTCCTGTGGATGCCATCGGAGAGGGCGGCCACCCCCCTTTGGCCGGGACACCAGGTTAGCAGCGGCGCAGTGGGACGCCACGCGACCGTATGCCGGTTTCTTTCTATAACCTCCTGTCTGGCGGCACCTTGGGACGCTGGGTACTGTTGGCGCCACTGGTATATAGTGGGTGCATCAAATGATTTTCAGAACTGTGTTTTAAAAATAAAATGTTTGGAAACTGAATTGGAATTAAAAATATAATTGTTACCGCTTCTGGTATTTAATTGATGTCTTGGTTTTCGGGGAATATGGATAAAGGGTTTTGTGAAATTGTTTTAAAAGGGGAACCTTTCCAACTGAGAGAATCTTAAGGGTTTTGAGAGAAAATATTATTTCCAAATAATTATTATTTATACTTATTACTGTGATATTATATGGTATAGTAGTAGGGTCGCTCACTGAGATGATTAGCATCTCACACTCTTAAATTCCGTTCCTCTAGGTACCAGGTTGTCGGTGTTCACTCGGAGCGGACTTGATCTTCCTCGCTGTTTTAGTTCGTGCTGTACCCTGTTCTTCTTTTATTGCAGTTGTAATAATTCTTCACTCTTGTTGTATTTATCTTGCACTGGGTTGCTGCTGTTGTTTTCTTTTGAAGTGCTGCAATTTGTGGAACCAATTTGTAGTTTGTGGGAGGAATAAGGGGATGTTTTTAGAAGTGTGTTTTCAGTGCAGGTAAATTTGTGGTAAGTAAATCCCTTAGGGGAGGCTCTGCCGGAATTTCCGTTGGAGGGTTCGGTAGGGTTTCCCTGGGATCAGGGCTGTCTAGGGTTCCGGGGAAGGAATTCTGGACGGGTCCTGACAGTTGGTATCAGAGCCAGTACCCAGATCGGTGTGCCAGCGAGGACGCTGGGCCCCAAGAGGGGAGGATTGTAACATCCCACATCGGTTGGAGAGGGGCACGAAGCGGTCTTTATAAGGCTGTGGATACCTCTCCCTTCAGGACGCGTTTTGTGAGCAAAACCTTGAGGCCAGGGGGGAGAGAGGGTGTGAACCCTGGGCCAAAGAGGACAATATCCGGATGCGGGTGGTCTGGGCTGTTACATAGTTACTGTACACACGCCGGCCAGCCAGATTGCCCACCTCATTTCCGGCAAAACCTCCAAATTTCACGGCGAACGGCCGCCGGACGCGCCCGGATCGGACGTCCGAAGTTTGGCGGCGATTTTTCCCCCTCCACCGTCGGCCACCGCGAATCGGCACTATTCCGGCCGATATACAGTACACGCGCCATACACCCATCATCCTCTCCTCAAGTCCGGCCTACCCACCAAAAATCACGGCCATCGGACCACCGACGCGCCGGGATCGGAGCGTTTTCCGGCGAGGGGTCGAAAATCTTCAAACGGTGATTTCTCCGCCGTCCGACCTCCGTTTTGCTCACCGTCGGTCCCGTTGGATTGCTCTCCTCACGATCTACAAATCTACGAAATTTCACAGCAAACGGCCACCGTCGGAAAATACTGTTCCGGTGACGGTTGCCGGTGACGTGGCGGCCCGCCGGAAATTACTGTTCCGGCGAGTACCCGAAAATTCCGGCCAGCTCCAGTCCGCAGTGTTCGACCTCCTGAACCCAAATCCGACTTCCGTTTCCACCAATTCGCGACGGTTTGGGAGAATTGCGGAGCCGAAACCCGAAAAGCTTCCCGACGAAATTCAAACCCCGTCGGGTACGATCATCAGAAATTAAGACCGGATCTGTGATTAGCATCACTCGAGCTTCGATTCGGTATATGATTCGTAAATTTTAGTTATCGTTTGTGTTTTGACCCCCCGGGTACCGGGTATTATTTACCCGAATAAAATATTAATTTATTTGACTGTCTGTGAATTTTGTTCTAGGAGCACCGGTGAGTCGTAGAATTGATCCCGTAGTGGATCATGGGTTAATTGCGTGCTCCAGGTGAGTGACCCACCTTCAAATTAATTTTGGAGAATTTAATTGATGAATATATTATGTGTGAATTAAATATTTGGAATTTAATTTCTATGTGCCAAATATTTATTGAATTTATTGTAGAATTATTTCTGAATTTATTGGATTTAAGAAAATGCGAATTCTACAATTTATGCCATGTGGAATTATTTTATGGTTTTGAGGATTTTGAAATTGGTGTGGTTTTAATGGTAAATTGGGCACGATTTGATTTTCAAATATTTCAAGAAAAATATTTGGTTATATTGGTGATTTCAATTTTTATGAAATATGCCCATAAAATATTATGGGATTTGATTATGATATTTCGAGAAATTATTTATGCTTGGAAAAAATGTGGATATTTGAATTGATGGATTTGGGAGTTGGTGGATTTGAAAATCATGGAATTTACGGTATGGATTATAAGGAAATTGTGGAGAATTTCCCGGTTCAAGCGGATGGATTATGCCCGCTATGCTTATGAAAAATGTGAAATTTGTTTTATGATTTAAATTTATGGATTTTATAATTTTTAGATGCACCGTGCACGTACTGGTGTTCTGATTATGTGATATGGTATATGTGATATGGTTAGAGTGCACACGGTTGTGATTAGCGCGCAGGTGGGTGTGATTAGCGCGCAGGTGATGTGATTAGCGCGCAGGTGGGTGTGAGTAGCGCGCGGTTGATATTATGAGGGTGTCCTGTGGATGCCATCGGAGAGGGCGGCCACCCCCCCTTTGGCCGGGACACCAGGTTAGCAGCGGCGCTGTGGGACGCCACGCGACCGTATGCCGGTTTCTCTCTATAACCTCCTGTCTGGCGGTACCTTGGGACGCTGGGTACTGTTGGCGCCACTGGTATATAGTGGGTGCATCAAATGATTTTCAGAACTGTGTTTTAAAAATAAAATGTTAATGAAAAATATAATTGTTACCGCTTCTGGTATTTAATTGATGTCTTGGTTTTCGGGAAATATGAATAAAGGGTTTTGTGAAAATGTTTTAAAAGGGGAACCTTTCCAACTGAGAGAATTGTAAGGGTTTTGAGAGAAATTATTATTTCCAACTAATTATTATTTATATACCTATTACCGTGGTATGATAGTGTAGAGTAGTAGGGTCGCTCACTGAGATGATTAGCTTCTCACACTCTTAAATTCCGTTCCTCTAGGTACCAGGTTGTCGGCGTTCACTCGGAGCGGACTTGATCTTCCTTGCTGTTTTAGTTCGGCAGTACCCTGTTATTCTTTTATTGCAGTTGTAATATTTCTTTCACTCTTGTTGTATTTATTTTGCACTGGATTACTGTATTTATTTTTTTAAGTGCTGCAATTTGTGGAATCGATTTGTAGTACTGTGGGAGGAATAAGGGGATAATTTTAGAAGTGTGTTTTCAGTGCTGGGAATTTTGTGGTAAGTAAATCCCTTAGGGGAGGCTCTGCCGGATTTTCCGTTGGAAGGTTCGGTAGGGTTTCCCTGGGATCAGGGCTGTCTAGGGTTCCGGGGAAGGAATTCTGGACGGGTCCTGACATTAGGTATCTTCAGGGTTCTAAAGATCATATGTTGACATATCGTCGCACCAACTCTCTTGAAGTAGTGGGTTATAGTGATGCAGACTATAAAGGTTGTGTGGATGATAAGAAATCTACCACTGGTTATATATTTATCATGGCAGGAGGTGCTGTGTCTTGGCGGAGTGCCAAGCAGTCAGTGACAGCGTCCTCGACTATGGAGGCAGAATATGTGGCGTGTTATGAGACTACCCGTCATGCAGTTTGGCTACGGAATTTTATCCGTGATTTAGGAGTGGTTGACTCCATTGAGAGGCCTATTATGATGTATTGTGATAATACTGCAGCGGTGTCTTTCTCCAATAATTTAAAAGGTACTCCTGGTGCGAAGTACATTGATGTGAAATATTTTGTGGTAAAGGAGAAAGTTGAAGAGGGCCTCATTACTGTTGTTCACACGCCGACTTATAGCATGGTGGCAGATCCACTGACCAAGGCTTTACCGGTAGGCATATTTGAGGAGCATGTGTCCCGTATGGGATTGTTAAGCAGTTGAGACTGCTGTGGGTCAGTGGGAGTTTGTTATGTTTTCTGTAGTAATATCCATGTTGAGAATTATTTATTTCTTTGAATATTTTAATACATTGATGTATGTGGATCATTATTTATTTATGAGATGATTTATTACACATATTATTGCTCCTTATATTTACAGGCCTGTTGAGACTATTAGTCTATGTATATGTGTATGTTGATCCACAGGTGCCATGGTGAATCCCTACTACCTAGTTTGGATATATTGTTGTATCCTGTCGATACGCAATGTGCTTGAATGAAATGGTTTTGTGTGTTGGGGGATAACACATGGTTAGGTAAATCTCTACTACCTAGACTGAGTTTATGGCATGTAAAGTGCTCAGTTGAAATGGTAACATGTTTTGGGAGATTTACTGAGAGAATCTCTACTGCCTAGTCTAGTATATTGTTGTGCCCTATCGGTATACTATATATTTGGATGAAATGGCATTATGGTTCGGGAGATTCTATAGTAAGTGAGTTTGGATTATATGATGATGATTATGCAGTCCAAGTGGGAGAATGTTGAATTAAATTAATATTTGTGGACTTGGCATAATCAATTACTCACTTACAGGGCCTATTTATGCCATTAATGGGACTGGTGTCAAGACCCGTCCAGAATTCCTTCCCCGGAACCCTAGACAGCCCTGATCCCAGGGAAACCCTACCGAACCTTCCAACAGAAAATCCGGCAGAGCCTCCCCTAAGGGATTTACTTACCACAAAATTCCCTGCACTGAAAACACACTTCTAAAATTATCCCCTTATTCCTCCCACAGTACTACAAATCGATTCCACAAATTGCAGCACTTAAAAAGGTTAGATTAGAACTTAAGTCTAATTTCCTCAAATACTGGTATCACCAAGTTAAGGTTGAGATTAATTCACTTGTCTTCGATTACCCTCCTAGTACTTACAATTATAAAACCCTTGCTCCTCATTGATTAACCAATAGTCTTAACCTCGACAAACATCAATCTTTCTTTTAACTAAATTCATCAAGGTCATGAATAAAATTCTCAACATCCAAATACCATTCTTGAAAACCCTAAGTTTCCCCCATTTCAAATAGATTCCATGAATCCACACCTCAAGCAATAAGAAATTTAAATCTTAATTCTAGCATCACCACCAATACTATGAACAAATCACTAGATCCTTAACCCAATAAAGTATTCCACACTTCTTAAATTCTAACTCCGTCCCAAAAATCATACTCCTTATCATTGTAAATTATCACCAACAATATCAACCACCTTGAATCGATGAAGCACCATCAATACGAACCTTAAATCTCCAAGGAAATAAGATATCAAGATCTTAGCTTCTAGAATGAAAAATAACCATGCTTAAACATCCAACCATGCCTAAGGAATCATCCTCATCTCATTAACCTCATCAACCACCAAGTAGAACTTTAGTCGCTATCCGGAGCTTGCTTGATTCTCTAAACGCTGTCGTACCTTCTCTTTGTGAATGATAGTTTAAGCACGAAATCCATATTGACATCTCCCTACTTTTACTTATCGGTGACCTAAGTACCTTTATTCGGATCTTGCAACTTCCTTTATCGTGCCAAACCACCATGTCATCCAGTGAGCATTCCATACGTCTTGGTACCCTTGGGGTGTATCGCATACTTTGAATCGCGTGCTTCCTTTAAGATCTGCTTTTTGAACTCAACGATACCCTGCTTTGGATTCTCGACTGGCGATACTTAACCCTGAAGTCGCTCTTGGAAAAACCATAACATAAAACAAATAATAAAATATATTTTTCAAATATACCTAACTTGCATAGGCAATTGTTAAAACTCCACATTGAAAATCATATCTTAAAATCCATAGCATAAAATAAAATATGCACGCTTGTAATGGAGGTACGTACGACACCTTCTACATGTTACGTAATCCATGATTCCAACTGTCGCCGACACTCTGCTACCAATACAAACTAGGGTGGTTGCCTATATTGGCCGTCCAATTCCCCGGGCTCGTAGGCAACATGATCATGGGGCTAGCTCTACATGGACCACATTGGTTCGCCGCCTCCATATGGTGCAGTATAATATCAAACAATATAACATACAGATACATGTATGAACACAAACCAAAAATACTTGAATAAAACACCTTGAAAAGTATTTAAATTTTGATAATCGATCGGGAAAATATTTTGACGCCTTGAAATCGATCGACACACATCCTTAGGCAATCATCCTTCTTCTCCATGAACGAAACGGATACCATTCACGATGATAAGCTTGACCTTCAAAAAGAAAAGGCATCCTCGACCATCGACTAGGCCATAGGAATTTCCCGTTAGGCTAGATGATCCTAATTGACACCCTCGAAGATTAGAGTTATTCAAACTCGGGCAACGAATTTACTTCGAGACAAACAGAAAGAACGTTTTCACACGGGTAAAACGAGAGATTAAACACGGATAGGATGCACAACAATGCACAGTCCCTTAGGAATACTAGAACCTAGAGCTCTGATACCAACTGTCAGGACCCGTCCAGAATTCCTTCCCCGGAACCCTAGACAGCCCTGATCCCAGGGAAACCCTACCGAACCTTCCAACGGAAAATCCGGCAGAGCCTCCCCTAAGGGATTTACTTACCACAAAATTCCCTGCACTGAAAACACACTTCTAAAATTATCCCCTTATTCCTCCCACAGTACTACAAATCGATTCCACAAATTGCAGCACTTAAAAAAAATAAATACAGTAATCCAGTGCAAAATAAATACAACAAGAGTGAAAGAAATATTACAACTGCAATAAAAGAATAACAGGGTACTGCCGAACTAAAACAGCGAGGAAGATCAAGTCTGCTCCGAGTGAACACCGACAACCTGGTACCTAGAGGAACGGAATTTAAGAGTGTGAGATGCTAATCATCTCAGTGAGCGACCCTACTACTATACCATATAATATCACAGTAATAAGTATAAATAATAATTATTTGGAAATAATATTTTCTCTCAAAACCCTTACAATTCTCTCAGTTGGAAAGGTTCCCCTTTTAAAACAATTTCACAAAACCCTTTATCCATATTCCCCGAAAACCAAGACATCAATTAAATACCAGAAGCGGTAACAATTATATTTTTAATTCCAATTCAGTTTCCAAACATTTTATTTTTAAAACACAGTTCTGAAAATCATTTGATGCACCCACTATATACCAGTGGCGCCAACAGTACCCAGCGTCCCAAGGTACCGCCAGACAGGAGGTTATAGAGAGAAACCGGCATACGGTCGCGTGGCGTCCCACAGCGCCGCTGCTAACCTGGTGTCCCGGCCAAAGGGGGGTGGCCGTCCTCTCCGATGGCATCCACAGGACACCCTCATAATATCAACCGCGCGCTACTCACACCCACCTGCGCGCTAATCACAACCGTGTGCACAATATCCATATCACATATACCATATCACATAATCAGAACACCAGTACGTGCACGGTGCATCTAAAAATCATAAAATCCATAAATTTAAATCATAAAACAAATTTCACATTTTTCATAAGCATAGCGGGCATAATCCATCCGCTTGAACCGGGAAATTCTCCACAATTTCCTTATAATCCATACCATAAATTCTATGATTTTCAAATCCACCAACTTCCAAATCCATCAATTCAAATATCCACATTTTCCCAATAGCATAAATAATTTCTCGAAATATCATAATCAAATCTCATAATATTCCATGGGCATATTTTATAAAAATTGAAATCACCAATATAACCAAATATTTTCTTTGAAATATTTGAAAATCAAATCATGCCCAATTTACCATTAAAACCACACCAATTTCAAAATCCTCAAAACCATAAAATAATTCCACACGGCATAATTTTGTAGAATTCGCATTTTCTTAAATCCAATAAATTCATAAATAATTCTACAATAAATCCAATAAATATTTGGCACATAGAAATTAAATTCCAAATATTTAATTCACACATAATATATTCATCAATTAAATTCCCCAAAATTAATTTGAAGGTGGGTCACTCACCTGGAGCACGCAATTAACCCATGATCCACTACGGGATCAATTCTACGACTCACCGGTGCTCCTAGAACAAAATTCACAGACAGTCAAATAAATTAATATTTTATTCGGGTAAATAATACCCGGTACCCGGGGGGTCAAAACACAAACGATATCTAGAATTTACGAGTTATATACCGAATCGAAGCTCGAGTGATGCTAATCACAGATCCGGTCTTAATTTTCGATGATCGTACCCGACGGGGTTTGAATTTCGTCGGGAAGCTTTCCGGGTTTCGGCTCCGCAATTCTCCCAAACCGTCGCGAATTGGCGAAAACGAAAGTCGGATTTGGGTTCAGGAGGTCGAACACTGCGGACTAGAGCTGGCCGGAATTTTCGGGTACTCGCCGGAACAGTATTTTCCGGCGGGCCGCCACGGTCACCGGCAACGGTCACCGGAACAGTATTTTCCGGCAGTGACCGTTGGCTGTGAAATTTTGCAGATTTGTAGATCATGAGGAGAGCAATCCAACGGGACCAACGGTGAGCAAAACGGAGGTCGGACGGCGGAGAAATCACCGTTTGAAGATTTCCGACCCCTCGCCGGAAAACGCTCCGATCCCGGCGCGTCGGTGGTCCGATGGCCGTGATTTTTGGTGAGTAGGCCGGACTTGAGGAGAGGATGATGGGTGTATGGCGCGTGTACTGTATATCGGCCGGAATAGTACCGATTCGCGGTGGCCGGCGGTGGAGGGGGAAAAATCGCCGCCAAACTTCGGACGTCCGATCCGGGCGCGTCCGGCCGCCGTTCGCCGTGAAATTTGGAGGTTTTGCCGGAAATGAGGTGGGCAATCTGGCTGGCTGGTGCGTGTACAGTAACTAGGCCGGAAAACGTGAAAATGGCCGGCGGCCGGTGACTCTCTCTCTCTCTCCTCTCTCTTTCTCTCTCCTCTCTCTCTTTCTCTCTCTTCTCTCTCTTCCCCGAGTGTTTTAACAAATAAAAACCCTGCATGATACTGTTCATGCCACGTGGACCAATCAGAAGCTGACACGTGGCATTTCACTGTTCATCGACCCAAAAACATTAAAATAATACGGTATCCGGTAAACTTCAAACGTCCATAACTTTTTAACCGGATGTCCGTTTTGAGCGTGCCGCTAGTCTGTGAACTCGTATCGACGAGCACTTCACAACCATGCATGAGTCAAAGCTCAATTCCCCATAAACAAAAAGTCAACTCTGGCACCCCTTGGACAGTTTGGACCGCAACTTGTTTCGTCCATAACTTTCAAACCGTAGCTCCATTTTCGACGTGCTACCAGTCTACGAACTCGCGGCATCGTGCACTTCGCCACGGTACCCTAGTCAACTCAAAATTCTCACCGAGTCAAAAAGTCAACTTTTGACCCCCTTCGGTCAACGGTCAACGGTCAACCTCGGTCAATGTGCACGGATTCCGGTGCGATTTGGGACGGGGTGTTACACTGGCTTATTTTATTATTTTGTAGTAGGGCCCTTGGTCACACACTCTCTATAAGACTCTAGTTGGCCCATTGGACTGGAGGAACAACTCTCGTTATAAGCCCAATGACTTATCCATATTTTTTCCTAGTATAAGCCCAATGTCCCAAACTACATCGGAATTCTTGCACGTTGATCGAGGTTGACCGTTGACCGAGTGGGTCAAAAGTTGATTTTTTGTTCCAGTTGAAATTTCTAGTTGACCTTAGTACCTAGCAAAGTACATGATGCCCCGAGTTCGTAGAGTAGTAGCACGTCGAAAACGGAGCTACGGTTTGAAAGTTATGGGCAAAACAAGTCGAGATTCAAACTGTCCAAAAAGGTGCCGGTAGTTGACTTTTTATGGTTGTAGAATTTTGTTTTGACTTTTGTATGGTTGTAAAATACTCATTGATACAAGTTCATAGACTAGCGGCACACATAAATTGGATATCTGGTTAAAAATTTATGCACATGTGAGGTTTTCCGAATACCGTAATATTTTAATATATCTAGCTTAAGTGAATAGTGACACCACGTGTCGAGATCTTAGAGGTCCATGTGGGTGAACAGTGCCACCCACGGTGGCCTTAAACCGGTGTGAAAAGAGGGGGAAGGAGAGAGAAAGAGAAAGAGGAGAGAGAGAACCACCGGCCGCCGGAGTTGCAAACTTTTCCGGTCGAATCTTGCCACACGCGTCGGCCAAGCAGGAGCGCCTCTCCATTTTCGGCCAACCCCCAAAATTTCAAGGCCAACCGACCGGCGACGCGCTCGGATCGGGGCTTTTTCCGGCGGCATCGTCGCCACCTTCAAACCCAAATTTCTCCCAATTCCGGACACCGTTTGCCTCACCGCCAGTCCCATTGGAACACCCACCTCGAGATTTACCTTTCCACCAAAAATCACGGCCAGTGGCCACCGGACGCACCACCGGCTGTGACGGGTTTTGGTGACCACGGCGGGTCGCCGGGAAAATTCACTTTCCGGCGAGTTTCCGGCTGCACCGCCCTTCTTTTCCCACTAATTCCGACCCTTTGAATCCAAACCCGGTGTCTTTTTCCTCCAATTCGTGACGGATTGAGAGAATCGAAGAGTTGAATCCTGAAAGCTTTCCGACGAGATTCCGGCCACCTCGGGTCCGATCTCCAGGAAGTAAGACCGGATTCATAATCCTCGTCACTCAAGCTTCGATTCGGTATATTATTTGTCAATTTTGGTTGTCGTTTGTGTTCGCTCCCCGGGTACCCATTTGGGAGTTACCCGATTAAAATATTAAATTAATTGGTTTTGTGTATTGTGGATATTTTAGGTGCACGTGTGGGTAGTGGAATTGATCCTGCGGAAGATCTTGATTGATACACGTGTTTAAGGTGAGTAACCCACCTTTAAAACTATTTTGGGGTGATTAATTATATTTATTTTGTGTTAATTTGATATCTAGAATTATGCTCATGTGGTGGAATTTAAAGTTAATTTTGGAAAAAAATATTATTTTATATATATATATATATACCCATTGATGCTAAATGGAAGTTTGGGTTATTAAGAAATTTTCGATTATTATTATTGTGATTTAATTGTATTTATTACGCATGAGCACGATGTTTTCATTAATTAATTGTATTTGGATTTTAATATTATTTTTGGGCATGATTTGATTTTTAAATATTTCAAGGAAAATATTGCTTTAAATTGGTGGTTTCAAATTTTATAATTATGCCCGTGGAACATAATTTGATAGACTTTGTGATACAAGAAAAATTATTTGTATATTGTTATTGGTGGATTTGTATTGGAACTGTTAAAGAAAAATGTGGGAGGTTGAGTTCGAAAAATGATATAATTCCCACAGTGGATTTTGGAAAAGTTTGCATATCTTTTTATAATAAAATTTGGTTATTTATTTTAGACGCACTCATATAGTACTGGTGTTCTGTACTATATATGTGGATGAGCGCGTAAGTTATAATGTCTCCCGTGAGTTGCCATTGGATCGAGGGCAAGCAAGTTTTATATAGTGCGCATAAGCTACCCCCCTCCATGGCCGGGATGACGGTTTAAGCAGCGGCGTTGTCGGGACCCTGAAGCGACCGTATGCAAGTTTTTCTCTTTAACCCCCCCGCCAGACGGTGCTCGGGACACTGGGTATCGGAGGGCATCACTGGTATATAGTGTGGTGCGTCAAGTATAAATTTTCAGATAGAAATTTCAAACCCTAAAGGTTTTCAAATCGTATTTAAATTAAATGCATTTAATTTGTTTTATCATCTATTTATAATTATTTAAATTATATTTTCGATGCTATTTATCTTAATTTATTTAATTCAAATTATATGATTTCTATTGAATTCTTCTTTTACGTTATATTTATTGAATGCAAGTGTTCTAAATTTATTTATTATATTATATTATATTTTATTTATATTTGGATTATTTAATTATTATTTATTAAATTAACGATTCCTTGATTTTGGACATACAAATAACGGGTTTTGTGGAAATATTTTAAAAGGGGAACCTTTCCACGGAGTGAATAGTGAAGGTTTTGAGAGAAAATATTATTTTCAAAGAATTAGTATTTATTTATTTATTTAATTGTTTGGTATTGATTAATTAAATTCCTTTTATTGTTATATTATTAATATTAAAAGTGTACAGTAGGGTTTCCCTGGGATCAGGGCTTGTCTAGGGTTCCGGTGAGGAATTTTGGACGGGTCCTGACAGTTGTATTGGCCACTGGCCGTGATTTTTGGTGGGAAGGTAGATCTTGAGGTTGGTGTTCCAATGGGACCGACGGTGAGGCAAACGGTGGCCAGAATTTGGAGAAATCTGGGTTTGAAGGTAGCGGCATCACCGCCAGAAAAAGCCCCGATCCGGGCGCGTCGCCGATCGGTTGGCCGTGAAATTTTGGGAGTTGGCCGGAAATGGAGAGGCGCTCCTGCCTGGCCGGTGCTTGTGGCAAGATTCGGCTGGAAAAGTTTGCAACTCCGGCGGCCGGTGGTTCTCTCTCTCTCTCTCTTTCTCTCTCCTCCCCCTTCTTTTCACACCGGTTTAAGGCCACTGTGGGTGGCACTGTTCACCCACGTGGACCTCTAAGATGTCGACATGTGGCGTCATTGTTCACTCAAGCCAGATATATTAAAATATTATGGTATTCGGAAAACTTCACATGTCCATAACTTTTTAACCAGATGTCCAATTTAAGCGTGCCACTAGTCTATTAACTCGTATCAATGAGTATTTTATAACCATACAAAAGTCAAAACAAAATTCTACAACCATAAAAAGTCAACTCCCCGCACCTTTTGGACAGTTTGAATCTCGACTTGTTTTGCCCATAACTTTCAAACCGTAGCTCCGTTTTTGACGTGCTACTAGTCTACGAACTCAGGACATCATGTACTTCGTTACGATACCACGATCAACTAGAAATTTCAACTGGAACAAAAAGTCAACTTTTGACCTACTCGGTCAATGGTCAACCTCGGTCAACGTGCAACACTTCCGATGTAGTTTGGGACGGGGTGTTACACTTCCCACCAATTTAAACCCGTTGAGTCCGTTTCCAAGCTCCAATTGGCTCAAACCTCACTCGTTTGTGGGATATTGTGGAGTTCAAAACCTGTCGTGACTCCCCGATGGGATTCTGGCCATCTCCGGTGGCGGTGGGGGCAAATTGGAGGTATATTCTTGATGTTCTCGTTATAAGCTTCGATTTGGTACCTTATTTGTGTATTGTGATTGAGTATTTTGAAAGATGCCCTTTTTGGATAAAATAATATTATTTTAAAATGGTAATCTAAAAATGTATGTGTGATGTTTAAATAATTGTTATTTATATTGATGATGTCCAATTGTGTTGAATTGCATAAATATGGGTTGAATTAATGTTTCTTAAATTTGGAAAGCTGTAGATTTTAAACTGCTGTTAAATTATTGTTAACTTTACTGGGAGGTTACTGTGAAGTTATAACAGCTAATAAAATGTATCTTTATATGCTTAATTATTTGTGGAATTGTATGTGGTTCTATTGACATTTAGTATGAATTAATTTGAAAGTTTGCGAAATTGATTATATTGAATTATCGTGGAAGAGACTAATTTTATGAAATTATGATTTAAATTTTATTATGTTTATTGATGCTAAATGGAAATTTGGTTTATTAAAGAATTCTTGATTTTTATTATTGTGATTTAATTGTATTCATTACATATGAGCAAAGTGTTTTCATTTAATTAAGTGTATTTGGATTTTAATATTATTTTTGGGCATGATTTGGTTTTAAATATTTCGAGGAAAATATTAGTTAAGTTTGGTGGTTTCAAATTATATAATTATGCCCTTGGAATATTATTTAATTGATTTTATGATTTGGGAAAAAATTATTTGTATATTATTATCGGTGGATTTATGCTGGTGTTATTTAAGAAAAATGTGGGATGGTGAAATCGAAAAATGGTATAATTTCCACGGTGAATTTTGCAAAAATTGCATATTTTAATAATAAATATGGTTATTTATTTTAGATGCACCCATACACCTACCGGTGTTCTGTACTGTATATGTGATTATAATAAGTGCGCAAGTTGTAATGTCTCTCGTGAGTTGCCATCGGACCAAGGGCAGGCAAGTTTGATGTTGGTCATAAGCCGCCCCCCTCCATGGCCGGGATGACGGTTTAAGCAACGGCGCTGTCGGGACACCGAAGCAAACATATGCAAGTTTCTTTCTTTAACCTCCTATCAGTCGGTGCTCGGGATGCTGGGTACCTTTGGGCACCACTGATATATAGTATGGTGCATCAAGTAATTTTTTTTTTTTTATGTTCGTACATATATTTGTATGTTATATTGTTTGATATTATACTGCATATACCGCACCATACGGAGACGACGAACCAATGTGGTCCATGTAGAGCTAGTCCCATAATCATGTTGCCTACGAGTCCAGGGGATCGGACGGCCAATATAGGCAACCAGCCTGGTTTGTATTGGTAGCAAAGTGTCGGCGACAGCTGGAATCATGTCAGAAGATATCGTACGTATCTCCATTACGAGCATGCATATTTCATTTTATGCTATGGATTTTAGGATATGATTTTCTGTATTTATGTTATGTTATCTATTTGTGATTTAAATTCTTACTAATATTCTTAATCGATATTATTATATTCTTATTACTATTAATTGTATTTAACTATTTGTTTAATCATTATTGTCATTGTTATCAAGATTGTTATTGTTATTTATAATGATTATTTTTATTGTAATTCTAGTTTCTATTATTACCATTATTATAATTATAGTTGTTATTATTGATTTTTATTTTTATTAACATTATTATGAGATCTTTAATTTCAATTTGTTATTGTTTTTATTATTATTACTACCATATGGTACCTTCGGATAAGTATCACAGCCTATGGGCAAGAAAGATAGCCATCGGACAAGTATAATAGTTCTCGGACAAGTGGTAGCCTCTGGATATGTGAGATAGCCCTCAGGCAAGTTACGTTAATACATGTGTGAGAATATAATAGCCCTCAGGCAAGTTACATCAATACCATCATCATTAAAACGTTTGGTATAGTTTTTTGATTGTTAATGTCATGTTGTTTACCTTTCTTTCTATGTTACGCATTGTCATATTTATAAATGATATTTAAAGTGTATTTGACATGTGTAGCACTAAGTGGGTGATGTGGGCGGACGAGAATCTATGATGGTATATCTTAATTGGTTATTTACTAAATTAATTCCATTATATGCTTTTTGTATAATTTGTTATTGAAATGCTGCCAGTTGTGGAACTTAAATTGTAGTAATGTGGGGGAATAAGGTGGTATATATAGAAGTGTATTTTCAGTGTAGGAAAACTTGTGGTAAGTTCAACCCTTAGGGGAGGTTCTGCCGGATTTTCCATTGGAGGATCTGGTAGAGTTTCCCTGGGATCAGGGTTTATTTAGGGTTCCGGTGAGGAATTTTGGACGAGTCCTGACATATAGCAACGCATTATTTAGCAATACTTCACAATAATGTCGCTAAAAATATATTAGCGACTGTTTCATATAGCGTCGCTAAATATATTAGTCGCTAATGAGTCGCCTATTTAGCGACGCATTAATAGAGTTGACTATTTAGCAACGCATTAATAGAGTCGCCTATTTAGCGACACATCAACACTTTTAGCAATGCATTATTTGTTAATGTGTTGCCCCTTCTTTTTTTTCAAATTTTTTTTTAAAATTTTGTGACAAGTGATTAAAATAGTAAAAATATAAGAATAATTAAAATGCAAAAAAATGAAAACTAACTTCATCCAAAATAATTAGAATACAAAAATTTAAAATAAATATTTTGTCATAACAAATTAATTATCAAATAAATTAAATATTATCTCATTGACATATTTTTACATAATTTGTAAGCTATTGTATTTTTCATAATAAATTTAATATTAATTAAACTTCCATGAATGCATATTCATTGAGATGGAAGTTGATGTCCTCTTGTTGATGATATTACACCCTCATACTGCGTATGGAAAAATTAAAAAAGTTATTAACACTTATGCAAAATAAATAAAATATTAATCATTATTAAATTTGTAATTTAGTAAATGAAAATTTAAAGAATATTACCTTTGTTCTTAAGATTTGATGACGCACATTTCTTCGCTCACAATCATTACAAACATAGTCACTCTCAAATTCATCCTCATTATCATTTTCATTGATACTTGGCAACTATATGACAAATGGATTGTGAGCCATTGTAATATCTCCAAGAACATCTTCTTCAACAAAAGTACGATGTTGTGGTGAAGTTAAAACAATAGACCATCTTGAAGCAAGTTGATCTTCAACATAAAATACTTCTTGAACTTAGCAAAACAATGTCAAGCAATATCACAAATAAAATTTCTACAAAAGTAAGATTAATAAAATCCAACGAATCTAACCTGCAGTTAAAATGAAAAAAAAAAAAAAAAAACAACCCACCTCATGTCTCTGCCAACCACAAAGAAAAAAGAAACTCATCTAAACGATGGAGATAAAGAAAGAAGAAACCCAGCAAATCACGAGGGCGACACAGAGAAATCCAACTTCCCGGCCGACGACAATGATGACATTAATGTTTGTTATTTAATAAGTGCATGATGTGTATCATTTGCTATATTTTCTTTTTTATTTTCCATTTTAAACTATGTTGTATTATTCTAATTGTATTTTATGCTTGAATAATTATAATTTATTATTTATATTTTAAATTTGGAAAATTTTTTATTTGTATTATATATTTATAAATTAGTAAGTTTCAAACCGATCAACCAATCCAAACCAAACCGATCATAAATGGTTTGGTTTGGTTTGGTTTTAATATTTCAATGGTTTGGTTTGGATTGTAAATTAGAAAAACCGATATGTATGGATTGGGTTGTATTTCGGTCCAAAACCGAACCAACCCAATCCATGCCCACCCCTAAATGTGGGCAAATGAAAAATGAAACCCGAAATATCTCACTTTTCAAGTCTCTTTTAGATTGCTTCCAAATCTAATATCTATTAGGTAGTGTACTTGATGTAGTTTTAAAAAAGAAAAAGGAATTCAAAGGAGCACGTAAAAATTTTAAAACGCGTCAAAAATTTTCAAAAAATGATAAAAACGCGTCTTTTCTACCAATTGCCTTTTTTTTTTCTTTGATTAATTTTTTATTTTTCATCTACAAATAAAAACTGAAAATCTTTCTTAAAACTGTGAAGCAAAATATCGAATAAGGGTCGATATTTTATTTTTCATTTTTCAAGTACCCCTTTATTCTTTATAAAATTTGCATGTCTTTTAAAATTTTTGTTTTTCTTAATTGAGATAACAGGCGACGCATTCTTTTCAATAAAGGTCGCCTGTTCTTGAATTTTGGGATCAAGGGACGCATTATGGTCGAAAAGCGTCTCCTATTTCATTTTTTATATATTTTTTTATAATTTTTTAATTGTTCATCTATAAATATATTCATGTAACAATCCAATGAACATAAATTCCATTGATCTAAAAATAGAAAATAATTTTGTCAATGCTCTTCTCAGTTATTCACATATATGTGTATAGATGAGACACAAAATATCTCAAGATCTAATTTGAGATAGGATACCAAATATAGAATTCTAATTCAACAAGAATTTATCGACCAATTTATCTACATAAGTATGTTAAATGAGCTTAACTTTCATGTGTTTGTGGTCAATTATAGTTTACTTGTTTTTAAAAATTGAAAGTCTATTAAATTGCTTTTTATTTTTTTTAAAAATAAAAAATAACTGAAGGAACAGGCGATGCAATTCCATTAAAACGCATCACCTATTCTATGTTTTTTTTAATCTTCAATTAGTTTTGTTGATTGCTTATCTACAAATTAAAAAAAAAAAGCATATTTGCAAAATTAAAAAATTACTAAAAACAACTTTCAAATTGAAAAAAGGGTTAAAAATTGGTTGGGTGAAACGACGATGCAGTTGTTGACAAATGCGTCGCCTTTTCGTCTATTTAGCGACTCTTTCTTAAAAGACTGTATCGCCTAAAACTATATTAACTAGTTCTTTTTGTATTATTACATCCAAGTGATTTGGTTTGGTGGTGTGGTGATTTCTTGAGAGTGTAGGAGGTCTTGGGTTTAATTCTTGTTATGGTCCAATTTTGATTTTATTTTTTTTATGGGTTTCTAAATGTTTAAACAAAAAAATTAAAAAAAAAAAGAAGAAAAGGTGATGCATTTGTTGAAGAATGCATTGCCTGTTCCTCTATTTGGCGATGCATTTTTTAAATAATGCGTTGCTTAACACTATATTAGCTAGTTTTTGTTGTATTAGTATATACAAGTCATTTGGCCTTGTGGTATGGTGATTTCTTGACAGTGTAGAAGGTCCAAAAGAAAAGAAAAGGTGATGCATTTGTTGAAGAATGGTGCGTCACCTGTTAACTATATAAAAAATAAAAAATAAAAAACTCAGTTTTATGGCTCTAATATTTTTACTGGTGTCATGGTCCTATTTTGATTTTATCTTTTAATAGGTTTCTAAATGTTTAAACAAAAAAATTGAAAAAAAGAAGAAGAAAAGGTGATGCGTTTGTTGAATAATGGTGCGTCATCTGTTAACTATATAAAAAATAAAAAATAAAAAACTCAGTTTTATCGCTCTAATATTTTTACTGGTTATTTGTTGTTGAAATAAAATTAGACTAATTGAAAGAACTAAAAAAAAATGTGAGAAGAGAACAGGCGACGCAAATTCTAAATAGTGCGTCACCTGTTAACTATATATAAAAAAAAAAGAACTAAAAAAAAACTTAAAAAGAGAACAGACGACGCACAATCTAAATATTGCGTCGCTTCTTAACTATGTAGAAAAAAAAAAAAAACTCAGTTTTGGCGCTATAATATTTTTACTGGTTATTTGTTATTGAAATAAAATTAGATTGATTAAAAGAACTAAAAAAAAAGGTGAGGAGAGAACAGGCGATGCACAATCTTATTGGTACGTCGCCTGTTACACATATAACAAAAAAAAAAAAAAAACCAGCTCAGTTATGTTGCTCTAATATTTTTATGAGTTATTTGTTGTTGAATTAAAATTAGATTAATTAAAAAAACTAAAAAAAATGAGAGGAGAGAACAAGCGACGCACAATCTATATAGTGCGTCACCTATTAACTATATATATATATATATATATAAAAGATAATTTTTGTCGGTCTAATATTTTAATTGGTTATTTGTTGTTAAAATAAAATTAAATTGTTTAAAAAAACTAGAAAAAGTTAGAAAGTAAAGAAAAGAGAACAGACGACGCACAATCTAATTAGTGCGTCGCCTGTAACATATATAATAAAAAATAAATAAAAAACAGCTTGGTTATGTTACTCTAATATTTCTACTACTTATTTGTTGTTGAAATAAAATTAGATTGATTATTAAAAGAACTAAAAAAAAAAAAGGAGTGAACAGGCGATGCACAATCTAAATAGTGCGTCGCTTGTTAACTATATATTAAAAAAAAAATCTCATTTTTGTTACTCTAATATTTTTACTGGTTATTTATTGTTGAAATAAAATTAGATTGTTTAAAAGAACTTAAAAAAAAAATTAAAAAGTAAAGGGAAGGTAGTAGGCGAGGCACAACCTAAATAGTGTGTCGCATGTTACCTCTATTAAAAAAAACAAAAAAAAAAAAAACAAAAAAAACTAGCTTAGTTATGTTGTTCTAATATTTTTACTAGTTATTTGTAGTTGGAATAAAAGAATACTATTTAAGAGATTTGTAAGAATAAGCTATACAAGAAAAATTATATAATTGAACAACAACCTTGTATAATTAAATTTTATTATTATGTAAATATAGATTAGTGGTTGGTATTCATTTTTCATGAGTAGCATTTCAACGTACAATACAATTAAGATAAAATATACACGCAGTATTAATGGCGACTCTGGTCAGCGCCACATTCAACAACCTTTAACGGATGTGTTTCGTGTTTTTTGTTTTTAACAACCTTTTAAGATCGACAGTTTTTGGATGCGTCGTATATTTATTGAATTTTTACTGACCCATTAACTTCAGAGTTGTGGTTTTGTTTTTTCAGATGCGTTTGTTTCGTAGCGTCGCTAAGTAAGTGTCGCTAGATATCAATTTTCGCGTAGTGTCTAGTGATGGAAGGAAATTCATGCAATTTTGCCTGGCTTTTTACGGCAAAGAGTTTTGGATTTTTTATTTTTTTTTTAATATTTAAGAAGGTCTTTAAACTAGAAGTATTGTACCAGAAGACAATAACTTTTACCAATAAATTACCTACACATATCAGATTGTCTTGTTTTGGTTAATAATAACTTGTATTTTTCAAAAGGATTTACTGTATACGTCTTCCCTTCTATTAATATATATAACGTTTGTTGTTTTGCAATCCAAAAAATTAATCTATCTTCTATTCATTTTCTCCCTGTTGAATGGTTAATCTAGTATGCATATGCATCTAAACATTGTTCCCCTCAATATTCAAAGTATTTGTGCATCATAAATCACTTATTTTCTTTTCTAAGTTGTATGAAATAAATAATTTAATGTTCAAATACAATAACGTTATCTGGATAAAGTTGTTTTTATAAATTGTAATACTATTGTATATTCTAGTGTAGTGTTGATGATGAAAAGGAGCACAGCTAAAACGAGAACAGAAATGGAGGTGGACGTTGTTGGTCCACTGGTCCTCCCTTGATCCGGAGGATCCATGGACGTGGAATGGCTATAAGGTATCACAAATCAAAAGGCAGATACTTACCAACAAAAAGCAGTGGTCCTTAAACTTTGTACGTGAATATTTAATATCTCAACTGCAAGTTCTACATTGGCAGAGGACAAAATGCATTAATGCAGTGAGTCATTTATCCACTTTTTTTTTTTTTATTCTTTATTTATCTGTTTTATATTTTTTTGGCTCTACTTACAGATGAAAGAAATTCATTCTACAAATTTCTAGTCCTATTTGTAAGATCAATTTTAGTTTTTGGACAAACTAAAAATAATAAATGGAATTTCCCTTCTTAGAAGAGCCCAAAAAAAAAAAAAAAAAAAAAAAAGCGTTGGTTTTGTGTTTATCATGTTGCAGCGGTAGTTTCTGGACTTTTGGTCAAGTGGATGAATGCCAATTATAACAATTATGTATAAGCTTAATTTAAAACGAAAGTTAATATATAATATTAATTAGTTTGATAAATTTTCAGCCAATACACATTCTTATCGGATGAATACGCTTAAATAGCAAATTAATTAGGAATAGGCTCTGATTTGTTCTGTTAAAGAAAGTTATGATAGCAGTTAAGTATCACTTAACGAGTGACCACACACTTTAATGGCCGTGCAGGAAAATATAGGACCTGACAGGACTGGCTTGCTCCTTTTCTTTTCTTTTTTTTTTATTTATTTTTTATTTATTTATTTTTTATTTTTTTTTTAGTTCTTTTACAATAAATTATCTGATGCACGTTTCATATATATTGGAACAAATTGTTCAATAATTTAGTGCAAGTACAACTTGAAAAATGGGGATGAAGCAATAATTTAGTGCAAGTACAACTTGGAAAAATGGGGATGAAGCCTCTCTTTAGAAGCCAGAGCATTAAATATACATTCATGATCGTGTCACTGTCGAAAGGTGTAGGTAGTTTGGAAACGAAACGGTAGCTTCAGTGGTTGAGTAACATGCACAAGTGCGCGGTTGGAATCTCATGACTGAAAAAGCCTAGGAGATAGCAGGGGGGGAAAAAAAAAAAAATGGTGTAGGTAGTTTGCTTTTGTTTTCTATATAATACCAATTCCAATAAGACGTTACGAGAAAATCAACCAACATAACTCACAAGATGGAGCAAAAATTGCGTGATCCCGGATCACCTCCTGGTCCCCGATACCCAAAAAATTCATATTATGTGGATCCATTATATAAGACCCATATATTTTTGTCTGTAAGTAACATGAAATTTCAGATTCACCCAATTTTTTCACTCACAAGATGGCTGGGTTAGGTCCTTGATTTTTATTTATTTATTTATATTTTTATACTTTGGCATCATTTCCATCATTGGAAAATTTTCTAGACCAACAGATCAGCCAGGATGAACCTGCCGGTTGGAGCAACATCCGTTCGTGGACACCAGCGGATAACCCTGGAAACAGCTAGTATAGCGTTAATGAGAAGGAACACAACTAAAACAAGGCCATAAATAATGGACGTGGACGTTGGAGGCGCTCCATGGCCTGGCGGATCCAAGGATATGGAGATGAGAGAGGCTACGAGGATCACAAATTAAAACACAAGCTTATTAATTTGTTGATATGACAAAAGCAGTGGTCCTTAATTAATTTTATACGTATACCAAGAACATTTAATACCTCAACAGCAAATAATATTTAGGACTGCTGCAGTAGCAATTTGATGCCAGCAGGTTATTATTATCATTTTTCTTGTTTTCTTTTTTTTTTTTTTTTTTTTTTTTTTTGGTTCCTAATGTTGCTGTTATCATCATCGTCATCATTATTATTAATTATTATTATTATTATTGTTGCTCTCCTAGGATGAAAGGAATTCTAGATAAATTCATTATACAAATTTCTAATTATATTTATAAGATTATTTCTTTTTTATTCTTTTAGACAAGTTAAAATACTAGAATGAAATTTTAGTCTTGGAACCTAACTCTTAAGAGTCTCTCCAGTACCATTGTCTAGGTTCACGGCCCAAATTATAATCAATAATATTTAGTTATCTGTTATTAAATATTGAATTTATATAATAGCTTAGTTATTAAAATAAAAGTGTTTAAAAAAATTATATGATATTAATAATATAAATAAACAAGATATGCTATTAAACTCATTGGAATCAAAAAATGATAATCGTAAACAAGTCCCAACCATATCGATCATTAATTAGCTGAGGAAATTAACAGGAGATCTATTAAATATTGCTTTGCGAAACGAGGAAGGCGTGGTCATTCTGGCTTCAGTTTTATTGGTTATAGGAAACTCGCTCTTGGTAGAAGATTGTGCAATTTGCATAGAATTTTAACACCAAATACCTGGGGAATTAGACATGCAGCAGACTAGATTCAATCAGATTGTCTGGCTTATAAAAAATAAAATAAAACAAAACAAAATACCACTTGTTATATTAAATATTGTTGAGCAAAAACTTATGTACACCAGTTGAATGGACGATATGGCGCAAGCATTTATAATAGGACATTTAACAATTATTTTGTGGGATTAATTAGTGATAAATTTCACTTTATTTTAAAAAATAATTATTTTATTTTAATTAGTATTTTTTAAATTTTTTTTACTAATATCTTTAAATGATATGGTATCATATTAATGGTAAATATGGAATAATTGTCAGGACCCGTCCAGAATTCCTTCCCCGGAATCCTAGACAAGCCCTGATCCCAGGGAAATACCACCGAACCTTCCAACGGAAAATCCGACAGCACCTCCCCTAAGGGTAGAACTAACCAAAAATTTCCTGCACTGAAAACACACTTCTATAATTGTCCCCTTATTCCTCCCACAGTACTACAAGTTGATTCCACATGGCATAAATTGGTGAAATGCACATTTTCTTAAATCCAATAAATTCACAATAATTTCCACAATAAATCAAATAAATATTTGGCACATAAAAATTAAATTCCAAATATTTAAATCACACATAATATATTCACCAATTAAATTTCCCAAAATTAAATTGAAGGTGGGTCACTCACCTGGAGCACGCAATTAACCCATGATCCACTACGGGATCAATTCTACGACTCACCGGTGCTCCTAGAACAAAATTCACAGACAGTCAAATAAATTAATATTTTATTCGGGTAAATAATACCCAGTACCTGGGGGGTCAAAACACAAACGATATCTAGAATTTACGAGTTATATACCGAATCGAAGCTCGAGTGATGCTGATCACAGATTCGGTCTTACTTCCCGGTGATCGGACCCGACGGGGTCGGAATCTCGCCGGAAAGCTTTTCGAGTTTCGGCTCCGCAATTCTCCCAAACCGTCGCGAATTGGCGGAAACGGAAGCCGGATTCGGATTCAGGAGGTCGAACACAGCGGACTGGAGCTGGCCGGAATTTCGGGTACTCGCCGGAACAGTATTTTCCGGCGGGCCGCCGCGGCCACCGCACGCACGCGCCGGCAACAGTACCCAGCGTCCCAAGGTACCGCCAGACAGGAGGTTATAGAAAGAAACCGGCATACAGTCGCGTGGCGTCCCACTGCGCCGCTGCTAACCTGGTGTCCCGGCCAAAGGGGGGTGCATCAACTGATTTTCGGAACTATGTTTTACAAATAAAATGTTTTAAAGCTGTATTGGAATTAAAATTAATTATTACTGTTCGGATATTTATTTGATGTCTTGGTTTTCTGGGAATATGAATAAAAGGGTTTTGTGAAAATGTTTTAAAAGGGGAACCTTTCCAACTGAGAGAATTGTAAGGGTTTTGAGAGAAAATATTATTTCCAAATAATTATTATTTATATACCTATTACCGTGGTATTATATTGTATAGTAGATAGGGTCGCTCACTGAGATGATTAGCATCTCCCACTCTTAAATTCCGTTCCTCTAGGTACCAGGTTGTCGGTGTTCATTCGGAGCGGACTTGATCTTCATCGCTGTTTTACTTCGTGAAGTATCCTGTTCTTCTTTTATTGCAGTTGTACTATTTCTTTCACTCTTGTTGTATTTGTATTGCACTGGATTACTGTATTTTTATTTTGGGTGCTGAAAAATTGTGGAACCAGTTTGTAGTACTGTGGGAGGAATAAGGGGACAATTATAGAAGTGTGTTTTCAGTGCAGGAAATTTTGTGGTAAGTCCATCCCTTAGGGGAGGTTCTGCCGGATCTTCCACAGAAGGGTCCGGTAGGGTTTCCCTGGGATCAGGGCTTGTCTAGGGTTCCGGTGGGGAACTTTGGACGGGTCCTGACAATAATGGAGAAAACAAAAAAGATCAAAAAAGTTTAATCCATTTTGTCTAGCTTGTATTTGTCCAAATGGAATATCCAGGATAAGATCTCCTATCCTATTATGCTGTCTCCATTTTTACATGTCCCAGTAAATCTAATTATACTCAGTCCACACGTAATTATTTATTTATTTATTGAGTTTATTACAATTCAAAGGTGGTGTCACCCACACTACAGATTGTTGACCCAAATAATCAAACATTTCGCTAAAAAAATAAAAACTTATATTAATATCGACAAAAAAAATCAAAATAAAAATTCTGTTATCATTTTTTTATGTCCATATCTATATCTACCAGTAATATAATGTTGCTTCATATAGAAACATTATGTGATAGGTGACTATTTGTTTATCTATGATTATCTAACTTCTAACAATGACTAATAAAAAATAAGGAACAAATTTTCAGTAGATTCTTTACTGCCTTATAATTAGAAGAACTTTCCAAGCAAAATCTGAATAAAATAAATGATGAACAAATTAAGAAAAATCTAGAAAATTCTTAATGATGATTTATGTTGAGAGAATATGTATGTATATATATGTGTGTATAGAGAAAGGTAAACGAAATAGGAAATATAATCCCCTTATATAGCCTCTAATGATCTTCAATTCCAATAAAATTGAAACTCTTCCACATGTAATTTGAATGAGAATAGGATTCTTAATCTCAAAATTTAGGACTAACACTTCCTAAAAGATTTATCTCAACAGATTGATCTCAATAGTTGACTCAACCCCAAAAATATTGTGTTTAGGCTCAATAATCTGCCATCACAAAACCAAAAATATAACATGAGTCAAACAGAAGTAAATAATTCAATGTTCAAATAGGATTGTATCTTCTCTATCTAAATTTTTTATAATCCAATAACACATGACAATAAGAAAACCAATGGTAATGATTTCTTTCCTTTAATGTTCCATTTCTTATATTTATTGATCAAGATTAATCATCGTTGACCGAAACATTGTTGTGAAGTACACATCAACCCAAATTCGTGGACTAGTAGCACATAAAAAACGAAGGTACTGTTTGAAAGTTATGAGCAGAACAAGTTATGGTTCGAATTGTTCAAGTAGTGCTGTGTTTAACCTTTTTTTTTTTTGGGTAAAATTTTGTTTTGACTTGTTGAAGAAGTGCTGTGTTTAACTTTTTTTTTTTGGATAAAATTTTGTTTTGACTTATATATAGTTGTAAAGTACTCTTCGACATGAGTTCATAGGCTAGCAATACATTTAATTGGACATTTGATTAAAAAGTTATAAACCTGTAAAATTTTTCTAAGACGATATTATTGTGTGTACAACTGTGAGTGTGTAAAACGTGTGCATAGTGCCCATCGACACTGTGCCATGTGTCACTCTCTCAGCCTATCTTGTGAGTGCATAGTGACACTCACGGGTGGCATTTCATTGGTTGAAAATGAAGTTGGAGTAGAGAGAAGGGGAGAGAGAGGAGAAAGAGTGAGAAATCAGCCAATCCTCGATTCACCCTTTTCCAGCCACCAAACACTTACATGCACTAGACCATCCTAAGCCACGCTTCAAAACCAGACGATTAGCCAAGAATCACCGGCAACTCACCGACGATGCACCCAGATCGGGGCTTTTTCTGGGTAAAACGCTATTTCCTTCCAAGGCCAATTTCTCCCAAACCAGCCACCTATTTTTGACACCACCTTACTTATTGCACTTCTTCCCTGTATGTTATTTGAAGTGCTGAAAGTTGTGGAAATTAAATGTAGTAAGGTGGGAGTAATAAGATGGTACTTTTACAAATGTGTTTTCTGTGCAGAGAATATTGTGACATGTCCAAGTTTTATGAGAGATACTATCGGATTTTCCATTGAAAAGTCCGATAGGATTTTTGTGGAATTAGCACTTGTCTAAGGTTCTAGTAAAAGATCTTAGATGAATCCTGACATTGGGACTTCATTTTTCATATTTGAACAAATATAAGTCTTTGCATGGAAAAAAATAGCATTAAATTTTAGTCTGCTATATTAATAATATTGACTTAATAAGAAATAACCATATTTTAATGGAGAGAATAGATCATGGTCATACAATTTGTCAATCCCACATGCCAAAAGACCTTGAAACTTAGGTAAAGGTTATATGAGGAAATGGTCCTTCTCCTTTAACTAATAGCTAGCAAAGGGAGAATTTAAATAGAAACAGCAAACTGAAATGGATACTTATTTAATTCCGCACATTTATTCCACGGATCATTCCATAAAAAGTAGAAAAGCAAATTACATTACCCACCATTTGGAATTTAAAGAAGGGTGATAGTAGTACCCAATTGTACCCAATTTTATTTAGTACTTAATATAATAATAACAGGGTGGATACAAGTGACTCGTTCATACATAGTTCACATGATGAAGGATTACGCATACTTAGTCGGTTTTTTGGCGAATAAGTTCCAAATTAACATGGTCAACAATGGAGGAACTGTAATTACTCTTAATATCATAATACCTGTTCCATAGCATCACACCTCCATACCTAGACGTGTCTTTGATCTCCGGAAGAATTTGATTAATTAGCACATCAGCCGGGACGTACCCAGTAAAAGAGGCATTGGTGGATGCTGGTAACCCCAGAAACAACTTCTCTGATTCCTTAAGCGACGAAGTCCATGTATTCCATGCACTTAAAAGATTATCAGCTCCAGCCTCAGTAGTATACTCGCACGTAGCATTGCGATACTGCTGAGTCTGATAGAACTGAACCCAAACATAGTCGAAAACCCCTGTGTCAATGACATCCTCAAGATAATCATCAGGGTAAGGACATTGAGGAGCTACAGATAAATAGACAGGTTTTGTTCCTTCTTCGCTATAATCCTTCAGGTATCTTGCAAGATAATCATGGAAGACCGTATCGTCACCAAACAAGTTGAATCTACGCCGTCGAATACAGCATCCCCAAAAGGACGTGTAGTGGATGAGTCATGACCACCCAGAAATGTATTCCATAACTGCTCTGCAACATTTAAGGCATCTGAAGAAGATGTTACCTTATAGTTTCCATTAACTCCTCCAAGTGAGATGAAGACCTTAACACCAAGGTTCCGACAAATCTTTACGTGTTCGCCAACATGGGTGCAATTAAATGTATCTGGAGGGCAGTGATACTAAGGTCGATTTCTATATCCAGGCCATTGCCAAATTGGGAAACTGAGCCTACGTTTACGATAGAATACAACCCAGTTTCACAGGTTTCCACTAGACTTTTTTCATCGTAATAATCGCTGCCATATGTACCCCAGTAGATGGATATGCCACCTTGAGCATTAGAGATTTGGATCAAGGCCGAGGTTAGGAGGCAAGCGAGTAGAAGGTTGGCTAGAAGACGCATTCTTTCTTTCTTTCTTTCTTTCTTTATTTATTTTTTTTTTATTTTTTATTTTATTTTGGTTGCTGCGATTGCTCAAACTTTTTTTTTTTGGCTGCTACGATCGCTCAAAATATTTGTGGTCTAATTGTATGATTGATAGTTGATATATATGGTTTTTGCCTGAGAGTTGCCATCCTTTTGTAGAGAGGTTTTGAGTGCTAAATTTGATATGAAAATAAAATATTTGCCTCTTACAAAATTATCGAACAGTACACATAAGAGTGTTATGAGGAAAGAACATGCCTAAACAACTAACACGAGGGCAAAACTTATGGAGGTGGTCCTCTATCTCTTGTGGATCTATGCACCACCATGTATAACAAGTGGTCATTTTTTTTTTTTTTCCCATTTCATTTTTACTCCTTAATTATATTTATGTAATAAAGAACAGTGGTCCTTATATAGCAGAGAGCGGTGGAGAATAAAAACAAAAGATTTGTTCTTGTATATTGTTTTGGACTACTTTACTGTTTCATTTTTTTAAGAGTTTTTATTTAGTACTCCCTGTTTTCATTTTTTTTTACCATTTTTTTGAACGTTCATTTTCTTAATTAATCCTTGTTTTCAATTTTTTTTTATTATTATTTGCAAGTTGTTTTCAATTTTTTTTTTTTTTAACTCTTAAAAGTTTTCTTTATTAACTTGTTTTTAACCTTTTTGTTTTATCAATCTTTTGTTAAAAATTTTCTTCGCTTGTCGAATTGAAATAAATTAATTTTTTTTATCTCATTTTTTCTACTAGTCACTATGTCAGGGGTCCATTTGATGATAGCAAATTTAATTGGCAGAATGACTAATTCAACCTAAATTAAAGTGCAGGATAGATCAAGTTACTACTTTAATGGGGTTCATAAATAGAGATGGAATGTTGGCGCAAAATTATAACAGAAACCTAACCCATTTGTTTTATCATATTGACCCATTTGGGGGTATTTGTAGGCTCATAATATAAAAGATATTGGGCTTCGAGTAGCATTTTAATGATTGCCCATTTATTGAAGCCCAAAAGTTTTTAAAGATCAAAATTGGTTTGACTCACCAGCTGTTTTACACATTAAATAGATGTCTTCTTATCAAATTTTCCAAGCTCCAATCCTTTCACAAGTAAACACCAAAAACTGATAAAATACAACCCTTAATCCAGCAATCATTTCATCTTTATTTTATGCTCCTTCTATATTTCCAGAAGGAGATGAAAAGGGGTTTCTTGTGGAGAGGAGAAACAAGTGTGCTCATACTCTCCAAAAACCAGCCTCTGTGTCAATATTTATTCTCTCCTTTGGGTAATTAGGCAATCATAGTATTTTTAAGGTGAACTTTGTTATTTTGACTTAGAACACTTTTTATTCGTTGGGATTAATAAGTGAACTTTACCAAAGGAGAAATTATATTTAATTTCCATAAGCTATTCAAAAGTATCTTTTTGGAAAATCAAAAGCCTTGTAAAAGTCCAGCGGCATGAATTACAAAAAGTTCATGGTTTCATGAACGATTGCTCAAGTTATATTTGTTATTCTCACCATTTGCTTCAACGTCAACTTTTAGCACCAAGGGTTGCATTTTGGATCCATATAAAAGCTCACTGACTTTAAAAAAGGGGGAAGCATTAATATGTTCATAAACAGTGGCAAATCCAAATATTTAGTTTTGGTGGGTTCCATTGTATAATAAAAGATATTTTTAAAAGCAATAGTAATGTAAATTGTTGCTCTAGCTTAATAATTATCCATGAAAATTTTTTGTTTATATGTATTTTAAATTTTAAAATAGAATTGATTTGCTATAATTTGGAATTAAACTGTCAGGATCCGTCCAGAATTCCTCCCCGGAACCCTAGACAAGCCCTGATCCTAGGAAAACCCTACCGTACCCTCCAATGGAAAATCCGGCAGAGCCTCCCCTAAGGGATGGACTTACCACAAATTACCTGCACTAAAAACACACTTCTATACTCATCCCCTTATTCCTCCCGCAAACTACAAATTGTTCCACAAATTTCAGCACTTCAATTAATAACAGCTGCAACCCAGTGCAATAAATAAAAACAACACGTCCAATATAGTATACAGAGCATTATACAGATAAATGTGGAATTTATAAAATGACAGATAAAGAAGCAATACAAGATAGAGAGGAAAAAGGGAAGAAAAACTTCTTGAACCTTCGGCAACGAACTGAGACGTTGGGCTCGCCCCGGACAATCAACGTCTCCAACCTGGACCTAGGGGAACGGAATTTAAGAGTGTGAGATGCCAATCATCTCAGTGAGTGACCTATCTACTATACAATATAATACCACGGTAATAAGTAGATAAAAAAATAATTAATTGGAAATGATAATTTCTCTCAAAACCCTTACAATTCTCTCAGTTGGAAAAGTTCCCCTTTTAAAATCCTTTCACAAAATCCTTTGTTCGTATTCCCCGAAAACCAAGACATCAAATAAATACCAGAAACAGTAATAATTATATTTTTAATTCCAATACAGTTTTAAAACATTTTATTCTTAAAACCCAGTTCTGAAAATCATTTGATGCACCCACTATATACCAGTGGAGCTAACAGTACCCAGCGTCCCAAGGTACCACCAGACAGGAGGTTATAGAAAGAAACCGGCATACGGTCGCGTGGCGTCCCACTGCGCCGCTGCTAACCTGGTGTCCCGGCCATGGAGGGGTGGCCTACCCTCATCCGATGGCAACCACAGGACAACCTCATAATATCACCTGCGCGCTACTCACATCCACCTGTGCGCTAATCACATCCGTGTGCACAATATCCATATCACATATAAACAGAACACCAGTACGTGCACGGTGCATCTAAAAATCATAAAATCCACATATTTAATTTATATAACAAATTTCACACTTTGCATAAACATAGCGGGTTTATTCCATCCTCTTGAACCCGGAATTTCTCCACAATTTCTTTATAGTTAATACCATAAATTCCATGATTTTCAAATCCACCAACTCCCAAATCCACCAATTCAAATACTCACATTTTTCCAATAGCATAAATAATTCTCGAAATATAATAATTAAATCTCATAATATTCCATGGGCATATTTTATAAAAATTGGAGTCACCAACATAAACAAATATTTTCCTTGAAATATTTGAAAATCAAATCATGCCCGATTTAATGTTAAAACCACAAGAATTTCAAAATTCTCAAACCATAAAATAATTTCACATGGCATAAATTTATAAAATGCACATTTTCTTAAATCCAATAAATTCACCAATAATTCTACAATAAATCAAATAAATATTTGGCACATAGAAATTAAATTTCAAATATTCAAACCACACATAATAATCACAAATTTAATTCCCGAAATTAATTTGAAGGTGGGTCACTCACCTTGAGCGCGTAAATCAACTAAGATCCTCCTCGGGATCAACTCCACCACTCGTACGCGCACCTAAACAACCACAGTGTACCAACCAAAAATATTAATATTTTATTCGGGTAACTCCCAAATGGGTACCCGGGGAGCGAACACCAAACGATATCTAAAGGTTACGAGTTGTATACCAAATCAAAGCTCGCGTGATGAGGATCACGGATTCGGTCTTACTTTCCGGTGATCGGACCCGACGGGGTAGAAATCTCGCCGGAAAGCTTTTCGGGTTTCGGCTCCGCAATTCTCCCAAACCGTCGCGAATTGGCAGAAACGGATGCCGGATTCAGGTTCAGGAGGTCGAACACAGTGGGCAGGAGCCGACCGGGGGACTGGGTACTCCCCGGAATAGTAATTTCCGGCGAGCCGCCGCGGTCACCGGCAACCGTCGGCGGCGGCTCGTGCGGTGGCCGTTGGCTGTGATATTTTGCAGATTTGAAGATCGTGGGGAGAGCAATCCAACGGGACCGGCGGTGAGGCAAACAGAGGCCGGACGGCGGAGAAATCACGGTTTGAAGATTTCCGGCCCCTCGCCGAAAAACGCTCCGATCCCGGCGCGTCAGTGGTCTGATGGCCGTGAAATTTGGTGGGTCGGCCGGACTTGAGGAGAGGATGAAGGGTGTCTAGCGCGTGTGGCCAGAAAATGGGTCGATCAGTTGTGGCCGGCGCTGGAGGGAAAAAGTTGCTGCCGATCTTCGAACGTCCGATCCGGGCACGTCCGGCGGCCGATCGCCGTGAAACTTTGAGGTTTTGTTGGAAATGGGGAGGGGAAGCTTTCTGGCTGGCGCATGTACAGTATATCGGCTGGAAAATTTGAAAATCTCTGGTGGCCGATCGGATTCTCTCTCTCTTTCTCTCTCCTCTCTCTCTTTCTCTCTCTTCCCCGAGATTTTTATCAAATAAAAGCCACTGTGTGATACTGTTCATGCCACATGGACCAATCAAAAGCTGACACGTGGCATTTCACTGTTCACTTAAGCCAGATATAATAAAATATTGCGATATCCGGCGAACTTTAAACGTCCATAACTTTTTAACCGGATGTCCGTTTTAAGCGTACCGCTAGTCTATGAACTTGTATCGATGAGCACTTCACAACCATGCACGAGTCAAAGCTCATTTCCCCATAAATAAAAAGTCAACTCCGGCACCCCTTGGACAGTTTGGACCTCAACTTGTTTTGCCCATAACTTCCAAACCGTAGCTCCGTTTTCGACGTGCTACTAGTTTATGAACTCGGGGCATCGTGCACTTCGCCACGGTACCTTGGTCAATTGGAAATTCCAACTGGAGAAAAAAGTCAATTTTTGACCCACTCGGTCAACGATCAACCTCGATCAACGTGCACGGATTCCAGTGCGATTTGGGACGGGGTGTTACAAAACTGAAATAAATTTTTTTTTTCTCTCTCAAATAAGTACCTTTAACTTCTGAGTGAAGTTGAAAAAAATTAATTAAAGTAACAAAATAGAGGTTGTATTATATAGACACCAATAATTACTAGAAAAGAAAAAAGAAAATAGAATTTTCTATAGAAAAAGCAGCTTATGAGGAAAAAAATTACAATTTTCAAAGAAATAATTTATAAATATAATGAAAATAATACATTTTTTTTCTAAAAAGAAATAAAAATGGACACTATTTAATTTTTTGAGAGGGAGCAGTACATTTTATCTTTAAGAGATTGTTTTCAAAAAATAAATAGGAATATTATTGTTATAAAAAAAATTTCGGGTGGCATGTTTCCCCAAGGGCTGTACTGAATCTGCTAGCGTTCACAAAATTGGATTAGCTTAATCCCTTTCTCATTTTACATCCATGAGTATGATGATTATTTGAGTTGTGCCAAGATATTGAGAAATGTACTTTTACAATTAGTTTGCAATTTTTTTACATTGAACATATATTATCTTTCAAAAATTATATTGTGGCTTTAATATTTTAGTACGACATATTTTGTGAATTTAATATTGTTGTATTAGATTTTTTTTTTCTATTATCAATTTTTTATATACAAATTAATGGCAATCGATCTTGCATTACCATCAGTGTTCAAGTTTAATTAAGTTACTTAAAGGTAAAGAAACTATCTTTACTTATCTATTTATGTATATATATATATATAGATTAATTAATTTGGTATACTAATTTTATTTATGTTTTGTTTACACTATATATTTCATAAGCTTGTATGGAATGTGGAAGTTGAAAAAATTGCACTGTTGATTTTGGACATGGGAGCCATTGCAATCACATATAAAATTACTTAAAAAGCCTTTTTGCTTTTACTTTTGTATTTAATAAAAGATCATCTTCTTCAATGGAATGGGTTGTTTTGCTTCCTCTTGCACTCCACAGATATTTCCAAGGTCCATGAAAGAGTCTTCCTTTCAACGTCCTTTGGAAACTATTAATTCAACGAAACATAATCTCTTAAATTGGGAAAAAAAAAAAAAAAAAAAACCTCCAATACAACGGAGTCCCTCCTCTAATACACATGTGGATCCCATAGCATTAGGTTATTAATTTAAGAAAAAGACCAATCTGTTTTGTGGACTTGGCAGAAGAGTGGAATTAAAGCTCAAAACCATGGCAGAGCCACACATGAAACCGGCGAGTTATAGGGACCCGCGTACCATAACCTGCCCTTCCACCTTCATTCTGAACCAAGAGGAAACGCAGGAGTTGTTGTCATACATATTGGGCACTGCAGGTACTGAACAGTTGCTACCATATAGTTTATGCAAATCTTAACGTTACAAAAAATCATAAAGACCCGAGACCATGTAATTTTTCCTCGTCTAACATGTTAGTAATTAAACTCAGAACTTCAATTTTTTTCTCCACTTTTGGACAGTTTTGAAGGTGACACTTTTGGGCTATTGATTCGAAAGGGAGCTAGTACTTGAAAAATTACAGTGATTTAACATTTTGCTTATCAATGATGAGACATTAGATATTTATCCAAAAAAAAAAAAAAATGATGAGACATTAGATAATGGTACGACACTATGGCATTTTCTTTTCTATATAACAATCAAAAACCTTTTTTCTCGCTCCACATGCCATTTTGTGGCTGGAATGTGTAAAAATTGTAAAAGCCTCGCATCTTCGTTCTTTCAGTTGTTCCTTTCTTTTGCATGCACTACCTACCCCATGGTAGCAAGCCAGGAATTTTCGTTTTTTATTTTTATTTTTGGGCGACGACTAATGTTATCAAATATCAGTATAATTGCTCAATCTATGTGTGATTTTTGTTGTGTACACTTTACCAAGAAAAAAAAAAAAAAAAAAAAGGAACAATCTTTGTCGTGTATCAAATATATATATATATATATATGTGTTACCTTACCAAGAAAAAAAAAAAGAACAATCTTTGTCGTGTATCAAATATATATATATATATGTTGCTCTTTGTTAATTTGATTGATCGGTGATATATTATTTGACAAGGGACAGATGGCATCCAATTTTATTTTGTAAAACAATAATGTTAAGGAACCAAAATGTATATGAGAAACAGTAAATTGTGAGCCCATTTTGAATATAATTCCTAAAACTTGAAAAAGTAGACAGGAGCTGGCTCCTTCCGGATGCATAAGCAAAAATTATGTCCATGAAGATTAGTTACTTTGAAGATGAAAGCAATTTATCTTATCTGAAGAGGCTTAATAATTAAAATAGCATCAAAAGTGGACTCTGAATATTTGCTCTGCTAAAGAAAGTTGTTATTATTATTATTATAATAATAATAATTATTAAAACTGTTGTGCCCAGTTTAATAAATAGTAAAGTTAGTGAAATTTTAAATTCTTTAGGAAAGTAAAGATATATTGAAATTCAAGCTCATATTATCACTGAAATAAAACGTGGTTTATACCATTGAGTGAGTTTCCACAGGAACTCCGTTAAGTATATCATTGAACAACTGTTTTTTCCCTCTTTTTTTTTTTTTTTTTTTTTTTTTCGTAAGTAATCTGATGCATCTAAACATCCGTATCCATGTGTTCTCTTTAAGACAAAATTTTTCAACTTTTTAGTACAAGTTGGCAGAAAAGGGAACGAAAGTAAGTTGAAAACTCTACTTACAACATATCCCCAAATAATAATGTAAGAAATAGTTATTTATCCATTATTAAATATTTAATTTAATTTATATAGTATTACTACAAAAAAATTAATCTAGTGACAAAACTCTAAACAAAAGTATAAAAAGTGTTAATAAAATTTTATTTTTGGGACAAAAATTTGATGTTATTGAGATTTGCCGGCAATAAAAAATACTATTATCACAAAAGCAATAAAATTTTTAACATTTGTTTTGCGATGGAATGATAGCAACAAACTACAGACACAAAATTCATTAAGTGGCAAGAAAAAAATATTAAGCAATAATTTTATAAAATTTTGCTATCATAGACATCGAAGCATTCATTATATTGGGGGTTGGTGCCTGAATTACAATCCCCTCATACATTACATATAATTGAGCACTGAATCAATCATATGCTAGTGGTAGTAGGAATTTTATAATTAGATACTTAATAATTATATTTCGTTTGGTTGTATGGGTCAAAAGAATGTATTGAATCTATTTCTATTGAATAAAATTTGATGTTTTGCTTCGAAGAAAAGGAATATGAAATCTATAGGATTTCAGTAGATGGCTTTCTCCCCTGTTAAAGGGTTCACCTATTATGCATATGCATCTTTTTATTTTATTCCTCCTTTCAGAATATTTTAATCTATCTATTTGTAAATCAAATATATTATTCACGATATCTCTTATCTAATTTTAATGAAATAAATAGTTCAAGGTCTAAATACAAATGCACGGATTGACCAAATAATAATAATAATAACAGGGGAAGAATTCAAATAATAAAAAAAGAGCAAACTTAAAATAAATATTTAATTAATTCACACAGTTATTCGATATATAAAAATGGGGAAAATAAACATCTTCCCACCAATTTTTATTTAAAGCATAGTGATAGTAGTACCCAATTTATTCAGTACTCTAATTATTTTGAGGGTACAAAGTCACTCATCCATACATAGTTGATGATGGCGTCATTTAAACATAGAAATGATCGACCATAGTGGATTTTTCAACATGTTAAGGTAGCTGATAATTTTGGAGCTGTAACCACTCAGAAAATCATAATACCTAGACCATAACATCACACCTCCGTAATTTGATGACTTTACTATGACCGGAAGAACTTGATTAATCAGCACCTCGGGCGGGATGTAACCGCCGCTTGGGGCAGCAACCTCAGTCGCCGGCAACCCCATAAACAGCTTCCCTGACTTGAGTGAAGAACTCCATGTATTCCACGAAGTTAGAAGCGGACCGACACCAGCCTCAGCGGTATACATGCAGTCACGATTGTTATAGAACTGAACCCAAACAAAGTCGAAAAGTCCCGTGTCAATGGCTGTCCCAAGGTAAGCATCAGGATAAGGACACTGAGGTGCTGCTGATAAATACACCGTTTTTCCTTGCTGGCTATAGTTCTTCAAGTAAGCTGCAAGACTGTCATAGTATAGTACGGATCCAACCTCTATGTCGAAATCTACACCGTCCAAAACGGCATCTCCAAAAGGACGTGTAGCAGATGAATCCGTACCACCAAGATATGAATTCCATATTTGCTCTGCAACCCTTTTGGCATCCTCAGCCGATGTCAGATTATAGGTTCCGCTAGCTCCACCAATGGATAGGAAGAGCTTAACACCAAGGCTCTGGCAAGTCTTTATCTCTGCGCCAAATTTGGTGCAAGTATTCCACGTTGGGTCGCAGTGACCTGCAAGGTTGAGTCCTAGGTCCTGGCCACCACCAAAAGTGATAAGAAAGGCAATGTTTATGTAAGAATAGAGCCCAGTGTTGCAGGCCTCGGCTAGAGATCCTTCGTAGAGGTTTTGACCCCAGTAGGTTGCTATGCCACCACCAGCCTTAGAGGTTTGGATTAAGGCCAAGATTAGGAGGCAAGCCAGTAAAAGATGTTTGGCTTGAAGTTGAAGAGCCATTTTAGCTGCAATAATATTATCAATCAATTGCTCAAACGTATATGAGTAGTGATACGTTACTTGGCAATGTTTGGCACCCTTTTATAGAGAGGTTTTGAGTGGCTAAATTGTAATATTATTGAAATTTTAGTGTCAATTAGAAGGAAACCTTAGCTTAATTTTCTTTTTGGATTTTCTTACAGAAGGAAATAAATTTATTCTACCAATTGCTAATTACATTTAGAATAGAAAAATGCTATTTATTTTTATTTGTGATCATTGTTAATAGATTTTATATGTTATTTGACATTTTAAGTAGTTGTCCAAAAATGTTCATTCTTTTAAAATTAAACTTTGAGAACAAACAATACATAATTATATCCAATTAATTTCCAATTGTAATGTCAACAATAACCATACCATTATAAATACCAAAACTATTTAGAATAATATTAGAAATATTAAAATAATAAACCAAAAAATTTAAGTGATAAACGATATTATTGGACGATGTTTAATTATAAAAAAAGATTTATTTATTTATATTTAAGATATATTAATATTTCAATTAATGAAATAAAAACATATGATCTGCTATATTATCTTAGTAGATAGTTTGATAGATTAATTAGTACCATTATTTTTATATTTATAAGATTAAATTAATTATTCTTTTTTTTTTTGGGTAAACAATTATTGTTTATCCATTTTGTTTATAAAAAAATAAAACCTTGCGAAAAATCTTTTTTTTTTTTTTTTAATGTTTTTGTGTGAAAAACCTTTACGTTTGTCTAAAGAGTACAACGCAAGTGGATGCTCAGAGAGGCTAAGTCACTGGTGGACAGATGTCTCAATTCTATTGGGCTTTCTGAATGAGCCTGCAAGATATTGACACATCCTCACTAAATATCTACGGTGTTATTAAATCAATCTTGATCAACGTGAAAAAAATTTCAATGTTGTTCAGGATGTTCGGGATGGGATGTTATAAAAATATTTCATAATAAATTCTAAGGCTAAAGCCGTAACGAGTAATGCATTGAGGTCAAAGCTCTATAAATATTTTTTGGATTAATTATTTTGATATCCTTAACTTAGATTTTTAATTTAAGCTTTTAATTTTCAAAAATAATGATTTAATCATTTAATTTTTCAATTTTTAGCACATTGATCCAATCAGCGGTTTGGTCAAATAAAATATTGGGTAACATTTTTCATAAAATTTTGTAGTAGAGTTTATAAGGAGAGAGAGAGTATTAATCAAGGATAAGAAAGTAACCTTTGTGGAGACAAAATTGTTATTAATTTATTTGATCAAATTGAATATTGAATCAATTTATAACAAATTGAAAAATTAAAGATTAAAATTGCTTCTTTTAAAAATTAAAAATTTGAATTGTAAAACTTTTAAAATTAAAAATACCAAAATGCAACTAATCTTATTATTTTATTTTCCTTTTGACATTCTATAGTTATTTTCATCAACAGAATCATTTTCTAAATGTGCTCATAATTAAGAATACTATGTAGGAGACCATCCATCTGATGATTCTGAATATTAATTAAGAATAATATGTATTTTAGCTGGATAATATTGTAATTAAAAAACACTATTAAAAGAAACTAAAGAGAGAAAAAATTGAGGGGGGCACGTGCCCCATATGTACAATTGTCGAATGTCTCATTGATTCGAAAAATGTTAAATCAATAAAAGAAAAAAAAAAAATTTAAGTACCGTCCCTTACGAATGAGTAGGCCAGAAATAGTGTAAACTAAGTTCTGCATATTAATTATTAATATGTTGACCAAAAATAATAATTATCAATATGTTTCCGCGTGAATTCATTCATATAGTAAATAAATAAATAAATAAATATGTTTCCGTGCGTGGTAGAACTAGATCATTTTCTGGCAATACAAACAAATCAGAGATTACGTCCATCTGGCCAAATCGATCGGAAAAGACAAAAAGATAAAGAATATCACGTATATGGTTAAAAGAATTTAGCCCCTAATCATCATGCTTTGTATCATTTCACTTTCTTAATTTTTGACTAACTTATACCATATGATTTCTAGACTTACACTTTCCAGCAGTGGTTTTGGAAAAAGAGAATGTATTTTACCAGCATATGGATATCGTGAAAAACAATAATCTTGGTGCATAGTAAACAAAATTATATAACGATTTGTGACCTGAGAATTAAATAAATATAGTATGCAATTCAGAATCAGCTGATATTCAGAAGGATAGATTGTGAGTGTGTCATTGTTTAATTTTCAGGTCACAAAAATTATTTTATAATTAAGGTAATTGGTGCATTTCACCTTAATTAAACATGTTTTGGAGTTTTAATCTTTTAACTCGAATTTTTGACACTTCGATTCATAAACTTTAATTTTACTTAAATAAATGGTCCTTAAACAAAATTTTCTTTTTACAAATAATATTTAAACTGATCATATTTTGACACTTTAAATATCATTTTTAAGTGAAAAAGATCAAAATACAAAAAAATAAAAAAATAAATAAAAATTAAAATTAAAAACTAATATACCAAAATATGTTCAACTCAGAAAGGAAACACACCAATTACCCTATAATTAATATTTTTTTACTTTGTATCAAGGTTATTGTTTGTCATAATGTACATGTGCTGCAAGAATCATTAATATCTCTATTTCCACAACTACTACTGAAAAATGTTAAAAAAACATAGAGAATTATAAGGGCATGAGTTAGTCAATATTTATAACAAAACAGAATTACACAAAACACATACGATGGTTAGGGGATAACTTCTTATACGCATATGAATTTTTGTGGAAGTTGATTGCTAGGGGATCTTCGTCATTTTTTCTTTTTCGATTTGATAAGAAGGACGTGACCTTTAATTTTGTTTGTGGAAGATTATCCATTTCATTTATAACTTATAGACCGTATTGAGATATATATGTTGAATTAAATTAATATTTGTGGACTTGGCATAATCAATTACTCACTTACAGGGCCTATTTATGCCATTAATGGGACTGGCTTATTTTATTATTTTGTAGTAGGGCCCTTGGTCACACACTCTCTATAAGACTCTAGTTGCCCCATTGGACTGGAGGACCAACTCTCTTTATAAGCCCAATGACTTATCCATATTTTTTCCTAGTATAATTATATTATCAAATTATTATTATTTTATGTGTGTCAAAATTAATGGATAAGTCTGACTTGCAGAGACTATTTAAAGGTCTAGGGCAAGCAAACAATTGATGCCATACGGTATTTTGATATTAGGGTTTTCAGAGATCTGAGAGTGGTTTAAGAGTAGTGTGTCCATAGGCACTACTTTACATTGTTTTCTATTTTGCAGGATTAAAGATCTAATTTACCAATGGCTGCGTTTGGAGGTTAGTAATTTATGATTTATGGAATTTATTATGCATATTTAGATCCATAAAAATCTAACAATTGGTATCAGAGCTCATGGTTAATATGCATAGTAAATTTCTTTGGAGTTTATTGCAGTTAGCATGTGAATATTGATCTGTGTTTTTTTGCCATTATTATCAATGTTCTAGATATATATATATACTCATGGTCGGTTTTTTGTTTGTTCTTAAAAAAAAAAAAAAATTTTGTAAATATCGGGCTTGTTCAAAAAAAAAAAAAGAAAAAAAAAAGAAAAAAAAAACTGGGTTTTCGGCCATGAATTTCACATGCTAATTTTCTGGGTTTTGGACCAAATTGATTTGGGGAAGAGTTTCCCAAGAATAAACGAAACAAACAGCATCAATTTTGACTAAAATTTGCTCGAATTTCTTGTGTTTCCATGGGTTTTTGTTTGTGTTTTGGCCGAAAATAAACCTAGCTTGGATGTTTATTTTGCGTTGATTTTGAATCAAATTTGTTTGTGCGAAACGTTGCCCGAGGGAAGACGAAACTAACGCCGCCGGAATCGTCGGAAAAGGTGGCCGGAACGGTGAGTTTTGGCCGGGTAAGCATAGCGGGTCGCGTGACCCGTTTGGACTGGAACCGGGTCACCCGTGACCCGGTTGGCTGAAGAAGATGAGAGAAACGACGTGTAGTTTTTGGGTAGTGCTGACGTCAGCATGACACGTCGTTTGCTGACGTCAGCAGATGACGTCAGCAGACCAAAAAAAAAAAAAAACTTATTTATTTATTTTTGTTTATTTATTAATTAATTTAGTGATTCAATTGTTCAATTTATTTATTTATTGTTTGTTTATTTGTTTAATTATCACATTCCAATTTTATTAAATTAAATTAAATATTTATGATTGGAAAATTGGATTGTGTGAGCTTACCCAAAGAGGCTTTGTGCCTAGTTGGTATAGTAGTGTGGGATTTTAGGTACTCACCTGTCGTGAGACTTATTTTATCTGCATTATGTGTACCAATGTAATATATATTGGCATAGTGGATGGGATGTTTTATATTTGCCTATTTCATGAAATTGCCAATATGTTATTTTTCTCCCACTTATTAACCAGGGTCTATACGGGTAATTAAGCTACCCTGTCGGTAGTTCTAGTTGCTTTGTATGACGCCTGGAATGGCAGTGGAAGTTAATTAAATGCCATGTATTGCAGGTTCTGAGTTGCCCTGTCGGTGATTCAGTTCAATGCATTTGATTGTGGTTATTTGGTTGACTGTCCCTGGCCCGTGTAAGGGTATTTTTAGTGCTACAAAGACCATAAGCGATATTTATGTTTGTGTTTTTGTGTTGAGGGGCTGGAAAATAGTAATTGAATTGTCTTAAATTTTTTAAATGTCTTGTTGTTTACTATTTTTACAGCTAGTAGCACCCCAAATCTTATGCCTATGACTGCCATGATGAAATTGGATGGGACAAATTATCAGAAATGGAAGAAAACCTTAGTTATGAATTTGACCTTCATGAAATTGGATTTGGCTTTGGAGATAGATCCACCAGAGATACCGACTGATGAGAGTACTGCAGTAGCTAAGAAACTTTATGAGGATTGGAAACACTCTAATAAGTGCTGTATGATGATGATGGAGAATTACATGGATGAGGCCATATATGCTAGTATTCCTAAAGTGGATACTGCAAAGGGACTTCTTGAGGAGATAGGAAAGAAGTTTATCAAGTTTGATATGAATGAGAAGCATCATTATTTGGACCTATTGAACAATACCAAGTATGATGGTATTAAAGGAGTAAGGGACCATATTATGCTACTTTCTTCTTATTATAATAAGCTGAAGGATCTTAAGATGGACATTGGAGAGGAGTTCTTGACCTATTCTATAATGAGGAGTCTTCCATCACAGTTTGATAATATAAGGTCGAGTTTGAATACTAAGAAAGAAGGTTGTAGTTTGGAGGAATTGACTACTATCCTTGTCAAGGAAGAGGATGATATTAAATTAAGTAAGTCTAGGTCTGTTGCTATGGTTTCACATCAGGTAGATAAGTCCAAGAAGTTTTTCCAAAAGAAGGGACAAGGATTCAAGCCAGGACAAGGTTTCAAGCCTGGGCAGGGTTTTAACCCCAATAGGAAGAAGTTTTCTGATATGAAGCCTAAAGGACCTAGGGATGGTGGTTTTCAGATTAGAGAAAGGAAAAAGTACTTCAATGAAAGATGTGGATACTGCAATAAAGTTGGGCACAAGAAGATAGACTGTTGGACCTTAAAGGGAAAGCAAGAGAAGAAAGGTAATATTTTAATGATTGAGACCAATATTATCGATGTGCCTATGAATTCTTGGTGGTTAGATACTGGAGCTACAATTCATGTTACTAATTCATTGCAGGGGATGATAAGCCGAAGGGGCCCAACCAATCTTGAGCAGCATGTTTATATGGGAGATAGCTCAAGAGTGAAGGTGGACATTGTGGGAACAATCAAGTTGAAGCTTGCCACTGGATATGTTTTGGAGTTGCAAGAAGTTTCTTATGTACCTTCAATAAGAAGAAACTTGTTATCTATTTCTGTTTTGGATAGTCAAGGTTATAGTTTTTTGTTTGGAAATAACAAAGTTGAATTATTTAAGGATGGTAAAGTTGTTGGTTTTGGAACTTTATGTGGCAATTTATATAAGCTTGATTTATTTAATAATGGTCTCAATTTCTCTGTTAATTCTATTGTTGCTTCTAAACGCCCAAGAGTTAATGACAATTCCTCAATGTTATGGCATAAACGTTTGGGACATATTTCTAGGCACAGGATGGAAAGGTTAGTGAAGGATGGGATACTTCCTAATCTTGATTTCTCTGATCTGTTGACTTGTGTTGAATGTGTGAAAGGGACGTTAACTGCCAAGGTAAGAAAGGATAAGTTAGCTAGGTGTGGAAATGTTTTGGAGTTAATCCACACTGACATATGTGGACCTTTTACACCAATTGCTTTGGGTGGTTATAGATATTTTATTACCTTCATTGACGATTACTCTCGTTATGGACATGTTGAGCTTATTCGTGAGAAGTCAGATTCTTTAGTTGCCTTTAAAGAGTTTAAGGTAAAGATGGAGCTTCAAAAGAATAAGAAAATAAAAGCTGTAAGGTCTGATAGAGGTGGTGAGTTTTATGGTAGGTATGATGAAACTGGAAGGAACCCAGGGCCTTTCGCTATTTATTTGCGTGAGTGTGGCATAGATGCGCAATATACGATGCCTGGTACACCTCAGCAAAATGGCATAGCTGAGAGAAGGAATAGAACTTTGTTGGATATGGTGCGGTCTATGTTGGCAAATTCTAGGTTGCCAGATTATTTGTGGGGAGAGGCTTTAAGGACGGCAGCTTATATTTTGAATCAAGTTCCAAGTAAGTCCGTTCCTAAGACACCTTTTGAGTTGTGGTCAGGAAGAAAGCCTAATTTGCATCATTTTCGAATATGGGGTTGCAAAGCTGAAGTAAGGATTTATAATCCCCAAATTAAGAAGTTGGATCCTAAAACCATTAGTGGATATTTTGTTGGCTATTGTATAGGATCTAGGGGTTCAAGATTCTTTTGTCCTTCTCACACCACTAGGATCGTGGAATCAGACAGGGCCATTTATTTTGAAGATGATTTTGGGTTTGGTGATAGTAATGGTCCAAAGGAATCTCAATTTAGAGAAGAAAGTGTTTTCATTCCCAGTATAGTTGTTCCTGATAGAGATATTGTTGATCCAGTAGTTGATGAACCAGTAGTTGGTCAGAATGAACTTGTTGTTGAAGAGCAGGATATTCCAGCTATTGCAGATGCTAATGTACCCTTGAGGAGGTCACAAAGGACTAGGAGATCAGCTATTCCTGATGACTATGAGGTTTACTTGCAGGAGCATGAGTTTGACATAAGTGATGATTCAGATCCAGTCACTTATGAGGAAGCCATAAGCAGTTCAAATTCAAATTTTTGGTTGGATGCAATGGAAGATGAAATGAAATCCATGGCATCAAATGGAGTATGGGATTTGGTTGAGTTACCAGAGGGTAGCAAGCCTATTGGGTGCAAATGGGTCTTTAAGACTAAAAAGGACTCCAATGGTCAAGTGGAGAGGTATAAGGCTAGACTTGTAGCTAAAGGGTTTAGCCAGAAGGAAGGAATTGATTATACAGAGACTTTCTCTCCTGTGTCCACAAAGGATTCTTTTAGAATTATTATGGCGATTGTGGCGCATTATGACCTGGAGTTACATCAGATGGATGTCAGAACTGCTTTTCTGAATGGTGATTTATATGAGGATGTATATATGGTTCAACCAGTTGGTTTCCAACAAACGGGGAATGGTAATTTGGTTTGTAAGCTTAAGAAATCTATTTATGGTCTTAAGCAAGCTTCAAGACAATGGTATCTTAAGTTTGATGAGGTTGTCATCCAAAATGGCTTTAAGGAGAATGTTGTTGATAGATGCATATATATGAAGGTCAGTGGGAGCAGTTTTATTTTTCTGGTGTTGTATGTTGATGACATACTTTTGGCTACTAATGACACTGACCTATTAGCTGAGACAAAGCAGATGTTGTGCAACTATTTTGATATGAAAGATCTTGGTGAGGCTTCTTTTGTTTTGGGCATCAAGATTGTTCGAGATAGGACTAATTATGTAGCGCAATTGTCTCAGAGAGCTTATATTGATAGAATTCTTAAGAGATTTGATATGCATAATTGTTCTCCTGGAAGTGTACCGGTTACGAAAGGTGAAAAGTTTTCTAAGGATCAGTGTCCCAAGAATGATAGAGAAAGGATGGCAATGAAGAATGTTCGCTATTCTTCAGCAGTAGGTAGTTTAATGTATGCTCAAGTTTGTACACGGCCTGATATAGCCTTTGCTGTGGGTGTGCTTGGTAGATTTATGAGCAATCCTGGTCCTATTCATTACCAAGCAGTTAAGAAGGTCTTTAGGTGTAACACCCCGTCCCAAATCGCACCGGAATCCGTGCACGTTGACCGAGGTTGACCGTTGACTGTTGACCGAAAGGGGTCAAAAGTTGACTTTTTGACTCGGTGAGAATTTTGAGTTGACTAGGGTACCGTGGCGAAGTGCACGATGCCACGAGTTCGTAGACTGGTAGCACGTCGAAAATGGAGCTACGGTTTGAAAGTTATGGACGAAACAAGTTGCGGTCCAAACTGTCCAAGGGGTGTCGGAGTTGACTTTTTGTTTATGGGGAATTGAGCTTTGACTCATGCATGGTTGTGAAGTGCTCGTCGATATGAGTTCATAGACTAGCGGCACGCTTAAATCGGACTTGTGGTTAAAAAGTTATGGACGTTTGAAGTTTACCGGATACCGTATTATTTTAATGTTTTTGGGTCGTGAACAGTGAAATGCCACGTGTCAGCTTCTGAGTGGTCCACGTGGCATGAACAGTGTCATACAGGGTTTTAATTTTGAAAAAACTCTCGGCGAAGAGAGAGAAAGAGAGAGAAAGAGAGAGAGGACCCGCCGGCCGCCGGTCATTTTCATGTTTTTCCGGCCTAGTTACTGTACACACGCCGGCCAGCCAGATTGCCCACCTCATTTCCGGCAAAACCTCCAAATTTCACGGCGAACGGCCGCCGGACGCGCCCGGATCGGACGTCCGAAGTTTGGCGGCGATTTTTCCCCCTCCACCGCCGGCCACCGCGAATCGGCACTATTCCGGCCGATATACAGTACACGCGCCATACACCCATCATCCTCTCCTCAAGTCCGGCCTACCCACCAAAAATCACGGCCATCGGACCACCGACGCGCCGGGATCGGAGCGTTTTCCGGCGAGGGGTCGAAAATCTTCAAACGGTGATTTCTCCGCCGTCCGACCTCCGTTTTGCTCACCGTCGGTCCCGTTGGATTGCTCTCCTCACGATCTACAAATCTGCAAAATTTCACAGCAAACGGCCACCGTCGGAAAATACTGTTCCGGTGACGGTTGCCGGTGACGTGGCGGCCCGCCGGAAATTACTGTTCCGGCGAGTACCCGAAAATTCCGGCCAGCTCCAGTCCGCAGTGTTCGACCTCCTGAACCCAAATCCGACTTCCGTTTCCACCAATTCGCGACGGTTTGGGAGAATTGCGGAGCCGAAACCCGAAAAGCTTCCCGACGAAATTCAAACCCCGTCGGGTACGATCATCGGAAATTAAGACCGGATCTGTGATTAGCATCACTCGAGCTTCGATTCGGTATATGATTCGTAAATTTTAGTTATCGTTTGTGTTTTGACCCCCCGGGTACCGGGTATTATTTACCCGAATAAAATATTAATTTATTTGACTGTCTGTGAATTTTGTTCTAGGAGCACCGGTGAGTCGTAGAATTGATCCCGTAGTGGATCATGGGTTAATTGCGTGCTCCAGGTGAGTGACCCACCTTCAAATTAATTTTGGAGAATTTAATTGATGAATATATTATGTGTGAATTAAATATTTGGAATTTAATTTCTATGTGCCAAATATTTATTGAATTTATTGTAGAATTATTTATGAATTTATTGGATTTAAGAAAATGCGAATTCTACAATTTATGCCATGTGGAATTATTTTATGGTTTTGAGGATTTTGAAATTGGTGTGGTTTTAATGGTAAATTGGGCACGATTTGATTTTCAAATATTTCAAGAAAAATATTTGGTTATATTGGTGATTTCAATTTTTATGAAATATGCCCATAAAATATTATGGGATTTGATTATGATATTTCGAGAAATTATTTATGCTTGGAAAAAATGTGGATATTTGAATTGATGGATTTGGGAGTTGGTGGATTTGAAAATCATGGAATTTACGGTATGGATTATAAGGAAATTGTGGAGAATTTCCCGGTTCAAGCGGATGGATTATGCCCGCTATGCTTATGAAAAATGTGAAATTTGTTTTATGATTTAAATTTATGGATTTTATAATTTTTAGATGCACCGTGCACGTACTGGTGTTCTGATTATGTGATATGGTATATGTGATATGGTTAGAGTGCACACGGTTGTGATTAGCGCGCAGGTGGGTGTGATTAGCGCGCAGGTGATGTGATTAGCGCGCAGGTGGGTGTGAGTAGCGCGCGGTTGATATTATGAGGGTGTCCTGTGGATGCCATCGGAGAGGGCGGCCACCCCCCCTTTGGCCGGGACACCAGGTTAGCAGCGGCGCTGTGGGACGCCACGCGACCGTATGCCGGTTTCTCTCTATAACCTCCTGTCTGGCGGTACCTTGGGACGCTGGGTACTGTTGGCGCCACTGGTATATAGTGGGTGCATCAAATGATTTTCAGAACTGTGTTTTAAAAATAAAATGTTAATGAAAAATATAATTGTTACCGCTTCTGGTATTTAATTGATGTCTTGGTTTTCGGGAAATATGAATAAAGGGTTTTGTGAAAATGTTTTAAAAGGGGAACCTTTCCAACTGAGAGAATTGTAAGGGTTTTGAGAGAAATTATTATTTCCAACTAATTATTATTTATATACCTATTACCGTGGTATGATAGTGTAGAGTAGTAGGGTCGCTCACTGAGATGATTAGCATCTCACACTCTTAAATTCCGTTCCTCTAGGTACCAGGTTGTCGGCGTTCACTCGGAGCGGACTTGATCTTCCTTGCTGTTTTAGTTCGGCAGTACCCTGTTATTCTTTTATTGCAGTTGTAATATTTCTTTCACTCTTGTTGTATTTATTTTGCACTGGATTACTGTATTTATTTTTTTAAGTGCTGCAATTTGTGGAATCGATTTGTAGTACTGTGGGAGGAATAAGGGGATAATTTTAGAAGTGTGTTTTCAGTGCTGGGAATTTTGTGGTAAGTAAATCCCTTAGGGGAGGCTCTGCCGGATTTTCCGTTGGAAGGTTCGGTAGGGTTTCCCTGGGATCAGGGCTGTCTAGGGTTCCGGGGAAGGAATTCTGGACGGGTCCTGACATTAGGTATCTTCAGGGTTCTAAAGATCATATGTTGACATATCGTCGCACCAACTCTCTTGAAGTAGTGGGTTATAGTGATGCAGACTATAAAGGTTGTGTGGATGATAAGAAATCTACCACTGGTTATATATTTATCATGGCAGGAGGTGCTGTGTCTTGGCGGAGTGCCAAGCAGTCAGTGACAGCGTCCTCGACTATGGAGGCAGAATATGTGGCGTGTTATGAGACTACCCGTCATGCAGTTTGGCTACGGAATTTTATCCGTGATTTAGGAGTGGTTGACTCCATTGAGAGGCCTATTATGATGTATTGTGATAATACTGCAGCGGTGTCTTTCTCCAATAATTTAAAAGGTACTCCTGGTGCGAAGTACATTGATGTGAAATATTTTGTGGTAAAGGAGAAAGTTGAAGAGGGCCTCATTACTGTTGTTCACACGCCGACTTATAGCATGGTGGCAGATCCACTGACCAAGGCTTTACCGGTAGGCATATTTGAGGAGCATGTGTCCCGTATGGGATTGTTAAGCAGTTGAGACTGCTGTGGGTCAGTGGGAGTTTGTTATGTTTTCTGTAGTAATATCCATGTTGAGAATTATTTATTTCTTTGAATATTTTAATACATTGATGTATGTGGATCATTATTTATTTATGAGATGATTTATTACACATATTATTGCTCCTTATATTTACAGGCCTGTTGAGACTATTAGTCTATGTATATGTGTATGTTGATCCACAGGTGCCATGGTGAATCCCTACTACCTAGTTTGGATATATTGTTGTATCCTGTCGATACGCAATGTGCTTGAATGAAATGGTTTTGTGTGTTGGGGGATAACACATGGTTAGGTAAATCTCTACTACCTAGACTGAGTTTATGGCATGCAAAGTGCTCAGTTGAAATGGTAACATGTTTTGGGAGATTTACTGAGAGAATCTCTACTGCCTAGTCTAGTATATTGTTGTGCCCTATCGGTATACTATATATTTGGATGAAATGGCATTATGGTTCGGGAGATTCTATAGTAAGTGAGTTTGGATTATATGATGATGATTATGCAGTCCAAGTGGGAGAATGTTGAATTAAATTAATATTTGTGGACTTGGCATAATCAATTACTCACTTACAGGGCCTATTTATGCCATTAATGGGACTGGTGTCAGGACCCGTCCAGAATTCCTTCCCCGGAACCCTAGACAGCCCTGATCCCAGGGAAACCCTACCGAACCTTCCAACAGAAAATCCGGCAGAGCCTCCCCTAAGGGATTTACTTACCACAAAATTCCCTGCACTGAAAACACACTTCTAAAATTATCCCCTTATTCCTCCCACAGTACTACAAATCGATTCCACAAATTGCAGCACTTAAAAAGGTTAGATTAGAACTTAAGTCTAATTTCCTCAAATACTGGTATCACCAAGTTAAGGTTGAGATTAATTCACTTGTCTTCGATTACCCTCCTAGTACTTACAATTATAAAACCCTTGCTCCTCATTGATTAACCAATAGTCTTAACCTCGACAAACATCAATCTTTCTTTTAACTAAATTCATCAAGGTCATGAATAAAATTCTCAACATCCAAATACCATTCTTGAAAACCCTAAGTTTCCCCCATTTCAAATAGATTCCATGAATCCACACCTCAAGCAATAAGAAATTTAAATCTTAATTCTAGCATCACCACCAATACTATGAACAAATCACTAGATCCTTAACCCAATAAAGTATTCCACACTTCTTAAATTCTAACTCCGTCCCAAAAATCATACTCCTTATCATTGTAAATTATCACCAACAATATCAACCACCTTGAATCGATGAAGCACCATCAATACGAACCTTAAATCTCCAAGGAAATAAGATATCAAGATCTTAGCTTCTAGAATGAAAAATAACCATGCTTAAACATCCAACCATGCCTAAGGAATCATCCTCATCTCATTAACCTCATCAACCACCAAGTAGAACTTTAGTCGCTATCCGGAGCTTGCTTGATTCTCTAAACGCTGTCGTACCTTCTCTTTGTGAATGATAGTTTAAGCACGAAATCCATATTGACATCTCCCTACTTTTACTTATCGGTGACCTAAGTACCTTTATTCGGATCTTGCAACTTCCTTTATCGTGCCAAACCACCATGTCATCCAGTGAGCATTCAATACGTCTTGGTACCCTTGGGGTGTATCGCATACTTTGAATCGCGTGCTTCCTTTAAGATCTGCTTTTTGAACTCAACGATACCCTGCTTTGGATTCTCGACTGGCGATACTTAACCCTGAAGTCACTCTTGGAAAAACCATAACATAAAACAAATAATAAAATATATTTTTCAAATATACCTAACTTGCATAGGCAATTGTTAAAACTCCACATTGAAAATCATATCTTAAAATCCATAGCATAAAATAAAATATGCACGCTTGTAATGGAGGTACGTACGACACCTTCTACATGTTACGTAATCCATGATTCCAACTGTCGCCGACACTCTGCTACCAATACAAACCAGGGTGGTTGCCTATATTGGCCGTCCAATTCCCCGGGCTCGTAGGCAACATGATCATGGGGCTAGCTCTACATGGACCACATTGGTTCGCCGCCTCCATATGGTGCAGTATAATATCAAACAATATAACATACAGATACATGTATGAACACAAACCAAAAATACTTGAATAAAACACCTTGAAAAGTATTTAAATTTTGATAATCGATCGGGAAAATATTTTGACGCCTTGAAATCGATCGACACACATCCTTAGGCAATCATCCTTCTTCTCCATGAACGAAACGGATACCATTCACGATGATAAGCTTGACCTTCAAAAAGAAAAGGCATCCTCGACCATCGACTAGGCCATAGGAATTTCCCGTTAGGCTAGATGATTCTAATTGACACCCTCGAAGATTAGAGATATTCAAACTCGGGCAACGAATTTACTTCGAGACAAACAGAAAGAACGCTTTCACACGGGTAAAACGAGAGATTAAACACGGATAGGATGCACAACAATGCACAGTCCCTTAGGAATACTAGAACCTAGAGCTCTGATACCAACTGTCAGGACCCGTCCAGAATTCCTTCCCCGGAACCCTAGACAGCCCTGATCCCAGGGAAACCCTACCGAACCTTCCAACGGAAAATCCGGCAGAGCCTCCCCTAAGGGATTTACTTACCACAAAATTCCCTGCACTGAAAACACACTTCTAAAATTATCCCCTTATTCCTCCCACAGTACTACAAATCGATTCCACAAATTGCAGCACTTAAAAAAAATAAATACAGTAATCCAGTGCAAAATAAATACAACAAGAGTGAAAGAAATATTACAACTGCAATAAAAGAATAACAGGGTACTGCCGAACTAAAACAGCGAGGAAGATCAAGTCCGCTCCGAGTGAACACCGACAACCTGGTACCTAGAGGAACGGAATTTAAGAGTGTGAGATGCTAATCATCTCAGTGAGCGACCCTACTACTATACCATATAATATCACAGTAATAAGTATAAATAATAATTATTTGGAAATAATATTTTCTCTCAAAACCCTTACAATTCTCTCAGTTGGAAAGGTTCCCCTTTTAAAACAATTTCACAAAACCCTTTATCCATATTCCCCGAAAACCAAGACATCAATTAAATACCAGAAGCGGTAACAATTATATTTTTAATTCCAATTCAGTTTCCAAACATTTTATTTTTAAAACACAGTTCTGAAAATCATTTGATGCACCCACTATATACCAGTGGCGCCAACAGTACCCAGCGTCCCAAGGTACCGCCAGACAGGAGGTTATAGAGAGAAACCGGCATACGGTCGCGTGGCGTCCCACAGCGCCGCTGCTAACCTGGTGTCCCGGCCAAAGGGGGGTGGCCGCCCTCTCCGATGGCATCCACAGGACACCCTCATAATATCAACCGCGCGCTACTCACACCCACCTGCGCGCTAATCACAACCGTGTGCACAATATCCATATCACATATACCATATCACATAATCAGAACACCAGTACGTGCACGGTGCATCTAAAAATCATAAAATCCATAAATTTAAATCATAAAACAAATTTCACATTTTTCATAAGCATAGCGGGCATAATCCATCCGCTTGAACCGGGAAATTCTCCACAATTTCCTTATAATCCATACCATAAATTCTATGATTTTCAAATCCACCAACTTCCAAATCCATCAATTCAAATATCCACATTTTCCCAATAGCATAAATAATTTCTCGAAATATCATAATCAAATCTCATAATATTCCATGGGCATATTTTATAAAAATTGAAATCACCAATATAACCAAATATTTTCTTTGAAATATTTGAAAATCAAATCATGCCCAATTTACCATTAAAACCACACCAATTTCAAAATCCTCAAAACCATAAAATAATTCCACACGGCATAATTTTGTAGAAGTCGCATTTTCTTAAATCCAATAAATTCATAAATAATTCTACAATAAATCCAATAAATATTTGGCACATAGAAATTAAATTCCAAATATTTAATTCACACATAATATATTCATCAATTAAATTCCCCAAAATTAATTTGAAGGTGGGTCACTCACCTGGAGCACGCAATTAACCCATGATCCACTACGGGATCAATTCTACGACTCACCGGTGCTCCTAGAACAAAATTCACAGACAGTCAAATAAATTAATATTTTATTCGGGTAAATAATACCCGGTACCCGGGGGGTCAAAACACAAACGATATCTAGAATTTACGAGTTATATACCGAATCGAAGCTCGAGTGATGCTAATCACAGATCCGGTCTTAATTTTCGATGATCGTACCCGACGGGGTTTGAATTTCGTCGGGAAGCTTTCCGGGTTTCGGCTCCGCAATTCTCCCAAACCGTCGCGAATTGGCGGAAACGGAAGTCGGATTTGGGTTCAGGAGGTCGAACACTGCGGACTGGAGCTGGCCGGAATTTTCGGGTACTCGCCGGAACAGTATTTTCCGGCGGGCCGCCACGGTCACCGGCAACGGTTACCGGAACAGTATTTTCCGGCGGTGGCCGTTGGCTGTGAAATTTTGCAGATTTGTAGATCGTGAGGAGAGCAATCCAACGGGACCAACGGTGAGCAAAACGGAGGTCGGACGGCGGAGAAATCACCGTTTGAAGATTTCCGACCCCTCACCGGAAAACGCTCCGATCCCGGCGCGTCGGTGGTCCGATGATGGGTGATGGGTGTATGGCGCGTGTACTGTATATCGGCCGGAATAGTACCGATTCGCGGTGGCCGGCGGTGGAGGGGGAAAAATCGCCGCCAAACTTCGGACGTCCGATCCGAGCGCGTCCGGCGGCCGTTCGCCGTGAAATTTGGAGGTTTTGCCGGAAATGAGGTGGGCAATCTGGCTGGCTGGTGCGTGTACAGTAACTAGGCCGGAAAACGTGAAAATGGCCGGCGGCCGGTGACTCTCTCTCTCTCTCCTCTCTCTTTCTCTCTCCTCTCTCTCTTTCTCTCTCTTCTCTCTCTTTCTCTCTCTTCCCCGAGTGTTTTAACAAATAAAAACCCTGCATGATACTGTTCATGCCACGTGGACCAATCAGAAGCTGACACGTGGCATTTCACTGTTCATCGACCCAAAAACATTAAAATAATACGGTATCCAGTAAACTTCAAACGTCCATAACTTTTTAACCGGATGTCCGTTTTGAGCGTGCCGCTAGTCTGTGAACTCGTATCGACGAGCACTTCACAACCATGCATGAGTCAAAGCTCAATTCCCCATAAGCAAAAAGTCAACTCCGGCACCCCTTGGACAGTTTGGACCGCAACTTGTTTCGTCCATAACTTTCAAACCGTAGCTCCATTTTCGACGTGCTACCAGTCTACGAACTCGTGGCATCGTGCACTTCGCCACGGTACCCTAGTCAACGCAAAATTCTCACCGAGTCAAAAAGTCAACTTTTGACCCCCTTTGGTCAACGGTCAAAGGTCAACCTCGGTCAACGTGCACGGATTCCGGTGCGATTTGGGACGGGGTGTTACACTGGCTTATTTTATTATTTTGTAGTAGGGCCCTTGGTCACACACTCTCTATAAGACTCTAGTTGGCCCATTGGACTGGAGGACCAACTCTCGTTATAAGCCCAATGACTTATCCATATTTTTTCCTAGTATAATTATATTATCAAATTATTATTATTTTATGTGTGTCAAAATTAATGGATAAGTCTGACTTGCAGAGACTATTTAAAGGTCTAGGGCAAGCAAACAATTGATGCCATACGGTATTTTGATATTAGGGTTTTCAGAGATCTGAGAGTGGTTTGAGAGTAGTGTGTCCATAGGCACTACTTTACATTGTTTTCTATTTTGCAAGATTAAAGATCTAATTTACCAATGGCTGCGTTTGGAGGTTAGTAATTTATGATTTATGGAATTTATTATAAATATTTAGATCCATAAAAATCTAACAATATATATATATATATAGTCAAAAAATTATTAGTACACTTTCAAATTAAAAACTTACTCGAAGCCAGTACACTTTTTTTACCTACTCATAAATAAGGGAAAACTAAAAAAGTATAAAATTTTTAGGGATCTAACACTTTGCTCATCAATAAAACATAAGTTTAATGTACCAAGCTGATGGTAGTTTCTTTTTTATCAAATAAATGATAAAAATCTTCTGTTTTATTTTTCTGTTTTTATTATTGTCCTATCAACAATAAAATTCCATCGCACCTAAAAGATTGGTTACTTTTTATTTGTTTCGTTTATCTTTTTTTTTCTTTTTGATATTCTTTCTTATTAGATGATCGATATTATATCATTAACGTAATAGGGATACAAACAAAAAAATAAAACCGAAGATTTGGATCTTTTTATCTCTCCACATGCCATTTCTTGTTTATGTTAATTTCCTTTCTTTTGCATGTACTACCTACCATCTTTGAAAAAAAATAAAAAAATAGTCATTCTTCACAACTCAGTCACGAAATTAAAGTATGAAAAGAAATTGAGGACGGCATATATTAATATTAATTATAATATTATATTTCTTTTACAGTTTTGTTGCAAGCTAGATAGTTGACTGTTGGAATTTATCCGTACCACATTTATTGGTTCACGGCCCAAAATACTAATTACCCTGGATTTCATTTTTTTATACTTTAGGGTAAGCATGCCAACAGGCCAGAACGGAACCGGCATTGGGCAGTTAAATATGCAAGAACATCTCCCAAATTCCTACCAAATGAAATGCATTAGTTATTTAAATTTTTTTAAAAAATGTATTAAACTCTTTCATAATAAATTCCAAGGCTAAAGCCGTAATGAGCAATGCATTCAGGTCAAAGATCTATAAATATTTTTGGATTAATTACTTTGATATTCTTAATTTATATGAAATTTTATAATTTAAGCCTATAGTTTTCAAAAATAACGATTTAAACATTTAATTTTTTAATTTTTAACACATTGGTCCAATCAGCTGTTTGGCCAAATAAAATATTGGGTAACAATTTTATCCAAAATTTTGTAGTAGAGTTTATGAGGAAAGATAGAGTATTAATCAAGGATAAGAAAGTAACCTTTGTGGAGACAAAAATTGTTATTAATTTATTTGATCAAATTGAATATTGGATTAATTTATAAAAAATTGAAAAGTAAAAGACCAGAATTGCAAACTTTTAAAAATTAAAAATTTAAATTCTAAAACTTTTAAAATTAAAAGTACCAAAATGCAACTAATCTTATTATTTTATTTTCCTTTTGACATTCTACAGTTATTCTCATCAATAGTAACATTTTTTAAATGTGCTCATAATTAAGAATACTATGTAGGAAACCATCCATCTGATGACTCTGAATATTAATTAAGAATAATACGTATTTTAGCTGGATAATATTGTAATTAAAATACAATATTAAAAGAAACTAAAGGGAGAAAAAATTGAGGGGGGCACGTGCTCCATATGCGCAATTATCGAATGTCTCATTGATGCGAAAAATGTTAAATCAATAAACGTAAAAAAATTTTACCGTCCCTTACGAATTAATGAGTAGGCCAGAAAAAGGTGTAAATTAAGTTTTGAATATGAATTATTAATATGTTGACCAAAAATAATAATTACCAATATGTTTCCGCAAGTATTCATTCATATAGTAAATAAATAAATAAATATGTTTCCATGCGTGGCAGAACTAGAACATTTTCTAGCAATACAAACAAATTAGAGATCACGTCCTTCTGACCAAATCGATCGGAAAAGACAAAAAGATAAAGAATATCACATAGTTATGAGAATTTAGACCCTGAACATCATGTTTTGTATCATTTTACTTTCTTAATTTTTGACTAACTTATACCTTATGATTTCTAGACTTACACTTTCTAGCAGTGGTTTTGGAGAAAGATAATGTATTTTACCAGCATATGGATATCGTGAAAAACAATAATCTTAGTGCATAATCAACAAAATTATATAATGATTTATGATCTGAGAATTAAATAAATATAGTACGCAACTCAGAATCAGATATTCAGAAGGATGGACTCTGACCGTGTAATTATTTGATTTTTAATTCACAAAAATCAATTTATAATTAAGGTAATTGGTGCATTTCCTCTTAATTAAACATGTTTTGGAGTTTTAGTCTTCGAACTCAAATTTTTGACACTTTGGTTCATAAACTCCAATTTTGCTTGAATAAATGGTGTCAGGACCCGTCCAAGATCCCTCATCGGAATCCTAGACAAATTATGATCCCAGGAAAACCCTACCGGACCCTCCAATGGAAAATTCGGCAGAATCTCCACTAAAGGTTGGACTTACCACAATTTTTCTACACTGAAAATATACTTCTATATACAACACCTTATTCCTCCCACCTTGCTACAATTTAACTCCACAAATTTGCAGCACTTTAAATAAATAACAGAAAATCAGTGCATAATCAATTAAATAATACATCCAACATAGTATACAGAGCGTTAATAAAGTTCTAAGTATGATAATTAATACAACAGAGTAGAAAGAAAATTACATAATAAGAAATGAAGAAAAGAAGACTTCTCGGAGTTCCAGGAACGATCAAACTGTCGAGCTCGTCCTAATCAAACAATGTCTACCACCTGAGCCTAAGGGAATGAAATTTGAAAACATGAAATGCTAATCATCTCAGTGAGCGACCCAGTTTACTAACTACTAATAATTAAATAATTTAGAAATAATTAAATAAATAAATACATGAATGGTTTAGTAATAATGGTTGACAATAATTTTTCTCTCAAAACCCTCACGGTCACTCAGTTGGAAATGTTCTCTTTTTAAAACGTTTTCACAAAACCTTATCAGGACCCGTCCAAAATTTCTCACCGGAACCCTAGACAAGCCCTGATCCCAGGGAAACCCTACCGGACCCTCCAATGGAAAATCCGACAGAACCTCCCCTAAGGGTTTGACTTACCACAAATTTTCTGCACTGAAAACACACTTCTATATTCATCCCCTTATTCCTCCCACGTTACTACAAATTGATTCCACAAATTTACAGCACTTCAAATGAATAACAGTAATCCAGTGCATAATTAATACATAAGTGTCCGGGACAGTATACAGAGCTTCATGAAATACTATTAAGCATAGAATACAACAGGGATGAAAGAAATAATACAATTGAAATAAATGAAGACAAAGGTACTTCTCGAACTAAGACAGCGACGGAGATTTGGTTCGCTCCGGAAGAACGTCTACCACCCCTTGTACCTAAGGGAACAGAATTTAAAAACGTGAGATGCTAATCATCTCAGTGAGTGACCCTATCTACTGAACACTTTTAATATTAATAGTATAACAATGAAGGAAATTAATTAATACCAACAATTAAATAGATAAATAAATAATACACGATTGAAAGTAATTATTTCTCTCAAAACCCTCACTATTCACTCCGTTGGAAATGTTTCCTTTTTAAAACATTTTCACAAAACCTGATATTTGTATTTCCCGAAAACTAAAGGATCAATTAATTTAGGAAACAATAGATAAATACCCCAAATATAAATAAAATGTAATAAATAATTTTTGAACACTTTGGGATTTGAAATTTCCATCTGAAAATTTATACTTGATGCACCAAACCATATACCAGTGATGCCCTCCGATACCCCGCGTCCCGAGCACCGACTGGCGGGGAGATTAAAGAGAGAAACTTGCATACGGCACTTCGGCGTCCCGACAGTACCGCTGGTGAAATCGTCATTCCGGCCATAAAGGGGGGCGGCTGATGCGCAATATATGAGATTTGCCTGCCCTCGGTCCAATGGCAACTCACGGAAGACATAATACTTGCGCGCTAATCCACATATACAACCAGAACACCAATACTGTATGAGTGCGTCTAAAACCAATTATTAAATTTCTTATTACCGTACTGATTTTTCAAAATCACCGTGGGAAATATACCAATTTTCAAAATCACCATCCCACATTTTCTTTTAACATTTCCGGTACGAAACCATCGATAACGATATACAAATAATTTTTCTCGTAACACGAGGTTCAACAAATAATATTCCATGGGCATAATTATCAAATTTAAAACCACCAATTTAAACAAATAATTTCCTTAAAATATTTAAACCAATTATGCCCAAAAATAATATTAAAATCCAGATACGATTTATTACTGAAAATACATTGCTCATGCGTAATAAATAAAATTAAATCACAATAATAAAAAAAACAGAAATTTCTTAATAACCCAAAATTCCGTTTAGCATCAATAAACATATACGTACTTATAAAATAATATATTTTTTTTCCACAATTATATTTAAATTTCTACCACATGAGCATAATTCCAGATATCAAATTAACACAACATAAATATAATTAATCACCCCAAAATAGTTTTAAAGGTGGGTCACTCACCTAGAGCACGCAATTAATCCAAGATCCTCCATGGGATCAATTCCATGACTCACTCGTGCTTCTAGAACAACAACATTACACATCTCAAATAAATTAATATTTTATTCGGGTAAATAATACCCGGTACCCGGGGGTCTAACACAAACGTTAACCAAAATTGACAAATTATATGTCTATGGAAAGCTTGTGAGATGATGATCACATTACTAACCTCCATTGAGCTCAATTCAACCGGCAGTGGCCGAAAAGCTTCGGCCAAGTTTAAACTTGAGAGATCTCTCAAACGGTGGGGATTTTGGGCAATCTAACCCCACTCAAAGGGGTCAAAAATGGTGGGATAGAGGTATGGGTCGAGCTGGGTTGGCCGGAAAACACAAGAAAAGAGGAGAGAGAAAATTTCCGGCCGACAGCTTCTCCGGCCCGATCTGGGCGCGTCTGGCGACTGGTGGCCGTGAAATTTTGCCACCGAGCTCGCCTCCGTCCCCCGCTCCTCTCTGACCAGCGCGTGTAGTAAGGTGGTGGCCGGAAACGTAGAAACGGCAACAGCCCGAGAGGAAGAAGGAAAGGAAAGGAAGAACAAGGAGGAAGAAGAAGAAGAAAGAAGAAGGCTCGAGGGGGGCTGGTGTTTTCCCACGTGGGGGAAAAGAAAAAAAAGAAAAAAAGAAAAGAAAAAGAAAGGAAAAGAAAATAAATTAAAAATAATTAAATAATATTAAAAATAATATTATTATATAAAATAACAATAATAAAATAATATGGTATTAAGCATGGTTGACATGTGGCATCTCAACATGGTGATATATGGTCACATTTATTAAGTCACACGTGGCACATTGTTACACGTTTAAAATAATATTAAAATAATACAGTATTTGAAAAACTCTACAGGTCCATAACTTTCAACCCACATGTCCAAATCGGACGTGCCGCTAGTCTACGGACTCGTATCGATGAGTACTTTATAACCATGCATGAGTCAAAGCTCAACTTTGCATGAATAAAAAGTCAACTCCGGCATCCCTTGGACAGTTTTGACCTCAACTTGTTTTGCTCATATCTTTCAAACCGTAGCTCCGTTTTCAACGTGCTACTAGTCTACGAACTCGTGCCAACGTGTACTTCGTAACGGTACCTCAGTCAATCTAGAATTCCATCCAAGTCAAAAAGTCAACTTTTGATCCCTTCGGTCAACGGTCAACGGTCAACGGTCAAAGTTGAAAAACTTCCGTTGTACTTTGGGACGGGGTGTTACAACCTGATTTTTTATGCCCCAAGATTCAAAAAATAATTAATCAAATAATTTACAAATAAAACACAACAAATTAAGAATCCAAAATTAAAATAAAAATAATAATAGAAATGAAAATAAACTTTTATAACAATTACAAAAGATTAATAACATATCATCAACAAATAATACAATGATATCAATGAACTCATATTAAGACAATTTAGGAAGTAATCAAATAATTAGAATAATTCAATTAATTGAACAATTAAGTAAAGGAATAATTTAATCAAAATAAAACACCCATTTAAAATAAATGTTAAGAATAAAATAAAATGAAAGAAAATATAATATATTAGAATTGATTTCAAAATACCAAAACAATTTGAATAATAAATTCATAAAATCATTTTTATAAAAAATTGCGTAACCTTTAAATTTAAATAATTAATAAAACACTGTTAAATACGTTTTTATTAAAACAGATTTTTAAAATATTTCATATTTGAAAATCATGTCGTGAAAATCATTTGATGCACACACTATATATCAGTGGCGCCAACGGTATCCAGCGTCCTGAGCACTGCCAGACAGGAGGTTAAAGAGAGAAACCGGCATACGGTCGCATGGCGTCCCACCGCGCCATTGCAAACAGGCGTCCTGGCCATGGCGGGGGGTGGCTACGGCCGATATCAACTTGCCGACCCTCGGTCCGATGGCAACCACAGGGCAACCCATAAATCACCTGCGCGCTACTCACACCCACCTGCCTGCTAATCATATCCATATACGCACTAATCATATCCATATATACAGAACACCAATACGTGTGTGGTGCATCTAAAAACTTGTAAATTATAAAATCAATATTTGTATAAAATACTATTGGATTTATTTTATCCATTTAAACCCATAAACTTTTCACATTTCTTTTTAAAATCATCATCATAAATCCATCGGATAAATTCTATAAATTTCAAATCCATCAACTCTCAATTCCATCAATTCAAATATACGAATTTTCCCAATGGCATAAAGTCAAATCTTTAATATTCCAATGTATAAATATTTTTAAACATAATAATTCAAACCCATATCTTTCTCAAATTCTCAAAAATTAATTTAAGTAAGCATATCCTTTAAACCCACATAAACTTCATAAATAATTAAATTCCACAATATATAATAAATTTAAAATAAATAATTTCCTTCAAATCCATACAATCAATCCATACCAAAGTCATATTAAATCACATAAATTCATATAGTATTAAAATCATACAATTATGCACAATCAATCTAATAATAAACATAACAATAAATTAAAACCACAATTCCTTTAAATTCACAACTATATTTTTTGGCACCAAAACACACATTAAAATTTTCATAAATTAACAATATAAAATTAAAGAGTAATTTTATTAAATCACCAACACATAAAACATATTTTCCAAATAATCAATTAACACAAAATATATAATTAATCACCCAAAATAATTTTTGAAGGTGGGTCACTCACCTCGAGTACGTAATCCAGCCAAGATCCTCCATAGGATCAATTCTACGACTCACACGTACTCCTAGAATAACAATATTACACAGGATTAAATAAATAAATATTTTATTCGGATAAATAATATCTGGTAACCGGGGGAGCGAACACAAACGACAACCAATATTCGCAAATAATATATCGAAACAAAGCTTACAACACGAGGATTAAGGATTGACCCTTACCTTCCGGAGATCGAATCCAAGGTGGCCGGAATCTCGCCGAGAAGGTTTCGATCTTTAAGTTCTCAGCTCTCACAAACCACCGTGAATTGGAGGAAACTAAATCTAGGTTCAGGGGGTCAGAATTAGTGGGAAAAGGTGGGCGGTGCGACCGGAAACTCCCCGGAAAATCGATTTCCCGACTAGCCGCCGTGGTCACAGGAACCCGTCACTGTTGGCGATGCGTCCGGTGGCCACTGGTCGTGATATTTGGTGAAAAAGTAGATCGGGAAATGGGTGACTCAATGGGACCAGCGGTGAGGCAAACGGAGGTCTGGTTTGGGAGAAATCGGCCGGAGAAGGAAACAAATCGCTCGCCAGAAAACACCTCGATCTGGGCGAGTCGCCAATGATCTGGCCGTGATTTTTGGCTGGCAGGCCAGTTTTGATGGGTGGGTCATGGTGGTCAAGCGTGTGTACTGTTCTGGTGGCCGGAAATGGGTGAACGACGGTTGGTCGGTCCCTCCCCTTTTTCTCTCTCTTTCTTTATCCTCTTTCTCTCTCCTCCTTCTCCTTCTCTCTCCTCCCTCCCCTTCTCAGCTAGTCAAAACGCCCGTGGGTGCTACTGTGCACTCATGGGTGGGTCCATTTTTTGTGACACATGGCATTACTGTTCACACACATACAGATCCATAAATAGTAAATGTTGTCTCGGAAAAAACTTCACAGGTCCGTAACTTTCAAACCACATGTCCAAATCGGATGTTCCGCTAGTCTATGAACTGGTATCGATGAGTACTTCACAACCATGCATGAGTCAAAGTTCAACTTTGCACGAACAAAAAGTCAACTTCGACATCCCTTGGACAGTTTGCACCTTAACTTGTTTTGCTCATAACTTTCAAACAGTAGCTCCGATTTCGACGTGCTACTAGTCTGCGAACTTGGGATGACACGTACTTTGCACTAGTGCCTCGGTCAATGCAAAATTCCACTCGAAACAAAAAGTCAAAATTTGATTCTCTCGGTCAACGGTCAACCTCGGTCAACGTGCAAAAATTCCGACGTACTTTGGGACGGAGTGTTACAAATGGTCTTTAAATAAAATTTCACTTGCACAAATAATATTAAAACTGATCATATTTTGACACTGTAAAAATCATTTTTAAATGTAATAGACCAAAGTATAAAAAAAAATTAGAAATTAAATACCAAAGCATGTTCAATTCAGAAAAGACACACACCAATTACCATGTAGTTAACATTTTTTACTTTGTATCAAGGTTATTGTTTGTCACAATGTACATATGCCGCAAGAATCCATTAATATCTATATTTCCACAACTACAACTGATAAGGGCATGAGTTAGTCAATATTTATAGCAAAACAGAATTACACAAAACACATATGATGGTTAGGGGACAAATTCTTACATGCATGTGAATTTTTGTGGAAGTTGATGGGTAAGGGATCTTCGATGTTTTTTCTTTTTCGATTTATAAGAAGGACATGACCTTTAATTTTGTTTGTGGAAGATTATCCATTTCATTTCTAACGTATAAACCATATTGATATATATATAGAGTCTGTTTATGGTGCGGATATCCGTACATTTTTATGATGCGAACCTCAGCTATCACACAAAAACGAATATTGACGATGATTTTTTCAAAAATTATTATTTTTTAGATTTTCCGCACTATAATATGGTACAGATTGTCCGCACTGTAAAATTTAACTATTTATATATGTATATATATATATTGTCAAAAACTTGGTACACTTTCAAATTAAAAACTTACTTGGAGCCAGTACACTTTTTTTACCTACTCATAAATAAGGGAAAACTAAAAAAGTTGAAAATTTTCAGGGACTTAACATTTTGCTCATCAATAAAACATAAGTTTAATGTACCAGGCTGATGGTAGTTTCTTTTTTATCAAATAAATGATAAAAAATTTCTGTTTTATTTTTCTGTTTTTATTATTGTCATATCAACAATAAAATTCCATCTCGCCTGAAAGATTGGTTACTTTTTATTTGTTTCGTTTATTTATTTATTTTTCTTTTTGATATTCTTTCTTATTAGATGATCGATATTATATCATTAATGTAACAAGGATACAAACAAAAAAATAAAACAGAAGATTTGGATCTTTTTATCTCTCCACATGCCATTTCTTGTTTATGTTAATTTCCTTTCTTTTTCATGTACTACCTACCATCTTTGAAAAAAAAAAAAAAATTTAGTCGTTCTTCACAAAATTAAAGTATGAAAAGAAATTGAGGACGGCATATATTAATATTAATAATAATATTATATTTATTTTACAGTTTTGTTGCAAGCTAGATAGTTGACTGTTGGAATTTATCCGTACCTCATTTATTGGTTCACCGCCCAAAATACTAATGATTTTAACTGAATACAATTTTTTTTGGCATTAATTTTAAGACACTACTTTCTCATATATACAGTTGTTTTGAGTTCAAATTCCTAATCCTATAGTAAAAACAAAACAAAAATTAATATTTAATTAGTTTTAAATATTCAACTTATGACAAATATCTTAACTATAAAAAATTAATAATGTCTAACATTAAATTAATCTGGATAAAGAATATATACATATTTACTGTGCATTATTTTTAGACAAATGAAAAATAATAAAATGAAATTTCAATCAATCTTTGGCACTATTTTTTTGGAATTTTTTTTTTTTATTATGTTGCATCACTTCTCTGTTAATTAGTTCTTCTATCCGGTCTTGAACTATCGGCATATATATTAGTTACATTGGCTTGTTTGAGAATGTCCATTAGCTTAATTTATTTTTTTTTGGGGGAAAAATGGTAATTATATATGATATCAGAATAAAAAATTCTTAGAGTTCTAGGTTTAAACTTTAAAAAAAAAAATGATAATTCAATAGCTTAAAAATTACAAAAAAGTTGATATATAAGATTTAGTTAGTTTGATAAATTTTCAACCGTATAATAATAGACTCTGATTTGTTTTTCGAAAACACATCTGATTTGTTCTCTTAAAAGAAGTTATGATAACAAAGTTAAGTATCGCTTTTGTGGATAAATTTCTGGTGCTCACGTGAGCACGACTCCCTCTCCTACAAATGGATAGGATCCAATATCTGTGAGAAGGGGGAGTTATGATCCAGATATTTTTTTTTTTACATTTTTAGGTAATGAGCAGATCACATATCCGTGCAAGAAAACGTAGAATATGACAGAAACTGGCTTCCCTTAATTTATTTATTTATTGTCTTTTTACAATAAATTATTTTATGCACGTTTTATATTGAGACACATTGTTCATCGTGCAATTTTGCTTGGGTTTTTTACAACAAACAATTTAGGATACTTGTTATATATATGTGTTTCTTTCTTTTTTAATTTTGATATTTTAATTTAGATATTGATCATATTTGTAACAGCCCATCCTGAAGTACACCGGAAATTTCTCAAATTTGACCGAGGTTGACCAGGTTTGACCATCATTGACCGAGAAGGGCTTAAATATTGACTTTTTGCTTCTGGTGGAATTTCACATTGACTGAGGTTCCATTACGAAGTAGACATTGGCACGAGTTCATAGACTAGTAGCACGTCGAAAACGGAGCTACGGTTTGAAAGTTATGAGCAAAACAAGTTGAGGTCCAAATTATCCAAGGGTGCCGGGTTGGCTTTTTATGTTTGGGGATATGAGGTTTGACTCATGTACGAATGTGAATTACTCATCGATACAAGTCCTAAACTAGCGGTACACCTGATTTGGACATTTTATTGAAAAGTTATGGACCTGTAAAGTTTTTCAAATATAGTATTATTTTAATATTATTTTTAAATATGTGAACAGTGTGTCACGTGCGATTTAATAAAGGGTGCCATGTGTCACAATGAGGAGATGCCACATGTCAACCATATTAAATACTATATTATCTTAATATTATTTATTTATTTTATTATTTTTATTATTTTATTATTATTATTATTATTTAAAAAAAAATTTCTTTTTTCCTCACGTGGGGAAACACCCACAAAAATTTCTTTCTTTTTCTTTTTCTTTTCTTTTTTTCTTCTTCTTCTTCTTCCTTCTCCCTCTCGACTTCACCCCGTTTCTCTTTTTTTTTCGATCATATGAAGCCACACGCACCTGATGGGGAGGAAGAGGGGGAAGATTTCGGCCAGCAGCCGGAAAATGGCGGCCAACCATCGCCGGATGCGGCTGGATCAGGCTTCATTACCGACAACAGCAAGATTGGCTCCATCGGCTGTAACACCCCATCCCGAAGTACATTGGAAATTTCTAAAATTTGACCAAGGTTGACCAGGTTTGACCATCGTTGACCAAGAAGGGATCAATTGTTGACTTTTTGCTTCCGATGGAATTTCACATTAACCGAGGTCCCGTTACGAAGTACACATTGTCACGAGTTCATAGACTAGTAGCACGTCGAAAACGGAGCTACGGTTTGAAAGTTATGAGCAAAACAAGTTGAGGTCCAAACTATCCAAGGGGTGCCGGAGTTGACTTTTTGTTCATGCAAAGTTGAGCTTTGACTCATGCATGGTTGTGAAGTACTCGTCGATACGAGTTTATAGACTAGCAGCACGTCCGATTTGGACATGTGGTTTGAAAGTTGCGGAACTGTGAAGTTTTTCCGAGACAGCATTTACTATTTATGGATCTGTATGTGTGTGAACAGTGGTGCCACGTGTAACACCCCGTCCCAAATCGCACCGGAATCTGTGCACGTTGACCGAGGTTGACCGTTGACTAAGCTGGTCAAAAGTTGCCTTTTTGTTCCAGTTGGAATTTTTAGTTGACCAGGGTACCGTGTCGAAATGCATGATGCCCCGAGTTCGTAGACTAGTAGCACGTCGAAAACGGAGCTACGGTTTGAAAGTTATGGGCAAAACAAGTTGAGGTGCAAACAGTCCAAAAGGTGTCGGGAGTTGACTTTTTCTTATTGTGTAATTTTGTTTTAACTCCTATATGGTTGTAAGGTACTCGTCGATACGAGTTCATAGACTAGCGGCACGCTTGAATCAGACGTTTGGTTAAAAAGTTATGGACGTTTGAAATTCGCTGGATACCATAATATTTTATTATATCTGGCTTAAGTGCACAGTGACGCCATGTGTCATCACCTAATTGGTCCACGTGGAATGAACAGTGTCACACGGTGGCTTTTATTTGACAAAAATCTCGGGGAGGAGAGAGAAAGAGAGAGAGGAGAGAGAGAGAGACCGACCGGCCGCCGGACTGTTGAAATTTACCGGCCGATCCACCTTACACGCGCCGGCCAGACAGAATCCCCTCCCCATTTCCGGCAAAACCCCAAAGTTTCATGGCCATTGGCTGCCGGACGCGCCCGGATCGAGGCGGCAAAGATCGGCGGCGATTTTTCCCTCCACCGCCGTCCACCGTCGATTGACCCCATTCCGGCCATTTTCAGGCCACACGCGCCAGCCAGCCCTCACCACCTCCTCAAGTCCGGCCTACCCACCAAATTTCACAGCCACCGGACCTCCGATGCGCCGGGATCGGAGCTTTTTCCGATAAGGGGCCGAAATTCTTCAAACCCCGATTTCTCCGCCGTCTGGCCTCCGTTTGCCTCACTGCTAGTCCCATTGGATTCCTCTCCCCTCAATCTACAAATCTGCAAAAAATCTCAGCCAACGGCCACCGCACGCGCCGCCGGCGGCTACGATTGCCGGTGACCGCGGCGGCTCGCCGGAAGTTACTGTTCCGGCGAGTACCTAGTCCCACCGCCAGCCCTTGTCCACTGTGTTCGACCTCCTGAACCCGAATCCGGCATCCGTTTCCACCAATTCGCAATGGTTTGGGAGAATTGAGGAGTCGAAACCCGAAAGCTTTCCGGCGAGATTCCGACCACCTCGGGTCCGATCACCGGAAAGTAAAACCGAATCCGTGATCCTCATCACTCGAGCTTCGATTCGGTATATAACTCGTAACTTTTAGATATTGTTTGGTGTTCGCTCCCCGGGTACCCATTTGGGGATTATCCGAATAAAATATTAATATATTTGGTTGGTATACTGTGGATGTTTTAAGTGCGCGTACGAGTAGTGGAGTTGATCCTGCGGAGGATCTTAGCTGATTTACGCGCTTAAGGTGAGTGACCCACCTTTAAAAATATTTTGGGCAATTAATTATGTTTATTTGGTATTTAAATTATGCTCATGTGGTACAATTGGGTTATGGTTTTACTGTGGTTTAATTTATTTATTATACATGAGCAAAGTATATTCGGTAATAGTCGTGCGTGGTTTTAAGTATTATTTTGGGCATAATTGGTTTAAATGTTTTATGAAAATAATTGTGTAAATTTTATAAATTATGCCCGCGGTATTTTTATTGTTGAACCTCGTACTTCGAGAAAATTGTGGTTTATTTGGTTATCGATGTTTCGTACCGATTTGTTAAATAAAAATATGTGGGATGGTAAGTGTGTAATTTTGGTATATTTCCCATGGTAATTTTGGAAAACGGTACAGTTGGTTTAATAATTATTTTTTTGACGCATTCATACAGTATTGGTGTTCTGGTATATGTATATGTGGTTCAGCGCGCAAGTATTATTTCACCCGTAGTTGTCATTGGACCGTGGGCAGGCAAGTTTGTTATTGGCCACAGCCGCCCCCCTCCTTGGCCGGGATGATGGTTTTAGCAGCGGTACTGTCGGGACGCCGAAGTGCCGTTTGCAAGTTTCTTTCTTTAACCTCCCCACCAGTCGGTGCTCGGGACGCTGGGTATCGGAGGGCATCACTGGTATATGGTGTGGTGCGTCAAGTGAAATTTTCAAATAATGTTTCAAACCCCAAAGGTGTTCAAAAATTATTTATTATAATTTATTACATTTTAATTATATATATTGGGGTATGTATTTATTTATTTATTGTTTATCAAATGGTTTAACCCCTTGGTTTTTGGGAAGTACGTACACCGGGTTTTGTGAAATTGTTTTAAAAAGGGAACATTTCAAACGGAGTGATTGGTGAGAGTTTTGAGGGAAAAATTATCATTTCCAACTGTTATTATTTATTTATTAATTGTTGGTATTTATTTAATTCCCTTAATTGTTATTATTATTATTTTATTATCATTAAAAGTGTTCAGTAGTTAGGGTCACTCATTGAGATGATTAGCATCTCACGTTTTTAAGTTCCGTTCCTTTAGGTGCAAGTGGTGGTAGATGTTCTTCCGGAGCGAACCAAATTTTCCGCTGCTATCGTGTTTCGAGAAGTACCTTTGTACTCATTCATTTCAGTGTATTATTTCTTTCATCTTTGTTGTATTTCTGTTGATTAGCACTTCATAAAGCTCTGTATACTATTGGGACACTTATGTTTTATTTATGCACTGGGCTGCTGTTATTGTTGAGAAGTGCTGTAATTTGTGGAGCAACTTGTAGCTTTGTGGGAGGAATAAGGGGGTGATTATAGAAGTGTGTTTTCAGTGCAGGTAATTTTTGGTAAATCCTAACCTTAGGGGAGGTGCTGCCGGATTTTCCGTTGGAAGGTTCGGTGGTATTTCCCTGGGATCAAGGTTGTTTAGGGTTCCGGGGAGGCATTCTGGACGGATCCTAACACCACGTGTCAAAAAGTGGACCCACCCGTGAGTGCGTAGTGGCACCCATGGGCATTTTGACTGACTGAGAAGGGGAGGGAGGAGAGAAGGAGAAGGAGGAGAGAGAGAGAGCTAGAGAGAGAAACCCAACCGGCCAACTGCTGTTCACCCATTTTCGGCCACCACAACAGTACACGCACCACCCTAGCTTGAAGCCCATGTGAAAACCGGCCGGCCAGCCAAAAATCACGGCCAACCGACCGCTGATGCGACAAGATCGAGATTTTTTCCCGCGGTGGTGCCGATTGCTTCAAACCTAGATTTCTCTCCATTCCGACCTCCGTTTGCCTCACCGCTGGTCCCGTTGAGTTACCCATCACTAGATCTACCACTTCACCAAGTTTCACGGCCAGTGGCCACCGGACGCGCCGCCGGCGGTGGCGGATTCCGGTGACCATGGCGCCTCACCGGAAAACCCAATTCCAGTGAGTTTCTGATCACCTCACCTATCCTTCCCCACTAATTTGACCTCCCTAAACCCACATCCGAGTTCGTTTCCCTCCAATTTACGACGGATTGAGAGAATCAAGGACTTGAATTCCGAGAGCTTTCCAGCGAGATCCCGGCCACCACAGGTCCGATCTCCGGGAGGTAAGCCTCAATCCGCGATCCTCATTCTATAAGCTTCGTTTCAGTATATTAATCACGAATTTTGGACACCGTTTATGTTAAACCCCCCCCCCCCCCCCCCCGGGTATCGGATATTATTTATCCGAATAAAATATTAATTTATTTAACCCTGGGTAATATTGTTGTTTTAGGAGCACGTGTGAGCCGTAGAATTAATTCTATGGAGGATCTTGATTGGATTGCGTGCTCGAGGTGAGTGACCCACCTTCGAAATTAATTTTGGGAGTCAAATTAATTATATTGTGATATTTTAATATTTGAATGTTTTTATTTTATGTTAATTGTTAGATAAATTGTGAACTAAATTTTGATGCCCATATTTGAATAAATTGAAATATATGATTTTTAATAAATTATGGAAATCTAGATTTTATGACAATTTGATATTTAAAGGAATTGTAAAAGTAATATTATTTGATTTATTACGAAATTTATTTGTGAATTTATTTTGATTAATAAAAAATACATTTATATAAATTTATGCATTGTGGAAATTATTTTATGGTATTGAGGATTTGTGGAATTAAATTATATATGAAATTCATGTGGTTTTAATATTATTTTTGGTATGATTTGATTTTAAAGATTTCAAGAAAAATATTGGTTTAAGTTTGGTGGTTTCAAATCATATAATTATGCCCTTGGAATATTATTTGATTGATTTTATGATTTGGGGAGAATTATTTGTATATTATTATCGGTGGATTTATGCTGGTGTTATTAAAGAAAAATATGGGAATGTGAGTTTGAAAAATTGTATAATTCCCACGGTGAATTTTGGAAAAAATTACGTATTTTAATAATAAAATTGGTTATTTATTTTAGATGCACTCATACAGTATTGGTGTTCTGTGCTGTATATGTGGATGAGCGCACAAGTTATAATGTCTCCCATGAGTTGCCATCAGATCGAGGGCAGGCAAGTTTGATATTGGCCATAAGCCGTCCCCCTCCATGGCCGGGTTGATGGTTTAAGCAGCGGCGCTGTCGGAACGCCGAAGCAACCGTATGCAAGTTTCTCTCTTTAACCTCCCGCCCAATGGTGCTCGGGACGCTGGGTATCGTAGGGCATCACTGGTATATAGTGTGGTGCGTCAAGTATTATTTTTCTGATATAAATTTCAAATCCTAAAGTTTTAAAGTCGTATTTGAATTAAATATATTTAACTTGTTTTATTACCTATTTCCAATTAGTATTTTCTAAAATGTATTTATTCATATTTTATGTCATTTATTATAAATTAATGTTTTAAAATGCATCTTGCCATAAAACTATTATATAGATTGGTTGAATATTTCAAAATGAATATTATAATATTTTTCTACCACTTATTTTACATGATTGTTTGTAATTATTTAAATTATATTTTTGATACTATTTATTTTGATTTATTAAATCAAATTTTATGAATTATATATTGAATTCCAGTTTTATGTTGTATTTTTTTCATGCAAGTATTCTAAATTTATTTTATTATATTTCATTACATTTTATTCGTATTTGGATTATTTAATTATTTATTAGATTAATTATTCCTTGATTTTTGGGACATAAAAGATTGAGTTTTGCGAAAATGTTTTAAAATGGGAACATTTCCAACGGAGTGAATGGTGAGGGTTTTGAGAGAAAAAATATATTATTTTCAATTAATTATTATTTATATACTTATTTATTCTTAATTAATCAAATGTGCTATAATTATCGTTACTATTATAATTGTACAGTAGATAGGGTCACTCACTGAGATGATTAGCATCTCATATTTTTAAATTCCGTTCCCCTAGGCCTAGGTTGGGAGACGTTGATCGTCCGGGGCAAGCCCGATGTCTCAATTCTTTGCCGAAAGTTCAAGAAGCATTTCCTCCCTTTTTCCTCTCCATCTTGTATTGCTTCATCTGTCATTGTATTAATTTCATATTTATTTGTATAATGCTCTGTATATTGATTGGACACATATTTATTGAATCATATATTGATTCCCTGTCATTTACTTGGAGTGCTGCAAATCTGTGGAAATATATTGTAGTAAGGTGGGAGGAATATATAGAAGTGTATTTTCAGTGCAGAAAAATTGTGGTAAGTCCAACCCTTAGGAAAGGTTCTGCCGGATTTTCCATTGGAGGGTCCGATAGGGTTTTCCTAGAATCAGGGCTTGTCTAGAGTTCCGGTAAGGAATTTTAGACGGGTCCTGACATCGGCGATTCGGCCACCACCCGGCCAAATTAATACTCCTTTCCACCTATTTTGGACCTCCTAAGCTCGATTTTAAGGTCCATTCAGCTCAATTCCTTGCTGTTTGGGAGACATGACAAGTTAAAGTTTGGCCGAAAGCTTCCATCCACTTTCCGACCACCTCCGGTTGAGTTGAGTCCAACGGAGATCAGTAACGTATTCCTCGTCTTCTTAGCTTTTCATTGATATCTTATTTACAAATTTTCGACACCGTTTGTATTAAACCCCTCAGGTACTGGGTATTATTTATCCGAATAAAATATTAATTTATTTGACCATGTGTAATATTGTTATTTTAGGAACATGTGTGAGCTGTAGAATTGATCCTATGGAGGATCTTGGTTGGATTACGTGCTCGAGGTGAGTGACCCTGTCAGGACCCGTTCAGAATTCCTTCTCGGAACCCTAGACAAGCCCTGATCCCAGGGAAATACCACCGAACCTTCCAATGGAAAATCCGACAGCACCTCCCCTAAGGGTAGGACTTACCAAAAATTTCCTGCACTGAAAACACACTTCTATAATCATCCCCTTATTCCTCCCACATTACTACAAGTTGATTCCACAATTTTACAGCACTTCAAAGAATAACAGCAACCCAGTGCATAAATAATAACTACATGTCCAATACAGTATACAGAGCATTATACAAATAAATGTGGAATTTATATGATGACAGATAAAGAAGTAATACAAGATGGAGAGGAAAAAGGGAAGAAATACTTCTTGGACTTTCGGCAACGAACTGAGACGTCGGGCTCGCCCCGGACGATCCACGTCTCCCAACCTGGACCTAGGGGAACGGAATTTAAAAACGTGAGATGCTAATCATCTCAGTGAGTGACCCTATCTACTGAAAACCTTTAATATTAATAATATAGCAATGAAAGGAATTTAATTAATATCAACAATTAAATAAATAAATAATAATAACAATTGGAGTAATATTTTCTCTCAAAACCCTCACTATTCACTCCGTTGGAAATGTTCCCCTTTTAAAACATTTTCACAAAACCCGATATTCGTATTTCCCGAAAACCAAGGGATCAAATAATTTAATAAACAACAAATAAATAAATACCCCAAATATAAATAAAATGTAATAAATTATAATAAATAATTTTTGTACTCTTTGGGGTTTGAAATTTCTATCCAAAAAATTTGTACTTGACGCACTACACCATATACCAGTGATGCCCTCCGATACCCAGCGTCCCGAGCACCGACTGGCGGGGAGATTAAAGAGAGAAACTTGCAAACGGCACTTCGGCGTCCCGACAGTACCGCTGCTGAAACCGTCATCCCGACCAAGGAGGGGGGCGGCTGATGCGCAATATATAAGACTTGTCTGCCCTCGGTCCAATGGCAACTCACGGGAGACATAATACTTGCGCGCTAAACCACATATACACCAGAACACCAATACTGTATGAGTGCATCTAAAATAATTACTAAATTAATTATAACCGTACCGTTTTCCAAATTCATCGTGGGAAATATACCAATTTTCACATTTACCATCCCACATATTTTCCTTTAACAAACCCGGTACGAAAACATCAATAACAGTAAAACAATAATTTTTCTCGTAACATGAGGTTCAACAAATAATATACCACTGGCATAATTATAAAAATTAAACCACCAATTATACAAATAATTTCCTTAAAATATTTAAACCAATTATGCCCAAAAAATAGTATAAAAACCACACACAATTAATTAATGAAAATACCTTGCTCATGCGTAATAAATACAATTAAATCACATTAAAATAATAATCGGGAATTTCTTAATGACTCAAAATTCCGTTTAGCATCAATGGGTAAATATATATATATAAAATAATATTTTTCCCGATTATATTTAAATTCCACCACATGAACATAAATTACAGATATCAATTTAACACCACATAAATATAATTAATTACCCCAAAATATTTTTAAAGGTGAGTCACTCACCTGGAGCATGCAATTACCCTAAGATCCTCCATGGGATCAATTCCACGACTCACCCGTGCTCCTAGAACACAATTCACACATAGTCAAATAAATTAATATTTTATTCGGGTAAATAATACTCGGTACCCGGAGGGTCTAACACAAACGTTAACCAAAATTGACAAATAATATACCGAATCGAAGCTTGTGGAACGAGGATCGCATTACCGGTCTCCATTGACCCCAATTCTGCCGGTGCTGGCCGGAATTTGGCCGAAAAGCTTCGGTCGGTCTTGATCTCCTCGTATCTCGCAAACCGCTTCGAATTTTGGAAATTGGAGACCATATTTGAACTCAAAGGACCCAAAATAGGGGGAGTGGGGTGACAATTTGGACTGGGCTGGCCGGAATACGGCGGAATCTCCGAAAAATTTCAAGCCGCCGTCGCCGACTTCACCGGCCCTATCTGGGCGCGTCGCCGGCCGGCCGGTCGCCAAATTTGGCTGGTGAGCTCGCCGGCGTGTGGTCTTGGAAGGTGGCCGGCGCATGTGGCTTGTGGTGGCCGGAGAAAAATGAACACGGGAGAGAGAGAGAGACGGCCGGTGGGAAGAAAAATGAAGGAAGAAGGAAAAAGAAGGAGGAAGAAGAAGAAGAAGAAGAAGAACAGGCCCCGTGGCCTTTTTTCCCACGTGGGGGAAAAGGAAAAAAAGAAAAAAGAAAAGAAAAAGAAATAAAAAGAAAATAAATTAAAAATAATCAAATAATATTAAAAATAATATTATTACATAAAATAACAATAATAAAATAATTTGGTATTAAACATGGTTGACATGTGGCATCTCAACATGGTGACACATGTTCACATTTATTAAGTCACACGTGGCACATCGTTACACGTTTAAAAATAATATTAAAATAATACAGTATTCGAAAAACTCTACAGGTCCACAACTTTCAAACCACATGTCCAAATCGGACGTGCCGCTAGTCTACGGACTTGTATCGACGAGCACTTCACAACCATGCATGAGTCAAAGCTCAACTTTGCATGAATAAAAAAAGTCAACTCGGCACCCCTTGGACAGTTTGGACCTCAACTTGTTTTGCTCATAACTTTCAAACTGTAGCTCCGTTTTCAACGTGCTACTAGTCTATGAACTCGTGCCAACGTGTACTTCGTAACGGTGCCTCAGTCAACCTAGAATTCCATCCGAGTTAAAAAGTTAACTTTTGACCCCTTTTGTCAACGGTCAAAGTCAAAGTCAACGGTCAACGAACAACCTCGGTCAAAGTTGGAAAATTTCCGTTGTACCTCGGGACGGGGTGTTACAGACCCACCTTCAAAATTATTTTGGGTTTGTAAATTGTATATATTTTGTGTTAATTATATATTTGGAAATTTTATTTCATGTGTTAATTGTTTAGTAAATTTCTAATTGAAATTTTATGCCAAAATTGAAGGAAATTAAATTATTTATGTATTATAAATATTTTGGGTTTTAAGAATTTTCTTGAATTTGAGGTTTAATTTAATAATTATTGGATTTTGTTATTGGAATATTTTATAATTGGATGTTTGAAAAATATGTTTTATGTATTTGATATTAAGAGAATTTCCATCTAAATTATATTGCCAATGTATGTTGTTTTAATATATGTTTGGGTGCCAAAAATATATTTGGGAATTAAAAGAAATTGTTATTTCAATTTCTTTTTATAATTGTTATGTTTATCAGGTGATTTAATTATATTTTGAAATTTGAAAAATTGAAGGAATATTTATTTTAAATTATTGTTGATTTCATTGATGGATTTGAAATTGATGGAATTTATATCAATGGATTTATGCTAGTGATATTAAAGAAAAATGTGGGAATGTGAATTTGAAAAATGGTATGATTCCCACGGTGAGTTTTGAAAAAAATTATTATATTTTTAAAATAATATGGTTATTTATTTTAGACGCACTCATACAGTACTGGTGTTCTGTACTGTGTATGTGGATGGACGCGCAAGTTATAATGTCTCCCGTGAGTTGCCATCGGACCCAGGGCATACAAGTTTGATATTGGCCATAAGCCACCCCCCTCCATGGCCGGGTTGATGGTTTAAGCAGCGGCGCTGTCAAGATGTCGAAGCGATCGTATGCAAGTTTTTCTCTTTAACCTCCCGCTAAATGGTGCTCGGAACGCTGGGTATCACAGGGCATCACTGGTATATAGTGTGGTGCGTCAAGTTATTTTCTCGATACGAATTTCAAACCAAGATGCTTTAAGATCATATTTAAAATTAAACGTATTTAAATTTATTTTATTGCTTATTTCAAACTAATATTTTCTAAAATGTATTTATTCATGTTTTTATCAATTATTTTAAATTGGTGTTTTAGAATTTTATTTTACCATGTTGATATTATTTATTTAAATTTTGAGATTTTAACATGAATTTTATTGTATTCTTTTATCTATTTTAAATTGAGGTTTAAAATCTATTAAAATGTTTCATTGATTATTTTATTGATTTAAACAATAAATTTATAATTTATATACTAAGTTTATTTTTGTTTTATGCCAAATTTCTTTAATACAAGTTTATTTATGATTTTATTTATTTTATCTAGTGATGTTTATTCTAAATTTAATTATTGGATTTTTAAAATATTTTCAATGTATATATTGAGTTCTAAATTAATATTTGTATTTCTGTGCATTCTAAATTATTGCATTTCGTTTAATTTGATATTTCCTTGGTTATTTTTTTATGTAAATTTTATTGTGATTTTGCTTATTTTATTTATGATATTTTGTGTACAATTTAATAATTTTTATTAAAATTATTCTTGTTTCTTATTATACATTTTAGATCTTTGATTTAATGTTTTTTATTTATAATTTATTTAAATTAATTATTCCTTGATTTTTGGGGCATAAAAGACTGGATTTTGCGAAAATGTTTTAAAAAAGGGAACATTTCTAACAGAGTGAATTGTGAGAGTTTTGAAAGAAAACATTATTTCAAATATTTATTATAAAGATTTGTTTAATTATTTGGTATTGATTAATTAAGTTTCTTTTATTGTTATGTAACACCCCACACCCAAAAAATGTACCTATTGAGAAATGTGACTATGTTTGACTAAGTTTGACCCGGTTGACCAAGTGAATAGTATGGGTCTAGATTTGACTTTTTCTATGATTTATATTTTAGTTTGACCAAGGTATCATTGGATAGAGCTCGTCGATACGAGTTCAAAGACTAGCGGCATGCCAAATTCCGAGCTACGAATCAAAAGTTACGGTTCTATGAAGTTCAGTTTCAGTATTTTATCTGTGTCCAAACCAATTCAAGTGTTTTTGTCTGATAGCAACCCCAGGCTTATAAAAGCCTCGTTTTGTGTGCCAAATAGAGTCCCAAAACCCTAGAGTTCCCTTTTCCTTCACGAAACCAGAAAAAAACACCCCACCCTTTGGACCCGAACTGGGTCAAAACGACCCATTTTTACCCACAACTGGGTTTACGTCGTTCAACCACCTCCTGCCACCACCTTGTTACACGCGCCGGCCAGAGAGGAGCGAAGGGAGGAGGCTAGCTCGGCCCTAAAATTTTCCGGCCATCGGACGCCGGACACGCCTAGATCGAGCCGGCAAAGCTCGACGGCCGGAGTTTTTCTCTCTCCTCGATTTGTGTGTTTTTCGGCCAACCCAGCTCACCCCATACCTCTATCCCAAATTTTGACCTCTCTGAGTCCATTTCTGGGGTTAGATTGCCCAAAATCCCCACCGTTTGAGAGATCCCTCAAGTTTAAACTTGGCCGGAAAATCGAGCCGAAACTTTACCTAGATTTTTCGGCCATCGGAGGAGTCACCGGACCAAGGTAAGGCCAATGGTGAACTCCTTGTCTCTTGAGCTTTCCATAGACATATAATTTGTGAATTTTGGAGATCGTTTGGTAATTTTCCTATTTTCAGGTTATTTTATTAATCTTTCGGATAAAATTAGACTGTGTTTGGACAACAATTGGTCAAATCAGTTGAAATTGGAGTTGGATTAATGCAATTAGATATTATTGGAACCTGTTTGATGGGTCAATTGCGAAAAATTAGGCTTAGGGCAAAAAGCCCTAATTTGGAGTACCGGGTTCGAAAGAGACACGGTATAATTGGACCGCCCGGTGTCCAATTTGGAAAATTTTAGAGTTCGATAAATTATTGTAAGACATTTGGGTTATAATAATGCCTTTAGTTTAGTTATTGGAGCCTGAGAAATATTTTTATATTATGACAGGCACTGGTACTGAGACCGGAGGTGAGCCTGCAGGAGAGCAAAGTTGAGCAGCATCTATACTGTGAGTGGTTATATTGTTTAAATCATTTTGGGCATATTATAATATGTATGTGTTTTGAATAATTTGGCATATATACCGTTTGATTGAAATGCTTGCTTTATGCGTATATATAATATTTGTTTTCACTTATACAAGTTATCATTTTATGTGGATTTTAATAAGATTTTCAATGATTTCTAAATTCGATGAGTTCATAGTGAACTTGTGAATTATGTTAATTAAATATTCTGGTATTTGAATTGAGATTTCAGATTATTTCGGAAAGTATTTGATTTGAGGAGCAGATTGAAAAATTTATATGATTTTAAGCATATTCAAGTATTTTCAAATTTTATATGCTTAAAATTGGATTATGATGAATATAAATTCACTGTGTTATTTATGGTTTTATTTGAAGTTGATGAATTGGAATTTTTTGAAATATTTCAATAAGCGGTGGAACTTAAATCTTAAATTATGATTTACGATACAGTGAAGTACTGTATCGGTCATGTTTAATTGATGTACCATATAGTATCAGAGATTTGGTTCAGTATTATATTATATTACAGCTCGCTGGGTTGCCACGGTACCATAAGGTTGGTTTCATCCAACGGTTTATTATTACCATGGACTGTGAGGTCGGCTTTAACTGACGATTTATTATTGCCACAGTACCGTGAGGTTGGTTTCATCCAACAGTTTATTATTGCCATGGACCGTGAGGTCGGGTTTAACCGACGGTTTATTTATTTATTATTCCCACTGTAACACCCCGTCCCAAATTGCACCGGAAGCCGTGCACGTTGACCGAGGTTGACCGTTGACCGTTGACCGAAGGGGTCAAAAGTTGACTTTTTGACCGATTGGAATTTTGAGTTGACCAGGGTACAGTGGCGAAGTGCACGATGCCCCGAGTTCGTAGACTGGTAGCACGTCATAAATGGAGCTACGGTTTGAAAGTTATGGGCAAAACAAGTCGAAGTGGAAATAATCCAAAAGGTGCCGGGGGTTGACTTTTTCTTGCGGTGTAATTTTGTGTTGACTCTTGTATGGTTGTAAAGTACTCGTCGATACGAGTTCACAGACTAGCGGCACGCTCAAAACGGACATCCGGTTAAAAAGTTATGGACGTTTGAAGTTTACCGGATACCGTAATATTTTAATGTTTTTGAGTCGGTGAACAGTGAATGCCACGTGTCAGCTTCTGATTGGTCCACGTGGCATGAACAGTGTCACACAGGGGTTTTTATTTGTTAAAATTCTCGGGGAAGAGAGAGAAAGAGAGAGAGAGAGACCGCTGGCCACCGGGATTTTTCAACTCTTCCGGCCGATCTACAGTACACGCGCTGGCCAGAAAGTTTCCCCTCCCCATTTCCGGAAAAACCTCCAAATTTCACGGTGAACGGCCACCGGACGAGCCCGGATCGGACCTCCGAAGATCGGCGGCGAGTTTTTCCCCTCCACCGCCGGCCACCGCAAATCGACCCACTTCCAGCCATTTTCCGGCCACACGCGCCATACACCCTTGATCCTCTCCTCAAGTCCGGCCGACCCACCAAAAATCACGGCCATCGGACCACCGACGCTCCGGGATCAGAGCGTTTTCCGGCGAGGGGCCGGAAATCTTCAAATGGTGATTTCTCCGCCGTCCGGCCTCCGTTTTGCTCACCGCTGGTCCCGTTGGATTGCTCTCCTCACGATCTACAAGTCTGCAAAATTTCACGACGAACGTCCACCCCATGCGCCGCCGCCGCCGACGGTTGCCGGTGACCGCGGCGGCTCGTCGGAAATTACTGTTCCGGCAAGTACCCAGTTTTCCGGCCAGCTCCAGTCCGTTGTGTTCGACCTCCTGAACCCGAATTCGGCTTCCGTTTGGGAGAATTGAGGAGCCAAAACTCGAAAAGGTTTCCGGCGAGATTCCGACCCCGTCGGGTCCGATCACCGGAAAGTAAGACCGAATCCGTGATCCTCATCACGCGAGCTTCGATTCGGTATATAACTCGTAACCCTTTAGATATCGTTTGGTGTTCGCTCCCCGGGTATCCATTTGGGAATTACCCGAATAAAATATTAATATTTTTGGTTGGTACTCTGTGGTTGTTTAGGTGCGCATACGAGTGGTGGAGTTGATCCCGAGGAGGATCTTAGTTGATTTGCGTGCTCAAGGTGAGTGACCCACCTTCAAAAATTATTTTGGGCAATTAATTATATTTAATTGGTATTTAAATTATGCTCATGTGGTGTGGTTTAATTATGGTTTTATTGTGGTTTAATTTATTTATTATGCATGAGCAAGGTGTATTTTGGTAGTATTTGTATGTGGTTTTAAAATAATTTTCCGGGCATAATTGGGTTAAATATTTTACGAAAATATTTGTTTAAATTTTATAAATTATGCACGCGGTATTTTTATGGTTGCATCTCGTACTTCGAGGAAATTGTGGTTTGTTGGTTATCAATGTTTCGTACCGGGTTATTAAATAAAAATATGTGGGATGGTAAGTGTGAGAATTTAATGTATTTCCCACGGTAATTTTGGAAAACGGTACGGTTGGTTATTAATGTTTATTTTTAGACGCACTCATACAGTATTGGTGTTCTGGTGTATGGTGTATGGACACGTGGTAGCGCGCGGTTATTACTTCACCCGTGAGTTGCCATTGGACCGTGGGCAGGCAAGGTTATTGTTGTGCACAGCCGCCCCCCTCCTTGGCCGGGTTGATGGTTTTAGCAGCGGTACTGTCGGGACGCCGAAATGACCGTTGCAGGTTTCTCTCTTTAACCCCCCGCCAGTCGGTGCTCGGGACGCTGGGTATCGGAGGGCATCACCGGTATATGGTGTGGTGCGTCGGTGTAAATTGCAAATAATGTTTTAAACCCCAAAGGTGTTCAAAATTATTTACTAAAATGTATTTAATTATATATTGGGGTATGTATTTATTTAATTATTGTTTATCGAATGGTTTAATCCCTTGGTTTTCGGGAGGCATGTACATTGGGTTTTGCGAAAAGGTTTTAAAAAGGGAACATTTCAAACGGAGCGATTGGTGAGAGTTTTGAGGGAAATTATTATTTTCCAACCGCTATTATTATTACTTATTTATTAATTGTTGGTATGTGTTCTATTCCTTAATTGCTATTACTATTATTTTTATTATCACAAAAGGTGTTCAGTAGTTCGGGTTACTCACTGCGATGATTAGCATCTCACACTCTTAAATTTCGTTCGCTTAGGTGCAAGTGGTGGTAGACGTTCTTCCGGAGCGAACCAAGTTTTCCGCTGCTGTTGTGTTTCGAGAAGTACTTCTGTACTCTTTCATTTCAGTGTATTATTTCTTTCAGCCTTGTTGTATTTCTGTTGTTTAGCACTTCTTAAAGCTCTGTATACTATTGGGATACTTCTGTTTTATTTATGCACTGGACTGTTGTTGTTTTTGAGAAGTGCTGAAATTTGTGGAACAATTTGTAGTTTGTGGGAGGAATAAGGGGATATTTATAGAAGTGTGTTTTCAGTGCAGGTAGTTTGTGGTAAGTAAATCCCTTAGGGGAGACTCTGCCGGATTTTCCGTTGGAGGGTCCGGTAGGGTTTCCCTGGGATCAGAGCTGGTCTAAGGTTCCGGAGGAGGAATTCTGGACGGGTCCTGACAGTTGGTATCAGAGCCTAGGTTCTTGTAATCCTAAGGGACTGTGCATTGCTGTACAGCCCATCCGTAAATTCCTTCCTTTCGTAATCGTGCTTAAGTGTCCCTGTTTCTAAACTCTTGTTTGTTTCTTCAGAATCTACTACGATGAGTCAGCGGGACACACGTAGAACTCGGGAACGCTCAGCTGAGAGTTCCGGAAGTCGTTCTAGCCTTAGAAATCTGGTCTAGATACAGAAAGAACCCAAAAAAAAAAAAAAACTGACTAAACGGGAAAAAAAAAAAAACATGTATATCTGGAAGATTCAGAATTTTCAGACAGAGCTTCCTCTATGTTTGGAGCTTGTGACACAAAGTTTGTAAAAAAAGACCCTTTTTGAATTTTAGCATGATTCTTAAGACAAAAAAAATTAAAATTTGTTTTTTGGGGTTGGATATCTAATGGGTTGTGGGTGGATTTTTTGGGTTTTGTTTTCTGGTTTCTTTTCGTTTTTTTTTTTGGCAGCCATTAGAGGTGCCGATCAACAATTGTCGGAGACGACAAGGGAGTACTTGCACGGACAATCAGAGTGCTGGGGGAAAACTTGAAGTGAAGGCCATGAATTTTGAGGAATTTCACTAATTTTTCGCACGTGAATTTGCAATTCAATCGGAGCCGTCCGTGATTGTTGTAGAAAATCCAAAGGCTGCGGTATTTTGCACGTTTTTGGTCAGGAAATTAAACATAAGGACCGACCACATTCTAGACTCCCTCTATGTATATGTACATATATATATATATATATTGGGAGCTGGAGGATTGGAATTTGGGTCATTCCTTGAGGAAGCAGTGATAAAAACCACTGTGAAGGGACAATTATTGCATACATTAAAATAGCAAAACAAATGCATACATTAAAATAGCAAAACAAACATGTCACATCAATTTTTATTTGAAACAGAGTGATAGAGTGATAGTAGTACCCAATTTATTCAGTACTACAATTACTTCAGGGTACAACTCACTCATTCATACATATAGTGGCAGATCATTTAAACATGGACATAATCCAAAATAGCAGATTTTTAAAACTAACATAGTTTATAATGAAAGAACTGTAATTACTCAGAACATCATAATACCTAGACCATATCATCACACCTCCATACTTTGATGTAGTTTTTATAACGGGAAGAACTTGACTATTCAGCACATCAGGCGGGAGGTACCCCCCACTAGATTCAGCATCTGGTGACTCCGGCAACCCAAGAAACAGCTTCCCTGATGTAAGAGACGAAGTCCATAAAGTCCATGAACTTAAAAGTAAACTGACACCAGAGTCAGCACTATATTGGCAAGGAGGATTGTTATAGAACTGGATCCAAACGAAATCGAAAAGCCCCGTGTTAATGGCTGTCCCAAGATAATAATCTGGATAAGGACACTGAGGAGTAGCTGATAAATAGTAAGTGTTTGCTGATTGTTGGCTGTATAATTCCTTCAGGTAAGCTGCAAGATTGTCATAGTAGAGTGGGGATCCACTCTCTACGTCGAAATCTACACCGTCCAAAACAGCATCGCCAAGAGGCGTACAGCAGATGAATCATTGCCACCCAGATAGGAATTCCATATTTGGTCTGCAACCGTTTTGGCATCCTCAGCAGATGATAGATAATAGTTTCCTCTAGCTCCTCCAAGGGAGAGTAAGAGCTTAATACCCAAGCTCTGGCAGGTCTTTATTTCTGCTGCAAATTTGGTGCAAGTATTGGACGCTTGGTCGCAGTGACCTGCAAGGTTGATACTGAGTTGTTGGCCACCACCAAAATAGTTAACAAAGGCAATGTTTATGTAAGTATAGAGCCCAGTATTACAGGCCTCTGCTAGAGTCCCTTCGTAGAGGTTTTGACCCCAGTAGGTGACTATGCCACCATCAGCCTTACATGTCTGGATTAAGGCCAAGCTTAGGAGGAAAGCTACTACAAGTTTTCCTACAGGAACCATTTCTTCTTCTTTTTTTTTTTTTGGAATTTTGGAATTTTGGCTGCAATACTACCAATCAATCGCCCAAACTATGTTGTCTGACTGATGGGTGATATGTTATTTTGCCAAGGTTTGGCACCCTTTTATAGAGAAGTTTTGAGTGCCGAAATTGTAATATTATTGAAATGTTAGGGTCAATTAGAAGGAAACAGAGCTAAAACAAGGACCCTTTGGTGATCTTCCTGGTGGATCCCATGAATGTGGAGAATGGAAATTGAAGAAGTACAGAGGGATAAGGTAAGACATGTGCTTAAGTAGTTGGACTTCATATGCATTGCATATAACGGAGACAGTGTCCTAATTGATTATTGGACTATATATATCAATAAATATTATATTTAATATCCACTTCAAAAGATATATGTATTTAATATCTTCAACAACCCTTCTGGTAGGGAAATTCCTTATTCTGTACTATTAATTAAATTCCCACTAAACTACTGTCAGTGTGCCATTTTTCATCCAGTTCTCTCTTCTTCTTCTTTTTTTGTCTTTTTATTTATTTATTTATTTATTTTTCCTTTTGGCTTTTCTTACAGAAGTAATAAATTTATTCTACGACTGTCTAATTATATATATTTATGAGGTCAAATTAAGTATTTTCTAATTAAATTTCTAGATATTCTTATTTCTTATACATGCTAAAAGCGCTAAAATTGACCTTTATATGCTTGTCTGAAGAGTACAATACATGTGAATGCGGAGAAAGGCTAACTCACAGGTGGGCGGATGTCTCAGTTTCATTGGGCTAGCTGAATTGTTTAAGGGGAATTTGGCCCAATACTCTCATAGAAACGAGGTTAATGATTTTTGCCCCCTCACTTGATATCTTTTTTGTTCTACCCCTCAATATCCATCGTAACCTTCAAACAAAAAAAAATTACTTACATATCCTATTATATTTTAAGCAAAACAAAAATCAACTTTTTCTAAACGTCTTTACACGAATACACACAAATACAAAAAACCAAACCAAAGTTGCCGTGGAAAAGCCAAACATTAGGATCTCATCTCAGCACTGTCCGAGGTAATTGGTTGAATATTTTTGTTTATTTGTTGCCGTGGGACCGGTGTGGGTTGTTTTTGTGTGGATTTGTCTTTGTGTTTATTTGTTTCGTTGCCGTGGAGTGTGCGTTTTTATTTTTATTTTTTGTGGTTATTTGTTGCCTTACCTTACCGTTAAATACTTACAAATTTAGTACAATGAGACATTGAAACTTGTGATTTGTGTATAGTGTTTAGAACCGGTTTAAAATGTGGAATTTTTGAAGATTTAGGTTTTCGTATGGAAGTGATTATAACCTAGGTTTTAGGATAGATTGATATTGGGTATTAGTAGGAAATGAAGAGAGGAAAAAAATGGGACCGGTTTGGCCTTGAACGGTGGCCGGAGGTGGAAGAAATAACCGGGTCAAGAATCGGATCGGGACTGCTTTATGCGGGTTCGGGTCGACCCGGACAAGGGTTGAAGATGGATTGAACGACATGTCGTCTAGGATGAACGACACCCGACGACAAGTCGTTTTTAATATTTTAAAATTTTTATAAATTTTTTTTTTTCGGTTCCATCGACAGACATCCCTGAGCATGGAAAATAAATAAAGGATGAAGGCAGGGAAATCAATGAATTTGATGAAGAATAATGTTAGTTTATAATAATGTTAGTTTGTAATAAAAAAAAACATAATATATGTATATATATATGTATTTGTTACAACTTAGGGATATCAGGATTTTTACCCTGATCAAAGTTTAAATCCTTAAGCTAAAGGTGTTATCTCACTAGTGCATGATACTCAAACTGATGTGATTCCGCCCGAGGCCGCTCAACCGATAACCCGTTGGGGTGCTGACTCGACACGGATGAAGACTAGGCCAAACCCAAGAGCTCAAATTAAGAGATTTAAGGACAACCTGGGAGTATATATACAGGGGATAATCAATCTCAACAGAGCTTGCCCATACGTGAAGATACAAAGCCTATTCTAAGCATCCAAGTGGTGGAAGCCGATACGGACCCGGGTGATGGTTTTGGTACATTTTTGGAGTCCGGGAAGTATGAAATGGTTCCAATGATTTATGGGTTCAATACATATGCCTAAGAGGTCATGGAATCAAGTTAAAGCAGCCTCAAATGCAATCAAAAAGGGCTTGTACGGACAGCATCAACAATTTGGCCGAATTTGCTGTATTGCTTGCTGGCTTTACTGTATTTTACTGTATTAGCCTTTTCTTATTTTTCCAAGCATGGGAAACGTGTGGGACTTCATATTCAGCTTATTTGGCATCCTAAAAAGAATCTAGAAGCTGATTTGAAGCTCAAAGAGGTCAAAGATTGATCAAAGTCAACTTGATAAAAAAGGCTAGCTTTTTTAGTTTCCTAATTTGTTTTTACTTTTTGTTTTAGGAAACTACCATTACTTTTTGGCTTTTATTTATTTATTTTCTGGAAAAATAACTTTAGGAAGGTTTTTATTTTATTCTTTCCATTGTAAATTAATTAATTCCTAATTTAATATAAAGGAATTAATTAATCAAACTTAGATTAGGAAAGGAAGTATAGTTTCAGCCAACTAGGTTTCTTTATGTGTGGTGGCTGGTTTTTCTTTATTTTTAGGGTTTTATTTCATGGCTTTGTAGCCTATTTAAAGGCTTATTTTTCAATAAGAACACAACTTTGATTGGATTAAGAAAATACTTGTGAGATTAATTATCTCTTTGTTCTTTGAGAACACCTAAAACACCATTAGAGAATTGGTTGTTTTAGCTTGACTTATCAATAGGTTTTCCATCCCCTATTGTGGCGTCTACATTATACCAAGGTTTCTAACCACAGGTTGGTTAGGGGTTGAGGTCCATTCCATTAGAACTTGAACTTAATTAGGATCCTGGCTAATATAATACGGGTTTAGGAGCAGGTCGTCCTAGGTTCGTATCATTTGGTATCAGAGCTAAATTTTGTTCAGGTTTGATCTATCTTTATTTGCTTTATTTGTTTTTGTGTTATTCTGCAATTTTAGCATTAGGTTAAGGTTGCTTCTATCCCCATACACGTTCTGCATTTTTTAAAAAAAATAAAATAAAATAAAAATTCATTCTTAGTTGAATTAGGTTTCCTAGTTTTACCGTATTTTTTTTTGTTTCCTAGTTTGTTGGTTGTCTATTATCATTGTTCTTGTTAATTTGGTTTTTGTTGATTTTTCTTTGCTGTTTTAGTCTTAAATATTTGCATTCATATATTCAAAAAAAAAAAAAAGAAAAAAAAAGTTTGCGGCAACATTTAAAAGAAAAAAAAAAAAACTGCACATTTTGTTTATTTGGAGGTCACGGGTTTGGTGTTTGTTTTGGATTTGGAATTACAATTTTGGTACTTACTCTTGCTACTGCAGTGTTTATGTTCTGTGAGTGAAAAAAAAAAAAGAAAAAAAAAAGAAAGAAGAGGTAAAGCTGAATATAAAAAAAAAAAAAAAAAAAGAAAAAAAGAAAAACAAATATTTCGGTTTGTTGGAGTTTGATTTGGTTGCTGGAAATTTGTTGGAGCTGCTGGGTTTTTTTTGATTATTTATTTGAGTTGCTGGGGAATTATTTTTGCTGCTGGATATTTGGATTTTGGGTGCTTAAATTATTTGGATTAAAATTAGTTAAAGGAATTGATACAAAACTGGAATTACAAAGAACAACAACCAACAACTTTTCTATATTTTTGTTCTCTTTGATTCTTGTTCGTATTTGAATTTCTTTTTCTGGAATTTTATTCTTGAACTCATAATCTACTACCATCTAGTGCAGTTTTCAAAAATTCCAATATTTTCCCATTATTTTGTGTTTTCTTGTCTAGAAAGCCGAAAAATTAGGATTTGTTGGATTCTTTCGGTATTGCCTACTTTTTGCTACTGTTTTGTTGATAAGTTTAATTAAAACATATTAGTGATCTAATTGCTGTTTTGTGGGTGTTTTAATTAGAACTTTGAGATAATTCATTGAGTGGAAAAAGGCAAGAGTGTGTGAGCTTAAAAGAGGGTAAAAAGCCGAAACAAGTGTGCAAACACGAGTGTCGAGTCTTCATTTGAGTGAAACACGTAAGGGAGTGAAATTGGTAAGGTCCTATTTTATTTTTATTGTATTCTTACACTAACATGACAGAATCAAGAATGAGGAGAGGAGATCCACCTTTGAGGATCAACGAGGAGGAATCCGTAGCATTCCATGGCGATGCCCCAGCTACCAGGAGTGGAGACCAAGTGGACATGAGAGCTATTTTGGAGTCAATACAGCAGGTTAGTGCTCAAGTTGAGCATGTGAATCAAAGGATGGGAAGGCTAGAAGTTTCCCAAGGAATTCCGAACACAATAAATAGGCAAGAATTCCATGGAGGACGAGGCCGAGGACGAGGAGGTCGCGAGAGACCGAGAGAGGAATTTGAGGAGGAGCCATTCGGTGGAGACTATGAGGAAGGTCTGGATGAAACTTTTGCTGTCCAAGATAGATCTGGCCATGGAAGATATAAGAGGGAAGAAACAGATGACAATCATAGCAATATCAAGATCAACATCCCACCATTCATGGGAAAAAGTGATCCCGAGGCATATTTGTAGTGGGAAGAAAAGATGGAGATGATATTTGACCGCCATAATTATTCAGAGGCTAAGAAGGTGAAATTGGCAGCAATGGATTTTGGCCATTATGCCCTCCAATGGTGGACCAATGAGCAAAACACCCGAAGGAGAGTTGGTGATGACTTGATTACTACATGGTGACAAATGAAAGGAGCCATGCGGAAGCGATTCGTACCATCACACTATCATAGGTTGCTGCATCAAAGACTTCAATCTTTATCTCAAGGACATGGATCCGTGGAGGATTATTACAAGGAGATGGAGATGCTTATGATGAGATTGAACTTGAATGAAGATAGGGAAGCAACCATGGCAAGGTTTCTTGGTGGTTTGAATCGTGAAATAGCCAATCAACTAGAATTGCAACAATATGTGGAATTGGAGGAGATGTTGCATGTGGCTATTAAATTATAGCATCAATTCAAGAGGAGGGGTGTAAGATCATGGTTTGGAGCTGTTTCCAACAGTGGAAGGTCCAATTCTAGTGGCTGGAGGAACAATCCCATCTATGAAAGCAAGCCAAAGCCGAAAGTCAAAGAAGAAAGTTCAAACTGGCCAAGGAAGGAGTCTAGAACCAAATCTGTCCAAGCACCAAAGAATGAGGTAAAATTAGATCCTAAACCTTCTAGAACTCATGATGTTGTGTGTTTTAAGTGCCAGGGAGGAGGACACATTGATAGCCAATGCCCGAATAGAAGAATCATGGTGTTAAAGGGCAATGACGAGCTAGAATCGGAATGTGAAGAAAGTGAGGATGAAGCCAAGCAAGAGGAGGAGGACTTGAAGGATGAACCCGAAACCTTGCAAGCATCCAATGCTGAAGTAAACTTGCTTTCTAGGAGAGTACTTGCTGCATACAAAGATGAGGATGAAATTCAAAGAGAGAACATCTTCCACACCCGATGTGAAATTCAAGGTAAGATTTGTAGTATGATTATTGATAGTGGAAGTTGTACAAATGTAATTAGTAACATTGTAGTTGATAAATTAGGCTTAATAACTATTAAACATCCAGAACCTTATAGATTACAATGGCTTAATGATGGTGGTGAAATAAATTGAATAAACAAGCCAAAGTAAAATTTAATATAGGTAGATATGAGGATGTAGTTTTATGTGATATTGTACCCATGATTGCTGGACATATACTATTAGGTAGGCCATGGCAAATTGATAAAGATGCTACTCATTTTGGTCGAGAAAATAGTATTGTTTTTAGGTTTAAAGGAAAGAAGGTCAAACTGGAACCATTATCTCCTAAAGAGGTTTACAAAGACCAATTGCAAATGCAACAAAGGAGAGAAGCCGAAAAGCTTAAGGAAAAAGCAAGTATGGCACCAACGGCTTCACCATCCTTTCAAGAAGGTAAGAATGAGGTTGCTGATCAAGGTAAGGTTTCTAAAACTCATATTGAGTGGAAAGATCAAGGGAAAGTCGAAAGAGAGGGGAAACAAAGTGGCAAACCCGAGAGCTTGGAGAAGGAAGGGAAATCCGACGCTTTGCGCCAATCCAAGGGGGAAAATAAAAAAGAAAGAAAAGAAAGGTTAAGTAGCAATTTTTATTTGAGTTTAGGGGATATTAATAAGGTTATTGAGTGTAAGAAACCTTTGCTGGTCATGATTTATAAAGAAAATTATTTTAATGATCAAACTAACTTTGAAGAACTTGAATTGCCAAGTTCAATGATTTCTCTTTTGAAGGAATTTGGAGATGTCTTCCAAAATGAAATTCCAAGTGGACTACCATCCAATCAAGAGGGAAAAGGTGAGCTTGCTGTCCAAGGTAAGTCTTCTAATACTCAGGTTGTGTGGAAAAATTTTAATAAAACCAAGAGTGAAAAATTTGGTGCAAAAGCCGAGAATGAGGAAGGTGAGATGACCGTGAGTGAGAAAGGAAAAGGAAGACAAGAAAGGAAAAATATAAATTTTTATCTTAGCTTTGGTGATGTTAATAAAGTAATTATGAATAAGAAATCATTGCTGACCATGAATTTTAAGGATACTTATTTAAAAATGTCTTTATTGCATAGAACTTTATCTGCATTGTTGAGAGCTTTACTTAGTGGCAATTTGAAAATTTGGGAAATATTGTTTGCTAACTTTAAAAAGTGTAATTTTTACCATAATGAGCATGTATTTCTAGATTTTGTTGTAATAGTGTTTGACCCAGGAGAATTGGTTTGGTTGCACTTACGAAAGGAAAGGTTTCCTAAACAAAGAAAGTCAAAGCTCATGCCGCCTATGGATGGACTTTTTCAAGTTTTGGAGCCGAATAACAAGAATGCCTACAAGCTTGATTTACCGGGTGAGTATAACATGAGTGCTGCATTTAATGTTTCTGATTTAACTCCTTTTTATGCAGGTGATGATCTTGATTTGAGGACAAATCCTTTTCAAGAGGAGGGGAATGATGTGATTCCGCCCGAGGCCGCTCAACCGATAACCCATTGGGGTGCTGACTCGACACGGATGAAGACTAGGCCAAACCCAAGAGCTCAAATTAAGAGATTTAAGGACAACCTGGGAGTATATATATAGGGGATAATCAATCTCAACAGAGCTTGCCCATACGTGAAGATACAAAGCCTATTCTAAGCATCCAAGTGGTGGAAGCCGATACGGACCCGGGTGACGGTTTTGGTACATTTTTGGAGTCCGGGAAGTATGAAATGGTTCCAATGATTTATGGGTTCAATACATATGCCTAAGAGGTCATGGAATCAAGTTAAAGCAGCCTCAAATGCAATCAAAAAGGGCTTGTACAGACAGCATCAACAATTTGGCCGAATTTGCTGTATTGCTTGCTGGCTTTACTGTATTTTACTGTATTAGCCTTTTCTTATTTTTCCAAGCATGGGCAACGTGTGGGACTTCATATTCAGCTTATTTGGCATCCTAAAAAGAATCTAGAAGCTGATTTGAAGCTCAAAGAGGTCAAAGATTGATCAAAGTCAACTTGATAAAAAAGGCTAGCATTTTTAGTTTCCTAATTTGTTTTTACTTTTTGTTTTAGGAAACTACCATTACTTTTTGGCTTTTATTTATTTATTTTCTGGAAAAATAACTTTAGGAAGGTTTTTATTTTATTCTTTCCATTGTAAATTAATTAATTCCTAATTTAATATAAAGGAATTAATTAATCAAACTTAGATTAGGAAAGGAAGTATAGTTTCAGCCAACTAGGTTTCTTTATGTGTGGTGGCTGGTTTTTCTTTATTTTTAGGGTTTTATTTCGTGGCTTTTTAGCCTATTTAAAGGCTTATTTTTCAATAAGAACACAACTTTGATTGGATTAAGAAAATACTTGTGAGATTAATTATCTCTTTGTTCTTTGAGAACACCTAAAACACCATTAGAGAATTGGTTGTTTTAGCTTGACTTATCAATAGGTTTTCCATCCCCTATTGTGGCGTCTACATTATACCAAGGTTTCTAACCACAGGTTGGTTAGGGGTTGAGGTCCATTCCATTAGAACTTGAACTTAATTAAGATCCTAGCTAATATAATACGGGTTTAGGAGCAGGTCGTCCTAGGTTCGTATCACAAACTCTGTCTAGAAAACTGCTTTTGTGGGTTGAAAAGAAGAATTTTTTTAAAAACGTACTTGACCCTTAGGAAACTAATTATATTTCTTTTTGGATTTGTATACAGATAAAATAAATATGAAGTGAATGATTTGTATAGCATATATAGGTGTCGGTAGGTCTAAGCTTTTATAACCAAATCAGGTTAAACACAAGCAGTATGGGGAAGAGATGTCGCTACATTAGTTGACATACTCATATAGAAGTGGTGGACATGTTGCAGTCCAGCTTAACCTATATGTTCAGATTATAGTCTGCAACTTTCTGTGCACATTTTTTAGACATATATTGTATGGTAAGAAATAATTAAATATAACATGAATATGATATGTATATATACAGTCTAAGGACTGCTTTTGATTGGCTTATAACAATCTGTCTGTTGCGTTGCTTCTATCTAGTCTTCCACCTCTATACTTCACTTTCTTGTTTTTCTATTTTGGGTGAATTGACTACTTCCTCTCCAGTCATTTCAATATTTCACTTTATCTGCTTCTGCATGTAGCATCATAATTGGCCACAATTGTGGGTTGCTCTATTAAAACCCCACTTTAGACTATAGCTGCATTAGAAATCTTAGTTGCTTTTCAGACCTTCTTTTTTCTTTTAAGTTTTTTCTTCTTCCTTTTTGCTAGGGTAATTTATTACTAAAAATCTGTACATGGAGATAAGAGAAAAATACTTTATGATTAATTAGAATTGAAGTTGAGAATTCCAGAGTTAGTACTTTCTAAAGGTATAGATATATATATATATAGAGAGAGAGAGAAGATCGATGCATAAAATTTTAGGTACATGGTTAGCTAGAAGCAAACACGCAAACACTTTATCCCCAAAAAAGAAAAAAATAAAAAATTAAAGAAGAAGAAGATAGAAAGATTTAGAAGTAAACACACTGCTATACAGTAAATGTTCAATAAATGTTTTGTAGATGGCATACACAATATCCTTAGGAAGAGAGCGTATGAAATTGAGGATTACGGATATTTATATATGTATGTATACATAGTTGACAATGTTGTTAAAGGTAGATAAAAGTTTATTAATGTTGTCAATGTACATTTGTAGGTTGTACTTTATAATGGCACCAAAGAGGAACTTGCGACGTCAACCGAAGAAGGAAGTTAAGAAGGTGGAAAGTAAGAGACGCGGTGGTAGCACAGCAACACCCGACTCTAAGCGTCGACGAACTACTAGGCAGAAATCCAAAGCTGAGACGGAAAGCACCAAACTTCGAGGGCACGTTCCATTTTCCTCTCCCCCATCTGATATGGTAAGTTTTATATTCATTTATGTTGTTTTGTGCGGTAAATGATAAGACATCTGTCAGTATTTATTCATGAATGTGAAAACTCAAGAAAAACTTCACCCGATGGCCATCGGTAATTGCCGATAGGCCATCAGGCTTTTTTTTAGTTCATTGTAGGTTGATTACCGATGGTTTCATCGGTAATTACCACCTGTGCAAAAATGTGAACCCATATGTCTTAAGATTTAGTTGGAAATTATTATTATCAAGTTAGGGTGGAAAAATAGGGTATGATTAAATCGTTGATGTCAGTTCCATTTATGTAATTCATTTTGCAACCCATCGATGCTCCAAAGGAACGGATCTTGCAGGATGCTGATATAATTAAAGTTAGGGCACATTCATTCGGGAATCCAATAGAAGCGAACAAAGTAATTACAAGTGTCCTCACAAGTGAGCAGCTGGAAAAGTATAGACAAACATGTTTTGGACACTTACTTGACATGAAGAACCTCCGGTTCTCTGGTCAGGTAGTGCATCACCTACTTTGCAGACAAGTTATGTCCAACAATCCAGAAGTACTGGAGTTTAACTTCGGCGAATCTGCAGTGCGGTTTACAAAGTGGGAATTCGCACTCATTGGTGGCTTAAAGTTTTGTAGGTACCCTTCGATGTATGATATGCAAATTTCCAAAGGAAATGAGCTGCGCACGAGGTTGCTAGATGACAGGAGTGATTTGAAAACGCCCGAACTGGAATGAATATTCAAGGATACACTTTTTGTGGATGATTGGGATGCTGTAAGAATTGCGTTACTATATTTCTTAGTTCATGGTGTACTCGAAATGGATCTGAAGGTTCAAATAAATAAAAAATTCATTGATTTGGTTGCTGATCTCGACATATTTAATTCCTACCCTTGGAGCATTCTGAGCTACAAGGAGACGATCAACTCATTCCACAATGCATTCCAGCAACGAGGACGAGGACGTGCAGTAAAGAATAAATCACAGTATTATTACCTAAAAGGTTTTCCATTGGTGTTTCAGGTACGGTAATATATTTAATACATGTAGCGTTTACTCAAAAATTATATTTAATAACCTATAATTTATATTTTGTAGCTGTGGGGGTTTGAAGCAATCCCTGATTTTGGTAACCAATTTGCCGACCGGTTGGAAACCCGTTGTCCGAGGATCCTTGGATGGCATACTCCAAGGCAACCGAACCATTTTGCTGTCCATAATTGGTTCACCTCAAATAGCAATGTAAGGCAAATTTTTTTTAGACTACATGGTACGACTACATTCAAGTTACATTACCATAGTCAGTTTCCAAATTTACTTTTTTTTCCTTTCTTCATTTCATGTAGTATGTTGTGCACTGGAGGTTAGATGCTACCGATGAGGAGAAGACTATGGATTACTGGCGAACAATAGCAGTTGACATACATGAAGTTCGCTACACGTCACCTCCACTTGTAGCACCAATAGTTGGCGCTAAAGATGAGTCCAAAGCTGAGAAGCATTCTAATGGCCCTCCAGGTGCTAATTTCAGGGTATGTAATTGTTACTTGCACGCAAATTTGTATTTCATATGTTGTACTAATATATGTTGACTTATGTTTTGGATATTGATATTGATTAGCTTGCTTGCTTGGAGGCAAAATTTGATGAATTAAATAAAGAGATGGCAGCGTTAAGGAAGATGCTTAGTTCTGTTATTGACCAATAAAAGCATCAGGTATCATTTAGACAACTTAGTATACTTTACTTTAGTGCTTCAGCATTATTAAATTATATATTGTAATTCAGCAATTATTTGTTGTTAGAGTTTGGGAACTGCAAAAATAACCATTGTGTTTTGCAGGCCGAGCATCATATGCACAGCCATTCACCGTCATCTTCGGTTAGACCATCATCCCCTGTGGCACCGTCTTTTGGAGAGCAAGCCGAAGAATTTGATGCACCCATAGATGGTTCCAATGGTAGGAAGGAGGATGATGATTGTACTACACCATTTGAGCCTATCGTACCTGGAGGACCCTATGTGGAGGATTCCTGGGCTTTGGTGCCATATCGGCCTTTGCATTTCGGGTGGGATATCGGTGCTTCAGCTCAGCTGACAGTCCACATCATGACCAATCAGCTGAGATTGAGGTGGAAGATCGGACGCATAACGTTGGTGATACAAGCCGATTCGGTCGAGTTTACCACCAGTCACATCACGTCATCTCTCCTTACACCGACCCGTGTAAAAAGAAGGTCAAATTTAATCTTAATCGACCTATTGATGCATCAAAGGAGAGGGCGTTCGATGAGTGGTATAGGGTGGCACCGAAGGAAGCAACCGTGTGTACATCTTATATGACGGTGGGAAAGAAATTTTTTGCTGAGCTACTTACCTCTGAAGGATGGTTGAATTCCAATGTAAGTTATATGCTTTATGTTCTTGTAAAATCATTGTGTTCCTACGTTTGGAATGATGTTTTATTTATCACCTCGCACTTGTTACTTATTTCCTTTAATGTGGTTTTGCAGCATATTGACACTATTTTGTATTTCATACGAAAAAGGCGGTTTGATAATGAGAAGATGTTCACCAACACCTGTGCCATATTAGACGTGTTATTTTGGGTAAAATGATGGGATGTTACTGCGTTGCTTAATGTTATATTGATGATATTTTATATTGTATATATTTCATTATTTGGCAGTCATCCATCAAAGGGCGTTATCCCATATGGAGGGCATCTCATAGCACATATTCATGTGATGCGACCCTTTGTAGCTATGTGCGTGGGAAGTCACCCAAACCAAGCGTGTCGTGGCGGATATGTGATTATGTAAGTCCCTACATATATTGAAAAAAATTCTCACTAAGTTTCCCATTTTGTGGATAATGAGGTTATGTTCTAATTTACAGGTGTACATCCCTATCAACAATGGAGGCACGCATTGGTTGGCAGCATGTGTGGACTTGAAGGCCCGACATATTGATTTATACGATCCAAATATGGGAAATAAATATGTTCAGAATAGAGAGTTGAAGAATGCGGAATGCCTTACGTATATGCTGCCTTACCTATTGAGGGATGCGGGATATTACGAGAAGAATCCAGACGTGCCTCCCACTTTAGATCCATTCACGATGACCATGATCAAAGATGCACCCCACCAAGATAATGGGTATGAATGTGTTGTCATTTCAAACAACTTGTATTGCTGCTGTTTTATTGTGGTTACGTGTGAAAATACACGTGGTTGGTTTTCATTAATGCTAATCATTAATGCTATTCTGCAGGGGTGATTGTGGCGTCTACGCTTTGAAATTTATTGAATACATGAGTAGTGAGGAGAATCCTTCATTTGGTCCGCAAGACATTATGTTTTTTAGAAAAAAATATGCTATTGATTTGTACTTTAATAAACTTTCAATGTAGATCGTATGTTTAATGTTATGACACTCTATACTAATGTTATCTTAATATGCTGAACCTATCTTTACTAATGACAACCGTTGAAAAAAAAAAAAAAAAAGAAAAAAAAACCCTCAGTTGTGGTAAAAATTAAAGCAAACACTCAGCTAATGGAGTGTTTCCGGCAATAACATGCAAATTATACATTCATCAATGCCCCCAAATGTTTCGAAAACGTTCTCCAATTGGCAAAAATATTTAATTACCGAAAGTTTCGTCGGTAATTACCGAAATCCTATGGTAATCACATTTTACCAATTTTTTGGGCCCCACAAGTCCCATAACGTGTGTTGAATGCAAAAACATGCAAAATATGGATTGTCAAATTATACTAAGGAGAGAAAATCCCAAAATTTCATAAAAATGTCTCAAATTTTCCAAAAAAAGAGGATGACTGTACACCCTCGGTAATTCCCGAGGAAACCATCGGTAACCAACAAATACCCCCTGAAAAAATTACCGACGGTTTCATCGATAATTACCGAAACTGTACAGTCAATCACATTTTACCACTTTTTTAGGCCCCACAAGTCCCATAATGTGTGTTGAATGCAAAAACATGCAAAATATGGATTCTAAAATTATACTAAGGAGAGAAAATCCCAAAATTTCATAAAAATGTCTCAAATTTTCCAAAAAAATAGGATGACTGTACCCCCTCGGTAATTCCCGAGGAAACCTTCGGTAACCAACAAATTTTCCCTGGAAAAATTACCGACGGTTTCGTCGGTAATTACCAAAAGTGTACAGTCAATCACATTTTACCAATTTTTTGGGCCCCACAAGTCCCATAATGTGTGTTGAATGCAAAAACATGCAAAATAGGGATTCTAAAATTATACTAAGGAGAGAAAATCCCAAAATTTCATAAAAATGTCTCAAATTTTTCAAAAAAATAGGATGACTGTACCCCCTCGGTAATTCCCGAGGAAACCATCGGTAACCAACAAATTCCCGCTGGAAAAATTACCAACGGTTTCGTCGGTCATTACGGAAAGTATACAATCAATCACATTTTACCAATTTTTTGGGCCCCACAAGTCCCATAACGTGTGTTGAATGCAAAAACATGCAAAATGTAACACCCCGTCCCGAACCATGTCGGAATTTTTGCACGTTGACCGAGGTTGACTGTTGACCGTTGACCCAAGGGGTCAAAAGTTGACTTTTTGACCCCGTTGGAATTCTAGGTTGACTGAGGTACCGTTACAAAGTACACATTGGCACGAGTTCGTAGACTGGTAGCACGTCGAAAACGGAGCTACGGTTTGAAAGTTTTGAGCAAAACAAGTTGAGGTCCAAACTGTCCAAGGGGTGCCGGGGTTGACTTTTTATTCATGCAAGGTTGAGCGTTGACTCATGCATGGTTGTGAAGTGCTCGTCGATACGAGTCCGTAGACTAGCGGCACGTCCGATTTGGACATGTGGTTTGAAAGTTATGGACCTGTAAAGTTTTTCAAATACTGTATTATTTTAATATTATTTTTAAACGCGTAACGAGGTGCCACGTGTGACTTAATGAAGGTGACCATGTGTCACCATGTTGAGAAGCCACATGTCAACCATGTGTTTTATCAAATTATTTTTATTATTATTTTAAATAATAATATTTTTATTTAATTAATTTGAATTTATTTGTTTTATTTTCCCTTTTCTTTTTCTTTTTCTTTTCTTTTCCCCACGTGGGAAAACACCATTTCTTTTTTTTCTTTTTCTTTTCTTTTTTCCTTTTTTTCCTTCTTCTTCCCCGAGCCCGTCAAAACAAAATGCAGAAAATTTTTTCTCCCTTTCTCTCTCCTTTGACTCTCTCACCCTCTCCCTGTTGACCGACCGGTTGGCCGGATTGCAGTCGCCGGAGTGCCACACGCACTGGCCACCGGTGTAGCCCGTCCCGCCGCAACCTCAGCCACCAAATGTCCCGGCCAGCCGCCACCAGACGCGCCCAGATCGGGCCGGCGAAGTCACGGCGGCGAGGTGAAATTTTTCCGGCGATTCTCACCGTTTCCGACCAACCCAGCCCGTCCCATACCTCTATCCCACTATTTTCGACCCCTCTAAGTCCATTTCCGGGGTTAGATTGCGCAAAATCCCCACCATTTGAAAGATCCCTCAAGATCAAAACCGACCGAAGCTTCCCGACCAAATTCCGGCCACCTCCGGCGGAATTGGGGTCGATGGAGACCGGATTTGTGATCCTCGTTCCACGAGCTTCGATTCGGTATATCATTCGCCTATTTTGGTTAAAGTTTGTGTTTGACCCCCCGGGTACTGGGTATTATTTACCCGAATAAAATATTAATTTATTTGACTGTCTGTGAATTTTGTTCTAGGAGCACCGGTGAGTCGTAGAATTGATCCCGTGGTGGATCATGGGTTAATTGCGTGCTCCAGGTGAGTGACCCACCTTTAAAAATATTTTTGGGGTAATTAATTGTATTTATGTGGTATTAATTTGATATCTGTAATTGGTGCTATTGTGGTGTATTTTAAATATAATCGGGAAAAATATTATTTTATATATATATTTATCCATTGGTAATAAATGGAAATTTTGGGGTCATTAAGAAATTCCCGATTATTATTTTATCGTGATTAAATAGTATTTATTACACATGAGCAAGTATTTTTCAGAAATTAATTGTGTCTGGATTTTATATCATTTTTGGGCAATTAATTATGTTTAATTGGTATTTAAATTGGTATTTAAATTATACTCATGTGGTGTGATTTAATTATGAATTATATTGTGGTTTAATTTATTATGCATGAGCAAGGTGTATTTTGGTAGTATTTGTACGTGGTTTTCAGTATTAATTTTTTTTCGGGCATAATTGGGTTAAATATTTTATGAAAATATTTGTTTAAGTTGGTGGTTTAATTTTATAAATTATGCCCGCGGTATTTTTATGGTTGCATCTCGTATTTCGAGAAAATTGTGGTTTGTTGTTATCGCTGTTTCGTACCGGGTTGTTAAATAAAAATATGTGGGATGGTAAGTGTGATAATTTAATATATTTCCCACGGTAATTTTGGAAAACGGTACGGTTGGTTAATAATGTTTATTTTTAGACGCACTCATACAGTATTAGTGTTCTGGTGTATGGTGTATGGACACGTGGTAGCACGCGGTTATTATGTGGTTTAGCGTGCGGTTATTACTTCACCCGTGAGTTGCAATTGGACCGTGGGCAGGCAAGTTTGTTTGTGCACAGCCGCCCCCCTCCTTGGCTGGGTGATGGTTTTAGCAGCGGTACTGTCGGGACGCCGAAGTGACCGTTGCAGGTTTCTCTCTTTAACCCCCCGCCAGTCGGTGCTCAGGACGCTGGGTATCGGAGGGCATCACCGGTATATGGTGTGGTGCGTCGGTGTAAATTGCAAATAATGTTTTAAACCCCAAAGGTGTTCTGAAATTATTTATTATAATTTGTTACAGTTTATTTATATTTGGGGTATTTATTTATTTATTTATTTATTTGTTGTTTATTAAATTATTTGGTCCCTTGGTTTTCGGGAAGTACGAATATCGGATTTTGTGAAAATGTTTTAAAAGGGAAACATTTCCAACGGAGTGAATAGTGAGGGTTTTGAGAGAAAATATTACTTCAATTGTTTATTTATTTATTTATTTAATTGTTCGGTATTGCTTAATTAAATTCTTTTATTTTTATATTATTATTATTAAAGGTGTACAGTAGATAGGGTCACTCACTGAGATGATTAGCATCTCACACTCTTAAATTCCGTTCCCCTAGGTCCAGGTTGGAGAAGTTGATTGTCCGGGGCGAGTCCAACGTCTCAGTTCGTTTGCCGAAGGTTCAAGAAGTTTTTCTTCCCTTTTTCCTCTCTATCTTGTACTGCTTCTTTATCTATCGTTGTATAAATTCCGCATGTATCTGTATAATGCTCTGTATACTGTATTGGACGTGTAGTTTTTATTTATGCACTGGACTGTTGTTGTTTTTGAGAAGTGCTGGAATTTGTGGAATCAATTTGTAGTTTGTGGGAGGAATAAGGGGATGTTTATAGAAGTGTGGTTTCAGTGCAGGTAATTTGTGGTAAGTAAATCCCTTAGGGGAGGTGCTACCAGATTTTCCGTTGGAAGGTTCGATGGTATTTCCCTGGGATCAGGGCTTGTCTAGGGTTCCGGGGAAGGAATTCTGGGCTTGTCCTGACACAAAATATGGATTCTTAAATTATACTAAGGAGAGAAAATCCCAAAATTTCATAAAAATATCTCAAATTTTCCAAAAAAAGAGGATGACTGTACACCCTCGGTAATTCCCGAGGAAATCATCGGTAACCAACAAATACCCCCTGGAAAAATTACCAATGGTTTCGTCGGTAATTACCGAAAGTGTACAGTCAATCACATTTTACCAATTTTTTGGGCCCCACAAGTCCCATAATGTGTGTTGAATGCAAAAATATGCAAAATATGGATTCTAAAATTATACTAAGGAGAGAAAATCCCAAAATTTCATAAAAGTGTCTCAAATTTTGCAAAAAAATAGGATGACTGTTCACCCTCGGTAATTCCCGAGGAAACCGTCGGTAACCAACACATACACTCTGGAAAAATTACCAACGGTTTCGTCGGTAATTACCGAAGGTGTACAGTCATCAAATGTTTTTGCAAAATTTGACACTTTTATGAAATTTTGGGATTTTCTCTCTTTAGTATAATTTTAGAATCCATATTTTGCATGTTTTTGCATTCAACACACATTATGGGACTTGTGGGGCCTAAAAAATTGGTAAAATGTGATTGACTATATACTTTCGGTAATTACCGACGAAACCGTCGGTAATTTTTCCAGGGGGAATGTGTTGGTTACCGACGGTTTCCTCGGGAATTACCGAGGAGGTACAGTCATCCTATTTTTTTGGAAAATTTGAGACATTTTTATGAAATTTTGGGATTTTCTCTCCTTAGTATAATTTTAGAATCCCTATTTTGCATGTTTTTGCATTCAACACATGTTATGGGACTTGTAGGGCCCAAAAAATTGGTAAAATGTGCTTGACTATATACTTTCGGTAATTACCGACGAAACCGTCGGTAATTTTTCCAGGGGGTATGTGTTGGTTACCGACGGTTTCCTCGGGAAGTACCGAGGGGGTACAGTCATCCGATTTTTTTGGAAAATTTGAGACATTTTTATGAAATTTTGGGATTCTCTCTTTAGTATAATTTTAGAATCCATATTTTGCATGTTTTTGCATTCAACACACATTATGGGACTTGTGGGGCCCAAAAAATTGGTAAAATGTGATTGCCTGTACACTTTCGGTAATTACCGACGAAACCGTCGGTAATTTTTCCAGAGGGTATTTGTTGGTTACCAACGGTTTCCTCAGGAATTATCGATCGTGTACAGTGATCATATTGTTTTGGAAAATTTGAGAACTCTTTAAGCAATTTTGGGATTTTCTCTCCTTAGGATAATTTTAGAATCCACAGTTTTCATTTTTTTGCATTCAACACACATTAGGGGACTTGTGGGGCCCAAAAAATTGGTAAAATGTGATTGCCATAGGGTTTCGTTAATTATCGATGAAACCTTCGGTAATTTTTGAATGAAAAACAAATTGAACGTTGTCATTTTTTAATGTTGTTTGATCACTTACTTTGTCAGAATTTATCATTAATAATGCTACATTTAGCATGTTATTGGTTGGAACACACATGATTGATGTCAGGACCCGTCCAGAATTCCTTCCCCTGAACCCTAGACAGCCCTGATCCCAGGGAAACGCTACCGAACTCTCCAACGGAAAATCTGGCAGAGCCTCCCCTAAGGGATTTACTTACCACAAATTGACCTGCACTGAAAACACACTTCTAAAATTGTCCCCTTATTCCTCCCACAGTACTACAAGTTGGTTCCACAAATTTCAGCACTTCAAAATAAATACAGTAATCCAGTGCATAATAAATACAACAAGAATGAAAGAAATAATACAACTGCAATAAAGAAGAACAGGGTACTTCATGAAGTAAAACAGCGAGGAAGATCAAGTCCGCTCCGAATGAACACCGACAACCTGGAACCTAGAGGAACGGAATTTAAGAGTGTGAGATGCTAATCATCTCAGTGAGCGACCCTACTACTATACCATATAATATCACAGTAATAAGTATAAATAATAATTACTTGGAAATAATAATTTCTCTCAAAACCCTTACAATTCTCTCAGTTGGAAAGGTTTCCCTTTTAAAACATTTTCACAAAACCCTTTATTCATATTCCCCGAAAACCAAGACATCAAATAATTAAATATCGGAAGCAGTAATAATTAATTTTATTTTTCCAATACAGTTTCCAAACATTTTATTTTTAAAACACAGTTCTGAAAATCATTTGATGCACCCACTATATACCAGTGGCGCCAACAGTACCCAGCGTCCCGAGGTACCGCCAGACAGGAGGTTATAGAGAGAAACCGGCATACGGTCGCGTGGCGTCCCACTGCGCCGCTGCTAACCTGGTGTCCCGGCCAAAGGGGGGTGGCCTACCCTCTCCGATGGCATCCACAAGACACCCTCATAATATCAACCGCGCGCTACTCACACCCACCTGCGCGCTAATCACATCACCTGCGCGCTAATCACACCCACCTGCGCGCTAATCACAACCGTGTGCACACTAACCATATCACATATACCATATCACATAATCAGAACACCAGTACGTGCACGGTGCATCTAAAAATCATAAAATCCATAAATTTAAATCATAAAACAAATTTCACATTTTTCATAAACATAGCGGGCATAATCCATCCGCTTGAACCGGGAAATTCTCCACAATTTCTTTATAATCAATGCCATAAATCCCATGATTTCCAAATCCACCAACTCCCAAATCCATCAATTCAAATATCCACATTTTTTCCAAGCATAAATAATTCTCGAATATAATAATCAAATCTCAAAATATTCCATGGGCATATTTTATAAAAATTGAAATCACCAACATAACCAAATATTTTCCTTGAAATATTTGAAATTCAAATCGTGCCCAATTTAACATTAAAACCACACCAATTTCAAAATCCTCAAAACCATAAATTAATTTCACATGGCATAAATTTGTAGAATTCGCATTTTCTTAAATCCAATAAATTCATAAATAATTCTACAATAAATCCAATAAATATTTGGCACATAGAAATTAAATTCCAAATATTTAAATCACACATTATATATTCACCAATTAAATTCCCAAAATTAATTTGAAGGTGGGTCACTCACCTGGAGCACGCAATTAACCCACGATCCACTACGGGATCAATTCTACGACTCACCGGTGCTCCTAGAACAAAATTCACAGACAGTCAAATAAATTAATATTTTATTCGGGTAAATAATACCCGGTACCTGGGGGTAAAACACAAACGTTATCTAGAATTTACGAGTTATATACCGAATCGAAGCTCGCGTGATGAGGATCACGGATTCGGTCTTACTTTCCGGTGATCGAACCCGACGGGGTCGGAATCTCGCCGGAAAGCTTTTCGAGTTTCGGCTCCGCAATTCTCCCAAACCGTCGCGAATTGGCGAAAACGGAAGTCGGATTTGGGTTCAGGAGGTCGAACACTGCGGACTGGAGCTGGCCGGAATTTCGGGTACTCGCCGTAACAGTATTTTCCGGCAGGCCGCCGCGGTCACCAGCAACCGTCGACGGCGGCGCGTGCGTGCGGTGGCCGTTGGCTGTGAAATTTTGCAGACTTGTAGATCGTGAGGAGAGCAATCCAACGGGACCGGCGGTGAGCAAAGCGGAGGTCGAACGGCGGAGAAATCACCGTTTGAAGATTTCCGACCCCTCGCCGGAAAACGCTCCGATCCCGGCGCGTCGGTGGTCCGATGGCCGTGATTTTTGGTGGGTAGGCCGGACTTGAGGAGAGGATCAAGGCTGTCAGGTGCATGTGGCCGGAAAATGGCCGGAACAGTGCCGATTCGCGGTGGCCGGCAGTGGAGGGGGAAAAATCGCCGCCAAACTTCGGAAGTCCGATCCGGGCGCGTCCGACGGCCGTTCGCCGTGAAATTTGGAGGCTTTGCCGGAAATGAGGTGGGCAATCTGGATGGCCGGCGTATGTACAGTAACTAGACCGGAAAATGTGAAAATGACCGGCGGCCGGTGACTCTCTCTCTCTCTCTCCTCTCTCTATTTCTCTCTCCTCTCTCTCTTTCTCTCTCTTCCCCGAGTGTTTTAACAAATAAAACCCCTGTGTGACACTGTTCATGCCACGTGGACCAATCAGAAGCTGACACGTGGCGTTTCACTGTTCACCGACCCAAAAACATTAAAATAATACGGTATCCGGTAAACTTCAAACGTCCATAACTTTTTAACCGGATGTCCGTTTTGAGCGTGCCGCTAGTCTGTGAACTTGTATCGACGAGCACTTCACAACCATGCATGAGTTAAAGCTCAATTCCCCATAAACAAAAAGTCAACTCCGGCACCCCTTGGATAGTTTGGACCGCAACTTGTTTCGTCCATAACTTTCAAACCGTAGCTCCGTTTTCGACGTGCTACCAGTCTACGAACTCGTGGCATCGTGCACTTCGCCACGGTACCCTAGTCAACTCAAAATTCTCACCGAGTCAAAAAGTCAACTTTTGACCCCCTTCGGTCAACGGTCAACCTCGGTCAACGTGCACGGATTCCGGTGCGATTTGGGACGGGGTGTTACAGCCTTCCCCCCTTACAAAAATTTCGTCCTCGAAATTTCCGCGTGTCACTGGAACAAACAAGGGTTCTGATCACGCACCTGCGCTTCGGGCTCCCATGTCGCTTCCTCGACTAAGTAGTTCCTTGCCAACCAATCCATGCCCAAAACTTACTTCAAGTCCGGATAGATCCAACAGGATCAGGTCCGCTTCCATCACTTGATCTTCGATGCAGAAGAAACATTCCTTGATTAACTGGCTAGGCCACAAGGATTCTCCTGTAAAATCGTCGGGCGTAGTCCTGGCTCCCTGCTGCTTCATAGCAAACACCCGGCCTTGACTTGTCTGCTGGAGTCTCCTTCCTCTACCTCGACTCGATCCTGCAGATGGCTGAACTGATCCCGAAGAAACTCCTACTGGCTGACTCCCCTGGGAACTCTGTCCTGGAAATACCCTTGTATGATGTGTCCGTCGACCTGCTTCTAGCACACTACCACTACCATAAGGGCAATCCCTCCTTATGTGACCTGGCTGCCCACACCAAAAGCATAAACCATCCATCTGACACTGCCCAGAATGATTCCCCCTACAAAGTGGACAAATCCGCGGAGAACCAATGCGTGACTGCTGATACGAGCTTGCATCCACACTGATCGAATGGCGAGCTGGCTGGGGCATGCGATAACTATCTCTCCTCTGGAATCTGCCTCGTGGGCTTAACCCATCACTGTCTGAGCCTGAGCTATGGCTCTTCTTAGCTGCCCCTTGTCGAGGTACTCCGCTATACGAACCTTCGAATGATCTGCGCCTCGAGGGTCTGTGTATCTTCTCCTGTCTCTCTAGCTCGAGCGCTGCATCCCTGGCGGACTGATAGGTGGGATGTACTGATCCAGAAAGGGTGTAGCCGATACTCTCTTTCAATCCGTCTATGAACCTCACCTTCTTCGTGTGATCGTCGGGAATTAGGTGCATGTAGAATTCTGATAGTTCTCGGAATCTCCTCTCGTACTCTGTCACCGTCATGTTCCCCTGTCGTAGTTCCTCGAACTCTCTCCTTCTTGCTTCACGGTAGGCAGGAGGACAAAACTCAGTAGAGAGGCCATCTTGAACTGATCCCACGTATGCCTTGCACGAACAACTGGGCTAACTTCTCGGGTGAAAAACGTTCTCGTACCGGTAGGAAGTGTGCCGACTTGGTGAGACGATCAATGATTACCCAAATGCCGTCGTACCTTCTAGGTGTGGAAGGATGCTTGAATACGAAGTCCATGTTGAGTTCTTCCCACTTCCACACGGGAATCGGTAAAGGTTGGAGTAGTCCCGAAGGCTTCTGTCTTTCTGCTTTCACTTGTTGACAAATCAAACACTTTGATACGAAGTCTGCCACTTCTCTCTTCATACCAATCCACCAATAATACTTAACAAGCGTCCGGTACATCTTGGTACTCCCAGGATGCATCGCATACATCGAGCTGTGCGCCTCCTCTAAAATCTCCTTCTTGAGTCCTGGGGTATCCGGAACACAAAGTCGTCCTTTATACACGAGGGCTCCATCCCTCCTTATGGAAAATTCCGGATCAAGACCTTCTTGTAGCTTGCCCTTAATTGTCCTCAACTTAGGATCTTCCATTTGGGTCTCTACTATACGATCCACCAACACCGGTCGTACCTGGAAGCTAGCCATAAGAACTCCTGAAGGGTGCATATGCATTAACACCCCCATCTTCTTCAACTCCACCATGAGAGGTAGTTGGACGACTTGGACGTGAGCAAGGGATCCAGTAGCCTTCCTACTCAAAGCATCTGCCACTACATTCGCCTAATAGTGACTTTAACTTCCCTCTTGTGCAACTTTCCTTCTCATGCCCACTAATTAAGGATAGTCAAATTGGTCCACGAGAACACGATCTGCAAGTCTTGGTCATAGTCGAACGCTAACCATAAGGTGCTTCTAAAGCATGCATCCTTAAACCAACAACCAACTCTCGTGACTCGATCAGCACTTTAAAAGGTTAGATTAGAACTTAAGTCTAATTTCCTCAAATACTGGTATCACCAAGTTAAGGTTGAGATTAATTCACTTGTCTTCGATTACCCTCTTAGTACTTACAATTATAAAACCCTTGCTCCTCATTGATTAACCAATAGTCTTAACCTCGACAAACATCAATCTTTCTTTTAACTAAATTCATCAAGGTCATGAATAAAATTCTCAACATCCAAATACCATTCTTGAAAACCCTAAGTTTCCCTCATTTCAAATAAATTCCATGAATCCACACCTCAAGCAATAAGGAATTTAAATCTTAATTCTAGCATCACCACCAATACTATGAACAAATCACTAGATCCTTAACCCAATAAAGTATTCCACACTTCTTAAATTCTAACTCCGTCCCAAAAATCATACTCCTTATCATTGTAAATTATCACCAACAATATCAACCACCTTGAATCGATAAAGCACCACCAATACGAACCTTAAATCTCCAAGGAAATAAGATATCAAGATCTTAGCTTCTAGAATGAAAGTAACCATGCTTAAACATCCAACCATGCCTAAGGAATCATCCTCATCTTATTAACCTCATCAACCACCAAGTAGAACTTTAGTCGCTATCCGGAGCTTGCTTGATTCTCTAAACGCTGTCGTACCTTCTCTTTGTGAATGATAGTTTAAGCACGAAATCCATGTTTACATCTCCCTACTTTTACTTATCGGTGACCTAAGTACCTTTATTCGGATCTTGCAACTTCCTTTATCGTGCCAAACCACCATGTCATCCAGTGAGCATTCCATACGTCTTTATACCCTTGGGGTGTATCGCATACATTGAATCACATGCTTCCTTTAGGATCTCCTTTTTGAACTCAACGATACCCTGCTTTGGATTCTCGACTGGCAACACTTAACCTTAAGTCGCTTTTGGAAAAACCATAACATAAAACAAATCATAAAATATATTTTTCAAATATACCTAACTTGCATAGGCAATTGTTAAAACTCCACATTGAAATTCATATCTTAAAATCCATAGCATAAAATAAAATATGCACGCTTGTAATGGAGGTACGTACGACACCTTCTACATGTTACGTAATCCATGATTCCAACTGTCGCTGACACTCTGCTACCAATACAAACCAGGGTGGTTGCCTATATTGGCCGTCCAATTCCCCGGGCTCGTAGGCAACATGATCATGGGGCTAGCTCTACATGGACCACATTGGTTCGCCGCCTCCATATGGTGCAGTATAATATCAAACAATATAACATACAGATACATGTATGAACACAAACCAAAAATACTTGAATAAAACACCTTGAAAAGCATTTAAACTTTGATAATCGATCGGGAAAATATTTTGACGCCTTGAAATCGATCGACACACATCCTTAGGCAATCATCCTTCTTCTCCATGAACGAAACGGATACCATTCACAATGATAAGCTTGACCTTCAAAAAGAAAAGGCATCCTCGACCATCGACTAGGCCATAGGAATTTCCCGTTAGGCTAGATGATCCTAATTGACACCCTCGAAGATTAGAGTTATTCAAACTCGGGCAACAAATTTACTTCGAGACAAACAGAAAGAACGCTTCCACGCGGGTAAAACGAGAGACTAGACATGGATGGGACACACAACAATGCACAGTCCCTTCGGAATACTAGAACCTAGAACTCTGATACCAACTGTCAGGACCCGTCCAGAATTCCTTCCCCGGAACCCTAGACAGCCCTGATCCCAGGGAAACCCTACCGAACTCTCCAACGGAAAATCTGGCAGAGCCTCTCCTAAGGGATTTACTTACCACAAATTGACCTGCACTGAAAACACACTTCTAAAATTGTCCCCTTATTCCTCCCACAGTACTACAAGTTGGTTCCACAAATTTCAGCACTTCAAAATAAATACAGTAATCCAGTGCATAATAAATACAACAAGAATGAAAGAAATAGTACAACTGCAATAAAGAAGAACAGGGTACTTCATGAAGTAAAACAGCGAGGAAGATCAAGTCCGCTCCGAATGAACACCGACAACCTGGAACCTAGAGGAACGGAATTTAAGAGTGTGAGATACTAATCATCTCAGTGAGCGACCCTACTACTATACCATATAATATCACAGTAATAAGTATAAATAATAATTACTTGGAAATAATAATTTCTCTCAAAACCCTTACAATTCTCTCAGTTGGAAAGGTTCCCCTTTTAAAACATTTTCACAAAACCCTTTATTCATATTCCCCGAAAACCAAGACATCAAATAATTAAATATCGGAAGCAGTAATAATTAATTTTATTTTTCCAATACAGTTTCCAAACATTTTATTTTTAAAACACAGTTCTGAAAATCATTTGATGCACCCACTATATACCAGTGGCGCCAACAGTACCCAGCGTCCCGAGGTACCGCCAGACAGGAGGTTATAGAGAGAAACCGGCATACGGTCGCGTGGCGTCCCACTGCGCCGCTGCTAACCTGGTGTCCCGGCCAAAGGGGGGTGGCCTACCCTCTCCGATGGCATCCACAAGACACCCTCATAATATCAACCGCGCGCTACTCACACCCACCTGCGCGCTAATCACATCACCTGCGCGCTAATCACACCCACCTGCGCGCTAATCACAACCGTGTGCACACTAACCATATCACATATACCATATCACATAATCAGAACACCAGTACGTGCACGGTGCATCTAAAAATCATAAAATCCATAAATTTAAATCATAAAACAAATTTCACATTTTTCATAAACATAGCGGGCATAATCCATCCGCTTGAACCGGGAAATTCTCCACAATTTCTTTATAATCAATGCCATAAATCCCATGATTTCCAAATCCACCAACTCCCAAATCCATCAATTCAAATATCCACATTTTTTCCAAGCATAAATAATTCTCGAATATAATAATCAAATCTCAAAATATTCCATGGGCATATTTTATAAAAATTGAAATCACCAACATAACCAAATATTTTCCTTGAAATATTTGAAATTCAAATCGTGCCCAATTTAACATTAAAACCACACCAATTTCAAAATCCTCAAAACCATAAATTAATTTCACATGGCATAAATTTGTAGAATTCGCATTTTCTTAAATCCAATAAATTCATAAATAATTCTACAATAAATCCAATAAATATTTGGCACATAGAAATTAAATTCCAAATATTTAAATCACACATTATATATTCACCAATTAAATTCCCAAAATTAATTTGAAGGTGGGTCACTCACCTAGAGCACGCAATTAACCCACGATCCACTACGGGATCAATTCTACGACTCACCGGTGCTCCTAGAACAAAATTCACAGACAGTCAAATAAATTAATATTTTATTCGGGTAAATAATACCCGGTACCTGGGGGTAAAACACAAACGTTATCTAGAATTTACGAGTTATATACCGAATCGAAGCTCGCGTGATGAGGATCACGGATTCGGTCTTACTTTCCGGTGATCGAACCCGACGGGGTCGGAATCTCGCCGGAAAGCTTTTCGAGTTTCGGCTCCGCAATTCTCCCAAACCGTCGCGAATTGGCGAAAACGGAAGTCGGATTTGGGTTCAGGAGGTCGAACACTGCGGACTGGAGCTGGCCGGAATTTCGGGTACTCGCCGGAACAGTATTTTCCGGCAGGCCGCCGCGGTCACCGGCAACCGTCGACGGCGGCGCGTGCGTGCGGTGGCCGTTGGCTGTGAAATTTTGCAGACTTGTAGATCGTGAGGAGAGCAATCCAACGGGACCGGCGGTGAGCAAAGCGGAGGTCGAACGGCGGAGAAATCACCGTTTGAAGATTTCCGACCCCTCGCCGGAAAACGCTCCGATCCCGGCGCGTCGGTGGTCCGATGGCCGTGATTTTTGGTGGGTAGGCCGGACTTGAGGAGAGGATCAAGGCTATCAGGCGCATGTGGTCGGAAAATGGCCGGAACAGTGCCGATTCGCGGTGGCCGGCGGTGGAGGGGGAAAAATCGCCGCCAAACTTCGGAAGTCCGATCCGGGCGCGTCCGGCGGCCATTCGCCGTGAAATTTGGAGGTTTTGCCGGAAATGAGGTGGGCAATCTGGATGGCCGGCGCATGTACAGTAACTAGGCCGGAAAATGTGAAAATGACCGGCGGCCGGTGACTCTCTCTCTCTCTCTCCTCTCTCTATTTCTCTCTCCTCTCTCTCTTTCTCTCTCTTCCCCGAGTGTTTTAACAAATAAAACCCCTGTGTGACACTGTTCATGCCACGTGGACCAATCAGAAGCTGACACGTGGCGTTTCACTGTTCACCGACCCAAAAACATTAAAATAATACGGTATCCGGTAAACTTCAAACGTCCATAACTTTTTAACCGGATGTCCGTTTTGAGCGTGCCGCTAGTCTGTGAACTTGTATCGACGAGCACTTCACAACCATGCATGAGTTAAAGCTCAATTCCCCATAAACAAAAAGTCAACTCCGGCACCCCTTGGATAGTTTGGACCGCAACTTGTTTCGTCCATAACTTTCAAACCGTAGCTCCGTTTTCGACGTGCTACCAGTCTACGAACTCGTGGCATCGTGCACTTCGCCACGGTACCCTAGTCAACTCAAAATTCTCACCGAGTCAAAAAGTCAACTTTTGACCCCCTTCGGTCAACGGTCAACCTCGGTCAACGTGCACGGATTCCGGTGCGATTTGGGACGGGGTGTTACAATTGAAGTTGCCGGATGGAATTTTCGTGAGTCTTTTACGACGGTGTACAAATGTCAATTACCGATGATGCATTGGTCATTACCATTGGGCAGTAAGATCATCCATGCAATAGTAAGAAACATACAAACAACTGAACCAAAAACTGAAGACGGAATGATATGTTATCAAAACAATGCGACAGATGAATTTGACAATAAAAGAACACATAAAGCCAACGTCTATTACGCCAAAACACATGTTACGCGATTAAGCAACTAATTGCATTCCTGACTACATTTCATACACACGCATACCACATAACATGGCCCCATTGTCTGAATATAGCATCATGCGATTGATGGGCCTTCGTTTCAGTGGTGCTGTTGGTTGTTAGTGCTATCAAGAGGTACAGCGGCGGAGCATGATCGGCTGCTGTGACCAACCTGTTTGCACCTCCCGCATCTATATTGATGACGCTCCTCTCCTTGAGATTGAATCCTCTTCTTTCTCGGTCTTCCTGACTGTTTGCCAATTTGAGGTGGAAGTACAACCTGGTTTATGACATCATCTGGAGCATGCCACTGACATTTATCTCCAAGTGGATATATGGTTTCCGAATATGCATCACGGAGTGAGTCAACTGAGTAATGCGCCGAGCAAAGGAAATATGGAGAAATATGTCGATGCTTACATACTGCAATTGCATGGACACAAGGAAATCCATCAATGTCAAATTCCTTGCATGAGCACGTCTTATTTTCTAAGTTAACAACTCCAACGAACATGCCATGGCCAACAACTTGAAACTCATATAAGTTCATTGGCATAACACGTAAGCCTCTGCCATTATTTGAGCGGTCCTGCATGATTTTTTCCAACCAATTAGTAACAGGAGTTTGCATTGCAGCAGCGTTAGTTCGACGTTCATACCACCACCTTTGCAAGACATCACGAATGTGATCTAGTAATGGCAAAACAGGTTTATCCCTAGCATCAATAAGCACAGAGTTCATGCTCTCTACAATGTTATTTGTCATTATATTGTCTCTATTGCCCGAAAAATGTGATCTAGCCCATTTTGAAGGACTTGCATCCTTGAGATATTGTACAGCTTCAATACTAACCCCTTCTAAAAGCTGCATGGCCTTATCAAAATCCTCAACAATATATGCTCTAGCTGCATCATTAAAAGTTGATATAATCGCGTTGACATTACCTTTAAACTTCTTAGCACGTAAATTTGTACCAAGATGATATGTGCAGTGGCCATGGTGATTATTAGGGAAAACTGTACGTATTGCTTTTGCAATGCTCTTGTGTCTATCTGATATAAAAGCTATATTCGGATCATCCTCAAACGTTTCTTTAAAGCTCTCAAAAAACCACGTGTAAGCCGCATCCGTCTCCCCAGGGCCTATTCCATAAGCAAGTGGATAAATTTGATTGTTCCCATCCAAACATGATGCAATATATAACAAACCTCTATATCTATTCTTCAGTGTAGTTCCATCGACAGCTACGACTCTTCGCATATGCTAGAACCCTCTAATGCTAGCTCCAAGTGCCATGAAAAAATATAAAAATCTGTTTTGATCATCTGTTTCAATTCGAGTAAACGTGCCCGGATTTTTGCTCTTCAAAACGTGACTCCATAAAGGAAGTTTTGCATATGAATCTTCTGGCGTGCCCCACAAACCTGATAGTGCAATTTCCTTAGCGGCCCATGCTTTGTTGTAGCTTATGTTTACTCCGTAATTAGAGCGAATGTCATGCACAATATCTCGAGGTTTGTATTGCCTTGAAATCCCATCAAACATTGGCTGGATGATGTCTCCGATAACTGAACTTGTTGCTTGATGATGATCCCTTTTCATGATATTTAAAGAGCAAATATGCTCATCCTTGAAGGCCCTAATCATGAAGGCCTCTGTATTATCACCATGTAGTTTGGTAGCACGCATTCGCCACATGCAATTGTCGTTTGCACATACAACCTCATATCGGACTCTATCCGACTTCTTGACCTTGAATTCAAAATTTCTCCTTAGTGCATAAAGACTAATCTTCTTCTGTAGCGCATTCTTACTCGCAAAGATTTGGTTGATTCGAATGATTTCATGGGCATTGACAGATGAGAAGCGATGGTTAACCCTAAGTTCAGCCATGGTTGCGGTAGAATCCTGTCGAATGTCCAAATGGTTTTCGGTACAAGGAGAGGCAAGCACATCATCATTCACATTATCAATTGGACTACTACCATAAGGAGACTCACCATGTCAACTATCACCAGCTGAAAGTCCCGAATGTTGGGTCCAACAAATGTCTCGTAACCCATCTTCACTACGATCAGTGTTGACCTCAACCTCAAATTGTTCATCTTGATCATAATCATGTCCACAATATTCATTCATATCATTAATGTCGAAGCGCTCATTATCATGATCATGTTCCACAGATTGCACATTGTTTTCACAAATTTGATTTTCAGAGAATCCAGGTTGAGTTTCCGGCACATGATGTTCGGTCGCTGGGGACTGCATGTCGGCATCAGAGGTACAAGTAGCTGTCTCGGGAACTGCAGATAGTGGGGCAGTAGTCATAAATCCTGAACTTGTAGGTATCCTATTCACAACACATCCAGCAGTATTAATACTCTTTGGAACCCTGGATAACACATCACCAATAATTGGAGATCTGTCTTGAGGTCTGTGTGAACTATACTCTTCTATAAAACTTTGTAGGTCTTCATCATTTTCCACAACGTACGGCTCACATGACAAACACACATGGTATATGAACTTGAAGATTAATTGATGTTGTGTAGAATCTAAGTTGAGAGCGTTGTAGACAACATCTTCAAGTTCGGCCAACGTACAATTCCTTTTGATACGTATAATCTTCGTTCTTTGACGTCGGTATCTCCAGGTAGCTTCAGAACATACACTCCATGTTCCATCGTAGAACAGTAAAACTAAAATTTGTGACATTGAGCACAAAGAGTTTACCAATTCAAAAAACACTAAGTATCTACTTCTGCAATCGTAGAATCTTTGCTGGAAGGTTTAACTATAATCCTGAAGCAAAAGTAATGAAAAAATACAAATACATTTTTAGTAAATGAGTACAGAAAATAAGCCAAACAATTATGTTATTAATGCCTAGTGGAATAGCATTTTAAATACAAATACAAATGCATTTTCAGTAAATGAGTAAAGATAAAATACAAATGCATTTTATGTAAATGAGTACAAATGCTGTTTAAGGGAAAAATGTTGCCATATATGTACACATATTTATATTTATAACACACCCTGTGAAAGCTGATAGAAGGTACTAGCTGCTGAATAGAGAAGACAAACGAGTTTTCATAGTTGGTCAATATTTTCCCTTTCTAACCATGTAAATGTTATTTTTTTAATACAATATTGACTAATTAAATTCTTATTCTTAGGCTAATATATATATATATATATTTATTAATTAAATCGATCCATTGAAAGGTCTAATGCTCTAAATTTGACCTCGATATCATCTTTCTATGAATTCAAACAAAACATTTTTGATTCATTTTTATAATATTATATTTAATTTTTTGTTTATAGTTTATAACGCGTCCTTTGTTCGTACCAATTCATACTTTTTCCTCACTGCTAGTATTGTTCTAAGGCTAAGTCATTATTTGATTTTGACTTTATCTAGCACCTATACGTAAAGTATATTTTAGGAAATTTTTTTCGTAAAATCAATTAACAAAATTAATATGAAGTATATTGTATTTATTTTTTGGCTTAGTTATTAAGCCATTTATGTTTACTATTGGGAGATCATGATTTCAAAACATTAAGATGGAAAAAAATTATTATAAATGATAAAAAAAATTATGTAAAGAAGTAGCATAAAGCCAAATTATGTATATATATATATATATATGTATATATATCCACATACCAGGTAATCGTTAACTCCGATCTGAAGAAACGTACAATTTAATTACATCCTTTTGAAGTGTATGGGCTCCACAATGAAGATTTTCAGATGATGCAGGGAGAGTGAACTGAACTGAAGAGATTTTGGGATTTTCTGCAATGTTCGTCAATGCAAAGAAAGGCTGAAAGGTACCTAACCAACAAAAGAGAAAGAGAGAGGAAGACACAGTATACATTTAATGTGGTAGCAGGGACAGTAAGAGAGAGGGACAGAAGTTAATGAGGGTAGATGAGAAATGAGGGATGGTCAAAAAAATTGTTTTAATATTTTCACCTGTATTCGAGACAGTCAATGAGAAATGAGGGTAGAGGAGAAATGGAAAACTGTTATTTTTATTTTACACTTTCATATCCATGTATTTAAATAGTTTACAAAAGCCAGACAATTAATTCCCTCCTAACAAGTCTCATTTGGACATACTACCATGGAGCCGTTCATGTAAAAGTGATTGATACCATCCATTTAAATTATCATCCTTCTTATTTATTGCTTCTCCACATATCAAATAATATGGAGAATTTAATAATGAAATTGGATCCTTACACATCATATTGACACGAGAATCATGTACAAAAACTAAAAACAAAATCTGAATTAGCAAGAGGAAATTGTACAAGTGTTTTATGAATAAAAACAATAGAATATTACACCTCCTAGAGAATATTACAGCTCCTAGAGAATATTACAGCTCCTAGAGAATATTACAGCTCCTACAAAAGCCTCTGTTGGTATCAATCCCGAATTGACCCAATGTTCCCCATCAATGTCAAAATCTCGAACACCCACTGGCACCACAATTGGTATAATGCCAAACTTTAGTGACACTATTAAAAGCATATGGGGCACCTCCACTAAAACGGAGACAGATTTGATACCTGGATGAAATCAAACGAAATATCTGCAGTTAGTTACAATATTTAGCATACAAGTTTCAAAGAAAATAATTATTGTAAATAATTAAGGAAAATTACTAAAGCATTTTGTTTTAAATCTCAACCTAAAAAAATGACTAACTTTTTTTAATACTTGACAAAAAAGCATCTCTGATTTAATAAAATAAGGGATTCCCTCAAAAAAATTTTAAATAAATATAATGAGAACTGAAGACCTTAGCTGTCCTCATATGCGATAAATGCTATATGCAAACTGTGAAGAGTAGAATTATTGGTCTAGACATCAACAAAGGAAGAAAAATATCACAAAGCGAGTCATTATCAAACTGTCTTGTAAGTAGTAAGTATGCATGTAACACCCCGTCCCGAATCGCACCGGAATCCGTGCACGTTGACCGAGGTTGACCGTTGACCGTTGACCGAAGGGGTCAAAAGTTGACTTTTTGACTCGGTGGGAATTTCGAGTTGACCAGGGTACCGTGGCGAAGTGCATGACGCCCTGAGTTCGTAGACTAGTAGCACGTCGAAAACGGAGCTACGGTTTGAAAGTTATGGGCAAAACAAGTTGAAGTGTAAACTGTCTAAAAGGTGCCGGGAGTTGACTTTTTCTTGTGATGTAATTGTGAGTTGACTCTTGTATGGTTGTAAAGTACTCGTCGATACGAGTTCATAGACTAGCGGCACGCTTAAATCGGACATCCGGTTAAAAAGTTATGGACGTTTGAAGTTTACCGGATACCGTATTATTTTAATGTTTTTGGGTTGTGAACAGTGAAACGCCACGTGTCAGTTTCTGATTGGTCCACGTGGCATGAACAGTGTCACACAGGGTTTTAATTTTGAAAAACTCTCGGGGAAGAGAGAGAAGAGAGAGAAAGAGAGAGAGGAGAGAGAAAGAGAGAGAGAGAGAGCCACCGCCGGCCACCGGATTTTGCCACTGTTCCGGCCGAGTTACTGTACACGCGCCGGACAGAAAGCTTGCCCACCTCATTTCCGGCAAAACCTCCAAATTTCACGGCGAACGGCCGCCGGACGCGCCCGGATCGGACGTCCGAAGTTTGGCGGCGATTTTTCCCCTCCACCGCCGGCCACCGCGAATCGGCACTATTCCGGCCAATATACAGTACACGCGCCATACACCCAGCATCCTCTCCTCAAGTCCGGCCTACCCACCAAAAATCACGGCCATCGGACCACCGACGCGCCGGGATCGGAGCGTTTTCCGGCGAGGGGTCGAAAATCTTCAAACGGTGATTTCTCCGCCGTCCGACCTCCGTTTTGCTCACCGTCGGTCCCGTTGGATTGCTCTCCTCACGATCTACAAATCTGCAAAATTTCACAGCAAACGGCCACCGTCGGAAATTACTGTTCCGGCGACGGTTGCCGGTGACGTGGCGGCCCGCCGGAAATTACTGTTCCGGCGAGTACCCGAAAATTCCGGCCAGCTCCAGTCCGCAGTGTTCGACCTCCTGAACCCAAATCCGACTTCCGTTTCCGCCAATTCGCGACGGTTTGGGAGAATTGCGGAGCCGAAACCCGAAAAGCTTCCCGACGAAATTCAAACCCCGTCGGGTACGATCATCGAAAATTAAGACCGGATCTGTGATTAGCATCACTCGAGCTTCGATTCGGTATATAATTCGTAAATTTTAGTTATCGTTTGTGTTTTGACCCCCCGGGTACCGGGTATTATTTACCCGAATAAAATATTAATTTATTTGACTGTCTGTGAATTTTGTTCTAGGAGCACCGGTGAGTCGTAGAATTGATTCCGTAGTGGATCATGGGTTAATTGCGTGCTCCAGGTGAGTGACCCACCTTCAAATTAATTTTGGGGAATTTAATTGATGAATATATTATGTGTGAATTAAATATTTGGAATTTAATTTCTATGTGCCAAATATTTATTGGATTTATTGTAGAATTATTTATGAATTTATTGGATTTAAGAAAATGCGAATTCTACAAATTTATGCCGTGTGGAATTATTTTATGGTTTTGAGGATTTTGAAATTGGTGTGGTTTTAATGGTAAATTGGGCACGATTTGATTTTCAAATATTTCAAGGAAAATATTTGGTTATGTTGGTGATTTCAATTTTTATGAAATATGCCCATAAAATATTATGGGATTTGATTATGATATTTCAAGAAATTATTTATGCTTGGAAAAAATGTGGATATTTGAATTGATGGATTTGGGAGTTGGTGGATTTGAAAATCATGGAATTTATGGTATGGATTATAAGGAAATTGTGGAGAATTTCCCGGTTCAAGCGGATGGATTATGCCCGCTATGCTTATGAAAAATGTGAAATTTGTTTTATGATTTAAATTTATGGATTTTATAATTTTTAGATGCACCGTGCACGTACTGGTGTTCTGATTATGTGATATGGTATATGTGATATGGTTAGTGTGCACACGGTTGTGATTAGCGCGCAGGTGGGTGTGAGTAGCGCGCGGTTGATATTATGAGGGTGTCCTGTGGATGCCATCGGAGAGGGCGGCCACCCCCCATGGCCGGGACACCAGGTTAGCAGCGGCGCAGTGGGACGCCACGCGACCGTATGCCGGTTTCTCTCTATAACCTCCTGTCTGGCGGTACCTTGGGACGCTGGGTACTGTTGGCGCCACTGGTATATAGTGGGTGCATCAAATGATTTTCAGAACTGTGTTTTAAAAATAAAATGTTTGGAAACTGAATTGGAATTAAAAATATAATTGTTACCGCTTCTGGTATTTAATTGATGTCTTGGTTTTCGGGGAATATGAATAAAGGGTTTTGTGAAAATGTTTTAAAAGGGGAACTTTTCCAACTGAGAGAATTGTAAGGGTTTTGAGAGAAATTATTATTTCTAAATAATTATTATTTATACTTATTACTGTGATATGATATGGTATAGTAGTAGGGTCGCTCACTGAGATGATTAGCATCTCACACTCTTAAATTCCGTTCCTCTAGGTACCAGGTTGTCGGTGTTCATCCGGAGCGGACTTGATCTTCATCGCTGTTTTACTGCGTGAAGTACCCTGTTCTTCTTTATTGCAGTTGTACTATTTCTTTCACTCTTGTTGAATTTATCTTGCACTGGATTACTGTATTTTTGTTTTGAAGTGCTGAAATTTGTGGAACCAATTTGTAGTTTGTGGGAGGAATAAGGGGATATTTTTGAAGTGTGTTTTCAGTGCAGGTAAATTTGTGGTAAGTAAATCCCTTAGGGGAGGTGCTGCCGGATTTTCCGTTGGAAGGTTCGGTGGTATTTCCCTGGGATCAGGGCTGTCTAGGGTTTTGGAGGAGGAATTCTGGACGGGTCCTGACAATGCAAGTGGATATGTTGTCCCAAAGATTGAATTGGATAATCAAAATAATTAAGTCTTCCATCTAAATATCCTATTTCCATTCACTGACTTCGTATCAGAAATTCTAAGGAAATTTCAAAAATCATGAAAGCAACAAAGTATTTAAAATGTCTATAAAACAGATGAAATCAGAAATGGAAAGGCTTGAAATTGTCACAGCAATTAAACATCAGCCATGGTAGTCAAGGATCACCTGCTGACAACACGATTAACTGTTGGTTGAACAAATATATGAACCCTGCAGAAAACAAATAGCTGTCAATAAGCAAAAAATACTATCTAGTGTACATGAAAAGAATCATGAAAAGGAAACTCCATATGAATGATAAACTTTCTAAGTACCATTTTCCAGGGAATCATGAAAAGGAAACTCCATATGAATGATAAACTTTCTATGTACTTTCATGATTTTCTTCATTTGGAAAATTCTCCTTCCGTGTATCAGACTTCTTATTTGCAGAAACCTATATGAACAACATAAAATAAAAGTGAAAACTATAATGAGCACTGGGAAATAAAAACCACCATAGCTGAATATATTACCCTCGGTAGAAATGGAGGTTTCTGTTAACGTATATAATGTGCAACCATGGAGTTTAAACAGTAAATTTCCCTTATGATTCTCATGTTGATAATGAAGTAAATGCAATAACTGACAGTTTGCATTAAACATTAAGGAAAACAAGAATTATACATGACAACAATAACTGATAACAACGAAAGCAGTTATATTTAATCACCAACAGCAATTATAGTAATAAAATAACTATAACTACAATTATATTAAAACACAAATAAGCGTGCAGACAATTAAATTTAATAAATAAGCAGCTTTCAATAATGGAAAACACACAAGACCCAAAAAAATAATAATAATATAAAACACACAATTACCATCTTTAGAATAACCTCCACAGCACCTTTGCCATCACCAAGAGCTCCATCTATTTCATCAATCACCTAGAGAAAAAGTAGTAACTTGTTTCTTCTGCATACATTCTAGAATAAGAAGGGTAACCATAAAAAATAATGCCAACCAAGCACTTTAGCCTCGAGTCAACAGTGACAGAGTTCATCTGCACTACATCAAGAAACTAAATTGTTGTATAAAGTAACCTATAACACAAAGCAATACATTGTAATAGCTAAGGAAAAAAAAACACAAAGTAACTTTATACAAAATTTCCAATCTTGAAAGAATCTAATAGTCAGCAGATAAGAATTAATGCAGATCCATGTGAAAAAAAACAAAAATGAAAAAAAAAAAAAAAGAAGCATATATATACAAATACATACATCAGGGACCAAACCCATGGATTTCATTTGGTCAGAAAAGTAGAAAGCGTCCTACAAGCAAGAGCTTTTCATGGTTCCAACGATGACAGAATGGAATGTATCCCTAGTTGGCTGTACTCCATCCAGCATCATATCATCATACATATCTCTCAGCAAGAAATGCCTACCAACACCGTTATTAAAAAAAAAAAAAAAAAAAAAAAAAAGAACACAACTTTCACAATTTCTCCCAAAAAAAAAAAAATCCCAAAACCACTAAAAGAAAATCAAAATTAGAGACACTGCTTGCGTAGTTCCTCCGTCCCAATAACAATCTAAAATATATTATTTATTTTTAAAAAAAACTATTTCATTATCAGCGAAACAAGTAAGAAAATGTCTGGGGAAAAGCTTAAGAATTTGAAAATGGAGAGGAGAAGATTACCAGTGATTGATCGAATGAGCCTCATGCTTTCCTACTTCGCTGTTGCCTACCTGTTGCTTCTGCTTCTGCTCCTAGGGCTCTCTAAAACACTGCAGTTTTCTCTCTGAGTCGCCTCTTCACCATATCCTTCAAAACGCACAGTCTCCAAGCTTACAATCCGACCGATGCGAAAGGAAACAAAGGGCTCCTAATGGTCTGGATATTGATTATAAGGAGGAGAAAAGTCGGAAGAAGAAAGGAAAGAAAAAAACATAAGGGTATTTTGGGATTATAAAAGATTGAAGGGGTAGAACAAAAAAGATATCAAATAAGGGGGCAAAAATCATTAACCTCATCCTTATGAGGGTATTGGGCCAAATTCCCCATTGTTTAATTATCTCTTGATTCTTCTTAGTTTGGGCCCCAAACACACTTTTTTGATAAGGAAACTTGGACAATATCCTATTTTGGTCCAATAAATAAATAAATAAGCAAAATACACTTCATCTTCCCAAGCTTGACATGTGTTTTACTTTACCACCTAAACTAAAAATTTTCACATATTACCACCTATATTATTATTTTGTTGTCATTTTGGTCCAATTTGAAACAGTATTAAAAAAAAGTTACAAAATACCAATTTTTTTTTTCTTAATAAAAAAAATGTTTCATGTAGTATCATAAGCATCATACTATAGTCCTGCATCATTCAGCATGGAACCATCCAAAACAATAACCGGATTTGCCAAGACTTGAACCTCAAGTTCCAAAACCACAAATGTGAAAGTTGCGTGGCTTCCTACCACCCTCGGTACCAACTCAGTGGCAATTGAGAGAAGAAAAATAATTTAGGTTTCCATGCTGAGAAGTAAAATAAAATACGTCGAAACAGAGTCATTTGGTAATTTTCCTTCCATGCATATAGTTTCTTTGACAGAAGATTTTCAAACAAAGGATTAGAATAATAATTTCTAAACTAATAATCGGTTTTTGATTTATTTTGTTATTTTATTTTCATTTTTTTAATGTCTGTGTTGTGGATTACCATATATAGCATGTTATACAATGTTATGCGAGAGAGATTCCTTTAGATTCGTCTGCCAAAAGCTATGTTCTGAATTTTTGATTTTGCTCCAAAAATTATTATACTTTAGCTTTCAAAGCTCCTCTCTTTTGAGTAATCTCTATGGATTTGTTGCTTATTTTTCTTTTCCTTTTTCATGAGCTTCTTTGATTATAATTGATTACTGTTTTCGTTTTCTTAAAGCAACCAATGAATTTGTTGAAGATGTTAGAGTGTTTGTAAGTGATATTCCAGTTTTGCATTTCCATTTATGAAATTCCTTTCAAAAGTGAAAAGAGAATTCAAATAAAGGATTTGGATATCCTCTCCTCTGTTAAAGAAAACATGAGCAGGGGAAGGAAAAACCAAGATATTTGTTGGTAAATACCCAGATGCTGCAGCCATGGAAGCTGCTGGAAGCCCCAAAAAAACCCTCCCTGTGTCTTTAGCAAAGCAATCCATCTGTTACATATACTTATTCCCACCATTATTACTAGCTAGCTACTAGCATGTAGGTATTTGAATGAAGGATTGATGTAGAACTGTATCCAAACGAAGTCAAAGCCACTACGTGCTTAGGGCATATTCCCGAGAAACCCATCAGGAAATGGACATTGAGGAGCAGCAGTTAAGGAGACAGTTCTTGCTGGACTGCTTTATGTTTCTTGCAAGGTCTTCCCAGTAAATTGTTAAGCCCAAGCTCTATCTTGAAATCTATGCCGTCCAAAACGGCTTGCCTAGCTAAAGGACGTGAAAATGATTTCCCACCCAAGAAATTGTTCCATAAAATAATCTGCTATTCCCAACTTGTAGAGATGCTAAGAGAGAGTAGCTCCTGATCCCTTCTCCAATTGAGAGCATGACCTTGATTCCTCGGCTTTGGCAATACCTTATGACATTGCTGATAATGGTGCAAGTGCAACCATTGGACCGTGGGTTGTAATTAATGGCGGGAGAGATTGATTTCAGGGATTCTTCCATTGCCAAACATAACGAATATTTTCCAGTAGCACATGCTTTTGTTAAGCTTCCCTCTAGCCGGTTTGGCCCTAGTAGACCGCTACGCCACCAGCTTTAGAGGCTTCAACTAGGGTTAGGACTAGAAGAAAATAGGAGTGCTGAAAATATTGTGGGTTTGGAGTATTTTATTGCCATCCAATTTTTTGTCAGTAATTTGAAGCTAATTATTCTATTTTCTTGAAAGGAGTTGGCCCTTTTTATATAGTATGTCACAATTCACATGTAGAGGGCCAAGCAGGGCACAGAAGGTTTATCAATTAATTAAGCAGCTTCGGAGTACTTGGGGTTAATCATAAAATATGTAGTAAATTTAGTGTTTAATCCTCCAAAAGAAAGAGAAAATTTTTAGTGAACCATAAAATTTTGTTTTTCAATTCCAAATACGTATGTATGGAAAGGAACTTACTTCAAGTACTCTTCCCATATAGTATATAAAACTAGCTAGATAATTAACTTAACTACTATATTAATTGTTCGCTTGGTTAAAAAAAACAAAACAAAACAAAAACTAATATATTAATATATTGAAGCTTAATTTGTTATCCAGTTATCAATATTCAATAATTATTTGACGTGCCATTACCTTCTCGATCACTAATAAAAGAGAAATATGTATAAATTGAGTGCTGAGATTGATTTCCAATTATGGCATTTATTATTATTATTATTTTCAAACCCTGACATACAGTAACTAAGACCAGCCATATATACCGGCGGCCAGGCTAGTTGGTGGTTTGTTTGGAACTTTAACTCCACTTTTACAAATAAATAAAAATAAAAAAAGATGATCGATCGAAATCGATTTTAAATTTTAAAACTAGAGGGTTAGCTTAGCGGTCCAGAAAATATTTCTTCATCACAATAATATTTTTACCAATCTTGAAAGGTAAAGATCACCAACTCCTATTCCCCAATTATTTACTCTTCTAATATTAGACCTTGTTTCACATACAAGATTGAATTGTATGTTATTCAACCAAAAACAAAAAAAGATTGAATTGGATTTTATGTGAACACAATAATTTGATTGAGCTGAATTGAATATTATTAACATTATCATGCTTTTCATACAGTGCAGGATTGGATTGGATTCCAATTAGTAAATTTATAATTTAATATAAAAAAATTAAAAAGATATTTAAGCAATAGAATATTAAATATGATATGAAAATCCATAGCAATGCTAAAATAATTAATATCAAAATATTTTATAACTCCATGTCGATGCCCATAATTAATTAATAATTTTTTAACTAGTTAACTACACATAAGAATTTCAGCAGTCGAAAAGGGAAAAGAATTTCTTAATAGGCTTGAGAAGGTTGATGTTGGAGGGGTTTAATTTGTGTTGGCCCATGGAATTTTCTCAATCATGTGGAAAGTAAAGAGGATTAATAGATCCTGCGTATCCCACTCAAAAATAATAAATAAATAGGTTTACATATCCCACGTTCACCGCATATCCTAGAGTAACCAGCACCAAACCCAATATTTGGGTTGAGCCCAAACTAACCCCAGGTTTTGATTCCCTTTAAAATGTTGAATTAAATTGGATTAGAATAAGTTTGAAATGTTGGATTAAATTGTCAGGATCCGTCCAGAATTTCTCCCCGGAATCCTAGACAGCCTTGATCCATGGGATCAGGGTTTGTCTAGGATTCCGGGAAAAGAATTCTGGACAGGTCCTGACAAAATTGTACTACTTTTTTATTTTTGAGTTGGACTGAACTTGAAATAGTACAATGTAGTCCAACTTCCCAGACAAGTTAGTCCCCATTCATAAAAAGATTTCATAATATTTAGTTAGGTCGTCGCCTCTTTTTCATTTTACTTTTAACACTATACACAATTTCATATTATCTAATCCATGGTTTATCAAATTAATTTAAACATGAGATATATTTAAATGAATAGGATGGAATCATTCTTATAAAAATTAAAAATTAATAAAATTCCGCATAAAAAATGTACATGAGATGCAAAAGTTGTAATTTTTTAAATTTAAAATAAGAATGAATATATATATATCCCCTCCCTTTTAATTTAGTATATATAATAATTAATATTTGTCTAAGAGAATAAGAATGAGAAAAAAAAAAAAAAGGAAAAATTGGATGATAATTTTTATTTTTTTGGGTCAAAATTTGATGACAATTTGATGAGGCAAATGCAACAAGTGCTGCTTCTTAATTAATTTGACGATTTTTTAATTTTTTTTAATTTTTAGAGTAGAGATGTAATAATGAAAGACTTTGACCATGACCTTCCAACCCTCACCAATAATGACTTAGTCCGTGTAGTTTTTATTTTCCAAACCAAATTATTTTTATTCCACTAGATTGTTTATTATTTTTAATTTATTTCTTCTTTAAATAAGAAAATGTTAGAAATTATGCGTATACTTTTCCGAACCAATTGAGACTTTCTTTAAATTAATCTACCTACTATTCCGGACAAAATACAATATTTAGTGGATATAACGACTTTACTGCAAACAGTGAGAATCGAAAGAGATGGATCGAGCCATATATTTCCGGTATATACAATACATGTATCGGTATTCAAATTATTGGTCTGCAACTATAATTAGATTAAAAAAGTGAAAACAAAAAATATATGCGTTCTTATATAGTTTTTTTTTTTTTTTCTTGGACAAATTAATTTTTGTGTTTTGTTTGAGATATATGCAGAAGTAAAAATAGTACCATTTATAAAAATAAAATTAAATACCACGAAATTAAATATACTCAAAAACAATAATCATGCTTTAATTTTTATTTAGTATCATAATGATTCATGCTGCAATTTTTATTTGGACACTTCCTTTAATGGCGTTGCTATAGTCAGTATCAAACTGTTTGCTCCAAAGCATAATTCCTCCATACTTGGGAGAGCTCTTAATGGTTGGAAGAACTTGAGAGATGAGAACGTCGGAATGAATAAATCCACCACCCGGAGTCGCCTCAGGCGCCGCGGGTAGCCCCATGAACAATTGTTGGGTTGGGGGAGAAGTCCATTGGTACCAATAGCTTAAAAGATTGTTAGTGTCTCCACCATATTGGCATGGACCGTTGTTGTAGAACTGAACCCAAATATAATCAAAAAGCGCAGTTTGGATGGCTCCGCCAAAGTGGGCATCAGGGAAGGGACACTGTGGTGCTGCAGACAAATAAACTTTACGTTCGGTGTGACCCCATAGGGACCTAGCCAGCTCATCCCAGAATTGCCCGGAACCCGCCTGGATATTGAAATCGATTCCATCCAATACCGCATCACCGAGCGGACGGGAACCGGACTGACCGCCGAGGAAGTTGTTCCAGAGGTAATCGGAGACCTGCTTTGCGTCCTCGGCAGAGGAAAGAGAATAGTTTCCTGCACCGCCTCCGATGGAAAGGAGGACTTTGATGTCTTTGTCTTGACAGGATATAATGTCGGAGCTTAAACCGGTTCACGCACCGGCGCTTGGATCGCAATGCCCAGCTAGGTTTAGCACTGGGGTTTGGCCATTGCCGAAGGTGGTGAGGAAAGCTATGTTCACGAATCGGTAGTTACCTGAGTTACAAGTATCGGCTAATGTACCTTCGTTGCCGTTTTGGCCCCAATATATGGCGATTCCTACAGCTTGAGAGGGCTTGAAAGCGGAGAAAACAATAAGGAAAAGGAATAAAATAGAGGAATATTGTGTTTTGGTTGCCATGTCGATGGTTGAGCATATACTAATACTGTAATTGGTTATTGACTAATAGGTGCGGGAGTCAAGTGAGAGCAGGAAGAAAAAACTATACAACTACCATATGAAAGACGTGTTTGGCGTTAGAAAAATGAAGAGTTAGAAAATTATTGTTGCCGTTGTCTCTGGGATTAGAAAAGAAATGAAGAGCTAAATATTCCTTAGTTCAAACCTAATCAGATATTCAATTACACGCGTAATCCCGTCAAACACGCTAGAGCCCAGGCAGATTTGAGAGAAAGCAACAAAAAGATATTTCTATTTCATTTGAGTTTTAATACAGAAAGCAAAGTGATGATGGGAGATGATGTAAAATTACTATGAATCTACTCCATATTTTTCAACAAAAAAACCTTTATAATATCGTTAATTACTTTGATTGATAATAGAATACCCTATTAAAAAGTAAAGGATTAACGAAAATTAATACATATTCTAGTTCACTAAGATTAAATATAAAAGAAAATAGTTTGGAAAAGAAAACTTAACACAGAAAATTTAAAATTTCTTTATGAAATGGAATGTAAGATAACCGCGTTAAAAAAAATAAAATTTAGTAAAGTTAATTTATTTTAGTAAAGTTAATTTTATTTTTCAAGTAAAATGATATGTTATTTTATTATTATTTTTTTTTGTCCAAATGTTAAAAATTCAGTGGCTATATGTACTGTGATGTGGTACACTTTTTGACCGAAGGATTCCTCCAAAAAGAGAGAGAGGTGTTTGATATATTAATTAATTAATATATACTATTTAGTTTTTTTCGATCACGTAGAAAATTTTTTTTCTTTCTCTTTCGATTGTGGATATTCTCATATTATCTCCTCATCTATATTTTGTTTATCAAATTATTATAATAGTTGCACTTCGTTAAACTTAATATCTGCAATTGGTTAAATTACGAAATATATGGGACTAATATGACTAAAATGACTAATTCAATCGTATTTACTTTTTGAACAAGAGTGGACCAAATTAATAAACGCGAGCGAATTTGACCTTTTCTTTTCTTCCAAAATAATTAAATATATAAGCACACACGGCTTTAGCTGGCAGTTTGACTAAAGTTCATACTTTCCATACACGAGTACCCCAGCATCTGCGTACTATTGCTATTTGGTTTCCGATACGTACGTGGCATTCGAACATTGGTTACTTTCCATTACTCATCCATCACAATTTCTTAATTTTCGAAATCCAATAATCATAGATTTTGGTCTGGAGAAATCCATATCCATCAAATTAAAGTCTACTTCTTTATTATTAATATATATTATATTATTTTTAATTAAACAATAGGAAAAAAAAAAAAACATACAAGTAAATTTAATTCTTTTTTAGCTAGTCCATTTGAACTTCTAATTTCTTTTTTATTTCACCGTCACGATAATTAATTCCAGCAGAGGTATCTTTCAAGAATTAAAAAAATAATAATTATAATTTAAATAATATAGTCAGTGAAAGATTTAATTAATCAAATATAATGGCAGCAATGAAATCTTTTATTAATGTATAATGACTATTTATACAGTAACAATTAGATAGTAAAGCCGACATACACGAGTTGACAGACATACGTAAGAAACAACAATATGTGATAAATATTTATCTAAGAGTTGGACTCTTACAATTATCAAAAATAAACAACCTGAGATATCATAAGAGACTAACCTAGGATTATTCTATACTTCTCTAATAATCAGAGGTATATAGACATGAAGTGTTCCTAGCCCAATAACTACCAATTGATCTGATATGTAATATTAAAACATCTAAATCTTGGGCTTCATAAGAGGATAATCACTCGGTTTGCTGCATGCTAGTTGATTATTAGAATTTTATATGGTGTCACGTCTAAGAAAGTTTATTTAACCCAAAAAAAAAAAAAAAAAAAGAAAGAAAGAAAAAACAAGCAACAGACACTATGATGGATGTTTAATGTCATGTTTAATTTTATTTGTTGAAAGATTAAATATAACTTAAATATGAATTATTGATAAACATTCATATTCATATATATATATATATATATATGTATATATAAAATATTAAATTTACATTCTAACATTTAAGCTTTTTGAAACAGTAATAATAACCTAAACAAGTAATTATTTGGAAAGTCTTGTAACAAAACACCCATTTAATTGGAATTTGAAAATTGATAACCATGAGCAAGTTGAAATTGATAGTAGATCTTAGTTTGTTGTAGCGGGTAATGAGGGCTTGGTCCTTCTACATTGGCATCTGTTGGTTGCGGGAAATTACTCAAACAGAGTCAATAATAGAGGAATTGTACCTACTTAGAAAATCATAACCTTTTCCATAAAATTACATTTTCATACTTTGGCATCATTTTCATCATTGGAAAAACTTGCTAGACCAACGGATCAGCCAGGATGAACTCGCCGGTCGGGGCAGCATCTGTTCTTGGACACCAGCCGGTCCCGGAAACAGCTAATGTAGCGTTAATGAGAAGAAACAAGGCCATAAATAATGAATGTGGACGTTGGTGGCCCTCCATGGTCTGGCGGATCCAAGGATATGGAGATGAGAGAGGCTACGAGGATCACAAATTAAAACACAAGCTTATTAATTTGTTGATATGACAAAAGCAGTGGTCCTTAATTAATTTTATACGTATACCACGAACATTTAATATCTCGATAGCAAATACTATATTTTTTTTGTTTTCTTTTTTTTAGTTCTTATTCTTATTGTTACTGAGTTCCTGTTACTGTTACCATTATTATTATTATTGCTCTTCTAGGGATGAAAGGAATTCTAAATAAATTCATTCTACCAATTTCTAATTATATTTATAAGATAATTTTTTTATTCTTTTAGACAAGTTAAAAATACTAATATGAAATTTTAGTCTTGGCACCTAACTATTAGAGCCTCTCTGGTACCATTATCCAGGTTCATGGCCCCAATTATAATCAATAATATTTATTTATCCATTATTAAATATTAAATTTATATAATAGCTTAGTTATTTAAATAAAAGTATTTTAAAAAATTATATGATATTAATAATATGAATAAACAACGTTTGCTATTAAACTCATTTGAATCAAAAAATGGTAATCCTAAGCAAGTCTTGCCCATATCAATCATTAATTAGTTGAGGAAATTAACAGTAGATCTACTAAATATTGCTTTGCGAAACGAGGAAGGTGTGGTCATTCTGGCTTCAGTTGTATTGGTTGTGGGAAACTTGCCTATGGTAGAAGATTGTGCATTTTGCATAGAATTTTGACAGCAAATAGTTTGGGAATTAGACATGCAGTAGATTCAATCCGATTGTATTGCTTATAAGATAAAATAAAATAAAACAAAATACCACTTAGCTATATTAAATATTATTGAGCAAAAACTTATGTACATCAGTTGAATGCACGATATGGTGCAACCAAGCATTTATAATCGACATTGAACAATCATTTTATGTCAGGACCCGTCTAAAATTCTTCACCGGAATCCTAGACAGGTCCTGATCCCAGACCCTACCGGATCCTCCAATGGAAAATCCGGCAGAACCTCCCCTAGGGGTTGGACTTACCACAATTTTCCTGCACTGAAAATACACTTCTATATACACCCCTTATTCCTCCCACCTTACTACAATATATTTCTACAGATTTACAGCACTGCCAGTAAATGACAGGGAATCAATATATGATTCAATAAATATATGTCCAATCAGTATACAGAGCATTATACAAATAATTATGAAATTGATACAATGATAGATGAAGCAATACAAGATGGAGAGGAAAAAGGGAGGAAATGCTTATTGGACTTTCGGAATGAACTGAGAGGTTGGGCTCGTCTCGGACGATCAACGTCTCCCAACCTGGACCTAGGGAAACGGAATTTAAAAATATGAGATGTTAATCATCTCAGTGAGTAATCCTATCTACTATACAATTATAATATTAATAATATAACAATAAAAGAAACTTAATTAATCAATATCAAACAATTAAATAAATAATTATAATAAATATTTGAAATAACATTTTCTCTCAAAAACCCTTACAGTTCACTCAATTGGAAAAGTTTTCCTTTTAAAACATTTTCACAAAACCCAATAATTGTACCCCAAAAATCAAGGAATAATTAAGTAAATAAATTATAAATAAAATACATTAAATTAAAGATCTAGAATGTATAATAAGAAACAAGAATAATTTTAATAACAATTATTAAATTGTACACAAAATGTCATAAATAAAATAAGCAAAATCACAATAAAATTTACAAAAATTAATCAAGGAAATATCAAATTAAACAAAATGCAATAATTTAAAATGCACATAAATACAAATATTAATTTAGAACTCAATATATACATTGAAAATATTTTAAAAATCCAATAATTAAATTTAGAATAAAACATCACTAGATAAAATAAATAAAATCGTAAATAAACTTATATTAAAGAAATTTGGCATAAAACAAAAATAAGCTCAGTATATAAATTATAAAATTGATTGTTTAAATCAATGAAATAATGAAGGAAACATTTTAATAGATTTTAAATCTCAATTTAAAATAGATAAAAGAATACAATAAAATTCATGTTAAAATCTCAAAATTTAAATAAATAATATCAACATGGTAAAATAAAATTCTAAAACACCAATTTAAAATAATTGATAAAAACATGAGTAAATACATTTTATAAAATACTAATTGTAAATAGGTGATAAAACAAGTTAAATACATTTAATTCAAATACGACTTTAAAACTTTAGGATTTGAAATTTATATATGAGAAACAATACTTGATACACCACACTATATACCAGTGATGCCCTATGATACCCAATGTCCCGAGCACCATCTGGTAGGAGGTTAAAGAGAGAAACTTGTATACGGTCGTTTCGATGTCCCAACAGCACCGCTGCTTAAACCATCAACTCGGTCATGGGGGGAGGGGGGGGGCTTATGGCCAATATCAAACTTGCCTGCCCTCGGTCCGATGGTAACTCACGGGAGACATTATAACATGCGCGCTCATCCACATACACAGTACAGAACACTAGTACTGTATGAGTGCGTCTAAAATAAATACCATATTATTTTAAAAATAACATTTTTTTCAAAACTTACCGTGGGAATTATATCACTTTTCAAATTCATATTCCCACATTTTTCTTTAATATCATCGGCATAAATCCATCGATATAAATTCCATCAATTTCAAATCCGTCAATGAAATCAACAATAATTTAAAATAAATCTTCTTCAATTCTTCAAATTTCAAAATATAATTAAATCACATGATAAACATAACAATTATAAAAGGAAATTGAAATCACAATTTCTTTTAATTCCTAAATATATTCTTTTGGCATCAAAATATATATTAAAAACATTATAAATTGGCAATACAATTCTAGATAGAAATTCTCATAATATCGAATACATAAACATATTTTTGAAATATTCAATTATGAAATATTCCAACAAATTAATTTAATAATTAATGATTTCGATTTCAATTTCATAAAATTCTTTAAATCAAAATATTTTTTAATATATAAATATTTTGATTCACTCAATTGGGCATCAAATTTCTACATATAAATTCACTAAGTATTTGACACATAAAATATCAATTTCAAATATTCAATTCACATAAAATATTCATAAATTTAATTTCCGAAATTAATTTGAAGGTGGATCACTCACCTCGAGCACGCAATTAATCCAAGATCCTCCATGGGATAAATTCCACGATGCACACATGCTCCTAGAACAACAATATTACATAACTCAAATAAATTAATATTTTATTAGGATAAATAATACCCGGTACCCGGAGGAGCTAACGCAAACGGTATCTAAAATTCACAAATAAAGTATCTATGGAAAGCTAAGGAGACGAGGATCACATTACCGGCCTCCATTGACCCCAATTCCGCTGGTGGTGGTCGGAATTTGCCCGGGAAGTACCGGCCGAACTTCACTTCCTCATAACTCGCGAACCACTTCGAATTTAAACAATTGGAGACCATATTTGAACTCAGAAGACCCAAAATAGGAGGAAAGGGATGGAACATCGGACTGGACTGGCCGAAAACAGTGAGAATCGCCAGAAAACTCAAACCCACCGCTGCCGACTTCACCGGCCAGATCTGGATGCGTCCGGCGGCGTTTGGTCGGGAAAATTGGAGGTTGGCATCGTCAAGGAATGGGCTCCTTCCCTAGCCGGCACGTTTTGCCATCCGGCCATTGAAATCTGACCAAAACGATCGATCAAAGAGAGAAGGGGAGAGAGTCAAAGGAGAGAGAGAGAGAAATCCCTGTGTATGTTTTGCTGGTGCTTAACGGGCTTGGGGAAGAAGGAGAAGGGAAAGAAAGGAAAAGAAAAGAAAAGAAAAGTGTTTTCCCACGTGAGAAAAGGAAGGAAAAAAGAAAAAGACAAAAACAAAAAGAATAAATAAATAAATAAATATTAAAATCATAAAATAATAATATATAAAATAAAGACAAAATAATATAATATAGTATTTTCTTACTGCTGACATGTGTCACTTCTAAAATATTACACATGGTGCATCCCACTTGGTGACGCGTGGCACAACTATTCACATTTTTAAAAATAATATTAAAATAATATTGTATTTGAAAAATTTTGCAGGTTCATAATTTTTCAACAAAATATCCAAATCAGGTGTACCACTAGTCTACGGACTCGTATCGGCGAGTACTTCACATCTGTACATGAGTCAAAGCTCATATCCCCAAAAATAAAAAGTCAACCCTGGAACCCTTGAACAATTTGGACCTCAACTTGTTTTGCTCATAACTTTCAAACCGTAGCATCGTTTTCAACATGCTACTAGTCTATGAACTCATGCCAATGTGTACTTCGTAACGGTGCTTCAGTCAATGTAGAATTCCATCCGAGTCAAAAAATCAACATTTGACCCCTTCAATCAACAGTCAACAGTCAAACTTGTCAACCTCGATCAAATTTGAGAAATTTCTAGTGTACTTTGGGATGGGGTGTTACATTTTATGTGATTAATTAGTGATAGAATCTTACTTCATTTAAAAAATAAATAATTATTTTACTTTAATTAGTAATTTTTTATTTCTTTGTTAATTTCTTTAAATGATATGGTATCATATTAATAATAAAAATGGAATAATGGAGATAAGAAAAAAGACAAAAAAAAAAAAAGTTTAATCCATTTTGTATAGCTTGTATTTGTCCAGATGGCATAACTAGGATAAGATCTCCTATCCTATTATTTTGTCTCCATTTTCACATGTCCTAGTAAGTCTAATTATACTCAGTACACATATAATTGTTTTAGCATTCTCCCACTTGAATCACATATATAATTAAAGATAAACAATTACTCACCTGTCACATAATGTTTTTATATAAGATGACATTTTATTACTATAGACATAAATAGGAACAGAAAAAATGATAACAAGATATTCGAATATGCCTATCTATCTCTTATTAAATAACATTTGCAGTTTCATTTACTTTCATTTTGATTTATTTTTGTCGATATTAATATAAGTTATATGTAAATCAAATACATACTTTTTTTGTCTCTCTATCTCTTTTTTTTTTTTCTTTTTTTTTCCCTAAAAGGTTCTTTGTTGAAATGATTTTTTTTTTTTTAATAAAATACTTACAAACATTTGATAGTCAAAAACTTCAAAGAATTATGGCTATATTTTTATCTGTATTAATTTTTTTTTTTTAATCCTTGGTGAAATATGTTCTCCAAAAAATAATTCAATTTATATATAATAGTATTTGTTACTCAAACTTTAAAATTTTATTATTTTCAAAAATATATTTTCATAATTTGCTTACTAATTTCACAATGTTTAGGACTTTATTTTATTAATAACCATATTTAAATGGAGAGAATAGATCTTGGTCATACAATTTGTCAATGTCATATGTTAAAAGATCTTGAAAAAATTAGGTAAAGATTATATGAGGAAATGATCCTTCTCCTTCAAATAATCGCTAGCAAAGGGAGAATTTCAATAGAAACAGCAAACTGAAATGGATACTTATTTAATTCCACACATTTTATTCCATGGATCATTCCATAAGAAGTAGAAAATTCAATTACCTTACCCACCATTTTGGTGTTTAAAGAAGAGTGATGGTAGTACCTAATTTTATTTAGTACTTAATCAGTAGTTAATCTAATAGTTACAGAGTGAGCACAAGTCACTTATTCATACATAGTCCACATGATGGTGGATTATGCATAGTTAGTCAGTTTTTAGGCGAATAAGTTCCAAATTAACATGGTTAACAATGGAGGAACTGTGATTGCTCTTAATATCATAATACCTGTTCCATAGCATCACACCTTCATACCTAGATGTATCTTTAATCTCCAGAAGAAATTGATTAATTAGCACATCAGCCGGGATGTACCCAGTAAAAGAGGCATTGGTGGATGCTGGTAATAAGGAAACTATTTCAAATATTTCAGCAAACAAGGCAACTATTGCAAATAAGGAACATGATCAAACACACAAGGAAAGCATTAATGGTCCAGTCAAAATAAGGACAGCATGAGGGGACAAGACTATATTAGGAAGCCAACATCATATCAGACCTATAGGAAGCCAACATCATATCAGACCTATAAGGCCTAAATAGCTATTATTCAGTCAACTTTCAATATTAAAAATTATTTATTTCATTTTCCTTATTTACTTTTCTTTCCTTATTACATTGTAAACGTTAGTCTTTCAATTCTTGTATAAAAGGATACTTTGGCATGCGTGAATAATAAGACAAAACAAAATATTCAATTGTATTCAAAACCTCTTTATGGTATCAGAGCTGCCATACCTGTAAGTTAAGCAAAACATATCTTCCTCCTCTATTTCTATCCGCAAAGAACCTGGTCTCACCATACAACCTTTCCATCAGTGTTCAAGTTTGATATCAATCAAACTGTCCATGACTAATTTCCTCCTTTGGCGATCCCAGATTTTTCCATTGGTTAGAAGCCTTGAAATTCTTCATCACTTAATAGATGATGGAAAAATAGAGGAGAAAACCGACCACAATGAAGAATGGATCAATAATGATGATCTTCTCATTACATGGCTTCGAGGAAATATGACTGAAGAAGTTCTAAATCTAATCATTGGGGCTGAAACAGCAAGACAAATGTGGACTTCACTGGAAGAGCAAATGATGCCTACCACCAAAGAAAGAGAAGCACAGCTTAAGAATATGTTGATAATTACCAAACGGGGATCAACATCTTTGGAGGACTATGTTCGCAGGTTCAAAAATATATGTGAGAACCTTGCAGCCATTGGACACCCGGTGTCAGATATTGACAAAGTGTTCCAATTGGCTTGTGGCTTAGGAACAACCTATCAAGACTTCCGTCTTGCTATGTTAACCAAGCCTCCTTATCCTACTTTTAGTGAATTCGTTCTGGCACTCCAAAATCATGAACAATCGTTATTATTGCAAAAAGAAGAAGAAAAGAACTACATTGATCATGCACAAGCTTTCTTTGGACAACGAGGACGAGGGAGAAATAACAGGGGAGGACGTAATAGCTTCAATTCACACGGATGAGGTTTTACACCTACTGTTGGCAGAGGAAACAACTCATCTCTGCATCAATCTCCACGACGAGTAACTAGCTTCAGCTCGCAGGAAAAAGGCCATCTGTGAAGTCCCACATCGGTTGGAAAGGAGAACGAAGCATGGCTTATAAGTGTGTGGATACCTTTCCTTTGTAGATGCGATTTAAACCCGTGAGGACTGGGTTGTAACAGGATTTCTCAGTACCAAAGCGGACAATATCTACATACGGGTGGTCTGGGCTGTTACAGTTGGTATCAGAGCCAGTACCCAGATCGGTGTGCCAGCGAGGACGCTGGGCCCCAAGGAGGATGGATTGTGAAGTCCCACATCAGTTGGAAAGGGAACGAAGCATGGCTTATAAGCGTGTGGAAACATTTCCCTTATAGATGCGTTTTAAACCCGTGAGGGCTAGGTTGTAAAAGGATTGCTCAGTGCCAAAGCGGACAATATCTGCATGCAGGTGGTCTGGACTGTTACACCATCGGTCTTTACAACAAGAACATAACAAAGTACAATGTCAAATTTGCTCAAAATATAACCATACTGCTCTAGAATGTTGGAACAGGTTTGATCATTCATATCAACCTGAAAACACTCCACCAGCTCTTGCTGCTCTCTCTCTCTCAATGAATCTCCTGATGATACTTTTTACGTGGACTCTGGTGCAACCACCCATATGACACATGATACTGGTAAGATCTCAAACCCATAACTTTATAAAGGATCTGATGTTATATATGTTGGTAATGGAGAAGGATTATCAATTTCACATATTAGAGATACTTATTTATCAACAAAGCATGGTAAAGTTAAATTAAAGGATGTTCTATTTGTTCCAAACCTTAAGAAAAATTTGTTGTTTGTAGGAAAATTAACCTCTGATAATATGTTTACTTTCGAATTTACATCCTTTGATTTTATCATTAAGGATCAAAACAACCAAATAATAGCACGGGGATTTAAAAAAGGACAACTCTATGCTATGGAGGAATCATTACACGAAGCACTTTCAGCAATAAAAGGTGGAGCTTTTTCTACCATGTGGCATCAATGGTTGGGGCATCCCAATTTTAAAATTTTAAACACACTCAAGGCAAGGAAAAATATTGATATTACTCATTGGATTTCCAAACCTTCTGTATGTGCTAGTTGCCAGATTGGTAAAAGTTGTAAACTACCATTTGAATTATCTAATAAAGCTTCAAAATTTCCTCTTGATAAAATTCATTGTGATCTTTGGGGACCGGCTCCAATTTCTTTTTCTCAAAATTTTTATTATTATGCTTTATTTATTGATGATTTTTCACAATATTCATGGTTGTATCCCTTGAAAAAGAAATCTAAATTTTTTAATTGCTTTATTTAATTTCAAAACTTGATAGAAAATCAGTTTGATCGGAAAATCAAACTCTTTCAATGCGATGGTGGTGGTGAGTTTAATTCCAATTTATTTATCTCACATCTACATGCTTGTGGAATCAAACGACAAAAGTCTTGTCCAAGCATTCCTGAACAGAATGGCGTAGCCGAAAGGAAACATCATCACATCGTTGAGACAGGTCTTACTATACTATTTCATGCAAATCTCTCTTTAAAATATTGGGTTGATGCTTTTTCTACTGCAGTTTTTCTTATCAACAGGTTGCCTTCCTCATCAATAGGAAATGATACACCATATTTCAAACTTTTTCAAACTCATCCCGATTACAAAAGGTTGCAGGTGTTTGGATGCAGGTGTTTTCCATCTCTTAAACATCAAAATCATAATAAATTTCAAAAGAAACCATTTCCATGTGCGTTTATCGGATATAGTCCTCTCCACAAATGATATAAATGTCTTCATCCTCCTACTAATAGAGTATATATATCTCGTCATGTTGTCTTTGATGAAGAGTTCCTTCCATATGTCTCTAAAAAATCTTCAAGTGATCATCACAACTTAGAACTTATAGAATTTTCAGATATTTATGATTGGACAGGATCTCATTCCATGCATTCTTCCAACTCTCCAAATAAGTATGTATCTCCTATTACTATTATGCCATCTGTTTTTTATTGTTGCACTAATAACTCATGCACAAACATCTTATCTTCTAAAAATCACTCAAACAGATCCATCACCTTCTAATACTCTTAGTGCAGGGATTTCTTCCTTACCAAATCCATCTTATGTAGACACTCCACCAGCTGACAGTTCTGTTCTTGAGATAGCAACTATATCTCCTGCAAATAATTTTGAATCATTTACTGCATCTCCTCACACCGCTTCTTCATTGTCCTCCAACGCAGAAACTGATTCGTTCGATATTTCACATAAGGTAAGTAATGTTGTTCCTCACACCAATAATGATTTAACTAACCAATTATTTGTCTATATTCCAGTTGAACAGCAACCACAACCAGCAACGAACACTCATCTAATGGTGACTCATCATAAGCTGCATCATGATCCTTCTCTTACCTCACATATGCTTCTTATGACCCACTCTTTTCCAACTGCACCGAAAACTTTAAAAACTGCCCTTAAGGATTCCCGTTGGGTAGATGCCATGACCGATGAACTTAGTACTTTATATAAAAATCACACTTGGACTTTAGTTCCACGCCCATCTAATATCAATGTGATTGGCTCTAAGTAGGTGTATAGGCTAAAACACAAAGATGATGGTTCCCTTGATCATTTTAAAGCTCGTTTAGTAGCTAAAAGGTTCACTTAAATTCCTGGACAAGATTTCTCTGATACTTTCAGTCCCGTAGTTAAGCCTACTACTATCAAACCACTTCTCACTCTATCTCTATGACAAGGTTGGCATCGTAATCAACTTGACGTAAAAAATGCCTTCCTGCATGGCACTCTCAAAGAAACCGTTTACATGGAGCAACCATCAGGATTCGTAGATCTTCAATATCCTGACCATGTTTGTTTTTTGCATAAATCCATTTATGGCCTCAAACAAACTCCTCGTGCCTGGTATGATCGTCTTTCCCAATTTCTTTTACATCGTGGTTTTCTATGTAGTAAGTCTGATCCTTCCTTATTTGTGTATCATTCCAATTCCATTATTATATTCTTCTCATATATGTTGATGATATTATAATTGTTGGAAATACTAACAATTTTACTCAGCAGCTCATACAGCAACTTAGTTATGAATTTGCTATTAAGGACATTGGGCAACTACGGTATTTTCTTGGTATCTTGGTTCAATATTTTCCAGGTGGTGCTTTTTTGTCTCAAAAACAATACATCAAAGATCTTCTTCAACGTGCAGGCATGTGCACTTGCTTTACCATTGCAACGCCAACCACCATCAAATTAAAATTTCAACCCACCGATGAAGGCCTAATTGATGTCTCTACTTACAGAAGTCTTGTCGGGGCTCTCCAATACATTACTTTTACTAGACCCGACATCACCTTTGCTGTAAATCAAGTCTATCAGCATTTCAATAATCTGACACCTCTCCATATGTGTGATGTCAAGCGTATTCTATGATACTTACAGGGCATTTCTGATTATGGCTTACGGTATCTCTCACACAGTCCTATTAATTTATATGGCTTTAGTGATGCCGACTGGGCAGGCTGCCAAACTACCAGATGGAGTACAACTGGTTTCTGTATCTATCTTGGTGCAAACTGCATATCCTGAAGCTCAAAGAAACAACCCACTGTGTCTAAGTCCAGTGCTAAAGTTGAATACAGGTCCATGGCCTCCACTACCGCTGAGCTTACTTGGGTTTCCTTCGTTTATATGATATGGGCATTCCTTTACATTAACCACCTCAGCTCTTTTGTGATAACATAAATGCCCTTCATATGACAGTCAATCCTATGTTCCATGCCGATACCAAACACATTGCTATTGACTATCATTTTGTTAGGGAGAAAGTAGCACTTAGCTCTCTCATCACACATTACATTCCCTCCACTCTTCAACCTACTGATCTCTTCACCAAAGCTCTACCCTGTTTTAGCTTTGGACAATTTCGATTCAAGCTAGGAGTCCACTTTGTTCCCCTCTCTAGCTTGAGGGGGCATAATAAGGAAATTATTTCAAATATTTCAGCAAACAAGGCAACTATTGCAGACAAGGAATGTGATCAAACACACAAAGAAAGCATTAATGGTCCAGTCAAAATAAGGACAGCACGAGGGGATAAGGCTATATTAGGAAGCCAAATCATATCAGACCTATAATGTGAGATCCCACATCGGTTGGAAAGGGGCACGAAGCATGCCTTAAAAGAGGGTGTGGGTACCTTTCCCTTATGATGCATTTTGACAAAACCGTGCGGGCTAGGCCCAAAGCGGACAATATCGCATATGGATGGACTGGGCTGTTACAGATGGTATAAGAGCCAGTACCCGGATCGGTGTGCCAGCGAGGATGCTGGGCCCTAAGGGAGGAGGATTGTGAGATCCCACATCGGTTGGAAAGGGGAACGAAGCATGCCTTAAAAGATGATATGGATACATTTCCCTTACGACGCGTTTTGACAAAACCGTGCGGGCTGGGCCCATAGAGGACAATATCGCATGCGGGTGGACTGGACTGTTACATATAAGGCCTAAATAGCTATTATTCAGTCAACTTCCAATATTAAAAATTATTTTTTTCCTTTTTCGTATTTACTTTTCTTTCCTTATTACATTGTAAACTTTAGTCTTTCAATTCTTGTATAAAAGGATGCTTTGGCATGCGTGAATAATAAGACAAAACAAAATATTCAATTGTATTCAAAACTTCTTTATGTTAGAGAAAAATATAAATGAAATGAAAGTCCACCTCCCATCAGCTTAAGCTTTTGGGATTAGTTGTATTTCAACTTGGTATCAGAGCCAGAGATCCAAGAGGTCCTGGGTTCAAAACTCAGCAACTCCATCCAAAATTTATAAAAAGACAAATGTAAGGACCCAGAGAAGCCCAAAAGAGACGGGCCTACATTCGAGGGAGAGTGTTAAAGAAAAATATAAATGTGATGAAAGTCCACCTCCCATCAGCTTAAGCTTTTGGGATTAGTGGTATTTCAACTGCTGGTAACCTTAGAAACAACTTCTCCAATCCCTTAACCGACGAAGTCCATGTATTCCATGTACTTAAAAGATTATCAGCTCCAGCCTAAGTATTATACTCACATGTAGCATTGCAATATGGGTAGGTCTGATAGAACTGAACCCAAACGTAGTCAAAAACCCCCGTGCCAATGTCATCCCCAAGATAATCATCAGGATAAGGACATTGAGGAGCTATAGATAAATAGATAGGTTTTGCTCCTTGTTCGCTATAACCCTTCAGGTATCTTGCAAGATAATCAAGATAGTCCGTATCATCACCGAACAAGTTGAAATCTAAGCCGTCAAATACAACATCCCAAAAGGACGTGTAGTGGATGAATCATTACCACCCAGAAAGGTATTCCATAACTGCTATGCAACACGGAAGGCATATGAAAAAGATGTTAGCTTATAGATTCCGTAAACTCCTCCAAGTTAATATGAACACCTTAACGCCAAGGTTCCGACAAATCCTTATGTGTTCGCCAACATGGGTACAATTAAATGTATCTGGGGTGCAGTGATTACTAAGGTAGATTTCTATGTCCAGGCCATTGCCAAATTGGGAAACTGAGCCTACGTTTACTATAGAATACAACCCAGTTTCACCAGTTTCTGCTAGACTTTTTTCATCGTAATAATCGCTGCCATTTTTACCCCAGTAGATGGATATGCCACCTTGAGCCTTAGAGATTTGGATCAAGGACGAGGTTAGGAGGCAAGCGAGTAGGAGGTTGGCTAGAAGACCCATTCTTTTTTCTTTTTTCTTTCTTCTTTTTTTTTTTTTTTTTTGGCTGCTACAATCGCTCAAACTATTTGTGGTCTAATTGTATGATTGATAGTTGATGTATATGCTTTTTGCCTAAGAGTGGCCATCCTTTTTTAGAGATGTTTTGAGTGCTAAATTTGATATGAAAATAAAATATTTATCTCTTACAAAATTATCGAACAGTACAACGTAAGTAGTGTTATGAGAAAAGAACATACATACACAGCTAAAACGAGGGCAAAACTTATGGAGGTGGTCCTCTATCTCTCGTGGATCTATGCACCACCACGTATAACAAGTGGTCCTTTTTTTTCCATTTAATTTTTGCTCCTTAATTATATATATGTAACAAAGAACAGTGGTCTTTATATAAAAGAGAATGGTGGAGAATAAAAACAAAAGGAAATTATTTCTTGTCTATTGTTTTGGACTACTTTACTGTTTCATTTTTTTCAAGATCATATATTTAGTACTCCCTGTTTTCATTCATTTTTTTACCATTTTTTTGAACGTTTATTTTCTTATTTAATCCTGGTTTTCAATTTTTTTATTATTATTTGCAAGTTGTTTTCAATTTTCTTTCTACTTTTCAAAGTTTCCTTTATTCACTTGTTTTCAACCTTTTTTGTTTTATCAAACATTTTTTAAAATTTTTTTTTGTTTGTTGAATTGACAATAAATTAATTTTTTTCATATCATTTTTTCAACTAATGTTAGAGGTCCAATTTATGATAGCAAATCTAATAGGCACAATGACTAGTTCAACCTAAATTAAACTGCAGGATAGATCAAGTTACTTTAATGGGGTTCATAAATAGAGAATGCATTAAAGGCCTTTTTTAAAAAAAAAAAAATCAATAATACTTGACTTATACTAGAAGATTTCAACAACTTAAACCATATACTGAAATATATTATGGTAATGCATATTGTGTCATTAATCTGTAAGTTTCTAATAATATTTACAAGTTCATTTTTTTTTCTTATACAAAACCTAAAAATACTAAAAATGACAATTGATTTTGTCTAAGAGTACAGCATATCTAATAGTTTCTAGGACATCTAGATTGTAAAATGCAAATTACACAAGTTATCAAATACCTAGCTAGTTTCAAACACTGTAAATGATGAAGTTGTTGTGGCCAGTCATGTCATCAATATACTTTGACCAGAGCATTACTCCGCCATAGTCTAGCGACATCTTTATCCCAGCGACATCTTTATCACCGGAAGAATCTAAAAAGTCAAGATATTTGTTGGTAAATACCCAGTTGTTGCAGCCATGGAAGCTGTTGGAAGCCCTAAAAAAGCCCTTCCTGTTTCTTTAGCAAAGCATTAATCCATCTGTTCCATATACTTATTGCCAACATTATTACTAGCTAGCTACTACCATGTAGGTATTTGCATGGAGGATTGATGTAGAACTATATCCAAACGAAGTCAAAACCACCATTTGCTAAGGGCATATTCCTGAGAAACCTATCAGGAAATGGACATTGAGGAGCTGCAGATAAGTAGACAGTTTTTGCCACACTACTTTTAAGTTTCTTGCAAGGTCCTCCTCGTAAATTGTTGAGCCCAAGCTTTATATTGAAATCTATGCCGTCCAAAAAGGCTTGCCTAGCTAAGGGACATGAAAATGATTCCCCCCCCCCCCCCCCCCAAGAAATTGTTCTATAAAATAATCCATCCTCCAACTTGTAGAGATGCTAAGAGAGAGTAGCTCCTAATCCATCCTCCAATTGAGAGCATGACCTTGATTCCTCGGCTTTGGCAATATCTTATGACATTGCTGATAATGGTGTAGATGCAACCATTGGACCGTGTGTTGCAATTAACGGCCGGAGAGATTGATTTCAGGGATTCTTCCACTGCCAAACTTAACGAATATTTTCTAGTAGCACATGCTTTTGTTAAGCTTCCCTCTAAGCTGGTTTGACCCCAGTAGACGGAAATGCAACCAGCTTTAGAGGTTTCAACTAGGGTTAGGACTAGAAGAAAGTAGGAGTGGTGAAAATATTGTGGGTTTGGAGTGTTTTGTTGAAATCCAATTTTTTGTCAGTAATTTGAAGCTAATTATTCTGTTTTCTTGAAAGGAGTTGGCCCTTTTTATATAGTAGGTCACAATTCACATGTAGAGGGCCAAGCAGAGCAATGAAGGTTTATCAATTAATTAAGCAGCTTCGGAGTACGTGGGGTTAATCGTAAAATATGTAGTAAATTTAGTGTTTAATCCTCCGAGAGAAAAAGAAAACTTTTAGTGACGCATAAAAAATTTTTCAATTCCAAATACATATGTATGGAAAGGAACTTACTTCAAGTACTCTTCCCATATAGTATATAAAACTACCTAGATAATTAACTTAACTAATATATTAATTGTTCGCTTGGTTAAAAAATAATAATAATATATTAATATATTGAAGCTTAATTTGCTATCCGATTATCAATATTCAACAATTATTTAACGTGCCATTACCTTCTCGATCACTAATAAAAGAGAAATATGTATAAATTGAGTACTGAGATTGATTTCTAATTATTATTATTATTTTCAAACCCTGACATACGGTAACTAAGACAAGCCATATATACCTGCGGCCAGGCTAGTTGGTGGTTTGTTTGAAACTTTGTAACAGTCCAGTCCACCCGCATGAGATATTGTCCGCTTTGGACCCAGCCTGCACGGTTTAAAAGGCCTCTCAAGGGAAAGGTACCCACACCCTCTTATAAGGCATGCTTTGTTCCCCTTTCCAACCGATGTGAGATCTCACAATCCTCCCCTCTTGGGGCCCAGCATCCTCGCTGGCACACCGATCCGGATACTGGCTCTAATACCATCTGTAACAGCCCAGTCCACCCGCATGAGATATTGTCCGCTTTGGGCCCAGCCCGCACGGTTTTAAAAGGCCTCTCAAGGAAAAGGTATCCACACCCTCTTATAAGGCATGCTTCGTTCCCCTTTTCAACCGATGTGGGATCTCACAACTTTAACCTCAATTTTCACAAATAAATAAAAATAAAAAAGATGATCGATCGAAATCGATTTTAAATTTTAAAACTAGAGGGTTAGTGGTCCAGAAAATATTTCTTCATCTCGATAATATTGTTACTAATCTTGAAAGGTAAAGATCACCAACTCCTATTCCCCAATTATTTACTCTTCTAATATTAGACCTCTCGTTTCACACACAAGATTGAATTGTATTTTATTCAACCAAAAAACAGAAAAAAAAAATGAATTGGATTTTATGTGAATAGAATAATTTGATTTAACTGAATTGAATATTATTAACATTATCATGCTTTTCGTACAGTGCAGGATTGGATTGGATTACAATTAGTAAGTTTATAATTTAATATAAAAAATTAAAAAGATATTTAAGCAATAAAATATTAAATACGATATGAAAATCCATAACAATGCTAGAATAATTAATATCAAAATATTTTATAACTCCATGTCCATGCCCATAATTAATTAATAATTTTTTAACTATTAAATATATTTGATAACTAGACATAAAAATTTCAACAGTCCGAAAAGGAAAAGAATTTCTTAATAGGCTTGAGAAGGTTGATGTTGGAGGGGTTCAAGTTGTGTGTGTAACAGCCCAACCCAGACCACCCGCATGCAGATATTGTCCTCTTTGGACCTGGAGAATCCTCTTACAACCTAAGGGTTTAAAACATGTCTGCAAGGGAAAAGTATCCACATGCTTATAAGTCATGCTTCGTTTCCCTTTCCAACTGATGTAGGACTTGACAATCCTCCCCCCTTGGAGCCCAGCATCCTTGCTGGCACACCGATCCGGATACTGGCTCTGATACCATCTGTAACAGCCCAGTCTAGACCACCCGCATGCACATATTGTCCTCTTTGGGCCTAAAGAATCCTCTTACAATCCAGCTCTCAAGGGTTTAAAACACGTATGTAAAGGAAATGTATCCATACGCTTATAAGCCATGCTTCGTTCCCATTTCCAACCGATGTGGGACTTGACAGTGTGGGCCCATGGAATTTTCTCAATCATGTGAAAAGTAAAGAGGATTAATAAATCATGCATATCCCACTCAAAAATAATTAATTAATTAATTAAATCCTGCATATCTCAATAGGTTTACATATCCCACGCTCACTACATATCCTAGAGTAACCACCGCAAACGCAATATTTGGGTTGAGCCCAAATTAAATGCATTTTTTGAGTCCCTTTAAATAGTGAACTAAATTGGATTAGAATAGATTTAAAATATTGGATAAAATTGAGCTACTTTTTATATTTTTGTTGGACTAAACTTGAAATAGTCCAATTTAATTCATTGTAGTCCAACATCCCAAACAAGCTAATCCACATTCATGAAAAGATTTTATAATATTTAGTTAGGTCGTCACCTATTTTTCATTTTACTTTTAACACTATACACAATTTCATATTTATCTAATCCATGGTTTATCAACTTAATTTAAACATGATATATATTTAAATGAATGAGATGGAATCATTCTTATAAAAATTAAAAATTAAAAAAAATTCCCCATAAAAAAATGTACGTGAGATGCAAAAGTTGTAGTTTTTTTAATTTAAAATAAGAATGAATATTTATATATATATATATATATATATCCCCTCCCTTTTAATTTAATGTGTATTATAATTAATATTTGTCTAAAAGAATGAGAAAAAAAAAAAAAAAAAGGAAAAATTCGATGATAATTTTTATTTTTTTGGGTCAAAATTTGATGACCACTTGATGAGTCAAATGTAACATGCGCGGCTTCTTAACTGCTTTGACTAAGGCTTCTTAACTGCTTTGACTAATTTTTTTTTTTTTTTTTTTTTTTTTTTTTAGAGTAGAGATGCAATAATGAAAGACTTTGACCATGACCTTCCAACCCTCGCCAATAATGACTTAGTCCGTGTAGTTTTTATTCTCAAAACCAAATTATTTTTATTTCACTAGATTGTTTATTATTTTTAATTTATTTCTTCTTTAAATAAGAAAACGTTAGAAATTATGCGTATACTTTTCCGAACCAATTGAGACTTTCTTTAAATTAATCTACCTACTATTCCGGACAAAATATAATATTTAGTGGATATAATGACTTTACTGCAAACAGTGAGAATCGAAGGGATGGATCGAGCCCATATATTTCCGGTATATACAATACATGGATCGGTATTCAAATTATTGGTCTGCAAATATAATTAGATTAAAAAGGTGAAAACAAAAAATATATGCGTTCTTATATAGTTTTTTTTTTTTTTTGACAAATTAATTTTTTATGTTTTGCTTGATATGTATATATGTAGAAGTAAAAATAGTACCATTTATAAAAATCAAATCAAATACCACGAAATTAAATATAATCAAAAACAATAATCATGCTTTAATGTTTATTTAGTATCATAATGATTAATACTGTAAATTGTTCAGCAAGCAAGACAATACTAGCAATACAAGCTTAGACGCTTGCTTTAATGGCGTTGCTATAGTCAGTATCAAACTGTCTGTTCCAAAGCATAATTCCTCCATACTTGGGAGAGCTCTTAATGGTTGGAAGAACTTGAGAGATGAGAACGTCGGACGGAATAAATCCAGGAGCCGCCTCAGGCGCCGCGGGTAGCCCCATGAACAATTGTTGGGTTGGAGAAGCAGTCCACTGGTTCCAAGAGCTTAAAAGTTTGTTAGTGTCTCCACCATATTGGCATTGACCATTGTTGTAGAACTGAACCCAAATATAATCAAAAAGCCCAGTTTGGATGGCTCCCTTAAGGTTATCATCAGGGAAGGGACACTGTGGTGCTGCAGCCAAGTAAACTTTCCGTTCGGTGTGACCATTTAGGGACCTAGCCAGCTCATCCCAGAACTGCCCGGAACCGGCCTCGATGTCGAAATCGATTCCGTCCAATACTGCATCACCGAGAGGACGGGAACTGGACTGACCGCCAAGGAAGTTGTTCCAGAGGTAATCGGAAACCTGCTTTGCGTCCTCTGCGGAGGAAAGAGAGTAGCTTCCTACACCACCTCCGATGGAAAGGAGGACTTTGATGCCTTTGCCTTGGCAGGATGTTATGTCGGCACTTAAACTGGTGCACGTACCGGCGCTTGGATCGCAATGCCCGGCTAGGTTTAGCACTGGGGTTTGGCCATTGCCGAAGGTAGTAAGAAAAGCTATGTTGACGAATTGATAGTTACCCGAGTTACAAGTATCGGCTAAGGTACCTTCGTTGCCGTTTTGGCCCCAATATATGGCGATTCCTCCAGCTTGAGAGGGCTTGAAAGCGGAGAAAACGACAAGGAAAAGGAGTAAAATAGAGGAATACTGTGTTTTGCTTGCCATGTCGATGGTTAAATTAAGCATATACTAATACTGAAATTGGTTCTGTACTTATAGGTGCGGGAGTCAAGTGAGGGCAGGAAGAAAAAATTATACAACTATATGTGAAAGGCGTGTTTGGCGGGTAAGAAAATTAATTGTTGCCGTCTCTCAGGAGTTAGAAAAAGAAATGAAGAGTTAATATTTCTTAGGTTAAACCTAGCTAGATATTTAATACACGAGTAATCCCGTCGAACGCGACCAGGCAGATTTGAGAGAAAACAACAAAAAGATATTTCATCTGAATTTTAAAACAGAAAGCAAGGTGCTAAAGCAAGGTGTGAGGTGGTGTAAATTAATACGAATCTACTTCATATTTCCCGCATAATATAGTCAATTATTTTGAGATCAATAAAAAAAAATTATAATAAAATACCATATTAAAAAGTAAAAGATTAACAAAAATTGATACATCTTCTACTTCACAAAGGTTTAATACAAAAGAAGATAAGTTGGAAGAGAAAGCTCTATAAAGGAAGATTAAAATTTCTTGATGAAATGGAATGTAAGATAACCGCGTTAAAAAAAAATTATACTAAAGTTAATTTTATTTTTTAAATGAAATGATATGTTATATTTTTTTTATCCAAATGTCAAAAATTCAATGGCTATGTGTACTATGATGTGGTACACATTGTGCATTGAAGAATTCCTCCAAAAAGAGAGAGAGAGAGAGAGGTGTTTGATATATTAATTAATTAACAAATCTATATAGTATTTAGTTTTTTTGGATCACGTAGAATTGTTTTTCTCTCTTTCGGTTGTGAAAATTCTCATATTATCTCCTCATCTATATTTTGTTTATCAAATTATTATAATAGACAATGCAATTTATTAAAATTAATATCAATTGGTTGAATTACGAAATATGTGAGACTAACATGACTAATTCAATCATATTTGATTTTTGAACAAGAGCGGACCAAATTAAAATACGCGGGCGACTTTGCCCTTTATATTTTCTTCCAAAATAATTAAACAAAATATAAGTACACACGGCTTTAGCTGGCAGATTGACAAAGTTCATACTTTCAATACAAGCGTACCCCAGCATCTGCGTACTTTTGCTCTTTAATTTCGGATACATACGCGGCGTTCGATCATTGGTTACTTTCCATCACTCATCTGTCACTCGGTTCATGAATTTCTTAATCTTCACAATCCAATAATCATAGAAAAAGCATACACCTAGTATATTTCTCATCGCAACAAGACACTTTTTGTTTTTTAATCTCAAAATATAGTTTATATCCTTTATTCTTATTTTGGATATAAATTTATATCTTTTGTTTTTTAATACAAATAGAGCGCTAAAGCAATAGCAGTCACAATTCTTTTTTGTTTTCTTCTAATAAATTTTTTGGCAAAAATAGCATTCACTAATTCATCGATTATTAATGGGTAATATATGATTAATTATTTAAAAAATTGATATTAATTCCCGTGAACATATTTAATAGAGTCTTGCTATGATGGCCATGGATGCATATATTATTATTGTCAGCTTTATCTAATTTTTATATTAGAATATTATTGTAAGATTGGTGTTAAATTATATGTAATTCATAAAAATATTTTGTGCATTTTACTCTAGTTATATATAGTTGGATGCGGACCAACATTATAATGTGCACATTACATGGATGCGCATGGTAGTAAAATTATATATATATATATATATGCGCGTCTATATATATATATATATATGTTTCCAAAAAAATTATTCTATTGCGTGAAGCAGCTTCATTAGTCTATTGACAATAACAGACTGCTGGTTGTATATATCTATATTATTAAAAATAATAATAATAAAGCAATGTATTGTTGCCTATGTACTATTGGAGCTCAAGATATCTTGAGCTCAGCCGTGCAGATATTACTGATTTTTTCAAATATAGGAACGATTTTATATATATATGTGTGTGTGTGTGTGTGTGTGTGCGCGCGCATCATAACATGCAGGAGATATACCATGCATGCATTCAAAACGGAGAGACTGAATTTAAGCAATAATAATAATAATAATAATGCTTTATTTGTCATCAGAACAACTTATTATACTTACATAGCGAAGCATATAATTATCCTTACAGCAACAGGTAAGGATTGGTCCCCTAATCCCCTACAACTTATTCAAAATCATAATAAAATCTAGGGGAACAACATCTACGGAGATATCGAACTTAGATATCGCCTTTAATGGCGGTGCTATATCCATTATCGTGCTGTTTGCTCCAAAGCATAATTCCTCCATACTTGGGAGAAGTCTTGATTTTGGGAAGAACTTGAGATTTAAGAACGTCTGGAGGAATATATCCGCCTGCGGGAGCCGCCTCAGCAGAAGCAGGTAATCCCATAAACAACTGTTTGGCTTGGGAAGAGGTCCACTGGTTCCACGACTTTATCAGGTTGTCCACATTTCCAGCATAATGGCATGGAGGGTTGTTGTAGAACTGAACCCAAACGTAATCAAACAAGCCCGTTTTGATGGCGCCGTCGAGATGAGCATCAGGGATGGGACACTGAGGAGCCGCAGCCAAGTAAACCTTCTTCTCAGTGTGACCGCTGAGTGACCTCGCAAGCTCATCCCAGAACTGTCCGGAACCGGCTTCGATATCGAAATCGATGCCGTCCAACACCGCGTCGCCGAACGGACGAGAATCTGACTGTCCACCGAGGAAGTTGTTCCAGAGATAATCGGAGACCTTCTTTGCATCGTCGGCGGAAGAGAGAGAGTAGCTTCCAGAAGCACCTCCAATAGAAAGGAGGACTTTGATGCGTTTTGCTTGGCAAGCTTTGATGTCGGCGCTCAAGCTTTTGCATGTACCTGCACCGGGATCGCAGTGACCGGCGAGGTTTAGCACTGGTGTTTGGCCGTTGCCGAAGGTGGTGAGGAAAGCTATGTTGACGAATTGATAGTTGCCTGTGTTGCAAGTTTCGGCTAAAGTGCCTTCATTGGTAAACTGGCCCCAGTATATGGCAATCCCTGCAGCTTGAGAGGATCTGAACGCAGAAATAACAATGAGGAAAAGCAGCAGAGCAGAGGAATATTGTGTTTTGTTTGCCATGTTGATATATTGCACAGTTATGTAGTAACTGATATAGGGTAATTATTCTGAGCTTTGTTGTTGCTGTGTGCTCAAAGTGATGGAGCGAGCTTGCTTATTTATAGTTGTGGGAATTCATGCAAGGACAAAAATGTCCAAAGGAGAAGAAAAGTATGTACGAAAGACGTGTCTTGCAGGTAATTACTTGTTGCCGTTTTTCAGTAGAAAACAGAATATTTTAGCGCCAAATTTTGTGGAAAATCAAAGGTCGGTTTCTTGAATTTTTGTACAATGTTCAACGCAAAATTAAAATGAAAACGTTATCGCGTCAATCAAGCTAGAATAGAAGGTACTAGTTTTGAGAAAGATAAAAAAGACATGTTAAGATAATATAAATATATATATATATATATTATCTCTTTTCAAATAGCTTAAGTTTTTTCAAAGGGTATGACAATTCAACTTGTTATTATATTTATGGATAAAAGCTAAAGATCTAAGTCAGCCTATATACATGAGAGGAATGTTGCTAAGATAGTAAATATAAAGATGACACACTTTCAAATAACCAATGGTTAAGCTCTGAGATTACGGATAATATAAATATATATATATATATATATATTATCTCTTTTCAAATAGCTTAAGTTTTTTCAAAGGGTATGACAATTCAACTTGTTATTATATTTATGGATAAAAGCTAAAGATCTAAGTCAGCCTATATACATGAGAGGAATGTTGCTATGATAGTAAATATAAAGATGACACACTTTCAAATAACCAATGGTTAAGATCTGAGATTACGTGATATAATGATAAAATTATTAATTTGTCTTACTTACGGGATTTTGTTATGGAAGAATTGTCTTTTGGTTACTTCTTAATGATTCTAATTAAAGATTTATATGACAAAACTATATTTAATAACTAACCTCTCTACTTTTTTTCTTTTTTTCTAGAAGTTGTTGCTTTGAAAAATGTTACAGGACATAGCTAATTTAGGAGGAAAAATGCGCAAGGTTATTTACTGAGGACACTTGTCGAAATTTAGAGATGATATTTCAAATTGGATAACGGTCTAACTAGGACAACCATGTAATAAAGCCATCGAGTTTGAAATAAAAACCACAAAAATGACAAAATGGTCAAGGTCCAGTAACGAAACGATTTCTAGAACTAGCTACTAGCTTAGCAAATAAGGAATACGAGGAGAACATACAATGCCTTATCCTGGGATGTGGAAATTGGAAGTTCGTACAAGATTCAATGGCAAATGATCTTCAAGTGTCGTAAAGTCCAATAATATCAGAGAATAAGACAACTTTGTCCTGGCTGCTAATTATACTGTGGATGTATTAATTATCTGTTGTCTCTGTTTGGGATGTGTTATGAAATCAGAGAATAAAACTAAAACAAGTCTAACACAAAGACACCAAGATTTATCGAGGTTCGGCAAATTGCCTACGTCCCCGTTGCTCCGGTGAGAGCCTCTGTTTTTCTTATTGAGTTGCTGGTTTTTACAAGCCTAGTTTCAGATCTATAATGGTGGAATCACAAAGATACCCAAAACCAACCCAAGTCCCTTTTTACACCCTCTCTATTTTGTTTCCCAACTCGATTCACTCAGAACCTCACAAAGAACAACAATAAAGAACACAAAAGAAGAGAAAACAATTTTCTGGAACTTTTTCTCACTCTCCGCAACTCTGAAGGAAAAATAAAATCCTTATATTTTTTAAGAAGAAGAAGACCACCTATATACCACGTATACCACGAAGTGCACCGTTTTGTCTTCAATCAGCTTCAATTTCATTATTCTTCGCACCAGCTCGTGTAAACCAGCAGCAAAACAAAACAAAACACCAGAATTTGAGGATTAATACTTCACAGGATGCCTACTGATTTTGACAGTCCATATACGTAAATTAAGCATTTGAAGCATTTGAAATGCATAAATATAATCATTAACTATTTTTTGAAACTTTCAATCGACATCTTTAAAATATTCATACAACTATAGAGATAAGATATTGATGAAAGGACAGGTATCAAAAATTCCTCCAATAATCTTCCATCCGATAACAAGATTAATACGACATGATTCATTATGTCGGTGGTGAGGTATAAACTATGTATGAACTTTTTCCTGTAGTCATTTGTGGAGAAGACGATACAACCAAACGCCACTGTTATGTGTGTTTTGCTCTTAATAAAAACGATGTCGTTTTTTCTAGCTGTTGCAGATGGCATTGCTTTGTTTTCTAAAAGAAGATATGCCACCAGAAACCCAAAATATAATGAGCAAGAGAAGTATCAAAAGTGCTATTAAAAAGAGATTCAAATTTAAGAGACAATGTTTTAATGAACAAAAAAGTATTGAATTCCCCCATCCAATTTCAGATGTAAATGATCAGTGACTACCTAGTGGATCAATTGTCTGATGCTAATGGCAGGCCTAGCAGAGTAAACCCAGCACGAACTCACCCATTGCAAGAGTTTGATCTTGGGTTGAATTTGAAGCGCCCACAAACAGTTGCCAAACCCCATGGCACTTCAGACCAAAATCAAGATGATCATATTATTATGGTCCTTACCCAGGAGCAGAACATATCATCAGTAAGACAGGAACTCATTGGTAACCATTGCAAACGATCCATGTCTTTCACCTCATTTGAAGGTCCAATTGTCCAAACAAAGTCCTAAGCATGGCAATATGCATCGAGTGAGGGTTACTAAATGAATAGGGTCACCAATAATCTCCACAAGAGCAGATACCCTTTGTGAAATGGTGGAAACGATTAGTATCCCTAACAACAATTTCACGTTCAGCTATTTTGGAGATGAGTTTTGCAGCAATATGGCAATCCCCACAAACTCGAAGATTCTTTGTAATTCTGATTGGTGTTCCGGGCTCTGTATTCAGAATTGCAAAGACAATAGCCAACTTCTCACTATGAACTGCTAGATGGCATTCCTTATCCTCCTCTTCCACATCATGAAGAGCAGAATCAGTCTCAGGCACATAACCCAACTCCTTCATTTTCCCTACCAATACATCTAACTCTTCATATATCTCATTGGACTGAGGATGTGATCTGTCACCAGCAAGGAAAGTGTGAACCCTATGATTGAGCTCAACATTGCTGACACCAGGCAATTTCATGATTCCTCTCCTTTTCATAGTTGACCGGACAGCTGTCACATCCTGCCACCTACCAGCCTTTGCGTAAATGTTGGATAGCAAGACATAATAACCTGACTGCTTTGGAAACAATTGAAAAAGTTGATGAGCAGCTTCAAGTCCAACATTCATGTTAGAGTAAACCCGGCAAGCACTCAGCAGTGCCCCCCAGACTCTTTCATTAGGCTTTATTGGCATATTTTTGACGAAACTATAGGCCTCGTCCACTCTCCCAGCACGGCCTAACAAATCGACCATGCAAGCAAAGTGTTCTATAGTTGGAACTATCCTATACTCCTCCATCATCAATCTAAAGTAGTACTTTCCCTCCTCTAATAATCCAGCATGGCTGCAAGCAGAGAGAACTGGGACAAAGGCAATGGAATCTGGACTCAAACCTGAGTCTTTCATCTTTGCAAAGAGTGCAACAGCATCACGGCCTCGCCCACACACACCATATGCAGAAATCATTGAAGTCCATGATACAACATCCTTAGGCACCATTTTGTCAAAAACTTCCCTTGCATCTAGTAAACATCCACATTTAGCATACATATCAACCAATGCATTCTCCAACAACAAATTAGGCATAAGTTTCATTTTCCTGGCATATTCATGAATACGCCTTCCCAGCAACAGAGCAGAGAGGTCTCCACATGCAGGAAGAACACTTGCAATTGTGATGGCATCTGGTTCTATTTCACATGCCTCCATCTGTAGAAACAGATCAACTGCTTCACCAGGCATTGAATTTTTCACATATACTGCTATCATCACATTCCATGATACCAAACTTTTCCTAACCAAGTTCTTGAACATCTCCTTAATGTACGAAACATTCTCAGATGATGTATTAGAAACGGCTGGCAAGAGGCTAGCCATTGTACCAGCATCTGGTTTCAACTTCATTGCCTCCATTTCCCTACAAATTTCCAATGCATCATCAAACAGAGCATTCTGTGCATAGCCAGCAACTATTGAATTCCAGGAAACCACATCTCTCACGGGCATTTCATCAAGAACTTGCCGAGCATCCACTAAACGACCACATTTCCCATACATTGCTACTAGACCATTCCCAATATATAAATTTGCGTCAAGCCCAACTTTCACAACAGCAACATGAATCTGCAATCCAACCCACAAGTTACCTAATCCAGAACATGCCTTTAAGATACAAGGATATGTGTAATTATCAGGCTCGAATCCATTGCCAGGCATTGTTTTGTAAACTAGAAGAGCGTCAAAATACATATGATTGTTTACATAGCTCCTGATCATTACATTGAAGAAGATGACATTCTTGTCAGGAATTTCGTCGAATAGGTGGCGCGTGATCCTAGTTTCTCCACGAGCAGCATAAGCTCTCATGAGTTTAATACTAAGCGATTGGTTTCCGCGAAGACGTTGATCAACAAGGATTCTGGAATGAAGTTTCTTTAACGTCTTGATATCTGGGTACCCGTCCAATGTTTTACCAAAGGACTCTTCTGCAAGAGCTGGGTTATACTTATATGAGGCAATTGATGGAACCAGCAACTGCAGTTTAGTGGTTGAGAAATGGCGGGAACCACGAGCGATGGCTTTCATGAATCAGAGCGGTGTTACCGAAATTGGGTCTAGGATCAAATATATTTCTCCTTGGACTTCTCTTTAGGTTAGGCTATGGGCCCTAAATTATATGAAGCGGGAAAGAGGGGCCCAACTCAATCCGTAATTAATTAGCCTAGCCCAAACCTTATATGAAAAAATAAAAATTAAAAATTACAACAATCCTTTTATTATATCTATCATTGTCAACAATACTAAGATACATGAAATGAGCAAATAATCTAACCAAAAAAACAAAAACAAAAAAAAAAAAAAAAGGGTTTTGAATTACAGTTGAAAGAAACGTATAGTGGTTAGGATGAGTGAACCAGTATTTCAAATTTGCCAGTTTGAAGAATGCCTGGCACTAACTAAGCTTGTATGTAATCTTTGTGAAGGTCGCCCCTCTCATTCATAGTAGATCGAAAAGTGTTGGGCGGTTAGGCTGCTCCAGTTTAGCAGGGGTCTTGAAACAGGGCCTTGGAAACAGAGGAACATGGCTGATGATTATTATTATTATAACCTTGGTAATCTTCTTCATCATCAATACAGCTGCGACGTCGGCTTGAATTTTCCTTCCCTGTCATTGGGGTCTCACATACTGTGTCATAGCTTGCCACTCCACGGTCCTTCTTCCTCTTTGAGTGCTTTCGGAGAGGATTCCAGTTTGGTTTCATTACCTTCGGCTGTTTTGGTGCCCAAACTCTTTGCAAATCAGGCACCCAACTAGTAAAAGAAGAGAATCTCCGAGCCCTCTCTCTTCTTTCTCGAGCTTTAATTAATTTGCGAGCATGGTCATCTTTTGTGATCATTTTGACACTTGCATTGTCATCTTCTAGCGGCTTATGGGACTCACCATCTGCTGACACTGGTTCAGTAATTCTATGATTTTCACCCAGTTCATCTCTTGCTGGATTTTGTTTCCAGGACTGATTGCTATCTTCACTGTTGAGTAATCGATTTGGAAGTTCATCCTCATCTGCGAACAGCAACAGATCCATTCTTTTATAGATTTTGTTAACTACATCTCCGAGGGTGTCACAATACCTGAAAATTTGGGCATTAAAACATATTAGTCTTTTAGCTTCTTCCTCCCTCTTTGTCTATAAGTGTGCATTTGGACGTTTATTCAGGGTACACTCTTTTCAATAATCAAATTAACATAACATGTATAAGATGCATTAGAAGCCTAAATCTTGCATGCCTACAGTAAAAAACCAATGCACTTTCTTTTGAGTTTAAGCCTTGTAGAATTGATGGCATAAGGATGGGATTCCATGTTAAATCAGATTCCAAAGACGGAAACGAATAGAAAAATCTATATGTGTATTTTATAAAGCTTTAAACAACAAACTGAACTATGACTTTCCAATAAACCAGTACATCATCGACCAAACGTTATTTACAAGAACCTATTCAATCATCTGTGTTATTAGATATATCATACCTCGCTTTTATTATCTTTCCCACATAATTATCTAAGCTCCAGTCACCAAAAAAGCCTCCCTCCAGATGGCACTGGATGGTCTCTAAGAGCGAGCAAATCTGTTTCACAAACTTCTGTTTCATAGACTCTCCAATATACTCTGCAACCTCTGATTGTAGTATTTCCATCCGGAACAAAATCTGTAATTCATATCTTTGTGCATATCAAGGAAAATATAGAAGAAATTGAACCAGAATTCACATTATATGATTAATAATTAAACTAGTGCACGGTATACAAATATAAAAGATAGCTAAATTAGAATGCAATATTAACAAAAATAGCAGGAAATGATAAGGATACTCTCTAACTATTTTTTCTGAAGCAGAACCGGGGTCAGGTGCCTGAAAGGATGGATCATTACTTTTGTTCTTTGCAATCAAGTCCTTGGGATCTCTAAGTAAGAGCTTAAACAATTCAGCAGTAAAAAACCCTCCATTATCTTTAGTTTTACCTGAAGTTTGACTCTCTGAATTAGTTTCTATCTCTAATTTTCTACTTAGCCAATATATAGATGAACTAACAAGTCGCTGAGCAAAAGCCCTCAAGTCTACTCCTTCAGATTCAAGTCCTTGTATGATCTTACTGGATAAATTACTGAGAAAAGCTTCTGGATTCTCTGCCCGAAATTCAGCAGCAGCTTCATCCTGAATTCTAGAATTCTCAGTCATGAAATTTTCTCCAGCCGAAGCAGATGAAGAAATTGGCTGTTCGTTTTCTTGGTGCAACTCAGGCAACCTGTCATCTACTTCCTCTGGAAGATCGGGATGTGGCTTTGAATTTTCCTCTAAAATTGGGTTAGAGCAGCTAGATTTCTTAGTCTGCCTCATCCAGCATTTCAGAAATTTCAACTTTTTTGAGCTAGTGCATCCCCCGGCAAAGTAAACTTCTTCCAATTTTAGCTCAGAATGTTTAAATGCAGCCTTACAAAAGGCAGTCCACGTGATGTCCTGAAGTAGTTTCTGTTGTCTTTTACCTTTCTTTTTTCCATCCCGGTCTTCAGAACATTTTGCCGATGGCGATGGCCCATATGATGGCTTTAAATCTGTGTTGGGTTCGGAAATCTCAAGATTCATTTTTCTACAAAATTGAGAATCTTTTGCTCCATCCAACTCATGCAGCATCATCTGAGAATCGAATCCATCATCTAAAATAAATAGCAGAGCAGAAGACACAGTAAAAGGCTTAAGGATTCCCAGACGAGAATCACCACAGTGATTTGAAAGAGACACCAAGGCCCAGTAACCTTCCCTATAAAGAAAACTCAAAAGAATCTGCCAAATGGGTGTAGATTTTCTTGGCACGAATTCACCTAATTCAATAGCTAGCATTTCAAGAACCTTATCTGCTAAATGCTCACTAGAACTTCCTTTCTGATCTTTCCCAGTTTTTCCCAAACATTCACGGACAAGAATAGGATCAGAGAGTTGCCCCTTGAATTTCTCAAATTCAACACACAATCGCAAAGCCTTAATTTGGAGCTTTTTCACACCATCACCAAAAGTTGACCACAATGTTTTCTTCAATTCATTACCAACTTTTCCAGAACTCTTCATTTCTGGGATTACCATAATATAATCATCTTCAGATCTATTATTTCTAGGCAAATTCAAATCAATAAATTCAAGATCACCGCACTTACATTCCAAAGGCTTCTGAGTAACATCTAATATCTCTAGACTCAATTGCACTTGAAGTTTCTCAGAAAAATTACCACCAAAACAAAAAATGTTTGACGAAATCAGAATCTTTGGATAAATCAAACCAAAAGGAACAAGACTAGAACCAAGAACAATGGAACTGGTGGAGCAAAACCCCCATCCCAAACTGCTAATACCACCCTTAAGGAACCCAAAGCTCGATTCAGATTCATGAATCCCAATCTCGTCCTCCCCACACTCAATTCCATATCTAACATCAACCCAACTAAATTGAATATCTCTACTAAGAAAAGCATCATTCACATTTGAAAACAAAGCACAAAAACTCTCATTGAAAACACTCGCATTTTCCAAGCATTCATCATTCATTCCCACATTCAAGAACTCAGACAAACACTTCAAAGACCTACAACACTGCGAAAACAGAACAACCAAGTTAGACCTCACTAAAACGGTACCGGCTATACGATCGTCGTCGATTACGGAGTCCCACGCGTAGTCGTGCAGAAGCTGGCGCATCGAAGCGGCGAGGCAAGAAGCCCGAGGCGAAGAATCCGGCAATGGGTTCGCATGGAACGATGGTAGAGAATTGAGGGTTTGGGATAGGGAATTGAAAGTGGGGATGGGTCGGTCAAAAGAGAGAGAGCGCGATGAATGAGAGAGAAAAGGGTGGAGCTTGGAGGAAGAAAGCAAGGGAGAGAGAGAGGAGAAGAAGAGCTTGAAGGCGAAGAGAGAGGATGAGATGGGTTTAAAGGAGAGGAAGGTTTTTGTGGAAGAGAGGAGGCAGTTGATGAATGGAGCTGGGTTTTGGAGATGGAGAAGTGGGTTTAGGTCTATGAGAAACACTATTCGCTGGGTTTTGTGGTAGTCCGTAATTAGATCAATTGGGTTTTGATCATATTCCATTTCAGAGGGAAGAGAGAGAGAGAGAGAGTAGAAGAAAGAGAAAAGAAAACGATGAGGGTTTGTTGCAGAAAACACAGGAAGGAAATAATTAAGGAAGAAAGGTTGAAGAAGAGACCAGAAACGTCGACGTTTTTGGAAAAGCATGGGCGGGAAAACAAAATTGGCGCTACCATTATAACAAAAGCATACCTGATCTGATTTAAAGTGAATAAGTGCAAACGACAAAACGCAGCAGCAGAATTCACGTGCTTAATCATAAAACTCTTAGACAACAGCCCTTTCAAAACGACGACGGTCTACTGAAGATCTCAAAATGATTTTTGTAAAACATTTTGAAAGATTAGACCTTTTTGAACTAGTTTTGACTTTTGACAATATTAAATCCTTTTTAAACATTAATTTTAATTTATTTGTTCCAGAGTTTGGAGCCGTCACATGGCAACTCAAACATACTGCTAGCATTTGGCCCAAAATAGAGCTCCCTCGTTAGATTAATAGAATATATTTTTGAACATTGGCTTTTTTTATTATTATTATTATTATTATCCAAAATTAAACTTTTTTTGGCTGCTTACTAAAATGACATTTTTTTTTTTATTTGTCTTGCTTAGTAAATGAACTAGTAGGCATATTTAAAGAGTTTTTATTTTGTGTTATGGTTGTAATTTAACATCCAACCATACTTCTTCCTACTCATAGATTTTACAGTCACATAGTGAAGCAACATAACAAAGTCGTTGCCATTATCAATGTGATTCTGCAGATTGCAAATGAGACCAGTATTCCTTCACCAGCTTCGCAAAAAGTGAGTCTTCCCTTTTCATTAACTTCATTGGTTCATCATATTCAACTAGTTTTCCTGCCAAAATACCAAAAATGAAAAAACTAAAAATAAATATATTTGCTACAAAAACATTTATAAAAGTTAAAAAGTCTTTACTTTAGCATTAAAGCAACTATATAACTCACCATCACTGATGGCAAGAACCATTGTGCAATCCATCACAGTTGGTATCCTGTGAGCTACTGTGATTACTGTAGAATCTGCAAATTCACTTCGGATCGTTTTCTGCAGTATCATATCAGTTGCATTGTCGATTGATGCAGTTGCTTCATCAAGCACCAACACCCGACTTCTCCTTAAAAGGGCACGTCCTAAACAGAACAGTTGCCTTTGTCCCATACTCCAATTTGATCCATCATCCACAACTGAAGAAACAGAGTCATGTTTGTTGTTAATGGAGATCACAAACAATAGTTCATGTCACACACCAACACATCAAGCAATATTAACATTTTTAATACCTGAGGAGTCTAAGCCATCTCCTTTTTCCTCAACGGCTTCCCGAAGCTGACATTTTTCAAGGACCTTCAAAATCACAAAGAAATTATTACCACATTTGATGTCTCAGCGTCTCTTATAAACATCCCCATTTGTAAAAAAATCCAAAGTATTACCTCCCATATTTCCTTGTCGGAATGTTGAGACAAGGGATCCAAATTGTATCTCACAGTCCCATTGAAAAGAGTAGGATCTTGAGGTATTATTCCGAAACGTGACCTCAGGTCATGAAGTCCAATTGTACAGATGTCTATGCCATCTACTATAATCTTCCCTCCAGCAGGCTCCACCAGACGAAACAGGGCCCCAGTTAGAGTAGTCTTCCCGCTGCCAGTCCGACCAACTATACCAATCTTGTGTCCTCCGACAAATGTGCAACTGATTCCGCATAGAACAAGTGGTGCATTGGGTCTATACCTGATCTGTTTTGACATTAATATGCTCATTTCTCAGTACCTAGTTATTATTTTTTCAAATTATGTACCTGGTCTTATATTATGTTATACAATATTTATACCTGCAAATCATGAATCTCTATTTTGCCAAAAGCTGGCCAATTTGCTGGGGGACGGTTTCCTTCAATTACTTCAGGAGCTTCACTAGGTATGTACATGTATTGATATAGCCTTTCTACTGAGATGATGTGATTTGCGAGAGTGCACTGATGCTGAATCGAAAAGACAATAGCTATGTTTAATGACAGACCATATGAAAGAGCCATTCCAACAAAGCCTACAATAGCACACAAGCACTTCTCATTAAAAAATTTGTATAGATCACTTTCTTAAATGCATAGCCAAGACTATTAGAGGTGTCAGTCAATGGAAAATAGCAAAATGAACGTCAACAATGAAAATGTTAAATACAAACCGGAGCTAAAAGTGTTCGGAGGAAGCAGGACCATACAGAGTGCTGCAGATGCCAGAACTGTTGCACTGAGTATTTCTAACCGTTGGATCAACCACTCATTTGCTGCGAAACTGTGAAAGAATGGGCTAGCATTTGTGTCAATGAGGTCTAGATTCTTTCTGAAGAATCGTTCTTCCTCCTCAAAGGCTCTTATCGTTATAGCTCCTGCCACAGACTCGGCAAGATGATTTGCCACTAAGGATTTTGTTGTGCCATTGATCCTCATCAATGCTTTGGCAGTGGAAAAATAATATCTCTGCAGAAATATGAAACTTATTATATTTACTTCTCCATAGTCTTCAAACAGAATAAAATCAACTTCAATGAACATTGTAAAAAATCCAAAATTGCATAATTTTTCTTCAAGCAGATATGTAATCCAAATGGGTAGCAGCTGTATGGAATTGAGTTACAAAAGAAGAGTCGAAGCATTGAATGGAAAACAACAAACAGCTTTCTTCCTAGCTTAAATTACTTGGTGGTGTTTTCTAAGTTCTGCTAATATGATGCAAAGTGATTTAAACATTCAAGATTTGTGAACATATGCTCAACTAAACTAAAAGTAACAACAAAGCATGACAGTTATATTAGTTAGTAGAGAATCATAAAAGAACTGTGTACATCACTACCTGTAATCGCAATGCCAGATAAACTGTAGGTAATGACACAAACAAGACTTGCCATGTGATAACAGCCAGTACTCCAAGATTGGAACAAGCATTTAGTGAAGCCACAACAGCAAAGACAAAGCAAAACGGGATATCAAGATCAACAATACTCAGATCAGAAGAAACCTATAACAGAACAAACAATGCATTAAAAGGTTAGTTTTATTAACCAGTCTTATAGCTGTGTTATAACCATTTCTGCTTTTCCTGATGCATACCCGACTAAGTATCCTTCCCAAAGGCGTGGAGTCATAAAAGGACATTGGAGCACGGAATAAGGAGTTGAGTAGTTGTGAAAATATAGACTTTGATGATTGAAGGCCCAAAGCAACTGTAGAAAGAGATCTAAAAAGCAAAAATATTGTTGAGGCAATTCCAATTAACAAGTAAACCATGATCAATCGCAATTCACTGACTTGAGGATTGTCAACGTTGGCAGCCATCCAAGAGTTCTGCAATATCTGACCAATCACAAATGTAAGATGCGCAAGGTTGGCCATGAAGAAATTTGTGAACCCTTTATTCTGACACAGATACTGTTTATATGGCTTTAAACCTATATCTCCTACTTCTCTTTCTTCTTGCTTAATCAACTGATCACCTTTAGACACTATATTTTGCTTCTCTACGTAACTCTGCCTAATCTCCCTCTCAGATGTTCCATGTTTTTTAGTAGAAGTGATATCTGCAAGCTTTTCAGATCCAGCAGTCTCTTTGTGTGCATTGACAAGGTCTTGAAATTCAAGGCTAGAGGATAATAACTGATGGTAAGGAGCTGCTTCTAGGATCTCTCCGTCCAACATTAACTGTCAACAAAATGAAACTCACCATAACTGATAGACATTATCAATGAACAACAAACTGCATAACAAGCTTAGTACAATTATCTCTGCAAGTTTTTGAAGAGAAAAACAAGTTTCACTGAATTTGAGAGTATATTAACAGAAAAAACAAAACCTACTTTACCGCCTTTTAATGGTATGAAAGTGAAGAGTGTCATTCAGTTCTGTTTCACATTATTAGAAATGATAACAAAAGGCTGGAAATATATAAGGACATAGACAGATCACAGAAAATTAACAAATAAAAATTTATATTAATTATGTAAACAGTTCCAAGGAAACAACAAGGAATGCTGGAGAAAATTCCTGGAATTATAAGTTCACTAACCAGAACAGAATCAAATGCAGGCAGGAAATCAACTTGATGGGTCACCAGTAGGACTGTCTTCCCTGAAAGTGCTTCCATGACATATTCCTGCCAAATTGTAAGGAAAGTGAGCTTCCATTTAAAACTAAAACAGAAACAAAATGACAATGCCAGTATTAGGGAAGTATAACGACATTAAATAAGTTTGTAGCAGTATGTGCATCAACAGCACTGAACGGGTCATCCAAGAGATATATGTCAGCGTTCTGATAAAGAGCTCGAGCAAGTTGGATTCGCTGCTTCTGACCGCCACTTAGATTGACTCCTCTCTCCCCTATTTCTGTTAGATCTCCATAGGGAAGCAAGTCAAGATCCTTTACTAGTGAACATCTCTCAAGTGTTTCATGGTATCTTTGGCTTTCCATGGCAGAACCAAATAAAATATTTTCCTGTATTGTGCCCGTTTGGATCCATGCTGTCTGAGAAACATATGCAATCTTCCCATAAACTTGAATCTGTTAAGTCAATAATTAAAACAAAAATTAACTTATGATAACTTTTAAATTCTTAAGAAGCTAGGATTTACTCCATTCACAAGAAAGATACCTAGGCAGATAGAAAACAATTTGCAATTATAAAAGCAACAAAAGGAGCAGAAACAACTTACACTTCCTCGAACATTAGGAACTTCTCCAAGAATCGCTGCTAGAAGGGTTGATTTTCCAGACCCAACTTCTCCACATACAGCTACCTTTTCACCAGGAGCAATCTGTAAATTTATGTTTCTGAGTGTGGGCTTTGTTAAAGTCTCTTCCCAAGAAAAGTCAGCTGAACTAATAACAACAGTGTGATCCATACTGTCAGAATTGTACTTTCGCCGGACTCTTGCAGACTGCAGTTCTGGTGCCTCAAGAAATTTGACAATACGTGTAAATGCAACCCTCGCTTGAATGACAACCCCGATAACATCAGGGATTGATCTGATGGGCTCCTGAACGAGGCGTAAAGTGGCCACGAAGGTGAAAACATTACTTGCATGCAGAGGAATTTTGAGCAAGTAACATGCTCCAAAGGTTGCTGCGGAGACCAAAATAGGTGATGACCAAAACAGAAAGCCATTATATGTTTTCCTTAACTGCACTGCCGATAGCCATTTATACTCTGCATTCCTCAAATTTTGTATTGCATTCTTAAAATGAGTTTCCCATGCATATAATTTTAACACTTTCATGTTCACAAGAGCCTCGGAACAAGCCTTCAGTCTTTCATCTTGTGCTGCCATAAGCTTGGACTGAAACTTATGTTGTAACTTTGCAACCGGAGTATTGCAAAGCACGGTGAGAATTATTACAACCAAAGCTGCTATTGTAGCTAGCCCAACTGCTCGATAAAGAATTACCAATGCAATACAGAGCTGAAGGCTAGTCGTCCAAGTTTGATGGAACCAGTATGGGAATTCTCCAATTCTATAGGCATCTACTGTAACATAATTCATTATCTCACCATTGGAGTGAACCAACCTGGAAGAATTAGACAATCTCAGTTGCTTCTTGTATATGGCAGCTGTGAGCAAAGACCTCACTTTCATGCCAATAACTCTGGTTTTGAAGTACCACTGCCTTTGTGATAAGGATTCAGTGCTTTTTGCAAGGAAAAGTAACAAGGCCAATACATAACCCTCATACTTGAAATTCTCTTTTCCTTCAGCAACCAAAATGAATGCGTTAAGGAGCAGAGGACCAGCCGAGATAGTGATAATCTTCAGCAAGGCAAAAAGCCCAGACACGAAAATCTCTTCCCAGTGGCAGAATATTATTGTCTTCAATATTGATGGCTGAAAAGAAGGATCAGTTCGTTTCTGTTTCTCCAATTGCTCCAGGAATGACAGATAACAACTTTCTGCTCTATCTACTTCTCGCAATTCAGGTATATCTTCATCATTCAGAGTTTTCTCCCTGCCCCTTTTCATCAGTGAATTCAACCACCAAAATGACATCCTACCAAAAAAACCAGCTTTGGCAAATGGAGTAACCGAATCCCGTTTAATGATGCCATTGGCCTCATGCAAAGGTGTATAGAGACCATTCTGGATGGCATTTTCATCCCTTTCTTCATCTATAGAGCCCTTATAAACACAAAACAACAACAATATGGCTCCTGGGAAAGACAATACATCTAAAGCCAACTTTACCGACACTTCTTTGCTCCAAACAGCGGCGAACAGAGAAAGAACACAAACAAATCCAGAAAATAAGAAAGCTAAAATGGACAACATTCGAACTGGTGCTCTTGGAAGCTGCTTCACCTGGATACTCACTGTTAAACCAACTAGCAACCATGTGAGCCCTTGAAATAAACTTAGCAACCACCAACTCAAAGGCAAAGCAGTATGGGTCTTCCTCAACCTCTCTTCCAAAATCCAGATACCCAAGCACAAGTAAGTCAATCCAACACAGCCATTAAAACCAGCAGACACTTTCTGCAGATTCGAAAACCCCAGAAAGCGAGCTTGATTTTGAGCAAATTTAGAGGGTGGTTTCTGAATCATATTGAATAAGAGCATGACAAGAAGCAAAATATCAAACCCAATGTACAATGCATGATCAAGGCATGAGGAAGGATGACTCAGTAACTCAAATGTAGAACTGCAGCCGCTTGTATCTGAACACCCAGATTCACCACAGAAAACGGTCCATAAATCCTTCATCATCTTTTTATTCCTTTTCTTCTCTCTTCAAAACTCTTTTACTGCTGCATTCAACAACAACAACATATATATATATATATATATATATATATATATTATATAAAAAACTGATTAGTCAGTTCTTAGTAAAAGGAACCTGAAAACTACAGATTTTAGAGGGCAAAGAGGAATTTAAAAAACAACACTTTGTAATCATAACAGAAACCACGTTCGAAATAGTTTAAAGCTTCAAATAGATATGTGCCCACTAATGAGCTGAATTAGTCACCCAAAAAACAAAATCAAAAAAATCAAAAAGCTCATAGTCTTAAAAAGACATACCTCAGAATATGACGCCCCAGCTTCCAAGCTCTTCATCAATACACTTCACTGCTATATATAATCAAAAGAGGGATCGATTTTTCTTCTTTTTTTTTTTTTTTTTTTTTAATGTTGATCATTAATTATAGGTCGTAAATCCTACTCTCTTTTTTTCGTGTAGTAAAAGAATATATGTATTTTTAGTATACATTTCCATGTAATGTAAGAATCAACCACTACCATTTAACTGCTCAAAAAATTAATAAATCCAAATTGCAACCATCTCTTGTGAGTGTAATTATAATAAGTTTTAATTAAACTAACCCGTGATCAGCAAAAATAAAATATAAAAAATTAATTTATAGTATTGGATTAACGAGAAATAATATATTCTCCAAAATGTTGAATGATGGATCTTTTAAAACAGCCTAATTGAAAATGACTACTTATAATAAATCTATACTCTATATATAAAAGACCAACAAAGTGATTTTTTTTTTTTTTGAATAAAAAAAAATATTTTTTAATAATATCATAGATATTAAATAGTAATTTTACAATCATATATAGTACTGTAATACGAAATCATTCAAAATAATAATAAAACTTATTAAAATTTAAAATCCAATTTTCAAACTTACAAATATAAAAACTGAATTTTTTTTTTTTCATTAAACTATCACACTCGATGACGCCAATAGTCAGTAACCAAAAAACATATAATAATAATAATATTACAGAAAAAACATAAAATAATTCCATCAACTTAAACTTTTTGGAAGAATAATTCAACTTTCTTTCGTAGTGCATGGCAGTTGGTCTTTCTTTTCCGTCATATTTCTTTGTCGTTTCTTTCCTTTTCAACAATATCCTGTCCATTTCTGTTGGAAGGAGAATTTAAGGTCTTCTTATTATTTTCTGACAATGTGAAGTTAATTACGAAAAAAAAAAAAAAAAAAGGACAATCTGAAGCTATTATTACGTATTTTTATTTTTATATAGTCTATTATTTTATTTCATTTTGCTTGGTGTGGAACGTGGAGATATTAATTATGTGGTGAATGCACACATGGCATGTTAGGCTTTCAAAGTCAGAAATATAAACACACGTAAGCTTTCTATGTAAATTGTTTTTTTTTTTTTCCTAGATTAAGTTAAAAGAGAATAATTATAAAATTTTATAATAGACTAAAAAAAAAAATTGAAATCATACACATGTAAGGTTTAGTTGCAGTTTGGACCTTTCATTATAAAGTATTATAATGTTGCATATAGTAAATTAGTTTTAATTAATGAACGTGATTTGGCTTTATTATCACGTCCTATTAACTATTGTAGTAGTTAATTTAATGAAGTGACTGGAATAAAAAATACCAAATTTTCAAAAGCCCCAATATGGTCAACAATTAAAGAACTCCACCAGTCAGGTTTGAATCACGTCAACTTTGAATATTTTTTTTGGATAAATATATAATTATTATTAAAACAGAAAGTCTGAAAGAATCTCAGAATGCATATTATTTATTAGATTTTATAAATATACTATATTTATCCAATAAATTTTATTATTTATCATTTTCAAAATTCATATTATCTATTATTTTATAGATATAGTATATTTATCAAATAAATTTTATTATTTATTATTATTAATGATGATTATCAGTAATTTATGTAGAACTAATTTTATATTTTTATATTAAAATTAAAAAATTAAATTTTTTTAATTGTAATTGTTTAAATTCTTACATAGTATTCAGGTTTTACTAATAATCATTTAGCAGTGATAACAAATAATATTTTTTTATCATATTTATATTTAGAATTCAAAATGATTATTTAAGAAAACAATCAAACATATTTAGAGCATCTCAGGAAAGAGTGATTTATTGTTAAACTCTCTCCGTAATCTTCATCAACCTCTTTATTTTTTAGTTTCCAATAAATATTTAATATTCACTTTTTTTTTTCTCTTTTTTCATCAATGACTTCGTTTTTTTTTTCCAATATGAAATCAAATAAATTATATTAATTGTGTATAGAAAATTGTTGGTGTAGTAAATATATGCACTAAAAACCTTTTACATTTAAAAAGTCTCATCCTATATTTAAAGTTTTTATTTTGTAGAGTCTACTGAAATTATTCAGAGTAGTCATGACTTTTTAAAATAAAAAAATTAGACTATAAAAGTATATTGAAAATGCTTTTAGATTTTAGATGTATCATTATACTAGAAAACAATCATATCATACATTTATATATTTACGGATATATACATTCAGTCTCAAATAAGGTCTACTTCATTTTATTAAACTAAAATTCACATTTGATAACTATTCAATTATATTAAAGGTGATTAATAAATGAACCCTATTGGAAAGTGGTCAAATATGAATTTTAATGATATACTAAAACTTTGGAAAGTGAATTCCATTTGAAAATGATGATTAATAAATATAATTTTAAATCTCATCTATTAATGCAATCTGGAAAAAAAAAAATCTTATTTGAGCCTCATTATATATATATATATATAACTTTAATGTGATTTAAAGGTTAAAAAAATAAAAAATAAAAAAACTCATGTTATTTCTCATATTAAATAGTTATGCTCAAATAACATGCTTAATATGAGAATTAACATGGAAATTTTTTTTTTCAACCTTGGATTAGATTAAGGGTTGATATTTAAAATTATATTTATTAATCATCAAATTCTGAAATAGTTTATTTTTTCTAAGTAAGATTTTAATACGTACTAAATTTATATTTGATAACTTTTTTAATTTTAAATTCTAATCCTTTATATAATTCAATGGTTAATAAAATAAATTTTACTTAAAATTAACTATATATATTAAAATAATAAATAAATTTCCAATGACAAATAGGCTTTTTTATATTAAAATATGAGAGTTTGAACTCTAATAAGAAAACAAAGTTTTTTGTCGGTTGTTCCTTTACAAATAAAAAATGACACCTGATAAACAACCTCTAATTCTCAATAAAATATCATAAATTAGATAAAGTTAAACAAATAAAAGCAAATGAATGCATCAAGAACATTATCATTTTTGTTTTGTTTTTTTTTATATAAAAAAAAAAAAACACATTATCATTTTAACTTTATATGTCCATTATTTAAATCCTTACAAGGACATTTCAGTGAAAATTAGTGAAAATTATAGTCTAACAATGCTCTTGAAATTCTTTGTTCATCAAAGAATTCTATAAAATAAAAAGTAAACTTTATCTTTATAAATTCTTTTATACAAAATGAACTCTGTATCGTATATATAGATATGTTTAGTAAAAACAGTACCAAAAAGAAGGAAAAAATATTACATAAACCATATGTATATACATTATTATTATACACTTGTAATGACTAAAAAAAAACTGTGCAAGATCGTAATAGCACAAAAAAATTAAAAAAAAAAAGATTAACAGCAAATTATTTCATTTATTGGGTTAATTACATCGGATATTCTCGATATTTTTTTTAATTACAATCATATGACATGATATATGTGATAATTGCAAATCAATCCATGCCGTTATCATTGGTGTTAAAGTGAAGGGCATAATAGTCATTTGACACATATTATATTAATTTTTCTAAATATTAATATTTTATTATTTTATTATTATTTTTTAATTGTTTTAATTCTTTTAAGAGATTTTTTGACTCTCCGCAGCACCAATTTCACGCCAGCCTCTTGTCACGGACTTGTTTGTTTACTCTTCAAGCCGTGCGGCCTTAGTTGCTATTCTGACCCTTTGTTGCAACTAAGTAAGCCTTTTGCCCACTAAAAGAGAAAGCTAAGCAAAGAAAGCTAGAGCACAAAGAGAGTTTGGGAGAATGAAAGTATATTGCTTAAGAGAGAGCTTTACAAGTGAATGTGGGAATTCTTGGATGGTTGGATGGTTTAGCCAAATGAGGCCTCCACCTATTTATAGGCACACAAAGTCTAATCCTACGGCTATAATTGCTTTGATCCTACGGTGGAGAATGGGTGTCTAGATCCTTCCCACCTCCTTTACATAAAATATCTAAAGAAGCATCTAGAATGGATATGTATATGGCTTGACCTAGAGTTCTCCACAAGGTTCTAGAGAATTCTACACTACTCTAGGTGTTTGGCCCATTGTAAGGCCTAAAATAGGCCCAAAGTGGATTATAAGGCCCAAAATGGAGAGAATGCTCACCAAGTGTTTGATGAAATGTCCCAACCGTAACACTCTGCTCCCTTGCTGCTGCAGCCGAGGATTCAAATACAAATTCTGGCTCAGCGCAGCCACCGCCGTTGGCCGGAATCCCAAACCAATTGGAGATGAGGTGGCCACAGCGGCTGCGGCGGTGGAGGCTGCAGCAAAGGAATTCAGAGACTGTTCGATAGTGGCTTTCACAGCAGGATTGGAGAAACTGGCTTCGTGCATGACTCGGTTCACACTGGGGTCGTCAAGTATGGATATGATGAGCTATTCAAGCTCGACCTTGATGGCTAAAAGAGGCTGCTGCTGCTCGGGGCATCCACGGCGCTGGTGAGCCTGAGCTCGCTCGAGGGCCGCCATGAGAGCATTGGAGATAGGCGGTTCCACTCCCGAGCTCATGTTTTGTGCGGTAGGGAGACGCTCCAGAGCAATGCTGAAGCAGAGCTCAAGAGCTTTGCACTGGAGTGGGTGTGACGAATTGGGATGGGATTTGATACATGCTTGGCGAAGGAACCCAGAAGGCAAGGCCAACAGCGTCGCCACCACATGGAGTGGCGTTATCTGGCCCTGATTCCGACGACCATCCTCGGCGATCGATTGGTTCAGTACACTGGCCGCCTTCGACGTCAGGGTTTGCTAGATCGTACTCAAGCCTGCTCTCATTTCACGAATAGGAAATTTTGTTTGCAGGAATTTTTCTAACAAACCTAGATGGAAGAAACAAATAAAAATTATAAAAGAAAAAAAAATCTCCTGCTATGTACCCAAAATGAACCTCCTCTTCATTTTTCCTTTTTCTTCATTTTTCTATTTTTTATTTTAATCTGTATCTCTCTCTCTCTGTATGTCTTTGTTGCTTTTAGTTTCCAATTGGGTTATAAGAGCAAAAGCTGGAAAAAAGATAATCGAGAAATTCAGGACGTTATTTGCAAAATACCCCCACCAAAGCAGCAATTGAAAAATGGTCAAGGTGTGAATTCGGTGCCATGAATTTGTGGGAAAGGACCACCCATGCTGGTTTTTTATTTTCTTTTTTTAATTTTCTTTTTGAGTGATCGGGGAAGAAGGATGAGCAGGAGTAGGGCAGAGTCAAATGACTATTATACCTCTTTTTCCGTCAACTTTAACACCAACGTGGTAACCATAAGAACTGATGTATAATTATCACAAACACCAAATACACGGTTGTAATTAAAAAAATTTTAAAAGGTGTCCAATGTAATTAATCCTCAGTTTTTTTTAATCCAGTGGATTTGTTTTACATTTACGTTTTAGTGAGAGACGTTCTACTGTCATATCACTTGTCGATTGTCCCACTGATCCCCAGGCACAAACCTTTAGGAATAATCTTTACCCAAATTAAAAAAAATAAAAAAAACTTTTTCGGAATAAAATACACATTTTTTAATGAAATAAATATGAGGTCATGGAGATCATGTTGACCATAGGACCCATCTGGATCTGTCTACGAATTGTGTAATCTCATCTGTATAACACTTTTCAACTCCCTCTCGTAATATTATTTTTCTAATATAAATGTTTAACAACATTGTTATTTCTTAAAAAAAAAAAAGAAAAAAAGAAAAAGAAAAGATCGTTTTTCATATTTTATTTTTTACATTGGAAAGGGAGATTTGTACTTTCCTGGAAGGAGAGTACCTTTCGTTCCACTTCTAGCTCTCTTAAAACAGGATTATTTATGTGTAATCGAGCTTTTTGTTAATACAATATTCCATTAATATTCCTTATTGTCCAAAAAATTAATAAAATTGCAGTCGAATACACTAATCATCGCTTTATACTCTCAACTTAAAATTTGTGTTTATTTTTTTATGTTTCACAAAAATTTGATAAATAATTTTGTTTTTAATTTTTTGGAAATTACTAGATGAGAAGAGGTTTATGTAGATTCCTATTCCGAGAAGCACCTTTCATATTATTTTCTATTTATGAGGAATATTTCTTGAGTTTTACTATTCCATATAAATTTTGAAATTTATGATGACAAAAAATTATGCCAAAAAGGTACATATTTTTATCATAATTAAATTTAGATACTCACGGCCTTCGTTCGAACATAATATATGTATATACCATCAGAACAACCGAATGAGACGAAATAAAACAAATACCAGAAATTGCAGTTTCAATATCCGGGAAGAAGGAAGATGACACAGGGACATTAATGATTTGTTGTTTTGAAAACAGAGGATTTGATATTGTTATACGTTACACAAACACAACACATTTTCCATTGTAATCAAGCTCTGCATGTAATAGATTAAGCAAGAATATATGTTATATTATTTTGCTATACATCTAATAATATGTAGCATGAGTAACATGTAATGTAATGGCACTTAGTATAATATTTGCTTGCAAATCTATTATAGAATGACGATATATATAAATACAGAAAGAGCCATTATGGCTAATAAGGATCTTGAATTTTCTTACTAAACTATTCAAAATATACAGTTAAAAGCATAAACAGCTCCAAATAGATGTGCCTATCGACTATTGAAAAAAGAGGGAAAAAAAAAAAATCAAGCCTCAATGGCTTAACCTCAAAACATGATGCACTTATTAATTACTTGTTAGGGCATTAACAACGTATATATAACATTCCATATTCAACATCACATTCACGATGGAAAAAAAGAAAAGAAAACGACTGAAATTATTAAAAAAAAAAAAAAAAGAAGATAAATTAAGCCTATAAGATAATATAAATATTATAGAGAACTAGAAGATTAATGTTATTAGTAAAAACTAACCATGACTAATCACAAAGTCATATTCGAAAGAAGCAAATTGGGTGTGTGACACCTGTCTATGTCTCTATCCACTCTGTTGGAGCGACTGCATGGTCCTTCCCCTTCCTTTGTGGGTGCTTTTTATATGGTTTTAATAACACAATGGATATGTAAAGCTGTTAAGTGGTTGTGACTTTACAATCAATTATCAATGTTTCACATTTTTTAGGTTATTAATACTTCAATACAATATTAAAACTTAAAAAAAGAAAAAATATATTAGTCCGTTTGGAAAAAAGAAAAAAGAAAAAAGTAATTAAGTCGAATTTTCTTGTCCCTATTGGAAACAATTTTCTCAAACAGATGCCAATTCAAATATGAATTCTTTACCTCAAATATCAAAGGAAAAAAAAAAAGATTGAATTTTTCTTTTATTTTGTATCTGAAATGTACTCATAAAAATCCCATGATCCACATATATATCTGATAATCATTTTAATTAAACATGTTTATGAGTATTTACTTAATGTTATCCATGTTACTTCTACTAATTACGTGCAATTTAAATTTAAAATGTTTTTAATCACATAAAATAAATTAAAACATATAAACCAGTTATAAATATTTTTAAGTATTTAATAAAAAATAATTTATTGTATCACATTATCCATAAAAATATCTTTTAAACCAGGAAGATGGTGCTCCGATTGCGATACATGAGAGGGCATATAATTTTAGTTTTAGTTTATAGGTTTAAAATAAAATACAATAGATAAAAAAAAGAAATCCATTATTATTAATAATAATTCTTTCCCTCACAAAATAATATTTTTGTGTATTTTTGTTACTCCCAAATATTACTATTGCGAAACATGCAAATATTGTATTAGTTTTTTTTTTTTTTTTTTTTGGATTAACAAATATTGTATAAGTTCGATTGATAATGTTTACACCCTAATTTGATTTTAGCTTCATTTTATACCAATGTTGTATGCCTCAGTTTCGATTATCCCTAACATCTAATTAATAAAATCTGTACACGAAAAATATTTTATGAATACGATTAAATATTGATAATCAATAAAATAATTAGATGCAAAACCACCAGTCAATCAATCCCAAATCAATTATTTGCTTCTGTCAGGCTAACTAAAATGGTTAGATTTAGATGTAAAGCCACCTGTCAATGCGAGATCAATTGATATATGCCTCTACGAGGCTAGCTAGAATGGTTGCAAAATCATCACTCAATCCCAAATAAAATCATAAATATAATCCAATATTAATAAATAAATAAAAAATGTTCGTTTCATAGCAGGCTTATTTAGTTTATTTCAAATCGACTAGTTTTTTCATTGTCAATGTAGAAGAAATTTTATACTATATGGTTAAATTAAGGTCACATTTATATTTGTCTATAAGTAGTACCCATTCCAAAACTATTATAATCGTTCGTCCTTAAAATAATTAATCGAGCCAATAGAAAAAGCATCATATGTCCCTTTTCCAATCTTCTCAATGCATCTTAAGAATCATTTATGTATATAAATGTGTATATATACAGGATTCACTATTACCAAAAAAATTTATACATGTCACATGATTCACGCCAACCTAGAAAACATGTACTATAATATAATCGAAGCAAGTGCAAGATACTCTCGACCGACCAAAACCATATATCTGGACAGTTGGTGTTTTGACTTTGAAGTGATCAACTAAGACGATTTATCGGAGCACAAAAGTTTTACTTGGTCAAGATTAGATCCCATAAGTTACTCCATTTTTTGTAATAATTCATCTTTTAACAGTTTAAATTTATAAAATAAATAGTAATTTAAGTAAATCATTCTAATCAAGTGCATATATATATAATTTATTATTCTTTTTTTAAAAAAAAAGGGGGAATCTATGGTATATCATATCTGTATTAGATATACGGTACTTAGAATTTGTTGTTGTTGGAGAGAGTTGTAGTTAACAGTGTACCAATATTTTATCCCGCTAGGTTTATAAAACAAACAATTTAATGAAAAATATAAGAAAGAACAAAAATTTGAGGTCATTACTTTTCCTTTTAAAAGTGAACTACGAGACAAATGGGAGTATATCTTATACTTTTGGTCCATACATATATGAAATTATGAACTTCATTGCCTTAAAAAGACGAACGCACCAGGCTCCCAATTTTTTTTTTTTTTGTTTGGCTGAAAACGACTCGTCCTATTTCATATCAATAATTTGCACGCTTATGAGGTAATAGCTTCAGTGGGACCCGCGCACAATCTGATGTGGTCATCTGTCCACTCAGGTTTTGACACCTTTTGTAATAGGTTTTTTACCTAACGTTTTACCACATGGCAAAAGTTTTACCAATAACACAGTTTTTTTTTGCCATGCTAAAAAATGATGTGGATCCCGAACCACATTGTTCCTCTTCACAAAAAGTAAAATTTATATATGGAATTTGTGAATAGAAATCGTGCGGTCCAGATTTATGGTATTCTTCCTTTCTTCACCGCATCACCGCAACCTTATGTCTCATCTCATTTTTCTATTTCAATTTTTTTTTTTTATGTATAAAATAATAAATTAAAATGTTGGCTGACTGAGATGAGAATGAGGGGAAGATCTTGATGCAGCAGGTTTTTTACTGGGAAATCCGATAGACAGACGTAAAAATGGGAGAAAAACAGTAAAATAACCCATTTTAACAGGTGTCAAAACTTGAGTGTACAGCTGGACTACATCAGCCACTGAAGCTTTTGTGCTTATGAGGACGTTCTAACTTATTACTACCATTATTATCCAAAACTAAAAATCTTTTAACCATTTCCTTTCCCTACAAAATAACATTTTTAAACTTTGCTTCAGTGGGATAAAAATATTAAAAACAACTAGTAGTTTTCACTTTACACCACCGAAAAAAAAAATAAAAAAAAATTACACAAATTCCTATTCTAGTTTTAAATTTTAGTTTGTGTAATTTATCTTAAAAAAAAAATTAAAAGTTAAAGAATAGAAATTGAAATACTTTTACAATTTATAAATATATTTATAGTACTACGCATAAGGTTAAACTTACAATCTAGATAATAGTGGAACTTGAACCGTTTAACTCTCTTGATTCAAGTCAAGATTTTTTATAGTCTTTTAAACCCGAGGTATATTATCCACTTTTTAAAACATAATTTTTTAAAAAAAATTAAAAAAAGAAGAAGTGAAATTAATACTTTCATCCTTTCCAAAGAAAATCGTGTTGGTTTATCACCTTATGATAAGGAGGACAAAAAAATATCATGAAAAATAACTTTTTTAAAAAGCAAAGAAAAAGACAAAAGTTACTTTGAGAACATCACCATGTTATTATATTATTATTTTGACATCATTATTTTCTGATATCATCATTATGAATACAAATATGCAAATTATTGATACTGATGTTGACGTGGCAGTACGCCAAAAATGGAGCAGTGGTCCTCTTATATAACTTTTTTTTTTTTTTTTGGGTTCCTCTTCAAGAACTGAGAGTAGATTTTATTCTTATTATCAAAAAGAGATTAGATTCTATTTTTCCCCGACCACTACCAGACCCACATCGGAACTTGAGGTACTGAAATAGCGGGCCACGTTGCAAGCGAAATAGCCCAAAAGTCCACTGAAACTGGGCCTCCTAAAGGTTGAGCGTTTTATTGGGTTTTATGGGCCAATAAATTGTCAACGCTTTGCCTTAGAGACTTAGGCCCTATCGATTTTCATTATTTAATTTATCATGTATATGATTAATTGTATATGTATTTTTAGAGAAATATTATTTGTTATCATCATCATCACCATCACCAACTGGATCCATAATTTATTTATAAATTTACATGACTAGAGAAATATTTATTTTTTCCAAATTAAAATTTTAAAATAAGAAAATATATAATTAAATGCTACTAATTAATAATTGCTATATTAATTATAATTTTAATGATAATTATTATTACTGGTGATCAATAGTGAAGTTCAAATTTTTGAAGTCTAACAATCTATTTGTCATTCTTTATTAAACTGCTAAAAAATCAAAATGCATTTGCTCCTTTTTACTAAATAGTGGTGTTACAACTATCAAATTGTTAACAAAATATATTTATAAAATGGTACACAACTATTAATTAGTGAAAAAAAAAATTCACATAATTTAAAAATGGATAACTAAAACATAATAAACATCTAGTTAAAATCTATTGAGTCATTTACCATGTCATATGGCAAACAATTAGACATATAGTATTATTGCTTTTCAAATTCAAAACTTTTTTTTTTTTTTTTTTTTTTTTTACCTTTTAAAACATTACCGCTTGGCCAGCATCATCAATTAACTCATCCTACCATTTAAATTAACTCATTCTCAATTCCAACAACATTTTATAATATTTGTATTCATAACTATACTATTTAGACAAGCAAAAATCACATTATCAATAATTATATTATCTAATTTTTTTACTTTTAATTTTACAAACTCTCAATGATTCAGGACCTTTCTTTTTTTTTTTTTTTTCCGTTTGTACAGAATAAACAAATAAATATAAATAAAATTTTGACATTAAAAATATTCACTTTTACAAAATTTTCCAAGTTTTTCCACACACAAGCCAACCCTCCAAAAAAAAAAAAAAAAAAAAAAAGAGGTTATGTGGGAAGTACCGCACAAACCCCCAGATGCCCAATACCGTATGTTCTCCCAACTCCCGATTCCAACTCAGAAGACGAAGAAGATAGACCTGTTTTTTCCTTTTTCTTCTTGTTCTTGTTCTTGTTCTTGTTCTTCTTCTTCTTACTTGGACCCTTCAAAACTAGCCAAAACCAAAACAAGAAATCTGCTTATAATTGAATTAGAATTTGAAACATGCACGCCATTTCTTTCTCTAAGCTCTCAAGCATTGATATTTTCTCCTCCACAACCTCCTTAACTCCTCAAAACTGTCCTAAATTTCCCACTCCTTTTCCTTCCCTTTTGTCAAATTTCCCTTCTTGGTCTCACCCTCTTAGTCTCTCCGCAAGGAAATCCTGTATCTCGGTTTCCTCCAAGTCTTCCGAGGCAGAGGAGCTCTCGCCGCCGGAAGACGAGTGGCTGCAGAAGCTTCCCGACAAGAAGAAGCCTCTTTACTCTCACAGCCTCCCTTGCATTGAGGCTTGGCTGGGGAGTTTGGGGTTTTATCAGAGCAAAGACGACAGGGCCGTTTGGTTGGTTGAGAAGCCCGATTGGCACGCCCAGCTCTCACTCGATGTCACCGACCTCTATATAAGGTTGGTTTTTGGAATTTATTTATAAATTGATTGTGTTTTTGATACTGGGTTTTGCTGTTTTTATGAATTTATGCTCTATTCTTGACCCGGCTGTTAAGATTATGTAGATTTTTTTAAGCACACGCATAAATGGATGGACTAGTAGATTGAATAAGATGATTGTGTGTGTTTGTGTGCCTATATATATTCATGTTTTTTTTTTTTTTTTTTTTTTGAATTTTACATGCAAGTCTATCTACATTTGTGTTGAAGTGGGTTGTGAGATGGTGGCTCAAGAATTGTAATTGCTACTAGAAATTTGTGGGCAGATAACCTCAATGAGGCCCTTGAACCATGCTTAGTTGTCTGTTTGCTTTGCATCTGAAAAGGGTTACAGTAGCCAAAAATGGATCACTGGTGGAGCTTAACGAAGTTGAACAGGCAAAAAAGTAGATTGGATACATTATCCCGAACTTATTTGATAATGGAAATAAAATTGAATTAGTATTCTTTTTTTTTCCCCCGATAATTTACAATAATTTTTTCCTACTCACCCGCTGTGTCTGGAATCCACAGCCTTCCAATAGGTGTGGGTGGCTTATCAATCGAGCCAACCTCACTTGACAAATTATTATTCAATTGATTGCCGAGTTTTGGTAGCCTTTTAAGGTCTTTATAATCAGTTTGGTTCACTAGTTGCTACGTAAGTCTGCATTTTTTTGACCCTTATGGACGTGGTGATGAGTTGGTGAGAGTAGGAAGATTCATCTTGCTGGCAATGGTGGCCAAGCATGAAAGATGAATGGTAGTTATACATTGAGGGCATTGACGATCCCCTGTTAAGATAAAGGGTACAAATTGTAATATTTTAGCTCTTATGTTAAAATGACAAGAGAAGTGAAGGGTTTACTAATTCACCAATGATGAATATGCCTCTGCGTTTTCCTTAATTCTATGAATGGAGCATTTATTTATTTTTTATTAAGCTTGATCTACGAGTAAGGCTTTTGACACAATCTAGAAAGTAAAGGGAAATAGGAAGCTTTGAGCTTGTATTGGACAATTGAGGTTAAGACAGTAGTGGGACAGACGCATCTAAAAATTGGAGGTGCATCAGCTGCCTAAAAAGTTTTTGTCAAGAAGTAGGGTTTTGAGCTGCAATTGAACACTGCCATTCCTATAATATTTCACTTCTTATCATCTTTATTTTGAGACGGTTATTCTTCTCTCTTTTAAGATTTTACTTTTTACTCAACCATTTTGCATATCTTGAAGATTGTAGTTATTTGCAGGTACCTAAAAAGTGGACCTGGTAATCTTGAGAAGGATGTGGAGAGGAGGTTCAGTTATGCGCTAAGCAGAGAGGACATTGAAAACGCTGTGCTTGGAGGACCATAAGGGACAAAAGGGTCGAAATTTTAATTCTTTGGTCTGCTTTGCTAAGTTTGTCAAGCTGCTTGAGAGATCAGAGATCCTGATTGACTAACAATTGTTTGATGAACTCGGTTGCAATGTGAATAGATAAATTTTTGATCCCTTCAATGCCGACTGATGATATAACTTGAAGTTCTGGATTTAGGTCTATTCATGTAATATTTATATCTTTAATTATGCTGTCATAATTAATCATTTATTTCGGATTATGCTTGAAAAATTCTAGAATAATCAGGCAAATAACACAGTGGCACTGCGGATCAGAAGTGGAGCTACTTATATGGCTTTTTACTTATCAATTTACAGTGTTGCATACTAGGATGGCCTAAGCAGCCAATTGCATTACATAACAAGGAATATTATCATACATGTTATTTCCCCATCCTTTTCTTGGCCTGCACTACTTAGCATGTGCTATTATTGCTATTCACATCCATAAGGCTTCCTCACTATCAGAGTGGTGAGGCTACTTGAGAAGTAGCGTCGGTATCAATGTGATTCGGCAGACTGGAAACGGGACCAGTATTCCTTCACCAGCTTTCCAAAGAGCGAGCCTTCAGTCTTCATTAACTTCGTTGGCTCATCATACTCCACAAGTTGTCCTTTAAAAAAAAAAAAAAAAATTATATAAATATGAATATTTTAAAATTCTCATACATTTAGGAACATCTCCAACAGTACTTTGCATTTCGGTTCCCTAATTTCATCGCTCAATGGTTGTAATTTTAAATAATAAAACTAAAATAACAATGCATTTAACTCTAATACATTTAGCAAATCAAAATTCCGTTTTTATATTCTCAAGTCCAAATAGGAACGTGTTTAAGTATATTTATTAACCCATTTACCCTCTAAAATAGAGTTGCTATAAAAAATTAAAAGTGTTTACTAGAGAAGCTTTAATATCGACATTGTTATAAGCAGAAAATAAAAGATAAAGTTGCAAAAAGATAAGGGATGCTTTAGATTAGCACCAGAGCAACTATACTCACCATCCCTAATGGCAAGAACCATAGTGCAATCCATCACGGTTGGTATTCTGTGAGCTACTGTGATTACAGTACAATCTGCAAATTCAGTTCGAATGGTTTGCTGCAGAATCATATCGGTTGCGTTATCGATCGATGCAGTTGCCTCATCAAGGACCAATATCCGACTTCTCCTCAGAAGGGCACGCCCCAAACAGAACAACTGCCTTTGTCCCATGCTCCAATTTGATCCATCATCCACAACTGAAGAACAATTAATCATGGGTTAGTATTACGATCACAAATGCATCGCAGGTATAAAATGTCAATAAAACATGGATTACCTAAGGAATCTAGCCCATTTTCTTTCTCCTGAACAGCCTCCCGAAGCTGACACTTTCCAAGCACCTTTAAGATCACAAACAGTTAATACCCCCATCAGTTCACTTGTACAAAAAAATGAAGAAATAAGCCAAGAAGATCATCTTGTATTAAAGAATTACCTCCCATATTTCCCGGTCAGAATGCTGCGATAAGGGATCCAAATTGTATCTCACGGTCCCATTGAAAAGAGTAGGATCTTGAGGTATAATTGCAAAACGTGACCTCAGATCATGAAGTCCAATGGTAGAGATGTCAATCCCATCTACTACAATCTTCCCTCCAGCAGGCTCCACCAGACGGAACAGAGCACCTATTAGAGTTGTCTTCCCACTGCCTGTTCGACCAACTATACCAATCTTGTGCCCTCCAACAATTGTGCAACTGATCCCGCGAAGAACAAGTGGCGTATTTGGCCTATACCTTATCTGTTTTGTTACATGAACTTTCTCATTTCTGAGTACACTTCAACTTCTAAGTTTCATGAAGTTTTTAACATTGTGCAAAACATATTTTACCTGCAAATGTTGTATCTCTACTTTGCCCACAGCAGGCCAATTTTGTGGGGGACGATTTTCTTCAATGACTTCAGGGGCTTCACTAGGAATGTACATGTATTGATTCAGCCTTTCTACTGAAATTATGTAATTTGCAAGAGTGCACTGGTTCTGAATTGAAAGGACAACGGCCACGTTCAATGAAAGACCATAAGAAAGTGCCATTCCGATGAATCCTGCAGCGACACAAGTAATTGTCATTCTCCAAAATACACAGCCAAAGATAGTCCTAATAAATAGCATGCAATACGGTACTAAAAGTGACAACTTTAGATACTAACCGGAGCTGAAAGTATCAGGAGGAAGCAGGACCATGCAGAGTGCTGCAGATGCCAGAACTGTTGCACTGAGTGTTTCCAGCCTCTGAATCAACCACTCATTTGCTGCAAAACTGTGAAAAAATGGGCTGGCGTTTACGTCAATGAGCTCTAGGTTCTTTGTGAAGAACCGTTCTTCCACCTCAAATGCTCTAATTGTTACAACTCCTGCCACAGACTCAGCAAGATGGTTTGCTACCAAGGACTTGGTTGTGCCATTGATCCGCATCAACTCTTTTGCAGTGGAAAAATAATATCTCTGCAGATAGAAGGATGATATCCTATCAAATTTTCATGTATAGGGATACGCCAAGGTAAAATAATGTAAAAATAATTATTCATATTTAAAAAAAAAACTCCATATCATTTTAATCTTTCCTCTGGCATGTTTAATCCAGATAGGTACTAGGGAGTCTGAAGCACAGAATCATGCACAATATTTCTATATTTCCTCCCCAACAACATCAAACACTCTTCCTCAAATCACTTGGCGTGCATTTACATCCTGGGAGTGGCAAATCATGTAAGAAATGTGTATAACCGTACCTGTAATCGCAAAGCCAAATAAATTGTTGGTATCGAGACAAACAACACTTGCCAGGTGATAACAGCCAGCACTCCAAGATTGGAAAGAGCATTCACAGAGGCTCCAACAGCAAAGATTAAGCTAAATGGGATATCAGTATCAACAGTACTCAGATCAGATGAAACCTGCAGATGAGTGAGCAATAAATGTAAGTATTAGTTTTATGAAAATCATCTTCTATTGTATTGTAAGCCATAACCATATTTTGAGTCTCTGATGCATACCCGACTAAGTATCCTTCCCAATGGTGTGGAGTCATAAAAGGACATAGGTGCACGGAAAAGGGAGTTTAGAAGTTGTGAAGATAAGGACTTGGATGATTGAACACCCAAAACAACCACACAAAGAGATCTAATAAGCAAAAAAATTGTTGAGAAGACTCCTATCACCAAATAAACCATGATCAGCTGTGATGAGCTAACATGAGGATTATCAACATTAGCAGCCATCCAAGAGTTCTGTGCTATCTGACCAATCACAAATGTAAGGTGACTAAGCGTGGCAATGGAAAAGTACAAGAACCCTTTGTTCTGACTTAGATATTGTATGGAGGGCTTTAATCCCATGTCTCCTTCTTCTCTTTCTTCCTGCTTTATCAATTGATCACCTTTTGATGGTTTTAATTGATTCTCTACATAACTCTTTCGGATCTCCTTAGCTGAAGATGCCTCATGATTTCGGGCAGGATTGATGTCTTCAAGCCTTTCAGAACCGGCAGTCTCTTTGTGTGCATTGACAAGGTCTTGAAATTCTGGGCTCAAGGACAACAGCTGATGGTAAGGAGCTGCTCTTAGGATTTCCCCATCAGACATCAACTGCCAGCAAAATCAGTTATAGTTAACAACTGACAAAATAAATCAATGGCAACAAAATCAGCTATTGTTAACAACTGATAAAACAAATCAATGGTAACTTATAAAAATGGCCTAGTTCATAAATCAAGTTGAACTTCAATTTGCACTTCATGCAAACACAGAGACTAGCTGGTATCACTATGAACTTACATTGTGAAAGTAGTAAAATACTGAAGTTCCACCAAGAACATCACATGAGCATATTCATAAACCAGAATATCCTTCTTCTTCTTCTTCTTCTTCTTCATTTTCTATTTATTTTTTATTTTTTATTTTTTATCATTTTACCTTTTAGGAATGGTTCCTGGATGTCCACATATTCAAAGATTGTTTTAAAGTGTAAGCATGGAGTCTTTAAAAGTTTCTCTAGTTGAGGTCAGTTATCAGGTTAGTCTTTGTAACGGAAAAAAGTTACTGGAGCATTATCACTAATAACGAAGTTTTTGTTTGACTTAGATGAGGGCCAAATATGTGTTGTATCCATTGTTATCATGCGAAAAATTATTCAGCAAGTCAATAGCAAAAGAAAAAATCTCTATGGTTTAATGTCAGGTTTCTTGCCGACTATTAAGACAACAAAACGAAAAGGCACCTAAAATAGCATGAAAGAAAACAACTTCCTCAATAGCTGTGCAGACAAAGGGAGAATTTCATCCTCTTGTATTTCATCTCTAGAGAAATTTTAAAAACACAACTACAAGCCAGATGCATGACAGCCAAAGAGACATCACGAAAATCAAACGACTCATGCAGGAGCAATTTCATGGAAGTGGAATTAGACTAACCAAAACAGAATCAAATGCAGGAAGGAAATCAACTTGATGGGTCACAAGTAGGACTGTCTTCCCCAAGAGTGCTCCCATTACATATTCCTGCCAAAGGGGTAAGTAACCTTCAATTGAAAGCTAGAAATAAACAAAAAAAGACTATTCTAATGTCAGGAAAGGTGTGATTATTACATTAAATAAGCTTGTAGCAGTATGTGCATCAACAGCACTGAATGGATCATCCAAGAGATATATATCAGCATTCTGATAAAGTGCACGTGCTAGTTGGATTCGCTGCTTCTGACCACCACTCAAATTCACTCCTCTCTCCCCTATTTCAGTTAGATCGCCATAAGGAAGCAAGCGAATGTCCTTTACAAGTGAACATCTCTCAAGTGTTTCATGGTATCTTTGACTATCCATGGCAGAACCAAATAAAATGTTGTCCTGTATTGTTCCCATCTGGATCCATGCTGTCTGAGAAACATAGGCAATCTTCCCATAAACTTGAATCTGAAGGCAGTAAAAAGAGTATTAGGTTATGAGATAAATCTTTACTTCTTTAAAGATGGAATGGGAATAGGCTGACCCCATAATTAAGACCGCAGCATGCAAGATAAACTGTATTTGTATATTTGCTATTATGAAAAAAGAAATAGGACAGACGGTAAGAACATACATTTCCCTTAACATTTGGAACTTCTCCAAGAATTGCTGCTAGAAGGGTTGATTTTCCTGAGCCAACTTCCCCACATACAGCCACCTTTTCGCCACGTCCGACCTGCAAATTAATGTTTCTGAGTGTGGGCTTTGCTAAATTCTCTTCCCATGAAAAATCTGCTGACTTGATATTAACAGTGTGACTCACAATCTCCGAATTGAACTTCTCCCGGGGTCTTGAAGTTTGTAGCTCTGGTGCATCAAAGAATTTTATAATACGTGCAAATGAAACCTTTGCTTGAATAATCACCCCTATAACATCAGGGATAGATCTAATAGGCTCCTGAACAAGGCGCAAAGTTGCCACAAAAGTGAAAACATTATTCGCATGCAGAGGAACTTTTAGGAAGTAACATGCGCCGAAAGTTGCAGCAGAGACCATAATAGGGGATATCCAAAAGAAAAACATATTATGAGCTTTACTTAACTGCACTAAAGATAACCATTTATTCTCCACATTCCTTAATTTTTCTATCACATTCTTGAAATGGGTTTCCCAAGCATATAATTTCAACACCTTCATGTTCACTAGAGCCTCAGAACTAGTCTTCAGTCTATCATCCTGCGCCACCATAAGCCTAGTCTGAAACTTATGTTGCAGCTTAGCGAGGGGTGCATTGCAAATGACCGTGAAAATTATTACCACCAGGGCTGCAATTGTAGCTAGCCCAACTGCTCGATAAAGAATTGCTAACGAGATACAGAGCTGAAGACTAGTCGTCCAAGTTCGATGGAACCAGAATGGGAATTCTCCAATCCTATAGGCATCCACAGTCACATAATTCATAATCTCACCATTGGAGTGCATCAACCTAGCAGCATTAGATAATCTCAGTTGCTTCTTATATATGGCCGCTGTGAGCAAAGACCTCACTTTCATGCCGATCAATCTGGTTCTGAAGTACCACTGCCTTTGTGATAAAGATTCAATGAATTTAGTAAGGAAAAGTGGTATGGTCAATACATAATCTTCATACTTGAAACTCTCGTTTCCCCCAGCAACCAAAATGAAGGCATTAAGTAGCAGAGGACCAGCCGAGACAGTGATTATCTTAACCAAGGCAAAGAATCCAGACGCCAAAATCTCTTTCAAGTGGCACAAAATTATAATCTTCAAAATCGATGGCTGAGAAGAAGGATGAGTCCGTTTTTGTTTGTCCAGTTTGTCCAAGAACAACAAATAACAACTTTCAGCTCTATCTGCTTCACTCAACTTGGGTATATCTTCGTCCTCGAGAGTTTTCTCCCTTCCCCTTTTCATCAATGGATTCAACCACCAGAATGAAAATCTATTGAGAGTTCCAGCTTTGAAAAACGGAGTAACTGGATCACATTTACTGATCGCAGTAGCCTCGCTATTCAAAGGTGCATAAAGACCATTCTGAATGCCACTTTCATCGCTCTCTTCATTACTGTAACCTCTATAAGCACATAACAACAGCAATATTGCTCCTGGAAAAGACAATACATCTAAAGCTATCTTCGCTGATACTTTTTGCCTTAAAATGGCGGCAAACAGAGATAGAACACAGACAAATCCAGAAAACAAGAAGCCAAGAATAGACAAGAGCCGTACTGGTGACTTTGGGAGGTGTTTGACCCGGATACTCACTGTTAAACCAACGGACAACCATGTTATCCCTTGAAATATAGTTGACAACCACAAGCTCAAAGGCAAAGCAGTCTGGGTTTCCCTCAACTGCTCTTCTAAAATCCAGATGCCGAAGAACAAGTACACCAATCCAACACAGCTGTTGAAAATGGCAGAGACAATCTGCAAAATGGAAGAGCCTTGAAACCGGGAGTTTTTGGACCAAGACTTCTGAATCATCGTCCAGATGAGCATGACCAAAAGCAGAGCATCAAAGCAAACGGTCAATGCGTGGTTGATGCAAGATGAAGGATGACCCAAAAACCCAAGTTTAGAACTGCATGGATTACTTCCTGTAGAGTCTGAACAACCAGATTCCGTACAAAGCACAGTCCATAGTTCCTCCATGATGTTTTATCACTTTTCTTTTAAATCTTCAAACCCTCTACAGCATTTGGAGAAAAGCTGTAAATAAGAAAAACATGTTACGGAATTGGGAGAAAAAACAAATAGCAACGGAAATATAGAAAGCGAAGAACAAACACACAATTAACGTGGAAACCCTTGACGGGAAAAACCACGGGCAGGGAGAAGCAAATCCAATATCGAAAGATTGGTACAAAAATGAGCTTGACTGCGCGATACCTTCTAAACCTTAATTTCAGCCGAAAACCAAAAATATATAGTACATAAGAAACCCTAAAATTGAACAGGTCCATACCACGGGGGCGCTGCCCCCGCACCCCCGTCGGGCTCAGTGGTGGGCTACGGTCTCGGGCCTATCGGCCTGAGACCTCCGCTTCCACCATAGAGCCCCAAATTTTTCTCCAAAATTTAGTTTTACCAAATGGGTCGCACCGCGAGCTTTTCGGGGTCGGGTCAACAAGAATTCAGGTCACAAACTCTAACAATCTCCACCTTGACACGAATTCCATATAAGGAATGAAAAACATACAAAACTCCAATCTTCGATAAAAGTTGCCATCCTCTTCCACAAAAACCCCTAAAGGCAAAGCTCAACAACAAACACCAACCAAGTCCAAGCAATGCTCAAACTTGGCTACTGGAAGTGCCTTGGTCATCATGTCAGCAGGATTATCATGAGTACTCACCTTGCTGACAACAATATCTCCACGAGCAATAACATCACGTACAAAATGATACCGAACATCTATATGTTTTGTCCTCTCGTGAAACATCTGATCCTTAGTGAGATAGATAGCACTCTGACTATCACAATTGATGACCGTACTCTCCTGCTCAGAGCTCAACTCACCTATCAACGCCCTTAACCAAATAGCTTCTTTCACCGCTTCAGCTATAGCCATATATTCAGCTTCTGTAGTTGATAGTGCAACTGTTGCTTGCAAAACAGACTTCCAACTGATAGAAGTATCTCCAAGAGTAAATACATAACCAGTAGTGGACCTCCTTCTATCAAGGTCCCCAGCAAAATCTGCATCAACATATCCACGTACACCCTCCTTACTTCCACCAAACTCTAAACAAGTGTTAGTAGTGCATCTCAAGTACCTTAGAATCCACTTGACAGCTTGCCAGTGTTGTTTGCCAGGATTAGCCATATACCGGCTCACAACACTAACAGCATGTGCAATGTCAGGACGGGTACACACCATAGCATACATCAAACTACCAACAACACTAGAATAAGGAACATGTGACATATACTCAATATCTCTATCCGAATGTGGTGACATATCAGCAGACAATCTAAAATGAGTAGCTAATGGAGTACTTACAGGTTTAGCGTTCTTCATTCCAAAACGCTCCAGAACTTTCTCAACAAAAGATCTTTGAGTCAAGAAAAGTTTACCTGCAGATTTATCTCTCTCAATCTCCATACCAAGAATCTTCTTTGCCGCTCCCAAATCTTTCATCTCAAATTCACCACTCAATTCTGCTTTCAATCTGTTGATATCGGATTTCTTCTTGGCCACTATCAGCATATCATCAACATAAAGCAACAAATAGATAAATGAGCCATCTTCCAACTTCCTAAAATACACACAGCTATCATATTGGCTTCTAGAATAGCTATGGCTAAACATAAACCCATCAAACCGCTTGTACCACTGACGAGGGGATTGCTTCAAACCATACAAAGACCTTTTCAACAAACACACATGATCCTCTTTTCCTTCAACCTCGAAACCTTCGGGTTGCTGCATATAAATTGTCTCCTCAAGCTCACCATGCAAGAAAGCGGTCTTCACATCTAGTTGCTCCAACTCTAAATCATGCATAGCAACTAGCGCTAACAAAGCACGAATAGAAGTATGTTTAACGACAGGGGAAAATATATCATTAAAATCAACTCCCTGTACCTGTGAATACCCCTTCGCTACTAAACGTGCTTTGTACCTCGCATCTTCAACACCAGGAATGCCTTCTTTCTTTTTGTAGACCCACTTGCATCCCACAATCTTCTTACCCTCTGGAGGTAATGCTAACTCCCAAGTGTGGTTCTTATGAAGCGACTCCACCTCTTCCTGCATAGCAATTAACCACTTTGCAGAATCCTCACATGAGATGGCTTCATAATAGTTGCAAGGATCACTGGGACTTTCGATCTCTTGTGCTGCAACACAAGCAAAAGTGACATAGTCTGCTAAACTAGAGGGCTTCTTGATCTCCCTGCGAGGTCTATCCTTGGCAATCGAATGCTCCTGCACCTCCTCAATTCTCTCTTCTTCCACATGAGTGGGTGTCTCAAATGGGCCTGAAACTGAACCATTCTGTGAAGTACTTACTTCCTCCACCCTAAACTCCACCTGCTTTGGCATACTGTCTGAAACAACGAGCTCCTTTTTCGGATGAAGCATTGCCATCTCATCAAACACAACATCCCTGCTAATCACAACCTTAGATGACTTTGGATCAGGAAGCCAAACTCTGTATCCTTTTACACCCTGCGGGTAACCAAGAAATATGCCCTTCTTCGATCTAGGCTCAAGCTTACCATCATTAACATGAACATAGGCAGGGCATCCAAACACCTTCAAATCTAAATAATTAGCAGGTTTTCCAGACCATACCTCTTCAGGAGTCTTGCAATCGATTGCTGCCGATGGAGAACGATTCACCAAGTAGCAAGCTGTAGCAGCTGCTTCTGCCCAAAATTCCTGTGCTAACCCAGAATTCGACAACATGCATCGCACTTTCTCCATAAGAGTTCTGTTCATCCGCTCAGCCACACCATTTTGCTGCGGAGTTCCTCTAACTGTGAGATGTCTAACAATCCCTTCGTTTCTACAAAACTCATTGAAAACACCATCACAGAACTCCAATCCATTATCTGTACGAAGGCGCTTCACCCTTCTTTCCGTCTGCTTCTCTACCAAAGCTTTCCATTGCTTGAAGATAGCAAATACGTCATTCTTGTGCTTCAAGAAATATACCCAGACCTTCCTGGAGAAATCATCAATGAAGGTCAACATATTTCTGCCACCACCCTTAGAAGCAGTACGTGCAGGTCCCCAAAGATCTGAATGAATGTAGTCTAGAGTACCTTTGGTTTTGTGAATTCCAGTACTGAAGCTAACTCTCTTCTGCTTCCCAAACACACAATGTTCACAAAACTCCAACTTCGAGATACTCCAATCACCAAGCAAACTCCGTTTGCTCAACATCGCTAAACCTTTCTCACTTATATGGCCCAATCTCATATGCCACAAACGAGTAACATCCGAATCTGACATGCATACTGAAACAGCAGCCGACCCCATTACCACAGAACCTTGTAGCCTGTATAATGTACCAACCAGGCTAGCTTTCATCACCACCAAAGCACCCTTCATAACCCTCAAAACTCCACCTCCACCAGCAAAAGAACAACAAGACTTGTCCAAAGCAGATAAAGAAATTAAATTTTTAGACATATCTGGAACGTGACGTACCTCAGATAGTGTTCTGATAATTCCATCATGCATCTTCACCCTTACAGTTCCAATGCCGATGACACAGCAAGGATGATCATCTCCCATCAGCACAACACCTTTATCCACCGGAACATAAGAAGAGAACCAATCCCTATGGAGACAGATGTGAAACGAACAGGCTGAATCCAAAATCCATCCCTGCTTGCCCGAACTATCCTCAGTCACTGAATAAACATCTCCATCTTCAATTTCCTCATGTGCGACACTGGCTTCGGCATGTTCCTTACTCTTTTCATTATTTTTATTCTGAAGCTTACGACATTCAGTTTTGATGTGCCCCTTTTTCTTACAGTAGTGACAAATAAGGTTTCTGAACCTTGACTTCGATCTTGGCCGACTACCACCATTGTTATTTTGATCTCTAGATGATGTTCTACCTTTAACAATCAAACCCTCTCCTCCGGAACTCCCAAAATTATTGTTATCCGAACTGCTGGTCAACTCCTTATCAAACAACTCCTTAGAATATAAAGAAGCTTTCACGTCCTCCAATTTTAGGGTTTTATTACTGTAAATCAAAGTCTCCCTAAAATTTTTATACGATGGAGGTAAGGAACGCAGTAGCATTAGGGCCTGATCTTCATCATCATATTTAATGTCCATGTTCGCCAGATCCAACAAAATAGTAGAAAAGTCATCTATATGTGTTTTAATAGATGTACCTTCAACCATAGAAAGGGTGTATAGACGGTGCTTCGCAATCAGTTTCGTTGTGAGATTCTTTGTGATGTACAAAGATTCCAACTTGTCCCATAAGTCCTTTGTTGTCTTCTGATCAAGGACCTCTCTCAAAACTTCATTGGACAAGCATAGCTGAATGGTGGATAGGGCACGCTCATCAACCTCGGCTTTCTTTTCGGCATCCCACGAAGATGGCATCTGCTCCTTGCCAACCAACGCCTTGTGTAAACCGTTCTGTGTCAAAATCGCCTTCATCTTGACTTGCCACATGGAGAAACTCATGTTGCGCTCAAATTTCTCAATGTCGAACTTTGTTGCCATGATCGAAAAAGAAAAAAAAATTCCCAAATAGATCGATGCGGCTCTGATACCACTTGTTACGGAATTGGGAGAAAAAACAAATAGCAACGGAAACAAAGAAAGCGAAGAACAAACACACAATTAACGTGGAAACCCTTGACGGGAAAAACCACGGGCAGGGAGAAGCAAATCCAATATCGAAAGATTGGTACAAAAATTAGCCTGACTGCGCGATACCTTCTAAACCCTAATTTCAGCCGAAAACCAAAAATATATAGTACCAAAAATTTCAGCCTAATTTCAGCCGAAAACCAAAAACCCGAGACCTTCGCTTCCACCACAGAGCCCCAAATTTTTTTCCAAAATTTAGTTTTACCAAATGGGTCGCACCGCGAGCTTTTCGGATCGGATCAACAAAAATTCGGATCACAAACTCTAACAAAACACTTTGCCAATTACTGTAATAACAAAGACTGTTTGGGAAGACCAAAAACTTATTAATAGACTCAGACACAAAGACTAACCAGTAGCAAATGGTGCATGGTCGTCGGAGTCAAAAATGCTTGGCCACCACACCAGCAGTTTAAAAACCACAAAAAAAAGAAAAAAGAAAAAAGAAAAAAAAACCACAGAAATTGTATTAAAATTAATTAAAAATGATGTGTCACATTTCCGGATAAGTCCTAAGGAGGTATTGGCTGTCGAATGTGATGCGAAAAGGGCGACGAAGAGGCCTCATTAGTTTTGACGCGGACAGCGAAGACCAGCCATGGCCCAATTGTGTGGGATTTCCAACTTCCATGTCGCCTCTCTCTCTGTGTCTCTCAGGCGGACTCAATGACTTCATTTCGACACGTGCTTTTCTCTTTTTATTTTATTATTATTATTATTTTTCTCTTCCTTACTATCCGTTGCTATAAGCTGATAAACGTTTAATATGATGGATTTTGTATAATAGTTTTTTTTTAAAAAAAATTATTATTCAAAATTTAATAAATATTTGGTTGTAAATGAAAAATTATATTAAATATTTAATGAGATTTTAGAAGTTAAAAAAATTATGTTAAATGCTTATTAAATTTTTATGTTATCAATAAATATTTGTTGATTTTTGTTAAATATTTTTATTTTTTTAAAAAATAATTTTAACCTTGAAGTAAAGATTTTGGTTAAAAAAGAAAAAAAAGAAAAAGCAGGCAGTTGATCTTCCTTCCATTCTCAGCCGTATGACTTTTGGAAAATTTGTTTGTTTTTTTTTTACGACCGGTTTTATCACCCACGTGCCAGGGTAAGGCAATTTCTCTATACGTGCATTGCATTTAATCATCTTTTTATAAAATCAAAAGATGGAAAAGAAAAAAAATAAATAAATAAAATATTTGTTTGTCTCTCTCATATATATATATTTTTTTGAGTACATTTTGTTTCATTTTCAATATTTCAATAAAAATATATTAAATAATTCTATTTTTTATTTTAGTATTAAATTAGGTGCAGGTATTCCTGTTATTGTTGAATTAAAAGGACGTGTTTTTCCCATAACACTCACAGAGCTAATTATATATATATATATATATATAGTATATGGAAATTACATGCTAAAATTATTGTTATATGATTATAATAATATAGATCTTTTGATGATATTTATAATTATTAGGGCAGTATACTTATATTCATATGTCATTGTTTACACCTATATTTAAGAAATTATGGTTGGAAATGAACCCTCCCTTCTAGAATGAAAAATAGGGGTGGAAATGGATTTTATTATTTTCAAAATGAATTTCGCCCAATATCTAATTATTTATTATTTATTTTTTTTAAAAAATATTTTTTTAATAATTTAAATTTAATGCTACTGTTATTTTGAAATAAATTATTTAATTATAATAAAAATATTAAAAATTACATATACATATATATAGATATGTATGTATGTATCTTCAATTCGCTTAGGTTTGGATTAAAATTTATTTAAACCGAATCCAACTGTGGATTAAAAATAAAATCAAATCAGATTTGGTTCGGTTGGTATGAATCAGTTTATGCCCACCCTATCGGAAAGGTTATTTTAATCTTGTTATAAAACAAATATCGTTGTTTACATGTTTAATTAAATTATATATTAATTAATATGGTCTTGAGGCTTCACGTTCAAATTATATAAGAGCTCAGCTAGCAGGAATCATACCCCGGTTGACAAAGTATGAAAGGAATTATTAAATTAATTCATGGAATAAAATAAGTCAAAACACTAGCAACTTAAGTATTTTTATTTTATTTTATTTTTCTACTTTGAGATCTTCTTTCTGTAATTTAATGCTTATTTATTTGTTTGTTTTGTGACTGGGATTGATTATTATTATCATTATGTTGGATAACTAATGATTGTGATTTTTTTTTTTTTTTTTTTTTTTTGGGGTGAAATTTGTGATTGTGAAGTTGTGAACTAGATGGAATGGCGCCTGATTGGATAGCGATTCTTCATTTATTTATTTAGTTGTTTATTTATTTTTTGGTAATTGAAGATTCTTCATTTATTGTTGTGTCTACATGTACATGAAGTTTTTCGTATTTTTTTTGGGGACAGCATAATCAAAGTACATGATACACTGGAGTTTTTATTTTATTTTTTTATTTTCTTGGCTGAGTAATGGGTTATAATAAGAGTTGGCATCACGGGCAATATCTTGTAGAACAGAATCCACAAAAACAAGAGGCATTACCCCAAGGTCTGTGACCCAGAAACAGAGTTCTCAAAGGCCCAATTACAGACGAAGTGAGCAACGGAGTTGGTTACTCAGGGGTTCCAAACAAAAGAAATAACATCAAAGTTAGAAGAAAGATTCAAAACATACTATTAGACCAGTATGGATAGACAATTTGGCAGTGTCATTCAGGCTTTTCACAACAACGTCGGCAACACATTCACAACAAATTTTCTTCCAAGCTTGATCCTTTGCCAACAGAATGGCCTTTATACACAGCACAACCTTTGGCAACAGGGAATTAAGCAAAGCATTTGGATCATAAGCACGTCCCCATTATGGTCCCTAGCCACTTCCAAAAGCAATACCCCCTTAATTAACACGTGTCTTATTTTTCCATGTCAGCAACGCTTGCTGTCATCTCCGTTTCACGCCGTTTGTTCCTTCACTTTTCTGCTCCCTTTTACTCTCTCTCTCTCTCTCCCTAATCGTTTCCTCATTACCTCTCGTGGGTTTTATTCTCTGTCCCTATATATATATATATATATATATATATATTGTTGAATTTCTTTGTTCGTTTTTACAAATCAAACCCCTTAAAAAAATAAATTCAAGCTTTGGGATGAAATCAGTGTGACAAAATGATTATGCAGAACATTTAGTTCACAATCCTTGCAAATGGACACCATATAATAAAAACTGATATAATAAATTTTTCAAATACAATATTAATTGTTTATAATTCAAAATAAATAGAACGTTAATAGATATTTAAATGGTGAAATCAACAGATATGATAAAATTAAATCCTCAAACACAACAACCCAGGTTTTTAAATTGTTATCAATCGAAATTCAAATATTTTGTAGTAGTAAAATTATATCTAATGATTTTCCGATTGGAGAAAATTGAATTTTGATCGGAGGAAATTTTTTCCGACAAACGAAAAATTTTCTAGACACTGGTACCGTTTTGCACCTAAGGGGATTGTACAAAAATGAATCCTAATAAAAATGTCACTTTTTCAAGAAAGTGAATTAGTTATTTTTACATAAAAATCCATCATTATCTTTGTTAAATGAATATCAAAATCCATCATCATAACTGATATGGAACTATAGAATACATTCTTACAAAATTCAGCAAAAATGTAACTTATACACATCAAATTTAGCAAACACATATGGGCCAATAAATATAAGAAGTTGATAATTTATAAGCTTAACCAGTTAATGTACTCAACAAAAATTGCATATACTTAATGATAATAAGAATTCTGACATTGGCAAATTGCAACATGAAAAATGTACAAAAAATTCAGCCCCATACAATATAATAACAAATAAATTGTGCAAAAGTTGCAACTCTAACCAGTCTTATCCACTGGCTGTGACATTTCAAAGTGAAATTGTGAGCCACACTATTTTTCAGGCCATTGCCACCCACAACCTTTCCCTTTCCTCTTCCAATTTCCGCACATGATGAACAAATTCTTCAAAACCCAGGCCCTCAAAATATAATAATAATAATAACAAACAAGTTAAAAATAGTAATAATAATTAATATAAAAAAAAATTGAATTTCGATAAACAGTGCAATTTCATATCTTCATACCACCATCATCGGAACTCACCTTTCCCTTCCCACTTCCTATAGTTTTAAGTGTTGTTTTGTAAAAATCCTTGCCACATTCAGCAAAACTATACCCCAAAAAAAAAAAAAAATCCACATTTAGCAAGCTGAAACAAGGAAGTAAGAGATACTTGAAGATCAAGTACTGACATTGATAAGTGACTTTTAGCTCACTTATTTAATCTTCTATAACTTAATTATTTGTGGAAACTCAAGCATTTATGATTAGTTGGATATATTTTTGTGTACTTGTGTAGTGAACTTTAAAGTGAAATTAAATGTAATTTTCATGGTTCTTGAAGCTTTGGGAGTCATTTTGGAGAGGAAGAAGGCTCACTATACCTCAACCAAGTTAAACATGCCACCAATTATTGAAGTTTTTCAAAATGTTGACTTTTCATGTCTTAATTTTAATTTTGACTTTTATTGATTTTGGTCAAATTGAAGTTTTAATGAGAACATGTGCCTTTAGTGTAGAGATTTGTATGTGCAAATTATATGACTCATTTAAATTAGGCATGTGAAAGCTGTGTGCACATTTAGGACTCTTTGATCTTACTCTAAAGGTTGGATTTAAGACTAGGGTTTTAGAGATGATTGAAAGGGTTTTATTTGGAGTGGTTTGGTAGGAAGAGAAAAGGGTGGAAAGAAAAAGAGCCACCATTGTAAGAAGCTTGGAGAAGAACAAAAGAGCGACACACTCAATGTAGAGAGAGAAGGAGCAAAATCTAGAGAGAGAAAGCTTGGGCTTAGAAGAAGATTGAAGATTGAAGAGATTCCTCTACAAGATTCCTCCTCCTTTGAGTTTTCTCTATCTTTTATCACTCTCTAAATTGTATTTGTGTATATATATATATATATATATATATATATATATATTGTGTTTGACACGAGTTTAATGATAAATATACATTTTATTTTGGATTTGGTTGATATTTTGTACATGAATTGCTAGATTTACTATCTAGGGTGTTGATGGAACTTTTATTTGGATTGTGATTGAATGGTAGGTTGATTATTGTGCAATTCTATTATTTTCTTGTGTATTCCTTGGAATCAATGTTATAACAGGCCTAATTAGAGTGGAAATCAATTGGGTATTGAGTAGATTTACAAATTTCTCCTTGGGAAATTGTTATTTATTAGATTTGTCATTAGGATTACATAACCCATATTTTAATTAGAATTGGAAAGCTTAATTAGGAAGTGGGTAACCCAAAAAAGGGGAATTAATGCATGGCTTTTAGGTTAATTTAGGAAGGGATTCTTGAATTTTCACTAATTATCCATAAATTCTAATTTTCCTAGGGATAGGAATTAGATGTAATTAGAAATCCTTTGGTTAGAATTAAGAATAGAAGTCCAATAATAATCAAGCAAAGTGAGTTCAATTATGGGAATAATAAGAGGGAAATCAATATCCTAGAACTTTAGATCATAATATTTGCCATTTCCATTATTTGTATGTGTTATTACTCTTAATTTCTTGTCCCACTACCTTAGTTTAATTATAATATTAGTTTTAATTTACATTTACACTAGTATTTTAGTTAAATTGGGTGCCTAAATAAAAAAAATTAATCAATAATTTTGGTATTCAGCAAAGTTTTGAACATAAATTTTCGAGGGAATGATGTTCACTCATCATTTTATTACTTGTACGACCCGTATACTTACAGAAATAGCGCATCAAACATCCTAAAAGCAACTCATTCTCTAAAAACCCATTAAACAATAAAAAAAGAAGAAGAAGAAGTTAAAATTAAAAACAAAAACCCTTACCCTAACCCCGAATCCTAGAGAAGCAAAAGCATCCATCCCTCAATCTGTCCAGACCAGAGAGACTTAGAGGCAAAACCTAAAGGACCCCCGGACCACGGTCTTCCTGACTGAATACTAGAATGAAATAATAATAATTTAAACTCTAAATGAACAAAAACAAGCGGAACCAAAACTACAAATAAATTAACTAACCATACTAAACTTTTATTAACCAAAACAATTTTGATTTGAGGTCAAGGAAACTTTAAAAAAAATAATTGGAAAATAAAAATCCCTCTAAAGTTGCCAATATTGAGAGTGAGCTACAGATTCAACGGCACAATTTTGAAAGAAAAGTAGAAAAAAAATATATTATCAAAGGGTATTTTGGTCAGAATATGTAAAAATGTGTTTATTTTTTAAAAAATAAAAAATTTTGTTATTTTTCAATTGTTGATTTATACTATAGTCATTTTTCAAAAAAACCATCGATCTATAATTTAAAATAGAGTTTGTTTCGCAATTTTTTTTTTATAATTTATAAAATGTTAATAATGATAACTTTATAGAAACAAATGCAAATTTATATACATATATATATATATATGCTTTGAGTAAAAAAATTATATATATTTTAAAAGCCAAAAAAAGAAGAAGAAAAAAGTAACCTATTTAAATAAAAAACAACAATAAAAGTAATAAAACAAAAAAAAAAGGTGAATTATGCGTAGTTTTTTAAAAGCAAACTTGCTCAACGCTTGCATCATTTATTTCCTTTTCTTTTTTGTTTTTTTTTTAAAGTGTAGAAAAAAAAAGAGCTATTAAGAAATTATAATTTTTTTTTAAACTTATGCTAAATAGAATTTTGTTATTTATCACCACTCATAATGATCATCAAATAACAAATTTTAATTAAAAATTTAATTTTATTATTTTTATGCTAAAATCCTAAAAATTAACCATTTAATATTAACTATTTAAATTGTGATAATATAAAGGTTCCATTCTAATCCTCACCCATCATAAGAAAGCATAACGTCAACAACCTCAATAAAAGCCAAAGTAAATGAATAACGCACCATAGCCTCAACAACCTCTAATCATATTTGATAATATATATACCACATAAAAGCATTCAAAACTGTAAATTAAACATAAACACTAAATGTTATTCAACAAAAAAATAAATAAACGCTAATGTTTTATTCTTTTATTATTATTATTATTTTGTTTTAAGGATAGTTAGTGATTGAGCACTGTAGTGATCCTCTTATTGAAATAGTCATAGGGTTTTGCTAATTTGCTCACACTACTCTAGACTAACTAAAACTCTTCTGTTCCCAAAACATAAACAAACTGACAAAGATCTAGTCCTACTTAAAAGAAGAACAAAACCCACCCCATATAAACATATAGATCACTAATGAATTCACACGCTTGAAACGCCTGGATTTGGAGAAGCAAATGCAAGAAAATTAGGATCATTCTCCAACGCAAACATTAATTTCTCTTCCAAGGTCACCCAAGCTTCAATCCCATCACCCCATTGTGTGTCAACAAATATGATCAGATTCCTAAAAGCAGCACCAACTTCCTAAAAGCAGCACCAACTTTCCCCATAACTCCTAACCAAAATGGTTTTCCCCATCCGAAATCAATGCCTTCGAAGAAACTACTATTCCAACTAGTGAATGCAAAAATGTCTGGCTTTTCGGACTCCAAGGAAAGCATTGCTTCCAGCTGGTTCAGGAACCCGGAAATGGTCAAAAACCCATCTTCTCCTTCCAAACTCTCCAAGAACTCGTCGTCGAACAAACCCAGTGCTTCTCTGAAAAGCCCCACCGACTAGTTCAGCTCCAACTCTGTTTCTGAAGAAGGGTTAGCGACCACTGTTCCCCACCAGAACAAATTCCCCGTACAAGCATCCAACGACTGCGGCGGCTTCATTCTCTGCCTCAAATTCACCGCGTGTACCAACACCGAAGTCTTTGGCGATCCTGATATCGACCAAGAAGCAGCCGTGGCGTGCTTCCAAATGAAACAAGTCAATGTCTCAATCCTTGATGGTTTTGGGACTCTTTGGCTTTTTGCCTTGGTCCTCAAGTTACTTATGGATTTCGCATTGAACACGAACCTTCTAGTGATGTAATTGCTTTCTTTGAACCACAAATGATCCATCAAATCTAACTGGTTCTGAGGCCAATCTCTCGGTGGAAACGAGGATGATGATCGAGGAAGATCGGGATATATCACTCTTTTTGGATGCCCTGAAAATTTAGCAGCACGCCTATCTTGTGGCAAAATGAAAGCCCAAGTGCCATTCCACCACAAGCAAAAATGTTTACTTGGAATGCAATTTGGGGAAGATTGGTTTGTTTTCCTTGCAAAAGGGATCCAGAGGAATGAAGTTGTTGATGAACTCTGTGTCTTTGAGCTTGAAATACTCTTGACATTTTGCAGTTAACTTTGGCTTCCAAAAATGGAACACCTACGTGGAAATCATGGATAAGAGTATTGTTTTTGGTCCTTCCAGAGAATGGATAGAACAGAGTGAGGGTCTCAGAGAGTGAATTTTTGAGATGGGTTAAGGTTTTGGGGAGGTTGAAGTTTGGATGTTCAGCAATAATGGGGTAGAAGAAGACCAATGAAGGATAAGTGACAGGAGTGAGCTGATCGAAGAGACAAAGTTTGTATGGTTTGAGATGGTGAAGAGACTGGGAAGACGGTTTTACAATTTGCTTTGAAATGATGGTGACCTCCATGTTGTTCACCATTTTTTGCCTTAAAACGAAGTGGGTTTTGGTCTTTCTGAGCTAGAATGATCAAGAAAAGAAGGGAGTAGAGGTTTATATACAAGGGCTTTTTTTTTTTTTTTTTTTTTTAAATAATAAATTTTTTTTCTTTCTTTTTGGAGAAGAAGACCCTAGTAGTTATTTTAGGAAGCAAATCTGCAACAAATTTATTACTGGAGTACCACCATTGGATACACCTCTTAGGAGAAAATCTTCTATGACATTGTGGTAATGGTACCATTCCAACTAGTTTATCAGCTTTTGTTAAAATTTATTTCATATTTTAAAATAATTGTCATGTCATTTTACATTATTCCGTTCACCAATTTTTTTTTTTCTTTTAAATTTAAAAAAATTTCTTTCGGACGGCAAGAAAACCTTACTGGTAGCGGAATTATTGTTTTTATTCTATTACCCTTATTATTATTATTTTTTAACAAACAATTTCCAATTTCAAACAACAACAAATATGGAAGATATTATTCATCAAAATAATAAGAATTGATAAAAAAAGACATGGAAGATTTTTAATTAGGGATACCAAAACCAAAAGCAAAGAAGAGTTTTGCTTGTGGGTTGGTAGAGTCTCAAGCTAATCGATCTCATATGGAGACAACTAGAGGAAAAGAAAGGTTGTTTGTGGTGGGTGTGTGGAAGAATAAGAGAATACAGGCCTAAGTTCTAAGACCACCTCTCTAGATGATTATAGAAGAATATCATAGAACTTTTGGGTTGGGTTTCTTTCCCGTCGCTTACTTAAGCCGTCTGAAAAGCATTCTACCTGCTGTTTGGTATGAATTGAACTTCAAAACGGCTTGCACGGTATCTCCACTACATGAATTTGGCCAACGACATATGTCTTTTGAGCCGAAGCCCCTACTGTAGGTCGACAAATGGGCGACCAGCGCATGCATCGCTTTTACTCTGGATTCTGACTTAGAGGTACATTGCAAATATTTCAATAGATGATAATAAATTAGATGACGTTTATCACGGTGATATACAAAGATTTTCTTCTCTCTTAGAGATTATATCATTAAATGTAGTATGGGGAAATGGATTGGTGCTCCCTATGACAATAGATTGACCATTCTACATAGGTGATATTTAAGACTTTCACATGTCACCTAATTTCCTTCCAATCATCAATCTCATATGAGGATTCCCTTGACTTCTTGTTTTGTTTTGTTTTTGAGATGGTAGAGACTAGACTGCAGTGTTCTTAGTAACAAACGAAAGTAATGGCGTGTTTACCTAGACTTATCAAAACAAGTGGACACCACCATTTAATACTGGCTGCCCCATATGTTATCAACCGGAAGAAACTCTAATACTCCCGGAGCCGTGAGTGAGTGGTTACTCCTGTGTGTAGATTCATGCCACGTCGAATGATTTCCACATCAGCAAATACTAGGCTAAACAACTTTTTCTTTCACAATCAACTCTCCTCAACGTAAATCCAAAAATCTGTTCCTTTTCTTTTAAAAACTAATAAGTATATCATAATTAGAGTTTTATAATGTTGTAATCTTTTTCGATAAATATTATATAGCAAAGCTATAAAAAATAATATATATATATATATATATATAATGACTTTTTTTAATAAATAAATTATTTTTTTAAAAAAAAAAATCCATATATTTTTTACGAGATTGAAGGTTCAAAATATGAAATTGATTTAAACTAAAGGATTTTTTTGAAAATCACAGAACAGACCAACAGTTGAAAAATAACAATATTTTTTTATTTTTTAAAAAATAACCACGTTTTACATATTCATACCAAAATATCCTTTAACAATATTTTTTTTTTCTACTTTCCTTTCAAAACTGTGCCGCTGAATTTGTAGCTCACTCTCAGACTCATCTCTCCTCTCCACCTCCTTTTCAATCTGTCTCTCTCTCAAATTTTCGCATTAAAAGATTTCTGGCTACGATTTTTTCTCAGTGTTGGCAACTTTAGAGGGATTTTTATTTTCTATTTATTTTGTTTAAAGTTTCCTTGACCTCAAAAACAAAATTGTTTTGGTTAATAAAAGTTTAATGTAGTTAGTTAATTTATTTATAGTTTTGGTTTCGCTTGTTTCTGTTTATTTATAGTTTAAATTATTATTATTCATTCTTGTTTTCAGTCAGGAAGACCGTGGTTCGGGGGCCCTTTAGGTTTTGCCACTAAGTCTCTCTGGTCTAGACAGATTGAGGGATGGTCGCTTTTGCTTCTTCTGGATTCGGGGTTAGGATAAGGTTACGGCAAGGGTTTTTGTTTTTAATTTTAATTTTTCTTATTGTTTAATGGGTTTTTAGAGAATGAGTTCCTTTTGTTGGTTTATTCCTTATAGAAAGCATGTCAGCACTTGATCTTCAAGTATCTCTCTTCTTCCTTGTTTCAGCTTGCTAAATGTGGATTTTTTATTTTTTTATTTTTTGTATGGTTTTGCTGAATGTGGCAAGGATTTTTACAAAACAACACTTAAAACTATAAAAATTGGGAGGGGAAAGATGAGCTTCGATGATGGTGGTATGAAGATTTGAAATTGCACCGTTTATCCAAATTTAATTTTTTTATATTAATTATAATTACTATTTTAAATTGTTTATTATTATTATATTTTGAGGGCCTGTGTAACACATCGTCCCGAACCATGTCGGAATTTTTGCACGTTGACCGAGGTTGACCGTTGACCAAGGGGTCAAAAGTTGACTTTTTGATCTGGTTGGAATTCTAGGTTGACTGAGGTACCGTTACGAAGTACACGTTGGCACGAGTTCGTAGACTGGTAGCACGTTGAAAACGGAGCTACGGTTTGAAAGTTACGAGCAAAACAAGTTGGGGTTCAAACTGTCCAAGGGGTGCCGGAGTTGACTTTTTATTCATGCAAGGTTGAGCGTTGACTCATGCATGGTTGTGAAGTGCTCATCGATACGAGTCCGTAGACTGGTGGCACGTCCGATTTGGACATGTGGTTTGAAAGTTATGGACCTGTAGAGTTTTTCAAATACTGTATTATTTTAATATTATTTTTAAACGCGTAACGATGTGCCACGTATGACTTACTGAAGGTGACCATGTGTCACCATGGTGAAATGCCACATGTCAACCATGTGTAAAATCAAATTATTTTATTATTATTTTACATAATAATATTAGTATTTAATTATTTTTATTTTTATTTCTTTTATTTTCCTTTTTCTTTTCTTTTTCTTTTTCTTTTTCTTTTCTTTTCCCCACGTGGGAAAACACTTTCCTTTTTTCTTTTTTTCTTTTTTTTTTTCCTTTCCCTTTCCTTCCCTTCTTCCCCGAGCTCGACAGATAAACAAAACACAGTTTTTTTTTCCCTTTCTCTCTCCTTTGACTCTCTCCCTCTCCCTGTTTGACCGGTGTTTTGCCGGATTTCAATCCCCGGAATGCTACACGCGCCGGCCACCGTCCAAGCCCGCCACCTCGCGACCTCAGCCACCAAATTTCCCGGCCAGCCGCCGCCGGACGCGCCCAGATCGGGCCGGCGAAGTCGCGGCGGCGAGGTGAAATGTTTCCGGCGATTCTAGCCGTTTCCGACCAACCCAGCCCGTCCCATACCTCTATCCCACTATTTTCGACCCCTCTGAGTCCATTTCCGGGGTTAGTTTGCCCAAAATCCCCACCGTTTGAAAGATCCCTCAAGATCAAAACCGGCCGAAGCTTCCCGACCAAATTCCGGCCACCTCCGGCGGAATTGGGGTCGATGGAGACCGGATTTGTGATCCTCGTTCCACGAGCTTCAATTCGGTATATTATTCGCCTATTTTGGTTAACGTTTGTGTTTTGACCCCCGGGTACCGGGTATTATTTACCCGATTAAAATATTATTTTATTTGATTGTCTGTGAATTTTGTTCTAGGAGCACCGGTGAGTCGTGAAATTGATCCCGTGGTGGGTTGTAGGTTAATTGCGTGCTCCAGGTGAGTGACCCACCTTTAAAAATATTTTTGGGATAATTAATTATATTATTGTGATATTAAATTTATATCTGTAATTTGTGCTCAAATAGCGTATTTTAAATATAATCGGGAAAAATATTATTTTATATATATAATTACCCATTGGTGCTAAATGAAATGCTGGGGTCATTAGAAAATTCCCGATTATTATTTTATTGTGATTAAATGATATTTATTACACATGAGTAAGTATTTTCAGTAATTCGTTGTGTTTGGATTTTATATAAATTTCGGGCATAATTGGGTTAAATATTTTATGAAAATATTTGTTTAAGTTGGTTGTTTAATTTTATAAATTATGCTCGTGGTATTTCAATTGTTAAATCTCGTATTACGAGAAAATGTATGGTTTTATCTGTTATCGATGTTTTCGTACCGGGTTGTTGAATAAAAATATGTGAGATGGTGTTTTGTGAAAATTTGGTATACTTTCCACAGTAATTTTGTAAAACGGTACGGTTGGTTGTTAATGTTTATTTTTAGACGCACTCATACAGTATTGGTGTTCTGGTGTATGGTGTATGGACACGTGGTAGCACGCGGTTATTATGTGGTTTAGCGTGCGGTTATTACTTCACCCGTGAGTTGCCATTGGACCGTGGGCAGGCAAGGTTATTGTTGTGCACAGCCGCCCCCCTCCTTGGCCGGGTGATGGTTGTAGCAGCGGTACTGTCGGGACGCCGAAGTGCCCGTTGCAGGTTTCTCTCTTTAACCCCCCCGCCAGTCGGTGCTCAGGACGCTGGGTATCGGAGGGCATCACCGGTATATGGTGTGGTGCGTCGGTGTAAATTGCAATTAAAGTTTAAAACCCCAAAGGTGTTCAAAAAATTATTTATTATAATTTATTACAGAATATTTATATTTGGGGTATTTATTTGTTTATTTGTTGGTTATTAATTTGTTTGGTTCCTTGGTTTTTGGGAAGTACGTACAAGGGTTTTGTGAAAATGTTTTAAAAAGGGGAACTTTTCCAACTGAGAGACTTGTAAGAGTTTTGAGAGAAATTATTATTTTCCAGTTAATTATTATCTATCTACTGTATTACCGTGGTATTATATTGTATAGTAGATAGGGTCACTCACGGAGATGATTAGCATCTCACACTCTTAAATTCCGTTCCCCTAGGTCCAGGTTGGAGACGTTGATTGTCCGAGGCGAGCCCAACGTCTCAGTTCGTTTGCCGAAGGTTCAAGAAGTTTTTCTTCCCTTTTCCTCTCCATCTTGTATTATTTCTTTATCTGTTATTTTTATAAATTCCATATTTATCTGTATAATGCTCTGTATACTGTTTTGGACGTGTAGTTGTTTTTATGCACTGAGTTGCTGCTGTTGTTTTCTTTTGAAGTGCTGAAATTTGTGGAACCAACTTGTAGTTTGTGGGAGGAATAAGGGGATGTTTTTTTTTTAAGTGTGTTTTCAGTGCAGGTAATTTGTGATAAGTAAATCCCTTAGGGAAGGCTCTGCCGGATTTTCCGTTGGAGGGTCCGGTAGGGTTTCCCTGGGATCAGGGCTGTCTAGGGTTCCGGGGAAGGAATTCTGGACGGGTCCTGACACCTGGGTTTTGAAGAATTTGTTCATCATGTGCGGAAATTGGGAAAGGAAAGGGAAAGCAGTGAAACAAATATCGCCGAGACAGGCAATAAGATAGACAGGCAATAAGTTCGCAACAATATCGAGTGTCAGAGGCCGTCGACATCGATTGAGAAATGTCGCTGGAGTCGAATGATGTCGCCTGAATCGTCGAATATTGGAGAGAGTTTCGGCTTTAGGGTGGCAAATGGTGGAAAACGAAGTGGAGAAGCCGGTTGTTGGTGGAATTGTCGATGGAAATCTCGATCGGCCCCCTCTCATGATCTGCGAAGAGATCGAGGTGTGTGTGTTTGTGTGGGAGAGGAGCTGTTCGAGACTCCGAATAGGTGAAGAAGAAGCCCAAAAAAAAAAAAAAAAAAAAGAAAAAGAAAGAGAACGAGTGGGAGAGAAATGCAGAGAGAGAAAGAGAGGAAGGAAGAAGACGAAGGGAAGAGAGAAAGAAGAAGAAAGGAGAACCAAAATATCTTTCTTCCCACGTGGGGGAAAAAGAAAAAGAAATAAAAAATAAAATAAAATAAAATAAAATAAAAAAAGAATAATATAAAATAATAATATGATAATATTATATTCGACCTCTTCGTAGGCTCTTCATAACTCAAATATCCAACTTATGGCTGATTAAGTTGTAGTTTCGGATCTTTTTAGAAAATCTAAAGTTTTTAAAAATTATAGGATTGTAATATCTCAATACACATCTTTTTATCCTTTTTATCTTTTTGTCTACTTTTTTAGTATTTAATTTGATTTTATCTATTCAAGAAGAAAATAAATAAATAACCTTATTAGTTTTTGTGTTGTATAATATATAGGATTTTAGTATATATGCCTAATTGGATAAATATTTAATTATCATTGTATTTTAATTATTGTATTTTTTATATTATTTTACTATACTAATGATCTCATATGTAAAAATTTATATTCTAAATTAAATATTTACAGTTTTTATAATTTTATCGACATTTCCATCGATATCGATATTTCCATCGATATTTCTATAAAATCATATCCTTGATATTTTGTTGATACTGATATTTTCATCACTGAGGAAAAGGATGAGGGTGGCAATGGCCTGAAAAATAGTGTAGTTCACAGTTTCAGGTTTGAAATGTCACAGCCAGTGGATAAGACTGGTTAATGTTGCAACTTTTGCATAATTTATTTGTTATTATATTGTATGGGGCTGAATTTTTTGTACATTTTTCATGTTGCAATCTGCCAATCTCAACTTTCTTATTATCATTAAGTGTATGCAATTTTTGTTGAATATATTAATTGGTTAAGCTTATAAATTATTAGCTTCTTATATTTATTAGCCCATATGTGTTTACTGAATTTGATATGTATAAGTTACATTTTTGCTGAATTTTGTAAGAATGTATTATATAGTTCTATGTCAACTATGATGATGGATTTTGATGTTCATTTAACAAAGATAATGATGGATTTGAAAAAGTGGCATTTTTATTAGGATTCATTTTTGCACAATCCCTTTAGGTGCAGATCGGTACCAGCATCTGAAAAATTTTTTGTTTGTCAGAAAAAATTCCTCCTGTCGAAAATCAAATTCCGTCTGTTGGAAAAAATTTTCTCCTGTCAGAATTGAATTTCCTCCAGTCAAAAAATCATTTCCAATAGAAGAATAAATTAATATTGGGGTTAAAAAAATGAAAATGAAAGTGAAGATAAAATATGTCATGTATTCCAAAAAAAAAAAAAATTATTAAACTAGAGTTTCTAAATACGTACTACACTATTATCAAAACATTACCATCGAGTAGAATATATATCTATAATACAAAAAAATTCATTTTCGTCTATTTCAATAGAATTAAAAATGTCATCCTCTAACTCTGATTTTATGCATATTTTACCAACGGAAACCATTAGATTTCTACCATTTTGATACTCCTAATGACAACCATTATTTTGCACCAATGTTCCATCGTATAAAATCGCAATTACAATATCATCACTATTCATTTTACTACAAAATTAAATAAATAACATTAAACTAAATTAATAAATATATAAAAATATAAATAATACTAAACAAATATATTAACAATCTCAAAAAAACCAATTCTGTTTTTTTTCCACCAAATATATTGTTTTCCCACTGGTGAAAAACTAGTAGAAAACTGACAAACTGGTGAAAAATAACAGAAGTTCATCTTTTTTATCAATTTTCCTCCGTTTTACTGTTTTTCGTGATTTTTCAGTTTTATATAAATTTTCTTCCATTTTTACACCATGTGTCACCTAAATATCTTTAAACTCAAACATAATAGCTCATAAACTAATTTATTACATATATATATTAAAAAAAATCTTAAAAAATACAAAACTAAGAAAATACAAGGTGGGCACATTAGTACAATGTTTCATGTGAAAATACAAGAAAAACAGAAAATTTTTATCTGAATTTATCTTTAAAGGTGAAAAAATACAAGAAAAAGAGAGTGAGAGGAGATGAGATGCCAAGGACAACAAGAGGGCTGTTAAAGAATTTTTTTTTAAAAGGTGAACGGGTGTTTAGAGGAAAAAGGAAAGGGTAAGACATATTTCGTAATTTTCAATTTAGTAAAAGGTAGTTTTATCACAAGTTGACTAGTTTTTTTTCAAAAAATTTCTTTTGCTATTTTTCAAATCTTAATTTGTACGGTAGCTATTTTTCAAAAAAAGACCTCCAAATTAAATCTCTCACCTTCAAGAGCACATAAGGAAATTAGCAAAGGAATTTTGACCTACATTTCTTCATAAATAATTTGTTTTCCATGTGGTTTTATACATGTCTTTATTTTTTTTTCATTTTTTATTCAAAAAATGGAATAAAAAATAATTAAAAACTATGAACTAAAAGGACTTGTTTTATAAAGAAATGAACTAAAAAAAGGTGTTATATTGCCATTTGAATTTTTATTTTTATGTCATTTTAGTGTAAATTTTTAGTTTTTTAATAAATATGATAAAATTGGGTTATAATTATCAGTTAAAAACGAAGAAAAATATAATAAAACTGTTCTAATAGAATGCCGTTAGTTGTATATGATTAATTTCATAAAATTTATTTATCGAAAATAACTAATCAAATTAAATGATATAAAAATAATATTAAAGATAGTAATATAATACTTTTTGAAATTGAAATAGTAAAGTGTTATATATATATATTTTTTTTTGCTATGCCCCCAGACATTTCTTGTCCTCCGCTAAACTCGAAGTCAGCGTATTAAGCGTAGGTGGTGATGCTCATATAGTTCTAAGGATTAAGTATATTTAACCTAAAAATGTATTAAAAAATCACATTTTGATAGATATGGGTGACTGCATTTGTGTTATTATTCTTGTATAATTTAACCTGAGACCGTACGTCATTTATAATACACCTTTTTTGTAAATAAATATATAGTTTGGGTGGAAAATTGACCATGTATATATAATATATTGCTGAATATTAAATAAACATGAAAAAGACAAACGAACTGAGACAGACTTAATTAACCACATATACCATGAGAGGTCTGTCTTTTTTATTTTTTATTTTTTGGGTAAATCATGAGAGATATCTCTTGCTAAAGCAACCTTTTACCATTCATCAATTAGAGTAGACATTGATTAACTTATTTTTCGTATGTAATTTCCATATACTATTTTATTAATTCCATCATTCACCAAAAAGGGAAAAATAAAAAATAAAAAAAATGAGACCACGACGTGAGGATAAAATAAAGATCGGATTGTATTTTTTATTAGTGTTATTATTATTATTATTATTTTTAAACATGCTAATGAATGTTTTGACTTGTGATCATATGGACTCCGCTTCTATTAATTGATAACGTACTGTTTGCTTTGGCTTTTCATTGGTTTCGAACCTAGCTACCCAATTAGTACTCCAATCTCTTTCTCCTATCTTATTAATGCCCAGCTAAATAGTGCATATAAATAAATAATTGAAGAAAAGCACCTTTTAGGGGACAGATTGAATCAAAATAATGCATAAACATGAGGAAAAGGAAAATCTAGGAAAATGAAAGCTGCTTAATTTGACTAAAATATTAGGATGGCTCGCTCAGCCACAAAAAAAAAAAAAAAAAAAAAAAAAAAAAAAAAAAAGTCACTAATAAGCTCTCTTAATTTAGCCTTTTTTTTTTTTTTTTAAGTTATATCAAATTTCTCTTCAGTTAATATTACTTGTAATGAAAATTCTGATTCCTGGAAAATTTGTCAAGAAGTAGGGTTTTGAGCTGCAAATGAACACTGCCATTCCTATATTATTTCATTTCTTGTCATTTCATTTTGAGACAGTTATTCTTCTCTCTTTTAAGATTTTACTTTTTACTTCGCCATTTTTCATCTCTTGAAGATTGTAGTTGTTTGCAGGTATCTAAAGATTGGACCTGGTAATCTTGAGAAGGATGTGGAGGGGAGGTTCAGTTATGTGCTAAGCATAGAGGATATTGAAAATGCTGTGCTTGGAGGTGGAAATTTTAATTCTTTGGTTTGCTTTGCTAAATTTGTCAAGCTGCATGAGAGATCAGAGATCCTGATTGACTAATAATTGTTGATGAACTCAGTTGCAATGTGAGTAGATAATTTTTTGATCCCTCCAATGCCCACTGATGGTATAACTTGAAGTTCTGCTTTAGGTCTATTCATGTAATATTTATATCTTTAATTATGTTGTCATAATTAATCATTTTTATTTCGGATTATGCTTGAAAATTTCTAGAATAATCAGGCAAATAACACAATGGCAATGCAGTTCAGAAGTGGAACTACTTATATAACTATTTACTTATCAATTTACAATGTTCCTTTTGATATTAGGATGGCCTACGCAGCCAATTCCATTACATGACAAGGAATATTATCATATTTGATATTTCCACATCCTTTTCTTGGCCTGCACTAAGTAGCATGTGCTATTATTGCTATTCATCTCCATAAGGTTTCCTCACTATCAGTGATGAGGCTACTTGAGAAGTAGCGTCAGTATCAATGTGACTCAGCAGACTGGAAATGAGACCAGTATTCCTTCACCAGCTTTCCAAAGAGCGAGCCTTCAGTCTTCATTAACTTCGTTGGCTCATCATACTCCACAAGTTGCCCTGAAAAAATTTATTTAAAAAAAAAAAAAAAAAGTAAATAAACATAAATATTTTAAAATACTCATAAATTTAAGAACATCTCTAATAGTACTTTTCATTTCCGTTCCTAATTTCATTGTCAATGGTTGTAAATTTAGATAATATAACCAAATAATAATGCATTTAACCTTAATACATTTAGCAAATCAAAACTTCACTTTTATATTCTCAAGTCAAAACAGGAATGTCTTTAAGCACATTTCTTAACCCATTTACACTAAAAAATAAGGAGTTACTATACAAAAATGAAAAGTGTTTGTTGGAGAAGCTTTAATATCAGCATTGTTATAAGCATATAATAAAAGATAAAGTTGCAAAGATAATGTATGCTTTAGATTAGCACCAGAGCAACCGTACTCACCATCACTAATGGCAAGAACCATAGTGCAATCCATCACAGTTGGTATTCGGTGAGCTACTGTGATTACAGTACAATCTGCAAATTCAGTTCGGATGGTTTTCTGCAGAATCATATCGGTTGCGTTATCGATCGATGCAGTTGCCTCATCAAGGACCAGTATCCGACTTCTCCTCAGAAGGGCACGCCCCAAACAGAACAATTGCCTTTGTCCCATGCTCCAATTTGATCCATCATCCACAACTGAAGAACAATTAGTCATGGGTTAGAATCAGAAGCACAAATGCATCGCAGGTACAAAACGTCAATAAAACATAGATTACCTAAGGAATCTAGCCCATTTTCTTTCTCCTGAACAGCCTCCCGAAGCTGACACTTTCCAAGCACCTTTAAGATCACAAACAGTTATACCCCCATCAATTCACTTGTACAAAAAAATGAAGAAATAAGCCAAGAAGATCATCTTGTATTAAAGAATTACCTCCCATATTTCCCGGTCAGAATGTTGAGATAAGGGATCCAAATTGTATCTCACGGTCCCATTGAAAAGAGTAGGATCTTGAGGTATAATTGCAAAACGCGACCTCAGATCATGAAGTCCAATTGTAGAGATGTCAATCCCATCTACTACAATCTTCCCTCCAGCAGGCTCCACCAGACGGAACAGAGCACCTATTAGAGTTGTCTTCCCACTGCCTGTTCGACCAACTATACCAATCTTGTGCCCTCCAACAATTGTGCAACTGATCCCGCGAAGAACAAGTGGCGTATTTGGTCTATACCTTATCTGTTTTGTTACATCAATTTTCACATTTCTGAGTGCACTTCAACTTCTAAGTTTCATGAAGTTTTTAACATTGTGCAAAACATATTTTACCTGCAAATGTTGTATCTCTACTTTGCCCACAGCAGGCCAATTTGGTGGGGGACGATTTTCTTCAATGACTTCAGGGGCTTCACTAGGTATGTACATGTATTGATTCAACCTTTCTACTGAAATTATGTAATTTGCAAGAGTGCACTGGTTCTGAATTGAAAAGACAAGCGACATGTTCAACGAAAGACCATAAGAAAGTGCCATTCCGATGAATCCTGCAGCGACACAAGTAATTGTCATTCTCCAAAATACACAGCCAAAGGTAGTCCTAATAAATAGCATGCAATACGGTACTAAAAGTGACAACTTTAGATACTAACCGGAGCTGAAAGTATCAGGAGGAAGCAGGACCATGCAGAGTGCTGCAGATGCCAGAACTGTTGCACTGAGCGTTTCCAGCCTCTGAATCAACCACTCATTTGCTGCAAAACTGTGAAAAAATGGGCTGGCATTTACGTCAATGAGCTCTAGGTTCTTTGTGAAGAACCGTTCTTCCACCTCAAATGCTCTAATTGTTACAACTCCTGCTACAGACTCAGCAAGATGGTTTGCTACCAAGGACTTGGTTGTGCCATTGATCCGCATCAACTCTTTTGCAGTGGAAAAATAATATCTCTGCAGATAGAAGGATGATATCCTATCAAATTTTTTCATGTATAGGGATACGCTAAGGTAACATAATGTAAAAATAATTATTCATTATTTTTTTAAAAAACTCCATATCATTTTAATCTTTCCTCTGGCATGTTTAATCCAAATAGGTACTAGGGAGTCTGAAGCACAGAATCATGCACAATATTTCTATATTTCCTCCCCAACAATATCCAACACTCTTCCTCAAATCACTTGGCATGCTTTTACATCCTGCGAGTGGCAAATCATGTAAGAAATGTGTATAACCTTACCTGTAATCGCAAAGCCAAATAAATTGTTGGTATCGAGACAAACAACACTTGCCAGGTGATAACAGCCAGCACTCCGAGATTGGAAAGAGCATTCACAGAGGCTCCAACAGCAAAGATTAAGCTAAATGGGATATCAATATCAACAATACTCAGATCAGATGAAACCTGCAGATGAGCGAGCAATAAATGTAAGTATTAGTTTTATGTAAATCATCTTCTATTGTATTGTAAGCCATAATCATATTTTGAGTCTCTGATGCATACCCGACTAAGTATCCTCCCCAACGGCGTGGAGTCATAAAAGGACATAGGTGCACGGAAAAGGGAGTTTAGAAGTTGTGAAAATAAAGACTTGGATGATTGAACACCCAAAACAACCACACAAAGAGATCTAATAAGCAAAAAAATTGTTGAGAAAACTCCTATCACCAAATAAACCATGATCAGCTGTGATGAGCTAACATGAGGATTATCAACATTAGCAGCCATCCAAGAGTTCTGTGCTATCTGACCAATCACAAATGTAAGGTGACTAAGCATGGCAATGGAAAAGTACAAGAACCCTTTGTTCTGACTTAGATATTGTATGTAAGGCTTTAATCCCATGTCTCCTTCTTCTCTTTCTTCCTGCTTTATCAATTGATCACCTTTTGATGGTTTTAATAGATTCTCTACGTAACTCTTTCGGATCTCCTTAGCCGAAGATGTCTCATGATTTCGGGCAGGATTGATGTCTTCAAGCCTTTCAGAACCAGCAGTCTCTTTGTGTGCATTGACAAGGTCTTGAAATTCTGGGCTCAAGGACAACAGCTGATGGTAAGGAGCTGCTCTTAGGATTTCCCCATCAGACATCAACTGCCAGCAAAATCAGTTATAGTTAACAACTGACAAAATAAATCAATGGCAACAAAATCAGTTATTGTTAACAACTGATAAAACATATCAATGGTAACTTATAAAAATGGCCTAGTTCATAAATCAAGATCAACTTCAATTAGCACTTCATGCAAACACAGAGACCAGCTGGTATCACTATGAACTTACATTGTGAACGTAGTAAAATACTGTAGTTCCACCAAGAACATCACATGAGCATATTCATAAACCAGAATATCCTTCTTCTTCTTCTTCTTCATTTTCTATTTATTTTTTATTTTTTATTTTTTATCATTTTACCTTTTAGGAATGGTTCCTGGATGTCCACATATTCAAAGATTGTTTTAAAGTGTAAGCATGGAGTCTTTAAAAGTTTCTCTAGTTGAGGTCAGTTATCAGGTTAGTCTTTGTAACGGAAAAAAGTTGCTGGAGCATTATCACTAAAAACGAAGTTTTTGTTTGACTTAGATGAGGGCCAAATATGTGTTGTATCCATTGTTATCATGCGAAAAATTCTTCAGCAAGTCAATAGCAAAATAAAAAATCTCTTATGGTTTAATGTCAGATTTCTTGCCAACTATTAAGACAACAAAGCGAAAAGGCACCTAAAATAGCATGAAAGAAAACAACTTCCTCAATAGCCGTGCAGACAAAGGGAGAATTTCATCCTTCTGTATTTCATCTCTTGAGAAATTTTAAAAACACAACTACAAGCCAGATGCATGACAGCCAGAGAGACATCATGAAAATCAAACGACTCATGCAGGAGCAATTTCATGGAAGTGAAATTAGACTAACCAAAACAGAATCAAATGCAGGAAGGAAATCAACTTGATGGGTCACAAGTAGGACTGTCTTCCCCAGGAGTGCTTCCATTACATATTCCTGCCAAAGGGGTAAGTAACCTTCAATTGAAAGCTAGAAATAAACCAAAAAAGACTATTCTAATGTCAGGAAAGGTGCGATTATTACATTAAATAAGCTTGTAGCAGTATGTGCATCAACAGCACTGAATGGATCATCCAAGAGATATATATCAGCATTCTGATAAAGTGCACGTGCTAGTTGGATTCGCTGCTTCTGACCACCACTCAAATTTACTCCTCTCTCCCCTATTTCAGTTAGATCGCCATAAGGAAGCAAGTGAAGGTCCTTTACAAGTGAACATCTCTCAAGTGTTTCATGGTATCTTTGACTATCCATGGCAGAGCCAAATAAAATGTTGTCCTGTATTGTTCCCGTCTGGATCCATGCTGTCTGAGAAACATAGGCAATCTTCCCATAAACTTGAATCTGAAAGTCAGTAAAAAGAGTATTAGGTTATGAGATAAATCTTTACTTCTTTAAGGATGGAATGGGAATAGGCTGACCCCATAATTAAGACCGCAGGACGCAAGATAAACTGTACTTGTATATTGCTATTATGAAAAAAGAAACAGGACAGACGGTAAGAACATACATTTCCCTTAACATTTGGAACTTCTCCAAGAATTGCTGCTAGAAGGGTTGATTTTCCTGAGCCAACTTCCCCACATACAGCCACCTTTTCGCCACGTCCGACCTGCAAATTAATGTTTCTGAGTGTGGGCTTTGCTAAATTCTCTTCCCATGAAAAAGCTGCTGACTTGATAGTAACAGTGTGATTCACAATCTCGGAATTGAACTTCTTCCGGAGTCTCGAAGTTTGTAGCTCTGGTGCATCAAGGAATTTTACAATACGTGCAAATGAAACCTTTGCTTGAATAATCACCCCTATAACATCAGGGATAGATCTAATTGGGTCCTGAACAAGGCGCAAAGTTGCCACAAAAGTGAAAACATTATTCGCATGCAGGGGAACTTTTAGGAAATAACATGCTCCGAAAGTTGCAGCAGAGACCAAAATAGGGGATGTCCAAAAGAGAAACGTATTATAAGCTTTTCTTAACTGAACGGAAGATAACCATTTATACTCCACATTCCTTAATTTTTCTATCGCATTCTTGAAATGGGTTTCCCAAGCATATAATTTCAAAACCTTCATGTTCACTAGAGCCTCAGAACTAGTCTTCAGTCTATCATCCTGCGCCACCATAAGCTTAGTCTGAAACTTATGTTGCAGCTTGGCGAGAGGTGCATTGCAAATCACAGTGAGAATTATCACCACCAGGGCTGCAATTGTAGCTAGCCCAACTGCTCGATAAAGAATTACCAATGAGATACAGAGCTGAAGACTAGTCGTCCAAGTTTGATGGAACCAGAATGGGAATTCTCCAATCCTATAGGCATCCACAGTCACATAATTCATAATCTCACCATTGGAGTGCGTCAACCTAGCAGCATTAGATAATCGCAGTTGCTTCTTATATATGGCTGCTGTGAGCAAAGACCTCACTTTCATGCCAATCAATCTGGTTCTGAAGTACCACTGCCTTTGTGATAAAGATTCAATGAATTTAGTAAGGAAAAGTGTTATGGCCAATACATAACCTTCATACTTGAAACTCTCGTTTCCCTCAGCAACCAAAATGAAGGCATTGAGTAGCAGAGGACCAGCCGAGACAGTGATTATCTTTAGCAAGGCAAAGAATCCAGACACCAAAATCTCTTTCAAGTGGCACAAAATTATAATCTTCAAAATCGATGGCTGAGAAGAAGGATGAGTCCGTTTTTGTTTGTCCAGTTTGTCCAAGAACAACAAATAACAACTTTCAGCTCTATCTGCTTCACTCAACTTGGGTATATCTTCATCCTCGAGAGTTTTCTCCCTTCCCCTTTTCATCAATGGATTCAACCACCAGAATGAAAATCTACTGAGAGTTCCAGCTTTGTCAAAGGAAGTAACTGGATCACTTTTACTGATGGCATTAGTCTCGCTATTCAAAGGTGCATAAAGACCATTCTGAATGCCACTTTCATCACTCTCTTCATTTCTGTAACCTCTATAAGCACATAGCATCAGCAATATTGCTCCTGGAAAAGACAAGACATCTAAAGCTATCTTTGCTGATACCTTTTGGCTTAAAATGGCGGCAAACAGAGATAGAACACAGACAAATCCAGAAAACAAGAAGGCAAGAATAGACAAGAGCCGTACTGGTGACTTTGGGAGGTGTTTGACCCGGATACTCACTGTTAAACCAACAGACAACCATGTTATCCCTTGAAATATAGTTGACAACCACAAGCTCAAAGGCAAAGCAGTCTGGGTTTCCCTCAACTGCTCTTCTAAAATCCAGATGCCGAAGAACAAGTACACCAATCCAACACAGCTGTTGAAAATGGCAGAGACAATCTGCAAAACGGAAAAACCTTGAAACCGGGGTGGAATATGAACATTTCTGGACCAGGACTTCTGAATCATCGTGAAGATGAGCATGACCAAAAGCAGAGCATCAAAGCAAATGATCAATGCGTGGTTGATGCAAGATGAAGGATGACCCAAAAACCCAAGTTTAGAACTGCATGGATTACTTCCTGTAGAGTCTGAACAATCAGATTCCGTACAAAACACAGTCCATAGTTCCTCCATGATGTTTTATCACTTTTTCTTTTAAATCTTCAAAGCCTGTACAGCATTTGAAGAAAAACTTTAAATAAGAAAAACACTTTGCCAACTACAATTCTTGCCAACTACAATTCTTGCTTGTGTTTCAAATAAAAAAATGGGGAAAGCTTAAAAAGAAGAGAAAAGAAAAAAAAACAATGAAGTGCAGATACCACGACTCTCATGATTGGAGCAGGTGGCACAAAAAGGGAATACCTCACGATGAAGGTTGTCTGCCAGTGATTTTTCTTTTTTTTGTGTTTTTTAATCAGAACTATGCAAGGATTCCGTGAATACAGAGACTCTTAATGAAAAAGCACTTCATTTTTTAAAGGGAAACCAAATCCAATACCTGAATAGGCCTAAGAACAGAATGTCCCTATCTTAGGCCTCAGCCAATATACTTCCCTCAGAAGCACCCAAACAAATATGTTCGCTACAAACAATCTAAATTGGCGTTTAGCCCTCTGAGCCAAAAACACAGAGAAAAAAGAAAGAAGAAAACAAAAGAGAATGGAGAGTTTCAGAGAGAGACAGAGAATTTTTTATTAGAAAAAACAAAAAGTAAACCGTCTTAAACATAAAGAAACGTTACATTAGAATATTTCATCAAAATCCCCATTACATTAGAAAAAGAGGGAAAAAAAAAATGTAAGACGAATGTAAAATACTATAAAAAGAATCGAAAAAAAAAAAAAAAAAGAGGAAGCATTCAAATCAAATTAAACAACTAACAGCCATATCCGTACATATAATAATAATAATTACAAAGACTGTTTGAAAAGACCAAAACAATTATTTAATAGAGTCGGACAAAAAGACTAACCAGTATCAAATGGTAAATGGTCGTCGGGAGTAAAAAATGCGTGGCCACCAAACCAGCAGTTAAAAAGGGCCAAAAAAAAAATAATAAAATAAAATAAAAAAAACCCAGAAATTGTATTAAAATTAATTAAAATTGTGACGTTTCCTGATAAGTCCTAAGAAGGTCAGAGGAGTTCCATTGGTGGTAAGGTTTTGGCTGTCACATGGGGGAAGGAGTGGCCTTATGAGCAGGTTTACGCGGCCATGGCCGAATTATGTGCGAGTTCGTCATGGCTCACGTCTCTCTCTCCCTCTCTCTATCACACACGGACTCACTGACTTCATTTCGACACGTGGCCTTTCTCTTCTTCTTTTTTCCTTGCATGGATCTTCCTTCCATTCTCAGCCGTATGATTTTTGGATTTTTTTTTTTTTTTTAACTACCCGGTTTTAACTTTTTCCACCCACGCGCCGTTTCTTTGTCCGTTGGCCGCGCGTCTCGTTTAATACAAAATTATATTTTATAGTAGTGGTGGTCTTGATCTGTCTCTGCCATGCCAGAGTATGAAAGCTTCTTTATACGTGCATTGCATTTTATCAGCTTTTTCTAATATCAAAAGATGGACATTAAAAAATTCAAATATTTGTTTCTCTCTCTCTCTTTTTTTTTTTGGGCATAAATTTTGTTTCTGTCATTTTCAATAAAAAAAATATATTAAATAAATTCTAATTTTTATTTTAGTATAAAATTAGGTGCAAGTTTTTCTGTTATTGTTGAATTAAAAGGCCGTGTTTTTCTCATGGCACTCACAGAGCTAATTATATATATAGTATACGGAAATTACATACTAAAAGTATTGATATATGATTATAATAATATAGATCTTTTGATGAAATATATAATTATTAGGATAGTATACTTATATTCAAATGTTTTTGTTCACACCTGCACTTAAAAAAATTATGGCTGGGAATTAACCCTTCCTTCTAGAATAAAAAATAGGGGTGAAAATGGATTTTATTATTTTCTTATAAATTCTACTGAAAGGAATTTCCCCCAATATCAATTATTTATTATCTATTTTTTAAAAATATTGTTTTTTAATAATTTAAATTTAATGCTAGTGTTGTTTTAAACTAAATGGTTCAATTATAATAAAAATATTAAAAATTACACAAACATATATAGCTTGAATTTGCTTAGGTTTGGATTAAAATTTATTTAAACCGAATCCAACTATGGATTAAAAATAAAATAAAATCAGATTTGGTTCGATCGGTATGAATCAGTTTATGTCCACCCTATTGGAAAAGTTATTTTAAACTTGTTATAAAACGAATATCATTGTTTACTTGTGTGATTAAATTATATATTAATTAATACAGTCTTCAGGTCTCACGTTCAAATTATATATGAGCTCAGCTAGCAGAAATCACACCCCGGTTGACAAAGTAGGAAAGGAATTATTAAATTAATTCATGGAATAAGATAAATCAAACACTCGCAACTTGAGTATTTTTATTTTATTTTATTTTCCTGCTTTGAGATCTTCTTTCTGTAATTTAATGCTTATTTATTTGTTTGTTTTGTGATTGAGATTTATTATTATTATTATTATTATTTTCTTGGATAACTTGTGATTGTGAAGTTTTTTTTATTTATTATTATTATTTTTTAAATTTGTGGTTGTGAAGTTGTGAACCAGATGGAATGGAGCCTGCCTGGATAACGATTCTTCATTTATTGTTGTGCCTAGAAGTACATGAAGTCTCTATTATTTTTTGGGGGAGAGCATAGTCAAAGTACATAATACAGATGCAGTTGCTTTTCATTTTTTTTTTTTTTTTTGGCTGAACAATGAGTTAGTTATTTTAATAGTTGGCCTCACGGCCAATCTCTTGTAGAACAGAATCCACAAAAGCAAGAGGCATTACCGCAAGGTCTGTGACCCAGAAACCCAGAAACAGAGTTCTCAAAGCCCCAATCACAGACACAGTGAGCATGGTTACTCTAGTGGTCCAAACAAAAGAAATAGCATCAAAGTTAGCAGAAAGATTCAAAACATACTATTAGACCAATATGGATAGAGAATTTGGCAGCGTCATTCATGCTTTTCACATCAACGTCGGCATCACATTCACAACAAATTTTCTTCCACGCCTGATCCTTTGCCAACAAAATGGCCTTGAGACACAGCATAATCTTCAGCAACCTCGGGAATATCATCAGGAAAATAAGCATGGCATTTGGATCTTAAGCCCGTCCCCATTATGGTCCCTAGCCACTATAAAAAGCAATACCCCTCTTGCACAGAGGCGTCAGTGCAATTGACGTCTTTGATGATTTCCAACACCGTAAAAACAACCTCACACTGACTCCGAGAAATTAAAAAGTCTTAGTTGACACATAAGGCATCTCTCTGTTCAACGCCTTTTTTTATGCAGTAAATCTGTTTTTTTTTTTTTAACATGTTAATAAATTGATTATCGTCGTATTACATTTTAATATAATCAATCATAAATCCAGCTCCATTGAAACTAAGTGATAAGGTGGAAGCAAAATAAATAAATAAACTAAGTCCAAATTAATAAAACACACCACGTTCAGGGACGAAAAAGTTATTTGATTAATTTGTCTGGCAATATATATGCGGGACCCTGTGGAAAAGTTCCAAGTGAGTACCCAAAAATCTCTCACCTTCGAGAGCACACAAGCAAATTAGCAAATGCTTTTTGACCTACATGTCTTTGCATAATAGTTTATTTTCCATGTGATTTCATACATGTTTTATTTTTATTTTTTGATACTAAACAACATAAGGATATCGGGTTTGGTGGTTTGAAATTGATCATAATGTTATTATTAAATAAGAAAAGGGTTTCAAAGTTTCCAAAGAGTCTTAATGTAATCATGCATATTGTTTTGTTATCACGTAGTAATCAAATATATGAAGACGTTTTTAGCAAAAACATGTGTATATATATATATATATATATCTGAAGAAGTATTATTACTATAGCTTTTTTATTAATATTTCATTTTTAAGAAAAATGGGTTGAACGATCGCACATCTATATAGTGAGTAAAATAGAATAACATATCTTTTTTCTATCGACTTCTAGGAAAATAAACATTTTGGCCCACATTGTGGGTCAGTGGACGGGAAAACAAAAGATTTGTGGGCAAATAGACATTAGCTGTTTACCATCTTCTTTTGTTATTCAGGCGATTCAGGAGAGTATATCCGATGAAACTTTTTGAGTCATGAGCTTAAAGTGTAATTTGCTTGTTTTTTATTTTTATTTCAATGAATTTCAGTTTTTAGCCAAAAAAAAAAGGGGAAAAGAGACTTCTCTGATAATGTGTAGTGGTTTACTGCTGTGTTTTTGTATGCATATGTTTGGCCTGAGGTTTTCCGAAGTGACACGGTTCGAATATTCAATTAAAGTTCTTATAACTCCTCCACCTCCACAAATTTTAATTTATTTTGGAACATCCATTTATGAGGTTATATTTGGTTTGGTGGAAAAATTGAACCATGGAATTGGAAAACAAGGAATGACAAAGTGGAGGAAAAGAAAATATTAAAGTTGTTGGATTTAAAAGGAAAATGAAATGATAGAAAGTTGGAAAACTTTCTATTAAAACCAATCCTTCCTACATTCAAATTGAAAGTATTTGAGGGAAAAAAGTTTCTCTTTCCCTGTCTATATATATATGTATATATATATATTTGTTTTCATTCATGTTCTTTATTTTTGACTTTTTTTTGTACAAATGCATTTTTAATTTTTAGTAAGTATTTTTATTCTGATTTTCTTTTCTTATTTTTTTTAACTGTTTTTTTTTTTTTTTCCTTTTCATTCTTTATTATATCTTGTGTGGCTTTTTACTTTCTTTTTGTATATAGAAGAGATCAGTCAAACAAAACTAAAATCCAGGAACGTTCAAATGAGATGGTGACCATGTATTTCTTGTATGGGTATGGAATGCAGGACAGGTTGGATGGGTTTGAGATCGAGGATAAACCAAACAAGATTGGTAAAAACGACCGAGGGACTAGGATTCGGGATCAGCCAAACAAGTCTAGTTATCAAGATTGGCCAAATAGGTAATTAAACAAAATGGAATAAAAAAAATGATTAAAAACAATGAATTAAAAATCTACGAAGACTTGTTTTGTAAAGAAATGAGTGAAAAAGTGTAATTCAAGTATTTAAACTTAGAAAAAGTGTTATATATGCCACCTGAACTTTTGTTTTTATATCATTTTAGAGTGATTTTTTTAATAAATTTGGTAAAATTAAACTATAAATATATTTAAAAACGAAATAAAACATAATTACATTAGCTGTATATATATGATTAATTTAATGAATATTTATCTATGAAAAATACATAATCAAGCTAAATGACATAAAAGTAATAGTCAGATCGTGATATAATACTTTTTGAAATTGAGATAATAAAATGCAAAAAATATAATAATTAAGAGGACTAAGTAGATTTAACCTAAAAATGTATTAAAAAAAAAAAATCACATATTGATAGATATGGGTGACTGCAGTTGTGTTATTATTCTTGTATAATTTAGCTTGAGGCCTTACATCATTTATAATAGACCTTGTATATATATATATATATATATATGTAAAAATATATAGTTTGGGTGGAAAATTGACCATGTATATGTAATATAGTGCTGAACATTAAACAAACATGAAAAAGACAAACAAACTGAGACAGACTTAATTAAACACATATACCATGAGTGGCCTGTCTTTTTTTGTTTTTTATTTTTTGGGTAATTCATGAGAGATATCTCTTGCTAAAGCGACCTTTTACCCACTCATCAATTAGATTAGGGCTTGATTAACTTAATTTTCAATTAATTATACATATAGTTATTATCAACTTTGATTAGGTACTGGAATAACCCAGTGTGCAAGCGGATTGGGTACTTAGCATCAAATGAGGGATTATGTGCCACATATGGACAATTTTGATGCCATCATCGCTTGCGCAATTTGAAGAATACGGAAATTTTTTTTTTTTAATGTTATAATTTTTTTTTTTTTTTTTTTTTGGGTGAATAAGAAAACACAAAGTTTTATTGTCGATGTCAACCACGAATTCTGTCTATCTACTGTCTACCTCTTTTTATCTGCCACATAAAAAAATAAAATAAAATAATAAAAAAAAAATCAAGAATAATTCTTATACCCGCTAATTGGATTCTCTCTCCATTATTGTTTATTTCCCCATTGGCTTTTCTATTTGTCCGCTTGTCCTAAATTTATGACGACGTCCCAGAATCCCACTTCATTCATTCTTGGAGTTTACCGAGACAATGCCAAGACTTTGTTCCGCTATGATATTCCATCCACCTGTCAAATAACAACAGTTTTCAAATATAAAGTTTATTTATTGAAGATGCATTTATATTTTAGAGCACTGAAAAAAAAAAAATGGAAAAAGACGTAACATTTTCAGCCAAATAAAAAGAAGAAGAAGAAGAAGAAGAAGAAGAAGATATAGTATACACGACAATTTAATTTTATCTACTTTTAGCTGTATAAGTAGTCTAACATCGCAAAATTCTACTAGTTCAACATCGCAAAATTCTACACGTACAGTGATCTCTTTTCGCTTTCAACTGTGGAAAACAAAGCGAACTTCCCTTTGTCCTCCTCGATTTATTTTTCATTATTGTCTGTTTGATTTTCCTTATTTATTTTTCTTAATTTAATTTGGTGACGAATATGTGAATAATGACTTTTTTATTTTTTCCATGATGGTAGGGTAGTGCATGCAAAAAACGAAAGGAAAATTAGCATAAACAACACGACGCGCGGCCATTACAGTTTCCCCTTCCATTATCAACTTCTAGCCGCTCAGAAAATGGCACGTGAAGCGAGAAAAAAGGTAATTTTGTTTGGTAGAAAATAAAATTAACACCAATGTGGTACAATTATCAAATGTCTCATCGAGAGCAAAATTAGGGATGGTAATTTGCCCCGCACGGCCATACCTGCAGTGCAATATTTCTAATAGGATGGTTTTTTTTCGAAAATTCAGGAATACGGGACAAATTTGGAGCAAATGCCTAAAAACTAAATCAGGAATGGGCCGAGGACAGGGAATAATAACCCCGTCCCGAATCCGTCCTGATATATATATATATTTATTTTTTATTATTTTTTTTTACAAAATTTTATTTATATAAAATTATTTTTTATTTATTTATTTTTTTAAATATATATTTTATTATAATTGTAAATTTATTTTTTGATATATTTTATTATATTTTTATTGCATTGTAGTCATTTTTTTTATATTTTAATCATAAAATAATTTTTTTATATAAATTTCTAAAAAAAATATCAATTAAAAAATAAAATAGGAAAAATCATCCCACCTAATAAAATCTTCGATCCCGCCCCGCACTTAAAAAAACAGAAAAAATCACGGAGATAGAATGTAAAATTTTCTACGACGATGGAGATAGAATTTTAAAAATCGGTCCCTTCCGCTCCGCCGCGTTGACATTCCTAAGCAAAATGTTAGAAGTCACTCTGATTTCAACTTTTTTTAAGTACTCTTGTTCTAAATAGGCTAGTCTTTACTACCTTGAAGCTGTCAATATCGCAAACCCCAAAAGCATGAAAAAAAGTTGAAATGCTAAATTTTGTTGTGCTCAATTTAATGATTAATATATAAACAAGAAGATAATTATCAACATAGGTCCGCGCAAGGTAAAAATAGGATCATCAATTTCCAGCGATACAAACAAAAAGGTCACGTTTTCATCAACAAAAAAGTAAAAGGAAACAAAAAACAAAAAGGATGGGTCAAGTTTGGCCAGAAAAGACAAAATGACGAATATCCCCAAGCCATCAAAATTGTACAAAATTTCAACACCCGTATGAGAATTTATCCCATGATTATCATGTGTTGTGCCATTCATTATTATTTTAACTTTTGACTAACTCTTTTTTTGGTAAATTAATTTTGACTAACTCATAGCACTGGTTCTTGGAACTTGGTATTGGGATTTCGCAGCATATGCAATAACCTCGGTGCAAATTAGTAAACAAAATCATGTAATGATTACGTGACCTGAGAGTTAAAAAATAATGTATTTGGTGTATTTTCAAATTAAAAAATAATTATTTAAAAAATTAGCCAAACTAATTGTCTTTACAATTTAAAAGTCATGAATTTAAAATATAAAATAAAATTATTGTGAATGATAAAAAAAAAAAATTTCTTTTGAAAAAAACAACTATTCCTTTAATTTTAATATAAATATGTTTTAGATATATTCTTATAATATTTATAATTGAGATAGTTACCATATGATAAAAATACATAAATAGATATAAAATTTGACTTTTCATTAATTTTAATCAAATTTGAAAATTTTTGAAAACAAAAATATTTATAAAGATTAAATTTTGAATCTAATTCTTATTACAAAATATATAAATAAAAATAATAATAATAATTTTTTTTTTATAAATAGTTATTTCCATTATGATAGAAAGTGATCCTAATTTACTTTAAAATAATTAGATGCAATATGCTTGTAATCAACACGACACTCATTTTTATTTGAGGTTGAGGTCAGAATCGGACAGACGATCTCACGGTATTATTACGAGCACATTTTCTAAGTGCTACTTAATAATAATCATAGGTTCAGAAAGCACTAGTGTTTTAGAACTGAAATTTGTTAAGAAAGTTGATTGTATTCTTTTTTCCAATTTATTTAATTAATGATTTTCAGCCTTTTTCACATTTCAGGTGATAATTTATGAAATGTTCTTACATCATCGTCATCTTCATCATCATCATCTTTTTTCTTTTTCTTTTTCTTGTTCTTTTTATTTTTATTTTTCAATCAATGTTCTTGCATCTTTGAATCTTGGAAAAATACCACCTTACGTCCTCTAAAAATTGATTATATTTCAATCGGAGCTCTCATTAGTTTAAGAAACATTTACTAGCATCATTAATTTAAGAAACATTCATTAACATCCTTGCAAGGAATATGTGAATGATGGTAACATTAAATGGTTTTAAGGTGATAAAGAAAAGATAAATAATAATTAATCATTTGAATTAAGCCATGATAGAGATGGATGACGGTAATTTTTAAAATCAGTAGGATTCATTGAATATAGAAAAAGGAAAGGTAAATGATAATTTCCCTCAAATTTTTTTTTTTTTTAAATATCCTTTCATCCCAGGATATTTTTCTCTTTAATCAAACATGAAAAAACAAAATATTTTTTTTCCACTTTCTTTTCTTTCCATCTTTTTTCCTCAAATTTTTCACAGATCCAAACATATCCTGACTTGGATCACCACTAGCTTGTCACTGTTGGGACCCCAATCTTATTTTTTGGTAAATGTCGGGACGTCAATCTTGAATCCCATATATGTAACTTCAATCAATTCTCCAACAATTCAATAGTGCTGGCAGAAAGGTAAAGTTGAAAATGAACTATGGTCCTTAAATTCGGTGGTTTTGATCCATTATTCTCAAGAGTTTAATTTTTCTGAAAAAGAGCCTAGACAGAGATGTCAGAGATTTGAGAAAAATGTATAATATATATATTGAAGAAGAAGCAAAAGCCTAGTTGATATTGCCCCTACAACATGCAAATTGATATTAGACAATTTTTTTTTTTTAATGCTTTACAGCCTTTACTTTGCAATTCCATCGTTCACCAAAAAAGGGCCAAAAAAAAAAAAAAAAAGAAAAAAAAAGAGCACGACATGAGGATTAAATAAAGGTTGGCCCATCTTTATTGTTATTATTATTATTGTTATTTATTATTGCAATTATTATTATTGTCTTTTTTGAAACATGCTAATGGATGTTTTGCGACTCCGCTTCTATTAATTGACAACGTACAGTTTGCTTTCGCTTTTCATTGGCTTTGTACCTGGCGACCCACTTAGTACTGCAATCTCTTTCTCCAATTTTATCAATGCCCAGCAAAACAGCGCATATTTTCACCAAAAAACGAAAAAGCAAAATAGTACATATAATTAAATAATTGAAGAAAGGCCCCTTGGGGACCGATTGGATCAAAATAAAGCCACAAAGATGATGAAAAGGAAAATCTAGGAGAATAAAAAGTTGCTCAATTTGACTAAAATATTATGATGGCTCGCTCAACCACAAAAAGTCACTAAGCTTCTCCAAAAAAAGGAGAAAAAAAAAGAAGTCACTAATAAGCATTCTTAATTAAGCCTTTTTTAGTTTGTTTTGAAGTTGTATCAAATTTCTCTTCAGTCAATATTACTTGTAATGAAAATTCTGATTCCTGGAAAATTTGAAAACCGCAGGAATTGCTAAATTACCACCAAAAAAAAAAAAAAAATTGATAAATGTCATTTGCCTCTTGGATTTGTTTTCTTCAACAAATGGTTTGCGTACAATTAATACTCACCTTAAAAAAAAAAAAAATGTGGTTTTGCTGACAAAGATGGATTTGTAATCAATATTCTGGCTTCAAAGTGGATATTTGGTCATAAAATGCAATCTCGATGCTATATATCTTCATAATGATTTTATTTATAGTAGAAAGTGTAAAGCATTGGGTATTTTTTTAATAATTTCCGCTACGTCGAATTGATTTCAATTAACAAAATAATTAAATGATTAACTTCACTTTATGTGTTTTAGAGAGGAAGGAAATGAATTTTTTAATAAATTGAGATTGGGAGTAGAACTGGCCAAGCATGTAGTGAGTAGATCAAAAAGAAAAAGAAACCTGTGATAGAGGTTGTTGATGGAGAAGATGAACACCACGCCAGAGCAAAGAGGAAAAGAAAAGCAATGGAAGGGAAGGCGTTAAAAGACCAAAGCGTTAATTGTAGGAAAAGATTTAGGTTTTTTAATCCAACATGTAATTAATGGTACACATGGGCCATGACTCTTCTGCAGCGACAGTTTGTAGCACATCAGAAATTCAGAATCCACCTTACCATACACTGTGCACTGAAAATTTCCCCATGTTCAATTCTATATGTATTGTTGTTTTTGGTGTCCAGATGCACGTAGAATCTCACACTATTTTAAGTCAACCTCATGTAAAAAAATATTGCAATTAATATGAAAGCTTTTCCATTAATAGCTTTCTTCTGATCTTTTTTGTTTTTTGTAAAACAAGGCCAATGAGTCATATAACATGTTAGGAAATTTAATAAATATCAATTTCTTTTACAGCTCCCAAAAAAAAAAAGAAAAAAGAAAAAAGAAAAAAGAGGTCATTCTTTTTTTGCTTTCCCTTTACTTAAGGATTTTAGATTATTAATTTTAAGTTTGAAAAATCTGAATCAGATACTCATCTTCTTCGTCCTTTTTCTTGTTTTTGATAAAAGGTAACGTTCATTCCAAGAAAAACACAAAAAAACTTGGAGGAAAGCTTTTACAAGCCTAAACTGCAACTGAGAAAGTCAGAAGCTAAAACATCATGGACATCCTATGTACGCTGTAATTTGGGCTTGTATACCTCAAATACGAGGGTAGAGTGGTGTAATTTAGTGGCCCCATAATCTCAATGCAGGCCCTTCAACTCTGCTTGATATTTTCTATTTCATTTTTTTTTTTTTTTTTTGGCTACGAAAATGGGGGTTATATTAACCAAAAAAAGAGGCAACATACAGCAAACAAGCACGAACAGTTGGAGGGAAATTAACCCCTCTCCTTGTTCAACTCCTCAACAAAATCTCTGGGAAGCAGAGAAAGGGGCACTTCCCCAGCCCAACTATTGGCCAGACCCCATCGAGACACAATATGAGCTAGCTTATTATTATTTCTTGGAACCCAAGCAAAAGACAGACTGAAAAAATGAACAAAAGCCTAGAGTTTCCTTAATATAACCTTCAGACGACCAGTGACCAGCTAAGGAACCTGGATTATTGAGAAAGAGTTGCAACATTAGGAATATAGATTGGAAATGGAAACGTTATCTTTTGCTCAATTTGAAAGGAAATAACTTCATTAGTTGATCCTCTAATTTATATCAACTATCATTAGTTGGTTCTCTAATTGCTACATAACAGGGAAAATATTACTTTGGTCTTCCTCGTTGCTTCACAATCATCAGATCGATGAATTTATATTGATTTCTGCGGACTGGAAATGGGACCAATATTCCTTCACCAGCTTCCCAAAAAGTGAGCCTTCTCTCTTCATCAACATCGCTGGTTCATCATACTCCACAAGTTTTCCTGGAAACAAAATTCAAATATTTTCTTCTAAATTCTTGACCAAAAACATTTCAAAATACTACCTCCTATTGACTATCTGTTCTGCATATGCTTAAGCAACGGCCTCATAAAAAATAACTACCACTCTTCCGTTTCAGACAACATCCTATATAAAGCTATCTTCTAAGACAAAAGATTATTTTAGTACTTCATTTCCATTACTTCTATCGTTTTCTTGTCTTAAATATTGTGAAAAATTATATCTAAAAGTTTCATTTGATTTTTCCATTCGGTTTTAAAATTTTAAAAAAAAAAAAAAAATTGTTTTGGAGTGTCTTTTAACCATTCACCCTCTAAAAATAAGGAGTTCTAAGAAGAATTAAACTCTTTATCATTAGAAACTTTAACCTCAACATACGGTAAAGGCATAAACTGTTAGATAAAGGTGCAAACGTTGGATTTTTTTCTTGAGGTTATAACTAAAGCAAGCATACCCACCATCGTTGATGCCAAGAACCATAGCGCAATCCATTACGGTTGGTATTCTGTGAGCTACTGTGATCACAGTGCAATCTGCGAATTCATTTCGAATGGTTGTCTGAAGAATCATATCGGTTGCATTGTCAATGGAAGCAGTTGCTTCATCAAGCACCAGTATTCGACTTCTCCTCAAAAGGGCACGTCCCAAACAGAATAGTTGCTTTTGTCCCAAACTCCAATTTGATCCATCATCCACAACTTATCACAAACAAAGTCATGATGATGGGTTAGCAATATCAAGTGGACAAAACATCACAAGCATAAAATTTTCAATAACATTGATTACCTAAGGAGTCTAGTCCATCTTTTTTTTCCTGAACAGCCTCTTGAAGCTGACACTTTCCAAGAACCTTTAACATCACAAACAAATTGTTACCCATTAGTCCACTTGAACAAAAAAATGAAGAAATAACTTGTGTTTAAAGAATTACCTCCCATATTTCCTCGTCGGAATGTTGAGACAAGGGATCCAAATTGTATCTCACAGTCCCATTGAAAAGAGTAGGATCTTGAGGTATTATTCCGAAACGTGACCTCAGGTCATGAAGTCCAATTGTACAGATGTCTATGCCATCTACTATGATCTTCCCTCCAGCAGGCTCTACCAGACGAAACAGGGCTCCAATTAGAGTAGTCTTCCCGCTGCCGGTCCGACCAACTATACCAATCTTGTTTCCTCCTACAAATGTGCAACTGATACCGTGAAGAACAAGTGGAGCATTTGGCCTATATCTGATCTGTTTTGCGACATCAATTCAATTTTTCTCAGTTCTGAGTAGAATTCAACTTCTTCATTTTTATTGAAAAGTGTTGTAACAAAGTTTACCTGCAAATCATGTAACTCTACTTTGCCCACAGCGGGCCAATTTGCTGGAGGACGATTTTGTTCAATGACATGAGGTGCTTCACTTGGTATGTACATGTATTGGTTTAGCCTTTCTACTGAAATTATATAATTTGCAAGAATGCACTGATTCTGAATTGAAAAGACAAGGGACCCATTTAATGAAATACCATATGAAATTGCCATTCCGATAAATCCTGCAGTAAATTCAAATAATTGTCATTAAAAACCCCAAAAGTAGCAGGATGGCACTAAAAATAAATATGTTAAAGACCAAAAAAAAAAAAAAAAAAAAAAAAAAACACTAACCGGAGCTATAAGTTTCAGGTGGAAGCAGGGCAATGCAGAGTGCTGAAGATGCCAGAACTATTGCACAGAGTATTTCTAGCCTCTGAATCAACCACTCATTTGCTGCAAAATTGTGAAAAAATGGGCTGGTATTTATGTCAATGAGGTCTAGATTCTTTCTGAAGAACCGTTCTTCCTCTTCAAAGGCTCTAATCGTGACAACTCCAGCCAAAGACTCAGCAAGATGGTTTGCTACCAAGGACTTAGTTGTGCCATTGATCCGCATCAACTCTTTTGCAGCAGAAAAATAATACCCCTGTAGATTTTAAGGATGTTATCTATGAAATAATATGTTAAAATAACGCTATCTATTATTATATTGCAAAGAAATTTCAATATATATTTAAACAAGTTACATAATATTAATGTCCAACAGGTAGGAAATTTTTTCACCTGTAATCGTAGTGCCAGAAAAATTGTTGGTACTGATACAAACAAAACTTGCCAGGTGACAACACCTACCACTCCGAGATTGCCAACAGCAACCATGAAGGCCCCAACAGCAAAGGTTAAGCTAAATGGGATATCAATATCAACAATACTTAAATCTAAAGAAACCTACACAAGATCAAACAAATACACTAAAATGTTAAGTTTAATTGTGCTAATCAATATTCTATCTGTAATGTAACAAACGTGAGTTTTTGATACATACCCTGCTAAGTATCCTTCCCAAAGGCGTAGAGTCGTAAAAGGACATCGGTGCATTGAAAAGGGAATTTTGTAGCTGTGAAAATAAGGACTTGGATGATTGAACACCCAACACAACCACGTAAAGAGATCTAAGAACTACAAAAATTATTGAAGCGAATCCAATCACCAAATAAACCATGATCAACATTAATGAGCTAACATGAGGATTATCAACATTAGCAGCCATCCAGGAGCTCTGAGCTATCTGACAGGCCACAAAGATAAGGTGGCTAAGCATGGAGACAGAGAAGTACAGGAACCCTTTGTTCTGTTTTAGATATTGTTTGTAAGGCTTTAATCCAATATCTCCTACTTCTCTTTCTTCATGCTTTATCAATTGATCACCTTTTAATGGTTTAAATTGGTTCTCTGCAAAACTTTTCTGGATCTCAGTAGCTGAAAGTGTTCCATGATTTTTGGCAAGACTAGGAGTGATGTCTTCGAGCCTTTCAGAACCAGCTGTGTTTTTGTGTGCATTGACAAGGTCTTGAAATTCCAGGCTTAACGACAATAACTGATGGTAAGGAGCTGCTCTTAGGATTTCCCCATCAGACATTAACTGCCAACAAAACCAAACACTCAGTAGTAACCATCTATAAATAATGAACCTCACAAAGTGAGTTCAACCTCAATCAACATATCTAGCTTTCTAATTGGCTAACTAGTATTGTTTTGAACTTTTCTTAGTGCAAGTAGCATAATGTGGGAATTCCAGCACCATTGGCAACAAATGACATTAACATAAATGTCTTTCTGTTTTAAGACGTGAGACACTGCAACATTTCAGAAGCTTTCAAAAATTCATAGTAATCCTTATTGTTTTATACGAAGTTTTCACGCAGGTATTTATATTATCAAAGTAAGTAGACCAAACCTAAAGTTTCATATAAGAAACCAACTCGAAAAACGTAGGCAGACATGATAGAGTGTCATCCTTTATTTCATGTCTAGGTTGATCAAAATTTGAAGTTCTTTAAATTTGATAGATTATGCGAAAGCGGATAATAAAGAGCATCTGCCTCGAATCGAAATTAGACTAACCAAAACGGAATCAAATGCAGGAAGGAAATCAACTTGATGGGTCACAAGTACGACTGTCTTCCCCGAAAGTGCCTCCATAACGTATTCCTGCAAAGGTTTAAGAAAAAGCTTCAGCTGAAAGGTACAAAAATGGCTATTACTCCTAATGTTAGGAAATTTTGGTTACATTAAATAAGCTTTTTGCAGTATGTGCATCAACAGCACTGAAGGGATCATCCAAGAGATATAGATCAGCATTCTGATAAAGTGCACGGGCTAATTGGATTCGTTGCTTTTGACCACCACTAAAATTGACTCCTCTCTCCCCTATTTCAGTAAGGTCACCATAGGGAAGCAAGTCAAGGTCCTTTACCAGTGAACATCTTTCAAGTGTTTCATGGTATCTTTGACCATCCATGGCGGAGCCAAATAAAATATTGTCTTGTACTGTTCCTGTTTGGATCCACGCTGTTTGTGAAACATAGGCAATCTTCCCATAAACTTGAATCTGAAAAGTCAATATTTAAAACTAAATTAGCTTATGCTGATAAATCCAAATTCTTTAAAATTGAAGGTGCAAAATAGAATATACTGGATTTTGCAATTATAAGAAATCAAATATATGTAACAATTTACATGTCCTCGAACATTTGGAACTTCTCCAAGAATTGATGCTAGAAGGGTTGATTTTCCTGAGCCAACTTCTCCACATACAGCCACCTTATCACCACATGCAATCTGTAAATCAATGTTTCTGAGAGAGGGCTTTGCTAAATTCTCTTCCCATGAAAAATCTGCCGAGTTGATAATGACGTTGTGATTCACATTCTCCAAGTTGCACTTGATCCGGACACTTTGGGATTGTAGCTCTGGTTCCTCAAGGAAATTCACAATACGTGCAAGCGAAACTTTTGCTTGAATGATCGCTGCAAGAACATCAGGGATAGCTGAAATGGGGTCCTGAACAAGGCGCAAAGTTGCCACAAAAGTGAAAACATTATTTGCATGCAAGGGAACGTTGAGGAAGTAACATGTGCTAAAAGTTACAGCTGAGACTAAAACAGGGGATAACCAAAAGAGAATGATATTATATGCTCTTCTTAACTGAAACGATGATAACCACTTGTATTCCTCATTCCTTAATTTTTCAATCACACCCTTGATATGGGTTTCCCAAGCATATAATTTCAAGACCTTCATGTTCACAAGAGCCTCGGAACTAGCCTTCAGTCTATCATCTTGTGCCACCATAAGCTTAGTCTGAAACTTATGCTGTAGCTTAGCAAGAGGTGCATTGCAAATTACAGTAAGAATTATGCACACCAGGGCTGCAATTGTAGCGAGCCCAACTGCTTGATAAAGAATTACTAATGAGATACAGAGCTGAAGGCTAGTCGTCCAAATCTGATGGAACCAGAATGGGAATTCTCCAATCCTATAGGCATCCACAGTTACATAATTCATGATCTCACCACTGGAGTGCATCAACCTGGCAGCATTAGATAATCTCATTTGCTTCTTAAAAATGGCCGCTGTGAGCAAAGACTTCACCTTCATACCAATAAGTCTGGTTCTGAAGTACCACTGCCTTTGTGATAAAGATTCAATGCATTTAGTAAGGAAAAGTGATATGGCCAATACATAACCTTCATACTTGAAACTCTCTTTTCCTTCAGCAACCAAAATGAAGGCATTAAGTAGCAGAGGACCAGCTGAGGTAGCGATTGTCTTTACCAAGGCAAAGAATCCAGAAACAAAAATCTCTTTCAGGTGGCACAAAATTATAGTCTTCAAAACAGATGGCTGAGAAGAAGGATCAGCTCGTTTTTGTTTGTCCAACTGCTCCAAGAACAACAAGTAACAACTCTCTGCTGTATCTGCTTCACTCAACTTGGGAATATGTTCGTCCTCGAGAGTCTTTTCCCTTCCCCTTTTCATCAGTGAATTCAACCACCAGAATGAAAATCTACTCAGAGTTCCAGCTTTGGCAAATGGAGTAACTGGATCAATTTCAATGACACCATTAGCTTCACCATTCAAAGACGTAAAAAGACCATTCTGAATGCCACGTTGTTCATTCTCTTCATTTTTACAACCCCTATAAGCACATAACAACAACAGTATTGCTCCTGGAAAAGATAAAACATCTAAAGCTATCTTTAACGATACATCTTTGCTTAAAATGGCGGTAAACACTGATAGAACACAGACAAATCCAGAAAACAAGAAGGCGAGAATAGACAAGAGCCGTACTGGTAACTTTGGAAGGTGTTTGATCCGGATACTCACTGTTAAACCAACCAACAACCATGTGAAGCCTTGAAATATAGTTTGAAACCACAAGCTAATTAAAAACAAAGCAGTCTGGGTTTTCCTCAACTTCTCTTCCAAAATCCAGATGCCAAGGAACAAGTAAACCAGTCCAATACAGGTGTTTAAAGTGGCAGAGACAATCTGCAGATTGGAAAGGCCTCGAAACCTGGCTGGAATGCGAACTTTTTTGGATGATGATGAATTTTGAATAAGTAGTGTGAAGATGAGCACGACCAAAAGCAAAGCATCGAAGCAAATGATCAATGCATGGTTGATGCATGCATTGGTTTCTGAGCAACCAGATTCTGCACAAATGGCAGTCCATTCCACCATCTTTTTTTAGTTATCTTTGTTCTTCAAGCTCGGGACTTGCAAACTCTACATTCAAAACAATGAAGAAGATGATGACATTAATAAATAAATAAATGAGACCCACCTGGAATTTCCTAATCATATGACCGAGATACTTGTCAGTTTCCAAGCTTGAGTATGTACTTAAAAAATAAAAAATTAAAAAAGTAATAAAAAATAAAAACAACCTTAAACGGCCTAAGAACAGAACGTCCTACACTTAGGCCTTAGCCAACGCAGAGCACCAAAACAAATGTTTGTTTGCAGAATCCATTTAATCTGTCACTTGGCTCATTAACACAACTTGGGATGGCAAGGGATAAATTAGAGTTGGACTAGAATATTTCATCAAGATACCACATTTACATTAGAAAAAGACAACAAAAGAAAAAAACCAAAAATCTCAAATGGATTCAAGCACTTAAAAATAATTATAGATGAGTACGTGGTACCGTTTCTGGTAACAGCAATAATGTGTTTCATTGGAGATAGTCCAAATGTTCATTATCATTTGTGTTGAAATATCATACATTGAGTTCAAATTTAATACGTCTGTGCAAAATATTTTCAAAATTATCTGAAAAGAAAAAAACTCTCCACATAAAATAATAATAATAATAATAATAACAACAACAACAATAATAATAATAATAATAATAATAAAATCAAAAAAACCCACCCTCACAGTCATATTGGGTGTGCTAAATCGTTTTCTGTTGACCAAGTGTATAATTATACGTGCACTTAGCTATCAAGATTTGCCTCAACATCATTTTCTTGTGAATACAATTAATTAAAACTCCAATTGACATTTGCACAATTTCACCTACTCAATTTTTATATGGAAATTTTAAAAGATTATATACAAAAGAGGTGATATTGCAACATAAAATAAAATATATGAGGGATGCTTTTATGATTTTTAAAATAGAAAGCATTTCTGTAAAATGGACAAAACAATGGGTGTAATTGGTTTGTAATTAACTACTCTGATTAATATAGGTTCCAAGTTCGAGTTTGACGTTGGAAGCGATAGAGAAATCACGCACGGTCGTAGTTGAGAACTATATAATATATGGAATTGGAAATTGTTAAATGATTAAAAAAAAAAAAAATTTTGAAAACTTACCACTCTTGAGTGTTTTTTTGGTTCCATTTTCTACTTTGAGATCCTTGTTTTATATATTGTGTTTATAAAGTCTAGTGGTGGATAACGAGGGTATTTTATTTTTCAATATATCTATAGTTTACAAAAGAAAAATTACATCCATATCATGCATAGGATGATAGATATGTGAGGTTTATTAAATAGAAACACTATATCAACTTATTATTATTATTATTATTATTATTATTGTTTAAAGAGAAACACTATATTAAATAAATTGGTTTTTATTTTATTTTATTTTATTTATGTTTTGTTTTGTTTTGTTTTTGATTTTTTCTTTTCTTATTTTTATTTATTTATTTTTATCAGTGCAACAATTGGTTTATCATTGAAAACTTGGCAGCTTTACTTGACAATTAAATTGGTTTAATACCATGGATTGTGCGACAAATATATTCTAACAATACTTACTTGAGTTTGACTTGTATATTGCTTTACGTGTTCTTTTTTGGTCCTCATAATACTTGCATCTCATCGACCCCCCCCCCCCCCCCCCCCCAAAAAAAAAAAAAAAAAAAAAAAAAGCAAGATTAGCCCATCTAAAAAGCAACTCTGTTTTTTTCTTCTTTTTCTACATATAATTGGAAAACTTTTTGAACATTATCATCTTAGTGTCTGTCTTTTTATAATCTGAGTGTCTGTCTTTTTCCTTTTTGAACTCATTTATATATAGTCATTATCGTAGTAAGCGACATAACATGGCCAATCTGCATAATCTGGTCCTTCTCAGTTGAGCCTAATCAAATTTGTTGGAACTGATTTCAACCAATGAAGGAAAAAAAAAAAAAAAAAAAAATTGCTTCTACAGTTTTCAGTATCAATGTGATTCAGCAGACTGGCAATGAGACCAGTATTCCTTCACCAGCTTTCCAAAAAGCGAGCCTTCTGTCTTCATTAACTTCATTGGCCCATCATACTCCACTAATTTTCCTTCAAAACAAAATTAACATATTTGCTTCAAAATTCTTCACCAAAAACATTTCAAAATACTATAATAAAGTCTGCATTAAAGGAGCTTTTAATATTAGCATGATAGGAAAGGCATAAAATGATATTAAAGCAAGCATACCCACCATCGCTGATGCCAAGAACCATAGTGCAATCCATCACAGTTGGTATTCTGTGAGCTACTGTGATTACAGTACAATCTTTGAATTCCGTTCGAATGGTTTTCTGAAGAATCATATCGGTAGCATTGTCAATGGAAGCAGTTGCTTCATCAAGCACCAGTATCCGACTTCTCCTCAAAAGGGCACGTCCCAAACAGAATAATTGCTTTTGTCCCATACTCCAATTTGATCCATCATCCACAACTTATTACAAACAAAGTCATGATTAAACTAAGTTAGTATCAATTTGGCATCACAGGCATAAGAGTGTCACTAACATTCATTACCTAAGGAGTCTAGCCCATCTTTTTTTTCCTGAACAGCCTCTTGAAGCTGACACTTCCCAAGAACCTTGAGCATCCCAAACAAATTATTATCGATCAGTCCACTCGGACAAAAAAAAAAGAAGAAGAAGAAATAACCCAAGAAGGCCACCTTGTATTTAAAGTATTACCTCCCATATTTCCTTGTCAGAATGTTGAGACAAGGGATCCAAATTGTATCTCACAGTCCCATTGAAAAGAGTAGGATCTTGAGGTATTATTCCGAAACGTGACCTCAGGTCATGAAGTCCAATTGTACAGATGTCAATGCCATCTACTATAATCTTCCCTCCAGCAGGCTCTACCAGACGAAACAGGGCTCCAACGAGAGTAGTCTTCCCACTGCCAGTCCGACCAACTATGCCAATCTTGTCGCCTCCTACGAATGTGCAGGTGATACCGCAAAGAACAAGTGGTGCATTGGGTCTATACCTGATCTGTTTTGTGACATCACTTTTTTTTTTTCAGTTTGGAGTAGAGTTCAACTTCTGTAAAGTTTTTAAATTTATTAGTTTACCTGCAAATCATGCAACTCTACTTTGCCCAATGCTGGCCAATTTGCTGGAGGGCAATTTTGTTCAATGACTAGAGGTGCTTCGCTTGGTATGTGCATGTACTGATTTAGCCTTTCTACTGAAATTACATAATTTGCAAGAGTGCACTGATTCTGAATTGAAGCGACAAGGGACCCGTTTAATGAAATACCATATGAAATTGCCATTCCGATAAATCCTACAGTAATTCAAATAATTGTCATTAGAAACCCAAAAAAAGTAGAAGTATGGCGCTAAAAATAAATATGTTAAGAGACTAACCGGGGCTGTAAGTTTGAGGAGGAAGCAGGGCAATGCAGAGTGCCGCAGATGCCAGAACTATTGCACAGAGTATTTCTAGCCTCTGAATCAACCACTCATTTGCTGCGAAATTGTGGAAAAATGGGCTTGCATTTATGTCAATGAGGTGTAGATTCTTTCTGAAGAACCGTTCTTCCTCTTCAAAGGCTCTAATCGTTACAACTCCTGCCATAGACTCAGCAAGATGGTTTGCTACCAAAGACTTGGTTGTGCCGTTGATCCGCATTAACTCTTTTGCAGAGGATAAATAATATCTCTGTAGATTTTAAGGATGTTATCCATCGAAAATTTCCATGTTCCAAGTCATTTTATCCAAACACTCAGCAGGGAGTCAAAAGTATTAAATCTTGCACGAAGTTTCTATATTTTTCCCTCAACGACATCCCTTATGTTCTTCCTCAAAATAAATTGTGGCATGGCTTTGCAGATTTCTTATTTTATTTCAATATATATTCAAACAATTTACATAATATTTATGTTCAATGTATAATTACCTGTAATCGCAGAGCGAGAAAAATTGTTGGTGCTGAGACAAACAAGACTTGCCAGGTGATAACAGCTACTACCCCGAGATTGGCAGCAGCAACCATGGAGGTCCCAAAAGCAAAGCTTAAGCTAAATGGGATATCAATGTCAACAATACTTAAATCTAATGAAACCTACACAGGATAAAAAATACACAAGTGTTAAGTCTGGTTGTACTAATCAATATTCTGTCTGTAATGTAACCAATAATGAACTTTTGAGTTTCTGATACTTAAATCTAATGAAACCTATACAGGATCAAAAAATACACGAGCGTTAAGTCTGGTTGTACTAATCAATATTCTGTCTGTAATGTAACCAATAATCAAACTTTTGAGTTTCTGATACATACCCTACTAAGTATCCTTCCCAAAGGTGTGGAGTCGTAGAAGGACATGGGTGCACTGAAAAGGGAGTTTTGCAGTTGCGAAAATAAAGACTTGGATGATTGAATACCCAACACAACCACGTAAAGAGATCTAAAAACTAAAAAAATTGTTGAAGCAAATCCAATCAGCAAATAAACCATGATCAACATTAATGAGCTAACATGAGGATTATCAACATTAGCAGCCATCCAAGAGCTCTGAGCTATCTGACCAATCACAAAGATAAGGTGGCAAAGCATGGAGGCAGAGAAATACAAGAACCCTTTGTTCTGATTTAGATATTGTTTGTAAGGCTTTAAACCCATGTCTCCTTCTTCTCTTTCTTCTTGTTTTATCAGTTGATCGCTTTTTGATGGTTTAAATTGATTCTTTGCATAACTTTTCTGAATCTCCGTCGCTGAAAATGTTCCATGATTTTGGACAAGACTAGAAGTGATGTCTTCAAGCCTTTTAGAACCAGCAGTCTTTTTGTGAGCATTGACAAGGTCTTGAAATTCTTGGCTTAATGACAATAACTGATGGTAAGGAGCTGCCCTTAGGATTTCTCCACCTGACATCAACTGCCAATTACAAAACCAAATAGACCTCATCAGGTGAGTTCAGCCTCAGTCACCTGCTTTCTAATTTACTAACTAGTTTCATTCTGGACATTCTTACTAGTGTCATTCTACCAACCGAGCTTAAGTTTCATATAAGATAGTTTCATTCTGGACATTCTTACTAGTGTCATTCTACCAACCGAGCTTAAGTTTCATATAAGAAACCAACTTCATAAACATAGGCAGACATGGTAGAGTGTTATCCTTTCTTTCAACTTAGTTGATCAAATTTGAAGTTATTTGAATTTTATAGGAAATGCAAAAGAAGATAATAAATAATGCAAGAGCATTTGCCAGGAATTGAAAGTAGACTAACCAAAACAGAATTAAATGCAGGCAGGAAATCAACTTGATGGGTCACAAGTATGACAGTCTTCCCCGAAAGTGCTTCCATAACATATTCCTGAAAAGGTGTAAAAGTAAGCTTCAGCTGAAAGGTATAAAGCAAACAAAAAAGGCTATTACTTCTAATGTGAGGAAATTTTAACTACATTGAACAGGCTTTTTGCAGTATGTGCATCAACAGCACTGAAGGGATCATCCAAGAGATATAGATCCGCATTCTGATAAAGAGCACGGGCTAGTTGGATTCGTTGCTTTTGACCACCACTCAAATTGACTCCTCTCTCCCCTATTTCAGTTAGATCACCATAGGGAAGCAAGTCAAGGTCCTTTAGTAGTGAACATCTTTCAAGTGTGTCATGATATCTTTGACCATCCATGACAGAACCAAATAAAATATTGTCTCGTACTGTTCCTGTTTGGATCCACGCTGTTTGTGAAACATAGGCAATCTTCCCATAAACTTGAATCTGAAAAGTCAATATTTAAAACTAAATTAGCTTATGCTGATAAATCCAACTTCTTTGAAAAAACCAAGATGAGAATAGAGTAAGCTGGCAGAAACTGAAGGCGCAACTTAGAATATATTGGATTTTGCAATTATAAGAAACCAAGGTATATGATAACAACTTACACTTCCTTGAACTTTTGGAACATCTCCTAGAATTGCGGCTAGAAGGGTTGATTTGCCTGAGCCAACTTCTCCGCAGACAGCCACCTTTTCGCCACATCCAACCTGTAAATCAATATTTCTGAGAGAGGGCTTTGCTAAATTCTCTTCCCATGAAAAATCTGCCGTGTTGATAATGACGTTGTGATTCACACTCTCCAAGTTGCATTTGATCCGGACACTTTGTGATTGTAGCTCTGGCTCTTCAAGGAAATTCAAAATTCGTGCAAACGAAACCTTTGATTGAATGACCGCAGCAAAAACATCAGGAATGGAGGAAATAGGGTCCTGAACAAGGCGTAAAGTTGCCAGAAAAGTGAAAACATTATTTGCATGCAAGGGAACATTGAGGAAGTAACATGTGACAAAAGTTACAGCTGAGACTAAAACAGGGGATGTCCAAAAGAGAATGAGATGATATGCTCTTCTTAATTGCACCGATGATAAACATTTGTACTCCACATTCCTTAATTTTTCTATCACACCCTTGAAATGGGTTTCCCAAGCATATAATTTCAACACCTTCATGTTCACAAGAGCCTCGGAACTAGCCTTCAGTCTATCATCTTGTGCCACCATAAGTTTAGTCTGAAACTTATGTTGTAGCTTTGCAAGAGGTGCATTGCAAATCACAGTGAGAATTATCACCACCAGGGCTGCAATTGTAGCGAGCCCAACTGCTTGAGAAAGAATCACTAATGAGATACAGAGCTGAAGGCTTGTTGTCCAAATCTGATGGAACCAGAATGGGAATTCTCCAATCCTATAGGTATCCACGGTTACATAATTCATAATCTCACCGTTGGAGTGCATCAACCTGGCAGCATTAGTTAATCTCATTTGCTTCTTATATGTGGCTGCTGTGAGCAAAGACTTCACCTTCATACCAATAAGTCTGGTTCTGAAGTACCACTGCCTTTGCGATAAAGATTCAGTGCATTTAGCAAGGAAAAGTGATATGGCCAATACATAACCTTCATACTTGAAACTCTCTTTTCCCTCAGCAACCAAAATGAAGGCATTAAGTAGCAGAGGACCCGCTGAGGTAGCGATTATCTTGAGCAAGGCAAAGAATCCGGACAGGCAAATCTCTTTCAAGTGGCACAAGATTATAGTCTTCAAAATTGATGGCTGGAAAAATGGATCAGTTTGCTTTTGTTTGTCCAACTGCTCCAAGAACGACAAGTAACAACTCTCTGCTGTATCTGCTTCACTCAACTTGGGTATATCGTCATCCTCAAGAGTCTTTTCCCTTCCCCTTTTCATCAATGAATTCAACCACCAGAATGAAAATCTACTGAGGGATCTAGCTTTGGCAAATGGAGTAACTGGATCACCTTCACTGACTCCATTAGACTCATCCTTCAAAGGTGTATAAAGATCATTCTGTATGCCACTTTCATCACTCCCTTCACATTTATAATCCCTACAAGAACACAACAGCAATAATATTGCTCCTGGAAAAGCCAAAACATCCAGAGCTATTTTTAAAGTTATTTGTTTGCTTAAGAAGGCAGCATACAGAGATAGTAAACACACAAACCCAGAAGACAAGAATGCCAGTACAGATAAAAGTTGCATCGGTGCCTTTGAAAGGTGCTTGACCCGGATACTCACTGTTAAACCAACCAACAAACATGTGAAACCTTGAAATAAAGCTTGAAACCACAAACTCAAAGGCAAAGCTGTCTGTGTTTCCTTCAACTTCTCTTCCAGAATCCAGATGCCCAGGAACAAGTACACCATTCCAACACAGCTGTTGAAAATGGCAGAAGTAATCTGCAGACTGGAAAAGCCTTGAATCCTTGCTGGAATGTGAACATTTTTGGATGAGGATGAGTTTGTGAAGATGACCATGACCAAAAGCAAAGCATTTAAGCAAATGATCAATCCGAGGTTGATGCATGCATATGGCTCTCCACTAGTGTCTGAGTAACCGGGTTTTTCACAAAACGCAGTCCATTCCACCATCTTTATTCTTCAAGCCCTGCACTGCACTGCAATTCAAAAGATAGAGGAAGAAGATGATATTAAGTACTAGTTCAAATCAGACTGACATGGAACTTTATAATAATAATGAGAAATCGAGGAGGAGTATGATTTAAAAATAAAAAGATTGTGACCTTAAATGCGCCTCAGAACAGAACGTGCTCCACTTAGGAAAAAGCCGACTTAGAGCACCAAAACTAATCTTTAAAATAATTATCGATTTTTAGGTGCTACTGTTTCTGGTAATATAAAATTAAACAATAATGTGTTTCATAGGAGACAGTCCTAATGTCAATTATCATTTGTGCTGTATATCATACTATGAGTTCAAATTTAATACGTCTTTCTTACTTGGGCATTGAGCATTTATCTTTAAGAATTGAATTCCCTACAATGAATGGCTGTCAAAACTCTGAAAAAGAAAATTGGGTAATTTTTTCTTACTCTTCCATAGAATCATTCATATGGGATCATTATCCCCATGAGTACAATCAATCTAAGTGATAAATTCATTTGGCCTAATCATTGCATAGAAATGTCAGGATTGAGTTGATCGAAGTTCATATAATTTATTATTTGTTAATTTTTTTGGTCGATCGGTGAATTGAATGAACAAAACAATATTAATAGAAAGGGAGTATTCATTGGAGGGTGTACAAATTGACCAAACAGGAATCTGAGGAAAATGATGCTTATAGTTTGGTATCATATTTTGTCGTTTTATTTTCAACTCTTTCCAAGTTGTCTGTATCATATTTTGTTGTTTTATATTCAACTGCTTCCAATTTGTCACAGACAAATTAAGGACAAAGCCAAGAAAAAAAAGAATAAAAATAAAATAAAAAATAAACCTCTTTTCATATTTGTGTGTACAAAATCGTTTTCTACTGACCCATGACTTAAAAGTTGCCTCAACATTATTTTCTTGTCGATACAATTAATTAAACTGTAATTGACATTTGCACGTCTTCACCTACCCAATTTTAAAAGACTACAATACAAAGGAGGAGATATTGCAATATAAAAATAAAATATGAGGGATGTTTTCATGATTTCTAGGGCTAATTACACTTTGGAACATTTTAAATAGTTTTAAGGAAAATGATCTAAAAGATTAGAGGCTTATAGTTTGGTATCATATTTGTTGTTTTATTTTCAACTCTTTCCAATTTGTCCCAGACAACGTAAGGACAAAGCCAAGAAAAAAAAATTAAAAAAAAAAAAACCCTCTTTCATAGTCATATTTGGGTGTACAAAATCATTTTCTATTGACCCGCGACTTAAGTTGCCTCAACATTATTTTCTTGTGAATACAATTAATTCAACTGTAATTGACATTTGCACGTCTTCACCTACTCAATTTTAAAAGACTATAATACAAAAGAGGTGGTATCCCAACATAAAAATAAAATATGAGGGATGTTTTCATGATTTTTAGGGTTAATTACACTTTGATACATTTAACTTGTAGGGTTTTGTGATTTACACATTTGACTTTTAAACATAGTAATTTAATCCTCAATTTTTAAATTTATTGTAGAATAATTCAATTTCCAATTTTGACAAAACAAATTGATAATAATTCTGCTCAAAAACTTGCAAGAGGAAAAATCTATCATTGTAGGAAATTTCTAGAGTTTGTAAGGAAAGAGATTATGGTGTTGATCGATGGAGAGAAAGGAACAGTGTTACCAACTTATTTGATCAAAATTGGGGATTAAATCAATTATAATAAATTTAAAAATTGAAGGTCTATATTGCGACGATCCAAAGCTAAATGTCTAACTTGCAAAACTCTACATGTTAAAGATAATAAAATGCAATTAACCATAATTTTTAAAACAAAAACTATTTCTATAAAATGGACCAAAAAATGGGTGTAATTGTAATTTCTCTAATTAATATTGGTTCCAAGTTCGAGTTTCACCTTCTCTTTTTTTTTTCATCTACACCTGACGTTTGATGAAAATTCTTTTAACATGGTTGAGGTTTGAAAAATCATCACTTCCACCTCCGAAGTTTGGAAAAATCATCTTTTACTACTATTGGAGTTGATTTTTGAGTAAATTGATTAATTAAACTCTATTTTACCCCTTAATAATTATATATCAAAACTTTGTTTTATAATATTTTTATAATAATACATATTAAAAATTGAAATTTATTTATCATATCTTAGTTATGTTATTTATCCTTATATAAATGAAATTCATAGTAAATGTAATATACGGTATATTATATACATATAATATTTTTGTTTTTTTTTTTAAGTTTTATAATTTTTTTATTAAAAAAAAGAAAAGAGAAAAGTGCTTTTATCCTAATAGGTTTGGTTATAAGTATATTTCAATTTTATTAGGAAATTGAAAAAAAAAAAAAAGAAGAAGAGGATATTTGCTCTATTTTTTGTTTTATAAAAAGGAAGGAAAAATACGTTTATTTTATTTTTATGTTGTTTTCAACTTTGCGACGCTAGGGTACTGGGTAAGTCATCTTCTTCTTCTTTTTATTTTCTTCTAACCCTAAAAGCTATTAGGGTTAATATTAAGGGCTTCCGATCTTAATTTAGAATTTTGGTATCCATTTAAAATTATTAGGGATAAAGTATCTTTAGAAATTTCGATTTCTGATCAAGTTTCAGAGTATAGAAAAGAAGATCCTGAATCTTTGAAGTGGTTCAAGGTTGATTTTTCTGATCTTTTTATGTTATAAGATATTATGTGAGATATTTTGGAGTTATAGAAGTATTGATTAAGGTTGAATTGAAGAGTTATTGTTGAAACCCTAATCTGGAATTTATTTGGGATCTGCACAGAGTGACTATTCGAATTTATTTAAAATATTTAAAGGTTGCTTTTGGCACTAAAATTTTTATGGATGAAAATAGACGTGTTTATAAATCAATAGAAATTTATTTGGGGTGATTTGTATTTGTTTTCAATTTATTATGAAATTTTGAATTTATGCTTTCTGTTTGGTTTTTCTATGCGACTGCAATATGGATTGTATGTAAAAATTCAAAACAGATCCAAACAAAATTATTTTTATCTGAAAATTTGTATACTATACCCTCTATATGTCTATGTCTAATATTAGTATTAAAAAAATTTAGCTTCAAATTCTTTATATTTTGGCCGTGGTGATTTTCTAAATTACCTATATCTAGCTGTCTGAATTTATTTCTGGTCCATTTAGTAAAGAATAAAATTTGATTTAAAATAGATTTGATCTCTATTTGACCTAATAATTTTTATATAGCATTATTACTATATATAGTTAAAAGTTTTAAAATATTACTGCTTTTGGAAATGTATTTTATTTTTAATGAATTTTTGTATAGCCTGTGAAATGATAATTTCCAGTTTTTGTCAATTAGTTATTAAATTTAATTTGACCATATTTTCGACCTTTGTTTGGCTTTTAAAATTTTATAGTAGTATACATAGTGTCTAGTTTTAATTTCAAATAAATACAAACTTTCATGAAAGAGAAACAATTTGAGCATTAAATGAAGGTTTCTGAAAATCTAATAGTTTCAGTATTTTCTTTATTAATTTTTCAATGAGTTTTGAATGGTGTTTCATTATTATTTTATGAAATTGTTTTAATCACAGTTACTTATGTATGTGTACAATATCCTCATAATTTTTTAGATTTAGATGATATCGTTTGAATAAGGAATTAATTTCTTGTTTAGAAATTGTTTATAGATTAATAAGTTTTTATTTGGCTTTTGGTGATTTGATCTTGTTTTAAGCTTATGATTTTAAGATTTGGGGATTAGGCTATGATGATCTTATGGTATTAACTCTTATTCATTTAGTTTGAATTTAAGAGCTTGATTATGAAATTTATACATAAGATGATTATGGTATAAGATGATTATGCTTTTTACTTATGAGAGATTGTTGGTTTTATCCATAGGTTGTTTAACTTTTGTGGATTGTGCTGATCAAGGTAAGTTATTGGACTTTTAAAAAACTAAAACCATAGCAAATATGTACTTATGTTATTGATTTTTTTTATGTTTTATGAAATATATATGTATTGTACAAATCAAATGTTGGATAATTGATATATATATTTTTTGCTCTAGTTGTTGGTATTTAGTAGGCATTTATGGATATGTTATGATATGTTTTCGGGTGTTGAGATTAATCATGTAAGGGTATTTCTTAGTGATTTATGGTTCTTTACCTTCGTGTTTAGATGTATTGTTTCATGTGGGAGGACCTACTGATGATCATAGTAGGGGTATGGCTCATACCTTCGAATGTGAGTGTTTGTTTTTAAAATTTATGTTTACTAACTTGTTACATGCCTCACACACGAGTTGATTCAGATTTTAGATTACCGACGGGTAATATTATGTTATGTAAAATCTTAATAAGTATTTAACAATTAGAATTTATATTAAAATTATGTTTATATTGTTAAAGATTATTTTCGGATATTTATTTGTTATAATTTTAAGTATTTTCTTATTTTATATTTATGAAAAATCCAGTAGCTTGCTGAGTTTTATACTCATTAAATATTGTTATGGTTTCAAGTTCACCATAGTTACGAGGTAGCTGGATTTGGCATATGTTGATGGTGTTTTAGTTGTTTTAATTTTTTCATTGTAGTTGGTTGGGAGGACCTTTTGAGTGTAGAAGTTTGTATTTTGTTCTTTTTTTTTGGGAGAAGTTTTAAGATATTATTTATTAATGATGTTTGGAGACTTTTTATGTTCTGCATTATAAATTTTATTAAGTGTTATAAGTATGACTTTTATTACATTTCGAGTATATAGACTTGGGGTGTGATAATAAATGATATCTTTTATTATATATTATTATAAAGTAATTAAGTGTTATAAGTATGACTTTTATTACATTTCAAGTATATAGACTTGGGGTGTGATAGTAAATGATATCTTTTATTATATATTATTATAAAGTAATGATAGAATAATATTAATGTAAATTTGGCACGTAGGGGTAAAATAGGACTATTTTACCTGCATAAATCATTTTTATCAAAAATCAACTTGAAAGTTAGTAAATGATAATTATCCAAATTTTAAAGGGTTAAATGATGATTTTTTACTCCTCAAACTATAAGAAAGTTTCTGTCAAACTTCAAAGGTGTATATAAAATTTTTCTAATAAAAAATTGAAAACCTGGAACTCTGAGTGTTCAAAATACTTGTTATTGTTCCATTTTCCAATTTGAGATCTTTATTTATTTATTTATTTATTTTTTTGTATATTGTGATTAGGAAGGCTAGTGATGCATAACTGGGATGTTTTATTTTTTAATTTATCTATAGTTTACATAACAAAAAAATACATCCAATTCATATATAGGATGATAGATATGTGAAGGTCATTAAATTGAAACACTATATTATTATTATTATTATTATTTTGAAAGAGAAACATTATATTAATTAAATTGGTTTAATGCCATGCATTCTAAGATAAACAGATTCCAAACATATTTGCCTTGAGTTTGACTTGTATATTGGTCGTCATAATACTAGCATCTCATTGAACCCAAAAAAATAAAAAATAAAAAAAATTACTTGCATCTCATTAATTAATCGTAAGTAATTTGTTCATGAAATAAAATAATCATAAATAATAATGTAGAATTTATCCTGGCGGGAGCTAATTCATGGTAGCCCTTCTCATAAGTAACTGTATATGTATATTTTTTTTTAAATACTTCTTTTTCAACATATAATTAAAAAACTATTTGAACTATATAGTCTTTTTATTTTTATTTTTTTAACTCCATTTTATATACATATAGTCACTGTAGTTAAGTAATAAGGAACATAAACATGGCCAATTTGCTTAATTTGGTCCTTCTCATTTTGGTCTAATCAAATTTGTTGGACTAATTTCAACCCAAAAAAAAAACCAAAAAAAAAAAAAATATGTGCTTCTACAGTTTTCAGTATCAATGCGATCCAGCAGACTGGAAATGAGACCAGTGTTCCTTCACCAGCTTCCCAAAAAGCGAGCCTTCTGTCTTCATTAACTTCATCGGCTCATCATACTCCACAAGTTGTCCTTTAAACAAAATGGGCATATTTGCTTCAGAATTCTTGACCAAACACATTTCAAAATATTATGATAAAGTCTGCACTAGAGAAGCTTTTAACATTAACATTATAGTAAAGGCATAAGATGTTAGATAATGGTGCCAAGATAGGAATTTTCTTTAGATACAATTATTAAAGCAAGCATACCCACCATCATTGATTCCAAGAACCATAGTGCAATCCATCACAGTTGGTATTCTGTGAGCTACTGTGATTACAGTGCAATCTTTGAATTCAGTTCGAATGGTTTTCTGCAGAATCATATCGGTTGCATTGTCAATGGAAGCAGTTGCTTCATCAAGCACCAGTATCCTACTTCTCCTCAAAAGGGCACGTCCCAAACAGAATAATTGCTTTTGTCCCATACTCCAATTTGATCCATCATCCACAACTGATCACAAACAAACTCATGATGATGGGTTGGTAATATCAATTGGACATCACATCACAAGCATAAAAGTGTTAATAACATTGATTACCTAAGGAGTCTAGCCCATTTTCTTTATCCTGAACAGCCTCCCGAAGCTGACACTTTCTAAGAACCTTAAGCCCACAGACAAATTATTAACAATCAGTAAACTTGTACAACAAAAGAAAAGAAATAAACCAAGAAAGGCCATCGTGTATTTAAAGAATTACCTCCCATATCTCCTGGTCAGAATGTTGAGATAAGGGATCCAAATTGTACCTCACAGTGCCATTGAAAAGAGTTGGATCTTGAGGTATTATTCCAAAATGAGACCTCAGATCGTGAAGGTCAATAGTAGAAATGTCAATCCCATCTACTACAATCTTCCCTCCAGCAGGCTCAACCAGACGAAACAGAGCACCTATTAGGGTACTCTTCCCACTGCCTGTTCGACCAACTATACCAATCTTGTGCCCTCCTACAAATGTGCAACTGATACCTCGGAGAACAAGAGGAGTATTTGGCCTATATCTGATCTGTTTTGAGACATCAATTCAATTTTTCTCAGTTATGAGTAGAATTCAACTGCTTTATTTTTATTAAATAAACAGTTTTTTTTAACATTGTTTACCTGCAAATCACGTAACTCTACTTTGCCCACAGCTGGCCAATTTGCTGGAGGACGATTTTGTTCAATGACTTGAGGTTCTTCACTTGGTATGTGCATGTATTGATTTAGCCTCTCTACTGAAATTATATAATTTGCAAGAGTGCACAGATTTTGAATTGAAAAAACAAGGTAACCGTTTATTGAAAGACCATACGAAATTGCCATTCCTATTAATCCTGCAGTTTAACACAAATGCTAGTCATTGATAACCTCACGCAGGTGGAAAGTACCAGATGGTACCAAAAATAAATATGTCATAAACTAACCAGAGCTGTAAGTTTCAGTAGGAAGCAGGACAATGAAGAGTGCCGCAGATACTAGAACTATTGCACAGAGTATTTCTAGCCTCTGAATCAACCACTCATTTGCTGCAAAATTGTGAAAAAATGGGCTTGCATTTATGTCAATGAGGTCTAGATTCTTTTTGAAGAACCGTTCTTCTTCTTCAAAGGCTCTAATTGTTACAACTCCAGCCACAGACTCAGCAAGATGGTTTGCTACCAAGGACTTAGTTGTGCCATTGATCCGCATCAACTCTTTTGCGGTAGATAAATAACATCTCTGTAGATTTTAAGGATGTTATCTACCAAATTTACAGGTTTAGACTAAAGGTAGATCAATTAAAAAACAAATAAAAATAATTATTTCCCTCAGGGATAAACCCAGTAGAAAAGCTTTTTTTTTTTCTTTTTTTCTTTTTTTTTTTGTTTTGTTTTGTTTTGTTTTGTTTTCATCTAGTATATCTTCAAGAGCATTTAATCCAAATAGGTAGCAGAGAATCAAACCATATTGAATCTTGCACAAGGTTTCTATATTTTCCTTTAACAACATCATATATATCTGTTCTTCCTCAAATTACTCGGTGGGTTGCTTTGCCTTGCCAGATTTCATATTTCGTTCATTTTTTATATCTATTATATATTGCAAAGAAATTTAAACATTCAAAACAGTTTGCATAATAATTCTTCCAATAAGTAGCAAATCATGTAAGTACTGTTTGTTACCTGTAAACGTAGCGCCAGATAAATTGTTGGTACTGAGACAAGCAAGACTTGCCAGGTGATAACAGCTACTACTCCAAGATAAGCGACAGTACTTATGAAGGCCCCAGCAGCATAGATTAAGCTAAATGGGATATCAATATCAACAATGCTTATATCTATTGAAACCTACACAGGACCAAACAGCATATTATAGTGTTAATTTTAGTTGTAATTATTATTCTATCTGTATTATAACCAACAGTCATACTTTCAGTTTTCTGATACATACCCGACTAAGTATTCTTCCCAAAGGCGTGGAGTCATAAAAGGACATGGGTGCATTGAAAAGGGAGTTGAGTAGTTGCGAAAATATAGACTTTGATGATTGAACACCCATAACAACCACACAAAGAGATCTAAAAAGCACAAGCATCGTTGAGGCTAATCCAATCACCAAATAAACCATGATCAACATTAATGAGCTAACAAGAGGATTATCGACATTTGCAGCCATCTAAGAGTTCTGAGCTATCTGACTCATCGTGAAGGTAAATTGACTAAGCATGGCGATGGAAAAGTACAAGTACCCTCTGTCCTGACTTAGATACTGTTTGTAAGCCTTTAATCTCATGTGCCGTGTTTCTCTTTCTTCTTGTTTTATCAGCTGATCACCTTTTGATGGTTTAAATTCATTCTCTGCATTACTGTTTCGGATCTTCCTAGCTGAAGATGTCCCATGATTTTGGGCAGGAGTCATGTTTACAAGCCTTTTAGGACCAGCAGTGTTGTTGTGTGCATTGACAAGGTCTTGAAATTCTTGGCTCAAGGACAATAGCTGATGGTAAGGAGCTGCTCTTAGGATTTCCCCATCTGACATTAACTGCCAACAAAGCCAAGAATAACTAAAATTATTGCTATAACTGTGAAAAAAGAAAAAAATCATCAATGAGAATTTCTTGCTTTCTAATTGACTAACTAGTATTGTTCTAAACTTTCTTAGTGCAAGTAGCTAAATATAGGAGTTCCACCAATGGCAACAGATGAGCAGATTGACAAATCGAAAAACAGTAGTAACCAAAACAGAATCAAATGCATGAAGGAAATCAACTTGATGGGTCGCAAGTAGGACTGTCTTCCCTGAAAGTCCTTCCATGACATATTCCTGCCAGGGCCTAAGAGTAAGATTCTGCTCAAAGAAACAAAGAAGATAAAAATAAAAAAATAAAAAAAATACTAGTACTCTGAATCTCAGGACATTGTGATTACATTAAATAAGTTTGTAGCAGTATGTGCATCAACAGCACTGATTGGATCATCCAAGAGATATATATCAGCATTCTGATAAAGTGCACGCGCCAGTTGGATTCTCTGCTTTTGGCCACCACTCAAATTGACTCCTCTTTCCCCTATTTCAGTTAGATCCCCATGGGGAAGCAAGTCAAGCTCCTTTACTAGTGAGCATCTTTCAAGTGTTTCTTGGTATCTTTGACCGTCCATGGCAGAGCCAAATAATATATTGTCTTGTACTGTTCCTATTTGGATCCATGCTGTCTGGGAAACATAAGCAATTTTCCCATAAACTTGAATCTGTAAAATCATTGGTTAAAAGTGATGTTAGCTTATTGTCACGGGCCTAACTTTTCCAATGCTCTCGTGCGGCACTTAGCACACCTCCCTTGCTGAGTAAGCCTTGCTCAGAAGCTATCACAATGCGGAAGCTAAGAGTAAGAGAGTAGGAAGTAGGAGAGTTTGAGAGAATGTGGAGAGTACTTGTATTGCTAGAATACTTGGATATGTTACAAATGAGAGTCCAACTCTTTATATAAAGGGTTTGGCACGTATCACAAAAATACAAGGTTCTAGATATGTACACATGTCACCTATTTAGTTAGGGTTCTAGATTATTCTAGGGTTATGTACAAGATATTTACATGGAGTATTATAGAGAGATTTCAATCTACATTAGTCTAGGTTTCTCTTGAATCTTCTAGAATCTTCTGGGCTTTCTTGAATCTTCATGGAGAGTGTAGAACCTTCTGGTTAAACATCAAGGATTCCACTCCTTTTGCACGGAATGTGACACTCTCCCCCACCTAAACTCGCTACGCCCTCGTTGCGCCTTCTTCCTTGCCCGCCGAATGTGATCTTTGAGTTGCCGTTGTATATCTTCATGCTCCCCACTTACTTCACCATCTGGCAGGTTCTTCCCCTTCACCAAGTATTTGGTGTAGTTAGGCATGCCTCTACGTTGAATGACTCGATCCGCAAGTGTAGCTTCCACATTCTTGTCGGGTGAAGTCACTATCACCATGGGTGCCCTTCTTGACTTACCTTTCTTTGGGGCTTCCTTGCCCCCTTTCCCTACAATGGGAAGTGCCCTCTCATAAGGTCCTATCATCCCCTTATGCTCCTTGTGTAATGTTTTGGATTGTTGGGGTAGCGGCTTGACTAAGTCCCCTTCCTTAACCTCTACATGCCTCGTCTTGTTGTCTCCGCAACTTGAGGCCAATGCATGCAAACTCACTTGTTTCAACTCCTTTGGTGCATCTTGCACCTTAGGAGATGTCTTAGCATGGATTGGAGCATCCTTGCTAGGTTCTTGGGCAGCAACTAGGTTGATTTGCTCCTCTTTCTCAACCTGCAGTGCTGATAAAACTTTAGCCCCTCGCTTGCTAGCTTGTTCCATAGGCACCATGCACGTCACTCCCCCATCCATGATGCATAACATGTTTGCAAATGGGAGTGGGAAAGCCTTTACTTGGTTGAAGAATTTCATGCCAAGGACAACCTTGTAGTCATCCATGGACACAACAGATAGGTTCAATTGGCCATCCCAGTCTCCGATGGTGGTTTTCACGCCTCTAGCAACTCCTTGGAGTGGCTTTGCGTCCGAATTTACCGCCTTTACGGAGCCCCTTTCTTTTGTTGCCTTAATCCCAAGCCTTTGTGTCTCCTCCACCGATAGGAAATTATGTGAGGCACTCTTGTCCACCAATGCCTTGGTGGGCAATCCATTGAATTTTGTCTCTACGAACATTAGGCCACCCTTCTTTGTCTCCTTAGAAGCAGCCTTGATAGCATTCAACAATTGTAAGGAACCTATACTAGTTCCTTTCTCTTGCTTCTCCTCGTATTTGGTAGTTATGGCATTCAAAGCCTTCCTCTTCGAACATTCCCTAACCCAATGCAGTCCATCATATAAGAAACAAGAGTTTTTGGGTTTAGAAGCATCCTTACCTTCTTTAGATGTCTTCCACCTTGAACCTTTTGGCTTATGTGCACTTTCTTCCCTTTCATCCTCTTTGGACCTACTAGGTTCTCCCCCACCTTTTCCATGGTTATCTTTCCATTCCTTTGGCTTTGGAGAGTCTCTTTGGTTGGAGTAGTCAATGAAGCCTTTGGCATACACAATGGCACTAGCCAAATCTTGTACTCCATGCCTTTTTAACTCTGTCTTTGCCCAAGGTTGTAGTCCATCCATGAAGTAGAAAAGGGAGTCTTTATCCGATAGGTCCGGGATCTCCAACACCAAGTTTGTGAACTCCTTGATGTATTCCCCGATATGGCCTACTTGCTTGAGTCATCGAAGGCGAATCCTTGCCTCATCTTCGGCATTCTCCGGATAAAATTGCCATTTTAGATCCCTTTTAAAGTCATCAAAAGTATGGAAAGTGCACGTACCTCGTTCTATGTCACTATGCCTCCTCTTCCACTATAACATGGCCGTGTCGTTAAGGTAGAGAGTGGCAATCCTAATCTTTGAAGCATCGTCCACAATGCCCATCGCTTCAAAGTATTGTTCCAAGCCCCAAAGGAAATTGTCGAGCTCCCTCGCATTCCTTACCCCAGAGTAGGACTTGGGCTTTGGCACATCGATTCGCAGCCTCTCCCGTATGGTGGTTGTCCCCGATGCTACCGTCCTCTTGCAAAGAGCCCAATCACCCCGCATTTCCTCCATTTGTGTGTGGATAGCATCCAATTCTTTCTCCAACATTGCACGAAGGTCTGCTACCTCCCCCATGCATTGGTCGCTTGTCAAGCGGAGCTCCCTCCTTAAGGCATCGTCTAGCCCATTGAGTAACCCTCTCACGGCTTGATTAATGGCAACGTCCTCCGACTCTAGCCCATCTAGGCAACTCTCCAGCGCCTCAAACCGTTCATGTACTCGAGTCACATGCTCCTCCAAGCGTAACTCTATGCCAGTCATCACATCCTTGGACTTGGACTTATGCCTCTGCCTCCCCGCATTGGGATTGCGTTGCTCTTCACGACCTCGTACATCGGTAGCTCCCTCCACATTGATGGTAACCTCCGAACTAGCTATCTTGCCTACTTCTACGTTATGTCAACGGTATGCTTGAATAGCAATTGGCTCTGATACCAACTGTCATGGGCCTAACTTTTCCAATGCTCCCGTACGGCACTTAGCACCTCCCTTGCTAAGTAAGCTTTGCTCACAAGCTATCACAATGCGGAAGTTAAGAGTAAGAGAGTAGGTAGTAGGAGAGTTTGAGAGAATGAGGAGAGTACTTGTATTGCTAGAATACTTGGATATGTTACAAATGAGAGTCCAACCCTTTATATAGAGGGTTGGCACGTATCACAAAAATACAAGGTTCTAGATATAAACACATGTCACCTATCTAATTAGGGTTCTAGATTATTCTAGGGTTATGTACAAGATATTTACATGGAGTATTCTAGAGAGATTCAAATCTACATTAGTCTAGGTTTCTCTTGAATCTTCTAGAATCTTCTGGGCTTTCTTGAATCTTCATGGAGAGTATAGAACCTTCCGGTTAAACCTCAAGGATTCCACTCATTTTGCACGGAACGTGACATTATGGTGATAAATCCTACTTCTTGAAGGATGAAAGATGGGAATAAGGTAAGATGGCAAAGAAGTCTGAGAAAATGAAGGTGCAGCATAAACTATATTTTGCAAATAAAAGAAACAAGGAAATAGGCTAACAAATAACCACTTACATTTCCACGAACTTTTGGAATTTCTCCAAGAATTGCTGCTAGAAGAGTTGATTTGCCTGAGCCGACTTCTCCACATACAGCCACCTTTTTACTACGTCCAACCTGTAAATCAATGTTTCTTAACGAGGGCTTTGCTAAATTCTCTTCCCATGAAAAATCGGCTGAGTTGATAATAATGTTGCAATCCACACTCTCCAAGTCGTCCTTGAAGTGGAATTTTTTAGTTTGTAGCTCAGGTGCCTCAAGCAAATTCAGAATTCATGCAAACGAAACCTTTGATTGAATGATCACCCCAATAACATCAGGTATGGATGTAATAAGGTCCTGAATAAGGTTCAAAGTTGCCAAGAAAGTGAAAACGTTACTTGCATGCAGAGGAACATTGAGGAAGCAACATGCACCAAATGTTGCACCAGAGACTAGAATAGGAAATGACCAAAAAGCAAGGATATTATATTCTCTTGTTGACTGCACCGATGATAACCATTTGTACTCCACATTCCTTAAATTTTTCTACCACTCTGTAACACCCCGTCCCAAACCACATCGGAATTCGTGCACGTTGACCGAGGTTGATCGTTGACGAGTGGGTTAAAAGTTGACTTTTTGTTCCAGTTGAAATTTCTAGTTGACCAGGATACCGTGGCGAAGTGCATGATGCCCCGATTTCATAGACTAGTAGCACGTCGAAAACGGAGCTACAGTTTGAAAGTTATGGGCAAAACAAGTCGTGGTGCAAACTGTCCAAAAGGTGCCGGTAGTTGACTTTTTATCGTTGTATAATTTTGCTTTGACTTTTGTATGGTTGTAAAGTACTCGTCGATATGAGTTCATAGACTAGCGGCACGCTTAAATCGGACATCTGGTTAAAAAGTTATAGATGTGTGAAGTTTGCCGGATACCGTAATATTTTATTTTATTTGGCTTAAATGCACAGTAACGCCACCTGTCGTCACCTGATTGGTCCACGTGGATGAACAGTGTCAACCACGGTGGCTTTTATTTGGCAAAAACGACGGGGAGGAGAGAGAAACGACCGGCCGTCGGAAATCGTCAAATTTTCCGGCCGATCCTTGCTACACACGCTGGCCAGACGGGAGCGCCTCCCCATTTCCGGCCAGCCCACCAAATTTCACGGCCACAGGACCTCCGACGCGCCGGGATCGGAGCATTTTCCGGCGAGGCGCCAAAAACCTTTAAACCCCGATTTCTTTGCCGTCCGGCCTCCATTTGCCTCAACGCCGGTCCCGTTGGAACCCTCTCCCCTTGATCTACAAAACCCCCAAAAATCTCAGCCATCGGCCACCGCACGCGCCGCTGCCGGCGACGGTTGCCCGTGACCGCAACGACTCGCCGGTAATCACTGTTCTGGCGAGTACCCAGTTGCACCGCCGGTCCCTCTCAACTGATTCCGACCCCCTAAATCCAAATCTGGGGTCCTTTTCCGCCAATTTGCGATGGATTGAGAGGATTGAAAAGTTGAATCCCGAAAGATTTCCGGCGAAATTCCGGCCACCACCGGTCCGATCTCCAGGAAGTAAGACCGAATTTGTAATCTTTGTCGCTCAAGCTTTGATTTGGTATATTACTCGTCAACTTTGGTTGTCGTTTGTGTTCGCTCCCCGGGTACCCATTTGGGAGTTACCGATTAAAATATTAATATATTTGGTTTGGTGTATTGTGGATGTTTTAGGTGCACGTGCGAGTAGTGGTGTCGATCCTGCGGAGGATCTTGATTGATATACGTGCTAAAGGTGAGTGACCCACCTTCAAATTAATTTCGGGAATTAAATTTGTGAATATTTTGTGTGAATTGAATATGTGAAACTTATATTCTATGTGTCAAATATTTAATTGATTTATTGTGGAAATTATTTTGATTAAAGAAAATATGCATTATATAAATTTATGCCATGTGAAAATTATTTTATGGTATTGAGAATTGTAGAATTCAATTATATATGAAATTCTTGTGGTTTTAACATTATTTTGGGCATGATTTGATTTTCAAATATTTCAAGGAAAATATTTGTTTATGTTGGTGACTTCAATTTTTATAAGTATGCCCATGGAATGTTATGTGATTTAAATTATTATATTTCAAAAATATTTATGCCATTGGAAAAATTTGAATATTTAAATTGGTGGATTTGAGAGCTGGTGGATTTGAAAATTATGGAATTTATATGATGAATTTATGACGATGATTATAAAGGAATTGTGGAAAAATTACGGGTTTAATTGGATGGGATAAACCCGGTATGTTTATGGAAAATTTGAGATGTATTGATTTATGATTTTTAGATGCACCATACACGTACTGGTGTTCTGTTTATATGTGATATGGTTAGTGTGCACACGGATGTGATTAGCGCACAGGTGGGTGTGAGTAGCGCACAGGTGATTTTATGGGTTTGTCCTGTGTTTGCCATCGGATGAGGGTAGGCTGCCCCTCCATGGCCGGGACACCTGTTTGCAGCGGCACGGTGGGACGCCACACGACCGTATGCCGGTTTCTCTCTATAACCTCTTGTCTTGCGGTACCTTGAGACGCTGGGTACTGTTGGCGCCACTGGTATACAGTGGGTGCATCAAGTGATTTTCAGAACTGGGATTTTAAAATAAATATTTTGAAATTGTATTGGAATTAAGAATATAATTAATACTGTTTTTGGTATTTATTTGAATGGGGATTTTAAATTGGTTTAATTTTCCCTTTACTTAATTATTCAATAAATTAATTTCTTTTAATTATAAATTTTGGATGCTTGACTTATTATATTTTATTTGATATTTAGTTGAATAAATTGATGTCTTGGTTTTCGGGGAATACGAATAAAGGATTTTGTGAAAATGTTTTAAAAGGGAAACTTTTCCAACCGAGAGAATTGTAAGGGTTTTGAGAGAAATTATTATTTCCAATTAATTATTATTTATCTACCTAATTATCATGGTATTATAATTATACAGTAGATAGGGTCACTCACTGAGATGATTAGCATCTCATATTTTTAAATTCCATTCCTCTAGGTACCAGGTTTGTCGGTATTCATCCGGAGCGGACTTGATCTTCATCGCTGTCTTAGTTCGAGAAGTACCCTATTCTTCATTCATTGAAATTGTAATATTTCTTTCATCCATGTTGTATTCTATACTTAGTAATACTTCATGAAGCTCTGTATACTGTCTCGGACATTTATGTATTATTTATGCACTGAGTTACTGTTATTCTTTTGGAGTGCTGTAAATTTGTGGAATCAACTTGTAGTATTGTGGGAGGAATAAGGAGATGAATATAGAAGTGTGTTTTCAGTGTAGGAAATTGTGGTAAGTCCAACCCTTAGAGGAGGTTCTGCCGGATTTTCCATTGGAGGTCCGGTAGGGTTTCCCTGGGATCAGGGCTTGTCTAGGGTTCCGGTGAGGAATTTTGGACGGGTCCTGACAACTCTCTTGAAATGGCTTTCCCAAGCATATAATTTCAACACCTTCATGTTCACTAGAGCCTCTAAACTAGCCTTCACTCTTTCATCTTGCGCCACCATTAGCTTAGTCTAAAGCCTATGTTGTAGCTTAGCGAGAGGTGCATTGCAAATCACTATGAGAATTATCACCACCAGGGCTACAATTGTAGCTAGACCAACTGCTCAATAAAGAATTACTAATGAGATACAAAGCTGAAGACAAGTCATCCAAGTTTGGTGGAACCAAAATGGGAATTCTCCAACCCTATAGGCAGCCACAGTTACGTAATTCATAATCTCACCACCAGAGTGCATTAACCTGACAGCATTAGATAATCTCAATTGCTTCTTATATATGGCTGCAGTGAGCAAAGATCTCACTTTCATACCAATAAGTCTGGTTCTGAAGTACCACTGCCCTTGTGATAAAGATTCAACACTTTTGGTAAGAAAAAGTGTTATGGCCAATACATAACCTTCATACTTGAAACTCTCCTTTCCCTCAGCAACCAAAATGAAGGCATTTAGTAGCAAAGGACCAGCCGAGGTAGTGATTATCTTCAGCAATGCAAGGAATACAGACACAAAAATCTCTTTCAAGTGGCACAAAATTATAGTCTTCAAAATTGATGGCTGAGAAGAAGGATCAGTGTTTTTGTTTGTCCAATTTCTCCAAAAACAGCAAATAACAACTTTCTGCTCTATCTGCTCCACGCAACTTTGGTATATCTTCATCTCTGAGAGTTTTCTCCCTTCCCTTTTTCATCAATGAATCCAACCACCAAAATGTAAATTTACTGAGAGACCCAGCTTTGGCAAATGGAGTAACTAGATCACCTTCTACGACGCCATTAGACTCATCCGTCAAAAGTGTATAAAGACCATTCTGAATCCCACTTTCATCAATCCCTTCATATTTATAATTCCTACAAGAACATAACAGAAATAATATTGCTCCTGGAAAAGACAAAATATCCAGAGCTATCTTTAACGTTATTTGTTTGTTTAAGATGGTTGCATACAGAGACAGAAAACAAACAAACCCAGAAAACAAGAATGCAAGAATAGATAAAAGCTGTAGTGGTGCCTTTGGAAGTTGTTTGACCCGGATACTCACTGTTAAACCAGCAAACAACCATGTGAATCCGTGAAATAAAGTTTGAAACCACAAACTTAAAGGCAAATTAACAGTCTGGTTTTTTCTCAACTTGTCTTCCAAAATCGAGATGCCAAGGAACAAGTATATGAATCCAAGACAGGTGTTTGAAATGGCAGAGACAATCTGCAGAGTGGTAAAGCCTTGAAACCGGGCTGGAATGTGAACATTTTTGGATGAGAATGCGTTTGTGAAGATAAGCATGACCAAAAGCAAAGCATCGAAGCAAATGAACAATGCAAGCTTGATGCATGCATATGGCTCTCCACTAGTGTCCGAGTAACCGGATTTTGCACAAAACGCAGTCCATTCAACCATCTTTTTTGGTTGTTTCTAATCTTCAAGCTCTGCACTTTGCACTGAAAAAATCAGAAACAGAAATAGTTGTCGGTATCCAAGCTGAAGTATATGCTAAAACTTTAAAATAATAATAATAATAATAAATAAATAAAAATAAAATTATGACCTTAAACGGGCTAAGAACATAACTTCTTCCTCCAATATAGGCCTTAACCACGATAGATGCTTCCCTTCAGAACTCACTTTGTCATTTAGCTCAAATAATACATGCCGGGAATAAAGATAAACCGGAATTGCATTCATCAACTCAATTTTATACATAAGGGATAGGGACAAACATAAAATAAAATTGGATTAGAATATTTCATCAAGATCCACATGGACATTAAAAAATAGAAAAGTGAAAGAAGAAAATCTAAAATGAATGAGAACGCAATAAAGTAATTACAGACTATTACTTGCAATATTCTTTTGGTAATATTAAATTAAACAATGTACGTGTTTTGTTAAGAGATAGTCCAAATGGAATATAATATACTTTGTGTTTAAAAAATAAAATAAAATCTTAGAGGCTCCATGTGTAGGTTTGGCATCATAATATGTAATGTGGTTTTTTTTGCAATTCTCTAGGATTGTGATTTTTTGGGACATAATTGGATTTCTGTTGACTTGAGAATATAATATTACGAACATATATTTAAAAAAGAAAAAAAGAAAAAGATGAACAAAACTAGAAAATTAACGGGCGAAATTGTAAAATTTTATCTTATAAATATTGGTTCAAGTTTCACGTTGAAATTTTATAACAGCTCTGGCATAAAACACGCGCAGTTGACAAAGTATAAAAATAATAATTCTTGAAGGAAGAAAATAAAATAATTGAAACCTTGCAGCTGAATTGCTGGATCGTGTGTGGAGGGGCAATTAATGGCTGCAGAATCGAATGAGCTTCATGCCATTCTCGAAGGACTTTTCTTTTTCATCTTTCTCAACGTATTATATTATTTAATTTAAATAAAGAACTATATGAACATTATATTCTTTTACATTGTCATTTTTTAACTTTTATTTATATATATATATATATAGTCATTTCTTTATTACGAAAAAATAATAATAATAAGATAAGATTTGACAACTGCAGTCACCGAAAAAAAAAAAAGAAAAAAAAAGGATTTTAAAATATACAAATAAAAAACCATTATTTCCCAAGAAAATTGAGTCCTCTAAGAACATGGCCAAATTGCTGGACCTAATTAATTTCAACGGAGAAAGAAAAAGGGAGCTTCTACAGTTCTACTTGTAGCACCGTTTTCAGTATCAATGTGATTCTGCAGAGTGGAAATGAGACCAGTATTCTTTCACCAGCTTCCCAAAAAGCGAGCCTTCTCTCTTCATTAGCTTCATTGGCTCATCGTACTCCACAAGTTTTCCTTAAAACACAAGTAACAAATTTTCTTCAAAATTCTTTGACCAAAAACATTTCAAAATACCATATAAAAAAAGTCTGCATTAGAGAAGCATTTTGGCAAGCGGATAAAATGTTAGATAAAGGTGTGCAAAGATGGGATTTTTCTTTAGACTAATTAGCATTAAAGAAAACATGTATATAGTTAATGAATTAAGTTGTATGCTCACAATCGCTGATGCCAAGAACCATAGTGCAATCCATCACAGTTGGTATTCTGTGAGCTACTGTGATTACAGTGCAATCTTTGAATTCAGTTTGAATGGTTTTCTGAAGAATCATATCAGTTGCATTGTCAATGGAAGCAGTTGCTTCATCAAGAACCAGTATCCTACTTCTCCTCAAAAGGGCACGTCCCAAACAGAATAATTGCTTTTGTCCCATACTCCAATTTGATCTATCATCCACAACTTATCACAAACAAAGTCATGTAGATGGGTTAGTAATATCAATCGGACATTACATCACAAGCATAAAATTGTCAATAACATTGATTACCTAAGGAGTCTAGTCCATCTTTCTTTTCCTGAACAGCCTCTCCAAGCTGACACTTTCCAAGAACCTTTAGAAGATGACAAACAAATTATTACCAATCAGTTCATTTCTACATAAGTTTAAAATTAATAATAATAATAATAAGTGAAGAAAAATGGCATTAAAGAATTACCTCCCATATTTCTTGGTCAGAATGTTGAGATAGGGGATCTAAATTGAATCTCACAGTCCCATTGAAGAGAGTAGGATCTTGAGGTATAATTCCAAAACGAGACCTCAGATCATGAAGTCCAATAGTAGAGATGTCAATCCCATCTACCACAATCTTCCCTCCAGCAGGCTCTACCAGACGAAACAGAGCACCTATTAGAGTACTCTTCCCGCTGCCTGTTCGACCAACTATACCAATCTTGTGCCCTCCTACAAATGTGCAACTGATACCGTGGAGAACAAGAGGCGTAGTTGGCCTATATCTGATCTGTTATGTGACATCAATTTTCTCATTTCTTAGTAGTGTTCAACTTTTTTCCTTCTATAAATTTCAACTTGTTTCCTTCTATAAATTTTTTAACATAGCTTACCTGCAAATCATGTATCTCTACTTTGCCCACAGCTGGCCAATTTGATGGGGGACGATTTTGTTCAATGACATGAGGTGCTTCACTCGGTATGTGCATGTATTGATTTAGCCTTTCTACTGAAACTATATAATTTGCAAGAGTGCACTGGTTCTGAATTGACAGGACAAGGGACATGTTTAGTGAAAGACCATATGAAATTGCCATTCCAATCAATCCTGCAGTAAATCAAGTAATTGTCATTTCTTAAATTACACAGCAAAAAAACCAGCCCTAACGAACAGAAACCAAGATGGGACTAAAAAGAGACTCACCGGAGCTGAAAGTTTCAGGAGGAAGCAGGACAATGCAGAGCGCTGCAGATGTTAGGACTGTTGCACTGAGGGTTTCTAGTCTCTGAATCAACCACTCATTTGCTACAAAACTGTGAAAGAAGGGGCTCGCATTTACGTCAATGAGGTTGAGGTTCTTTCTGAAGAATCGTTCTTCCTCCTCAAAGGCTCTAATTGTCACAACTCCTGCCAAAGACTCAGCAAGATGGCTTGCTACCAAGGACTTAGTTGTGCCATTGATCCTCATCAACTCTTTTGCAGCGGAAAAATAATATTTCTGTAGATTTTCAAGATGTTATCTTATCAAATTTACATGTCTGAGACTAATGGTAAATCAATTAATCCACATATTTTTCTTAATAAAACTAAGTTAATACTTTATCTATTCCTGAGGCCCATTTAATCCAAATAGTCAAAGCATTGTCAGATCACTTGGTGGCATGCTTTCTCAGATCACATAACTTATTTCTCATCTCTATGATTGTATTGCAAAGCAATTTCAACATTCAAGTTTTTTGAACATTTCTTGGACTACAGGCAATATTTACTCAAGAAGTTACATACTATTTATGTCCAATAAGCAGCAAATCGTGTCAGAACTGTGCATGTTATTACTAACCTGTAATTGCAGCGCCAGATAAATTGTTGGTACCGAGACAAACAAGACTTGCCAGGTGATAGCAGCCAGTACTCCAAGATTGGCAACAACAAGTGCGCAGGCCCCAGCAGCAAAGGTTAAGGTCCACGGAACATCAATATCAACAATACTCATATCTAATGAAACCTAGATATACAGGAACCAAAAAAAAAATAGACATATAATTAGTTGCGTAAAATAATTATTCTATCTTTTCTGTAATCAATAAACATACATTTGACTTTCTGGTACATACCCTGCTAAGTATCCTTCCCAAAGGCGTGGAGTCGTAAAAGGAAATGGGCGCACTGAATAGGGAGTTTTGTAGTTGTAAAAACAAAGACTTTGAAGATTGAACACCCATAACAACCATACAAAAGCATCTAAAAAGGAAAAATACTGCTGTGGCAAATCCAATCACCAAATAAACCATGATCAACTTTAATAAGCTAACATAAGGGTTTTCAACATTAGCAGCCATCCAACAGTTCTGAGCTATCTGACCAATCAGAAATGTAATGTGACAAAGCACTGCGATAGAAAAGTACAAGAACCCTTTGTTCTGACTTAGATATTGTTTGTAAGGCTTTAATCCCATGTCCCCTTCTTCTCTTTCTTCTTGCTTTACAAATTGATCAACTTTAGATGGTTTAAATTGATTCTCTATATAACTCTTCCGGATTTTTCTAGCTGAAGATGCCCCATGATTTTTGGTAGGGGTGATATCTACAATCCTTTCAGAACCAGCAGTCTTTTTGTGTGCATTGACAAGGTCTTGAAATTCTTGGCTCGTGGACAATAACTGATGGTAAGGAGCTTCTCTTAGGATTTCCCCATTGAACATTAACTGCCAAAAAACCAAACATACATAAAGTTATTTACTGCTATTAACTGCCAACAAAATCAATGGTAACATCTATAAACAACAAAACCCAATAATGTGAGTTCAACTTCAATAAGCACTTCTTGCTTACTAATTCAATAGCTAGTCTCATGCTGAGCTTTATTAGTACAAGTAGTAAAATACGGAACTTCCACCTATAGCAACAGATAAGCATATTGATCGATAAACCAGAAAATTAGAAAATGATAGAGATTGTTTTCCTGCTTTTGTACTTCCGATTTTTTATTGATTTTATCTTTTAAGAGTTTTGGATATTGGACCTACATATTAGAGATGAAGATATATTTGATGAGCATGTGTCTATCTGTTTTAAAGATGTGAGACATAAAGAAAAGCAAATAACTAGGCCATAGGCCAAAGCACTTAATAAAATTTAAGTGCTGTGAATTTTATAGATAAACAATAACTAATGCAGGACCATTGAAGTGGAAGTGCAAGTAAACTAACCAAAACAGAATCAACTGCAGGCAGGAAATCAACTTGATGGGTTACAAGTAGGACTGTCTTCCCTGAAAGTCCTTCCACAACATACTCCTGCCAAGGTGTAAGAGTAAGCTTCAAGTGAAAGCAACAAAGCGAGATAAAAAGACTAGTATTCCGACTCTCAGGAAATTGTGATTACATCAAATAGGCTTGAAGCAGTATGTGCATCAACAGCACTAAATGGATCATCCAAGAGATATATATCAGCATTTTGATAAAGTGCACGAGCTAGTTGGATTCGCTGCTTTTGACCGCCACTCAAATTGACTCCTCTCTCCCCTATTTCAGTTAGATCACCATAGGGAAGCAAGTCAAGGTCCTTTAGTAGTGAACATCTTTCAAGTGTTTCATGGTATCGTTGATCATCCATGGGGGAGCCAAATAATATATTGTCCTGTATTGTTCCTGTTTGGATCCATGCTGTCTGAGAAACATAGGCAATCTTCCCATAAACGTGAATCTGTAAAGTCAAAAATTAGAACTATTTTAGCTTATGGTGATTAATACTGCTTGTTTAAAGATGCAAGATGGAAATAGAGTAAGCCGGCAGGATAGATGTCTGAGGAAATGAAGGTGCTGCACAAACTTTATTGGATTTTGCAATTATAAGAAACCAGGAAAATGTGGTAACAACTTACATTTCCTCGAATATTTGGAACTTCTCCAAGAATTGCTGCTAGAAGAGTCGATTTTCCTGATCCAACTTCTCCACAAACAGCCACTTTTTTGCCACTTCCAACCTGTACATCAATATTTCTCAGTGAAGGCTTTGCTAAATTCTCTTCCCATGAAAAATCCGCCGAGTTGATAATAATGTTGTGATTCGCACTCTCCAAATTGCACTTGAGCTGGACTCTGGCAGTTTGTAGCTCTGGTGCCTCAAGAAAATTTCTAATACGTGCAAATGAAACCTTTGATTGAATGATCACGGCAAGAACATCAGGGATAGATGAAATAGGCTGCTGAACTAGGGACAAAGTTGCTACAAAAGTGAAAACATTATTTGCATGAAGGGGAACTTTGAGGAAATAACATGCGCCAAAAGTTGCAGTGGAGACCAAAACAGGGGATGTCCAAAAGAGGATAGCATTTTTTGCTTTGCTTAACTGAACAGATAATAACCATTTGTACTCCACATTCCTTAATTTTTCTATCATACTCTTGAAATGGGTTTCCCAAGCATACAATTTCAGCACCTTCATGTTCAGAAGAGCCTCGGAACTAGCCTTAAGTCTATCATCTTGTGCCACCATAAGCTTAGTCTGAAACTTCTGTTGCTGCTTTGCAAACGGTGCATTGCCAATCACAGTTAGAATTATCACCACCAGGGCTGCAATTGTTGCTTGCCCAACTGCTTGATAAAGAATTACTAATGCAATGCAGAGCTGAAGACTCGTTGTCCAAGTTTGATGGAACCAAAATGGGAGTTCTCCAATCCTATAGGCATCCACAGAAACATAATTCATAATCTCACCATTGGAGTGCATCAACTTGGCAGCATTAGATAATCTCAATTGCTTCTTATATATGGCTGCAATTAGCAAAGACCTAACTTTCATACCTATAAGTCTGGTTCTGAAGTACCACTGCCTTTGTGATAAAGATTCAGTGATTTTTGCTAGTAAAAGTGATATGGCCAATACATAGCCTTCATACTTGTAACTATCTTTTCCCTCAGCAACCAAAATGAAGGCGTTAAGTAGCAGAGGACCTGCTGAGACTGTGATTATCTTTAGCAAGGCAAAGAATCCAGACACAAAAATCTCTTTCAAGTGGCACAAAATTATAGCCCTCAAAATTGATGGCTGAGAAGAAGGATCGGTTTGTTTTTGTTTGTCCAATTTCTCCGAAAACAACAAATAACAACTTTCTGCTCTATCTGCTTCACGCAACTTTGGTATATCTTCATCTCTGAGAGTTTTCTCCCTTCCCTTTCTCATCAATGAATCCAACCACCAAAATGTAAATTTACTGAGAGACCCAGCTTTGGCAAATGGAGTAACTGGATCACCTTCTACAACACCATTAGACTCATCCCTCAAAGGTGTATAAAGACCATTCTGAATGCCACTTTCATCAATCCCTTCACATTTATAATTCCTACAAGAACATAGCAACAAGAATATTGCTCCTGGAAAAGACAAAACATCCAGAGCTATCTTTAGCGTTATTTGTTTGCTTAAGACGGCGGCATACAGAGATAGAAAACAAACAAACCCAGAAAACAAGAATGCAAGAATAGATAAAAGCAGCACCGGTGCTTTTGGAAGTTGTTTGACCCGGATACTCACTGTTAAACCAACCAACAACCATGTGAACCCTTGAAATAATATTTGAAAGCACAAACTAATCAAAGGAAAATTAGCAGTCTGTGTTTTCCTCAACTTCTCTTCCAAAATGAAAATGCCCAGGAACAAGTACACCACTCCAACACAGGTGTTTAAAATGGCAGAGACAATCTGCAGTGTGGAAAAGCCTTGAAACCGGCTTGGAATGTGAACATTTTTGGATGAGGATGAGTTGGTGAAGATGAGTGTGATCAAAAGCAAAGCATCCAAGCAAATGATCAATGTATGGTTGATGCATGCATATGGCGCTCCACTAGAGTTTGAGTAACCGGATTCCTCACAGAAGGTTGTCCATTCCACCATCTTTTTTTCGTTGGCTCTATTTTTCAAGCTCTGTACTGCACTAAAAAATCAAAAGAAATATTATGTATTCTAAGAATAAAACTACTAAAAGTATAACTAAAACTACCAAACTACTAAAAGTATGACCTTAATCTGGCTAAGAACAGAACTTGCTCCTCCTACAGGCCTTAACCAAGATAAATGTTTCCCTGCAGAACCCACTTTGTCATTTAGCTCAAGCGTATGCAGGGAAAAGAGATAAACCGGAATTGCGTTTATCAACTCAACTTTATATATTAAGAGGGATAGGAAAAAAAAATATTGCATTAGAATATTTAATCAAGATCCACATGTACATTAGCAAAACAGAAAGTAAAAGAAGAAAATCCCAAATGAATGAGAAAACAATAAAATAATTATAGATTACCACGTGCAATATTCTTGTGGTAATATTAAATTAAACAGTATACTTGTTTCATATGAGATAGTCCAAATGGAAATATCATTTATGTTTAAAAAATAAAATAAAATCTTAGAGGCTTTACACATATCAGTTTGGTATCATATTATGTAATATGGCTTTTTTTTTTTCTTTTTTTTTTTCATATCATGTATGATATATATAGGTTTGATATCACATTTCCTTTGGAGACAAAGTCTTGGTACTACGTGGTTATTATATCGGAAGATCACATGCTATTTTGCTGCGTAGTGCAGGGATTAGCCTTTTACTACTACCAAAAAAACATGATTTCTTTCGCTCCCTAAGATTTGATCTTTTTTTTTTTCTTTTTTTTTGTATAAGTGGATTTTTATTGAATTAAGAATACAATATGAGAAACATATAAAAAAAACTGAGAAACAAAGGTTTGAAGTTGTAATTTTATCTTATTAATATAGGTTCCAAATTACGAAGTTGACAAAGCATAGAAATAGGAAATCTTGCAGCTGGATTGCTGGATCTTGTGTCGAAGGGGAATATTAATGGCTGCAGAAATCGAATCCTTTGAGTCAACTGGGCCACTAAGCTTATATGATATTCTGGAAGGAGTTTTTCTTTTTTATGTTTCTCAACATATATATTATTTAATTCAAATAAAGAAGTATATGAACATTGTATTCTTTTACATGGTCATTTTTTTAAAAAAATTTGACTTCAACTTTTCGAAGATCATTAATTCTCAAGAAAAGTGGACTTCAGGAACATGGCCAATTTCAACCAAGAAAGAAAGAAAGAAAGTGCTTGTACATGCATCATTGTTTTCAGTATTCCATGAATGTGATTCTGTAGACTGGAAATGAGACCAATATTCTTTCACCAGCTTCCCAAAAAGTGAGCCTTCTATCTTCATTAGCTTCATTGGCTCATCATACTCCACAAGTTTTCCTTAAAACACAATTAACAAATTTTCTTCAAAATTCTTCACAAAGATTTCAAAATAGTATATAAAAAAGTCTGTATTAGAGGAGCATTTTGGTAAAGGCATAAAATGCTAGATAAAGGTGCAGAGATAGTATTTTTCTTTAGATTAGCATCAAAGGAAACATAAATAGTTATATAGTTATATACTCACCATCGCTGATACCAAGAACCATAGTGCAATCCATCACTACTGTGATTGCAGTACCCTGCGAAAACAATTCGAACGCGTTACAAACGGGAATTGCATTCATCAATTCAATTTTATACATAAGGGATAGGAAAAACAAAAAAAACAAAAAAAAAACAAAAAAAGGATTAGAATATTTCATCAAGATCCACATGGACATTAAAAAATAAAAAGTAAAAGAGGAAAATCTAAAATTAATGAGAACGCAATAAAATAATTATAGATTATTACTTGCAGTTTTCTTTTGGCAATATTAAATTAAACAATGTACGTGTTTTGATAAGAGATAGACCAAATGGAATTGATATAATTTTTGTTTAAAAAATAAAATAAAATCTTGGAGGCTGAAAAGATTATTACGGATAAAAATAGTTCCAGGAAGAATATCATTACCCCAGCATAGGAATAGGAACTCTATGTATCCAAAAGCATACAGAATATTTCTTATTCTGTCTTCTTGTATATTCTTATCACTGTATATAACATCATTGAGACTGTGGGAAACCTATCCCATTCCAGCCGACAACCTCTTTGCATTATTTTATCATTTGGTCTTTTGGTTGTTTGAGCCTTGCTGGTCCATAACCATTTCTATTGCTGTTTTATAATCTTTTCCGAGGCTTTATATAAAGGTTTAGGATTTGGATTTTCTTTTTCTTTTTTTGCTTTTTTTTTAACTATTATTATTATTTTTGGGATATAACTGGATTTCTGTTGACTTGAGTAGGAACATATATTTAAAAATTAAAATTTAAAAAAAAAAAAAAAAAAAAAAACTTAGAAAATAAAGGGGTGAAATTGTAATTTTCTCTTATATATATGTTCAAGTTTCACGTTGAAATTTTGACAGCCGTAGCATAAACCAGGCGCAGTTGACAAAGTATAAAAATAATAATTCTTGAAGGAAGAAACAAAAATAATTGAAAACTTGCAGCTGGACTGCTGGATCGTGTGTGCAAGGCCAATTAATGTCTGCAGAATTGAATCAGCTTCATGCTCTTCTCGAACGACTTTTCTTGTTCATCTTTCTCGGCATATTATATGATTTAATTCGAATAAAGAACTATATGAACATTGTATTCTTTTGCATTGTCATTTTTTTTCATTTTTATTAATATATACATATATATATATATATAGAGCCATTTCATATGAAAAAAACAATAAGATAAGATTTGACAACTGCAGTCACTGAAAAAAATATTAAAAATAAAGAAAAAGAGAGCTTCTACAGTTCTACTTGCAGCACCGTTTTCAGTATCAATGTGATTCTGCAGAGTGGAAATGAAACCAGTATTCTTTCACCAGCTTCCCAAAAAGCGAGCCTTCTCTCTTCATTAGCTTCATTGGCTCATCGTACTCCACAAGTTTTCCTTAAAACACAATTAACAAATTGTACTGAGTGATTCTAGCCTCTGGATCAACCACTCATTTGCTGCAAAACTGTGAAAATATGGGCTGGCATTTACGTCAATGAGGTCTAGATTCTTTCTGAAGAACCGTTCTTCCTCTTCAAAGGCTCCAATCGTTACAACTCCAGCCAAAGACTCAGCAAGATGGTTTGCTATCAACGATTTAGTTGTGCCAATGATCCGCATCAACTCTTCTGCAGTGGCAAAATGATATCTCTGTAGATTTTTAGGATGTTATCTATCAAATTTACATGTTCATACAAAGGCTAATAAATTCTTACCCTGTGCCATGCTTTGGCAGATATTATATATATTTTACTTATCATATCTATGTTTACATTGCAAAGAAATTTTCAACATTCAACCATACATAATATTTGAGTCCAATAAGGAGTAAATCATGTAAGAACTGTGCACATCATTACCTGTAAATGCAGCGCCAGATAAATTGTTGGTACTGAGACAAACAAGACTTGCCAGGTGATAACAGCAACTACTCCAAGATAGGCAACAGTATTTATGGAACCCACAACAACAAAGGCTAAGCTAAATTGAAAATCAATATCAACAATAGTTATATCTACTGAAACCTACAAAGGATCAAACAATACATTAAACTATTAATTTTAGTTGTGTTTATCATTATTCTATCTGTACTGTAACAATAAGCATTCTTTGAGTTTCTGAGACATACCCTGCTGAGTATCCTTCCCAAAGGCGTGAAGTTGTAAAAGGACATGGGTGCACTGAAAAGGGAGTTTTGTAGTTGTGAAAACAAAGACTTGGATGATCAAACACCAAAACAACCACGGAAAGAGTTCTAGAAAGCAAAAATATTGTTGAGGCTAATCCAAACAGCAAATAAACTATGATCAACATTAATGAGCTAGCATGAGGATTTTCAACATTAGCAGCCATCCAAGCGCTCTAAGCTATCTGACCAATCACAAAGATAAGGTGGCTAAGCATGGAGGCAGAGAAGTACAAGAACCCTTTATTCTGATTTAGATATTGTTTGTAAGGCTTTAGTCCCTAGTCTCCTTCTTCTCTTTCTTCTTGCTTTATCAATTGATCAGCTTTCAATGGTTTAAATTGATTATCTGCATAACTTTTCCTGATCTCCGTAGCTGAGGATGTTCCTGATTTGGGCAGGAGTGATGTCTTCAAACACCAGCAGTGTTTTGGTGTGCATTGACAAGGTCTTGAAATTCTTGGCTCAGTGACAATAACTGATGGTAAGGAGCTGCTCTTGTGATTTCCCCCTCTGACATCAACTGCCAACAAAACCAAAGCGCCACCTAAACAAAACCAAAGCGCCACCTAAAGTTATTATATATTTATTCACTGATAAATACAAGCAATGTGAACCATCTATAAATAACAAACCTCATAAAGTGAGTGCTGCTGAAGCAGCACTTCTAGTTTTCTAATTTACTAACTAATATCATTTTGAACTTTCTTGGTGCAATTAGCAAAATATAGGAGTCCCACATGCAATATTATTTAGTACTCATTATGGTTTTAGATGAAGTTTTTGGCTAGGTATTTAGATTATCAAAATCAGTGGACCAACCCTCAAGTTTCCAACTTTACAAATCAGGGTGCTGACAGGGGAGAGTCTCATCTTCTGTTTCATGTCTTGAGAAACTATAAAATGCAAATATATAAGGCAGATACATGACATCCAAAAAGGCACCAAGATAAGCAAACAAGTAGACCAAGGTAGTACATCAAATTCTAAGAGAATAACTAATGCAGGAGCTTTTGCATGGAGGTGAAAGTAAACTAACCAAAACAGAATCAAATGCAGGCAGGAAATCAACTTGATGGGTCACAAGTAGAATTGTCTTCCCTGAAAGAGCTTCCATAACATATTCTTGCCAAGGAGTAAGACTAAGCTCCAACAGAAAGCTACAAAGCGTATAAAAATCGCTATTAACTATAATGTCAGGAAAATGTTATTACATTAAATAGGCTTGTAGCAGTATGTTCATCAACAGCACTAAACGGATCATCCAAGAGATATATAGCAGCATTCTGATAAAGTGCACGGGCTAGTTGGATTCGTTGCTTTTGACCACCACTCAAATTGATTCCTCTATTTCCTATCTCAGTTAGATCACCATAGGGAAGCAAGTCAAGGTTGTTTACCAGTGGACACCTTTCAAGTGTTTCATGGTATCTTTGACCATCCATGGCAAAGCCAAATAGCATATTTTCCTGTATTGTTCCTGTCTGGATACGGATGCTGTCTGAGAAACATATGCAATCTTCTCATAAACTTGAATCTGTAAAGTCAATAGTTAGAATTTGAATTCTTCTTCTTTTAAGACGCAAGATGGGAATAGAATAAGCTAGCAGGATAGAAGTCTGAGAAATTGAAGGTGCAACATAAAATATGTTATATATTGCACTTATAAGAAACTGAGATATATGTTAACAACTTACGTTTCCTCAAACATTTGGAACTTCTCCAAGAATTGCTGCTAGAAGGGTTGATTTGCCTGAGCCAACTTCTCCACATATAGCCACCCTTTCACCACATCCTACCTGTAAATGAATGTTTCTGAGTGAGGGCTTTGCTAAATTCTCTTCCCATGAAAAATCTGCCGAAACAATAATAATGTTGCGATTCACACTCTCCAAGTTGCACTTGATCTGGACACTTTCAGTTTGTAGCCCTGGTGTCTCTAGGAAATTTATAATAGGGGCAAACGAAAACTTTGATTGAATGAATACCCCAACAACATCAGGTATGGATGTGATGGGCTCTTGAACAAGGCGAAAAGTTGCAATGAAAGTGAAAACATTATTTTCATGCAGGGAAACATTGATGCACCAAAAGTTGCACAAGAGACTAAAACAGGGGATGACCAAAAGATAAGGATATTATATGCTTTTCTTAACTGTACTGACCATAGCCATTTGTACTCCACATTCCTTAATTTTTCTATCACACTCTTGAAATGGGTTTCCAAAGCTTTTAATTTCAACACTTTCGTGTTCACAAGTGCCTCAGAACTAGCCTTCAGTCTATCATCTTGTGCCACCATAAGCTGAGTCTGAAACTTATGTTGTAGCTTAGTGAGAGGTGCATTGCAAATCACCGTGAGAATTACCACCACCAGAGCTGCAATTGTAGCCAGACCAACTGCTTGATAAAGAATTACTAATGAGATACAGAGCTGAAGGCTGGTTGTCCAAATTGATGGAACCAAAATGCGAACTCTCCAATCCTATATGCATCAACAGTCGCATAATTCATAATCTCACCATTGGAGTGCATCAACGTGGCAGCATTAGATAGTCTCAATTGCTTCTTATATATGGCTGCTGTAAGCAAAGACCTCACTTTCATACCAGTAAGTCTGGTTCTGAGGTACCACTGCCTTTGTGATAAAGATGCAGTGAATTTAGTTAGGAAAAGTGATATGGCCAATATATAACCTTCGTATTTGAAACTTTCTTTTCCCTCCGGAACCAAAATGAAGGCGTTAAGTAGCAAAGGACCAGCCGATACAGTGACTATCTTTAGCAAGGCAAAGAATCCAGATGCAAAAATCTCTTTCAAGTGGCTCAAAATTATAGCCTTCAGAATTGATCGCTGAGAAGAAGGATCAGTCTGTTTTTGTTTGTCCACTTGCTCCATGAATAACAAATAACGACTTTCTGCTCTATCCGCTTCACTCAATCTGGGTATATCTTGGTCCTCAAGAGTTTTCTCCCTTCCAGTTTTCATCAATGAATTCAACCACCAAAATGAAAATCTACTGAGAGTTACAGCTTTGGAAAACGGAGTAACTGGATCACCTTTAGGACTATCTCCTATGAAACACATTATTTAATTTAATATTACCAGTTTGTATGAGTCAAGCGAATGTACCCAGAAAGCTTTCTAATCTGGACCTTTTTTGTTTAGTTCTTTTTTTTTTTTTTTTTTTTTTTTTTTTGAATTCCTCGTTTCAAGACAAAAATAAAAAATAAAAATAAATTGCATCACAATTAGTTGAAGCTATGGTTTAAAATATCAAATTTTTTATGATTTTTTTTTTCTAAGGTATGAAATATTAAATGGAAATTTATGTTTTATATAGAAATTGATATGATTTTTATAATATTTTTTAAAAAATTTCATCAAAATATCTATATCAAATTTTTAACAATTTGGTTAAAAAAAACATAATTTTTATAAAAATTTGTAAAATTATTATGAAATTTCTTTTAAATATTTATGAAATTTAATATTCATAAGTTTTTAAAAAATTTTATTAAAAATTTATAATTAAATATTTAGTAAAATTTATTATTGTGTTAACTTTATTGATAGGTTTTTTTTAAATCTATTAATTATCTTCCAAATATTTAGTAAAATAAACAAAATAAAATGAATTAAATTAAATAAACTTAATAGATTTTATTCATTAATAAAACATATATATATATATATTGTTATACATTTTGTATAATGATGATTTATTAGAATTTTATAATTACAAATTTATAGTTAACTACACAATAATAAAAAATAATAACATAGAAATAAAATATTAAAAAGAATCAGTATTGATATTATCCAACAGATATTTAATTATATTTGGATTTAATTATATTTGGCAAGTTGATAAAGGCTTAATTTCTCTCCCACATAAGAAGATTATACATTATAGGGAAAAGAGTGGTACAATGAGATTTCCATAACAGAACTAATTCATCTTATTATTATTATTATTTTTATTATGTTTTTAACGGGATTTCATTTCTTTTTCCTATACCTTAATGTTAGGTATATTAATCTACAATGAAAATAAATGAGCTATTAAAAAATTAAGTAGAAAAATTTTCATTTTGATCTATGTAAATCCCATGTTATTACTAAAAGAAATTCTAATATTTAGATCACATTTTGTATAAAAAATTGTTATTTCGAAAAAAAGGAGAGAATATTTATTCATAGAAATTAAAAAAGGAAAAATGAATGATATTCATTGATATGTTTGATTATTTTATTTTGAATTAGGTTTAATGGTTTTTTTTTTTTATATTTCATAAATCAAATATATTTTTTGAATTCTCATTAACTATATAACATAATAGGCAATTATTTTATTCTTTTTTAAAACTTACCAAAATTTGTTTGATCTTGTTCAATAATTACAAAATAATTTTAATAAATATCAGTAAACAAATATTTTACTTTTTCAACATCAATTTTTAAACAACAAAGATGTTATAACAATTTAATTTGTAAATAAATACATAAAAGGTCGGGGCAATTTGGACACACTGGCACTGAAATCCAAAAATCAATAATAAGTAAACTCCAGAGGAAGCAACTCACCAACCAGGTCTGCTCTCTATATCTCTCTGTCTTTGTTCGGACATTCTAATCTAAATTCAATTGAGCAGCAGTAGATCTATTTGCAGAATATCTGAAAACCAGTCGAAATCATAGCCTACCTTGTTGAAGATCCACAATACAAAGAAAACCAAAAAGTTTTAAGCTTTTTTCACCTTTGGGTAATTGGAGGAATCCGACAAAAGCAAATATATATATATATATATAGAGAGAGAGGACTATCAAGGAAAAATGCAGAGCAGGGGATCGAATGCCCGGCTCTCGGGCATGGCATTTCGGTCCCGAATCCCAACTCTTTTCCTCTCCATGTTTGCTACCTTCGCTTCCATCTATGTCGCTGGCCGGTTTGTTCTCTATTATACTAACATTGGCTTCTGACTTTTTTTTTTTTTTTTGGTTATGCTAGATGTGTATAATTCAATATACCGTATCAAAATTTCTTTTTTTTTTTTTTTCTTTTATCTGTTTGTTTAGAAGTATATTTTGCTCGTGTATAGGTTATGGCAGGATGCGCAAAACAGAGTTTATTTGATTAAAGAGCTTGATAGAATAACTGGACAGGTGGGTTTTTCTTTGTTTCTTTATTCAGAAGGTTAAATTTCGGATCTTTGTGGTTTTTTTTTCATGTTTGTTTTTGGAGTCAAATTAATTTAACCCATCTTTTACTTTTTGATTTGGGCTTATGCTAGTTTTGGCTATGACTGTCTAAAGAATTTTGAGTTACAATGAAAATGAATTATTTTTCCAACTTGACCAGCATCAATGGTTTCTGATAACAAGTTCATATAAGCTATTGATTGAAATGACGTCTGGCAGTTTGGTGCATCTTTTTACTGGTAGCGTCATTCTGGCCAAATTAGTTTTAAATGTTTCCGGATTCCGATAACATATGAGATTTTGGTAAAATAATTGGTTTATTACTTACAGATAGCGTTGAGTAAATATAAAATTGGGGACTTGGTTCATGATAAGGCTGCTGAAACTTACATTCGTATATGTAATTGACTTATTCTCTAACATTTAAATAAATCTATGGTTTTCATTTCCAGGGGAAATCTGCAATCTCTGTGGATGATACTTTGAAAATCATAGCTTGCAGGTAGGTGGTATTATTTTTTGTTGATATGTGTATGCATGCCTAATGGTTTTGAGAGTGGGTCTGATGTGTATTCTGCTTGTCAGGGAACAACATAAAAAATTATCAGCTCTTGAAATGGAGTTGGCTGCAGCTAGACAAGAAGGTTTTACTTCAAAGCGCTCATTGGAGACTAATGAGGCTCAACCTAAAAAGAAGCCGCTGGTAGTGATTGGAATTTTCACTAGGTTTGGCCGCAAAAACAACAGAGATGCGATTCGTAAGGCATGGATGGGGAGTGGTACTTGTTTTAACTCTTTGTGGGCTTATATCTTTTCTTATACAGTATTGGTACATCTAGATTTTGTTTTTGTGTTTATATTCGTTTAACAGGTGTGTTGCATTATACTAAGTTTCTTATTAACATCAATATGAACAGATATGACTATTATAAGGCTTACTCTTAACCACATGAAGTGCAATTACTCTGGCTTATCATCTTTGGAAGTTTAAAAATGACCAATTGTTTTTGCAGGTGCTGCTTTGAAAAAAGTGGAGAATGAGAAGGGCATAATTGCAAGATTTGTTATTGGAAGAAGGTTCTTATGTTTTATTTTCCTTGTTTGGTTGATTCTAAATTTTTATGCCTGGTGGTAGACCCTTGTTCTGATGACATTTTCTACTGCAGTGCAAATCGTGGGGACCGCTTTGACAAGGCCATTGACAATGAAAATAAGCAGAACAGTGACTTCATCATTCTTGTATGTTTTATGGACCATTCAATTAACTATAAAGCAATTTCCAAATATCAAAGCGTCTTATATTCTAAGGATATGGTTTTTCATGTAGCTATATTTTACCAATTTGATGAATTCTCCTAGGTAACTGTCACTGTTTTGGGAATTTAAGCCTGTAAGTGAAACTTAGTTTTTTCCTGAAACAAATTGTTTTCTTTCCTAAGATGAAATTCCTAATTCTGCTGAGCACAATTTTTGAGTTAACCTGTACAATAACTTTAGAACAGAGAAAATGTAACATATATGGAGGATGGAAGCTGGGGACGAAGGAATTAACGTCCAGGCAACTAAAACTTCAATAATCTGATCATTCTCCACCCACTGTTGACAGGATGATCACGTGGAGGCACCTGAGGAATTTCCAAAGAAGGCTAAACTGTTCTTTGCAAATGCTGCAAATAAATGGGATGCTGAGTTTTATGCTAAAGTCAATGATGATGTTTATGTAAATGTTGGTTAGTATCATCATTTCATTGGGTATAGTGACATCTAAACCCTGGACTTTGCTAATGTTAAACCTTAAAATTCTAAGTATGGGTTAGAAAGAAATGCATTAAGCAACTTTTGACATTGTTATCAACATGCCCATTCCTACGTTAACAAATAAAGATCTTCTGCATTATGAAGTTATCCTTGGCTTGCTCCCTATTCCCATCCCATTTCCCATATTCTGAAAGAACATGAAAATAAAAATTGTAGGAAAGATTATGCAATTAAAATGCTTTTTTTACACTGCAGTTTGTTCACATTGTAAATCTCTCTTGATGGTGTGTCTTAACTTATCTGCGCAGATGCACTGGGAGCTACACTTGCAACTCATCTGGACAAGCCCCGTGTTTATATTGGGTGCATGAAATCGGGCGAAGTTTTCTCTGAACCGTGAGTTTGCTTAAACATATAAGGAGAAGATATTTACAGGATAAGAATTAAATATGATTTCATTGGTCTTTTATCGGGCTTATATTTGTTATTGCTGGTTCTTTTCCAGAAGCCACAAATGGTATGAACCAGACTGGTGGAAATTTGGCGACAAAAAATCGTAAGTTTACTTTAAATTTATCTTCATCTGTAGTTAAAAGTAATTACAGCACTGTTGAACTCATTGTGACCACTCTTGATCAAAATGTGGTATCCTTTTGCACTCTTAATCATCCAAAAACCTTGTGTTACATTAATTGTTTTGATTTCCCATCTCATGGAAAACCTTTCAGCGCTTGTTATCCTACCCTCTCCAGGGTATTCTATTGGAAAGTACAACTGGGAGATCCTTTTTGGTGACATTTAGTGACATAATCCTATTTTTTTGGTGACATTTGTATTAAAATCATCTAACAACGTAATTGTGTGCTGATTGGCTTAGTACATACATTGGGAAATAATTTTACTGTGGTGAAACTATCCTCTACATCACCCAATATTTGGCTTGCTAGACGAACAAATATTTGTTAACTTTGCATTGAAAAATTTCCCTTCAGTTTGTATATGTTGGTATCTATGGTGAACAATTCTCGTAATCTGAATGAAGTTCATTGAGTGCTAGTGGTTTCATTAATATATATTTTTTGGTAGAATATTCTAATCAATGGAGTAATTCACGTTGGGACAGTAAATTTACGAGCTGTATGATTTCTGTACGTACCTTATTCCTGCATGTTTACCTTCTCTATCTGGGAATAAGCTTCTGGTGTGCAACAGATACTTCCGCCATGCTTCAGGGGAGATGTATGTCATATCACAGGCTTTGGCTAAATTTGTATCAATAAATAGGTAAGTTCTTTTCCCGCTAAGTTAAGTGGAGTTAACTGGTTCTGTTATGTATAACTGTAAAAAGCTAGGATTGAGTTCTGGGTTCTGCAGGTATATTCTTCGGACGTATGCCCATGATGATGTAAGTGTCGGTTCTTGGTTTATTGGGCTTGATGTCAAACATATCGATGAATCTAAGTTTTGCTGCTCATCATGGTCAACAGGTCCTCTTCTCTCCTTGGACAATTCTCATTTCTCACACATTTATGACCTGTTGCTTGGCCACATGCTTTTGGCTAGAATTTGATTCATTTCCTCAAGTGGCTCAACACAATTCTTTGTTTCTACAGGAGCTATTTGTACTGGTGTTTGATTTGATTTTTTTTGAGCTTATTTGGAAAAAGAATAAACCGGAGATGCGGACTGTTCGTTATGAAGATTTTGCCTTTCATGCTGCTTCAGCATAGATTGAGATGATGGTATGGCTTCCATTCACAGTTGAATTCTGGGTGTTGCCCATTAAATGGAATAGCTTGGTCATTACTGGCACACTGAGAGAGGGAATTGGAGTTACAACGACCGATTGGTTATAACCCACAGTCAACTTAGGTCCAACCATATGATTTCAGAAACAATAGTAGGGGTTTCGATTTGTAACATAGCGTGACGTACCATTTTTCTAGTATATTTTTGGACTTAAAGAGTTATTCTTTATTAAACGGTAAAATATGTGATTCTTTTACCATGCTCAAGTTATTCTTTATCAAAGAGAATTCCAGACTTGGTTTTGTATAGTTTTATTTAGTTTTGTGTACTTCTATTTTATTTTATTTTATCGTGATACATATATATATATATATATATATATATATTTTGTGGGGAAAATTGGGTACCCTAAGGAGGGTAACGTAATAACGCTTACCACATTCCGACACCATCGGTTGTAACTCAAGAACACTATTAATAACAATTAGCAAAATATTTTATACATAGTAACTTAATAAGCGCAGCTTTAATGATCGCTGATCAACTGCAAGATTTTGTAAAGCCCCTGTTTCCATCCTTTTATCATGAAGTGCTGTAATCAAATATAATGATCATAAAGCACAACCATACCAAGTATAACTACTACTCTATCCCTCAATGCCCCTTCAATTGCATATCTGCAAATCTTAATTATATATAGATGAATTCAACATCGTGACATAACTAAGCAATTAGAATGAATTTATGACACGTTTAACAGGGTATGACTGCTAGAAACGCTTTTTACAATCAGGATAAAGTGAAAGCACAATACAACCCAAGAGAAAACAACTTTGTAGCAAACAATCGCTTTATCCTCCATGATTGACAGAATGCTCAGGATGAGCTGTTAAGGAAATGTGCCAATGCTTTGTCAGTGTCATTGTCATACATGACTAAGGCTTCAGCCACACTGTTCGATGAAAACCCCATTTCTCGTAGAAGGGTGTAGCCATTGACAAAACTCCGAACCTAAAGAAAATGAGCAGATTATCATTGTGGGAAAAGGTAAACCACGTCAACAATGAAAATGCCAGAAGATCCAACATCAACAAACGACCAGCTAAAAGTGCAAGATAAGCTCCCATAAAAAATGCAAGTAAATTTTGTTTAATGTCCTTTACAAGTAGAAGAAAGTAAATCTTTTGAAAGACAGTTTTGCATGCATAATGGAGTGCAAAGAACCGAGCACCATTTCAACAAACAACTCGATATGGATAAATCTAAAAACCAACAGGGATAAAACCATGCTATTTGATGAAATTAATTGGATAAAATAAAATAACTAATTTCGGTTAATATGAGTAGAAGAAAGCCATCTTTAATAAGACAGTCTTGCATATGTAATGAAGTGCAAAGAACTAAGCACCATTTCAACAAACAACTCTATACAGATAAATCTACAAACCAACTGCGATAAACCATGTTATTTGATGGAATTGATTGGATAAAATAAAATAACCAATTTCAGTTAAAGGAGAAGCCAAAAGGTAAAGATGATAGGGAGAAAGCGACTATCGAAGTTCTAGTTGCAACATGGTCGGGAACCTACTACCCAGATCTAAAGCAAGAGACAATGACCATTGTCATTCTAATCCAGAAGTGAAGAATTTTATAGTCACACAACAAAGAGAATGTTTCTTCAATAAATAAATGAAAAGAAGAGCCAAAGATAGACAATAGGAAAATTGTATGTACACACTCCAAAACTTCAGTGACCACAATACTAATTCCATTATGTTATTGATCTCAATCCCAGAACGAACTACTGCAGCAATTTGGGAAAGAAACATGCAAAATTCCTGCCAGTCTCGGTAATCTAAACTACTTAATGTGAGAATAATGGAGGAATAGGAACTATAATCGATGGCTAATGCGAGACCATAGCCGTAATAAACTGTAATAATTCAGAATTAACATTGAAGCTATACAACAGCAAGAGCTCAAGAAAACACCTTGGTAGGATTGTCTCCGTAATGTGCAACAGCAAGAGGAACAGCTTCTCGATTAAGCCCTGAAGCAATATATTTGCTCACTACAGGATCCACAGAAGTGCCCTGAAATAACAAAAATGTTGACTTAATACCTTAGCATTTGAAAGCTAATTTCAAGAGACAGGTCAGTTTCAAGAAATCACGAGAAGTAATTATTTGAATTAGTAAAGCAATTGGAAAGCTTTTACTAATTATTCATTTTGCATCAGCGATGCAATCAGAAAATTTTATTTATTTCCATATCAAAGACTGACTAGACACATGGAAAACTACTTAATGATACTTATAAGATGAATCGACAATAAAATGCAAATTTCATGAGGCTTCAATACACTTAAAAGAACCTTCACAAACATCAAAACAGAGGAGACATACCACTGAAGATGCTGATGACGTAGTCCTAGCTGGAAGGTTTTCCAACCCAAGCCTGCTCCAATTTTGGTTTTCTTTCTCTGCTTCAGCTATAACTTTTCTCTCAAAATCAAAATCATATTGGAAATTACTGTGGGGTATGTCACCTATTTGTGGTAGTAGTTGAGGCTGAAAAATAGGCAATTAAAACCAAAACCAAATCATATTATACACAACATATTACGAGATAAAAACCAACTAGATTATGCAAACACCTGCACAAGCGTTCAATTTCGAAACAAAATATGAAACACAGGAAAACAATGGTTTAAATGACTTACTTTGCAGTAAACATGAAAAGAGTGAATATTAAAATTATATGTACTACAACATAAATATACTTTTCCCAATTAAATTTCTAAACATTTGAAAAGCAAAACAATGATTTGAATGATACTACGCAGTATTACATAAAACACAGGTCATGATCCCGACTAATATAATGAAGTTCTAAAATAAAAGGAATAGGATATCTTACTGGTGGAGTGATTCGATATTCAGGTTTTATAGCAACTCGAATGCCCACTCCTGCTGCAAATTTCCAAAAGAAAACAGAAAGATCAAGACAATTAAATTACCATAAAAATGCAATAAATAAAGTTCAAGTGCTTAAGCAAATTCGATAATCATTATCGTTTAATCGACCAATAATCACACCTCTAATCACATAATCATATTAACAATTCTAACTTTCGGATTAATAGCTGAAAGAACAAATCAATAAAACTGAAAAAAATTCAAAAAAACAAAATCGCTAGGTCAAAAATAGGTAAAAATCCGCTTTAGTCGAGTCAAGATATTGATTTTTTTCCTTCTCATGAAAATAATAATAATAAGAATAAGAATAAGAAATTCAAGATTGAAAATTTTCCTATTATCTTCCCAGAATTTTCTCGAGAAACTAGAAGAGAGAGACTCACATGAAGGAGAAGGGGAGGTCGTCTGGTGGTGAGGAAAAGGACGGCCTACGGGTGGAACAGAGGTATGCGCAGAAGATTGACCTATCCTCGGGTACATAGCCGACGACGACGACGAAGTCGACGATGGCGGTCCGTACAACGGATGGCTTGGCGCCGATGATGATGACGAGGACTGACGGTACATCGGGATTTGCGAATCGTAGGGTGGACCGGGCCTGTTCCTGAAGTCGTAGTCCATAAGAAATCCTCAGAGAGAGAGAGAGAGTATGTGTGCAGAGAAAGCAAAAGAGAGGAAGGTTTCAAAGAAAGTGACGGTCTTCAATCGGGATACAAAACGGGGTACGAATCGGACACGAATGGCGGGTTAAGTTACCGCGTTGAAAAACGGTGCTTCAAGTAGCGATTTCTTAAAATGTTTTCTGTTAACCTCGTGGGTTAAAACTGCGGTTTTATTGTTTGCACTAGTTCGAGTCGAAACGCATCTTTTAACTGCGTTTTGTGGGTACCTTCAAAATAAATTGAATAATATAATATTTTCAGTAGGGTTCAAAATTTTTCTTGGGTAGTGGAATTTTAAACGTTAGTTCAAAGTTGTGGAATTTAAAGCTTTTCATTAGAAAGTTGAAACTAGAAGATGAAATATGTAAATTTATAAAATCAACATAGAATGTGATTATAAAAGAAATTCTTTTGTATCTATTTGTATGTATTAAAGGTTTTTAATTTAATGGTACTTATAATTAATGGAAACTGAATAAAATAGTTATGTCAGTTTATCATTTATAATTTTATACTAGGGATATACGATGAACATGCTAATTATGATACATAAAGTAATTTATTTTTCATTTAAGAGATTGGAAAATTGAATTTTTGAAACGGTTCAATCAATAATGAACACCAATGATAATTCTAGATTTACTAAAATTCTCCTTATTTAATTTATTTAAATAAAAAGCAATTTTGACATTAAATTTTGAATCTTTGAAAGATTAGCAAAATTATATTTATCAATTGTCATAATTACAAGTTACCAAGTTCTTTCCAAATTTTACCTATTAAACCCCTTTTTTATTTTGATCTTTTTGTTTTTTACTATAAGCTAGTTTTAATTCGATCATGACTTATATCATTAATTCACTATCCTTACGTGACATTGGCAAGTGGATATGAATGTAAAATATTCTTCACAAAAGCATTCAATTGCATAAAAAAATGTGCACTTGGAAGAACGCACGGTCCTTGCTTCAAACATCTCTTTTTGGCACTCGCTTTGATGGTTGATACCACTTTTGCATGATTGAAGTAAAGTTGGGAATCTCTATCTTATTGAATCTATATATGTAAAGAGGACCTGAAATTCCCAAGAGATCGAGAACATCCAGAACACACTATCCTATCTATGTATCTATATATATAATATGTATATATATATATATTCCAATAATTGCCTAAACTTCTTTTCTGGTTATTCCAACTTCAACATCGACCTTTCTTTCCCATATCCCAAACTACTACAACCATGGCCTGCAGTTTTCCTCATTTCTCTTCAATTCTTCAGCTATTTTTACTTCTTCAAGCAACTACCTTCGTGTTTTGTTCTGGTTTTGATAATTCTGAGGTCCAGTGGCAGAGGAGAATGAAAGACAAGCACTTCTTAAGTCCAAGCAAGGTGTTGAAGAAGTTTGAGGAGTGCTTTCTTCTTGGGGAAGAAATTAAGATTGTTGTAGATGGAAAAGGGATTCAATGCAGCAAAATAGCAGGTCATGTTAACAAGCTTGATTTGCGTCCCTGAAAGGTTTACGTCGATGGTTTATGGAATCATTTGGTAAGCGGCGAAAAGTTCTTCATTGTTGTGATGAACCATGCAGTACTACTCCTGGAGCTGAAATCTTTGAATTAATTGTTTAGAATTGAGTTGCCATGTTTTCACCAGCACTAACTTCCCTGCTGTGTTCACTGCTTCTTTCACCAACCTGAGATATTTTAATCTCTCCAGTAACAATTTGAGTGGAGGAGTACCAAAGCGGCTTGGAAATTTATACATCCAGCTTAGTCTCACTTGATCTTAGCAGCAATGCTCATTTCAAGGTCGACAATCTTGACTGGTTCTTTAATATTTCATCTTTGAGATGCTTTAACATGAGCTTTGTTAATCTAAGCAAGACAGAGAATTGGCTGCAAGTGACTAACATGCTCCCTTCGCTTGAGTACTTTAGTCTCACAGCCGCTGTGAGCTTAATATGGTGACTTCTTTTCCAATTACTTTTTCAAATATTAACATCAATTATTCAGCTTCACTTTCATACCTTAATCTCAGTGGTAACCAAATCCCCTCCATGATATTTCCTTGGTTGTTAAGTGTCACGGTTGGGGCATTTCATCAAACACTTGGTGAGCATTCTCTCCATTTTGGGCCTATTTTGGGCCTTACAATGGGCCAAGCACCTAGAGTAGTGTAGAATTCTCTAGAACCTTATGGAGAACTCTAGGTCAAGCCATGTACATATCCATTTTAGAATCCAAGCTACACTTGTAAAGCTCTCTTTTAGGCAATATACTTTCATTCTCCCAAACTTTCTTTGTGCTCTAGCTTTCTTTGCTTAGCTTTCTCTTTTAGTGAGCAAAAGGCTTACTTAGTTGCAACAAAGGGTCGGAATAGCAACTAAGGCCGCACGGCTTGAAAGGATAACAAACAAGTCCGTGACATAAGGCATGCCAATGGCCTCGTCTTTCTTGACCTATCTGGTAATGATTTAAGACGTTCTCCACATGATTTGGTGAAAGCAACGTCACTGGTTTATCTTGATCTGTCTTTCAATCATCTTGAAGGGATGATACCAGAGACCTTGGAGAATCGTCAGAGTTCGAAAATACTCGATTTATCAAATAACAATCTCAGTGGAGAGTTGTTTGATGGCCTTGCCAAGCTCACATCCTTGAAGATGTTGCCATTGTCAAATGATCGCATTGCATTTGAACAATGACAGTTTCATTGGGGAGCTACCTGGTTCTTTTGAGGGAATTAAGCATAAGCTTGAATGTACTAGATCTTGGACAAAACAAATTATCTGGAAGGATACCAACATGGGTTGGTAAAAGCCTAATATCCTTGAAGATTAGCAGCCTAAGTTCTTACAACGGATCTATACCTTCACAGTTATGTCATCTACAATCTCTTCAAATCTTGGACCTTTCCGGCAATGAAATTTTGGGAACAATACCGAGATGGCTCTACAATTTCACTGCCATGGATGAAAAGGAAATTGATCCAGATAACAGAATGCAACGGTCTTATTTGAAGTCTTCTGACCAATATACAGCAATAAGGGGGCTTATGCTGGTTCTTGTTCCAACTATGTTGACAATGTAGATTTGAGATGGAAAAGATTGGAGATCAAGTGTGATAAGAGCCTTGAATTAGTAAAAGTCATTGATCTTTCAAATAACAATTTAACAAGAATATGATTCCAAGAGAAGACTCAGCTTCAAAGCTTCCTTATTTGCATATGAAGGAAACCAATATCTCTGTGGTGAACCTCTTCTGAACAAGTGTCAGCAAAATGAATCAGCTTAAGGTCCATTTACTGGTGGTGGCAAAGAGAAGATGACATCCAGGAAGATGCAAATACTAATGAACATCTATGGTTTTTGTGCTAGTATAGTACTTAGAGACATTGTTGGGTTTTGGGGAGTTTGTGGATGGTTATATCTCAACAGATCATGCAAGGATGCCTCTCCAAGTATGTGGACAACTTAAGACATAAAATTAGTGTAGTAGTAATTGCTAGAACGTGGTCAAATTTCTAAGAAAACATTCAAATTTCCAAGTTCATATTCCTAAAACTAGTTCGATTGCTCTGTATAGTATGACTTGAGGGTATTTATATTCTTAAGTAAATCTTTTACTTTATATGTATATGATAACAAATCTATGGAATCAGAATGGCTTTAAGACTTGTTTGACAGGGTATGTCAAAACTGTTAGTAGCAAATTTATTCATTATATATATATATATATATTCATCAAATCATCAAATAGTACATACCGCAACCATTTCAAGACTTTTGCTAGGGCAAGATATGCAATGGTGAAATGCTATGCGCAATGTTTGTTGATGGAATTAATTGGATGGCAGAAAATCAAGTTAATTTCAATTTAAAGGAGAACTTTAAACTAGAACCTGCATCAATTCTGGCCTTCCTTCTCTGTTTCAGGCTTTCATCTATTGCTTTTCTAACAAAATCATAATCAAAGTGGTTAGAATTGGATATTTATTTAAATGGATGCTTAATTGGAAATGAATTTAACTATTAATTCTTATGAAATATTGCATATTATATGATACTAGTGATTAATGACTGCTAAAATTATTATAAAAGATAAATAGATAAATAAATGGCTTCTAAAACAAAGTAATTACCTTTTCAATTTAATAATATTTTCCATATTAAATGTTTGATTAGTTTGGTTCGACTGCAAGACCAACCAAAAGACATGATTTGGAGAATACAGTTAGGCAACCACGGACCATGGGTCAACGTCATCATGATTCATGACTCGAGAGTACCCAGTCAACCTTTTTACGGATGACAGATGAGCAAATTCCTTGCTCTTTCAATTTCAAACATTGATTGGCAATTTGGCAGATGCTTCTGAGAGTCCACTTTTGCAAGCAAGACCAAAATAAAGTGGTCGTCGTCTCTACTATATAAAACCTATAAAGATGAGCTGAAATTCCAATAATTCTTTCAACTTATTCTCTGCAAAAACCAGAACTACTACAAACCATGGCGGCTTGCAGTTCTCTAAATTTGTGTGTGTTTCTTGGGCTCCTTCTACTCCTGGAAGCTACCATTGTGTTTGGTCAAATCCTAACTTGTACTAAGCTTCAGAGCTTCGACTCTTCAGCATATGAAGGAAATAAAGATCTCTGTGACTACCCTCTTCCGAAGAAGTGTCATAATGATGAGCCACTCGATGAGCGTCTATGGCTTGTTGCTAGTATACTGCTTGGATTCATTTCTGGTTTTTGGGGAGTTTGTGCAACGTTATTGCTCAGTAGATCTTGCAGACATCCCTGGTCGAATAATGAGGACATGATAGGATATAAACTTTATGTACTCATCACTATGAAATAGATCAAACGGCTGGTGATGTTCGAGAGCTAATAAGAATACTACTTGTTTGATCTAAATTGTTAGAAAGACACAGCTATGTTTAGTTTGATTTGAAGGCATTTTTATATAAAGATAGTAAACTTCATTTACAATTCTGTTTATTTTTATTATTATTATTATTTTGGCAATTAACTTCATTTACAATTCGTTATAGTCTTACACATGTATCACGTCCACAATCACATCAGACACATTGTTTAGAAAGAAGTTCTGATACTAAGCTAAGTATTGTGCACAAAGACAGAGGAAAATCATAAAACAGCTACTTTATTGCTGAGCCAAAATAGCCATATTTATCCGTATGGGACAAGCTATATTGCTGTCTGGCCATTTTAAAATTCTAAATATAATTTATATACAAGAAATGCTACAATATTGTTCTGGGGCCGCTAATACAACTCGTTGGTCTAATGACCCAAGGAAGGAACAGATACAACTCATTCTGGGGGGAGAAGGTAAAAAAAATAAAAAATAAAAAAAAGAAAAGAAAGAGATCAAAAAGGATACTTAAATACAACAAATGGAGCATTTAGGTTGTCACAAACCAAAAATGTGGTCATTTGAACCAAATATGGCAGCATTAAACTGTCTTGTATTCAAGTCACTCCCATCCAAAGCAGAACCAAACCGATCAAGCCACTGAGTTGGACTTGGATTATCACTCTCCTCTACCCACTCTGAAGTCATATCAATGTCATCAAATTGAATAGGATCCGCTTCTAAAGGCTTCATTCTTGTCTGTCTTGCAAGTTTGAGATTGTAATTGATATATATAAGGTCGTTCAATGTTTCTTTATCAATCTTGTTGCGTTTCTCAGAGTGGATCTGCTGAAATGAACTCCAATGCTTCTCAAAGGTGAAACTGCTGCAAACTTGACTTAGTATTCTGATTGCAACTCGTTGCAATACAGGTGCAGAGTCGCCATATTGTTCCCACCAAAGCCCTGCAACCAACTAGCACTAAATTTAACAATCCAATCCATGTATAGCGTAGATAGACATTAGGAATACTAGTTTTGTAGGAATTAGGCCTGAACCAATGATCAGCATGCGTGTATCTACCATAATTACATCCAGAAAGAAGTGATATTGATGTAATATCAAAAATGAAAGACATATTATACAATTTTACTTGAGATTCTGAAATAAGGGACAGCAAAAAGTTTTCAGATAGATAAATACTACAGTGAACTATCAATCTTTATTGGAAACGAAACCAAATCTTCCTATTCTTTTTAAAATTTGAATGACCAAACATATTCTATTCTATAATTTTTACAAAAGTAACAAACGTTAGTCCTTTTTTGCACCTTTTCCTAGATCTTGACAATCCCAAAAAATTAGGTAAAAGGACTCAACTTTTTTCATTTTATTTTATTTTTTCATTATAAAAGTAGTGAAACAAACCAACAGTCCGTCCTAGAAGTTCCAAACAGTATCTTAGAACAGTAGTATAAATGTGAGTTTTCAACTAAAAAAATATATTTCTGCAACCAAGGTGATAACTCCAGTCACAATGCTGGACTGGAGCATCATAACCAAAACTGCTACTTGATGTAAAAAATGAATCCTAATCTTTTCATTTGTCTATTCAGTTAATATACTCCTAGATGCAGATTTATGGAGGGGGGGAAAAAATGCATGTCCTGAAGTTTGATCTCTAAGATATGCAAAATGTATATTTACCTGGTGAAACCACATCCCTTGCCTCCATAGCTAGGCTACAGCCAAACATCCCAGTCGCCTTTGTAAATGTAAATATCTGACTGGTAATATCACGTCTCATTTCAGGAACAGGAAGTAGCTTCTCCAAAACTTTGAAAAAATCTTCCTTTATAGATGTAAGAAATTTTATTTCAGGATTATACTGGATACTGGGATTCAAAAATGCTGCTGCTGCATGTAGAGGTGAATGAAGTTGGTCCCGCCACTTCCTATCAACTATGTCTAAAAATGTCTTGCACTTATTCTCATCCATTATATAATACGTCCTTATAGACTCCTTGGCCCTAGTCATTAGCTCATATATAGAACCCACCGCAGGCTTCCCTCCGGATACTTCCCTCAACACTTTCAAAAAGGGCTCAGAGATTGCCACACTCTCTTCTACTGCCCTCCAGAAATCATTATCCTCAACAATGGCACTACATGATATGCTCTGCGGTTTATTCGCATAGGAAGAATTTGTACAGAACTCCGGGCTGTTGAACATATGCTTCAATCTTGCCCTTTGCTTCAACATGGATTGCAAAGAAAGGAAACTGGATACAGATTTAGAGATACCAGTCCTAATGAGTTCCTGTCCCCCGGTGAACTTTTTCATCAGATCAAGCATAGAGGCAATATTGTATATGAACTTCGATATGGTTTGTGCTTGTAAAATACATCTATTGACCCAATCTACCTTTGAGAATTCCTCTAGAATTAAATTCAAGCATTGAGAAGCACAGGGAGACACAAAAATGGTTGAATAATTTTGAAGGATATGGTTTGCAACACCACTATAGTTGATACTACTATCCATGATAATCTGCACCACATTCTCTGGCCCAAAGTCTTGAATAACAGAATCAAATAAATCCGCAAGGCATTTGGTATTCTTAAAATATGCAGATGCATCAACAGATTTGTAGAAGAAGGTCCTGGAGGGCGATGAAACTAAAAAGTTCATCAAAGCTCTTGACTTATGGTCAGTCCATAGATCAGCAATGATAGTACAACCTGTTGTTGCCCACTCCTTTTCAATATCTTTTGATTGCAGGCTCATTTCAGACTTGATCCTTTCGAGCCATGTAGTTTTAAGAGTTTCAGCAGATGGACCAGTAAATCCAGGCCCGCATTTTGTAATGGCATCGATCATTAGCTGATAGGATGAAGAACGAGCGATACTAAAATCCAGCTTATTCTCAAAGAAAAACAGAGCAATACTTCTCTCAGCATTTTCTTGATTGTTAAAGGAGTGAGGGGGAGCCACTGGACTAACAGTTGAGAAAGCTTTAACCACTGGGGATGCTGAATCTACAGAAATAAGAGGTTTACTTGCAGAAACATTTGGAGGTGATTTGACTTCCACCAATTTTGGCTTTTTAGCGCTAGGAGTTTCTTTGACATCGTCTTTTGATGCTATAATAGCCCTCACCCTATCGGTAACATCATCTCTTACTTTACTACATGGATTTACACCTTTACTTGGAAGCCGAGATAGATGATGCTTCAACCTACTAATACCACCATTCAAAACTCTCAGGCAAAATTTACATCTCACTTTATTTCCATCTAATTTTTCAGCATATTCCCAACAAACATCTTTCTCTCGTACCACTGCCAGAATATAATCAGAAAGTCAATGCATTTCAATATTTAAATATTGTATGTGCTAATTTCTTCATACTCGTACATAAAAATTAAAACTTATTCAAATCTAGAATTTGAAATGCCATAATGATATCTGATTCAATGCAGTCAAAACAGCTACTTGGTAAAAATTACACTGAACAATGGGCTTGGCAATGATTAATCAAGTATAGAACCCACATTAAGCAAGTTAGAGAAGATTTTAACCATGTACTTAAATACACCAAAACTTACTGAGGAAGCACACAAAACGTTATGTGATCTTGTTTGTCAACCTACACAGAAGCAAAGCGGAAACTAATTGTAAGTAGCTACTAATTTGTAGTAACTTCATAACTGAACCGAGAAAAAGGAAAGCAGGAAAATAAAGAGAAAGGAAATTCAATCTGAGCACTTCTGAAACTCAAAGTTGAACATGAACTTATTCGCTATGCGTCTTCTATCCGCGTAAAACTCAAAACAGAATTTTTATAAGTGTAGTTAATTTCCATAGAAAAATGAAATCTTTATGATGCTCATCGCTGAAACTAGACCTCCTTGCTCATTCCAAATTACAATCTCACATCTCGACCAATAACAAGCTCCAAGTTCTTCCTTTTTTTTTTTTTTTTTTTTTTTTCCTCTTAATTTTTTTCATAGACAACCAAAGATTTATTGATTGAAAAGCTTTTAGCTTTCTGTTTTCTTGATTTTCAATTAAACAGCTTAAGTTGCGATTATGCACATCCCAGCTTCGTTCTCTGCCACCAAATCTCTGATAAAATTACACTTTTTTTGCCGGGAAAGTTTTATCCCGTATAAGAAAACAAAAGCCTCCATTTCTCCAGAATTTTGCGTAGTTTTTTAACCCCCCATTTCTCGGTGATCAAAAGCGAAAATTCTAGTTCTCAATGCTAGCAAATGGAAAAGGCTTCGCCGATTTGAGATTCGTAGAATTACCGAAGAGAAAAATAAAGAGAAATTGCGAGAAATTTAAGGAACTTACAGAGAAAGTGTGAGAGAGAGAGAGAGAGAGAGATTGGTCTTCTCGCCGGAGAGAAAAACGGACGTTGGCAGATTCTTGAGGTTTTGTTGCATATCGCGAGATTTTGGAGATTTAGGGTTTCTTTTTCTGTATCTCTGAGTTTTCTTGTCGGTGCTTCTTCTATTAACATTCTTTTCTCGTTTTGTTCGTATGTTTACATATATTTTAAAATTTTTCAGCTTCGAGGTTTGGGGTTTTTTTTTGGCGATATATCGCGGACATTTTGTGGATTTTACCCAATAAAACATCGACACGCAGATAATTATGAGTAAAGATAAAAAGACGACAAGTTAACACGGACAAAACTGGCTAACTAAACGACGTCGTGCAGCAAACTGAGGAGAGCGAAAAAATTTAAGCGGAAAGCCACTCTTTTTTATCAGAGCCAGGTTTCGATCCTGGGACCTGTGGGTTATGGGCCCACCACGCTTCCGCTGCGCCACTCTGATTGTTGGATAATTGTGTTCATTAAACATATATAAACGATTCTAATTCATTTGCCAAGACAACCCATATTCAAACGGTTAGGATAACAATATAATAATATGAATGGATCCACTAATTCTCATGATGAAATTTGAAAAATTTTTATACTAGAATTCAACGTTGACTCAATTTTCTTCATTTAATAGTTTATAGTCTGAATGGGTAGTCATGACTCATGACCATGTACATCTCTCTCTCTCTCTCTCTCTCTCTCGCATAATTTTCTATTGATGTTTCTAACTTTCTAAATAAAAAAAGGATTAAGAAGAATAATAGCCTAAGGATTCTTGTGCTATTATTCTTCTTTAATTTGTTTGTGGATGTCTTTAATCTCACATACTATACTAAATAGCAAGGTTAACTTTTTTGAAAAGTGGGATACAAAAGAAAAAATAACAATAATAATAATATAGTGTATTAATATACAAAAGCATCTTAGATCAATCAGATAAGCATATATTATGATCAATATATATATATATATATGAATGTAATAGGTTCATTTTATTAATTTAATATTTCTTACCAAAAAGCAAAAACCAACCAATTAAAAAATTATTAAAATGGGTGAAAACATTTTTATTTTTATTTTCTTGTTTGTGTAATTGGGTGAAACCCATCATTTCTTTTTTTATTTTTTTGTTTGTGTAATTGGGTGAAACCCATCATGACAGTGCATAGAATTGTCTTTGGAATGAAAATTCGTTACAATTTCCAATTCAATGTACCTTAACTGGATTGATACGCCAACTTGGATAGTGGTATATATGTTTCTTTTTAGTTTTTTGGACAATTGGGTGGAGTAATTGAAATGGCAAAATTTATGTATAAGGTAATCATATGTTTGGACATTTTCCTTCCTATATTCAGCTCTACGTATTCATTAAGATAAGTAGCATGATCTATTTTCTTTGTTTCTTTTATAGACTTATTTTCTTTTGTTAAAAATTCAAAGTTTGGGTGGCTGAATATCAGAAAAATGGAGAGCAAAATCAATAACCAAATCAATTGCAAATAAACACAAATTAGTAGGATAGTGAATTAACTAAAAAATAATAAAAAGGAAAAACAAACCTGGGTTTTTACCAATATTGAATTTTCTTGCACATGCCAAATCATGCCGGACAGAGAAGGGAATTATAAAAAGAATATCTAGTACATAATTCCAACACAATAAATTAATTACCATGTTATTTTATTCAAGTTTTGATGATTAAATTTTATGTATAAAGGGGCGTACTAGTTTGGACGTGCACATTGAAATTGCATTTCTTCAACTTATTCCCTTCATAGCTTCATTGACAAATGAATATTTTAATTAAAATATTATTTTACGTATTAAATAATCATAATAGATAGGGCATGAAGCAGAATTAATGGTGTTATATATGAAAGTATTGAGATAGCCAGTTGGAGCCCATCCAAGTGAATATGGAAGAATTTATTGATTGCATAATTCCATACGTATGAGACACATGCACACGTACGCTTGCATCGATTTGTTTAATTAAATATTCAATTCCTCCTTAATATTCAAGGCTTGTGTTTAATGAAAGAAAAAAAATTTAGAAACATACAATATATATAACCATAAGCAATAATTGATTATTCATGCAAAAAATAATATGCGTAAAACATGGTGGTCTCCATTTTTTTGTTTTTATACATTAAAAGATGTGGATAGCTTTATGTTTTCAAAAATAGATTAATTGAGATTGTCATTTAATAATAATGGACTAGGAACTGCTAGGATGTTGATTGTGATTTTTCAAATAGATATTTTTGTGGTTAATTAACTTTTATTTTTTGACAATTTATAGTTTTTACAAGATTTGCAGGCAAATTAAAGTTTTCATTTTTTTTTCCCGAGGAAATAGGTAATGAAAGGTAAATTTACCGTAAGGAATGGTTTCAATGGAATATTTATATTTCAGTTTTGACATTTATTATAGATTATAATGATTATTAATAAAATCATTATTAAATGATACTTATAATTTATTATACTTGATTATACATTAAATTTTGATTTTAAAATTCGAATTTCAAAAAATTAAAATCACTTAAATGATCAAATCATATAAACCCATAAATAATAATTATCAATAATAATTAACATCAGAAACCGAAGTCAGAAGAAAGAAATGTTTTTTTACTAGCCAAAAAAAACAGAAAGAAATGTTTTTTCTTTTTTATTTTCTATTTATTGCTTTTAAACCGGAGAGAGGGAATTTTGAAATCCAATTCTAATTAAATTATTAAGAATTTTGGGACAAAAAGGTACGAGCAAAAAGAAAAGGAAAGGTCAGTGGATGTGATTAATGCTTGGACTGACGTGTACTCTAGATCGAAAGGCCCACGTTGCATTGTTGTTTTCGAACGAAACACGACGGTGTTGATTAACTCATCAGTAGTCAGCACGTGGCAATTCATATATACATATAGCAACGTCACATCAGGCTACAAAATCGCCACCGTTTATTTGGCGTTTTCCGTTTCGGCCTAACATTTTTTTATCACACACATCGGTTTTCACGCTGCTTTCGGTGGCTGTCAAAATTCTAACAGAGGCCCAAAAAGTCAACGTTTTTATTTTATATTTTTTGTTTAGTTTGGTTTTTCTTCTCAGGGCTCGGGGTGGTGCAAAGCTTAAGCTCCAAATTTTGCCCCCATTGAAATTCAACTTTTTTTGGTAGGTTCCCTGTGGAGGGTTTACCATTATATATAATTATTATTAAAAAACAAATAAGTAATAAACATTACACCTGGTACTGGTAGTAGCCATTTCAATTTTACTAATTTATTTTCAGAAATAAATTCAATATTTAATATTATTAGTCATGAATATCAATCCTTTTCCATCTTGTTATTGTTATGTTCTCAATCACTCTCACTGTCTTTCATACAAAAAAATAATAATAATAAATAAATAAATAAAAATTACTCTCACTGTCAAAGCCCCCACCCACCACATTTCCACTTGATATGAAATCATACAGGTGCATTATGAAATCCAACCCATCCCATAATAATACATCTAAATATACCTAACTCCAATACCTAGAAAAAAAAAAAAAAAAGTAAAAAAAAGAAGAAAAAAAAGTGCCTAACCTTATCAGACAAGACAAAAGTGCTTTGACCAATATTGTTCAACCACAAACTGCAGTATTTTTCATTTTAATCCAAATTTTCTCTCTGAGTTTTTGCTTATAGTAGTTATAGGTCTTCTCAGGCAGTTTCTAATCCAAACAAAAATCCTTACTTTGTTTGGTTTGTACACTTTTACATCATGTACCGTAAGGAAGTGAGAATAGCTAATTTACTTAGCTTTTTCTGAGGCTTTCCTTATTTTCTCTTCGTCTTCCTTGCCACATGCATTTTCCTGTTCGTGCGGCATAAAATAACTATCGCACGATCTTCCAACCTTCTTCTTCTCAATCATTATCTATTGGGTTTTTGTTTCCTTAGCTTCTTTTGCATGTGGGTGATGCTGTTTTAGCAAGCAATCACCTACTTATCCTTCATCATCATCACCTCTATCATTGCCGATGATCCACTTGAGATTTTTCCTCTTTTAGCTGTTTCTGAAAACCGCAAGAATGTTTCTCTGAAATGACCCACATCCATGGATCTATGAAAAGCTCTGTGGGAGCGAGAGCTGACTTGTTGGTGGATCTTTGGCCGATTACTTTTGGTCTCTGCAAGTACCAGCAAGTAAGTCCGAAAATCTCTGAAACCATTTCTTTCTGAAAACATAAAACTATGATTGTTTGCCGTCAAATCCAAGGGGAAAAAAAAAAATATATATATATATATATATATAATGTATTGGTTTCTGAAAATTGCTTCTCTGTTCTTGTTTGTATTTCAGAAAAAAAGTTTCTTTGTTTTGTTGTTTCTTTTTGTTTTATACGGTTGGTAGGTTTAATATGGTCCTAACTTGTAAGAGCTTCTGGTTTGTTTCCACTTTTTTCTTAGTTGGCAAATGAACAGAATTGGTAAAAGAAGCTTGTAAAGCTCTGTTTCTGATTCAAACTCTAAACTGCTTTTTTGACCAAAGTTCCAATTTTTAAAGCTCAAAAGTTAATTTTTATCTGGAAAGTTTGTAAAATGATTTGCTTTCGCAATATAATTGCTCACATACAGCTTATATATGTTTATTGGATTCTGATTGTTTTCTTTTTCCTTTCTTTTTGTATATATAAATTTATATAGATGTGACAGAGATTCTGGAACCAGGTTGTGCTTTGCCTGCTGCTTATTCGGTTGAACATCTGGGCTTTAGACCCTGACTGAGAAAATGAGCAAGAAAGCAGATGTTCTGTTCATTTTTTCAGCTATTTTCTTGATTGGCACACTTTCATGGCATGTCAATGCAAACATAGAGGAAGACAAACAAGCTTTGCTCGATTTCCTTCACAATATATATCACTCTCACCCTATTAATTGGACAGTGGACTTTCCTGTATGCAAAAACTGGACGGGAGTGGGCTGTAACAAAGATCAATCCAGAGTTATATCTCTCAGATTGCCTGGACTTGGTTTCCATGGTCCAATACCATCCGACACCCTCAGTCGCCTTTCTGCACTTGAGCTTCTAAGTCTCAGATCAAATTCTTTATCAGGTCCTTTTCCTTCTGATTTCTCCAAACTTGGAAACTTATCATCCCTTTACCTTCAATTCAACAAGTTCTCGGGTCCCTTGCCTTCGGATTTCTCAGTTTGGAAGAAGCTGAATATCCTCAATCTATCAAACAATGGCTTTAATGGGAGTATCCCTTCTTCAATTTCTAATTTGACTCACCTCACAGCTTTGAATCTTGCAAACAACTCGCTTTCTGGTAACATTCCCGACCTCAGTATTCCTAGTTTGGAAGAGATAGACTTGTCCAACAATTTTCTCACAGGGAGCGTGCCTAAATCTCTGAATAAGTTCCCAAGTTGGTCGTTTTCCGGTAACAACTTTTCATCAGAAAATGCACTGTCTCCAGTATCTCCAGTTGCACCACCAAATGGTCAGCCAAAAAGAAAATCCAGGAAACTCAGTGAGCCTGCAATATTAGGCATAGCAATTGGTGGTTGTGTTCTTGGTTTTGTGGCAGTTGCTCTTCTTATGGTCTTTTGCCGCTCAAATGGGGGAGATGAAAGTGGATTTATAGTGAAACCGCATAAGAAAGAAAGCGCTTCAAAGAAAGGGGTTTCTGAGAGGCAAGACAAGACAAATAGGCTTTCCTTCTTTGAGGGTAGTAGTTTTGCATTTGACCTGGAGGACTTGTTGACGGCATCTGCTGAGGTACTTGGGAAGGGAACTTTTGGGACAGCTTATAAGGCAGCTTTGGAAGATGCAACAACTTTGGTGGTGAAGAGGTTGAAGGAAGTAACTGTTGGAAAGCGAGAATTCGAGCAACAAATGGAGATTGTGGGTGGCATCAAGCATGAAAATGTAGCTCCTTTAAGGGCCTATTACTACTCCAAAGATGAGAAGCTTATAGTGTATGATTTTTATGATCAGGGGAGCATCTCTTCAATGTTACATGGTATGTGAGTTTCTTTCATTTTTGAAACCGTAGCAATCTTCTTATCATTTTGTGAATGTGATAAAACATTTGATAATTCTGGCATTGCAGCTAAAAGAGGGAACGGTCGGATTCCCATAGACTGGGAGGCTCGACTAAAAATTGCGGTTGGTACAGCAAGAGGAATTGCTCACATCCACACTCAGAATGGTGGAAAACTTATCCATGGAAACATAAAGGCCTCAAATGTGTTCTTAAACTCCAAGGGATACGGCTGTGTCTCTGATATTGGTCTGGCTACACTGATTGGACCAATGCTCCCACCAGCAATGAGGGCTGCAGGATATCGAGCCCCAGAAGTGACTGATACACGTAAAGCAACTCATGCATCTGATGTTTACAGTTTCGGGGTCTTGCTGCTTGAGCTTCTAACTGGGAAATCCCCTGTACATGCTACAGGTAGTGAGGAGGTTGTTCACTTGGTGAGGTGGGTAAATTCTGTGGTTAGGGAGGAGTGGACTGCAGAAGTATTTGATATAGAGCTCTTAAGGTATCCAAACATTGAGGAGGAAATGGTGGAGATGTTGCAATTGGGAATGGATTGTGTGGCAAGAATGCCAGAGCAAAGGCCCCAGATTCTTGATGTAGTGAGAAGGTTGGAAGAAATTCGTCAAGTTGGTTCTGGAAACCGACCATCTTCTGAAACAAAATCAGAGATATCACTTCCAACCCCACCAACTCATGCAGCAGAGACCGTATCCTCTCTTCCACAGTGAAATTCTTTTAGTCCTAGTTATAAATTGTTGTGATATAAATATTTACTATTTATTTTTCATTTGAAATTCATTCTGATTGGGGAAAAGCTTTTTTGGTCGTTGTAGTTGTTTATAAATCTTTGCATTTTCACAACAAATTTGGTGTTGTGCTGAGACTGGTTTAACTAGATACAGCAAATGAGGTCCTCTGGTTATTGTATTACTTGGCAGAAATTACAATGATTTTTATGCTTGTGGAATCTAAAGGAGCACAAAACCAATTTATGCTTTGTGGGTCCAAAACCTACCTAATCAATGGCACAGCCTTACCTGTTCATTATATCCAACCGAAGCATAAAAGCAAATTTAAAGAAATAATACAGGGGCAAGAAGTATATTATAATATGGCTCATAGCAGGTGCAGGGACAAGTAGGCGTTGAACCATCATTTTTCAAGTTATAACAAATTTCTAGGAATTTCATTTTATAGAAAGTTCTTTTGGTAGAATATTAACGAATCGGAGTAAAGTTCCTGTATGCTGACCAATAGGGTTAAAAAACGCATCCATTACAATCTGATGTTTGTGTACAAAAATTTAGTTCGATTTTGAAAATTGATATAATCACATTTTGTAGTAGGAAAAAATTACATTTAACTTCTCCCCGTATAAGAGTCGCACACAAAATAAAACATCTAACTACGTTTCTCCAATTGGATTGGGCTTATGTTGAGCAGAACCTTGACACACAATGAATGATGAAAATTCATTTTTAGTCCAATCCCCTGCAGTCTACAAACGTTTGGCAGAGAAATTGCAAGTCATTTCCTCACAATTCTTGTTTTAACACCTCCTGGCATCACATAAAACCGAAATAACCTGTGCTTAGCAGATAAGAATAAACAATCTAACCTACACATGAATATCGAACAGCAGAGCATATGACTCTAAATGAGCCAAAATCCTAGCGCTAAGATGGTAGAACAGACCTTCAACTTCCTCAAACTGAACCTCCTTCACCAAGTCAGCAGCAGCATTATACTCAAATCTACAAGGACAAAAGGAAATCTTTATCTCAGAAAAAGATTCAATGCATGCAGATGCATGCAGAGTTGACATCCAAATAGGATGCTAATGAAGTCAGCACTACCATCACTGCAGTATCAAGGGATGCTGTTCTCCACTATAATATCTATATTGTGCAAAACTAATTACAAGGGCCCAAAGAACTAGGGAAACAAGCTTTTATAGCTAGATCCGTGCAAAGTACAAAGAGTGGAAAGTTTCAGTTTCATATGCTGATATTGAAGTCGTACAGAAGAAACGTAAGCATAATTCTTTTACCTGTTAGAGAAAGCCACCTCAAGTTCATACTCAGAAGCACTTTTAGCAGTTTCAACCAACACAGTAACAATTTCAGTCTTCCGAGTACTAGCCAGGAGTAAATCATATTCTGTTGGAATAATAATTGCAAGAAAATTATCACTTAGTTCACTCAAGCACATCTTCTCTACAGCTGCCAGGGCTATCCTTCGTTTAAGAGTATCAGACTCCGGATCAACAATGTACATGGCAAAATCAGTAATTAACAATATACGTCGTTTCATCTTCCCTGTACTGGTAAACTTCAAAACTTTATCAGCAAAAAGAACTTTCTTGTCACCTGAAAGATGAAACGGAGTAGAATTTAGTGATATGAACATTATTTAATGAATAACTCCTGACAAACACAAGTCTCCAAATAACTCTCCAAGTCTGTCATTTATGGTATCAATAACAAACATATCTCTCATTAGTGAAACTTTCATTATACATCATCTAACGTAATCAATCCCATATAACAGATAAGCTTTTTTCTAGAAAGAAGATTGTTTAAATTCAAAATACTGTCACTTTCTACAACATATATCATTTGTACAAACACAAAAACTGATGCAGAGACCAAATACTTCTTATCTTTATGTATTTACATGCTAAATGATCCTGTCCTCCATAGTTAACATATAAAAAAAAAAAAATCATAATTTATTTATTTATTTTTATTTTTATAACACATAAGTAAAAATCACCAGAAGCAACAATCAGAGTATCGTAATACTTGTAATTGGAAACCAAATACATACAGGTCTTGAAATATATAATCCCAATAAGGGAAGAGAGGGAGAGAGAGAGAGAGAGAGAGATCCAATATGACACAAGGTGATACATTTGGAATCTGCTATAGATTATTAACGCTTACATTATGGAACTTTTATATAAGATTCCATGGAAAGAATTAACTTTTGTTAACTTCCATTTTGGCCTTGCTCAAATCTTATCATGTTAACCAAGACTAGCAGACTGAAATTAAATTCTTTGAATCAATCAAAGCACTCCTTTTTCGCTCAAATACCACCAAGCCTTTGAGGTTATTCAAAACGATTTCATGCAAGCTAATATCTACCACAACGCAATTGAATAAATATATAGGCGTCATAAAGTATTCATCAAATCCAACGATATACCCCCTCTTACGCACACACACATTCACTACCAGCAAAAGAAAACACGCATGCTCTATCCGTAAGCAACTTCAATATTAATATTCAGGGATCATCCTGACACCACTTTATACAAATACACGCTTCAAAGAAATAACCATTCACACCAACTTTCAAAGAGGACAGACAGAGGAAACAAAAAGCAAGTATTCTTAATCTAACCATTTGAAAACATCAAAAAGCTAAATTCAACGGTCGGAAGCCCAAGAAAGAAAGTAGCAACAGATACAAATTCAATAAAAACTTTTGATTGCCCAATACTGAATCAAATATAAAACCACGATTAAAGCTTCGCCAAGCAAAAATGAAGCCTAAACCAAGGCAATTTTGGACTAAAACCAAACCAAAGCGATTGAACATAAGACGGAAAGAAGAGTACGAATATATTGAAATATAACCTTGTTTCTGCAATATTTTCAACAAGAAGGGATGGGAGGGGACATCGATGTAGTCTCCTTGGTATTCTCTATGTAGGGAAGTTTTTCTTCGGACCTTGACGCCCATGAAAGGCTCCTGATCTTCGGTCACATTGCCTTCCGAGGGTCTCAATCTCATTCCTCCATCGAATTCATCTTCCCGGTCGTCCTCGACGTCGTCGTATCTTGGGGCTTCAGACACCGGTTGGGGTTGGGGATCGTCAATTTGGACCCGCCTCGTCGCCTTGAACGGTATCATTATATCTGGGTCGGGGCGAGGTCCGGTCCGATTCGGTGGTAAGCAAAAGTGGAATGTCTCTTTTTAGAGACAGAGCGTTCAGAGACGACGAGCTGTAAAAAAAAAGTATCGTGGGGCGGAAGAGGCTAACTTGCCTCGGATGTGCGATGCGCACCATGTGCCCCCGTGTCGTGGGTAGCGTGAGATATTAGCTGGAATCTCTCTGTTCGAACTGTTCGTCCACACAGCGGCGCACGTTAGACAAGTCAGTCAGTTGGTCCCTCCCAAGGAAAGTATTTATTCTGTGCGTTGATCGCAGGGATAGTATATGATCCGTGACGACTCAGCCGTTGGGGTTTTGGGACCCACACGCTCCAGTCGAAGTAGAAACCCCCTTCTAATTATAATTCACGAAAATCAACGGGATCTTACCATGGGCGGCCCAACTTTATCTGTAGCCTTTAGGTGAGAAAAAAAAAAAATAAATAAAATAGCCCAATATTATAAATTTAATCATCGTATTTGATTTTAAAATTTTAAAATAACTTATTTTATTCCCTAATAAAAAGAAAAAAATAAACCATCAAATTATTATAAATAATAAAATTTATCTTGCAAAATATAAACCATCAAATTATTATAAATAATAAAATTTATCTTGCAAAATTGTGCTTGACATTGAAATTTTTTTTTTTTTCTGTTGATTCGAAAGGTGGCGACATTTTATTAATTAGCCAATGAAATTTTTTCAAAGAAAAAAGAAAAAGAAAAATTTACAAATGGAATCATAAAGCATCTACGTTGACGCTTATAACCAATAAAAGACTGACACAAAACCGACGGTTCAACCAAAACGCCTTTTTACGGCAAGGGGACTACGACGTCGTTTGACCAAAATGGCAAAATTCGGTCCACTGTATGAAAGTAAAAATCAAACTAAAAACAAAACCGCCTTAATTCGGCAGATACTTTCGGCGCCAAGAAAAAAAAAAAAAAAAAAAAAAAAAAAAGAAGAAAGTTATAACGTACAGAAAACGCCAAGTGGGACCCAAAAAAGTAAGAATAAGAACAAGCCAATGAGAAGGTTGATTCCAGAAAGCGGAGGAGCAGGCATTGTATAAAAGTCATCGCCACACAGAAACACGGACCTTCCTCCATTGTTTCTTCTTCATCATCTTCTTCTTGGTTACCAGCGCTCAGAGAAACCGAAGCCAGAGGAGGATCTCTTTTTCTCTTCCTCTGTATCTATCTCTATCGGTTTTCCTCGCTTTATCTTGTTCAGGTACAATCTCCTTCGTTATATGTACATGTAGGTTGGTTTATATGTGTATGTTTTGGGTTTTGGTTTTGATCTGTCATGTGGTTTTGGATCTTGAACTTAGGGTTTCTTAGATGGCTTCGAAGCGGATCTTGAAGGAACTCAAGGATTTGCAGAAGGATCCTCCTACATCTTGCAGTGCCGGTATTTCATTTCCTCTTGATCTTTTAATTTTTCCTTTTTTCTTTTTTTGTTCTTTAGGTTTTCCCTCGTTTGATCTACGTGTTGATTTTTTTTTTTTTTGGTTTTTTTGTTGGTGTTTCTTGTTCGTTTTTGTGTTGAAATTTTGACAAATAGTTGTTTTCTCTTTTGAAATTTTGTTTCAATTTTCGGTGAAGCGGTTTGTTTCATATGAATAATCTGGAATAATTGGTAGAGTTTCCAAATTTTTGCTGCCGGAAGGTGCTGTCATGACGTGTAAATGATTACAGAAGTTTGCTTTTTGAATATTCATCTTCCCAGTTAATTAGATGCGAACTAGAGTTGGAGGTGCTGCCCTATGCTCTACATGGGCTGGTTAACTGCTTAAATTGTACTTCAGTCTTTAGGTGTTTTAACTAGGACCATTTTAAAAGGAAATAGTTAATTGACTAATTGGTCTATTTTCCATTTAAATGTTTAATTTCAAATTCCCAATAATGTCTTTTATATAGTTCCAGATGTCCATTCAAAAAATTCGTAGTAAATTGTTGTTTCTGTTAAATCTGTTTACTTAGAATCGAATATCAAAACAGTAGCGGGGCCCAAATTGTAAGTATTATTGGAGGAGAACTTTACGATTCTATTCGGGTTTGTATATAAGTGGGAATTGTGCATTCCGCGTTGTAAGAGGGCATGTGATGGCCTTGTAGTCAGGATCATTTTTCGCGGGCCTCCATGTGGGCACTTCAAAGTGTTTGTTCTTTTGATCTTTCTTTAAGAAAGTTGACACTGCAGGACTAGATGTTTGAATACTAAATACTCTGATTTATTTTCTTGTATGAAACTGCTGTAAACATCATATTTACATCTCACCTATCCATTACCATTGATCGATGCTGATGTATGCATCTCTGCATGTTCTTGTCTTGATGCTACACCGTCCTTGGAAGTCCCTCTGTGTCATTCACTGTATGATCTCCAGTAACAACAATTTGTCGAAGTCCTGCTCAATTATCCTTTATTATTTGAATTTTCCTATTGATGTTTTTCTTTGTCATCTTGGTGATTATTGTAGGTCCTGTTGCCGAAGACATGTTTCACTGGCAAGCAACAATCATGGGTCCTCCAGACAGCCCTTATGCTGGGGGTGTTTTCCTGGTTACCATTCATTTCCCTCCAGATTATCCCTTTAAACCACCAAAGGTACTTTTTTCTTACTCAATGTTTTTAATGAAGTATGTTCTCTGACATTTCAATGATCGACATCTTGTGTTTCTAATGTTCATAATTGTTAGCAAATTAGTCATATTCATGATGAGTGTAAATGTAATACAGGTTTGCACTTTATTTAATCTTCTAAGTTCTATCTTCGTTATGGTCTTTGAGATACATAATGTACTTGGACTCTTACAATATTATTCTTTGGAACAGCCATCTTTTGCGTTTCAACTGTTGGAAACATTCATCTCTCTCCCTCTATCTGTCTTTCCTTTTATAAAATGGGCTTCTTTTTCTCTGGCTCAGTAATATGATCCAAGGAAGCCACCCATCTTGTGGGTTTAATTTATACTAAAAGACATTGATCTCTGGAACACTTCCTTGGAAGAGGGAGCGCAGGGAGGTATGACCACTGGGCCATAGCCTATGGTTGTATTTGGTCTCAGTATTACTGTGTTGATGGATGTGTTATGCCCTGTTCTTCTTTGTCTTCTTTTTCTTTGTCTTTGAAGATCGCGTCTCATTTTTTCAGTATTTACATCAAGTGAATTCATGCATTGGCTCCAAATTGTCATAAGAGGGTGACTTTTGAGGTTAGAATTCTAGTTATTCTTTGTGAAAACTAATGAGTGTACAAGTGTTAGTTGTTCCAATCTACATCACCATGTTATTTCATTTCACTTCTTGTCAATTCAATATATACCTTGTGGTTTTGCAATTGAGGATTGTTCTGGGGTTTAAAAAGGTCCGTCCGATTTTCTCTTCCCGTCTTCATTTCTCTTACAAAGATTGATGGATTCTTGCAGGTGGCATTCAGAACAAAGGTATTCCACCCAAATATAAACAGCAATGGAAGCATTTGCCTTGACATCTTAAAGGAGCAGTGGAGTCCTGCTTTAACCATTTCTAAGGTTCTTGCCATATAACTCTTGAAGCTCTAGTCTAGAAAGTAAAAGAAGCCTTCTTTTGTGGAATAGTGAGACAATTACTGATATGTTATAATTTTCTACGCTGGGATTTAACTATTGCAGAATTTCTTGATTCAGCAGCTTTAATAATCTGAGTCTTACCTTGCAATTTAGGTCTGAAATAGGTGCAGTCCATCTCTCTCTCTCTCTCTTTCTCTCTCTCTCTCTTGCAGGGTACAAGAGAGAGTCAAGAGAGAAGCACTCTCAACTAGTAACTCACCAAAGTAACTCACCAAGTTACTGATACATGAGTGAAGATTTTCCCTTTTTGTGGTCAAGAATTTCATGGGAAAATTCTGTTTTTAGATATGGCTATCTATATTTGCGGATTCATATTGTTTTATTTCCATGTATAGGTTTTGCTTTCGATCTGCTCTCTGTTGACGGATCCAAATCCAGATGATCCTTTGGTGCCTGAGATTGCTCACATGTATAAGACAGACAGGAACAAGTATGAGACAACTGCTCGGAGTTGGACCCAAAAGTATGCCATGGGCTAACTGAGCTTTGTGGTATGTGCGACAAGGGAAAGGACCTTTCCTTCTGGTTTTCTTCTTTTCGATTTTTTTTTTTTTTTTAATAAATATTTTGGTCTGTTAACCTATGTATGAATATTCTGTCTCTTGAATCCAGAAATGGACTAAAGAAAGAAGTCCACAACATGTCCTCAGTTACAAGTGAAAGAAACAGATGTTGCTTTCTAATTATTTGTACGGATAATATGATTTAGAAACAATGAATTGTCCCCAGTTTGATTCACACCTTTAGTTTTTGAAGATTTATTCAAATTGTAAATTGCCAAAGTGGTTCTTCTTTATGCAATTGGAGTTGGAGGTTTATGCATGATAATGGGTGAAAGGAAGGAGAAAACGCGAGTGGAGAGTTAGCTGACGTGAAAAGGTAGTGTTCCTAATGGCATTATATATATATATATATATATATATATATGTATAGGTACAACAAATCCTACTCCATAAATTTTGTTAGAAAAAAAGTAATTGTCTCAAAAAAGGAAAAAAAAAAAAAAAAAAAAAAAAAAAAAGGTGTTGCAATTAAGTTCCACTTTTAAAGGAAGTGTTGCGATTTGCTAAGTTTAATAAAGTATGACAAATGAAAAACTTCAACATTGAAAGTATGAGGAGAATAACAACTTTCCGCAAAAGTCTCGCATTTACCAAACACTGGACTAAGTTGCCGAATTTAATTATGCATAGAATTTCTGGTATAAGCCAGCTGATCGTTCCTGTCAATCAAAGGAAAATTTGAGGGAAAACGCCGTAGCTTTATCCAAGAAAGTTTCCTCTTCGTCTTTCACTAAACAACTTTCCTAGTTCCTGCCTATTTTCAGTCAGGAGAAACCAAAATTCTTACTGCAGTTTACGAACTCTTTTTTGTTGGGGTGGAGCTTTGTTGATTCCTGATTCTGAACATAGCATGTCCACTTCAAATGGAATGGACTTGGGCCGAGCCTAACCGGAACCTCGAATGTTTGTAATCTTTGACGATCTAAAACCCAAAATCCAGTTTAGATTTTGTCCACGAGTTGCTATTGGCCCACATAACTTAAGAGCTACTTATCTGTCTCATCTCTTGTATGACTTTTTGTTGGTAATGAAACTCATGAATTTATTATCTCCAAACTATTCTAGTGAGTTAGTCTAATGGTAAGCTCGTCGTCTACATACTATTAGGTCATGGATTCAAGTAGAAAGATACATGCCTCTCATAATTTAATGAACTATTCTACTGCATAAACATGGAATCACTGATTTGCTGATTGATTTCAAGTAGTGAAAAGGCTTAACTGATCCCTATAAAGAAATTAGAAGGAAGAAAACTGTAAATATATATATATATATATATATATGATATGAATCTCTGAGTGATAATGTTTCTACAAACCTTTAGCAGAGATGTTAAAACATCAGGAAGAAGAAGGTTAGAGAAGGTTTTGGATGGGAGGGTTTGGTAGTCATCAAAAAATGGGTAGATGAATCTTTTGGTTTTATGGGTTCCATACCTCGATAAATCCATGGCAATTTCTTTTGGTAATAAAAATATACGCCTCCTGATAGAATGATGACATTAGGCCAATGGTTTTGACCATGCAAAATGACAATGTAGGTATAGCAAGACATAATGAGGCACATCAAAACTCGAATCACGATTTCTAGAACAGTAAATATAATATGGTTAAGTTGATTTTTTTTTTTTTTTTTTTTTTTTTTTTTGGGGGGCGAAGTTACCATTTTCGGCAGTGGTAAAGCCATGGCAATTGGCAAAGTCCAATAACTCCAAAAAAACCTTGTAATTAAATAATATCTGAAAGTTAGCCTAGACAACTGGGTGTTATATATTTCATTGTCTTTCCAACCCCATTGACCGGTAGGTCCATGATCCATAAGACATCTGGAGGTATTATTAAGGAACTCAGTTTGAGATATCAACCAAAAAAAGAAAACGTCTTGGATACTGTGCAATATAGTACTGTTCATAAGGGCTTTTTTACTATTCATCCGAAAAGGAAATATACCAAATTCATTAAATAAATAAAAAATGGAAATACCAAAATAGAAAATCTATTTTGCATTTAGCAATATCAATGAGATACCCACCACACACTCTCCACCAAAAAATGTTAACCATAGATATATATATATATAAAATATAATATATATATGGGGGTCAAAGTCATACATTCCGGCGCCATTAATGCCCATCCGGCCACTGAAAATCCTCAGGGTTTCAGGACTTGGGTGGTGTTATAGGATATATTATATAAAAATATATTTATATTTACTTGGACTTACCTGACATAATATAACAGCGAGCTTTTTACCAAAAAAAAAAACAAGCCAGCTATATGGTAAAAGTATCATTTTCTTCTTTAGCCCCAAAAAAAAAAAAAAAAAGTGTCATTTTCTTGACAGAAAGTAAAGGAGGAGCACAAGTATATATCATTTTGTTTCAATTCGTACAAATTATTTTTGGTCCCCACTTTACTGACTTTGTAAAATCACTTTTTTAGTACATCTGCAAATCTGTTTGTATTGTTTTATATATACGACTGTATATATAGAGACCCTGCGAACAAGCTGTAGCCAAAATAATGCAGGAAGGAAACAAAAGAAAAAAAAAGAAAAAAACGAAGCTGTTTCTTTCTGTCGACAACCACGTTTTCATCAAGTTTTCCAAAAAGAAAAACATGCACTGTTCGAATTTAAAGCAATATATTTACTTACTAACAAGAACAAATTATAGCTACATTAAATGACTTTTGGTTACAACTTACAAGGTCTATTATTTCTGATTGGAATACCTTACATAATTTCTTCTTATAAAAGATGTTTGTTGGGTAAATATTAATTATTTTCCGTACTTGATATTAGATTTATTTATTCATTTGTTTTTAATATCCTTATGTACAAGGCACGGACTTTTCACCAGATAGATATTAAGAAGCCCCGAAAGTCGCAATATATATTTGTAGAACAAATGCATAGGAATGCCAAAATGAATTTAATATGTTCCAAGTTCCCAATAAAAAATCACACCAAACCCATTGAACTTTATGGATGTTATATAATAATTAATTTGTTATATCTAAAAAGAAAAAAAAAATTAAATCTTTGGACATGGTGACCCATGTCGTATATGTTTAATATAAATTATACTTATTACACGTATGGAATCTCCATTATATGCGAATAATCTGAGTCCAAAACTCAATTTAATAATTTAATTAATTTGAAATCCAAAGGCTATAATAATAATAATCTAAATTAAAATCCGGCAAAAGGGTCGTGCCCACGAGTGGGATACATAGGCATGGCCACGGAAAATCAGATTCATGACCCCTTCAATTTCATTACCTAATCTCAGTTGCGATTGTCTCTACTGAAGACCTTCCACGAATCCTGAAACTCTCTGGCTAATCACTTTATTTTTTTCTCAATCAATTTTTAGTGGGATTTTATTTTTATAAAAAAATGAATTAGTGGGATCTTTTACATGGCACATTCTTCTTAAGCCGCCAATTCGCTCTTGTCACTTTTATAAGGTATTTTCTGACCTGGACTTAACTGTTTTCTAATTAATCATTTAATCTAAAAAAGTTGGACGTTCCTAATGATGGTTTAAATCATATATTCTTAATCAATAATTATTTGGCTGATTGTTCGTTAGATTTCAGTGAGGACAGCATCAATCATAATCATAAAATGCTGTTCTGTTTGAGAAGTTTTGAGAGATATAAGATGGTGAGTATCATGCAGTCCACTTGAATAATTTCCACATTGTATTGTCTCTCTATTAATTGAATTGTTCCACATTTGATTGTCGACTCAACTGAGTGGGATGTATTTGTTGAATTAATATAGCACTTAATGAATGTTTTTAAATTATATTTCTACAGATTTAATTTTGGGTTAATAATACTTTTGGGCATTCTTAAAATTATATTTCTATACATTTTTAATTTTGGGTTAATTATACTTTTGGCATTCTAGTTTGCCTTGAATTTCAATTGAGTGCCTATATTTTCATTTCGGTGTCAATTTACACTCCATCTTAAATTTTTTCAATTAACAATTTTAGTTTTTTCTTTCGATATGCATATAAAAACCTAATGAAAATTTTGTTCAAAACAAATGTTTTATTATAAATAAAAAAAATATCATTAACTTAAAATATTATAAAATAAATAATATTCCCTACTATGTTAAATATATAGTGCCCATATTGAAATAAAACAAAAAGTAAGGATCTTAATTGAAAAAAAAAAAAGAAATTGAAAATAGTGGCCAAAATTGAAACCAAAATAAAAATTAAGGCTCTCAATTACAAATATATTTCAATTGAAATTTAAAGCACTCAAAAGTACCTTTTAGTTTTCAAAAAATTATATCCTAACTTATAATAATATGGCAAACACTAAAAATTGTCTTTTAGTTTTAAATCAAAATTTTAAACATCATATTTTGATTATTGGATCTATAGACCTTTGTGTCATCGAAACACTTATCAATAAAAGGAAAAATTATTAAACAAACTAATTAAAATGCATATTTGGCTTGCTTTGTAAATATTCAACAATCTTCTTAATTTTAGTTGAGGAATGAGAGAAGCATGTCTTGGTCATGGAGTGCATAGGACAGAACAAAGGATTTTTTTCCCCATGAAAATATAAATACCAAATCCCTCTTAGTCCCAATTTTTAAGGCTTTTGGAATATTTCAAAAGCCAACAAGTTGATCTAACCAAACCCATAACCTTGCAATGTCTCTAAAAATTGATTTGTAAACAAAATAAGACATGTCCCTCCACCAAATCCCCTATTTTGAGGCAAAACAAAATATGAAATCTTACAACCTCAGATTCAGAGAATCCTGAATTCCAAAACCGATTAGCAAAAAGTTTTCCAAACTGTACAAAACTCAATAGCCCATACAACATCTCTTTAAAAGTTCCATTATATCTTACATAACACGTATTATTTAAATTCCCATTCTAATCGGAGCCACATCACCCCCACATGGGGAGGCACACGTGCCGTTTCCACGGTCACCGGCAAGGCGTAAACGGCGCCGGTCACCGGTAGGTGAGCAGTGGAAAATGTCAGTGGGGGCCCACGGGCTGAGCCGGTCACCCACTGTCGTTGAGTTTCAAGACAAAGCCCCATGCAGGTCGGTTTCTGTATTTGTAGAGCTTCCCAAAACCTTTAACTCTCTCATACATATATATATATATATATATATATATGTAAATGAATACTTTATATTAAATCTCTATGTCATAGATTATTTAGACTATTGACTGGAAGGAAATAAAACTATTGAGTTAAAATTTTTAGTCCACTACATATATATGTATTTTTTTTATTTTTTATTTTGGCTCATAAGCCCTCTACGTGTTAAACATTATTTTAAAATTTTCACTTAAATTAGTTGTTGTTTTGTATTTAAATAAATATAATGGATAACTAAATGCGTGATACCATTTTACGTGATTATAATAGGAAAAAAAAAAAAAAAAAAAGTGAAGTGATATTATGATTATTTTTAGGGGTAAAAATTAGCCCATATTGAGAACACACGATTGAGCACGTCTCTCTGAATGAGCAATTTATAATATGATTTTGAGGGTAATTTTTGTTTGAGTAACTCAAAATCGAGAAAGAGGCATGTGACATTCTGTGCAATAAATAAATAAATAAAAATAAAAAATAAAAAAATAAAATAAATCAGCACATTGACATGCCCATGCATTAAATCTATCAAGTTATGCACATGATTGGGACTGCAACAAAATGAACATCTAAAACTTCATTAAAAATTCTATTTTTTCCCCCCTTATATTTCATATATTGCACTACATGTTCAAACCCAATTTAGAATATTATGTATGTAGAATTTTTTATTGGGACCACATTAAGATCCAGTTTCTAATTCCTATTGCTGGTTTAAGTAAAATTGCAGTGTCACATATGACTGAGCAAAGAATAATGTTTTCTGATAATAAATTCTCTCAATCTAAAGTTAAACGAGTTTAATTTTTTTTTTAAAATATTACCACTTACTTTATAATTTTAATTAACCATATATAATATTTATGCATGCAGTACCCAAAAAAAGGTAATTAATTATTATTATTATTATTTTTAAAGAAAAGAGTAATTATTTGATTACCCCCAATTCTCCCCAAAGGGATATTGAAGACTAAAGAGGCATGCCAATGAAAGATAAGTTTGTTAATTTTGAAGTTTCAGAGATAATATTTCAAAGGAAATGATCGATGTTGCCGACCCTGTTGTTTAACTTTAAGTAGAGCTTACACTGAATATAGGAAATGGAAGTTATCATTAATTCTCCTCATGTGTTTGATAATAGACAATTTACTGAGATTACAATTTTTTAAACATTTTTTATTTTTTGTGCTTTGAAATTTGTATCTTCTGAGAGAGAGAGAGAGACCAACATCTCTTGCTTGAAAGAGAAGCTTGTAAGTACGTACCAGTGACTTGTATTTGAATGAACATGATATTATTAAATAAAATTAATTTAAATCTCTGTTATATATCTGCAATTCATTGAGAAGTTGTTGTTTTAATTCAATTTGCGCCTTCCATAAAAATCTGAGCCAACTTGTTTGTTCTATCTCTCGCATACACATACATTAAGTCCGACACAATAATAAAGCTTCAAAGTCGTGTGTGGCCCTTCTTTTTAGAATAGATCTTGTTCCATATTTAATATATTTTCGAATTAATTAGCAAAAACATAGGGATTAATACATGGTTTTCATCCACTTTACCTCTCCATTTTTTTTTTTTTTTGGGTCGATTTCTTCAACTTTAATAACGATATATTATTCTCTAACAATAAATATCTTCTTTATTCTGAGTAAAATTCAATGTCATTTCCTTTTTTAATTTAATTTTTTTAGAGTGGTTCGCAAAGGAAACTAAGAAAGAAAAAGATGGGCAACAAAAGCTCAGGCAAAACGTTTATGGTTCATGTATTTTGCGTGGCTTTCTTTGATAATGATATAATGATAATTGAACAAAGTACAAACGGTGGCCAAAGGACCAAAAATTGGTACCCTATAGTTCAGATCACATCAAAAAACGATAAGAATAAAATGTCATTTTATATTTGGATGTTTTTTAAGAAAAAAGCATGAGCATTTGTGAGTTTCACTGTATTCTCTTTGTTTGCCCCTTTAATTGAAGACAATTCGAAATGCAACGTGTCGTTCCAATCCTTTTCACTAATACAGCATGGAAGGCAGGCCATGATATTACTAACAAATTCCCTTTCAATGCTTTGGTGGTTTTCATGCATAATTGGGCTAACTATTCTATGGAGTCTGTCAATTGCTTTTTTAAGTAGATGTGGACATTTCAATTAGTACACACACAAATCAATACATTTGGAGATATATATATATATATATATATATATATCGTAGTATATTTTCTATTACCATTGATGATAGAAATAAACATGATTATTTTATGCTTTGAGAAATAAACCTGTGTATGCTTCTTTTTAATTTGACATAAAATTTTACCATTACATGAATTGTTGTCACATTTTAGGCATTGATATCATTTTTAATAAGGTATTGATACCAATAACAACTAGAACTAATTGTTTCCCAAAACATGTACGAATTTCTTTAAATAATAATAATAATAAACAGGTTGGACTTTGGGGTATTATTTGAGGCAACAACTTCAACATGTTTCATTAAATCTCTTAATTAACAATGTTACGACATAAATCACTGGAAAAATTCTTTTAATGGCCTAACAACATGAAATTAATTTCGTCTTATTAGGTGCTAGTTTATTAACATCCTTTAAGATGGAAAAAAATTCTGTGATCGATCCTGAATCCATTTAACTCTACAAGGGCCTTCTATTAAAACTTTGATAACTGGCTGATAGAGTTTTCAAATTGCCAAATCATTTAATTTTTTTTTTTTTTTCCATTTATGCTTCCATTCCATTTTTCCTAATTGAAAAATCATCTTTAAGAAAATTTTCCATTAACGCTTCAATTCCATTTTTACTATGCAAAAATTTCTTTTTGTTAATTTTTTTTTTTTGGTAATTTAATCTTCTAATATTTTCTATTTTTACCATTTAAAAATAATTTTTTCCAGTTCATTTTTTGTAACAGTAACTCTCCCTTACTTTTTTACCAAAAAAAAAAAAATAGTAGTTACTCTGTTAGAAATAATTTGAATATTGTTAGCCACTTGTCAAAATTTTAATAGAGGTGTTTATGAAGCTAGATGGTACCATAACCATAGGATTTTCTACCTTAATAAAATTCCACTTGTCAAAATGCAATGGTACATGTCAAAAAAAAAAAAAAAAGGACATGCGATGGAAATTAATAAATATGGGAATCAGTCCCACCTACAAGGAAGCATCAGCTAGGGGGGTCTTGAGCATTAATTAATATTAACAAATTGTAAAAAGAAAAACAAATTACATTAATATATATATGCATGAACCTAAATAATCAGAAAAGTACATGCATTTTGCTAATTAACTTCTGGGGATTTCTCTGGTAAATTACGTATAGCTAGCAATGAAAACATAAAGAGGATGATCAGCCGGTAATTCACTAATGTCAAGAGCACCTAAGGGTTAACATGGATTAAATTATTCATGATTAAGAAGAGAATTAGTAAAGAATCAAGTCTAAGGATCTTGGACTTGATGCTCATTGACTTATTATACCAGCTTAGTTTTAGCAAAACACCAAATATATATTAACAAAAAAACAAGCTATTTTATTTCGCTGTTGGGTTAAGAGAGAAAAAACAAATACCAATGTAACCTCATTTATATATGTATTTATATATAAAATAATTTAATAAAAATATATAGAAGTAGTAGGCAGAGCACCGGGTGATTTGTCGAACTTGATGTTCTTCCTTAGCTGTCTTTTTTGGATTATGGTATTCACTTGGCTCAATGGAGGGGGACACAGTCCAAGAGGCTGCTCAATTTTGATTTTTGTCTTTGCTAATCCACATTTACTCATTACTCTTCCCTCTATATTACATGGGATCTTCAAATTAACACGTACCTCTCTCTCTCTCTCTCTCTCTTGCAAAACACAAACTCCAAGTGTTTTTTTTTTTTTTTTTGGAATCCAAACAAAAGTTTATGTTCTTGCTTATTTAATTAAGATATTAATGCAAGGACACCTATATATATATATGCATGATCGACTAAATTACAAGTTTACTAGCTTTATGTATCAATTTTTTCATCTAGCTATATATATATATTTTTTTTTTCTTAAAACAATCGATCTATATATATATATATCTTAAATTTTCATCAAGAATTTCTACGCAATAATATTGATGTACATACTGTGTAAAAACTTCCATGGGATGGACGTACCATATGGTTTACACATATGAGTAAGGCGTATTGTACGACTTTCCCATTCAAGTATTTTCCTTCAAATGCAGATGCTATGAAGTTGATGCCAAATTTAATATTGTCATTTTTTTGGCATTTAATCCACAATGATATAATATGTGGCCCCGTAAGTTTATGCTGAGCTAAATATCATTATTTTATTTTATTTTCTATCAAAAGTGAATGCCATATCTATTTAATAAAATTTATAAAATTGGTATTTTTAATTTTTAGCAATGCTAAAATTAGCATTTGGCATCGACATCTACTATTGTAAAATTCATGTTGATACAAAATTTAAAAATAACAACGCCCAAATAGCATTTAGCATTAGACATGCTAATTCAAATCTCCATACCTCAATTATTACTAAAAAAAGGGAAAAGTATAAATTTAATCCTTTCTATGTAAGCTTAAGCTGTACAACAAATTTCAACCCCCCCCCCCACCCCAAAAAAAAAAAAGTATTCTTTGCTTAATATTACATAACTTGTCCTCTCATAAACATCCTAGTGGCTCTGCTATTATGTCTGCATACAATAAATCAGAATTTAAATCTTCGTACGCCAACAATTAATATAACGTAATAGAACTATCAAAAATATAATTCACCACAGCTACCAAAAATAATCCAAAAATTTCTTAACCTTAAAATTAAAACGTTAAACATATACACTTTTTTATTCAAAAAAAATAAAAAAATAAAAAACCCATAAAACTTTCCAATCGCATAACTATATAAATATAGTGAATAAATGGAAATACTTTTATCTGCAGCTGTTATATGAATTACATAATGTCATAAATCATTTATATAAAATCTATATATCTTATTTTATTGTTATATAATATTATACATATAATTAAATTTGTATTGCATATGATAAATGAAAATAATACAAATAACATAACATATCATTGTAACAGTTACATATAAATATTTTGTGGAGTTATCAATCGCAGAAGCACATGCACGAGCACCGTGCAGTAAGAGTGATATATAGTCTCCTAGAGATGTGTTCCAAGCTTTTCAAATTAACAAAATTTTCATGTGACAAACTACTGCTCCCCAAATGGTACAAGCCCACCACATAATCATGTGAGAGAGAGAAACACCAGATCTTGTTTTCTTTAAATCATAATTATCTCCATCTACTCCTTTTCCTCATTTTGACTTCCACGCGTGACAGCTCCTCCTCAGAACATTTTCATGCTTTAAAACCCTGTTTGGCTACAAATCTTACTCCATTCCACCATCGAACTAAGCTTATGGATGCTTCTTCCTTTTTCTAATCCAAAACATTATCTTTATTCTTAAATACGGAAAAACAAGAACTTCTAAAAGCATCTTTAATAGTATTTTCTATGAGAGTTCATGTGAAATTGATTTTGAAAAGTATTTATATTTTTATAGTATTTTTTATTTAATATATAATATTTTAGATAATTTATTTTTAATAAATTCTATTTAAAATGTCCTATAATACTAATGTGTAATTTTTTATTTTAAAATTATATTTAATAAAAAAAATCAAAAATCTATGCAAGAGTTATTTTTGTTTTAACAAAAGTTAATAAAAACAGAGTTTCTAAAAGTAGACAGTATCCTTTACAGTTTCTATTTATTTTTTTGCCATATTAACTTAACAGAACTAATATATAAAACCATTGGAGATGATTATTTTAAAAATTTATCTATTTATTTGATGTGATAAAAAACTTTTAAATGGAAAAAATCAAAATACAGACCTATTAGAAATACTCTTGTTCACCCAACCACGATTGTGAAGGCCTAACAACCAATCATTTGTTGCCACATAAAGACATTTTGCTTCGCTGGAGACCTTTGAAAGCCAGGTCACCTCCCTACATGAATAGACTTTTTAGAATTTTGTTGTTTTGTATCATTTTCCTTCTTTTTTTTTTTTAATGGTTGAAAACAAACAGGTCGGCTTCTTTGTTTGACACGCTGTTTTTGAGCCCAAACGTTTGATTTATTCTTTAATTTCTTCTAATTATGAACTTACTATTCACGGCCGGACCCAGCCCATCAGAGAATTAATTCCCAACCTTCTTGTTCTTTAAAACCATTTTTTTTCAACTGTTTCATAAAAATTTATTATATAAATATATTTGGTCAAATATTTGATACTAATCCATATAGACCCTGGATGTCTTCATTGACGTGGGCAATAGAAAAGTATCGAAATACTATGTCGTTTAGCTTCTGATTTTCAAGTATTAGTTGCTTAGCTCTTGGAGCTTCATTTTTTTGGTGATAATATCATAGTATTTACTATTACGGTGACTAAAAAGTCACTACTCTATATAAAAAATAAATAAATAAAGTCACTACCAAAACTTTTTGTTACAAGAAAACTTAAACCAACCAATTACGTAAAATGGTATCCTATGATTTGTCTGGTAACCATGTATTTGGCAATCAACAATTTTGGTACCAACCTTTTTTTTTTTTTTTTTTACCTGTTTTTTTGCCTTTTAGCACTCTTTTTCTTAGGACATAGTCACATAGCGTTTTGACACTCATTTCAGTCAACTAATTAAATTAGAGTATCTAGCATTAAAAAGCTATGTCACCTTTATTTTCCTTAATTTTAAAATTAAATATATTTTTAATATTCGAGATTTGGAAGAAATCTTGCTTCTGATATTATGATACATTGTGATTGAGATGGACTTTTGGGAGAATATTATTATTATTTTTTTCAACTTCCTAATTTATCATTTTCTCTATAAAATTTTTTTACCAATTCCTTGCTTCACAAGTTATAATTTTTTCATGGTTGATTTAAATTAAAAGTAACAGTTTTAAGGGCTTGAGAAAATATTTGTTGATTGACTATGTTTGAAAGGAAATATTAATCCAAATAACATAAATTTTGACTTATTAATATTAATGAATGAAATCATAGAGATTCTCTACGTGTCTAAAATGAAAAATCCTTTCCTTAAGCAAGAGGAAAAAAACAAAAAAAGAATAGAAATAAAATATAATTAAAAAAAGATATGATTGACAAATATTTGATAGTAATATGAAACACTAACTCATTTATCAAAATTAGCCACCGCATGTGATACAATTAAGTGTCCCATGTCAATTATTAATAACAATTCGATATAGAAATAACAATAACTTATCGAAACAATTTATGCATTTCACATTTAATTTCTCAAATAAATGTTTCTTCATATTATTTATGTGTTTTTAATTTCTCCATGTATATTTAGCGTTGGCAATTTATGTACAATTGGCAAATTAATTCCATGTGTTATATTTTATGACAACCATTTGAATAAACATGAATTCACAGAACCAAACCTGTATTGTTTTGTTAACAGCAAGGCCGACAAATGTAATGGCCAAACAAGGAATGAAAAATGTGCAAGAAATATAACAAAAACAGCTTTATATATTTTGCATCCGAACATAGCAACAAAACAAAACCATTTAAGAACATAAATTTTTGCCGAACGTAAAGATTTTTTTAGCAATTAAAAATCTTTAATAAATCCTGAAATTAAGATTTCATTAAATGGTCGGAGTACGGTGAGTACAGAATGGCAACCAATACCACAAAAATCAAAATGGTGAAGGTCCATGAGTTGACATGAGGATCATCACATACAACGTGAAATGTGGGTCCCACATTATAGTGGTGAGGTTGTTTGTGACGTCCATCACTGCCGACGTGTGCGGTAAAACACTATAAAAGCATAAAAAATAAAAAATAAAAGAAAGAGAAAATGAGATAATGAGCTAATTCTCATTAATTGCTATTGTAATTAATTTTTCAAATTTCTAATTAGAGAGCGAATGTGAAAAGCGCGTGATATAAGCATTTCTCGATAGAAGGAATAAGGAGAGCAGGAAAAAACCCAGAGACGTACCAAAAACCAATTATAAATGGCGGCGAGTTCTAGGCTGCCTGCCACGTTAGTTATAGCTGTAAAAAAGTAAAAATATATAAACGGAAAAAATATATATAAAAATGAAATTTAAAAAATGAAGGTTAAAATTAATATACACACTAATTACCCACTAAGCCAGCTTAAACTGAATTGTAACACACTGGTAATATGACTGAAATACCCTCGTACTGCTTCGTGTAAATTAGAAAATTAGGGGTGTAATTAAGGAAACTAAGGAAAACAAAGAAATAAAAAAAACAGAAAAAAGAAAAGAAGAAAAGAGTTAATTAACTCCCCAAGTGGACCTTTTTAAGTGGTCAAACTATTTGACCGAAGGATTCACCAGGTCCGGGTATCTTGGGCCTCACGTGATTAGCATCACCGAGTTCGAGATGAATCATATGCTGACTCACTACCGTCTGATGTTTCACTCTCCGGCCAGATCTCGTGATGGGACCCACTCTGATTAGATGTCAAAATCCTATAGAATGATATGGATGCGGCGGCCCGTATTCTATATATCTCCGTGGTCGTCACCGGAATCTTCGGACCGACCCCGACCGGTTCTTGATATGACCTACTCTTAATTACCCTCTCTCTCTCTGTAATTAAGATATTTATCATCAATTAACCTTTTTTATTTTATTATTTTTTAGACTTTCCTCAAAAACCAAAAAAGAAAAAAAGAAAAAAATAAATAAAAAGAGGAAGACATATTAAATAATGCTTTGTAGTCCGGATTTTCTAATTTCGGCTGGTGGGATCCTATAAAACAGCGATTTCAGTGTTTCGGTCAGCCAAACTAAACAAAAACTCAGTTGCTCTTCTTCACACAAAGCATTTTTACTCTCAGAATCTAAAACCCTCAAAACCAAAAAAATAACACCACTACTGATTTTTTTCTTTTTTCCTTGGAGTTTCCTGGAGATTTTGATTAGGAAACTTTCCTATTGAGCATCCATAGACTGCGCAACTTTCATAGAAAGTTCTTTTTAACTCAGCGAAAACAGTAAGGTTATTTTTGTACTGGGAAAATCTCCGAAAAAAAGTATCAAAAATTCAGCTATTCACTTGCCTTTTTTTGGCTCGGTTTCGGTTTAGTTTCTCTTTTTGAAGGTGTTGCTTTCTTATAAAATCTCAATATACCCCTTACAGAGTTCTTTTTGTGTTTGGGCTCTCTTTATCTCTCTCTCTTTAACTTTTTCATTGGCAGAGTTTTGAATCAGCCTTTGTCTTTGCTTATCTCTTTAACTTGATAAGCTTGTTGGTCACGGTTCTTTACTCTTTAGCTTCTTTTTTCTCTTATCGTCCCTCTTTATTCTCCCTTAGTTGGGGGGGTCTGAGACCGAGTTCGGTTAATTTTCTCTGTTCGATGTCACTACGGAGAATCTGAAAGAAAAAATTGTTTGGAAAAAGATGGAACAAAGCATCCTATGTCCGATAAAATACACAGAACACAGGAAAGTCACAACGATGTTGACGAAGCCATCTAAGAAATCATCATTATCGTCGTCGGAGTATAGCACCGGCACCGGAACTGTTCCAAGGGTTGTACGGATATCGATAACTGACCCAGATGCTACAGACTCATCCAGCGATGAAGAAGGAGAGTTGTTTTGTCGTCAGCGGGTGAAGAGGTATGTCAATGAAGTTAACATTGAAACTGGTTGCAAAGCCTCCATAGTCGCTAATAATGGTCGGAAGAGACCCGCCGCGGAAGCCCCTTGCCGGAGACCCATTAAAACCTCTCCAACTCCCAATCCCAGCAATGGGAAGAAGTTCAGAGGAGTCCGACAACGGCCTTGGGGTAAATGGGCTGCCGAGATTAGAGATCCGGCAAGGCGGGTACGGGTTTGGTTGGGTACTTATGACACTGCTGAAGAAGCAGCTATGGTATATGACAACGCTGCCATTAAACTTCGAGGTCCTGATGCTTTAACAAACTTTGTCACACCGCCACCGAGAGAAAATCCAGATCCAGAGCCAGAGCTAAATGGAGGAACTTCAGTCTCTGGCTATGACTCCGGCGAAGAGTCTCGAAACGTCGCATCTCCCACTTCAGTACTTCATTTTAGAAGGCAGTCTAACGAAGAAGAAGAAGGCGGCGGAGCCCAAAAGCTATTGGAAGCTGTCCATGAAGCAGAAGTATGTAAACCTCCATCACCAACACCACCAGCAATACCGGAAGAACTGGTACAAGAATGTGAAGGCGAAACGAATATAGCGGACGATTTGGGGAATTATTTGCCGTTGGATTTGCCACTGGACCTGTCTTACTTGGACAATGAATTTAAGTTTTCAGCACCTGAATCGCCGGTACTATTCGAATCGCCATTTTACTTAGACGACGAAGAGCAAGAAACGATTCTTGAGCCTCTGCCGGAATATATACTGAAGGAGGATTTCAGCGATATGTTCCGGGACTCATACGACTTGTCGTCGTCGTCTTCTTCATCAGGCATGTGCCAAGGGGATGACTATTTTCAAGAAATTTTGTTTGGTTCAGACCCTCTTGTGGTCCTCTGAAAAAAGAAAAAGTGTGTGACAGATACTCTCTTATTGGACTGAGTGTTGGTGGCTGCCGCCGTTGGCTTGCCGATTTCTCGGCAGATTTTGTTCAGGCGGCAACCAGAAGATCGGCTTACTGTTTTTATTTATTTATTTATTTTTGTTATTTTCTATATATATATATATATATTAATATTTGTTTAAAATATCTTCGTTAAAAGAAAAGAATTAGCGGAGAGTAGAGTCGAGTTTTGATGAAATTTTGTTTTAATATATATATATATTTTTAATATTGTGTAAGAGTGTATAATTAATTTTCGACGATTTTAATAGAAATATATAATGTAAGATCTTTCTGAATATCTTTTATAATTGGGAAAATTCCAAAAGAAAAATATACAGCGTGGCATTCTCTTGGCCCGCACGAGTAGCGCGATTTGCGGTGGAGGGGCGGTAGTAGATTGGGTCCATTTGTCTAAAAGCGGTGCCGTCTTCTATATACCGGTGTGAATTTAGAGCCTCAAGTTTCTTTTTTCACATAGACTTTCCGAAAATCTAAATTTTCCCACTTGACACAGATAGAGAGCGAGAGAGAGAGAGAGAGTTTAAAAAAATTAAAAAAAAAAGGGATTTTCAATTGCTATGTTTTGCTGCCGAAAAGCAATTCTATGAAGTAGGAAATGTGGACATAAAAAGCAACCAAAAAAAAAAAAAACCCATATAATAAATGTGGTATTAGTGGTCTACCTTTGTTAATAAGCTGATGAATATATGTAATTAATTAATAACAGGAAATAGTTTTATAGGTCATAGCTGGAAATATTAGTTGGGGCTTTCGTTTATTAAAATAATTTTTGGTCAGGAAAAGTAAGAATTTAAGATTGTAGCTAAATGGGGAAATTAATTAAAATTTATTGCTTTATTCTTTCAACGGCTACATTGTATAGCCTCTTCCATATAAACAATATTATTCTTGAATGGCACGTTTCTCCCGCTCTTCTTATTAAGCGAGGATAATTATTTTTCCCAATCTGAGATTTTAATTCATAAAAAAGTGAAACTTATCACACCGCAAAGCAAAGCAAATCAAATCATATATATCCAAGGATATATATATATATATATATAAATATAGAGAGAGAGAGAGAGAGAGGAATTCGAATACAAAATTGAGACTAGCTAACTACAGATATTTATCAATTTGAAGTGATAATTATGCCCAATAAGTTAAATAGTAATTTTTATTTTTTTTTAAATATTTGGGTTCATGTGCGTTTGCTCTATTGGTCCAATTTTTCACCCCCTTCCACTCAATTCCCATAAGAGAAGAACTTTCTTTATAAAGTTATGATGATTTTCTTTGGGAAGGGAAAGGTTATGGGTAATTAAGTTTTTGCAAATTGATCAGCTAAGCGTTATTAATATATAGTAAAAGAGAAAATAAAAAGGTAACCTTTTTAATATGCAGTCATTGGAAAGTATGTAGCTAGCATGAGGAAACCTTCTGCCATGCACTGCTCTTTTATTGCTTCACTACTACTCAAACATGAAGACCAAAAAAAAAAAAAAAAGTGGGAATTTGATCAGAAGCCCCTCATGCATGATTATGTCTGAAACCCAGTTTGATACTATTTCCATCTTAATAATATCAATCTTACTTCCATTTCCCTTTACACATGTTCTCCACAAAAGGAAGACAATTTCTCATAATTATGTCTTAAAAAACTTGTATATTATTTAATCCTCTTTTTTACACACAAAATATGAAACAAAGTTAAAAATCTAACCAAACTCAAACTCTTTGTGCATTTGAACTCGATAGCTTTCTTTCACATTCCAATCAAGTTTAATAATGAAGAGAATGTCAAAATTTTTATTTCTAATGTAGAAAAAAAAAAAAAAAAAGTAGTTTGAGGGAGGAGGATGATTCTAACATTTGACCAAGTAGCACAATAGTAGCGGACTTAGAAGGGGCTCCATAGAATGGGAAGCAATATTGGCTTTTTAAAGAGGATGTGTGGACATGATGAAGAGCTTTTTGTAGCCAAATAGCTGTGGTTGCTCATGGGGGGGTCCTTTCTTGGTGCTTGCCGGTTGGTAAAAATAAAAATTTAAATTTGGAGGGTTTTTTTCTTTAATTTTTATTTTTTAAGAAATATTGTTTATAAAATAAATAGATTTGAGGGTCAATATGGGATTGAAGCAAATTTCGGGTTTGTGACACATGAAATGCAAGGATCAACATCATACTGCGATAGATTATAATGGCTTATGAAAAATGTGGATTTTTTTTTTGTTTTTTTCCCTTTCTTTTTCTCTTCTTTTCACACATTGGTGCGACTCCCTTTTGTGGGGTCTTCAAATTTTTGCTGCAACTTGGACGAGCATGGTTGGCATGCACACAATCATAAAAGTGAAATATATTTTAAATGTTATATGGTCACGCATGCACTGTATTATTTTGTAAAAGGAATGAGTAATATATATATATATATATACATAAAGACCTACAAACTAATATAGGGCAGTCAATTTTTTTTGGATATAAATGTTTTTATTTCAAATATGAAAGAAAAATCCCAGTGAAGAGCAAAGTACATATCCATCTTGCAGAATACAAAGCGGATTTTGTCTTCCGTACGAATGCTGGTTTAGCGTTGAATTCCTCAACTACTTTTTTATTATTATAAATAATAATAGAACAAAACTGTGCATTAATTAATTACCTTACTTATTTTGAATATTTTGTACATCTTGAAAGTTGCATTATAGATTGCGAAGATATAAATATACCAATAATTTCTAGCATGTATAATTCTCCAATTTGCTTTTTCTTATTTGCTTACGAAAATATATATTAAAAAAAAAATTACGTTTTATGACGTTGGATATCCGATTTTAGTTTAGTTAATGAAATTAGGCTTGGTTGAATATTAATTTTCAACAATTCCATTGTTTTGAAAGCATCTCCAATAATTTTCTTCATTGGAGTTTATGTGTTAAGAGATTTTTAAGATGTTGAAATTTAAATGGCATCATATATATTAATAAATAATATTTATTTAAATTTATTTTCTATTTGATCTTATTTAAAATTCAAAATGGAATGAATTGGTATATAGAAAGAGAAAAAAAGTTATGATTTGATGAGGAGATAGGAGAGAAAATAGATTGAATTTATGACTCATACTATCTGATAAACCATCTACAAACTTTTATTTTTACCATTATTAGCGAATATTTTTTTAAAAGGCTATCTATTCATTTAATGTGACAATAAAATTTTTAGATGGATATAATTAATGAACATTTTATTGGAGATGCAATTTTAGTTTAGTTAGTGAAATTAGGTTTGGATGAATATTAATTTCCAACAATTACACTATTTTGAGAACCACGAATAAGAAATTGTGGGTGAGGACAATAATAGGAAAAATAAAAGTGATATTTCCGAATGATTGACAGATTGAAAACTTAACTCACATTTGGCCTCAGATGAATGCATCTTTGGAAATCAATTTGGTTTCCCAATTCCTTCTCTACACAGAAATAACATATATATTTTTCACATGTCCAACCAACCAAAGCCAGATATATGTACACAACGTATTCTGATTTTTTAATTTCCATTTCGGTGATTTAAATTTAAGTTAATTTAGTTGGGTATTAAAATTAATTTATTAATTATTCTTTTTTTTCCTCATCTTTCACTTTTTTTTGAATCACTTTCATCTTTCACTTGGATTTTATTTAAATAAAGACATATGTCGTCCAGGTGACCAGTGTGAAATCTCCTTTTTTTTTTTTTTTAATATATATATATATATATATATATATATATATATATATATATATATTGTAATCCCCTATAAAGAAAGAAAATATTGTAATGGTAAGACTGCAATAAAGTACCAATACTCTCCTCTTCTATATTTTTACATGTGATGATCGCGGAATATTCATATTACTATTATTTTTTTTCTTTTTTCTTTTTTTTTTTAAAAAAAAACTACTATTAGTTATTTATAGATGTTGTAAGTTGAAAACCTTAATTCATATATTAATTGTGAATAAAGATTGTTCAAATACCTCAACAAAAACGGCATCAGTGGCTTTAAACCGCTTCTGGACAATGGTATTTAAAATAAAAAAATAAAAAAATACCGCATATATAAAAAAGAAAAATAAAAAGTAATTTCTCCAAAATATAATATCATTAGTTTCATCATTTACTATAAATTTTATTGAACTCTCACTACAACAAAAACTATAATTTACTACTAGCATTGTATGTGGTGAAAGACTTTAATCACATACTATTTATTGTTGCATGTAGTCTATTAAGAAGTTGTTGAAACACCCCTTTTCTACCACATCATACATGAATGTGGTGTAAAACGACAAATAGAAGTGGTTAATTCACAGCTACCAGAGATAATGTAAGAGGTAGGTTTGAATGTTTAACAACATAAGGTGCACAATGGTGGATTTTGTGGTCAAATTTGAATTATTTTAGCCTTTAAATTCCTTACTAATATATCAACTATATATAGAATCAATAACTAATAACAAACAATATGAACACACTTGTATACATGTATATGTAAAAACCTTAGCATGCTATGTCAAAAGTAGTCACAATAATAGAAAGAAACCATACATACACAAGTGAAATGTAAGTTTATACACTTACCGAAATGCAAAGTAAAAAATTGTTACAATACAAATTCCTTGCTAAGCTCTTTATCATACAATATTTGTTGTAGTGTCAATGACTGTTTATCCAAAATTAAGAACTATTACCACACACCCAAATTGAAATTATTATTTGATATGCTAGTGATTATTTTTTTTTTCCTTTAAAAAGCATAAAATGGAAGATAAATAAGATTTCAGAACGCAATTATTTTACCAAAAATTAAATATTATATATATTGGAAGCGATTTCACCAATAAAGCAAAAACTGAAAAAAGAAGAAGGTACGGAAGAATAAAATATGGGCCCAAAATACAAATTAAGGTTCAAACTTTATTAAGAATAATGCATCATCTTTGATTATGTATTATTACTTTGAAATATTTATTGAATTTTTTATTACATAGACTTGACGTCTAATCTGACTGAAATATAGTTATTGAATCCGAAATATGGATTATAAATTGGATGGAGTGCCTAAAAGTACTGCAAAATAGAAGTCACCGGTGTTAGAGAAAAAGTGGTGTTGTAGGCACAAGAAGCTCTCAACCATATTCTGGCAATGTCACAAGGATATTGCTCTTAATCATCACAAAATCATTGCAAATTAGTGTGTTTAAAAAATTAATAACTTTAAAATATATTATCTTAAATAATCTATTTTGAGTGTGTCATAATGCTTTGTTTTTGTGTCTCAAATTCATGATGCTTTCCCTTCACGTGAGATATTGATAATAAATCAAAATTTATTTGTTACTTGCTCATTAAATAAATGAACTAGTTTTCACAAGCAGTTAGGTCAAAGTGCCTTATATGCAGTCTGCAAGTTGGTGCAATAATATGTGTGTATATATATATATATATATATATCCTTAAAGCATTATTTCCAAATTATCCTTATAGTAACGATTTGCTTTTTTTTTTTTTTTGGCTGAAAAAAGTAATAACTTGTTTTGGCAAATAAATAAGAACTGACGAATCTTGGTAAAGTATTTAATTTTTACAACAAACTGTTTATTATTACTTTCTAAACTATTCCTTCTATGTACTTTTTTTTTTTTTTTGGATAAATAATTCCTCCTATGTACTTAAAAACAAATATATTGAAGGTGGTTGTGCAACAGAACTCTTACCAAATAAAGTAATTAATTACTCTACTTTTTTTTTCCAGGGGAAAAAAAAAAATGAAGAAAAGAAAGAAGAGGAAGAAGAAATATTTCTTCCAGGGTTTTTCCTTGTCAGTTTTAAGGTGATGCTATAAATGGCAACTTTATCAATCGGAGCCACCTTCTCTGCCGAAATTAATCTTTTTGGCTTTTAAATCCATAATAGTACGAAGGAATTTTTTTGGGGCTATACATATCATTTTTCATTTTTCTTTTCTAACTGAATGTATGTGGGAATTCATAATCTAGACCATTACATGAACAACCAATAAATAAATTGTACTGGAATATTTCCTAAGGGACTCATTTTCGAATATATGGGTGCTTAATAATTAAATTTTATCAGGCAAAAAAGGCTACCATCTGCTGTAGAAAAAAGATGCAGTTTTGTGTGTGTGTGTGTGTTTTTTTGCCTGTGAACTATTTGTTAAAGTACTTTAAAGATAGAAAGTAACTTGTTATCTTGAAATACCAACTTTTAATTTTAGGCGAGCTAGCTTTATGGGAACCTGTGGGCAGAAGGAGGAAAGCCAAAAAATAAAACAAAGAAGCAAAAAATCAAACAAGAAGATGAAGGGAAAAAGGAAAAGAAGACAGGCACGGCAATTCATGGCAAATTAAATAATTTATTTTTTTTTAAAATTTTTTTAATTTTGTGTATTTGCAAACCTTGAACCACAAGCCAACTGATCTGATATATGAAACTGCCATAAAAAGCAAGTAGCAAACTCCTTGAACCAGTTGAAAATTTGAATCCAAATTTTCTATTTTTGGTAGATTGTTGTCACTGTTCACTGCAGTAGTATTTATGTTGGAAGACCTGAGGAAAGGCACGCACTTCCTCACTTTTGTTTGTTTCAATACATTAAATTTTTTTTTTTTATATACAACCGTTTATAATACAATATAACATTTTATTTATAGCTGGATATTTAATAATTTTTTATCGGATTATGTTTTGATTTAACGTCTATTATAAAAATTATCTATTGTTTAATTCACATTACAGATGATATTTGAAAAATTGTATAGATGATATGAGGCAACTGTTACATAAAATACTCTTCGATATATATTACTCTTGAATTTCAAAAATCCATGTATTAAAATGTGCAAATTGAACTAGTACCATTGGGCATTTTACATAAACTATAAACAACTGTTAGAGAAATTGGCTATATGTTTTTCATCAATGCATAAGGTACTCGTAAAACAATACTAGTGCCCAAAGAAACTAAGCAGGAGTGTAGCATTTTCCTCCAAGCAATTATTCAGAAATTAGTGAAGTTGCGGTAGGGAAGGCAGTTGATGCAGCTAAGAGAGGGCTAAATTTGCAGGCTTTTAAAGTAAACAACAGCGAAGAGAGGCTGTGAGTCAGACTGTGAGAGAGAGAGAGAGAGAGAGCCAAGTTGCATGAGTCTGCAAGTGGTTTTGTATGTGTCTGTAGAAGTGGCAACCGCCAATTAATAAACAAGGACAACACCTGAGCCCCTTCTATTGCTTCCTTTGCTTTCATTTTTCAAACTACTGTGCTGTCCAAAATTTTGGTCCCCACACTTGGCCTTCACACACACCTCTCCTAACCTTTATAATGGAAAATCAACTTTAGCTAAGTAGGTAATTTATACCATTTTCATGTCAAATTAATTTTATGCTACTCATAATTACATATATTAAGCTTTTTTATTTTCATGAATTAAGTGGTTATTTAAGTACTCCACCTTCTTAGTAAGATTTAAATTTGGAAGTAAAAAATTTGAATTCGAATTATTAATTTAAAAAATAGTAACTTTATCATTTAACTATTCGTACATAATAAATTTGATAATTTTTATAAAAATAATTTAAAATGATTTATAAAAATAACTTAAATGATTAAGATGAAATTGATAGAAGGTATATAAATATATTAGAAACTTTGGTCTCTTTTTCAGTAATCTTCGTGCACAAATGCTTTTAAAGATAATGATTTTTTCTCACCAAATCTTTGCAAGTGGGCTAATCAAATCATTGCTTTTGTAGATTTTGTTGAAATTATGTTTTTCGAAGTAACACTCTATAATTATGGTAGTTGGTCGCAGTTAAGAGTAAGAAGTAGGAGCTCCAGACCAGTTCAGTATTAATCAAGATATTCTACAAAATTATGCTTAATTAGTGGCAATCATGACTTTTTAGCTTCAGTTTTATCAATGGTTTTTGAGCAAACAAAAAAAAAGTTTTATCAATGGTTGACTAGATCAACAGTTGGACGTTTGATCACCCACGTTCTGATGTACGGCAACCATCCAATCTTAGTCTACGAGGGACCCACAAAATCAACTTGTTGGGTTTTGCTGGACTCCTAAGCCCATGCACATGTGAGGAAAGACTTTTAGGGGAAGAAAATCAGGTGGGCCCAGATCCAAGAAGACAATGAGGTGGTGGGGAACACGTGAACTATGCATGGACCTCTGCACCCAATTTTCCAATTCGTGTCGCTGAATTTTAAACTTTCCTTGGGTGCACGTGGCAATATGATGAAGCTGTCAGAATGCCTAATCAAGAGACACGTGGCGATGAAACAATTATGGTTTTGGTTAAATTGAATCATGCGTATGGGATGGGTTTGAAGGTCCACTCAGGTTCATAACCTCAATTTTTCACCTACCGACAAGAGGGTTGTGGGAAGGAATGTAACAAAGATTGGGAGGTGGACACTGGGACTATGCTCAATTTAGGTGCAGAAATTGCAGTCCCACACCCATTTTTTCCACTTTTTTTTTATTACTTCATATATATATATATATTTAGAGGGAATGTTCTTTGAATATATATATATATATATAGATGTATATTGTAAGATTATTAATACTGGAAATCTTTATTTCTCAGTAAAATAAACTTTTTGGGTTGTCAATTTCTCTTTATGATATTTGAAATTGATGGAGTGCTTTGAAGGAGTACCGTCAAATTATAAAGACAAATATGAAATCTATATTCAAATCAACCATATAGCATTCCATCCTAGAATTATTTTCTTAATGTTTGACTGTATTGACGATTTGAGGAATATATATCCTTTTTATATTGAGTTAGTTTTATCAAAAATCACTGTTACCATTCCTAATTGATAGTAACTAGTTGAATTATATTTGACAAAAGTGGTGGAATAAATTGTTTTCTGTACAAGTTTTAAAGGAAATTAACTGTTTGAGTTGAAAGGATGAAAATACAATTTAGCAGAATTCAAAAAGGTCAGGCGTACGTAAAATCTTCTCAATTTTTATTATTATTATTTTCTCAAATTTCGCTTGAACCATTTCCCTAACTTTGCATCCTTGTCTCTTAGAAAAATGATTTTTTGTCATGCCAGATGGCAAGGATCTTTAACATGGTTCCTCATCCAATCCTCTTTTCCCGTCAAATATCCAACTCGGATTCTCTGAATTCTAAAATCTCAATAAAATAGAATAAAACTAAAATTGAAAATAAAATTATTATTTGAAGTGTCTATTTTATGCTATTAGTAATTCACATTAATCATGTGAAAACTATGACGTTTAAGCAGAACCAAATTCATAGACATGATAAATCTTGCACACCTTAATAATTCCAACATTATGGATAGTATATTGGAAGTTATATATAATTAAATCTATGTATGTGTATATCTGCATGCCCAGTGGAGTCACGTGTATTTGTATGAAAACGACAGTTCCGCAATTGATGAGGTACTTAATTGAGATGGAGAAGAAACACAATTATCTTTTTCATAAACCTTTTGAATTTTTAAATCTCATATCAGTTTCTAACACATTCAAAGTCCCTATTTTGTCTCCCATTTACAAAAAATAAATAATTAAAAAAAAAACGAAGAAACTCTTTTCGGCCTCAAATATTTGTAAAAGTTATTCGGAAAATTGATTATCAATAGCACATATCAGGCAAACAACAGGAAGAAAAAGTTGACTTAAAATTCTATAACGAGAAGCAAAATTTATATATGCAGTATATATATATATATATATATATATATGTGTGTGTGTGTGTGTGTGAATTCCCTTTCAGGTTGACCCAATACCTTGTTTGACATTCTCCACGGAAAACACGAAAGTCTTTGATGTCACATTTTAAGATCATAAAAAAAGAGGATTAGAGAAGGAAGCAAAGTTGGACAAGAAAAGCAAGGATGTTTTCTCCTTGTCTTGTCACTGCTTGGGAAGAAGGGGGGAAATTAAAGAAATTTTCTTTTTTTCTTTTTTTCCTATTCCGAGTCATGCATCCAATTGGAAGTCAAAGATATCGTTTAAACAAGTTGCAAATTATGAGGCTAATTATGTGTTCAAACTTAACTTTTTAGTTTTACCTCTAAACACAAAAAGATTAAAAGCAAAAAGCAAAGATTAAAAAATGCTCTAACTTTCCGACAATCCTCTATTTTTGGATTTGTAATTTGTCATTATCCTCTAATTGTCTATAACACTGTTTTTGAAATGGGGTCGGAAAAAGCAACAGGTTTTAGCCAGCTATGTTATGTGCATGGTCAACATGATTAGAGGAATGTTAATCTAATTGTTCCATTTTACAATGATCCCCAATCAAATTAGGATGATGGCAATTGGGATTTACTCAATAGCGCCATTTTATACGTCTAAAGGTCTTCTTTAGAATTGTTGATTGCATGCATAGCCGTTAGGCCTTGTGTCTTTTGGCTGAAATGAAATTTCGTTAATAAGAGAAACCAACAGAGCAGAAAGAGGACAAACTCGGCTCCATTCTCTCTCTAACTTGATCCCACATGATAATAGATTTTATTTAAGTATATTAGCAGATTGAATGGGTGGGTTCTTAAAGTATGGACCAAATTTTATAACACTATGATCTAAGATGGACCAAAATATGGCCCATCTCAGAAGGAATTCCAATATCGGGCCAGCTTTGTAGTTCTCTTGAAATGGGTTCGTGGTTTCCGTTAGAAAGTTCTATATGCAGTAACATCAGACCGTATACACACTCCTAGGTGTAATTTTCAAAACGTCATAAATCCTATTAAATGGTATGGGACCATGGAGAGAGAGCGCACATAGAATTTAGCCGTTCTCCGTTTTACATTTTTCGTTATTAACTACAGGATGCAAGACATACTACAATCAGGTCTATTATTTAATCCTGTTGAAGAGTGATGTCACTTAATTTCTAACAAATCAAATCCCAGCCTTTATATATTTACAAAGCAAAGGGGGCAAAGGATACCACTTGGAAATAGATGAAATTTATATGCTAACCAAAGATGGTCGTTCACATACAGATAACATCAGGAGCTGGTATGTACAAAATGAATTTCATGGGGCAAAGGAACAGCTTTCAACAACCTGTAAATAACTAAATATCTAGAACAGTCCATACCTCAACTACAGTATCAACCTAGGGGTTCACCCATTGTGATACTACCCAAACCCAACAACAATTCGTGGGAAGAAGAAACACCAGAGAAAACAAAGCGGCTGTTCTTGATTGTACCATATGGGGTCCTATTGTTCGACTAATAGCTAAAAAAATACCAGATTCCACGCTAACCCCTAGCCAATAGCACATCCAAGTTGCTCAAACGATCATTGGATGAAGCCTCTTGTGACCCGGAAGTTATTACTGCCTTTCTGTTGACATAGATGTTGTTTTCGTGCTTCTTATTAGCTACCTGATGCAGGTGCAGCAATGCAATCATACTAATTGCATATAAAGCTGCATTTCCCATTATAGAACCCATGTCATCCAATTTAAGGAGTTTTTTCGCAAAATTAAAACTTGAAACAAGAACATTGCTCACAATATTAGACCTCTTTACTCCATTGGTCGCCATCTTGTCACCAGATGGACTAAATGACGGACCATGAAACTTGTCAAAGCATCTTGCATCATGGACATCTCCCACAAAAGCTAAAGCTTCCTCAATGACTTGGTACTTCTTTCCATGGTGTTCAGCTAATCTTAATGCAAGAACAATGCGGCTTTGTTCTAATCGAGCAATTGCAGCATCTCTTTCTGCCCGCTGCTGAACTTGTATAGTCTGAAACACAAGAATACAAGAATAATAACTCATTGGAGAATGCTCCAGGTAGAAAAGTGGCCTTGAAACTAGAGAGAATTATATAATCATAACATTAAACCAGCTTCAGAAACTGAGGCAATGCTTGAAGGCAGCATCGCTATAGGGTATTGATTCCAAGGCAAAGTGCCAGTTAGATAATGTAGATGAATCATTTACCTTACTTACACTCAGTACAGGGCCAGAATCATATACTCAGTATAGGGCCAGAATTCAAGTGCAATCCTTATTCTCTCCTACAAATCATATTTCCCACGGCCCCGCTTCTTAGCACATACAAATACAACTAATTTATTTCATCAGGCCAAACAAGAGCAAACACCTAGATCTAATTGTTTCACACCTCCTACTTTTGTCAGCTAACTTTCACCTGTATATAGACCTCTACCTTCTAATAAACTCTGTTCTTTCTTTCTTTGCTTCCTTTCTCTTTATCTCTTTACTATTATTGTTATTTTCGATTTAAAACTCTAAAAAATATGCATTTTGGGCACCTAATGGTCATCAATCTAGATTGTACACAATTATATGCTTTCACCATTGTGCTAAAGGATCTTAATTTCTATATTATCTTCACTTCTCCATTTGAAAATTGTTTATTTTTGCAGAATCTTATATAACATACCATGCTTCTAATCTCCATATTAATCCTCGAAAGGATCTTAGAACAAAAGGTTAAAAAAAACCTTAAATACATTTATACACCCTACTTCTTTAACTCAGTAAAGACCTAGAGAAAAAGCTAGTTATTGGAGTTTAATATTAGGCGTTTTAAATGTTTGATGTTGGCACCGATTCAAATGGTTCTCCACAAGCATATTAACAACTTCTTTATTCTATCCTCCCAGTTAGACCACTGTTAAAAAACACAAATTACAATAAAAATTACACAAATTACAAGCACACATTGAGAGAAAGGGGGGGGGGGGGGGGGGGGGGGGGGGGGGGGGGAGGAAGACGTGTGTAGTGCAAGAAACTAAGAAAAGCCCTAAATGAACAAATTCTTTTATCCCCTCCAACATGAAAATATTTCAATCGGAAAAATTCAAAATTAAACCAGCAGATATTGCAACTGCCGAATATAACCAATCAAAAGCCAAAAGGTAGAAATTCCCAAACTCACATAGAAAAACTCGAGCTGATCCTCGAGGTTCTCGAGAGCGGTACGAATCGCATTGAGGCTCTTGGCTTCCTGGATTGCGCAATTATCATCGTCAGCAGCAGCTCGGAATTCCTTGGCATAGACGAACCCGCCGCGATTCTCATCGGAAACGACGTCGTTGGTGGCATAGAGCTTCTTCTTGTCGGATTTCCTTTGGAAGGTGACGGAATTAAGGAAGTGCGCTCGGGAAATCGAGTGTATGGCGTCGCTGAGCTTATCGTGTAGGTCCCAGATCTTTTCTAAGACCGCTTCGACTTCGTCGATTTCCATTTCCCATTTCATGAGGTAGAGAGGGTGAGAGAGAAAAGAAATTGGGAAAGCGAGGGAAAGCGAGAGCGAAAGGGAGGGAAAATTGTGTGAGAATTGTTAATTTTTTAGGGTTTTGGTTCCTCAGTCTCAGTTTCGGAGTGAAAAGAAAAAAAAAAAAAAAGAATTGCCAGTTAGATTAAACGTTTCGAATTGGATGAATAAAATACTTGAAAAAAATATGATACAAATTCTAGAAAATGCCGCCTCGTGTGTGTGCCACGGCGAGACACGTAATCGTTTTCTTTTTAGTTTTTGAAGTTTTCTAAATGAGCATACCGAGTGAATGTAGTGAAAATCGTTGCGTTAGAACGAGATTTCAGTTATGTAGAGCGGTATTTCAAAATTCAAATAAATATATTTCCTCGGGTTTCGTATCCTAATGTTGACAATGTACATCTGCTTTTTACCAATTCGTTACATAACCAGGGGCTTTTTGGTTTAATACTAAATTTCTTCTTCTTTTCATTTTTATTTTTTATTAATAGTTAATTTCTTTTTTTATATAGGTAAGAAGGTCGGTAATAGGCTAGTTTTCTCATAATGAATTCGAATCTTTCAAACTTAATATTAACAAAAAAAATAAAGAGAAAAAAATATCAAACTGAATGTTATTTATCATACCATTAAACAGTAATTTTAGACTTAATGACAAAATTTATTGACTAAAGTGTTAGTATAATTTGATACTTTTTTTTGGATTTATCTCTCATAATTGTAATACATTATTAATATATCAATTGTTAATAAACTACTATATCATTAGATTTTAAAAAGTTTAACTAAAATTTGATAGCTATAGCATTACAGGCCATTAAATTAGAGATAAAATTGAAGTGAATGGATAAAAGAATTAAAAAAATAATAGAAAATTATTAGTTCATTACTATTAAATTATTAATCATACAAAATATAACTCATCATGAATTATATTTAATCTGATGACTATGCACACACCTTGTTCATACCATAAGTGTAATCATATATAAGGAATTTTGTTACAATTCATGGCACGCTTATATTATATTATAATAAATGTGCTTACACAACATCACTTATTATAATAAATAAATTATATTTAATTTGATCGGCTATTGCCTATATTACAATGGGCTTGCTCGCATATGACAGCATAATTGTAAATATAAGACATACTATATCCATGAATGATCATGTTACTTTGGATACATAACAACTAGATTGTGTGACTATTTCGAACATGATAAACAATAATTATATATATACATTATTGCCTTGCGATTTACAATAAAATTGACCCCAAACACACTTGTCAGCCAAAACCATGTTGTCAGCCTTTAGGATCGTGAAAGGTCAAATAAAAAAGCTTTTGCGGATTGTATGTTGTGCAAGTTGTATTTTTTAGCTAGCGGAAACTCTATTGAATTAGAGGACATCTTAGCTATAGCTTTGTACAGTTAATAAAATAAAGATATCTGCCTAATTATCAAGTTGTAATTGAAAATAACTAGGTTATGTTTCTTGTTGTGGAGTTCTCTCAATATTATTTAACGCCGCATGCAATATGCCTTAGTTTCAGCACTCGAGGAGCTTAAAATCGTTTCACCAACTCAGAAAGCTAGGTTATACATGTTTTAAGAATGCATGTGTACAACTATATTAGCTAATTTCCTCTTTATGAGTTAATTTGTCCAAATTTATGTTATGTATAAAAACCAAGATGGGCATATATATCCAAGGAATTAATCCAAAAGAATAGTTATATATAATATAGAAGATTTATTATGAATGAGAACGGAATGGGTCAGGATCTTAGAGTAGGGTTCCCTATTTTCCTTATGTCATAAAAGGATATTAATGAAAAGATATTTTATATAATAATATTATTTTAAAATTAAATATATATTTATATAAAATATGGTGTACTATTTGATTGGTTAACATATTAATATAACTTAAAAATAGATAAAAAATATTTAATAGAATAAATATTACTAAATATAAATTAATCAAATAATTATACAAATATTTTTAATAAAGATATTTTTAATAAACAAGTTAGTAAACTAAAAGGTAACTAAGTATTAATTACTTTACACTTTTAAAGATGGCAAATGGATTTGGAATATAATAAAAAAGTTGATAAACTAAATGGTGACTAAAGTATTAATTAATTTACATTTTTAAGGATAGAAAATGGATTTGGAATTTCTGTTCCATTTTTCACATCATCCTCATTTATTTTTGTTTAGTACATATATCATATCATATAAAAAAATTAAAAAGGAAATAATAGAAAAAAAAATCTTACTTCTTAAAATGATGTGAAATTTTATTGTTGTTCGAACAAAAAGTAAGGAAAAAAAATGATTGGAAGATTTTCATGGATGAGAAAAGAATTTATTCTCCTTAAGATTTACTTAGAAAAGTTTTCTTTAATTTTAATTCCTTTTCCTTTGGCCCACTTTTTTCGTCTGTTTCCCCCTTTTCTTTTTCGGTTTGTCTTAAAGGTATGAGTGAGCAAGTTTTTACGTGATATAATATTGCTTTTCATAAAATATATCTTTTTTTTTATCTCAGTACTAAATGCAACCTTTTTTTTTTTTAATTTAAATTTTCATATTGACCTAATATAGTTTCAAAAGGTCATTGTTCAACGTTGATCAAAGTGCTGAAATAGCAAACAATAACATATATATTTTCATTACGATATATAGTATCAAAAGACACAGATAAAACGTTGATGGAACCAAAAAAAAAAAAAAAAAAAAGTACAGAAAAAGAAAAGTAAACCACCCACGCCAAACCTTACTTGACATCGTTATGGAGTATACAACATTAAACAGTTCTTATTCGTATGACATGAATGAAAAACTAGCAGGAATGATGACTGTAAATTTGACGACCTTTTTGACCATTTTATTTGACTTTTTTCCAAGAAGTAAACCGGGTATTTTGACTTTTATTTGACCATTTATGCATTAATTTTGGCTACCCTGCGGGTTCATAGACGATCTTCCAGTCATCTGAGTTTCATTATAGGCACCACCGTCCTCTCCCGATATCTCCTCCAAAGACCTTCCTTTGGTCTCCGTCACCAGAAAAGTGCAGAAAAATCCAAGTATATTTGTCACCGAAAGAAGTATCATAGCCTTTTTAATCTTCCCCGTCTCACCATCCAACGTATAGTACTGCACACCAAACGCTCCGACCATTGCACCGGCTTTCCCGGCCGCGGCGCTAAGCGCATGGCAAGTGGACCTGACTCGCGTTGGGAACAACTCGGCGGGAAGCACGAAAGTGGTGCTGTTGGGACCGAAATTGGCGAAGAAGAAAGTCAACCCGTATAGAGCAGCGAACAGCCACTTGTTTTCCTCTTTCAGGTACTGGTATTCGATACCGATGATCAACATGAATACTGACATCATGAAGAAACCAACAAGTTGGATAATGTAGCGACCGATCTTCTCGATGAAAAGGACGGTGAACCAGTAACCTGGAAAAGTTCCAAACAGAGCCACGACGAACATTGCTCGGGAAGTTTCGAAAACTTCTTGGAGAGCATTAACCTCGTAATCCTGCTTTACTAGTCCTATGGCAGGGAAAATGTCTTTCTGAGTTAGGTTTTGGGAATAGAACGCAATGTCTAGCAAAAACCAGGTGCTCATTGTGCCTATCAAATGCTTTCCATGGCGGTTCCAGAACTCGCTGGAGAACAATTTGTAATTGTTGTCGGCCTTGAACTGAGACAACTTGTCTTGCTCAGCTTGGATTTCAATATCCAAAACCCGACCCATATCCATCGCTGCTTGTTTCGCATTCCCTTCTATTATGGCCGTGTATCGACCCGTTTCGGGCATTTTCATTCTCCAATAGTAAGTTAAAAGCGCAGGGAGAGATCCCATCATTAGCACGATCCGCCATAGGTAATCTGCCTGCGGCTGCGTCGAAAACACCCTCGTCATTTCGTCTCCGGTTTGGAACGGTTCCGCGGGATAGATGTTGAGGAAAATCTTGGACATAATCATTGATACCAGACCCGCAAAGATAATCCCAACGCCTTGCATGGCGAAAACAGCGGCGATGAATGCGCCGCGGGTTTTCTTGTTGGCATACTCGGACATTATGGTGGCGGAGAGAGGATAGTCTCCGCCGATGCCGAAACCCAGCCAGAACCTGAAGAAGCAAAGGGTTCCCATCACGGAACTCGCACTGTTCCCGAAGGAGAGACCAGAGCAAATGGCGCAAATGACCATGAGGATGAGAGTCATGCCGTAGACTTTCTTTCGGCCTAGTTTGTCGCCGAGCCAGCCGAATACCAGCTGGCCGGATAATGTTCCAACGAGGGCGACTCCGATGACGAGATTGTTAACCCCTTTGGGGAGTTTTCCGGGCTTTGGACTGCTTGGATCATAGTAGTAAAGGCGTCCGAGAAGTTTGGAAACTGTGGAGATGCAGAACAGGTCGTAGGCATCGGTGAAGAAGCCCATGCCGGCGATGACAATAGCGGTGATGTGGTACCATTGCGTCCGAGCGCCGTCGAGAGCTTGAAGCACGGCCAAAGTCATGTTTTAATGTTGGCTGCTGCTGCTTTAGCTCTGTGTGGTACTGTTGGTGGCTGCAATACTAGGCTGGTGGTGTAGGAAGAAGTCAGGTATTGTGTTCTAATTTTATAATGTGGATTAATGGTTATTAATTAATTAATTAACAATATTATGGACGTTTAAACCTATGTTTTGGGTGAACTACAAGAAATTATAAAAATGGGCGATCAAGGATATCCCATATTCTTAGTTAAAAAAAAGAATATGCCTAGTATTGAAGAAATATCTTCAGATTATTATATTCATGATCATATATCAGACAATGTACATTAGCAACAAACGACAAAATATTTTATCTTTTTCATCTTATTTTTATTTTATTTTCTATAAGCTAATTGGCCAAGTTTAACTAGCTTTTATAAATGAAGCAAAAATATATAATTTTGGGAAGGGAAATTACAAGATGCGTTGACAGGCTCGATAGAATGCATTTACATTGAACAGTTGTGTTGTAGTGTTATGCCAAGAATATGCAATCTTAACCCCTACAAAGTAACTTGTATGCATTGTACTTTTTATTAGTGAACCCACGAATACACTTTTTAAACTATTTGAAACCTAATTAAATTCTTATATCCATATTTTCCTTTCTTTTTTTTTTCTTTTTTGAATATTTCAATTTTATCCGAAATTTTATGGTTTTCTTTTACATTATGGAAAAACGGTTACAAGCTAACTGGTAGGAATTACATTGAAAGTTTTATAGAATGAGTTGCATTTTGATACTTTTTAATAGGATTAATTGCATTTTGATATTTTTCATCTTCAAAATTTGCCAATTTAGCTCATTAACTTTTCAATTCTACAATTTAGGTCATTGATTTTTCATTTCTTACAATTTAGGCTCTTTTGACTTTTAGCTAATAATGTTTAACATCCATCTCATATAATAAATATTAAATTTTATAAAATTTAAAATTAGAAAATACTAGACTACATAATTTGAAAATTAATTATAAAAATCTGCATTTTTTGTAACTTTTGATTTGAAATTTGATATAATTTAATATCTATTAACTGGTAATCTATACCAATTTTTTTTTTATAAAAAAAAAAGAGATATCATAATGTAAATTTTATATTTGATTTAATATTTTATACTTTAGTAATTTTTAATTTGAAAATTTATATCATTTAATAATAGCTATATGAGATGATGGTTAAATATTGTCACCAAAAGTTAAACAAGGATTGAACTATAATAAATTGAAAAATCAATTATTTAAATAGTTAAGTTAAAAAGTTAAGAATCTATGTTAGAAAATCCTAAAAATTGAAGATACAAAAGTACGATCAACCCTAATTTTATATAATAACTAAATAACGCTCAGTTGAAATTCAAGTAACCATGGTTTTATGGCATTGGCAGTAGACTGCTAGACATATCATAGAATTGTGGTGCATCAATTTATTGCCTTTAATTAATAAAGTGTTACACATTAATCTAGCAAGAGATAAAATACGGCTAGACGTATATATGCCTTTAACTTTTCTAATTGAAGTAAATGTCTTTTTTTTTTTTTTGGGTAAATAATTGAAGTTAATATCTTGGCGTTATCTGGGAAACCAATTTATATAGCAGCCAAATTATGCTATCTTTGTCCTTGAAATAATCTCATGAATAGATATATTTTTATGTTATATCATCTTATTGTATATGTCATTATCAGTCATTCAAGTAGAGTAGAGACAGAGAAAAATTGTAAATAGCCTTTTTATTTCTTTTTGATTTTGTGGATTTTGGTATATTCAATGTAACACCCCATCTCAGATCGCATCGGAATCCGTGCACGTTGACCGAGGTTGACCGTTGATCGAGCGGGTCAAAAGTTGACTTTTTGCTCCAGTTGGAATTTCCAGTTGACCAGGGTACCGTGGCGAAGTGCATGATGCCCCGAGTTCGTAGACTAGTAGCACGTCAAAAACGGAGCTACGATTTGAAAGTTATGGGCAAAACAAGTTGAAGTGCAAACAGTCCAAAAGGTGCCGGGAGTTGACTTTTTCTTGTGATGTAATTTTGTTTTAACTCTTATATGGTTGTAAAGTACTCGTCAATATGAGTTCATAGACTAGCGGCACGCTTGAATCGGACTTTTGGTTAAAAAGTTATGGACGTTTGAAATTCGCCGGATACCGTATTATTTTATTATATCTGGCTTAAGTGCACAGTGATGCCACGTGTCAGCTTTTGATTGGTCCACGTGGCATGAACAGTGTCACACAGTGGCATTTATTTGACAAAATTCTCGGGGAAGAGAGAGAAAGAGAGAGAGGAGAGCGAAAGAGAGAGAGAGTCCGACCGGCCACCGGAGATTTTCAAATTTTCCGGCCGATCTACTATACACGCGCCGGCCAGCAAGATACCCATCCCCATTTCTGGCAAAATCTCAAATTTTCATGGCGATCGGCCGCCGGACGCGCCCGGATCGAGGCGGCGAAGATCGGCGGCGAGTTTTTCCCTCCACCGCCGATTGGCCCATTTCCGGCCATTTTTCGGCCACACGCGCCAGACACCCTTGATCCCCTCCTCAAGTCCGGCCGACCCACCAAGTTTCACGGTCACTGGACCATCGACGCGCCGGGATCGGAGCTTTTTCCGGCGAGGGGCCGGGATTCTTCAAACCGTGATTTCTCCGCCGCCCGGCCTCCGTTTGCCTCACCGCCGGTCCCGTTGGATTGCACTCCCCACGATCTACACATCTGCAAAAAATCCCAGCCAATGGCCACCGCACGCGCCGCCGCCGGCGACGGTTGCCGGTGACCGCGGTAGCTCGCCGGAAGTTACTGTTCCGGCGAGTACCCAGTTTCCTGGTCGGCTCCAGTCCACTGTGTTCGATCTCCTGAACCCGAATCCGGCATTCGTTTCTGCCAACTCGCTACGGTTTGGGAGAATTGCGGAGCCGAAACCCAAAAAGCTTTCCGGCGAGATTCCGACCCCGTCGGGTCCGATCACCGGAAAGTAAGACCGAATCAGTGATCCTCATCACTCAAGCTTTGATTCGGTATATAATTCGTAACTTTTAGATATCGTTTGGTGTTCGCTCCCCGGGTACCCATTTGGGAATTATCCGAATAAAATATTAATATTTTTGGTTGGTACTGTGGTTGTTTAGGTGCATGCGCGAGTAGTGGAGTTGATCCCGAGGAGGATCTTAGTTGATTTACGCGCTCAAGGTGAGTGACCCACCTTCAAAAATTATTTTGGCAATTAATTATGTTTAATTGGTATTTAAATTGATATTTAAATTATGCTCATGTGGTGTGATTTAATTATGAATTATATTGTGGTTTAATTTATTATGCATGAGCAAAGTGTATTTCGGTAGTATTTGTATGTGGTTTCAAATATGATTTTTCGGGCATAACTGGGTTAAATATTTTATGAAAATATTTGTTTAAATTTATAAATTATGCCCGCAGTATTTTTATGGTTGCATCTCGTACTTCGAGAAAATTGTGGTTTGTTGGTTATCAATGTTTCGTACCGGTTTATTAAATAAAAATATGTGGGATGGTAAGTGTGAGAATTTAATGTATTTCCCACGGTAATTTTGGAAAACGGTACGGTTGGTTAATAATGTTTATTTTTAGACGCACTCATACAGTATTGGTGTTCTGGTGTATGGACACGTGGTAGCGTGCAAGTATTATGTGGTTTAGCGCGCAGGTATTATTTCTCCCGTTGTTGCCATTGGACCGTGGGCAGGCAAGTTTGTTATTGGCCACAGCCGCCCCCCTCCTTGGCCGGGAGATGGTTTCAGCAGCGGTATTGTCGGGACGCCGAAGTGCCGTTTGCAGGTTTCTCTCTTTAACCCTCCCGCCAGTCGGTGCTCGGGACGCTGGGTATCGGAGGGCATCACCGGTATATGGTGTGGTGCGTCAGGTGTAATTTGCAAATAATGTTTTAAACCCCAAAGGTGTTCAAAAATTATTTACTATAATTTATTACATTTTAATTATATATTGGGGTATGTTTTTATTTATTTATTGTTTATCAAATGGTTTAATCCCTTGGTTTTCGGGAAGTATGTTCATCGGGTTTTGTGATATTGTTTTAAAAAGGGAACATTTCAAACGGAGTGATTGGTGAGAGTTCTGAGGGAAATTATTATTTCCAACAGTTATTATTTATTATTATTTATTTATTAATTGTTGGTATTTATTCAATTCCCTTAATTGTTATTATTATTTTATTATCATTAAAGGTGTTCAGTAGTTAGGGTCACTCATTGAGATGATTAGCATCTCACGTTTTTAAGTTCCGTTCCCTTAGGTGCAAGTGGTGGTAGACGTTCTTCCGGAGCGAACCAAATCTTTCCGCTGCTGTTGTGTTTCGAGAAGTACTTCTGTACTCTTTCATTTCAGTGTATTATTTCTTTCATCCTTGTTGTATTTTTGTTGATTAGCACTTCTTAAAGCTCTGTATACTATTGGGACACTTATGTTTTATTTATGCACTGGACTGTTGTTATTGTTGAGAAGTGCTAAAATTTGTGGAACAATTTGTAGTTTGCGGGAGGAATAAGGGGATGAGTATAGAAGTGTGTTTTCAGTGCAGGTAATTTGTAGTAAGTCCATCCCTTAGGGGAGGCTCTGCCGGATTTTCCATTGGAGGGTCCGGTAGGGTTTCCCTGGGATCAGGGCTTGTCTAGGGTTCCGGGGAGGAATTTTGGACGGGTCCTGACAGTCAATCTATTTAAATTCTTAATTTTCTATGACTTAGAATGCAAGTGTTGACGATAAAAAGTTTGGATGCTCAACTATTAGAGTGATTAAAATTAGAACCAAAACATACATGCCTGCACGCACAACACACACAAAATTAGAACCAAAACATACACTCATGCACACACACACATACATGTATATATGAACACTGAATTTATGAAGGATTAAACAGAGATAAATGTAATTATGATTGTTGGCAAATAAAATTAGAAAAAAAAAAAAAAACACTGCGCTGCTTTGTGAATACAAGAATTTGTTTGTACAAATGGAACCGCCAGAGGGAGAACCAACTTAAGATGAGATCATCAATGGCTATATCAAAACCTTATCCATGGTTGTTGGAAGTGAAGAGGAAGCAAGGATGAAAATTTACTAGGTTTCGACCTGGTTTTATTATGCATTTGGTGGCCTTGTGAGTGAGGGACTTGCTAGCAAAATTAAATTATTGCCCAAGGCACTTTTGGTCATTCCTGATTCATATTTGGATCCTAAGAAAATAGATTATGGAGCCTAACCTTGTATTAATGGTCAAGTCAAGCCTTGCCTTACGATCCCAAGTACCATGAATGTTGGTTAAGGAACATTAATGCTAGAGAAAGTGATGAGAGAAGTAAATAATTGCAATTAATACATCAAATATGCAGAAGCCCACATGGGTGGAGTTCTTCCATGGATCCTCTGATCAATATATGAAATCCAAGCAACAACTATGGTGGAGCACCATAGGATTATGCCTAGTAGTGAAACGTTTCAACTTTGGTTATGTTCAATAAATAATACTGTTTTATGAGGTTTTGATTGGGTTACTTCTATTTTATTATGTTGTTATTATGTTTTATTTTTTATTTATTTTTTATTTTTTATTTTTTTATTTTTAAATGAAAAGAAATAATAATGAATATTGATATACTGGTACTACGTGGGGAATGCTATTCTTTACTTTGTTCAAACATCATTTTTTCAAAAAAATAAAATAAAATTTTATACAATGTTAATAAAATTACAATTATGAAAGTCCAATTTTGAAGAAATAATATATATATATATATATGCAACATTTAATCAATCAGTCAATGACTTGCTGTTGAATCACGAAAACAGAAGCTCTACCATAGATATCCGAAGAGGCAAGCAGACCACCAATAACACCAAGCTTCGGAAATTCACTCCAATCTGTAAGTCCTGCCGTCTGAGGACATTCCACTCCATATCTTCTTCCAGTTTTTATAAGATCATATTCATCAGCCAAGGTCTTCACCATCGAAGCAAATTCCGATCCATTAGTCACCATCTCTTCCATAGATCCCACATGCCCTTCCGGAGCACCACTCATATTGCTGTATCTAACATCCTTCAAAACCTCCGCATCCAACATATTTTCCCACTTCATATTCGGGTCTTCATCAAATTCTTTGGACGGGAGAAATGGAGCACATTAAAGTTGATGCATCTGTCCCTTGTCATTCTTTTAGCATAAATCAATGCCTCCCTATCATCTTTACCACCCAAGAATATCATACAAACCGTACGAACATATCCGTGAGCTGGTGAAGCTGCTGAATTAGGCCTCCTCGGCCGCCTTGAACGTCCGTGCGCTGTTAATTAAAATTCCAACAGAGCATGGAGCTTTTTCCAGCGCGCTGGTGTTCAATGTCCTGATTATGTTGTCGTCGACTTCCACGCTTCCATCGATAGACCAAATTGTGTGGAATTCAAGGATTATGAGGGAGGTGAGCTAGTCCAAAGCCATTGTGCATATATCCTCATGCATTAGTTTAGGTGGAGAAACTCAAGTGTAAACATTCACGGTAACAAAGTCACTGTAATCATCTTCAAAGGGATTGAATGAAACTATGACCTTTTTGGAATAGGAGAAGAAGTTTTGAAGGCTTTTCTTCTGCATTTGGTGGGATATGAAGATTGGACATGCATTACCTACTAGCTCAATTAGGTGAAGAATTGTCCAACAGATTTATCTGATCCGAAATGTCATGTGATCTATTTATACAAGCATGAATTCCAAGATCCGAATTTGGGTTTCAAATACATGATTTTTCTTTTCTGGTAGCCTTCATATCTCGTCGATTGATAGAATATCAGATAATGATGTTTAGGTGTAGCTGTGTATTATCCTATTAGCTGTACTATGTATCTTTATCTACAGTGATATATTAGCTCACGAGAGTTTGTATCCATATGGTAACTATGTAAAGGCTTTAGATAAGCCTCACATCCACTGTATATAATTATGTACCTTGCACGTTCCATACAAGTCAATAACCTTTAGTTATTTAATTTATTCGTTAATATTTTATATGAACCGTAGAGGGATTTCATTGTGTAAGGCACGAAAATTGTCAGGACCCGTCCAAAATTTCTCACCGGAACCCTAGACAACCCCTGATCCCAGGGAAGCCCTACCGGATCCTCCAATGGAAAATCTGGCAGAACCTCCCCTAAGGGTTGGACTTACCACAATTTCCTGCACTGAAAACACACTTCTATATTCATCTCCTTATTCCTCCCACAATACTACAATTTAATTCCACAAATTACAGCACTCCAAATGAATAACAGGGAATCAATGCAGTATTTAATAAAATGTGTCCAATACAGTATTGTAACACCCCGTCCCAAATCACACCGGAATCCGTGCACGTTGACCGAGGTTGACCGTTGATTGAGGGGGTCAAAAGTTGACTTTTGTCCTAGTTGGAATTTCTAGTTGATCAGGGTACCGTGGCGAAGTGCATGATGCCCCGAGTTCGTAGACTAGTAGCACGTCGAAACGGAGCTACGGTTTGAAAGTTATGGGCAAAACAAGTCGAGGTGCAAACTGTCCAAAAGGTGCCGGGAGTTAACTTTTTCTTGTTCTGTAATTTTTTTTTTAACTCTTGTATGGTTGTAAAGTATTCATCGATATGAGTTCATAGACTAGCGGCACGCTTAAATCGGACATTTGGTTAAAAAGTTATGGACATTTGAAGTTTGCCGGATACCGTAATATTTTATTATATCTGGCTTAAGTGCACAGTAACGCCACGTGTCATCACCTGATTGGTCCACGTTGATGAACAGTATCACCACGGTGGCTTTTATTTGGTAAAAATGCCGGGGAAGAGAGAGAAACCGATCGGCCGCCGAAATCTTCCAATTTTTCGGCCGATTCTTGCTACAAGCGCTGGCCAGACGAAAGCGGCTTCCCATTTCCAGCCAAACCCCAAAATCTCACGGCCGTTGGTCGCTGGACGCGCCCGGATCGAGGCGGCAAAGCTCGGCGGCGATTTTTCCCTCCACCTCCGTTTGCCCTGTTTCCGGCCATTTTCAGGCCACATGCGCCAGCCACCCCTCACCACCTCCTCAAGTCTGGCCTACCCACCAAATTTCACAGCCACCGGACCTTCGACGTACCGGGATCGGAGCATTTTCCGGCGAGGGGCCGAAAATCTTCAAACCCCAAAATCTCACGGCCGTTGGTAGCCGGACGCGCTCGGATCGAGGCGGCGAAGCTCGGCGGTGATTTTTCCCTCCACCGTCGGCCACCGTCGTTTGCCCTATTTCCAGCCATTTTCAAGCCACACGCGCTAGCCACCCCTCACCACCTCCTCAAGTCCGGCCTACCCACCAAATTTCACGGCAACCGGACCTCCGACGCGCCGGGATCGGAGCGTTTTCCGGCAAGGGGTCGAAAATCTTCAAACCCCGATTTCTCCGCCGTCCGGCCTCCGTTTGCCTCACCTCCGGTCCCGTTGGAATCCTCTCCCTTTGATCTACAAAACCGCCAAAAATCTCAGCCAACGGCCACCGCACGCGCCACCGCCGGCGAGGGTTGCCGGTGACCACGGCGGCTCGCCGGAAGTTACTCTTCCGGCAAGTACCCAGTTGCAACGCCGGTCCCTGTCCACTGATTCCGACCTCCTGAATCCAAATCTGGCATCCTTTTCTGCCAATTCGTGATGGTTCGGGAGAATTGAGGAGTCGAATCCCGAAAGCTTTCCGGCGAGATTCCGGCCATCTCGGGTCCGATCACCGGAAAGTAAGACCGAATCCGTGATCCTCATCACTCAAGCTTCGATTCGGTATATAACTCGTAACTTTTAGATGTTGTTTGTGTTCGCTCCCCGGGTACCCATTTGGGAGTTATCCGATTAAAATATTAATATATTTGGTTGGTATACTGTGGATGTTTTGGGTGCGCGTACGAGTAGTGGAGTTGATCCTGCGGAGGATCTTAGCTGATATACGCGCTTAAGGTGAGTGACCCACCTTGAAAACTATTTTGGGCAATTAATTATATTTATGTGGTGTTAAATTGATATCTGTAATTTATGCTCATGTGGTGGAATTTAAATATAACCGGGAACAAAATATTATTTTATATATATATTTACCCATTGATACTAAACGGAATTTTGGGTTACTAAGAATTTTTCGATTATTATTTTATCGTGATTTAATTGTATTTATTACACATGAGCAAGTATTTTCAGTAATTCGTTGTGTTTGGATTTTATATTATTTTTGGGCATAATTGGTTTGAATATTTTAAGAAAATTATTTGTTTAAATTGGTGGTTTAATTTTATAATTATGCCCACGGTATTTTATTTGTTGAACCTCGTATTACGAGAAAAATTATGGTTTTATTTATTATCGATGTTTTCGTACCGGTTTGTTAAATAAAAATATGTGGGATGGTAAGCGTGAAATTCTGGTATATTTCCCACGGTAATTTTGGAAAGAACGGTACGGTTGATTAAATAATTATTTTAGACGCATTTATACAGTATTGGTGTTCTGGTATATGTATATGTGGTTTAGCGCGCAAGTATTATGTCTCCCATGAGTTGCCATTTGGACCGTGGGTAGGCAAGTTTGATATTGGCCACAGCCGCCCCCCTCCTTGGCCGGGATGACTGTTACAGCAGCTGTACTATCGGGACGCCGAAATGCCGTTTGCAAGTTTCTCTCTTTAATCTCCCCGCCAGTCGGTGCTCAGGACGTTGGGTATCGGAGGGCATCACTGGTATATAGTGTGGTGCGTCAAGTACAAATTTTTCGGATAGAAATTTCAAACCCCAAAGAGTACAAAAATTATTTATTATAATTTATTACATTTTATTTATATTTGGGGTATTTATTTATTTATTGTTTATTAAATTATTTGATCCCTTGGTTTTCAGGAGGTACGAATATCGGGTTTTGTGAAAATGTTTTAAAAGGGAAACATTTTCAACGGAGTGAATAGTAAGAGTTTTGAGAGAAAATATTACTTCAAATGTTTATTTATTTATTTATTTAATTGTTCGGTATTGATTAATTAAATCCTTTTATTTGGTATATTATTAATATTGAAGGTGTTCAGTAGATAGGGTCACTCACTGAAATGATTATCATCTCACGTTTTTAAATTCCGTTCCCCTAGGTCCAGGTTGGGAGACGTTGATCGTCCGGGGCGAGCCTGACGTCTCGGTTCGTTGCCGAAAGTCCAAGAAGTATTTCTTCCCTTTTCCTCTCCATCTTGTATTGTTTTATCTATCATTGTATAAATTCCACATTTATTTGTATAATGCTCTGTATACTGTATTGGACGTGTAGTTATTATTTATGCACTGAGTTGCTGTTATTTATTTTGAAGTGCTGTAAATTGTGGAATCAATTTGTAGTATTGTGGGAGGAATAAGGGGATGTTTATAGAAGTGTGTTTTCAGTGCAGGAAATTTTTGGTAAGTCCCACCCTTAGGGGAGGTGCTGCCGGATTCTCCGTTGGAAGGTTCAGTGGTATTTCCCTGGGATCAGGGCTTGTCTAGGGTTCCAGGAAGGAAATTCTGGACGGATCCTGACAATATACAAAGCAAATAAATGTGGAATTAATAAAATGACAGATAAGGAAGCAATACAAGATGGAGAGGAAAAAGGGAAGAAATGCTGCTCGGACTTTCGGCAATGAACTGGGACGTCGGGCTCGCCCCGGACGATCAACGTCTCCCAACCTGGATCTAGGGGAATGGAAATATGAGATGCTAATCATCTCAGTGAGTGACTCTATCTACTGAACACTTTTAATATTAATAATATAACAAATAAAAGAATTTAATTAATACCAAAAATTAGATAAATAATAAATAATAAACATTTGAAAGTAATATTTTCTCTCAAAATCCTTACTATTCAATCCATTGGAAATTTTCCCATTTTAAAACATTTTCACAAAACCCGTTATTCGCATTTCCCGAAAACCAAGGGATCAGTTAATTTAGTAAACAATAGATAAATACTCCAAATATAAATAAAATGTAATAAATTATAATAAATAATTTTTGAACACTTTGGGATTTGAAATTTCTATCCAAAAATTTATACTTGACGCACCACACCATATACCAGTGATGCCTTCCGATACCCAGCGTCCCGAGCACCGACTGGCAGGAGATTAAAGAGAGAAACTTGCATAAGGCATTTCGGCATCCCAATAGTACCGCTGCTGAAACCGTCATCCCGATCAAGGAGGGGGGCGGCTGATGCACAATATATAAGACTTGTCTGCCCTCGGTCCAATGGCAACTCACGGGAGACATAATAACTTACGCGCTAACCACATATACACCAGAACACCAATACTGTATAAGTGCATCTAAAATAATTAATAAATTAATTATTACCGTACCGATTTTTTCAAAAATCACCGTGGAAAATATACCAGTTTTCAAATTCACCATCCCATATATTTTCTTTTAACATACCCGGTACGAAACCATCGATAACAATATAAAAAAATAATTTTTCTCGTAACACGAGGTCCAACAAATAATATTCCACGGGCATAATTATAAAATTTAAACCACCAATTAAACAAATATTTTTCTTAAAATATTTAAACCAATTATGCCAAAAAATAATACAAAAATCCAAACACAATTAATTAATGAAAATACTTTGCTCATGTGTAATAAATACAATTAAATTACAATAAAATAAAAATCGGGGTTTTTGAATAACCCAAAATTTACGTTTAGTACCAACAAACATATACGCACTTATAAAATCATAATTTTCCACAATTATAATTAAATTTCACCACATGAGCATAATTACAGATATCAATTAAACACCAATTAAATATAATTAATTATCCAAAATATTTTTAAAGGTGGGTCACTCACCTGGAACACGCAATTAACCTAAGATCCTCCATGGGATCAATTCCACGACTCACCCGTGCTCCTAGAACAACCATTCACACACAGTCAAATAAAATAATATTTTATTCGGGTAAATAATACCCGGTACCCAGGGGATCTAACACAAACGTTAACCAAAATACGCAAATTATATGTCTATGGAAAGCTTACGAGATGAGGAATGTGAAACCAACCTTCGTTGGACCCATTTTGACCTGCGATGGCGGGAATTTACCCGTGAAGCGCCAGGCGAAATTCAACTCCTCGTATCTCGCAAACCGCTTTGAATTTTGGAAATTGGAGGCCATATTTGGGATCATAAGACCCAAAATAGGGGGAGAGGAGGTTTAATTTGGATTGGGCTGGCCGGAATACGGCGGAATCGCTGGAAAAGGGAGGAGCACCGCCATCGGCTTCAACAGCCCGATCTAGGCGCGTCATCGGCCGGCCGGCCGCCAAATTTGGCTGGTGAGCTCGCCGGCATGTGGTCTTGGACGGTGGCCGGTGCGTGTGGCTTGTGGTGGCCGGAGAAAGATGAACATGGGAGAGAGAGTGAGATGGCCGGTGGGAAGGAAGAAAGAAGGAAAGAAAGAAGAAGAAGAAGAAAGAAAAGAGGGGCCCGTGGCCTTTTTTCCCACGTGGGGGAAAAGAAAAAAAGAAAAAAAGAAAAGAAAAAGAAAGAAAAAGAAAATAAAAAGAAAATAAAAGAAATAATTGAATAATAACAAAATAATATTATTATATAAAATAACAATGATAAAATAATATGGTATCAAGCATGGTTGACATGTGGCATCTCAACATGGTGACACATGGTCACATTTATTAAGTCACACGTGGCACATTGTTACACGTTTAAAAATAATATTAAAATAATACAGTATTTGAAAAACTCTACAGATCCATAACTTTCAAACCACATGTCCAAATCGGACGTGCCGCTAGTCTACGGACTCGTATCGACGAGTAATTCACAATCATGCATGAGTCAAAGCTCAACTTTGCATGAATAAAAAGTCAACTCCGGCATCCCTTGGACAGTTTGGACCTCAACTTGTTTTGCTCATAACTTTCAAACCGTAGCTCCGTTTTTAACCTGTTACTAGTCTACGAACTCGTGCCAACGCGTACTTCGTAACGGTACCTCAGTCAACCTAGAATTCCATCCGAGTCAAAAAGTCAACTTTTGGTCAACGGTCAACGGTCAACCTCGGTCAAAATTAGAAATTTTCCGTTGTACTTTGGGACGGGGTGTTACAAAAATCGATATGGCTAGGATGGTGAGATCATAAACTCCATCACCATGTTTCTGAAAAATTAATATTAGCAAAAGAAATAGCACAAGTTTGTTCAACAAAGTAGTAACAAAAATAAATAAATTAATAAATAAATAATGTTTGTTCAAGTGCTTTGCTTACATCATTGTCTTGGAGCACGGAATAGAGGCCTAATTCAACAATGCCTTGGCTTGTCATAATGAGAGCTATAGAGCAAAAGAATCGGAACTTGGACTATTATAGTAAAGGCAAGGTATCAAACATGCTATCAATTTGATCACATAAATAGTAATAACTATGACGATGTTTAACTTCATCATTTTGTCCAACTTCATCATCCTAAAATCTACTCTCATTCCGGTAGAACTTTTCAAGACAGGCAAGAACACACCGGAGACGAAGCAATCCAATTTATCAACTATAGCTGATCCCAACAGTGGATCGTCCGGTATAGCCAATCCCTTTATATATGTAAGGCCCAAGCAAAAGATATCCACCAAAATAATTGGTTATACAACAGTCGAAATAAGAGCCAAAAGAATAAGTCTGTAAACATAGACGTTCTTCACAGACCAGCCTTTAGGTGTGCTTTTGATTATCCGAAACATCAATGGCCTAATAATGAACGCAACCACTATGATATAGACAAAAGTTGCTGAAAGATTTGTTAGAGCTTTATTAAGTCCACCATCGCTATAAACTCCGTCGAGGGCTATAAAAGTGGTTAGAAAGAAACTAACCATATTGATGCACAAAGAGCTAGTCAGCCGAATTCAGAATTGAGAATGTTGAGTTCGATTTATGAGCGAGTAAATGACCGCGAAAGAGGTGAGAGATTGTCCGACGACGATGCTGGTGAGAGTACTTTTCTTGTGTAACGGTGAATAACTGATGTGTCTTTGAAGGGATGACTTAATTCCCATGCCAAAAACGAAAGATATCAATGGGGCTGTAAATCCAACAATGGCCGGTTTTCTTCTCCAATCTGAAAATTGAACTTCTTTCCAGTTTCACTGCGGCAATAAAAAAATATAGAGTTGGTATCCGAACATGGATAGAGTACCCGTTCGTGTAAATAAATCTTTAGGCAGTCTTGGCCTCCCAGCCAAATCTACTAATAGAAAGGTCAAAATCATCGTGCTTGATGTACACACAATTAATATAATGTCAAATTCTAGTTTTGCTAAAAAAAAATGCGCTATTATAGTATAAGAACCTAATATTGGAAAAATATATTGCAGAATTTTAGGTTTATGGTGGGGGCTACTACGTTTTTATAAAAAATTCTATGTGGAAATGTAAAATAAGTGTGAGGAAATCTTGGGGAGGCCAAGATGCTTGAGGGAAAATTAAGAGCTTGGGATATGAAGAGCATGATGGCCATGGAAATCTTCAATCCTTGGCATGGAATTTGGATAGCAGAGAAAAATGAATTAATGTATAGAGATGACGATGAATTGCATGCATGCTTTAAAAGAGGCTGGAGTTGGATTCAAATCTTTCTGCTCTGTATTTAATTTTTTATAAGAGCCTTTTGTTTATGTTGTACTAACAGTCTAACAGTATTAAGCGTCTTGTGACAGTCGGTCAATTACTTTCAACAACTTTTGCCTACTCCTTCTATCAAACAAAAAACATATTTTTATTTCTTCAATGTACATATTTCTTCTGGTAATATCATCAACGTAAATATTTGGAAACTATAGCACGTATACCATTATATGTGTTGGGACAATTTGATTCTGTTTTATTTGTTCAAAGGTTGACATTTTGGGAGGCATGTTATTAATTGGGTTTGTTGTTAAGGAAAAAGAAAATTGCTATTAACTGAGTTTTGTTAAATGATTCAGAACCAATTTAATAACTAAAACTGGAAAATAAAAATTCGAGTTCAATTGTGTCGTTTTCTTGAGTCTTGCCTGCTCATTTTTTTTTTTTTTCCTTTTTTTTGGTGGTTACTAACAACTTTATATATATTTATTTAGCAGACCTATTTATACATACATATATATGTATATATATATAAATGTAATAAAACAAATACCCAACCTTTTTAATCTAGTAATCTCAAAAACAAAAAATAATAATAATAACCTTTTTAATCTAGGGCAAAAGTATTAATTTGAGAAGAAAAAAAAAAAATCAATAGCTGCCACTTAACATTTTTGCGTTGATTTTCATTACATTCGTTTATAATTGACTTTTAGGTATAACTTTTTCTCCTTATTAATTTAAGTTCCAAAAACACAATTTTAACTCTTTTTTTTAAAAATAATTGACAATGAAATTAGTGATATTTAATAGGATTTGGATTCAAAATCTGATGATAAAATCTCTCTTTCTTAATGAAAAGAAAAAAAGTAAAAAAAGTTTGAAGGGGTAAAATTAGAAAAAGTGTTTAGAGACAAATTATACCGATTACCACAGCCTTAAAAGATTTAAACGATTAAAGATAATTCGAAGGTGGATTCAAGATCAAGTTGATCAAAAGAAAGGTATTTGATAATGGAAATACTATGTAATTTGAGCTTTACATGGGATTCATCTCAGATCATTTTTGTTACTTTATTTTATTTATTTTGAGATTTGAGTAAAATTATTTCTCATATTTTTAACACCTCGACCGACTTGACCATGAATCCCCATGTCTTGACTCTTAATTTAGACCATATGGGCGTGTGTAAATTAAAATTTTAGTACAGTGGTGTCATAAATAAAACTCTAAAACATCCCCAAAAACTCTATATTAGAAAGCGAACACTTCCCATATATCAGTAACTAATTAAAAAGTGGAATCTAGCCACTTACCCGTTACATTCTCAAAAAATTAAAAAAATTAAAAATAAAAATTCATTTTAATGAAGGAGGATTTCATCACAAAAAACTCAGTTATCTAAAGCCGGATTGGTGATATATTGCTACGGTGCCTTTTTCCCCACTGAAGAACCGCCGGTTGCCGCAGCCTGAAGCCGCTGGCCACCAACGCTGCAAACTTGAAACTGCCCTTGTCATCATGCCAGCAGCAATTGCAGAAATCTCTCTCTATTCTGTCTCGGCTTCAACCTCCACTCTACAAATTTGATTTGCTAACCTGTACAGTATCTAACTATAATAAAGATGATGGAATAAAATGTATATACATGTTCATTGTTGTAGAAATTTTAAATTTTTTATGGAAATATGTGATGATTTGTTATTTTCATTCGAATTTCTAACCTCCTCATATTATATCCTCTAAATGTACTCCAACGATGGTGTCCAATATTAACACCCTAAACTAATCATAACAATCATACTAACAACTCCTGCATTCTACATATAGCCTTCTTAGTTATGGTTCGGGAGAAAAAAAAAAAGAAGTTATGAAATTAAGATGCCAATTAATTGTTCATTGAATAACAAAACATCTATTTCACTTAGGGTCAAATGTTTACAAATGACGTCCACCAATTGTAATTGGTAAACTGAAAAAAACATAAATAAATAAATAAATGAAAAAATAAAAAAATAAAAAAAGAAAAAGAAAGAGAAAAATTTAATCACAGTACAGAGTATATCAGTCAATAACTTGTTGCTGCACTACTAAGACAGAAGCTCTACCATAAACATCAGTAGAGACAAGAAGATCTCCAATGGCGCCAAGCTCAGGGAATTCACTCCATTCCATTAGACCAGAAGTCTGCGGACTCTCCACCCCATATCTTCTCCCTGTTATTATCAGATCATAATCATCCACCAAACTCCTAACTATCAAAGCCGTTTCCGATCCATCTTTCACTACCTCCTCTGTATATCCCACAAACCCTGCTTCACCTGCAACACTCGAATTGCTATATCTAACATCCTTGAGAACCTCCGCATCCAACATCTTTTCCCACTTCAAGTTCGGATTCTCGGGCAGTTCTTTCGGTGGAATGAATTGAATCACCGTTAGGCTGATACTTGGATCTTTAGCCATGCGTTTGGCAAAAACCAATGCCTCCCTGTCATCTTTACCTCCCATGAATATCGTACAAACTGAATGTACATATACATCGCTGTTCGGTAAAGCGTTGGCATTTCCCCGTCGCTGTGAATTACCACGGCTAACGAGGATTCCAACGGAGCATGGAGCTCTTTCGAGCACACTGGAGTTCAATGTCCTTACCATATTGTCATCGACTTCGACACTTCCATCGATAGACCATTTTCGATGGAATGGGAGGATTATGAGAGATGTGAGCCTGTTCAAAGCCATGGTGCAGATATCGTCGTACATCAATTTGGGAGGTGAAATCGCGGTGAAGGCGTTGACGTTGACAGTGCCCCAGTTGTCCCTCTCGAACCGACTGAAAGAGAGGATGACATTTTCCGAGTAGGAGACATTGGATATGGTCTTCTTCTGTATCTGGTGGGAAATGAAGATGGGTGAAGCTCTACCGATTAGCTCGATTAAGTGAAGCACATAAACAGTAATGGGGTTCTCTTTCGTTGGACATGAATAATCAAGAAGATTAATCATGGCAGGGACGTTATCAGGTCTATTTATACAAGCGAGAACTCGAAGCTCAGAATTTGGTTTCAAATGCATAATGTTCCTCTTCTGGTACCCTGCATATTTCCTTGATGGATCATAAAGGTATTTCACCACAATAGGAACTAAAATCGACAGGGCTAAGATGATGAGCAGCATTACAGCATAACTTTGGTCATCAAGGCCCTGCATTTCATCCATCAACAAAGAAACAAATACAATTAGGACCCAAAAAACCAAAAAAAAAAAAAAATAGTAGCAGAAGGGAGTTAGTTAAATACAATGTAGTATACATACATTATCATCTCTGAGCGAGGAATAGAGGGCTAATTCGACAATGCCTTCGCTTGTCATGATGAGAGCCAAAGCAAAAGAATCCATGGATGGCATTCTGAAGTAAAGGCAAGGTAGCAAGCAGGCTACGAATTTGACAATGTAGGTGACGATGGCAATGACTATGGTGGACTTCATCATCGCATTGTACTTAATTTTCTTGAAATCAACTCTCATTCCTGTGGTTGTGACCATGAGAGGCAAGAACACACCGGAAACAAAGCAATCCAGCTTATCAACCACGGTGGATCCTAGTGGCGGACCTTCCGGTACAGCCATCCCCAATATGTAAGGACCGAGTAAGATGAATTGACCAAACATATTGGATAGAAGGCTGGAAATGAGAGCTAAAAGAACAATTGTGTAAACGTAGACATTCTTTACGGGTCTGCCTTCAGGGGTGCTTTTGATCATCCGAAACATGAGTGGCCGAATGACGAACACGACCACCATAACATACAAAGAAAATGAAAGCAAATCTATAGCTGTTCTTTTAGCTCCACCTTGCAAATAAGCAATGCCAAGGTTTACGAAGATACCGAGAGATATGCTTACTACGTCGCCAACCATTGATGCAGAGAGAGCTAGGCGGCCGAATTCGGTGTTGAGGATGTTGAGTTCGGTTATGATTGAAGAAATGACTGGAAAGCAAATGAGAGATTGGCCTAACGCCATGACTTTGAGCCTGTTGCTCTCTGTTTCGGTTAGTTGCTTTTGAAGTGTAGTTGTAAACCGCAAACCGAAGAAGAAAGGCAACAATGGAGCAGCAACTCCGATTATGATTGCTTTTTTACCTGCTCTCACAATTGTTCCCATGTCCATTTTCACTGCTGTCATAAACAGGAAGAGTTGGTAGCCAAAGCAGTAAATGGTTCCAAGAACTTCTTGACCTGTTCTTGTAAATAAGTTATCCACCCTGGTCTTCCCGTTTGAATAATCTACTAGTATGAACGTCAGGATGATACCACTCTGCATATGTTCACCCAAATAGAAAAATCAATTAACTGCATATAATACAATATGAAAATTAATCACAAATTTAATTTAAGACAGAGAGAAAAATTACAATGATCTGGTTGGCAATCCTGGGGAATCCAATGTACTTGAGAAAAAAATGAACGATGTGTGACATGAAGAACATCATGGCCATGGTCACCTCCAATTCAGGCATTGAACTGGTCATGATCCATTCGTCATTACGATCACCTAGTCTGTGGAAAATGTCACATTCAGAATTCACCTTTGGTGGTAATTCAGTGCAAACATCAAAATCAACCAACTCTGGCTTTTGTCTTTCATTATACATAAGTTCATCCATTTTCTCGGCTCACCGGATCGAAATCTGAGTTCGATCAAAATTGGTAGAGCAGAGAAATGGAGAAAATGTTAAGATTTTGGAGTAGAAAGAAAATAAATAAATAAATAAATTTAATCGTGTTTTGAATTCCTGAAGAAATTAAGAGGCTTTCTTTTGGTATTGTAAACAAGAGGGGGTTGTGTTTCTGTTTAAAGTAACGGTAAATATTACTCGAAATTGAATTAAGCGGCAGTTAAGCTTATCCAGCAGTGTTTGTGGAGACAAACGGTGTAAACAACTCTTTATTTAGATTTATTTAACTTTGAACATTTGGAAACTATGATGACACCTTCATATGTATTTGAGAATAGGTTGTGTTCTTTTTTTTTTTTTTTTTAATGTTATTTATTTGGTTTTTGGTGTCATAGTCTAGAAGGGTTTTGTATTTTGAGAGATAATTTATTACAAGGGTTTTTCTGTATTAAGTGGGGGAAATTAATTGGTGATCTTGTTTTACAAATCCTTTTTTTGGATAATTTGGTTATTATATTAATCTACACCAGAATTTAGTTGTAATTTTGGCTCGGTTTACTGTTGGAAATCGATTAATTCTTTCTAATGTTGTCAAGAGGAATCAATATAAGACGGAATTTCCGAAGTATATGCTATTTACGACCGACTTATTTCTTATTTTTTGAAAAAATAAAATAAATCAACAACCTAATAATTCACTTGAAATTGATACTTAAGCAATATTTTTAAAAATATTTCTATGCAAGGAACTAGCAAAAATTTAAATTGAATCCAAACAAAACCGAAGACAATTACCATGACAATCTACGTGCTTCACGTAATTGAGCTAATTGGTAGAGAGCTTCCTCAGCAATACCTGAGCTTGGTTTTCACTGATATCTATGGTACAGCCTCTGTCAGTCTTAGTGGTGCAGCAACAAATTATTGACTGATTATTCCACTAATTTTGAGTATAGAAAATTAGAAATATATTCTTTTCGTTCTTTTTTGATTTTTTATTATTTTTTCTTCCAATTAGAATTGATAACTCATTGTAAGTAATATTTTTTTTTCTGGTCACCCTCTATTTCTAATGTAACCATTTGAATCAACAATTGGTTTTGGCATCTTAATTTCATAATCAATTAAGTAGGCTATACGTATATAGGCTGCAAAACAGTATAGTGATAAATGAGGGTGTCAATATTGGACCAAATCCTCGGAGTACGAAGAAATAAAATTCTAATAGGAACCGACTAAAAATAATAAATTAATAACCACAACTAAATTACTTTATAATCTTATTTATTTATTTTTGGTAATGGTTTCCTAGTTGACAAAAAATTAATATAATGTAGCCAATTTTTTTTTTTTTTCAGCTAAGTATTTGATCATGCGTGCTTTTTTTTTTTTTTTTTTTAATAAAAAGTATATCTTTTAAAAAAGTTTTTGAATGTGAACTACCACCCATCCCATTATAAAATTGTTATTAAAAAGAAGTCTAAATTTTTATTTTCAATTTTTTTTCAAGTGAATGCCAGATAGAATAATCAAGTCCAAATGTTGAACAAAACAGAAGAAATAAAATTATAGTTGACTGGAGACTTAAAAATACTCCTAAAACACATGCCAAGTTCCACATTAATTTGGTAGTTTATTCCACAGCATGCGTGAGGGCTTACATATTCTCGTGGAAAATAGAATCCTCTAGAAAACCAAATGGGCATATTTTCTTCAATATAACCTAAAGTTGTGTCCCACAACTACGGAAACTATTACCAAAAAAAAAAAAAAAAAATTTGTTTTTGTTTTCAAGTTTTCGGCGGTTGCTTTTTTGATTTTTCTCTAATAATAATAATAATAAAATTTTATTTTTCTGCCAACCAAAAAAAGAAAAAAAGAAAAAAGGAAAAGAGAAAAGCGTTTTTCTTTTTCCTAAATTTGCTGGAGTTTTTGTTTTTATAATTATATATATATATATATATATATATATATATATATAATTTTTTTTTTTTGTGTTGATGGAAATAGTCGTTTGATAAAGCGTCGACAAACGTGGTCCTCATCAAAGTACAGTGTGGATACGCTTCCCTCGCTCTCTTCCTGGTAAGCGTTTTTCTGCTCCCCACTTTTTCCTCTTCTCCAAGGAATCTTTTTACATTATTTATTTTTTTTGTTATTTTAGCAACAAAAAAAAAAGGTGTTTTTGTTTTCAGAAAACAAAATGTATGTAATTATTCCGATTAACAAAAAATAGGGTTTTGATTCTTCATTCTATATCTATGTTATTTTCAAATTGCTAAGTTTTTTTTTTTTTGGATCCTCTTTAATAAGTGACGAGAGAGGATGGTGGGGGAAACAGAGCCGACCCTGAATCCTTGGACGGCTGCGGAACAAATGCCAGGAGTCGAAATCGAAGCTCATGGATTGTCGACGTCGGAATCGATGGTGGTTGCAGAGAGAGATGGGATGGTATTCTCTGCCGAACGGCGTATTGAGAAGCAATCGAACAAAATGTCTGATGAGAAATTGGGTGTTGTAGAGAGAGCTTTTTCCGCCGCTGGCGCCGCCTTCCTCTCCGCAATTATAGTTAACCCTCTTGATGTGGTCAAGGTAAATTAAAAAAAAAAAAAAAAGAAAAAAAAAAGCACCAAAAAAAAAATATTTCTTTTTGTTCATTAGCTAAATCTTAGTAATTGCGAAAATGGAAGGAAATTCTGGGTTTCACGTATTTGTATTAAACTGATGGTCTAATTTGCAAGTTTCGTTGTTTTTTTTTTTTTTTTTTTAAATTTTTGGTGGTAATATTTGTTCTGTTTGTTTAGTGAGGGTCCAGTTACAGTATCAAAATTTAAATTTTAACTACGTTTTCTTTTTATACTGGTGTAATAGGAACTTATTTGGTTTTTGTAGTCGTCTAACCTTGCTTTCTTGGTGTAGCACTATGTTTTCTTTAACCAAAATGAAACGTTTGTTTGATTACTCTTGATAATGGATTTTTTTTTTCCTCATTTTTGTTCATGGTATTTAATTATTAAATTGGATGTTACTTTTTATTCAACCTCAGTCTACTGCCATTGGATAACCCAAAAAAAAAAAAGAAAAAAAAAGGAAAAAAAAAAAGGGTCTACTGGCAGTGGACTTTTAAGTTGAAACTTGTACTGAACAAATTTTTCTCTCTAATATTTATCAGACAAGGTTGCAAGCTCAGGCAGCTGGGGTATCTTACTCGCATCCTTTAAGTAATAGCACAAGTCGCATGGCATATTTTGGACCAAGCATGGTATTGTCAGAGACCTTTTTTTTATGGACAGTGGTTCTTTCTTTTTGATATTAACACTCTTGTTCTTGTTGTTGAAGCAGGGAAGTGTCTTAGGCCTGTGACCTGTGAATTTAATTGATCTTCTTTCTTCATATAAGAAATGTACAGTTTGGATATGTTCAATTTGTTTCAGACAGTTCCACTGATTTTTAGAATGAATATCTGAAACTGTTCACTTTTATGAGCTAGCTGGTTATACTTGTTTAAGGATGATTGGGAATTTAGAGTGTCTGATTATTTTATTGTTTCACAGTATTTGAAATTGTCTTAGATATGTATTCCCTACTTAGTTGAATACGTTTGGATCTCTTTATGAATTTTGTCAAATAATTTCTGTTTCTGTTGTTTGCTAATATTTATACTCTGTAGTGATGAGTCTTCTGAAATGTTGTGTAGAATGTCGACAAGTTCTAATGTTTAATGGTTCCCCAGTTGTTTGCGGATTTAAGATGCTCTCCATCCTGCGCACGTGCTGGAGTCCATGGTACTGTTTCAATATGCCCTCCTGATTGTTTTCAGTACAAGGGAACACTTGATGTATTCTACAAAATCATTCGTCAGGTTGGTACTTTCTGTTCTCAATTGTAACTTTTAGATAACTTCAGTCTTTATAGATTCTGCAAACCTTTTTTTACTGCTGTTGATGTAATATAGGGATGTTTATTTTTTGGTATGAGGTGCCTGGTGTGGTTGGTCAGTAAAAACCTGCAGGCATTACATGCAATATTTGTTTTGAGTGCCCCTTTAAGTTTTGTTGTCCATTTCAACCAGTGTCAATTGTTTTACTGGACATCTGTATTGTAGGAAGGATTTTCAAGGCTCTGGAGAGGTACAAATGCAGGTCTCGCACTGGCTATTCCAACGGTAAGTTCCTAAAGATTTTCAGGTCTTGTTTTTGGCGTGTTATTTATACTTTTATTTTTCCTGTTAGACTGCAGAATTTTGTGGCAAGTGATCTTTTGTCGATTGTCGTTTAACGTTGTTTATCAGGTTGGAATCTACCTGCCATGTTATGACATATTACGTAACTGGTTAGAGCAACTCACTTTACATAATGCACCAAGCATGACTCCTTATGCCCCTTTAGTTGCTGGGTCTTTGGCACGCTCATTGGCATGTACAACATGCTATCCTATTGAACTTGCTAAAACTCGGATGCAGGTAGTTTATTTATTAATGACTACGAATTTCTTTGTTTTTTATGTTTCTGTTTTTATTTGTCAAAGTATTTTTGTATTAAGTTAGCATGTTTTTAAGTGCACTTGCATTTGAAGTGCAGGCACTTTTTGCAGTGGGTTTATTTGGACTGGACAGCCCAGAAAGTAAATTATTGTGTGAGTGCTTTTTTTTAACTTTCTATTCTTGGTCTGTGATAGGCATTTAAAGTGGCGGAAAATGGCATGAAGCCTCCTGGTGTCTGGAAGACTTTACTTGGGGTTGTCTCTGATGTCAAGCCTGCAAGTAATGTTCGAAACAGCTGTAAGTGACCGAATGACCTTTTGTTGCTGTGAATAGAAAGATTCAACAAATTAATTTCCATAGTAAAAAGAGCTAGCGAATAGGATGGTTCTCGTTAATATGCATCTTTGTTGGTTCATTCTTCTCCCCCAACCCCATTGTCTCCTAAAGAATATTTTCTTCTGGTGTAGTAGTGATGACTGATATAAGTCTCTTGTTGCAGTGCAAGGGTACCGTGTTCTATGGACAGGCATGGGGGCACAGCTTGCTCGTGATGTTCCCTTCTCTGCAATATGTTGGTCCACCCTTGAGCCTGTGAGCATTATTTATTCATAAATTTTATTATATATCTAGGATCTCTGTTTATAAGCTATTTGTTTAAATTATGAGTGCTTTTCTCTACTGTCCTACAGATCCGGAGAAAACTTCTAAATATGGTGGGTGATGATGCCAATGCCACAACTGTACTTGGGGTAAATTTTTCTGCTGCATTTCTGGCAGGAAGCCTTGCTGCTGGTGCTACATGTCCTCTAGATGTTGCAAAAACCCGAAGACAGATAGAGGTTTTTCCATTCAGCCATTCTGTTAGAATTTACTTTCTTAATACCTGGGGGCTTGTTTGGATATATTGTCTATGGAAGTTGTCAGATTAATAAGTAAAAGGGAAATATTTAGAACAAAGTTTGCGGTGCACTTGTTAGAAGTAGACATGAAATCAAAGTGAAAAAAACAATATAATCAGATCCCAATTTATCATCAAGATTTAAGAGTGGAGTAGCATAAGGATACACCAGTTAAAACTAGGCAGTTTATGCAGGTTTTTAAGTGAGTTTGATGACTTGTTACTTTTGGTTCCTTTTCTTCATTTTCTTTCTTGAATTTGCAGAGGGATCCAGTCAGGGCATTAAAAATGACAACGAGACAGACACTAGTGGAGATTTGGAGGTATCTCTTCACTTTTTATACTTGGATTATGTTTACAATAAATAATTATGTACTTGTCTCAAAACAAAGATGAAGTCTTGGATTATATTGTGTCCTTGGCATGGTGCAAAGAAGAGGCACTTCTTCTATATTGTCTTCAATTTGATGTTTAAATTAATAATTGAACTTTGTTAAAAAATAAGACCAAAGGGGGCTACATCTTGCAATTTTTTAGGGTTTTCAGTACTAGTAAGTTGGCATAAATCTTCCCTACTTGACTCTTTAAAATTTGTTTGTAGGGATGGTGGGATGAAGGGATTGTTTACAGGGTTTGGTCCACGTGTTGCACGTGCAGGCCCCTCCGTTGGGATTGTTATTTCATTCTATGAAGTTGTAAAGTATGTTCTACATCAACGGTATCAAAGTTCATGATAGAGACAAATTCTGTTCAAGGTTTGCTTCTCCGTAGAAACAAAGCTTGATTTTAACATATCTGAAACTCTACACATCAAAGAACCACGTGCAAAGCTTTCGTGGATATAGTAAGCACACATGCAAAGGCACACTTGAAATGGAGGATGTTTATAATGATAGGGCTTCTTTCTTAGGCTTTCAAGTTGAAGTATAGAACTTAACCCCCCCAATTTTGGCGAAAAATTTTGTTGCTCTTGGTTGAGCTGGAATTTTGTCCTATATGGTTCATTCCTTAGGCTTTTTTTTTTTTGTTTTTCTCTTATTTAATTTTTTCTGAGAGTTTATCGCAGTTTCCAAATCAATGGAAAGTTGAAGTACCTGCAGAATGACAGTAAAACGTTTTTAAAATAAATTTTGTGAAATAAAGGCTTTGTTCTTTTTCCCTTTTTACTGTGCATTCAGGTAGAACAAATCGATTGGGTTGAGAATCCGATATTAAACCCCAGCGGGGCAATTGAAACTTCAACTGTAAAACATAGTGGAATACAGGATTTTATATTCATTACGAAATTTTAAACTGTTGATGACCTTTTCGGTTAAACATCAAATAGTTTGTAAGTAGAAGTCCTTATTCCTTTTCGTTTTTCCTCTCTCTTTTTTCTATAAATAATCTTTGGGAATCATTGAATTGGGTTGCTTTGGGCTAGCATTAATATTTTAAAGCGTAGCAACCTTCATTTTTTTTGTTGTTTTTTGCACACCTCTGCTTGAACCTGTGATCTAGTGGTCATAAAGAGCTTAACTACCCTAAATTGAAGTTAAAACTCTATTTTGATTTAACATTCTTGCAAAATCCATTATCTTATCAGCAATTTCTTGGTAATCCAACAAGCAGTCTTAAGCTTTTTGGGTAATCCAACAAGCAGTTTCAAGCCTTTGTTCGAATTATCAGAATCAGGGCGAAGATTTGAAATTATGAATCTTGAATTGCATTTTCAATAGTTTTTTTAATTTATTATTATAAAGTTGCAGATCATTAGTGTTATAAGTTAACCTTTTTTTTTGTTTGGGTAAAACGTTATAAGTTACTTTTAATGTCATTTTCACTCACCATTATTTAATTGATGAAATTATTGTACAACAAACTTGTCAATTAATTAGCTCATGCCGTAAAAAAATATTTGCAACTAAAATTTAATATATAAGTTTATAAAATCAATGATGTTTACAGTTTTTACTAGGACGGTTAGTGTCGAAAAAAGCTCTTTTTTAATTATTTGGAAAAACAAATGTACGATCCCTTTTTTATTTGTTTTCTGGTGATTCTATTATTGGAAAATTACGAATCATCACTACGGGGAATTAATTCCTAGGAATTAGTTTCAAATGGCCGTTAATTGCTTGTTAAACGATATTTCAAGCCATTACTATTCATTATTAAATGCAATTTCTTACTTTTCCAACCAATTATTTTCTGTCCAAATCAAAAGAAATTATTATTTTATATATTAAATTGTGTAATAAGTTATAACTAGTCCTACCTTCTTGCCTGTATGCATTAAAAATTATCAATCATAGAATATTTTTTTTAAGAAAAAAATATATGCATTAAATAATAATAGGTTAATACAATTAGTGAATTGAATACAATGATAAAAAAGGAAAAATAAAAAATAAAAAATTGTCACCCTCTCTCACTCAACTCAACATCCAAAACAATTCCCAAAAAAAAAAAAAAAAAACCAAGAATTTTCAAAATATATGAATAAAAAGAGAATGGGGGGATAACTAGATTAATTACATGGAATTTTTCTTTTTAATCCAATATATAAAATCCCTCTATCTACCATCCATTAATCTTTTTTTTCCTCCTCCAAACCCTATTTTTTTGAATTGGAAAAAGACATTGAATTTTCAGTGAATGAGATAAGTGAGCACCAACGCCACCAGCATTAGAATGTATGCTATCCCTTGGTCTATTGCTGTCCCTGCACCAAATTAAACAAACACAAACCAATTTTGCTTAATTTTAGATTAATACTAATTAACCCTCTTATTTTCCAAAATGCAATTTTTTTTTTTTGTTTTTTTAAAATAAAATCACAAAGATTCACTCTGTTTTCTTTTTTTTTTTTTAATTATATTTTTGAAGAAAAAGGAGATTATACAAACCATCGCTAGTCGGAGCCGGAGCCGGAGCTGGAAATTCAGCACGAGCAGTGGGCAAAACGACGGCGAAGATAAGAGCAATGATTGCCATGATTCCCACTGAGGCGTTTGAAGCGGCCATTTTTTTTGTATATTTTTTTTTCTCTGCTTTCCTCTTCCTCTCTTTCTTTGTTAATGGAATTCGCTCTCTGAGACAAGAGAGAGAAAATTTGGGGAAAGAGAGAAAAAGAAAAATTAAAAGAAAAAAAAAAAAAAAAAAACCCTAAAAAACGAATTTGAGACCAGAGGAACGATGATGGTGGTGGGATTATGGTCGAAGACAATAGAAGGCGTTTTATAGTGATTGTATTAGTAGTGCATGCAAAAATATATGGGGTCCACCCGCATGTGTAGGGGACCCACATCTATTTTCACCTAATTTTTTTTTAAAAAAAGGGGGACCCACATATTACCCATGTGGCCATTCTTTTTCCCTTATTATCAAAATTATTTTTAGTTTTAAATTATTTTTTAATTAATGAGTTAGTTGGGTTGTGCCTTGTTATAAAAAACTAATTAATTAATTTGAACTAAAAGGACTAGATAGACAGACTGTGCAAATGATTTCCCACATGATGCCAGCTTGGTTTATTTCCATCTTTTAATTTAATTTAATGTTTTTTCAAAATAAAAAAATTTAATTTAATGTCTTTAAGTTATGAATTATGATTGACAATTCAAAAATGAAGCTGTTTTTACTCTTTTCATCAACGGCTTCTTTTGCCATTCTTCACTTAGTTGGTGAACCTTCTAAAAGCAATGGAAGGTTTAAAATGATGATTATCTTTGATGAAAACAACATATAATTATTGCAGTCTGCTGAATTACATTGTATTATATTTTTATGTTTTGTAACAATTTTGATTTAGGGTTTATAAAAAAAAAGAAAAAAAAATTATCTAATCTTCAAAAATAAATCATTAAAGAAAAATTTTTTTTTTTAAACAATTAAGTACATAGAGGAATTTGGTTTTGATGAGTTTTCTCATAAATTATTAAGGAAATGAAAGAAAAAGTCATTCGAAAATCTGATTGGGCTCTATATTAAAAATATGGGCCTGGGATCTATATTTGTCTCATAATCAGGTCCAGATTTTCTGGGCGAGGCCTTGAAGTCCATGCTTAACCCCAAAAAAGGGCCTCTAGCACAGGTAACAGTATGTTTTTTGATGGAAAGAATAAAATGAAACAAAACGCGGCTCTATTTATTTATTTTTTATATGGGAGGTGACTTTCATTTTTGCAAGAAAAAGTAAATGCAGTCCCTTCAACATATACTTATCTCAAAAAATTAACATTATTGAAATATTCGTTTAGTGATATAGCATATATGGTAGTTATTTTTATTAAAATTAGTAACATTATTAACTTTGTTGTTACACACATGTGCTTATCACCATAAAGTAAATTTCACACCAAAATATGTGTACGGTAGTTGACAAAGACTACCAACAATCACTTTCCTGATTGAGATCTCGGTAGCTGAGGCGAAACGATAATCAGAGAATCAAACGCAAGAGTTGGCATTTTTTTCAATTTCAAGAAATTATAAAATTCATATATTTTGGATTTTGGAGAACATATTAAATTATAAAAGTTTTTCATGCTTCATAAAATCATAAATAAGGTAGCAAGGAAATATCATCAAAAGCACACATATAGATTTCTATCTAAACTACAGTTTAACTACTTGATATCCTGCAACATCTTTATTTCTCTCATGAACATAGGCAAAAATTGATATTACATAATTCTATAGCTGCTTTAGAAGCTCAATTTCGGCCAAAGAAAAGCTCCCATGGCAAACTTTCTCTTGTGCTCAACACTTCCAACAACAGGAAGGCCATATTCAGAAAGAAGATGATCAATCTTCCATTCAGGCATGGTTTCATAGTCAGCTTTAGAATACTTTGGGTAGTGGAGTGGCATTTTAAAGTACCCAATTTCTTCTCTCCTTTGCTTCTCCTTATCAGCTCCTTTACCCACTCCACCACTAGCAAATGACTCCATCTCTGTCTCTCACTCAAGTCTCCCTCACAAAACACACCCTGCTTATGGTTCCCTAGGTGGCCTTTTAAAGGATAGAAGAAAGGGTTTTATAACATATTTCTATTTTTTGGTAATAGTTATATAACATATTTTTTGTATATGCACTAAGGAGCTCTGTAATTTTATGTATTTGAAGTTATTGGAGTAGTTGAGAAAAGTCGACAACCCACATCATAAGTATCCAACCAAATGTCTCCTAGTACACAATGTGTTCGTGTGCTCAGAATTAACAATTAATGGTCTTTGTCAATCTGGATCTATATGCATTGTAATCGTGCCGACAAAGTAAGCATTTTTGGTCTCCAACAAATAACACGTCACTGAGAAAAAAAATATTAAAATTTCATAGGCAAGAGACATAGTTTAACATGCTTTACAATTGATTGGTTATTTGGACAGGGCAGTTTAAAGGTGTTTAATTCGGTGCATGGATAGCAAGTAGACAGTGGCTGCATTTCAAATGTTGTGTACTATTATGCAGAAATATTGACTAATGGATAAAATGGTTAAAGCCACTCAATTGAAGATTGGATAACTGCACAACTCAAAAGGTACTAGTCATATTCCTTTGGGAAGCATGTACAACGATAAGCACGTGTTTATGGCACAGCATACAAATGAACACTCAAAACTACTTCCGATGGCCTAAGTTATATACAAATGGCCTACTTTTTAACATAAAACATAACCAACATAATATATATAGAGCATCAAAGGCCTACAAAAAGAAAGACATTCTCTGGCTGCAAACTTGTAGCAGAGAAATTTGTGTCATAATAACTTCCAAGTGGGATCTTAGATGGCGTCATCAGGGAGAAAGAAAGGATCCTCTCGGTTCATATAAATCTCGAACAGTTGCTTAGAGTAGTGAGTTGCCAGTGTTCTGCACAGTTTGATGGCCTTGGGGTCATACTCCTGCAACTCCTGTACAGATTTTTTCAGATCGCCTTCTGGATCCCCATCAGTTAAAAAAAAGGCCAAGGTAGTGCCCCTGCCAAAAGGGAGAATCTAGTTCTCAGCAAACATATGGTTTTGGAAAAGCAAAGAAATGCATCCATTGATCCTACCATTATTTACACAAGATATATATTTATAAGAAACAACCCTTTTTATTGATAGGAAATCAATGCAAAACGTAAAGGAGAGGATGGAAAGTAAATAACAGGGAAATCTAGAACAGGAAATTTCAATGCATATTCACTTCTAAATTTTGAAAATATCAGGGAATTGAATATGAAAGAAATTTATAAAGAAATGTAGATAACCTTACATTAAATGACCATCTGTATAAGACAGTTGAATGACCAATCTAATATTGGACAGAATATAAATTAAAATCTCTTTAAGAAGAAATCTACCAGATGCAAAATAGAACGAGAGAGAGAGAGAGGCACAACATTTTTTCAACCAAATTATTACAGGATAGGAATCCAGAGTGTGATCCAGCAATAAGCATTGCAGATTAACATAACACAGTGGTATTAGTTCTCAGATTTATAACTGCAAATCCAACTTCGTACCTGGGAGCATCAAACTTGCTAAAACCACGTTGGTTGGAGTACAAGGTTCCTTTACAAATCTTTTCCTCAGAAGTTTGCTGCCGATAAAGAGCACATACAGCCTTCATGCACAGCTCGGGATCCTTACCAAATGCTGCAAGCATGTCCGCCTCAAAGTTCCACTTTGATATATGATCTTTTTTCCTTTGAAGAGTAGATATAATCTCTCTGTAGTCCACACTGCCATCGGATAGATCTTGTGACTCACTAGAAGCATAATCACCTTCAGAAACATCAGAGCTACTAACAATAAAATCATCCAAGCCTTCATCTTCAACATCTGAGCCAACCTCATCAGGTTCCTCATCTTCTGAATCTTTGTTTGTATGAACTCCTCGATCAGTTTTAGTTTCACTAGTAAGAAATGGAGACTTCCTTTCCACCCTACCTTTTCTTCTGCAATTTTTCAATGCCACAAGACGCCTCCTTGGAGGGGTTACAGTACCTATGTCATTGTCATTCACAGAAGTAGTAGCCTTTGCCAAGTTGCTATTAAGATCAAACCCAACATGATCTTGACCTATTTCCTGAAGACGCATCCTCTTGAGTTTACAGATTGGAATGTTATCATCATCACTCTCACTTTCACTAACAACAAAATTAGAAGCTCGTTTTCTTTTAGGTGTTGAAGCCAGTGTGTTAGTTCCTTTGCCAGCATCTGTATCGTCCTCATCATTCTGGTCATGAATTGTCCCCTTCAAACTGTTTTCAGAGGTCATTTCTTTTTCACCACCTATATTTCCTCCTAATGAATAATCTGATAATTGGGCAGTCTTAACGCTTCCCTGATTATCGATTGGCAATTGTTTATGGATATTATTGGGCTCATCATCATCACTGTCAGCAATATTGATGATGCCGAAAGAGGAAGGTCTAATGCCACCTGGTGTTGACGGAGCCATTTTCTTGACGGGGCTCGTCTCTTCCTTGAAAATCAGTTGTTTTCTACCCTTTTGACAGATAGTGTAATCCACTCCAGATTCTGTATGGGAACCTTTCTCTTCTCCTTTGATACAATTTGATTGCTTACATGGTGTCTCATTATAAGGAAAGCCTATCTCAAATTGGAAACATGACAACAAAAATAACATTAGAATTTATAAGAGATGCCAATACCCTTATAAATCAAACTTACATTATCCAAAATATTAATAACAAAACTCGGATAATAATGATGTATAATTAGCTAGCAAAGGCAAAGCTAAAAACCACTTGCACCAACTGCACAAAAATCCTCACAACAAAGATCATCGAAATCACTTTTGGAGGAGATGACAGGGGTAATAAAATTCTGGATTATGTAAATCAACACGCACCGATGCACCAATAAGTAAACTCTGTCAACATTGCGAAATATTAATGAAAAGGAAATAAAATAGTTATAGATTAGAAAATAACTTGATCACTTCAAATATCAGTAAGAAGATCTCATTGCAACAGATGGACAATAATATACTTGTAAAGTAATACAAATCATAAACCTCTATGAAAGTAATAGTTTGAAACTCAAACAACAGTAGTAAAAAATATTTGCTCTTTTTAACAATTGAAAAAAGTTCTAGAAATAAAATACACACAGATAATATAAATGTATAATTTATTTGATACCTGCTGGTTGCAGATTGTCATTCCTTTTACCGCCAATCTCACCAAAACGCACCAAATCTGCACCTTCGTCCTTGCTTAGCATGTAACCCAAGTCAGCTCCAGCTTGCAACTCATTCTCAGAAGACAACCCCACTTCTCTCCTTTCAGCCAATGGCTGTTCATTGCCTTTTGAGATCGAACGATCATTCAGATGAGAGATACGTAACTCCAATTCCTTAAACTTTTCCTGCCAGAACTTAACCTCCCTTTCAGCCTTTTTCTTCTCACACTCCAATACATTGTTCTCTATCATCAGCTGAAAAACCTTATCTTCGTCCAAGTTATCATCCTCCGTAAGATCAACAACATTCTCCATTCCCTTCTCCCTTGTACAATCTCCCTTCTCATCTTTACCACAATTAACCTGCCCCTGAAGTTCATCGTTCTCTCTCTTCAAAGCCTTTAACTTTTCTTCAATGTTAAGCTTCTGAAATTCTAATTCCCTGAATTTGGCCTCAAGGCTTTCATACTCACTCTTCCTCTTTTGAATTTCCAGTTCCAACTCCATGCTCGTCATTTCACCTTTAATACTTGTCTCTTCCATTCACCAAAACCACCAATCTTCCAAATACTTTGGAAACCAAAACCTCGTATTTGCTATCTATTTAAGTTCCACTTAGTCCCTCCACATTCATCTCCAACAAACACCCTCAACCTTTCTCTCATCTAGCAGCAAAGAGAAATTCCCATTACCAAAAACTGAATTGAAATATTTTATCAGATACATTAATAAATTTCAAATGAAAAATAAATAAATAAAGTTTACGTTTTGCGTCAAGAAAAACCTCATATTACTACTCTGTTTCTCCGGCAATCAAAGGTAAGTCTGCAAAACCCAAATGCTCAAATTTAAATCAAGAAACGAGAAATTAACTGTTGAGTTCTTGTCTTTTTTTCTTTTTTCTTTTTTTTCTTTTTTTCCTTTTTTTTTTTTTTTCCTCTAAAGCTTTTGGAAACCAAGAACTCATAAAATAAGATTCCTTTTTTTTTTTTTTTTTTTTTTTCCCCTCAGGAACCAAACAGAGAACTGCTAAAAAGTCAGGAAACGTGAAGCGTACAAAGCACAATGAGGAATTTTGTAGAAGACGAAAGGCTCGCAATCCGATGAAGCGACCCTGATAGGGTTTCGAGAGTGAGGGGAGAGTTTGCAGCGTCGTGACTCGTTTCTCGTGATTCGTGAGTGAGTGAGTGAGGGGAGGGTTTCACTGGACTCGCTTCGCGTCGGAACCCTGTCTTCGTTTGCGAATTGCGACTCTGAGTCTGACCGGTTGTCCAACTCCTTCGCGCCCAATAGCCACGTCAGCATATATTCCTAGGCTAAAAACATCAAAACGCTGCGTTTTTGGTCGCACACAGCACGGGCAGGGTGAGCAGCAAAATAGATACGCTTTAAAAGTCTTTCCGTCACTCGTTTCAATTTGACGAGAAACAAACGACCAAAAAAAAAAAAAAAAAAAACCACACACACACGCAGATGAAATATCTCAAATTTCTGAGCCAATGCCAAATTCTGAATCGTAGGAATTCGCTTCAAGCTTCAGAAGTTGGTTTCGGGTTTGTAAAATATGGAGGTTCTTCCCGGAAATCCTTGTGTACCCGCTCGGAGGACACGGTGCTGAAGGACTTCATGGAGTACTTGGATGCTCTGAAGAACTATGAGAAATCGGGCGTGCCCAAAAGTGCGGGTACTGATTCCGACGAAGGATTTGATCTTGGTCGAATGAGACGGCTGATGGAGCTACTGGGTAATCCTCAGTCTAACTTCAAGGTTCGGATAAATGTTTTCCTTTTTATTTATTTAATTTTTTTGGATTTTTTGGTTAAATGCATATTTGCCATTGAGAAATAGTGGGAAAAGGAAAGGTTTTGTCTCTTTTTGCTGTATTGGTTTTTAGAAATAATTTGATTTGCTGGAAGTAAGAAATTATTGAAAATTTTGGTATTGAAACCAATAAAGTTGGAACAATTTTTATTTTTTATTTTTAATTTTTGGGAAGTACTCTGTTTCTTTTATCTATGTTCAATGCGAAGCGGAAAGATTCCAACTTTTCTTTTTAGTCCAATCTAGTACACTATTTTTATTATATTCTGGCAGAGGCAATGGCCAAAAATGCTGTTGGTATTTTGTGCAAACTTATCTTTTTGGTCCCCATTGGTATTCTGCTTCCCATTATTTCTGTTTTTTCTTTGTTTTTATTATTTTGTTGAACTTGTAAGTGTGGTTAAAAGCATAACAGCAATTTAGGCGGTTCACATTGCTGGGTCCAAAGGAAAAGGATCAACTGCTGCATTTCTCTCCAGTATTTTGAGGGCAGAAGGGTATTCAGTTGGTTGTTACACAAGGTCTGGTTTATTATATTATGTAATGTTTCTTCACAAATGCAGTTATTAGTTTCTCTGGTTGCCTCTTTTAATAATAATATTCTAACACCAGGCTTCATTTTTATGTGCAGCCCACATATCCAAACAATCAGAGAGCGTATATCATTGGGAAGATTTGGTGAGCCAGTGGCAGCAAAGGCATTGAATTCTCTTTTTAATAGGACTAAAAAAATTATCGATCAGGCGGTGGAACTTGAAAATGGGTGCATAAGTCATTTTGAGGTATCAATGTTAGAACACTGGTCATTGCTGTTCAATATTTAATGTGTGGAGCAATGATGTATGGCTTTTCTGCAGTTAAGTTCTTTTTGGGTGGAGATGATGATTTTATTGGTTGATCTGTATTAGTTGTAGCTTTATCCTTTAGTTCAAAGAGATTACCCTAAATTGTTGATTGCAGAATGTTACTAATTCATCACATTCAAAGCTGAAAGTGAGACTTGGAGTTTGAAATTAAAATATGTTCATGTGATCGTGACAACTTATGATGTTCAATCTTTAATAACTTTCTATGTGATAATCAAACTTTCAATTTGAAAGTTGTTTACTATTTGGTATTTCAATGTGATTTCAGCTTACGTTACTGAAATATTTTAGGTTCTGACTGCAATGGCTTTCACACTTTTTGCGCAAGAGAATGTTGACATTGCCGTTATTGAGGTTTATCATTTTCCCCATGACATCTCTTTCAGCTCTTCTTCTTCTTCAATTGCATTTCATATGATTATTACTACTTTCTTGCTCTACTTATAGATTTTTGTCTTACATTTTTTTTGAATAAAGTCAATATTAAAGTACTTGTTACATCACCAGGAAAGAATTGGAAAGAGGGCTATGTTAAAACTAATTTCCTTATATCAACTGAAACAGGCTGGGTTGGGAGGTGCACGAGATGCAACCAATGTTATTTCAAGCTCTGGACTTGCCCTATCAGTTATTACCACAATAGGTGAGGAACATATGGCTGCACTTGGGGGTTCTTTGGAAAGCATTGCAGTGGCAAAATCTGGAATCATTAAACACGGCTGTCCAGTTAGGTGGTTCTGCCTTTCCAGATTTTTTTTGGAGTATATTTTGATCTGCACATAAACTAAATAAGTTATTGCCTTAAATCTTCTAGGCTAGCTTTCTGCAGCTTATTTTATTTGTATTGGTTTGCTATGAAATGGTCTATTGATTTTTTATTTTTATTTCTCATGTTGATTCTGAGGCGTTTAAACTTTCAGGTCGTGCTGGGTGGACCATTTCTCCCACATATTGAGTGCATTCTCCGTAATAAAGCATCCTCAATGCATTCACCTGTAATATCAGCTTATGATACTGGCAACCAGAGTAAAATTAAAGGCATTAGCATTCACAATGGTAGACCTTGCCAATCTTGTGACATAGTGATACAAGTTGAAAGTGAAATAAACCTGGTATGGATTTGTAGGTTGCAGTTTTGAAATATATTGGATCTTCTGATTTCTTGTGTGATTAAAATATTTTCGTATAATCCTGCAGATTTTTTAATTTCTTACCCTTTGGGGCTGTAATGAAGAACTTATAATCCTTTTATCCATTCAGTTCATTGAGTTGTTTGATGTACAATTATATATGCTTGGAAGTCACCAGCTTCAAAATGCAGCAACTGCCACTTGTGCAGCACTTTGCCTTCGTAACTTAGGTTGGAGCTCCCTTCTTTTTCCATTTTGTTTGTGCTGATACATTTGAACCAAAGAGTTTCCCACATTTTCCAGCTAGCTTCCTGGCACTTTCTCTCGTTCCTTAAACTGTTATGTCTTATTATCTGGCTCTACATGGTTGAATAGATAATATACAATTAATGAAGGCTTTGTTAACTGGAGTCTAGTTCTCTAATCATTTTATTTGAATGTTATATTGTTTTCTTCTAATGCTGTTTTCAATACTTCAGGATGGAAAATCTCAGACAGATCAATCAAGGATGGTTTACAGCATACTCACTTGCTCGGCAGAAGTCAATTTCTGACATCCAAGGAAGCTGAAGCATTAGGAGTATCTAAACCAATGATAATGCTTGATGGAGGTTTTTCCTCATTTCTGTTTGTTTCTTATCACCTACATGCTGCATGGGTTAAGATGCATTTCTAACTTTATGACTTGTAATATCTTTATGACAGTTTACTCAATCATTCCACAAAATCATTCTCATATATTCTAATATCTTTTTATTTTATTTTATTTTTTTGGGCTAATGCTTTTCTATCAAAGAAAAACAAAGAAATTTTTGCAAAAACAAGGAGGAATCCTTCAGATTACATGGTTACTGTAAATTGCAATGTGACAAGGGTTGATATTGGGTGGATTTCCAATGTCACATCCACTTTTTGTAGGTATCTTTTTCTAGAAACGAAACAAAAATAAAACAATTTTTTTCATAACTCCAGCTTATAATTTCCTAAAATTTCAGCCCACACCAAAGAATCTGCTAAAGCGTTGGTGGAGACCATACAGATGACTTTTCCAAGGGCACGTTTGGCTCTAGTGGTTGCCATGGCCAGTGACAAAGACCATGTAGGTTTCGCAAGGGAGTTCCTTTCAGGTATAACCCTTATTATGGTTATAAATATACATATATACGTTCTGGCTCAGTATATTATTCTAAGGCTTAATATATTGTGTCTCAAAATGCCTGATAGTACTTGCAAGTTGCAACTGCTAACAAGCGGTTCTATTGGATAGTTCTAATAAAATTTGACGACCTCTGCTCAGGTGGACAATTGGAGGGTGTCCTATTGACAGAAGCTGACATTGCTGGGGGGAAATCTCGGACAGCTGCAGCTTCATTTTTAAGAGATTGTTGGATAAAAGCTTCAGAAGAGTTGGGAATAACCCTTGTGCATGATAAAATGTCAGACTACCAAGAACTATTCAATGATCAATTAGATTGTTCTGCAAGTACAATTCAAAACAGAACCATATTGGCTGTGGAGGCTTCATTTTTGTCTTCCATGAAGATTGCAGATCAGATTCTCAGAAAAAGAACAGGGAATGGATTTGGAATTATTGTGGTTACAGGATCTTTGCATATCGTTTCATTGGTGTTAGCTACTCTTCATGGTTGATATATATATATATATATATATATATATATGTTGCTTGAGAGAATTTTTGCATTATAGTAGGAGCAACCACATCTTGCTAAGACTATATTTTAATATATGCTTCTTTGTATTTTGGACAATTAAACTAACATTCGTGTTAGAACTTCATGATTGCCTGTTAGCGGGTATGTGTGTATATTGCAAGCGATTCATGCTATTATTCCTGTAACAAAAAACTAATTTCTATCCATTGAGAAGACAAAATCGCTTTCAATTGGTGTTGATTACTTTTTGTACTAACCATGAGGAGTGTTTGGAACCTATCCCATGTCAATTGGTCTCTTTTTAACCACCCTGTATTCCTAGTGTACTCGCTGTGGTGCTTCTTAGCCTCCACAAGATACTGCCAAATATTGCTTCAAAGGAGAGAGAGAGAGAGAGAGAAATGGAGAGGTGTGTTGATGATCTATGAATAATCACAATCCACCTGGGTCCCATTTGTTGACAAGGAGAGTGCATGTGTGTATTGAATAACAATTTCTTAATTGCATGGGGCCCCCCCTAACAAAAAGAGATATATGGTGGGTCCATTCTTTCACTCCTATTACGGGCTCTCCATGTACTGGGCCTGCTATAGTAGTAGTAGTAGTACCAGGTTCTGCATTTCAAAAATACGGAATTCTATTCTTCTTCTTTTTTTCTTTTTTTCTTTTTTTTTTTTGTCTCTTTTGGAGTTTACCCGATTTTCAAATTGGGATTTTCAAGAACCTTCATTTTCCTTGTTCTTAAATTTCTGATAACCAAAAAAAAAAAAAAATTGTAATAGACAAAAGTATAAGTTCTTTTTTTTTATATAATGTTTTTTTTTTTTTATTAGGACAGAAATATAAGTTGATATCATCAAGTCTGGCATTAAAAAAAAAAAAAAAGTTAATACCATCAAGAAAAATGTAACGAAATATTTAGCAGCGTCAAGATTTTATCAAAGAAAAAGGTAGATGAGGGATAAAAAGAGATAATAAAAGTATGAAAAGTTAAAGTGGCATTTAGAAGCAGAAATGGTCGGGGACTGTGACTGACGTGAGCATGCCTCCTATTCCAGCTTGTTTTTTCTCGTCTTCATCCGGTAGTTTCTGAAGCCTGAAAAAAGCAATCATGATTGGAGTTATGCTACAATCATACATAGCTACCCTATATATGTCTACCCTTTTGTATATTTGTACCATATATTTTGGGTTGCTAGGTTGGCTATGTATAATTATATATAGTTCTGTTGTTGACATGCCTGATTAATTATATATATTCCATCAGTTATTATAAATTACATGCAATCCAACGAATATAATAGATATATATATATATATATATATAATTGATAGGGTATATCCATTTTAATTTAGATATTGTTTGCATATTGTAGCAAAATTTTATATGTACAAATATAGATCTTTTCTATTGTTTGACATCCGATAATTTATCTTATCCATTAGATTTATTTTATGTAACTTAAACTATATGTGGATACAACCCATATGATTAACAAGATAAGCGATATGACATCATCCAGAAAAAAATTCTCTATATATATATATATATATGGATAGGCAGTCTATGGTACGGACGGTCTTCATACGGATCACAGTATTGGTAACAATTTTTCATAATATTGGTGACGATTTTCTAAAAAACCGTCGTTAATACTATGAAAAACCGTCACTAATACTGCGAACCGTTCTCATCATAGAATTTCCGTATAGATAGGTTTGTGTGTGTGTGTGTTTGTATTTTCAAATTTTGATTCCATATTGTAATTTCTTCCATTTAATCATTCTTTAATTTGCAGCAAAATCCAGAGATTTATTGCCATTTCAAGTGGTGCACAGCTTTTATTTTCAAGAATTTGAACACATACAGGTACACAATTGCCTGTCTCTGTTATTGCGAACGGATTAATTAATTAGTCTCTTCAACAACTTGATATTAAGAGTTCTCCACTTCACTGTTTTTTGCTTGTTAGATAACTTAGAATTCCATCAAAAACACCTTAAAGTTATCATCTTTGTCTTTATGATTAAGCTGTGAAGAATTAAAGTATATTTACCCTCAGATTTTCAGCCCAAAAAAAAAAAAAAAAAATTGTCCTCAGCAAAACTTACTAGAAAAAGATATGAGATAGTTATCATTAAGAAATAGAGAAATAAAGTCGGAGTTAAAAAGAAATAGTAGAGTTAAACTTCCCCCAAGGTGTTTGAGACATTCCTACAACACAGTTTGGTTTTTCCATTAAAAGCTTTTAAAAATTCAGCAACCAACAGCATATATCATAGGTCACCGTCAGCAAATAGGAAACCCATTTAAGTTTTTGTTTTGTTTGTAGAGGCAATGCCAACATTGGCATCCAAGGCCCATTTTCGGGGTACAATTTTAAACACCAAACTGCAAAAAAACATCTCTTCACATTAATTTGCGTCTTCTCTGTCTTCATGAATGAAATAAAGACAAAGTAATTAAAAAAGAAAAAACCAATTAATAATATAATTTATTACTTAAATCACCACCATGCATGCAACAACCTATGAACGAAAGCAAGTAAAACGCGTTTGTGTGAAATGGTATATCACATACGGCGGTCACATGAAGAGACAAGACACTATTTCTATCGTGACTGAAACATCATGAAAGTTGCGTTTCATTTGAGGGCCCTACACTTTACTTTGCTGCTCTTTGTCTCAACTGGCTGGCTATATTAATTGGTAGTTAGTTGCATTGCAGTTTGTCTTTAAACTACTCTGTTTTTATACCTCTTATTTATCTTATATCCTCAACCAAAAAATACATGTTACTAAAAACAAATTCACGCTTAAAATTGAAGTATACATAAACACTGTTTTGCTCAAACTCAAACTGGGATTTTGGGAAGTGATTCAGAAAAAGCATTTTCTTAATTTGGCGGACCTAACTAATATAACATATAATATTATATAATTTTATTTTGCTAAAGGTGTAGCATATAATATAGATGTAAATATCGAAAATAATATTGATGCATGGCATAGGGGGGTTCTTTACTTTTTAGTCGACAGAAATAAATAGAATGGTGAGGTGAGGTGAACCAAAATTTAGAATCCATCGGTAACGGGACAGGGATAGGGACAGAACATCCAAAAATGGGACCCAGAAATCTAAAATACAATCAAGTTGGTGGGGTCATCGTATCGGCCTCCGACATCCATCCGATAGTAACCACGCAATTCCCGATACGTCTCCCCACCCGCCCTCTCTGCAAGTAGACGGACAATTTGGGGGGTTTGTCTGTTTGTGTGGAAACGAAAAATGTGTATTTTTTTTTTTATACTATTTTTTAATTGGAAAATTAAATTGAAGAGCAATAGAGTAGTGTAGTAATGTTTTGCTCATATATTTCGTGGGTCACATTCAATGATGTTTCAGATTGGCAAGTGAAATGAAGGACCCCATTCAATTTATTGCATCCGTATATAGCTTCTTTTGTATATATGTATATATATATATATATGTATATATATTTTAAATAACACATACTTTGTTTTCAAATTTTGTCCCACATTCCCATTCATTTTTTGTAGGAGGCTATAAATGATAAACCTATATACATACGTACTTATGCAACAATTTTGTCCGTAATGTGTATGTAGCTAACCGATATCATTACCTAGGTTGTGAGACAAATATGTGCAACACTTTAACTGTTTAGCACTGGTCGGGGGGAAAAAAAAAAATTGCATGCCCTCCCAAACAAAGCCTGGTTAGGAATTAGCTAGTATGTGGTTGATCAAACATTTGGGTTTGGAAGGTAGCTAAAAAGCTGCCCATTGTCTATGCAAATTTGTGAAAACTCATTTGAAGACTTGTCCCAATTAGGTTAGGTATCCAATTTTGCATGTTATAGAGCTTAGGGTACGTAGGCAATAGCTCTGTTATCGTTTCATGGCGTGAGAATTTAAATGGATGTGAGAAGGAGATGAACCTATAATGGAGGAGGATTACAGACGTTGTAAAGATCCTCTTACTTTCACAGAGTTTTCAATTGGGATCAAGTTTTAGACTTAGGACCAGCTTGAAAACCTCATTTTGCCTCTCTCATTTGGCATGTTATTCATAATTAAAGGTATTTAGTTTCCTCACTTATGATTGTTTTCTGCAGAGTTATTAATGTTAAGTAATATAAAAACCAACCCAAATTTGCCAATATGATCATCTTGTTGAATATATATATATATATATATATATATATAGGAATATAATTCTCGTTGAGAATCTATATCAAACAATTAGTTAGACCTTTGCATCTCGTAAAGCTATAGCCTGAAACAAGCAAGTACTAATATGGCAGGTGACATAAAACTAAGCACAAACTCAAATATATATATATATATATATATATTTATTTATTTCGAAATACATTTATGCCATATAAACCCGAGTGTACAAAAGTTATTAAAGCCTTCTAGACTTCACGAAAGTTGTTGTGGCCTGTATTTATGTATGTATGTATTTTTATATAAACCTTCATATACGGTGAAAAAATTTGAAAGCAGAATAACATGAAGCATATATATACAAAAATGTGCAGCACATTAAAGTATATACATATAAAATTATAATATTGGAGAGGGTGGGGTTTGATGTTCTAAATAGGACAGAAGTTTATGGACCAATTGAGAAGCAGTACTGTTTTGAATATGTTGTAATTAAAAGCAATGGAAAAATGGAGAGCCCCCATTTGCTAGTCATATGTTGTTATCGAAAAGAGAGAGGAGGGAAGGGGGCGTTTGGTTGGTGAGTGTGGTAAATGTGAAAATTGATGGGTGATGCCAAAAATGTGGTCTCATTTGGAAGGAAAAACGCAGTAAACGTCATAAAAACCAAAGATGGTAGACACCACTCCCTTTATTTGAAAACCGCAATCCCATGCTCAAACCCCCCCTTTCAATTTATTGCATTGCATTTCCACCTCTGATCTCTCTCACTCTATTTCTCTCTCTATTTCAATTTCAATTTCTCAGCCAGTTACAACCACCGTTACAAATGCAACGCGCAGACATAAAACACAAAACCCAGAAATCATCAGAATCTCATAATTAAAATTAATACACATACACAAAAAAATAAATAAATAAATAAAAAAAATTGAATGAATATTTTAAAGGAGATATATTTTATATGGAGTTTGGGATTCATCGTAGACACGGAGATGCCGTGTCTGCGCATTGAAAGCTCTACTCTTCAGCTGTGCGTTGAGCTTTCTTCATTCATAATTAATACATCAATCTCTAATGAATACATTTATATTTATATATAAATTAAAATAAATAAATAAATAACTAAACAGAGACCAACTTGCTGCAAATCTTATGCCCGGCCTGCCACTCTCATCATCGTCATTGCCTTCGTCTGCAGACCCTATTATCATTTATTTCTTGATTCATATATATCTCTTTTCGCCCCTTTTTTTTTTTTTTTTTTTTGGGTTCAATTTGTCTCTCTACATATTACTTATAAGTGCTTTAGTAGTATTTAGTAGTAATTAAACACCCTATAATCAAGGCAAAAATTTCCTTATGTCTAGCTATATGTAAAGATACAATAAAAGCATTTATTAGGGTCAAGAAAATGGAAAATCCCTGAGCCGTTGTTTTCAAGTAATTTCTTTTGTCTAACCATTAATCTTGTTCACATGTATGAGAAGTTTGTTAACCATTTTTGAGCTTTATATTTTCAGAGGAAAAATAAATAAAAAAATAAAACAATCCCTGAGCTTTATGATATGTATACATATAGAGAGATCCATATATGTGCACGCAGATTTTTCTCTGAAACCAAAATAAATGAGATCCTTTCAATATTAATGGTTCAATAAGGCATGAGTCGCCGTCAATGTTTGGTGGTAACTCACTTTTTAGTTTTAGCAAAAGTAGAAGAAGAAAAAACACAAAAAAAGTTGAGAGATTTAATTTATCTGAAAGCATATATGAAAAATATCATTCAGACCAAAATATTTGCAGAAAGCCGCCAGCCTCCATATATTCGAGAATATTGACAGCTTCCATTATTTTGTATGCCAAAAAGCAAAAAGAGTTCAGAGAGGCTATTAGCTTTTTTGTACTAATGGGAGACATATTCATTCCCATGCATCTTCACAAAGTCCATAAGAACTATAGCTTTCAGGTTTCTTTTAATAGATTCCCTATAAAGTAATCATTTAATGTATCTCAGTTAATTATTATTTTGCAAATGAAAATCAGTCACATATAAATACTACTTCAATTGAGTCTAGATTAATTAAAAATTAAGGAGTATTTTTGCATCCACATATATATATATATATATATATATATATTCGTTAATCTTAAGTTTTTGGGAAATAGAAAAAGTTTTAGAGGGGAAAAACCAGGTGTATATGTATATATGTCAAATGAAGCGTAGAAGACTGTGAATGATAGTTGGGGGGTTGTGATGGATGAATGAGAAAGTCCCAACCAAAAAGAGGGACAAAGAGATTGAATATGATATTTTTATGCTCCATTTGAAATTAAGAAGCCCCATTACTTTCCTATTCATATCCACAAGATACAGTCGACACTTGGGAAGCTTTACTTCTTACAATCAGAAAAATTGAAAGAAAACCAATATTATACTATAAATGTCATTTATATATATATATATATATATATATAGATATATGACAATAGACAAACTCTCTCCCAGACGGGTAATATTTTTGGTCGCTTTAACATAAATTTACCAATTAGAATTTAGACGCCACCCCTTTCTCGTACCATCCTTAAATTCTCCCCCTTTTCATTCTTACATCACCCCCATATCCTAATCAAATGATTGCACTTTTTCTTTGTTGGACTTTGAAGATTCCACACATCTAGTTAACGACTACGCGCTTATATTCCGGAAAACCTCCATAAGTTATGATTTTCATCAAATTTTGATGTTTTATTTCGCTCCTTTCTTTGTTAAAAAGAAAATTATCCAAATTAAGCATATATAAATTTGATTACAGTATAAATTAATTCAAATCCGGTTCTAATTAAATTTTATGTTAATTAAACTTATGTTAATTGCAAGAAAAAAAATTAAGATTAATTGCACTTTGACATCTTTTACTTTTAAGGTTTTACAATCTAGTTTTTAACTTTTAAAATTAGTAATTTATTTTTAAAATTTTACAATTTAACTTTTAACTTTTTAACTTAATAATAGCTACTGATATTAAATTATATTAAATTTTAAATTTCAAATTAGAACATACTAAAAATAAAATTTTAAAATTAATTTTAAACATTTATATTTGTAATATTTTTTATTATAAAATTTGATATAATTTAATAGTCAAATGATGAGAGCCAATTTTTTTCAAAAATGTAGGTTACTATAGTGCAAACTTTTAAAAATAGTTTAGTATTTTGTACTTTAATCGTTTCTATTTTAAAAATTGATACATTTAATATGAATTATGTAGGATGGCTGTTAAACTCAATAATCAAAAGTCAAACAATGCCTAAATTTGCAACAAATTAAAAAATCGATATGGCCTAAATTGTTGATACTCAAATTGGGCTTAAATTGTAAAAGTTTGAGATATCAAAATATAATTAACCCTTAAATTTATATATGCTTAATTTGGATCTATAATTGGACAGTTTAAATTCAAATAGAAAAAGTTTTATCCAATAAAATATCAACTTTGCCATTGAACTATTTCAAGAGGACTAAATTATTAATTTTTCCAAACTATTTCAACGCTTGCTATGTATGTTAGTCATATAAGTATTATTTGCAAATGTTTTTATGTTTAGTAAGTTTTGCAAAACATAATAACTAAAGGATATGGTTTGGAAAAAGAACTGGTTAAAAAGAGGAATGCTCCTCCATTAAGTCACCCATGAGCATCAATTTGTCTAGATGAAGATCTTGTGTCCCATTTTTCTCAATTATCTGATATTTAATAGGCTCTCATCTCATCTAAAAAACATTTCATTTTTGAATATTAAACTATTGGAAGAAATGGTAATTCATACATGCTATAGCCAAAATGATTCTTAAAAGGTTCAAACCTTGATAACTTCCAAAAATAAAAGAAAAAGTACACATCTAAGGATCCAAATGAGCCTTTGAAACCTTGTTAACTCAATTAGAAATGAAAAATAAAAAAGGAAAGAATCATAAAAACCATATAAGAATCCAAATAAACCTTAATTAAAGAAAGGTTGGGCATGCATACAGAGAGTGTTAAAGTGATATTAATATAATATGGTATCCCATCCCTAATAGACTGAACCCCTTTGTGATCATGAGGTAATATTTTCACTGGTTGAGCAAGAATAGGGATAGAAAAACGAGACAGCAAATTTGGTTCCTGTTCATTTAATTATTAATTTGTGATACCAACGTATTTGTTTGACATTTTTTAATTAACTTCATTAATATTTCAATGATATCTGTGCCTGCCGAAAAATTTAGTAGTTTTGTAAATACTATTAGAGAAAAAATTAACTTGGTAGTAAAATAGTTCAAACTAGAATCCATAACATTTTATTGCGCAGCCAAACGGTGACAGATTAGGATTGGGCTTGGACATTGTATGGAGCACAGACTTTCAGAATTAGTCATAAATCATAATATTAATTTTTCATGATTGTCTGCCTATATTTTATTCAAACTCCTCTCTCTCTCAGTTCCCTTGTCACTTTTTTCTCAGGTACTTTTTTTTTTTTTTTCCCTACTTTGTTAAATCCTTTGGGATATATATATATATATATATAGATATGCATTCCAGTAATACCCATCAGCATCTAACGGTAAAGAAATTAAAAACCATCAAATTCAATATAAGCTCCCCCTCCTATTCATACACATTGTATCTGAAAACATAGAGCTGAGCTGAGTACTGCTTATAAAGTCCCTTTCACCTGAACACTCATATTTAATCTCTATTGCATACTTTTTTTTTCCCCCTCTTGATTTTGACAATCCTAGCTCACTCTTCCATTTTCTCTTTCTGGGTCATTTTCTCCACTTTTCTCTCTCCCAAACCAACCAATTTTTCAGTCACTTTTCCCAGCTAGAATCCGGGCGGCGAAAAAAAAAAAAAGCCATCAAACATGGATGATAATTTGTCCGACTTTTTCGAAGAGCATGATTTTGTGAACGCCAACAACTTGTCAGGAGACGATCTTTTCAGTATTTTAGAGAGCTTAGAAGGTGCAGCGGCAGTGGAGTTTCCTCCTCCAGCACCATTGGATGAAACTGTGCGTTTTACGAGCTCCAAAGAGAACGAAGAAACCGCAGGAAGATTGGCTTCTCAAAAGTCTACATCTTCAAGCACTTTGCAGGACTATTCGGAGACCGAGGTCGAAACTTCGCCGAAAAGCAAGAGGTTGAAGCTTTCAGGGACGACGACGACAACCACTACTTCTGAGGAAGCAAACCCTGATGGCCAACAAAGGATGTCTCATATCACGGTGGAGCGCAACAGGAGAAAGCAAATGAACGAGCATTTGTCGGTGTTGCGGTCCCTTATGCCTTGCTTCTATGTTAAAAGAGTAAGCCAATTTATATATCCAATCAAACTTTGTCTAAAGTATATAACGTAGAATTCCTGTTTACCCTTTATAAGTTTTAGCTTTTAATAACAATGATACAGATTGTGGGTTAACATGGTATCTCTTTTTGGCTTGGTGCTTTAACTTTCCAAAACTTCATTGTCATGTAGTCTACGCTAGCTTTCTCTCTTGCTAGGATTTCATAGGACTTCTTTTTCCACTGTCTTTGTCAACCATTTTTAGAAACATGATGATTTTCTTGTAGTCTTGTTGAAGCTTGCAGAATGTTTCTTAAGTACTTGCTATAGCTAGCTAGCTCTTCTCAAATGGGTTACCTTTTCTAACTATATATTTATATATATACATGGAAACCAAAATATTCTTCTGGCTAGACTAATGTGTATGTTCACCTTCATTAAAACTCAAGAAATCAAAGGGAAAGGGTTTTCCTAAAAATATCTCTCTTTTTTTTTTTTTCTTTTTTTTTTAAAAAAATAAGCTACTTTTTAATTGGTTGAAAAATCACTAAAAAGTAGTTTTTGGCAAATATGTATTAATTATTCTTTGATGTTTTGTGTAACTTAATTTCTTGGGTTCGCTTCAGGGAGATCAAGCATCGATTATTGGAGGGGTGGTTGATTATATCAATGAACTGCAACAAGTTCTGCAATCACTAGAAGCCAAAAAGCAAAGAAAAGTTTACAGTGAAGTGTTAAGCCCCAGGCTGGTTTCAAGCCCAAGACCCTCACCACTTAGCCCTAGAAAACCACCTCTAAGTCCTAGGCTTAGCTTACCCATCAGCCCCAGAACCCCTCAGCCAAGTAGCCCCTACAAGCCTAGGTTGCAACAATCATCATCAGCTGGCTATAATCTTTCTCCAACCATTCCTACTACTGCTTTACTGGATCCTTCGCCTTCTTCTTCTTCATCAGCTTCCTGCTCCATTAATAATGATAATGCCAATGAGCTCTTTGCCAACTCGAAATCAGCCATTGCAGATGTGGAAGTCAAGTTTTCTGGCTCAAATGTTCTTTTGAAGACTGTGTCTCCTTGGATTCCTGGACAAGCTGTGAAGATCATTACTGCTCTTGAAGACCTCTCCCTTGAAATCCTTAAAGTAGACATTAGCACCGTAGACGAAACCATGCTTAATTCCTTCACCATCAAGGTATTTCATTTTTTGGCTATTATTCAAATTTTTTTCATCTTCTTAAAAAAGTTTGGTTTATTTTTCATCGATTTCTAAACTAAGATGTTAATTGTTTGGTAACACATGGGTTTTTTATTTTATTTTTTTCAAATTATTTCACCTTCTTAAAAGAGTTTAATTTATTTTTTATCGATTTAATTAAGATGTTAATTATCTGGTAAAACATTGTATTTTTTATTTGTTTCTACTTAATTATGTATAATATTTTTACTTAGTTAATGACAACTAAAGTTCATCAGTAGCTCAAATAACTACATATTTTAATAGAAAATAAAAAATAAAAAATAAAAAAACAAATTGAAGACATTTCAAACTATTTTTGAGTAAAAAGAAAAAACAAAAAATCAACAAGTTCTCAAAAGTGTAGACGTAAGTTTTTACTTTGCGTTCAAGACTTTAAACTTCATATTATATGTTCTAAATAAGAAATTTAGGGCTAAACCAACTAATTAATGATGCTTAATCTCTTGTTTCATACATTCTCTTTTTCTTTCCCAATAATAAATATTGTTCTAGGACAATGACAGACATACCAACATTTGAATAAAATGTGTAGGCAATACATATAAAATAGTAATCCTAGAGGGGAAGGGTCCTTTAATCTCTGTGCATGTTTTGTGCTTTTCCTTCTTTCGCCATGAAAGGTAGCTCGTGTTTTGTCTTTAGTGCTTCCAAAACTCCTACATTTATGTCCTTTCCCCTACATTTCTGTCCATTTTTTATCAAACATGGATAAGTATAAGCTAAAGCATTGCACATGATCATATGTCAGTAATTAATTAACTAGTCACAGCATACGTACAATTAATATAGACAATCTACCTCACTTTTGTTAAAGAGATTATTTATGATGTAGCAGAATTTTCACAAACCAAACACACCCTTATAAATGTATGTAAAATGTCGTAGATCATAAATTCCGGTAAATTCGCAATTCCCATATGTAAAAAAATAATTAAAAAAAATTGTAAAGAAGAAGATCTTGTCATCTCCATCGCTTTCTCTGCTCATGATCAGACTTTAAGTTTAATGCGTTTCTCTCTCGGAAACCACGATAATTTTGCTGAAAACTAGAGGTATCGCAGTGCTCATCAATTGATGTTGATTTCCATGCAAGGACTATAAATTTTAATTAATAATATTACTACAATTAAAGGGCCTTTTTTTTTTTTTTATTCTTACTGTATTTATTTAAATTAGATTATCATTGATTTTGATTGATTGAAGGAAGCTAATGATTGGGCATTAATTAATTAATATTAACTGGTTTTGTTTTTCAGATTGGAATTGAATGCCAGCTTAGTGCGGAGGAACTCGCTCACCAAATCCAGCAAACTTTCTGCTTAGTCCACTAAGTATAGATTAGTTTGAGTAGTACTAGTCCCAGCTGCCCTAACAAAACCTCTCTCTCTATCAAATTCACACTGCTGAATTTGCGTTAATAAAAAGGAGAGTTATGGAGAGGCATTAATTTAATTTACCACCATTTTTATTTTATTAATTAACACGTAGTTTAATTTAATCGTCATAACGTGTGTTAGCTTAGCCAGGTTGTGTAACCCTCCTTGTAATTGAGCATTTTACTTTTCGAGATTTCATTTTAAATGTATGAGTTTTATTTCCATTTCACTATTTGAGTACAGCTGCCACTAAGTTTTATATCCATGCATGAATTACCCTTCATTACTTGTGCTTGTGCTCATCAAATTAAAAGAGCAATTTTTATTTTTATTTTTATTTTTTATTAACCATAAGTCCAAAGGGGCATATTATTATTCTTTGCTTAATTAAAATACAATTAATCCTACAAGACTCAGACTTGAAGTTCTAGACTTATTTTCATTGAGTGAAATTCATGACTGGCATAATATGTTGTACAAGATTTTTGGTTCATGGTGTCGATGAGGCTGGCTGCGAATATTGATTGCATAAAGAAATGTAAACCAATGAGATGTTAGAGTGAATAGGAAAAGAGTCTTTATCACTCTTACGAAACAGCCCTATTGCTCTATTCTCTCCAATGCCTGTACACAAGCCTACAAATAAATTCATTGATGATTGGCCAATCACGCCACCAGACTCTCCCTATCCCACCCCACACACGCTTTGTTATTTTTTTTCTTTTTTCTTTTTTCTTTTTTTAACAAAACACTTAATAATTAAATGATACATCCAACGTACACTCAGACTCAGATTATACTGTTTAAACAGCATAAATCTAGGTGGTTTTAGATTTATTATTTTTATTGATGGTGGGAAGAGTTGTAGTGTTCAAACAGCTGGTACGAACTTGCATTTAATTTTTTATGATGTCGTATAAATTATATATAAATATATTAAAACCCTAAAACTATAGCTACCACTTTGATAGAGTCATAAAATCTCAAACTAAGTTTTTGTTTCCTTTGTGGAAGAATGTGGGGGCTACATAGCAATTTCCAAAGGATTCATCGTGAAAATATATTGCGAGAAGTTTGATACTTAATTATATTCATATAACATAAATGGGGTTTTATGATATTGACATGCATATCCTTTTTTTCCCTACCAACCAGGCATTTTTTATTTTTGAGTACCCTGCCAACCAGGTAAAATCTATGTATTGGTATAGCTTTACGATTAAACGAGGAAAAAAATTAAACCCCTCAGGTGGAACTGGAATGTATATATAAATATGGAGTGGGTCAAAATTATTGCTCAAAAACTTTTTCTTGTTATTTTGATGTGAAAGCCTTCTTTTTTCGTTAGAATGCAACATACTTGCATATTTTAAGGAAAAGATAGGAAATATGCATGGACCACTTTTATTTAGTATAAAAGAGTTCCAACCTGAACCAATACATCTTCTTTTTCTAGGGCATCCTTAAATGGAAATTTAAAAGGTATGCATGCAATAAATTATTTATCGATTTAAAAAATATATATTTATATATATATATATATTATGTATTTACATTGAAATGGCTTAGACAACAATTCAATAGATATTTCTTGTAACCAAAAGAAGTTGGATGGATTAGAGATATATAACTATAAACATAATGAAAACACAGAGAGAGTGCAAATTTTACTATACTAGCTCCTTGAAGTTTACCACAAAGTTCCATGAATGTGGGCAGACCACTATATACTTTAAGGATATATATATTATGTATTTATTTTTTTGCGAAAGGATGTTAATGGGCACTCAACACTTTGGTTTTTATTTACCAATAAAACCACCTTGATTTTTTATTCATTAAAAAGAAAAAAGTTGATTTTTTATTATTCTTTTTTTGGTAAAAAAAAAAAAAAAATGGTTTAGTGAAACACGCAGGAGGAGAGAAGACTAACAGTAGCTCGCAAGGCCCAGCCCACTATAAAAGAATACATATTAAGGAGAGCTAGTAGGCCTTATATGACGGCAACCAAACGGGCTGTGGTCAGTCTTTATTACTACGTTTTGAGCCTCATTGGGTAAGAGAGACAAAATAGCAGTTAATAGCCCGGAGAGAATGGATACAATGAAATTCTTATTCTTCAGAAAAAGTCAAAAATAAAATAATACAAATTTGCAATATAATCTTGTATATTTTTCAAATCTATGGAATTACTCGGGACTGGGGAAAGGGATGTCTTTGATCACTAAGTCAAGTAATCGGGTTTATTCGTCTAATAGAAAGTAAGAAAATTACATATCAAAGACCTTTCTTTGGTGAAAATTACATATCACAAAAGACTGCAAAAAACTACATTGACCAAATTATTTTTTTATTTTTTTATTTTTTAAAAAAAAAAGGGAAGAAGAAAAGGAAAAAAAAAAAAAAAAAAAAAACTGACTATTCCATGCCCATATATGAACCTACTTGTGCTAAAATTTCAAAATTGCTAGAAAATTTTGGCCAATAAAAATGAATTTTCACTCCCAAATGATTTGTTGGAATCAGGAGAAAAATCCATGGCCAGCATTGTCAAAGGCAAAGTTTGGGTCGAATGGGAATGGATCCGTACCAACAGTTGGAGAATTGGTAGCAGAAGTAATAGGAACAGAGATTTTCTCATCAGACTCAAAACCAGTCTGCAAATCTTGATTATTGCCTCCAAACTGGTCATGATTATTGATCCCACCTTGAGAAGACACAGAGAAAAAGTTTGTACCAGAAGTAGCTGGTGATATGAACGAAGGTGATGATGAAAAGCCTCCAACGAAACTGGTCTCCATTATGGAAGAGAAATACCCATCACCGATTTCAGTTTTCAAGGGAAAGTGGAAGGAAGAAAATGATTGGGGATCATGATCCCGATTGATCTTTTCCAAGTCCTCGGTAATTACCCTGAGACCTGCCCTGAAGTTGGAAAGCACATCATGTGTTTGTTTTTGGTTCTGTTCAGCTGTGACTGTTTGGTAGTTTTGTTGCTGCTGATGCGGTTCCATGCTGCTGCCGCTGCTGTTGTTTGGTTCTTGTGTTTGATCATGTTGTTGTTGTTGTTGTGATGATGACGATGGAGGGACTATACGGGAGGATTGTGTACAAGTATGCTTTCCTCTGTACGTTATTTCGAAGATTGTTGGATCCTTGTCGGAACGTTGAACTTGCTTTGTCGCAAAACAATGTTGAACGTTCCGATGAGTGCATCTGTAGTAACCCCTGCAAACCCAAGGAATGTAATCGTTCAAGTTAAAAACGGTTTCATAGTGCATGATGAGCCTAGCTAGCAAAGTCTTTTTTCACGTCCTCCATTTATGTTTATCTAACGGTCCTTATTGTATAACTAAAACTAATTTTTGAGGCTAAAATTCATTATTGTCACAAAAAGCGGTTTTCTACAAGAAATGATGGCGCACGTATGAAAGAATATATAAAAAGCATGTTATTAGGTGATATTGAACAAATTATATTGTCCAACAGCCCATTGATTGCATATAACTTGTCAATAAATTATATGTAATTAATATGTTGTTGGACAACATAACATGCATATTGTCAGTCCAATAGAAAACGACCACTACCTATATAAACTTGCAAAAACTAGAAGCACAAAAGTGATATTAATTCGTCATTGTTGGAAGCGAAATAGACCATATATAATGAAAGAAATGGTCCTACCTAGGATATTTAGCACCAAGAATGTCCTTCTGCCCATATTTCCTCCAGCTAAAGCCATCGTCTAGAGGCCCTTCAAGTCCCATCCCGGGACTAACTCTCACTTGCTGTGTCCACCGGGGTAAAGATTTCCTGCAACATAAAACATATATAAAGTTAATTTAAAAATCAAGAAAAATAATAACATGAATGAAATTCTCCATACAAGTATATATGGAAGTAGTACCATAAATCAAATCTTAAAACTTTCTATATTTATTAATAGTAACCAACCTTTTCCTCGAGGCATCTCTGTTGAAGTCCTGGTCGTGGTCTGAATCCTGATCGCTTCGAGGACTTCCATTTAGAGAAGGTGGGGATTCAGACTTTCGGATGGCAAGAGTACTAGTACCTGCAGCAGTGGGCTGTGTGATCTCTCCAGCTGAGCTGATGCTTCCATGGATCATCGAAAGCGCCTTCTCGTACGAAACTAGGATCTTCTGGACCAAGAATTCTCGGGTTTCGTACGAAGATGATGGCACGTTCAAATGGATTTGGAGCTGCCTCGCTAGCTCCCTCCCTTGTGTAAGCTCATTCACAAGATTCTTTTGCTCCCAGTCTCCCATATTCTCCATATATATATATATATATATGACCGAAGATGGATATCTATATATATATATATATGAATTTTTTACTTCTAATTTTGACTGCCAGAATCTAGCTCTATTGCTAGACTGTGTTATATTGGACAAACATGAGAGATTTATAACTATTGGGTGAACTTGCAAGCTAGGGGAGAGAGATATGGAGATGGGTTTGTAGCAGAAAGCAAAACTAACATAAAGATTTGTGGTAGTGGAAAGTTGAAGTGGAAGAAAAATTGATGAAGAAGGTGATAGATATGCATAAAATCATTATGTAAGAAGGGATGAGAAGAGTATGGTTATGGGGTCATGGGATTCCAGGAGAGCTAGACCAGTTTAATACGTTTTTAAATTTTGAATCAGATGAAAAAATGAGGGAAAAAAATAAAAACGTTTGACCGAGAAAGTCAGATTTTCCTCATGGAGACTGGTCTTTGGTCAGAGGAATTGGAAGTGGAAAAGGGTTATAAGGAGAGGTCCACCGCTGACCGCTTCTCTCTTATACCCCCCAAAAAAAAAAAAAATGACATAAACTTTTCAAACAACTATATTCTCTTCTCTCTCTCTCTCTCTATTGATTAGTATGATAATATTGACAGCCAAAAAAAATAAATAAAATAAATAAATAAATAAAGTCAGATAAGAAGCAAAGAAAGGAGACCAAGAATCTTCAAACTTGCTTCCGCGTTGTTGCTACTATAACCAATCTTTAATTACACGTATTGGGGCATAGACAGTATTGCAGAAAAAACTTTTTGGAAAATTATTTATATTATACTAATACACATATGGAAATTTTTTTACGCCAAATCTTACCTCATCTTTGCTTACGTTCAAACTGTTTCTTTTCCTTTTTTTTTTTTTTTCCTATGGTTGTTGTGCGACACATCTAATATTATTTCCTCGAAGTGACCTACACGCAATTTTTAATTTGCCCAAAAGCGTGAAAACGTAATTTATACACTTGTCTATTAATTAATTAACAGAAAATAATTATTTATAATATATTGAATAAAGTTTCTATCAAATAAGACATTAAGCATAAGATATTTAAAAATATCGATTCGTGAAAATACATGTATATCCCATATAGCTAGTCATTAGACAAATTGGTAATTGACATATTAATTTACGTATTATTAATTACTGGAAAAAAAAATGTTTTGTCACGTTTATAAAATGTTATGAACGAGGTAAAATGTATATGGTCCATATACGTGTGATAATGATATTAAGTGATGTATATTAAGTTATTAACAAAGACTACATAAATTAATAAGATCATTTTTTATTGATCTAGATGTATGTATATATGCTTGACAGAGGAAACCCCATGCAAGTTGCAGACAACTTGTATAATTATGAATTTTAATTACTTTTTAAAACTACTTTCTTATATAAAATTTTGGGAACCTAAAGGGATAAAAAAAGCTAAATGGAGTGGTGGGGAATTAATATATATATATATATATATATATATAATATGAAGAACGTGCAGTATATAAGAATATAAAGAATGAACAGCTAGATTCTATAATGGTGAACAGCTAGATTCTATAATGGTCTTATTAAAAATAATAATAATAATAAATAAAGTATAAGGGATTTGAAGCTTAAATATGAAATGTTTAGGATGTGTGATAACCTGTCTGATCTGATGCATGTACAACGACTTCTTTTATTCTTTAAATAGTTTCTGAAATATTATTTACATATATAATTTTATTTTATTTTTGGTTTAGATATCCGTACAATTTTTCAATGTTGGTATCATAAAAGATGATTTTTGTAAAAAGTTGTCATCTTTTGTATGTGTTTGCGGAACATTAACAATCATTCTTTTATAAAAAAATTTCGTTTTTATGATATCCATACGAAAAACTGTACAAATATTTATACCGTAGAAAAACTCTTATTATTTATAGGTATTGAACCTTTCAACCAGCACCTTCATTAATTTCAAGTCAAATATTTATATATTTTTTAAGAAAGGAAAGAAGTATTCCTTTTGTAAGCATCATATCTATTGTCCACTTAACTATTAAAAAAAATACCTATATCTATTGTCCATTCAAAGCTGTTTGTATTCCAAAATAAAAACAACCTGAGATTATGCTGGGTAGAATGCATACACTACTATTCTTACTCTTATTAGATAATCATTTAATTAATTATTAACGAGTTGCTAACAATTGCTCAGTTAATTACTACACAGAACCGAGATACGGCTCTTTTTATATAATACAAATAAAAAAAACTTCAAAAAAAAAAAAAAAAAAAAAGCACGTATCTTAATGACCCAGAAAAACAAATCCTTTTTAAATTTATTGCAATTTGGTAATGTCACTTACCTAAGTTACGGAATTATTATGTTTCGAGATTGAAAATCATTAAGGATATATTTACACAAGCACATAAATTCAAGTAGTTATATATATATATATATCTATTAAAGCATAAACCTTTTTTTTTTTTTTTAACATTTACATTCTTCTTCTTGTTTTTATATTGTAGTTTTATTTTTTACATAAATTTTCCTAACCAGTCAATAAATATATATATATATATATATATAAACATATTATATGTGTGTGTACACATTACCCATTCCTTATCAAAATCGGCACCGAAAAGTATCATTATTGATTTCATATTTGAAAGTCATTGAAACTTCTAACCAATCTAAATTTGATCCGTCCAAACTTAATTTTGACGCGTGATGGACTACCAAAAGGCAGATATTGTCATTAGTTGTCGTTACTAGTGACATAGTGCAAAAAAGTAAAGAAAAAAAATAATAATTTGCGTCCTTTAGATATTCATAAAAACCAAAAATCCTTAAATTAAATTAGAAAACAATATTAATTTGATTAGTACATATTTCTTCTTGGTTACCGAACTGATACGACAATATATAACATTATAGACACATGCAGCTGAATTTTCTAGACCATAAATTATACATAAAAACGACACCCAAATTCTAATTAAAGTGACCGCAGAATATAGCATATTCAAAATCCCTAGCTAATATATGAAATTTTAAAATTTATAAGCATTCAACGTATCTGGAAATTTGACAAATATTTTTTAACAAATCATTTTAATCTTTCATCTATTTATCAGAGGTGGAAAGTCATTTAAAAATTATAGATGGTTGTTAGATATTTATAGAATATTTTGATACGTGGTATTGGCCCATTTTAAAATTGGTTTTAATTCTTGAACCTGTATTGATTGCAATATTAATTTGAAGGTTTATCGTTGAAGAATTCAGAGAGGAATAAGTTTCGTTAATTTCAATGATTAGCATAAACGTAGGAGTTGGCACTCAATGTTTTGTGGAAAAAAAGGGTTTGAACAGTGAAGCAAAATTAATGGAAGATATTGAGAGAAAATTCAGAGAATTTGCCAAAGTCTTTGGCAATTGGCAGCCGCAATACGAGTCATCTTTCTAGAGGTTGGTCATTCGTGGACCAAATTAAGGCTTCAGCCGCGTGGAAATTGTAAGACCCGCGCTTTGACAGTTTCGTCTTCATTTACTTAACCTTAGATTTCTGTCAATCTATATTAATTCAATCATTAATTATGTTAGGTACATGGAGACAAATAATAATATAATAATAAACAAACACAAAGAAAATGGTGTAATTTTTAACATAAAGATCTTCACCCTTTAAGAAACAAAAAAAAATAATAATAATAATAATTCCTTTCCCTTTTTTTAACGTAGAGTTCTCTGTATCTTATTGTATTTTCTAATAAATTATGATATAACATCCAATAAATATTCCTATTATCTTGTTCTTTTAGAGTTGATGATAAAATTATTGCTTAACATACTCTGTTGCAAATTGAGCCAAATATGTACATATATATGTTTCAGTTTTTTTTTTTTTTTTTTTTTAATAATACTCCATTGCAAATAACATAAACAATACTTTTTGAACGTCTTTTTAGATATAATTTGATAATAAACAACAAAGGCTTTTTAGATATAATTTGATAATAAACAACAAAGGAAACAATCTGTTGTTTTTTTTAATTATTTTTATTATATATTTTTTTAGTATTTAGATAGGGAAATTTAAACTCAAACTATTTGTTTGAAATTCCCACCATTAGATTGTTCCGTATGTGTTTGTTCGTAAAACGAAATTGAATTGGATTGAAGTATTAAAAATGCTATCCAATCATGTTGGAAGTACTGTATGAATTTTAAATATTTTTTTAATAACTTTTGTACCCTTCGGATTATTTTTTTAATCATCTTGTACTAATTTTTTTAATACCATTTGTGTTATATAAAAGAAACTTATGTATTTTACTTGTCCTCTTCCTATGGACCAAAAGAACCAATATATATATATATATATATCACCCTTCTATATATTATGGAGACATCCTTATTTTATTAAAATGTAAATATAATCAGAAATAGTGATTATATGTAACCTGTGGTAATTATAGGACATCTGCAATTTTACAAAATACCGCATGGCAAAATTTTTCTATGCATACAGACATTTAAAACTTTATTCTATTAAATGGCATTGGATAATTTATATTATATTTGATTGATTGCATTAATTGAAAATAAAATATTAATTGAATAATTATTAAATAATATAACTCGTTGAATATTATCCCGCAAAATATTATTATTATTATTATTATATATTCTTGCTCTACAATCATTCTAACAGTCAAGTAGCTTTTCCCATTGTTTTTTAAAATACTAATTCTGAATTTAATGCTTATTCCATATTAAAAAAAAAAAAAATGGTTGTTATATACTCTGACCATTAGATCAGTCACATTTTCCCACTTATAACTGTCTGAAATTAATTAGTACTGCGGACACAACAGGACCACCAGACTCTCCGAGCATTGAATTCAAATATACTGCAGCTGCTGTACTCCGTCGTACTCCGAGCATAGTTTTAGTTTTTTTTTTTTCCCTTTTTTTTTTTTTAATCTTAATTTGATGCTATATTTCTATACCCTATAAACTGAAATATTTATAAACATTTTATTGGAAATTATGTTCCTTATCAGTTACATGGAAATAAATTTTAATTTCATAATTTACCAAAATTCATTATAAATTGGAAACTTCGACTTCTCAAATTATTCTTGTGCACAGCTTCAACAAAGAATTTAAAATTATTACTTCATTCTATTTCATTAAGTAAATATAATCTTTTTACAACAATCTAATTAACAATAATTTTAGATTCATCTGATGTTAAAATTTGACGGTTTATTAAAAATATACTTCACGAAATAAATATGTAAACTAAAATAAAACAAAATAAGAAGAAAAAATATATATAGTAATGGCTGAAATTGAGCAACGTAAATATTATAGAGGCCACCATGCTAAATGGGTCCCATAAATTAAGTGAAATATTTGAGTCCAATTATGTCTTTCCATGTTTCAGAATCGTCATCCATATAGTGCCCCAAATATCTTGTTCTCCACTCAGAAGCTGCCACGCAAGAACATAACAAAGATCATTCTCTGCTCCAAAGCCAGCCACGTCACTCCATCATATTCGGCTCATGCCTCTCGGTCTACGTGTAAATTCTTCTCACCGTTGATTTCATAGAGGAATATTTTTTACCGTTGGATTTTTTAAAATGTATAACTTGTGGACACCGTAATTTACGTAGTTCTCGTTGATTCCCTTTAAAGTCCCAAACATTTTTCAGTCTCAGATTCTCCGGAGGTAACTTACAATTTGGACACTTGTAACTCGGATCGGTCGGACATTGTTTCAGCCAGTAAAGGTATATTCTTCTACGTTTTTTTCCTTTTTTTTTTTTTTTGGGGTGTTTCTTCTCTTTTTAATCGATCTTTTCTTTTTCTCGGGAAAGTTTCATCATGTATTATGTTTGTTTTTTCCAAGAATTTGTATAAACTTAGATTATGGTTTTCCATGGAAAGGCATAGAAGTCGCCTGAGTTGGTATCTGTTGAAGACTTGAAGTACTTCTTTTGGTGATTTTGAATGATGGGTTTTTTTTGTTTTAGTACCTTTAGAATATCTGTATTTGATTACCTATAATTTGATGTTCATTTTGATTAAAATTACATGCCATGTGAATCAACTTAATGTACTGTGCTATTTTCGTTTATGGGAGTTGATAGCTAAGCAGGTTAATATTGATTATCAATTCACCAAAAAAAGCACAAGGAATTCTTGTTATCAGAGTAGGTTTTTGTTTTGTTCAAATAGGATTTTTGGTTGCAAACTCTGGTTCGTGACCAAAGGCTTTATCGGCTGAATATTTGGTATCAACTTCATCATCTTGATTGAGAACATATTGGATAAATAGCAAGAGATAGTGTGCCAAAGTGTCAGCAACCAAGGCTTTTAAAACCATTTTTCTTTTTTCTTTTTTCTTTTTTCTTTTTTCTTTTTTCCTCCAATAATAGTGCAAGTAATCAAAACTTGTTCTGTTATAGGAAATTGTAGCACCTGTTGATGAATTAAAATTAATTTTAGGCGTTTCTATTTTGGGAAGTTATTTGTAGGAAAAAGTAACAAACATATGTAGAGCAGTTAGAATATGAAATGAGCATACACCGAAGTTCATTATCGCTGCGAGACTTCCTATTATATGCTGCATCCATGATCCATGATCAGCTCATGATCCATGTGACCATTTGTTACTATCTGTCACAGTTTTGCTATTAAATTCACATTTACTCTCTTAATTGACTGCAACACCCATATTTGATTAAATTTGTACAGCTGATTGGCCAGACAGAAGACCGTATTAAAGAAAATAATAAACCCAATACTTTTATTCCATTAAAGAAGCTTATTGAAAATTAATTTTTGTTGTCTATTTTCAAAATAACTACATGATATGGGAAACTACCAGGGAAGAAATAAAAATAACAGCAAAAATTTTTGTGGTTTGTGGCAGGACTTGGTCAGTGATAAAGGTAGTGCATCTTCTCAGCTTTTACCAAAGATAACTTGGCATGGGAGTTGTGACAGTTTCAAGCTCAGCCGCCCAAACTCCTTTAGGATTAAGCCCGAAATTCCCAACTTATCAATCTATATCGAAGAAACCCTTGATTGTGGCATTTAAAGCAGATAAATTCAATGAAACTGCCTTGGTTGCACCCCATGAGCAAATCCCTTTGCCTATAGAAGCACGTAAGGAACACCAGAAGAGACTAGGAAAAGTTAACAAACCTTCAAAGAGAGTAAACGCTGCCATTACAGATGAAGCTTCTACTTGTACCCTGGAAGTGGATTACAATGAGGCTGCGGCGAAACTTGAAAACATATATAAACTTAGCCCCATGACAGATGCTTCTGATGTGGAAGATGTAGGTGGCTTGAAAACTAGAGGCCGGAGGAGGAAGAAGAAAATCAGTGCAGATGACGAGGAAGAAAAGAGAACTAGTGGAAGTTTTGTTAGGAGCCGCAGAAAGAAGGCGAAAAGATTGAATCTTGATAAAAGGGTTGAATTGAAAAAGAACAAGGTGGATGAAGTAAATGCATGTGTTAGAAAGAGAAAAGAAAGCATTAGTGAAAATGATAAGATTGAGAATCTTGTGAGGGAATATTCTGCTTCAACTGATTTGGTCAGCTTGGACTGGAAGAAAATGAAGATACCTCCAGTTCTTCCTTCTACAGAGCACGCATGGTTGTTCAAGTTGATGCAACCTTTGAAGGTGAGAATTTTCTATTGAAAATACCAAAAATAATATAGCAATTAGAAGAGAAGAATAAGCATTCCTCTTTCTCTACCTTGGCTTTTGGAATTGGTTTTGAGCTTGCATTTGTATCTAATAAATTTGGGTGCTTCATTTGAATTTCAGGCACTACTACAAGTAAATGAAAATTTAAAACAATCTTTGGGGAGAAAACCGACCGAGGGTGAATTGGCTGAGGCAACAAATATGAGCATTGCACAAGTAAAAAGACACTTGGAGGTTGGTCGAGCTGCGAGAAACAAGCTCATTAAGGTGAATAGAACAATATTTTCGACTCCCTTATGTATAGCATATCAAAAGAAATGTTTTTATGGATTTAACTCACTGAATGCTGGAGTTGCACTTGATGCTCCTCTGTTTCAAATTTGGTCTTTGAACCAAATTAGTTTGGACATCATAAAATATGCTCAGAACTAACCGGTTTAATTTATCACATTCTATCGTAATTGGCAAAATGCAGCCTTCAAGAGCATTCATATTTTATCTTGTCATTAAGCAAGGCACGGATGCACAGTGAAAATTATTATGATTTGTCAGAGAGGCGTTTAAAACTAGTATTCATAGGGGATAGATTAAAATCTATCTCAAACTTGTTATGAAAATAGAATGTGTTATCATCTACCCAATCATAGTGTTTCTTTAGGCTTCTGTTCCGGGTTCTGTTTTTGGTTTCTGGTTTCCATATACTCTTGATCAATAGGAGGGTTTATTACGGTCAAGTTCTTATACTGTTCTCAGTTTATTTTGTCATAAATTCATTATTGTAGTATTGCTATTGATTTGCGGCATTAACTATGAAAGAAGAGAAGTTAACAGGTGATGCTTGTACTTGTTGCAGCACAACCTTCGACTTGTATTATTCGTAATCAACAAATATTTTCAAGACTTTGCAAATGGTCCAAGATTTCAAGACCTTTGTCAGGCGGGAGTGAAGGGACTTATTACAGCAATTGATCGATTTGAACCAAAGAGGAGATTCCGACTTTCCACATATGGTCTTTTCTGGATTAGGCATGCCATTATTCGTTCCATGACACTCTCAAGCTTTCAACGTGTTTCGTTTGGCCTTGAATCTGTAAGCTCTTTTTTCCTTACCTAAGATAGACCACTTTTATTCTTGTTCACAAAAGCATACTTTTCTCAAAAATGAATTAGAATGTACAGTGTTTATACAATGGATGTATTTTAGTTAATGAGGTAATGTTATCTAACTTTCTTTCATTTACCATGAAGGTTAGAGCAGAAATCCAAAAGGCCAAGCTTGAGTTGATGTTTGAGCTAAAAAGGTTACCTACAGAGGAAGAAATAATTGAAAAGGTTGGAATCTCCCCTGAGAGGTACAATGAAGTAATGAGAGCATCAAAAGCCGTTTTCTCTCTTCATTCAAGGCATGCAGTTACACAAGAAGAATTTATTGACGGTATCACTGATGTTGAGGGTGTCGAAGGTGATAACAGGCGCCAACCTGCTCTTCTCAGGCTTGCTCTTGATGATGTGGTATTTTACTTATTCTCTACCTTTTCATTCTTCACAGATTAACAACATTATTATAGTTTTGAAATAGAAACTTACCCTATATATTTATAAATTCTTTCCCAGCTCGATTCTTTGAAGCCCAAGGAGAGCTTGGTGATCAGACAGAGATATGGACTTGATGGTAGAGGCGATAGAACATTGGGGGAGATTGCTGGAAACCTAAATATTTCCAGAGAAATGGTTAGGAAACATGAAGTTAAAGCTCTTATGAAGCTCAAGCATCCAGCTCGAGTGGATTATCTCCGCCGCTATATTGTCTAAAACTGCTACTCCACTTTCCAGAGATATGGTTTCGGAAACATGAAGTTACAGCTCTTATGAAGCTCGAGTGGATTATCTCCTCTGTTATTTATGGTTTGAAACTACCACTCAACAGCCTATATGCTTTTCCCACTATAACTTTCCAACTGGATCATACTGATCCATCTTATTTCTGTATACTACTGTACAATAGTCTTTTTAACTATGTAACCATAATGTCAAAACAAAATGAAAAAAGAAAACACAAATTAGTGAATATAGAAATCTTATACCGTGTAATCATGTGTGAATTTCAAGGCTTGAGATTGCCAAAACCCATACATGTAATATACTTCCTGTCTTATATTATATGCAAAAAGTTCTAATTCCAGAAAATAAAAAGAAAACAAAATGGGCAAAAAAAGGTACTATCATTTTCACTTAAAAACTTTGTCAATCTTTCCTATTTCTATTTTAATTGGGTCATTTAGTCAATAATATACACCAATCAAAAGGATTGCTTAACAGATAATACTCCCAAAGCTGTTCCTTAAAGACACAGGCTTCAAAGGGTAACCGAGCAAATATAAGTGATAAATTAAACTTCTGGTTATATTAACAGGCAAATCATTGTACACTAATTTAAGAAAAATACATCACGCATCCATATGAAAAAAGGCAATGGTACAGTATGAAAACCATAACCATGATTGCAAGGGTTGAAAAATTACATGCCTCTTCTGATGGTAAGCCAAATCTTTTGAACTTTGAGGCTTTCCAAGATATCATTTCCACAGAAAAAATCTCTGCATGTAATCCTTGCAATCTTTGCCTATTGCCTTGGACCAACTGATCTTTTTCTTCTGGTTTCTTTCTGTGGTCTTATGGGACAAACAATCCAATCTGCATTTAGATTTGACCACAAAGAAAGAGAGATGGGAAAGAAAACAAAAACAAGAACCAGAATACAGAACAGGGTACAAGGCAAAAGACTATATTGGGAAAAGGAAATTGAACAACTATTTAAAGGAATAAGAATTTGGAAGAACATGATCAAGTAGCTTAGAATTCTCTTTGCTGTTTTCTTCTTTGTGCAAACATATCACGATGTCTCATTATCCAAAACCTCTCTATCTCTTCTGCTTTTCGGCCTGGAATTCGGCCGGCTATTAAATCCCATCTGTGAAAACAAGAACAACACTCCCATAAACAAATTAAGAAACAAAATTAATCCACTCTGAAATTGTTTGTATTTATATCATCCTCAAAAGCGTGTAAAAAATGGCAATCCGGTTCTATTTTTAATCTTAAAAACCTTCAAAATAGTTATGAGAACCAATATTTGATATTATTGGAAATAATTTAATTCCGTTCCTACATTTCTTAGAATATATAAAATGCTTTATTCCCACAAAAAATAAATTAATTAATTAATTAAAAAATTGAAATGATTGAAAATTTGAAACGGATAAGATGGTTGGTCTAGAATAGGTGAGGTGGCTGAACAATGATCTTCTATTTCTATCAATGAGAGCTTTTTCTATATATAAAAAAAGAAAAAAGGAAAAAAAGGAAGAAGCAGTGACAGCTTAGAGATTTAAAGAATCCAAAGCGTGCAAGAGATTAAAACTTAACACAGATAAGAGGACAATCATGATGAGTTTTTAAGAATGGACAAACAATGCCAAATTGACATTTCAAGCTTCCCAAAAGCCTCCTTTGCTTTTTCGAGGAAATACCCCAGGAAGTAGTACGAAATGTGAGTGACACATTTTTGGAGGCATTATCAGGATCCAGTTTTATTAAGACAGACATGTCTACAGAATTGCTGAACCCCCTGCAGTACAGGCTTTAGGAGGGAAATTATAAGCCTCATCTTTTCAATTCCCCCAATTATTCCTGTAACTAAAGTAAATAAATCAAGCTTCATTTTTTTCCTGCACTTAACATGTGACATGTGACATGCCTTTTCAAACTAACTATCACTTTTTTATTTGTAGCCCACATGCCCTCTCCCAATTAATCATTATTTTAATATATAAGATAATATAACACTGTAATAACCAAAGGCCTATGAACCACAAGTTTATTTATCACCTAATCTTTATCTTCATCTATTTGAAGAGAAGGTTATTCTGCTATCCTTTTTACAGGTTAGCTGACTCATGCTTGTTATGCAGCATAATAAAAAGTAATCAAACTAAACATATGAAATCTTTCATGTATATTTTAAAACTAGTTTACAATTCATGGTATTTAATTTCCAAGGAAGGTAAGAGAAGATGCGTGATCATTATATATTATAGTTAGCTAGGCATTGATGCGCGCATAATAAATATTTGACAATAATGAATGCAATGTTAATCTTTTTTACACCATTATTAATCTGAGTTTAGCTCCTTGTTTAGCTTATTAATAAAGAATCTTAAGGAGCATTTATATATGTATAATATATATATATATATATATATAGCATACCTTTCTCCGACGAGTCTGTGCATTCTAAAGATGAGATCTTCTTCTTGTTCAGTCATGTTTATGAATGTCCATTCAATACTGCTAACCTCTGCAAAATTAATAATTAAATTAAACAGAAAGAAAAGAAAGAAACAAAGAAGATTAAGAAAGAAACAAAGGGGGTGGGGTTGTGACATTTAAATATATATAAATCGCATAAAGAAAGAGTAAAACAACACTAACCTTCTGAATTAGAATGATTGCATTTGGTTTTCTTATTCTGGCGATGGTAGTCCATATGCTCTCAGGCTCTCTAATTGGAACAATGGAAGAGAAACTGGAAAACCAAGGGAATGTGCAAGAAATCCTCTTTTTGGTACCATTTATATAAAGTACGTGGCAATTAATTAAAAGCCACCATGTTGGGTATAAGCAGAATTAAGAGAGGGCATATATGTATATGTATATAAATATACATTAATTCCAACGAACTAGAGAGATGTGCTTGTTTGTTTGTTTGTTGACTTGTAGGCTGCTTGTAGACTTATGGTTGACGACACACTGAGAATGGAAGAAATTGCCAGCTAGAAATCACAATTAAAAATAAAAGACAATAAAAGATACTGTTCGGCAAGTACGTAATGCCATCCATGTTCCGTGGTATCATATTAATGAAAGAAATTTGTCCCTAAAACAAACATATTTAGTAAAGAAAAAGATGATGAAACGGCCTTTACTTGACCTGCTTATAGGAAACCAAAAACAAAAAAATTAATAATTAATAATTATAATATAATCTTTAACTAGCCAATCTATTATGTAGCTCTATTTGTCTCAAAAATAAAAAATAAAATAAAAAATAAAATGCCCGACAACATTCTTTCCGAACAAAAGGCCCCATAACCAAAAAATAAATAAAGCAAAGGGGAATTAAAACAAAAATACAAAGCCCATAATGTTGAACCATGATCCATGAGAATTAACTATTGGGTCTCTTTTCTTGTCCTATTAACGGCCCACTTAACCTGTGGAAGAAGAAAAAAGGGAAATGTAAAAGAGTGTTGCTATTTACATGAACAAATCTCTCCTCCCACTTATTTATTATTTAAAAGACTAAAAAGCCCATTGGTTTTTTCTTTTTTGTTTTTAAAATATTTTAACCATTGCTATTCAGTTAAATAAATAAATATATATATATATATATATTTTTTTTTTTTGCAGGGAGAAATGAGAGCAATCACAGGTTATGCAAATAGTTAGAAATATTTTCTAATTGGGAATTTCTGAAACCCAAAAGTCTTTTGGCTGTGAAAACTGAAATTTTAAAAAAACTTAAATTTCATCTTATCTCACATAGGACTTCGCTGCTTAAATTTCATATGGCTAGGATTTTTCTTTATCGGTCACTTCTCTGTTCGGCAGATTTCCAATAATGTTTTCCTTTTTTTTTTTTTTTTTTCTTTTGTTGTTTCTTTTTTGCCTTTTTCTTGGTTAATAGTTAATAATGAATTATGGATTAGCCATATGAAAGAAGTAGGATTAGAAATTTGGAACTCAGTGAAAAAATGGATTCAGCTATGGCAATTGATCATTTGGAAGTAGTGATAAATTTAGAAGGAAAATTTAAGAAGGGGCTTTTCGTCATTTCACTTAAATACAGTGACGGAAGAAGATGTGGTTCTCTAAATAGCAGCACTCAATGAAAAATTAAAAAGCCCTATAATATATATATATTTTTTTAAAATTAAAAAAAAAGACCGATAACCAAAAAACTTAAAATATAAGCTCAAAATCTTTTTGGTTTATAAGGCCCATATTGTTGAACAATGATCCATGAGAATTAACTATGGGTCGCTCCGTCTCTGCTATTGTTTCATTGGCGGCCCATTTAACCAATGGACGAAAGAAGAAGATACTACTGAGAATCGTGTGGGCCCTTCAAATTGCCCTTCAATGACCCTGGCAATTTCCAAATACAGGCCAGAATTTATTGTATACACACATCTAATGTTTATCTTTATAACTTTCCCTCACACAAAAATTATTAAGGAAAAAAAAAAGAAAAAAAAGAAAGAGAAATAAAAATTTAGTATCGGAATATTTTAGTAATTTTTCTACTATCAGCCAAAGGAGAGATGGACGCCACATGATTCAAAAGAGTAAAACAATGTGTTGCAGCAAACTTGAGAAGATCCACAGAAAAACTAAATTTATTAGACAGTAATAATTATAAGAAATATAATTATAAGTTATTTGATTGAATATAATTATGTCGGTTCTCTATTTTTTTATTTTTTTATTTTTTAGGATCAATGTCAATATTCTCTAATCTATTATCGGTGAAATCTTCTCTAAAGCTTTCTTGTTTTACAATGTTTTATCAAAAGTTGTACATGACACGATGAGTAATATATTTTTGAATATACACAGGAATAACTACATCAAATTCAGATTTATGATGAGATTTGATCAATTAGACTGTGGAAAGTACATAAATTATTAACAATTGTTGATTAATGTTGCTAATTTTATCATGAACAACATTGGTGTGCTATAACATAAGTAAATGGGACAAAAAAAGAAATGCAAAAAAAATTATATATATGTATATACAAAACTTTATACCCTGGGTCGTGCACACTCAAAAACCAAAATGGATGAAGTTGAGAGATGAAATTAATTTGTCTTGTCTTGTCTTTTATTTATTTATTTATTTATTATTATTATTATTTTTTTATGAAAACTAATTTGTCTGATGGGGTTCGGATGCATGACCCACATAAATGGGACATGGTGTTGTGATTGACCGAGTCCATAGGTTTGATTGAGTCCAAGTTGGTTTCCAAGTTGTTATTGAGTTACTGTTGTTTTGGGATGTTTAGTTGCAGGAAACTAATGCTTAATTGTAGTTGTTGTTGCTTTTTCATAGGAGAGTCTGTTAGAGTGTTAGTGTATTTATTCTTGGGATTTCAACAGAGGAAGGGTAATAAAATTAATCTCATATTTTCCAACCCTCTTCTTCTAATCTTTTCTTTTCTTAGCTGTTCTTTCTCAATCAATTCTCAAGGGACCTATCAGTGGTATCAGAGCCAGGTTCATCCCTATGGAGCATAGGACGCGAGCAGTGACACAAGCTGAATTTCAGACTGCTGTGGAAGAAACTTTGCAACAGCATGAAACGAGCATTGGGCAAATTAATACTAATGTGGAGCACATCAATGCAACTTTGAAAACCATGCTAGCTGACCTCCAAGCCCTGCACTCAGAGACTCTGAAGAATGCAGAGGAACGATTAAATGGCAACCACAGCACGGGGGGGCCATCATTCTCAAAACCGAGTCCTCATTCCGGAATGGGTCAACAATCCAACTTCTCCTAAGCCAATCCGACAAGATTGAAGATAAACTTTCCCAGGTTTAACGGTGAGGACCCAAATGGTTGGATATATCATTGTGAACAGTATTTCGAGTTCAAGCTCGTCGAAGAGTCACAGCAAGTCCAACTTGCTTCTTTCCATTTGGACGGACTAGCACTACAATGGTACCATTGGCTTGGTAAGTTCTGAGGGCCTTTAACATGGAATGAGTTTACCCGAGCTGTCTTGCACCGATTCGGTCCTACTGACTACGATAACCTGTCTGAAGCTTTGGCCCGCCTAAAACAGGTTTCATCCGTCACTCTATATCAAGCTGAATTTGAAAAACTTTCTCAACAGATAGATCATCTACCAGAATCCCATTTAATGGGATGTTTTCTTGCAGGGTTACGAGATGATATTCGGGTAGAATTGAAGATGAAGCAACCACGTTCCCTGTCAGAAGCCATTGGAGTTGCCTGGCTGATTGAGGAACAGAACCAATTACAGCGAAGAAACATGGGTGCCCAACGGGCAACATTAGTAAGCCCGCCTCAGCGCGCCGTTGCCCAGACTTCAGCCGGACTATTGGGGCCACCACCAGCAAACTGAATCAACTCCACCGATTCACTTCCAGTTCGCAGAATTTCTGCACAAGAAGCCCGAGAGAGACGATCGAAGGGCCTCTGTTTTTACTGTGATGAAAAGTTTGTGCCCGGCTACTGTTGCAACAAGCCTCAACTCTTCATGATTGCGGAACCAACGCCGCACGATGGGGAAGGGGAGGAAATGATCACTGAAATATCCGACATCGAAAATTCTCTTCCAGAAATCTCACTGCATGCCATCATCGGAGCCACCCATCCTTAGACCTTTAGGGTTAAAGGTAAAATTCAGAACATTGAGGTAACAACCTTGATTGATGGAGGGAGCACACACAACTTTATGGATCAGACACTGGTAAAATGTCTTGGTCTCTCCATGGATCAATGGAACAAGCTTCCTGTAATGGTAGCTAATGGGGACCGAATTGAGTGTATTGGAAAATGTATGGGGCTCACATTAACAGTCCAAAATTGCCCCGTGCGATCTGATTTTTATGTACTTCCTGTAGCAGCTTGCTCGATAGTTCTTGGGGTGCAATGGTTGGAAACTCTCGGTCCAGTAGAAACGGACTATCGTAAACTCACCATGAAGTTTAAACTGGATGATCGGCCCTACCAACTTCAAGGCATCCAGTGAGCATCAATTTCTGCTTTGGAAGTCAGCGACCTTTGTGGAGTGGAGCAAGTCGCATGTTTTTTGCTAACAACTGAGGTGGATATCTTGTGTGAACGTGAATTATCCCCGGAGGAACTTGAACAGCTGTTGGAAGAATTTTAGAGGGTGTTCGACACTCCCAGCGGGCTGCCTCCACCACGGGCTCATGACCACACCATTCCTCTCTTACCAAATCTGTCAGGACCCGTCCAAAGTTCCCCACCGGAACTCTAGACAAGCCCTGATCCCAAGGAAATCCTACCGGACCCTCCTATGGAAAATCCGGCAGAACCTCCCCTAAGGGATGGACTTACCACAAAATTTCCTGCACTGAAAACGCACTTCTATAATTGTCCCCTTATTCCTCCCACAGTATTACAAGTTGGTTCCACAAATTTCAGCACTTCAAAATAAATACAGTAATCCAGTGTGAAAATAAATACATAAGTGTCCCATACAGTATACAGAGCTTTATGAAGTACTACTAAGTATAGAATACAGCAAGAGTGAAAGAAATATTACATCTGCAATAAAAGAAGAACAGGGTACTGCACGAACTAATACAGCGAGGAAGGTCAAGTCCGCTCCGAATAAACACCGACAACCTAGTACCTAGAGGAACGGAATTTAAGAGTGTGAGATGCTAATCATCTCAGTGAGTGACCCTATCTACTATACAATATAATACCACAGTAATAACTAGATAGATAATAATTAATTGGAAAATAATAATTTCTCTCAAAACCCTTACAATTCTCTCAGTTGGAAAAGTTTCCCTTTTAAAACATTTTCACAAAACCCTTTGTTCGTATTCCCCAAAAACCAAGACATCAAATAAATACCAGAAACAATAATAATTATATTTTTAATTCCAATACAGTTTTAAAACATTTTATTTTTAAAACACAGTTCTGAAAATCAGTTGATGCACCCACTATATACCAGTGGCGCCAACAGTACCCAGCGTCCCAAGGTACCGCCAGACAGGAGGTTATAGAAAGAAACCGGCATACGGTCGCGTGGCGTCCCACTGCACCGCTGCTAACCTGGTGTCCCGGCCATGGGGGGTGGCCTACCCTCATCCGATGGCAACCACAGGACAACCTCATAACATCACCTGCGCGCTACTCACACCCACCTGCGCGCTAATCACAACCGTGTGCACACTAACCATATCACATATAAACAGAACACCAGTACGTGCACGGTGCATCTAAAAATCATAAAATCCACATAATTAATTTATAAATCAAAACTCACATTTTTGCATAAACATAGCGGGTATAGTCCATCCGCTTGAACTGGGAAATTCTCCACAATTTCTTTATAATCAATACCATAAATTCCATGATTTTCAAATCCACCAACTCCCAAATCCATCAATTCAAATATCCACATTTTCCCAATAGCATAAATAATTCTCGAAATATAATAATCAAATCTCATAATATTCCATGGGCATATTTTATAAAAAATTGAAATCACCAACATAAGTAAATATTTTCCTTGAAATATTTGAAAATCAAATCATGCCCGATTTAATGTTAAAACCACAAGAATTCCAAAATTCTCAAATCCATAAAATAATTTCACATGGCATAAATTTGTAAAATGCACCTTTTCTTAAATCCAATAAATTCACAAATAATTCCACAATAAATCAAATAAATATTTGGCACATACAAATTAAATTCCAAATATTCAAATCACACATAGTAATCACAATTTAATTCCCGAAATTAATTTGAAGGTGGGTCATTCACCTTAAGCACGTATCTCAATCAAGATCCTCCGTAGGATCGACTCCGCTACTCGCACGTGCACCTAAAATATCCACAGTACACCAAACCACAAATATTAATATTTTATTCGGGTAAATTCCCAAATGGGTACCAGGGGAGCGAACACCAAACGATATCTAAAATTTACGAATTATATACCAAATCGAAGCTCGAGTGATGGTGATCACAGATTCGGTCTTAATTTTCGATGATCGGACCCGACGGGGTCGGAATTTCGCCGGAAAGCTTTTCGAGTTTCGGCTCCGCAATTCTCCCAAACCGTCGTGAATTGGCAGAAACAGATGCCGGATTCAGGTTCAGGAGGTCGAACACAGTGGACTGGAGCCGGCCGGGAATTTGGGTACTCGCCGGAACAGTACTTTCCGGCGACTCGCCGGGTCACTGGCAACTGTCGCCGGCGGCGGCGCGTGTGGTGGCCGTTGGCTGTGATTTTTTGCAGACTTGTAGATCATGGGGAGAGAAATCCAACGGGACCGGCGGTGAGGCAAACGGAGGCCGGACGGCAGAGAAATCACGGTTTGAAGATTTCCGGCCCCTCGCCGGAAAACGCTCCGATCCCGGCACGTCGGTGGTCCGATGGCCGTGAAACTTGGTGGGTCGGTCGGACTTGAGGAGAGGATGAAGGGTGTTAGGCGCCTGTGGCCGGAAAATGGCCGGAAGTGGGTCAATCGGCAGTGGCCGGCGGTGGAGGGAAAAACTCGCCGCCGATCTTCGAACGTCCGATCTGGGAGCGTCCGGCGGCCGATTGCAGTGAAAATTTGAGGTTTTGCCGGAAATGGGGACGGGAATCTTGCTAGCTGGTGCGTGTACAGTAATTCAGCCAGAAAATTTGAAAAATTCCAGCACCGGTCGGACTCTCTCTCTCTCTTTCTCTCTCCTCTCTCTCTTTCTCTCTCTTCCCCGAGAATTTTATCAAATATATGCCACTGTGTGATACTGTTCATGCCACGTGGACCAATCAGAAGCTGCCACGTGGTGTCACTGTGCACTTAAGCCAGATATAATAAAATAATACGGTATCCGGCGAATTTCAAACGTCCATAACTTTTTAACCAAACGTCCGATTTAAGCGTGCCGCTAGTCTATGAACTCGTATCGACGAGTACTTTACAACCATACAAGAGTCAACACAAAATTACACCACAAGAAAAAGTCAACTCCCGGCACCTTTTGGACTGTTTGCACTTCAACTTGTTTTGCCCATAACTTTCAAACCGTAGCTCCGTTTTCGACGTGCTACTAGTCTACGAACTCGGGACATCATGCACTTCGCCATGGTACCTTGGTCAACTGGAAATTCCAACTGGAGCAAAAAGTTAACTTTTGACCCACTCAGTCAATGGTCAACCTCGATCAACGTGCATGAATTTCGGTGCGATTTGGGACGGGGTGTTAAAAAATCAGGCCCCGGTCAGCGTTCGACTTGACCGTTATCCATATTATCAGAAATCAGAAATTGAAGCAATGGTGAAGGAGTTTTTGGATGCAGGAATAATCCGTCCTAGCAACAGTCCCTTTTCTTCACCGATTTTATTGGTCAAGAAATCATATGGTAGTTGGCGATTTTGTGTGGACTTTCGGGCGCTTAATAAAATTACCATCAAAGATAAATATCCAATTGCTTCCATTGATGAACTTCTAGATGAATTACATGGGTCGAAATTTTTTACGAAGCTGGATCTACGATCGAGGTATCATCAAATCCGGATGAAGGAGGTAGATATCGGCAAAATAGCGTTTCGTACACATGAGGGTCACTACGAGTTTGTAGTCATGCCCTTCGGGCTCACAAATGCTCCCGCAACGTTCCAAGGTCTAATGAACGATATCTTCCGACCCTATTTGCGAAAGTTTATTCTGGTATTTTTTGATGATATTTTAGTCTACAGTCAATCTTGGAATGACCATTTAATTCATCTACGCACTGTATTGGATATTTTAACTACTAATCGGTTCTTTGCAAGGAAATAAAAATGCCATTTTGGAGTTCAACAGGTGGATTACTTGGGCCATATTATCAATAGCGACGGTGTTAGTGTCGACCGGGTAAAAATTAAGGTAGTCATCAGTTGGCCAAGGCCGACAATGACAAAAGGGGTCTGTGGTTTCTTGGGGCTTGCCGGTTATTATCGAAAGTTCATCAGTGGTTTTGGAGGCATCGCCGCTCCTCTTAATAAGCTACTGTCTAAAACTGGGTTTCATTGGGATTCCAACGCCGAGGAAGCCTTCACACGTCTGAAGACAATGCTCACCACTCCACCAGTGTTACGCCTTCCTGATTTTACTTAGCCATTCATTGTCAAAAGTGATGCCTGCAATGAAGAAATCGGCGCTATTCTGCTTCAAAAGGACAAACCAGTCGCTTATTACAGTGCGGCTTTAAAAAGGGCACCGCTTTCATGGTCCACATATGAAAAAGAGATGCTAGCAATTGTAAAAGCCATACAAAAATGGAGGCCTTATCTGCTGGGGAAACCTTTCTTAGTTCGAACAGATCACCGAAGCCTGAAGTTTTTGATGGAGCAGAGAATAACCACTCCAACTCAGGCCCGTTGGCTCCCGAAATTAATGGGCTATGATTACACAATCGAATATAAAAAGGGTAGAGAAAATGCAGGTGCTGATGCGTTATCACGAAAAGCAAAGCTTTGTTGTCTTGCCGTCTCATTGCCGAATCCCAATTGGTGGAAAACGTTGCAAGAAGAAGTTGGTGCCGATCCTTATTATGGTCAGTTGTCTACTCCTACTCAAACTCTTTTTAACAGTTGTGCCAAAAGAGATGGAGTTTGGTTCAAAGAAGGGCGCATAATGTTGAGTCCTCACTCAACTCTAATCCCTCTTATTTTGACCGAACTGCATTCCACGCCAATAGGTGGTCATTTTGGTTACCATAAAACACAGAGTCGTGTTAAGTGTGACTTCCATTGGCCTTCGATGAACAAGAAAGTCAAGAAATTCATACGGGAATGTTCAGTCTGTCAACGAAACAAGGCAGATTGTACCAAACCTTCCGGGTTGCTCCAACCGTTACCAGTTCCTGATCAGGTGTGGACTGAAATCTCCATGGATTTTATTGACGGGTTGCCGTCTTTAAGAGGGTATACGGTGATTATGGTGGTCGTCGATTGTTTATCAAAATATGCTCATTTTGTCCCTCTCAAGCATCCTTATACGGCACCTTCAGTGGCAAAAGCTTTTGTGGACTCTATTGTTCGACATCACGAAGTTCCAACTTCGATTGTAAGTGATCGGGATAAAATTTTTACAAGCACTTTCTGGAAAACCTTGTTTCGATTGCAGGGGACGACTCTTAATATGAGCTCGAGTTACCATCCGCAAACCGATGGGCAGACGGAGGTGGTCAACTGAACTCTAGAACAATACCTCCGTTGCTTTGTGGGGGAACAATCGAGGAGCTGGGCAGATTGGTTGGCTTGGGCAGAATTTAGCTATAATACATCAACGCATTCTGCCACCAAAATTTCTCCCTTCCAGGCCGTCTATGGTCGTCCACCCCCTTCCTTGCTCTCCTACGTTCCAGGTACAACTAAAGTGCATGCTATGGATGCCATTTTGAGCGCGAGGGATACGATATTAAAAAGCCTGTGACGTAATTTAGTCCTTGCCAAGGATCGCATGAAATCGAAGGCGGATCAACATCGTAAGGAGCTGGAATTTAGCATTGGAGATTTTGTTTATTTGAAATTACAGCCTTATCGGCAACAGTCCCTGGTTAGACGTACTTCACAGAAGCTTTCTCCTAGGTTCTATGGTCCTTATCGAGTTCTAGAACTAGTGGGACCGATTGCTTATCGGCTTGAGCTACCAGAAGGATCGATGGTTCACAACATCTTTCACGTGAGCCTTCTCAAAAAACATGAAGGAAGGCCTAATATCATCTGTACTGTCTCCCCCGCAACCATTACAATTGGATCATCATTCATCTCCCTGGCCGGAATGGATTTTAGACACTCGGGTTATTCAAAAAGGCCAATATATACCACGAGAGGAAATATTAGTTAAGTGGATTGGGAAGCCTGATTCTGATGCAATGTGGGAGAATCGTCGTCGTTTTCAGCGTACCTTTCCAACTTTCATTCTTGCGGACAAGAATGATTTGAGGGGGGAGGACTGATGGGGTTCGGATGCATGACCCACTTATGTGGGACGTGGTGTTGTGATTGACCGAGTCCATGGGTTTGATTGAGTCCAAGTTGGTTTCCAAGTTGTTATTGAGTTACTGTTGTTTTAAGATGTTTAGTTGCAGGAAACTAATGCTTAATTGTAGTTGTTGTTGCTTTTTCGTAGGAGAGTCTGTTAGAGTGTTAGTGTATTTATTCTTGGGATTTCAACAGAGGAAGGGTAATAAAATTAATCTCATATTTTCCAACCCTCTTCTTCTTATCTTTTCTTTTCTTAGCTGTTAATATCCTGCTGTTAATAAAGCCACGGGATAATAGAACTTGAAGCTTAATCTTCATGGACCAACAAAGAAAAAACCCTTGTTCCAATTTTAATTTTAACAAAGTTTATAAAATCATAAGCATGTTGCATTTCTCAGATTGTGCTTCAATTCTGTGGCATTGTATATGCCGCTACCAAACTATGAATCTTTTTATGTGCTCTTTTTGGGAGATCCTCCACACCCAACCCATGAAAGATAATTTGGCTACAAGCTTACAACCACTAATATTTTTCCACTTGAAAAGTAGCAATATAATTATTCAAAAATGACAAAAACTCCCTTGGATATATGCTTAACCAGGAGCAATCCTCTTCAACTCAAAAAAAGAAAAAATTGTGGATATTGCTTTCCTTGCTATGTCCACCTTACCTTGTCTAGAACACTATAACAAAAGATAACTCTGTTTTTTTTTTTTTTTTTTTTTCCTGTTTCTAGGAAATTCAATAAAATTTTATTCTTAATTTAGAAAATATGGCTCCCATTTGATCAATTATGGTGCACATGTAGTCAGTCCCTCATTATGATATCATGGTATATAACAGAGCATATTAAAGAAGAACAACAATTTTTGTGTTTTCATTTGGAAATTCGAAGAACATTTAGTTTTAGGAATTGTTTTTTCAAAGATAAAAATCAAAGGAAAAAAATGAAAAAGAACGGTATGGAATTACCTGCATAGCTTGATGTGGCATGCTGTTTTTGGTGCCAAACTAATACCAAAATCAGCAACCATGTCAAATCAGCAGAGCTTGCATTTGGTGTTAGAGCAGAAAATATCCAATACTCCCAGAACATTGTATATTATTCCCAATATACAAATATATGGGACCCATATGGTTTTTATACAAATCCCATATATTTATCTTTTAAAATATTATATTTTAAAAGTATTGAAATCTTATCATATTTAAAAGATAAATTATCAATATTTTTAAAAGCATAATTTTCTCTCTAAGAAAAATGAATCTATATCGTATAGTGTAATAATTTTAATGATTGAATACTTTTATCTGTGCATTTATCCGATAGGTTCGAGTCATAGCTTGGGTGAGAGTCGAAGAAGAATTTGTATAGTTACTCGGACCCAAAAAAAAAAAAAACAAAAGAAATGGGTCCATGCATATATGGGTTCCATCCCTTGTGAGAGGAGGGAATTATGCTCCCGAGGGCAGAATCGATCTTTTCATGCTGCGAGAATGCGCTTGATATATTTGTTGAGCTGTAGAAAAATGATGCCTATATTCTACCTCAGTGGCATAAATAATTGTCTCCAAAAAATTGGTATAAACAAAATTCTACCTCAGTGGCATAAATAATTGTCTCCAAAAAATTGGTATAAACAAAATTCTCTTGTTTACTTGTCGAAGAATTCCTTTTCGGGTTAATAGACTTAAATTTTTATAGAGAGGGCTTTAAACAGAAGTGATTGATATTGATAAAATCCAAATTGATAAAGCATACTAAACACAAATATAAGCGGTTTAAAAATGAAAACAAAGATGATTATTCTTTCTAAATTATTCTTTCTGTTTTTAATATGTATTTAAGTCCATGTAATTCCCTTTTTATGGAAGATAAAATATTGTTCTAAGGAATATAATATGAAAAAAACATGTCATCAGTAAAGATGAATTAAATTAAGACATAAGCTTGCTAGAATGCCATGTCTTGAAATGATAGAGACCAGTCGCGGAACATCAAAAATCTTGATCAACAAATTAAACCACACGCGTTTCAAGAACACCTCTAAATTCCTATTCAATTCTATTCTTCATCAATGACTATCAAATGTGCAGTTAACAATTGCTGTGTTGTTTCACACGATAAGGATTCTCTATACTATTCTTATTTTATTATTATTATTATTATTAATTTTTTTTTTTGGGTGAAAAAATGGGAATATGTTCTGAATGCACACAAACCATATGTTTTTGGAAACGCTAGAAAATATTTCGTACATTAATCTTGCATTGGGAATTTGTATAACCTCGGCCCCGGCTGATTATCAAGTTGCTCTTGAATCTACCATCCTCCAACTTTATATATCCCTTTCTGAAGAAAACCCTTCCTTCTTAAAAGAGCTTATGTGAAATGTATACGGTTGAGTTGGACAGTTCTACGTGGTATTACTGTTAACATAAATTTAAGTCCTATGCGATTGATTAGTGAAATGAATATTTATGACATTAAATTCTAGGCGCTAACATAAAATCATCAAAATTGTCAGAAATATATATTCTAATTAGTAAATGGAAAACATGTAAATACCAGAATCTTGAAACAATAAAGCATAAGAGTCCCAATGTCAGATTAAGGACATAGCATCTAGCTCGTTTGTTGTTTTTGCAAAAAACAAGATATTAAAATTCGAACTCAGAAAATTAAAAGAGTTATTGCTGAGATCACCATCCTAATATCCTATGGCGAGCAAATTAATTATTGTAACTTTAAATCCTCGAAAAATAATTTATTAAAGGGTAATTAATTATTGATGATATAATATACTATATTTGACCGGGAATGGAAATTATATATGGCCTAATTCCTTGAAAAATTTGCCTCATGTTATTGGTCCGTTTCCCTCAAAACCATGCATAAGCAGTAAAATCCAATTGAAAAGTTTGATGAATTGGAATAGATCTCATTTTAATCTTGTTGAAAAAGCAGACCACTAAATTTTAGTCATCCGAGTACATGGATTCCATGGAAATGATTCTTTTCCCTTGCTCCTGTTTGTCTTGAGAGAATTTAATTATTATCTGGATGCAAATTACTTTCTGAGTGACATATATATATTGTTGTTTTTCTTGTATTTGTCCGGATTATTTATATATTAAAGGAATGGTAAACAAACAAGGTCAATTAACCTATAGGGGGTCCCTCATATGTGTGGATGCACCAAATTAATAAAGTATAATTTTATATGATTAATTTTGAATTTTATCCAGACATATATGTGGATGAGTTTTGGCGCACCAAATATGCAAGTGAGGATCTGACATTATGCTTATGCGATTAATCTCCTAAACATAATCTTTTAAGAAAAAAAAAAAAGGCAACATTTTCCTTCGTGAAAAACAAAGCAATATTTCCTAATTTCTTAATATAGGAAGCCAACGAGACAAGTAGACAACGACCGGTAATGCCGAACTCTGAAGTTTATTACCCTTATTAGTTAAGTACAAACTTTATTATAACTATCATGGAAGCCACATCATTTGGTGAAAAACACCATTTTCTATTAATAATTCAATTTAAAGACATGTATTGTTGACCACATATATATATGTGTAATGCAGGCTTTAGACTTTATAAAGCATTAAAGCACTCAGCAAATCAAGGATAATATAATATATATATATATATATATTGCAGCAAACATTAAAATTTTGTTGTCAAATTATGTGTAGGTTGTGTGAATCACGTGACATGCATATATATATATATATATATATATGTATGTTGTACCTCTCTGAATTATGTTAAAAACTAACAAAAACCTTAATTTACATATAGTTAGCTGCCAGCTATTTGCAATTGCATCCACAAGTTCACAAAGACGTAGACAGCACTTTACTTACTTCTTTAAATTTTCTATTATTCTCTTTTTATCCATATATATATATATATATATATATATATATATCCCTGAAATGCTGCATGCTAAACAGTTCATTTCCACGTATTGAATTCATAGCTTAGTTTGTTTACAGAGTGCTCTTCTTCTTGGGGCCATTATTGTCTTATTATATTTGAAGGCCTAAAACATGGGAGACACTTGTCTGCGCCTGTCGATTGGCATCATGGGTATATCTACTTTCTTCCTTTGCTAATTTTGATCTCTAATTTATAGCTGATCTCTAACTATATATGACTATATATATATATATATATATATATTAATTGCAGCAAAAAACTTGGTATTATATAATTCTCCTAAGAAACATATGTGTGTTACAGGGAATGCTGCGTCTTTGCTGCTCTACGCTGCTCCCATGTAATGTCAAAGACGACAGTAATATTTTTTTATTTTTAGTATATGCTAATAAAATATATTTATATATATATATATATCCTAGATTAATGTTCTCTAGAATAATATATTATAACCAGCATAATTTTTGTAGTTTATATCCTTACAATGATTGGCTTGGTGTTTTTCAGAATAACTTTCGCAAGGATTGTAAGGAAGAAAAGCATAGAGGAGTTTTCTTGTGTTCCGTACATCATTGCACTATTGAATTGTTTCCTTTATACTTGGTATGCATTGCCTGTTGTAAGCTACAGGTGGGAAAATTTCCCAATAGTTACTATCAATGGCCTCGGAATCCTCCTCGAGTTCTCTTTCGTTTTCATCTATTTCTGGTATAGTACTTCGGCTAAAGAGAAGGCAAGTTTTTTATAATTTGACATTGTTGCCAAAATTCTTCTGTTTCTGAAATTCTAAATATATGACCTTCTAACATTTTCGTATATTTTCAGTTCTAATATTAATATTTGATCTCCAAGAGAGTGCAGATAAAGGTAGCTGTTTCTGTGATGCTTGTGGTCATAGTGTTCACCACCACTGCACTTATCTCTGCTTTCGTTTTCCATGACCACCATCACCGGAAAGTATTCGTCGGTAGTGTAGGAGTGGTGGCCTCTGTAGCCATGTATTGTTCTCCACTTGTTGTTGTGGTAAGCAATATTTTCTATAATCATATAATTAGCAAATTTATAAAAGAATTACAAATTGAAAACCAAAAATATACGCCACAAGTTATGGTTTCCTGCATGTTGTTTTCAAAGAGTGAATACATTATTGCATACTGCAGAAACAAGTGCTGGTAACAAAGAGTGTGGAGTTCATGCCCTTCTACTTGTCCTTTTTCACATTCGTCTCCAGTGTACTTTGGATGGCTTATGGACTACTAGGCCACGATCTCTTTCTTGCGGTTGGTACTTTAACTCATTTGTAAATCTAGACTTTATAATATGATAGATACACTATATATTATATGAACCATTTTTAACACAAATTAAGTTGTAATTTTGGCAGTCCCCTAATATGGTTGGAACTCCATTAGGCCTCTTTCAAATTATGCTCTACTGCAAGTACAGGAAGAATAAGATAATCATGGAGGAACCAAATAAATGGGACTTAGAGAAGAATGACGAGAAGTCCAAACAGCTACATCTTGTGGTCGATGATAATATCAACAGCAAGAGTTGATGCATGCATGGCTTTGATTAATAACATATCTGTATACTTTCGTGTATTTTCAAAAGTCCTTATTTAATTAGTCCATCTGCATAATGCACTCAAGAAAAGAAGACGAAAAATGGCCCAAGAGAAAAAACCAACATTAATGGGTTATTGTATGGACGCTTTTTAACATCTATTTTGTACCTCTACATATATAAGTATGATCATAAGGAAAAATAAATATATAAGAACTGCATGTCCTATTTTGTATGACAAATAAATATCAACGACTCATATGGAGATAAAGCATGCTCTCAAAAAAAGCAAATTAAAACTTGTTTCAATACATTTCTTATGCTTTATGAAGCAAGGTGAGACTTTGTGATTCCATAAAATTGATGGGAAAACTTCATTTTGTGTGCCACACAAAATGTAGCATCCCACATCGACCCAGAGATGCCCTGGTTCGAGATGAATCAATTCCCTTAAACAAATATCTAACCTTATGTTGGACTGGGGGAATAGGAGGGAAAGGGAAACAAAGGACTTAATATTTTGATTGGACTGTTAAAATAATAGGAAAGGAAATGGTAAGGAAGGAAAGAGAAGGAAAATGAAGAAATAAATTATGTATATTTTAACAATCTAGTTTTCCATTCAAATTTAACAAGAAATGGAAGGAAAGAAAAAGAATTTAATAAAATTTTTGAATATTTTAATATTATTCTTATTGATTAAAAGCAAATTAATTGAAATTTTGTAAAATTATAAACCACAATAATTATTTTTTACTTTTCTTTTCCTTTTCATTGGTAATCATCCAAACAATCAATTATTATAAATATTTTATTTTCCTTTCTTTTCCTTTCCTTTTCTTTTCTAGTTAAACTTATACTTTCTTTTTCTTTCTAACCTCCAGTCCAAACATTATGTTAAACTTGGAGCATTTTTTTCTCTCAATATTTCAAATATCTATTAATTCACTCAAAATGGTTGTACCTGAGCTTAATGGAAACGTTGTTTATAACTAATCTGTCATTATCCCAACAATAACCAAACCAACAATCTAAAAACAAACTTTCACTTTAGTAGTAATTTTCAATGGAAAATAACCTAAACAAAAAGATCAATTGAATTTGCTTCGGCGAAAAGGCATAAACAACAACAGTGAATCTCTCCATGATCGAAACAACTAAACCCACCACTGCTTTAGTGGGCTATGCGTAAGTTTGACAAAGAACATGTTCTGTGAACCTATTCATCAGAATTTACAAATGCTAAAAAAATAAAAAATAAAAAATCCAATCTCCTGTCCATATCCAATTATTCAAATTATCAAATCAATCACAACCATGCAAATTTAAAGAACAATAGTTAAAGGCAAATTTCTGAACAATAAAATGTGGACTGTCGGAAGATTCCAACGTCACAGATGTCTGAGAGGTGTCATAAAATAACCAATCGTTGTCCAATACCTAAGCATACTAAGTTAAATTGTTAAATCTCATACCACATATTGACATTTCTAATTATGTTTTCTTGTTAATCGTGAATTTTTGTGGACTAAATTTAACTTAGTTTTTTAAACGGGAAGTGCGTTATGCATTGGTGTCTCCTTTTTATCCGTTACAACTTCTCCCACTCTTAACACTCCCCATGGAAGACCTTCACAAAACGCACACCATGCTCTGTTTTTTTTTATTTTATTTATTTATTTATTTATTTATTTTATTATACAAATAATTTTAAAAAGTTCAAGCTGAGTCACTCGCTGTCGCTTTATGAGCAGAGTCTTGCTCAACATAATTACAAAAGCATAGCCAAAATAGGACTTGGATTAAATTATTACCTCTTTTTTCTTTCCATGTAGAATTTCTCGTAGGCATCCACAGTCATATGCAGAATGGCTCTATAAGAGAAATGAAACTCCTCGAGTAGCCATTTTAGACTTAATAGTTCTCCACCTGTCATTTAAAATTTTCTATTAGCATCCAATTTGACAATAAAATTCCTTGATCGAAATGCGCAATAGAGTTTATACTTGCTGTTAGTTGCTCAAAGTCGCATATACCATATTACAATGAGGATGAGTTCTATCTTCAGCACTATGCATGAGTTCTATCTTCACTTCCAATCTCCTCGATCTCTTCCTCACTTACATTTTCTTACTAAATAGTATAAGCACATATTGGCTTAGGATTCAATCTAAATATCTTCTCTGCTAGCCTCTCACCCGCTTTCATGTCCTAGAACCAACAATCATCTAGCAGAGCATACATATAACCTCTGTTACAGTTTCAACAACACTAACATTCAAGAAATTAACTAATAAAATAAATCAAAATTTTCGATTCAAGATTGAATCTAAATCCTCCAAGCTCCACAAGGAGTTCAATGCACTATAACTGAATGTGTTTTATAGATTATATAGTTCTCTTTCTTTGGTTTTAGAAGCTAACCTAAACCCATATACCATACCCAATAATCCCCTTTTACAACCTTTCTCACCTCACAACTCTCACTCAAGAGAATTCTAAAGAGAAAACCTAAAGAGAAAGAGAAAGAGAAAGAGATCTTAGATGGGATTTACACCAAAGAGAATTTTCCTTTTATCAAAAACTGTTTCGAAGCCTTTATATGACCATACCAGCTTCTCACTAAACCACCAAACCAAAACTCACAGTTTTATTTAGTGATATGTCATAACAAAATAAGATGAAACTACGTAGTTTTGATGACAGCAACTATACAGCAAGAATAAGCCTCAAGCTTGACTTCTTTGAATCATATAACTAACAACTTCATCTGCTTCAATAGGCATCACTCTGATAAAATCTGCAGCTCCTTGTCACATGCATAGTGTTCCCAAAGTTGGTTTTACTCCATAACATTTTTTTATTAAATAAAATTTCTAGTTCCTTCATCAACTAGATCGGCACGGCTACAAGCACGCAGAATTCCTAGGTTAGTAGCCGCATTCAGAGGTAAAGTGGTGTGGAGCCAAGCCCCATGATGTGCTTGTCCATTAACAAAAGCCGTCCATGCGGCCACATTTGGGGAAGAAATGCATATAAAGGATGTCCTTGCATCGGTGATGCTCCCAACCTTTGAAGTACATATCTATGAGGGACGTCCCAACATAAACGTAGGATTGGAGTTTTTAAACAACTGTTTTGGCCTAATCGGTATCTTCACAATCACAATAAAAAATTGACTGAGTGCACCACTAATCGAGTTATGAAATTCAAGTCCATGTACAGTCCTTTCGTCACCCAGCGCTCTTAATCTCCCACGAGTCTTAATAACACAATCAAAACTAATCATTGGGCATCACATATCACCAGCCCTCCTCATCAGCACTCTCAAACTCATCCTCACTCTATGCATACTCTGAAGTCAATGTAGTTCAGGCCACAATATCCCGCTTTGGCATTTTCCCAAACACATCCATAACATAAATTACATCGCACGCAACCCCCAAGCTTCAAACCCCACAGCATCTCAATCCCCCCACAAACAGCTCATGGAAGAACCCCTTATCATCTTGAATATGGAAGCAAGTGGCAAAGAAAGTATAACCAGTGAAGAAAATATCGATGTCGATGGAAATGTCGAGGGTATGATTTTACGGAAATATCGATAGAAATGTCGATATCGATGGAAATATCGGTAAAGTTACGGAAACTGTAAATTTTTAATTTATAAAATAATTTTTTTTATATGAGATAATTAATATAATAAAATTATATAAGAATACAATAATTAGAATACAATAATCATAAAATATTCTATAAATATGACAAATTATTTATAAGTGAATAAAATATAAAGTTAATTCACACCAAAATATAGAAAATTTAACAGAGATAATAGTAAGATACAAGAAATTCTCAAATATAATTCCTAATACATTATTAATACCAAAAAAAATTCCTTAGTTCTTCAAATTGATGATCATATCTTGATATTTCACGTGTATAACAATAGGCATTCCAATTTATTTTTTTTTTCATTTCAAAATTTTTTTCAATACTTTCAGCATCATACTTGATTAATATTTTGAAAAAAAAAAAAAATCAAACAATCAATCATTTCGGCTTTCTTCAATTTCGGCTCTCACCCTCTCAATCAATATTTTTTTTTAAGCCAATAACAACCGAAAAAGCAAAAAAAAAAAAAAAAAAAACACCCAATTTCCCAATTTCGGCCTCTCTCTTCTCTTCCCTTCTCTTGTCTTCTCGTCTCTTCTCTCTGTGAAAACTGAAAACAAATTTCTTTGCCTTGCTAGCAAATTGACACTTTGACAGATCGTTAATGGCTCGCGTGAAGGGGAAAAAATTAGCTGCCTCGCTGGAGAAACCGACTGCGTGAAGGCCTGGGTATTCCTCGCTGGAGAAACCGACTGCCTCGCTGGGTGACTGGGTCACTGCTCTGCTGCTGGGATGCTGGGATGCTGGGAAATTGGATTGATTTTTCATTTTTTTCTGTATTTTTATGCTGCTGGGATGCTGCATCAATTTCTCCTCATTCCACCCCCAACCGAATGATCCCCCCATTCCCAATCATAGTTTTTTTTTTTTTTTTCTGTATTTTTCTGCTGCTGGGAAATTGAACTGATTTTTTTTTTTTTTTCTGTATTTTTCTGCTGCTGGGATGCTGGGAAATTGGATTGATTTTTCATTTTTTTCTGTATTTTTCTGCTGCTGGGATGCTGCATCAATTTCCCCTCATTCCCCCCCCCCCCAACCGAATGATCCCCTCATTCCCAATCATAGTTTTTTTTATTTTTTTTCTGTATTTTTCTGCTGCTGGGAAATTGAATTTATTTTTTTATTATTTTTTTCTGTATTTTTCTGCTGCTGGGATGCTATGAAATTGGATTGATTTTTCATTTTTTTCTGTATTTTTCTGCTGCTGGGATGCTGCATCAATTTCCCCTCATTCCCCCCCCAACCGAATGATCCCCTCATTCCCAATCATAGTTTTTTTTATTTTTTTCTGTATTTTTCTGCTGCTGGGAAATTGAATTGATTTTTTTTTTTATTTTTTTCTGTATTTTTCTGCTGCTGGGATGCTGGAAAATTGGATTAATTCTTTGTTTGCTGCATCAATTTCCATTTATTCCCCCCCCGAACCGATATATCCAGAAATTTCCACATTTTACCATCGACAACCCACCCGATCTTTCCACCTTATCCACCCAAAATCCGACATCTTCACCGACAATGGCCGATTCCGTCGACTTCCATCGATTCCGGCGACAGATCGACGACACGCGTGCAAGAAACTTCTTCCCCCCCCTGTCGGTGTCGGACAGCGTCGACAACGGAAATTATCGTCGACATTTCCACTGTCTCGCCGATTTTTACTTCCCTGAGTATAACAAATGCGTTACCCAAAAGCAAATGCATTATCCAAAAGCTTGCATATGGAAGCTGTTAGAATTGGGCCTAGGCCCACTAGTGTGAATGATTTGGGTTTTGGTTATTGAGTTTTGATATAATATTTTTATTTATTTATTTAAATAAAATAATCTTTTTGATATAGTGGGAAAGAGTTTTACGGGAGAATAACTCCTTATGAGAGTTTGAAGGTTGCAAAAACTGCAATGTTCTTTTTCAATTTTATTTTTGGAGAGAAATACAGAAAGTAAAAAGAAAAAAAAAATAGTGGTAAAGTGAAGATACATAGAGAGTTCGAAGAGAAAAGCTTCAGAGGTGCTGTATCTGAAAATTTTTGCAGCCGTTGTATCCTGGGAGACGTTCGCTACAAAACTCCTGCATCGGTGGGCGTAAAACGTCTTAAGGACACTGTGGTATCACACAGGCCTCGGTCAACCTTTGTAGAAAGTAGATCAATTTCAAAGACCTACAGGTTCTAAAATGCTTTATTGATTTTGTATTTATTTTTATTTATTTTGTATTAAATTGTCCACATGTATTTACATATATTCATCCATGATATTTTCCCAACAATCTTAAGACGTTTTATAATTTTTATATATGTGGAAATTTAAGTTGTTTATTATGTTATTGTTTACTGTTAAATATTTCTATGTGTGTTTCACCGTTGAAACAAGGAAAAAAAAAATTATTAAACCCGTGGGTATAAAAATTTATGGGTAATTATTAATTTTTTGTTTTTGATCAAAAATCTTTCCAAAATTGAATTACCCATAAATTTTTAAACATTTTGGTGTATTTTTGGTAATTTTTTGGCCACTGGGAGAGTGGAAAAGAGAAGGAAAATTGTTGCTGGGTTGTATGACCCGTTTACCAGAGAAACCGGGTCATTCAAGGTTGAAGAAGAAAAGAAATAAGGCTGGGCCGGTTTTTCAATGTTATTGGGTCAAGCCCAGTTCTAAAGCCCAGAGCAGGTTAGAACAGGCTACTGTTCAACCCAGGCCCAGGCCCGATTGAGATCAAGGCCCAAAAGACCCGGAGGCAAATGGGCTTACACGTGTCGCAAAAACAATGAGCCACGTGTCGCCCAATGGATGGAACACGTGTCGATCTGATATCGATGACACGTGTCTCATTCTCGGGCGGCCACGTTTCATGCTCTGGATAGTCCACCTGTCGACCTGCTACAGGTGACACGTGTTTGTCTCTAGTAGCGACACGTGTCGTAAATAGTGCCAACAGGATCGCCACGTGGCATGTCCACATCATCAGTGTGATGACGTGGCCTGGTGCCACGTCAGCATAGGTATGACGTGGCGGTGACACGTCACCATGATGATGCCGTGCCATGGAGCCACGTCAGCGGGATGATGACGTGGCATGGTGCCACGTATGCCGAGCGATGACGTGGCATGGTGCCACGTCATCACTTTGATTATGTGGCCGGTGCCACATCAGCGACATGATGGCGTGGCATGGGTGCCACGTCAGCATGGGGACACGTGGCATGAACAGTGCCGAGGACACGTGGCATGAACAGTGCCGGTGTATACAGTAATTTTTGTGGTGTATTCAGAAACCCTAAAAATCATTTTTTGTGTGTTTTCCTTATGGAAATTGCATATAATTAGTTTGTTAATATAGAAAATAACAACTAATTGATTTCTGTTTTTGTGATGATACAGAAATGGCAAGTGGAGACAACAGGACTGTGCCCACTCAGACTTCTGGAATTCAGATGCCTCCTTCTGCTAGTCATGCAGAGAAACCTGAGAAGTTTAATGGAGCAAACTTCAAAAGATGGCAGCAGAAGATGCTATTTTATTTGACCACCCTGGGACTTGCGCGGTACTTGACTGAAGATGCGCCACCCAGTAATGAAGAGAGTGATAAGGAGACTCTCATGGCGGTGGATGCATGGAATAATTCCGATTACTTATGTCGGAATTATGTCCTGAATGGCCTGTCTGATGTCCTGTATGGTGTATACTGTGGCACAAAATCAGCAAAGGAGCTGTGGGAAACACTGGACCGAAAGTACAAGACCGAGAATGTGGGTTCAGAAAAGTTTATTACAGGCCGATTCTTGGATTACATGATGGTGGATGCAAAGCTAATAATGAATCAAGTACATGAGTTGCAAGTGTTGATTCAGGAAATGCTTGCTGAAGGGATGATAATGAATGAAGCATTGCAAGTGGCCTGCATGATTGAGAAACTACCTCCGAGTTGGAGTAACTTCAGGAATTATCTGAAGCACAAGAGAAAGGAGATGGATATGGAGGCTCTTATTAGCAAGCTTCGCATAGAAGATGACAACAGGAAGTCTGATAAGAGAACTTCGAAGGCCGTGTTGAAGGCTAATGTTGTGGAGCATGGTCAGGGCTCCAAGAATAAGAAGCAAATTGGAAAAGCTTCTAAGCTAGGGCCAAAAGGAGGAATCTCCAAGAAGGCCAAATTTCAAGGTAGGTGCTTCAACTGTGACAAGATGGGTCACAGAGCTACTGAATGTAGGCTGCCAAAAAGAAAGAGGAACCAGGCACAAGTGATGGAGGACATCACTAAAGAGGTTGACGATATTGACCTAAGTGCTGTGATATCTGAGGTGAACTTGGTGGGATCTAATCCTAGAGAGTGGTGGATAGATACTAGTGCGACCCGCCACGTGTGTTCGGATAGGAGTATGTTCACTTCCTTCGAACCAAAGAAGAATGGGGAGAAGCTATTTATGGGTAACTCCGCTACCTCAGAAATCCAAGGTGAGGGCAAAGTAATCCTGAAGATGACCTCGGGGAAAGAGCTGACTCTGAATAATGTATTGTATGTTCCAGACATTCGCAAGAATATGGTATCTGGATCGCTGCTGAGCAAACATGGTTTTCGCTTAGTGTTTGAGTCAGACAAGGTTATTTTGTCTAAATTTGGGATGTTTGTGGGAAAGGGCTATGTAGTCAATGGTTTATTTAAGCTGAATGTAATGACTGTAAAGCCTAAAGAAATGAATAAAGCTAGTAGTTTTTCTGTTTACTTGCTTGAGTCTTCCATTTTATGGCATGGTAGACTAGGACATGTTAATTTTAATTCTCTGCAGAGATTAATTAACTTAAATCATATTCCCACATTTGAAATTGATTCCAATCATAAGTGTGAAACTTGTGTGGAAGCAAAATTAACGAGGTCATCATATCAAACAATTGATAGAAATAATGAACGTTTGGATTTAATACATAGTGATATATGTGATTTAAAATTCGCACCGACTAGAGGTGGTAATAAGTATTTTATCACCTTTATTGATGATAGCACGAAATACTGCTATGTATATTTGCTTAAAAGCAAGGATGAGGCTATAGAGAAATTTATTCTCTATAAAACAGAAGTTGAGAATCAACTCAACAAAAAAGTTAAAGTGATCAAAAGTGATCGTGGTGGAGAGTATGTAACTCCTTTCCGAGAGTATTGTGCTCAACATGGCATAATACATAAAGTTACTCCACCATATTCGCCACAATCAAATGGTGTGGCTGAACGGAAAAATAGAACCTTGAAAGAAATGATGAATGCAATGTTGATAAGTTCTGGAGTATCTCAAAACTTGTGGGGGGAAGCCATTTTGTCGGCAAATGACCTTTTAAATAAGGTGCCCCGAAAAGATAAGGTAAAGGCACCTTATGAGGTATGGAAGGGAAGACAACCCTCCTACAAATATTTACGAGTGTGGGGGTGTCTAGCTAAAGTAGTAGTACCTACACCTAAGAAGGTGAAGATAGGTCCCAAAACTGTTGATTGCATCTTCATAGGATATGCACAGAATAGTAATGCATATCGGTTTCTCGTGTATAGGTCAGAAATTTCTGATATACACAAGAACACAATAATGGAATCGAGAAATGCATCATTTTTCGAACACATTTTTCCATATAAAGTGGAAGAAGGACCGAGTACGTCTAAACAAACTTATGATACTATTTATGATGATAATCATGATAGTGATCAAGAACAAGAAACTGAAGTTGAGCTTAGACGTAGCAAGAGAGTAAGAACTGAAAATTCCTACGGTCCGGATTTTCTTACTTATATGCTAGAAAGTGAACCTCAAAGCTTCCAAGAGGCCATAAATTCTCCTGAAGGGAATTTATGGAAAGAAGCAGTTAAAAGTGAAATTGATTCCATCCTGCAGAATCACACTTGGGAGTTGGTAGATCTTCCTCCAGGTTGTAAACCTTTGGGTTACAAATGGATTTTTAAAAGAAAGATGAAAGCAGATGGAACAATAGATAAATACAAGGCAAGGCTTGTAATTAAGGGATACAAGCAAAAGGAAGGCCTTGATTATTTTGACACTTATTCTCCAGTAACGAGGATAAATTCCATAAGGATGGTACTGGCAATCGCAGCATTGCGGGATCTTGCAGTACATCAAATGGATGTGAAAACAGCCTTTCTGAATGGAGATCTAGAGGAAGAGATCTACATGGAGCAACCTGAGGGTTTTACTGCTCCAGGACAAGAAAGGAAAGTTTGTAGATTGGTAAAGTCCTTATATGGACTTAAACAAGCTCCAAAGCAATGGCATCAAAAATTTGATAATGCCATGCTAAAAGATGGGTTCAAAATAAATGAATGTGACAAGTGTATCTATGTAAAAGATACAGAAAATGGATATGTTATTCTATGTTTGTATGTAGATGACATACTCATAGTGGGTAGTGACGACAATATGGTCCGAACTACAAAAGCCATGTTAAATTCTAAATTTGACATGAAAGATATGGGGCTTGCAGATGTGATTTTAGGTATAAAAATTACGAAAACTTCGAATGGAATCATTCTTAGTCAAACTCATTATGTAGATAAAATACTGGCTAAGTTTAGTAATGATGATACTAGTATAGCCAGAACACCCATAGATATGAGTTTACGCTTATCCAAAAATAAAGGAGAAGGTGTATCTCAAGTAGAATATGTTAGGGTGATTGGAAGTCTGATGTACTTGATGAGTTGTACCAGACCAGACTTAGCCTACGCAATAAGTAGACTAAGTAGATACACGAGTAATCCAAATGAAGATCATTGGAAAGGGATCGTTAGAGTACTAAGATATCTACGATATACTCGTGAATACGGACTGCACTATACAAGATATCCTGCTGTATTAGAAGGATACAGTGATGCAAATTGGATATCAGATATAAAGGATTCAAAATCCACTAGTGGCTATGTATTCACATTAGCAGGTGCAGCTGTGACATGGAAGTCCTCGAAACAAACTGTGATAGCTCGATCCACTATGGAATCCGAGTTTATTGCTCTAGATAAATGTGGTGAAGAGGCAGAATGGCTACGCCAATTTTTAGAGGACATTCCGAGGTGGCCTAAACCTGTGCCAGCAATAAGTTTACATTGTGATAGTCAATCTGTGATTGGCAGGGCACAGAATATTATGTATAATGGAAAGTCTAGACACATTCGTGGTAGACACAATTCCATTAGACAATTAATCTCAACTGGAGTTATCTCAATTAACTATGTAAAGTCAAAAGATAACATTGCGGATCCGCTAACCAAATGGTTAAATAGAGAACTAGTTGAGAAGTCATCGAGGGGAATGGGATTGAAGCCCGTGAATAAAGTCAATACGATAGAAACCCAACCTAGTTGACTAGAGATCCCAAGATCTAGGTTCAATGGGACAACTCAATTGTAAAGACTAGTATGGATCACTGTGGGGGGTTAATCCTCTGCCCATTCCTATGATGAAACAGTGATAAAAAGAGGTTAAGTATAAAAATATGATTTTAATGATTCCTATAAGAGTGTGTTTAGTAATCTATGCATAGGTATGCTGATTATAAAAGAAATAGGAATCACCTATGTGAGAGAGAAGAGTGGCCGCTTCAAAGGAGAATTGTTTAGGGCACAATTCTTTAGAAACTCTCGCAGAACCAGTGAGGTGTTCAGGGCCAAAATGAACACAATAGTGAGAACTGAAGTGTATCAGGAAGGAATCATGTGTGGGCTATGTTGTCATTTACACAAAAGACGAAATGGTTCAAAGATATCGCTTTTACCATAAGTCAGTAAAGAAAATGTAGTCTCTCAAGGGAAGGTTCAAAGAGTAACATCTACCTATCCTATGCAGGTTCCGACTGTAGAGCTTTACCACTAGCATCATGTTTGTATTTTTAAATCAAATCATTCATGTGGGGGATTGTTAGAATTGGGCCTAGGCCCACTAGTGTGAATGATTTGGGTTCTGGTTGTTGAATTTTGATATAATATTTTTATTTATTTATTTAAATAAAATAATCTTTTTGATATAGTGGGAGAGAGTTTTACGAGAGAATAACTCCTTATGAGAGTTTGAAGGTTGCAAAAACTGCAATGTTCTTTTTCAATTTTATTTTTGGAGAGAAATACAGAAAGTAAAAAGAAAAAAAAAAAAGAAACAGTGGTAAAGTGAAGATACACAGAGAGTTCGAAGAGAAAAGCTTCAGAGGTGCTGTATCTGAAAGTTTTTGCAGCCGTTGTATCCTGAGAGACATTCGCTACAAAACTCCTGCACCGGTGGGTGTAAAACGTCTTAAGGACACTGTGGTATCACACAGGCCTCGGTCAACCTTTGTAGAAAGTAGATCAATTTCAAAGACCTACAGGTTCTAAAATGCTTTATTGATTTTGTATTTATTTTGTATTAAATTGTCCACATGTATTTACATATATTTATCCATGATATTTTCCCAACAGAAGCAAGGGGCAAAGAAAGTATAACGAATGCCAAAAGCTCAAAACTCTCAAACCCAGATTTCAAGATCAAACAATGAGCCTCCTTTCCATCAACAGGCGACCCCAAACGCGCGCATGCATTAAGAATTGTCGAGAAGGTGGTATCGTTCAGTCTCATATTATTAGCTGTAATACATGGTCGAAAACCACTTTTAAGTATCCAGAGACTATGGTGTTCACCATTTATGCACGGGTTATTCAATGAAATGTAATTGGTCAAAATACTACATATCCAAATAGAAAGAGAAAAGGAATGAAAGTTAGACCAACACAGTGTCGTTGAGTCGTGTTATCCGTTTCTCCTCAACCATACGCTGGCTTTGATAATGTCGTTCAAAAGCTTTGGACCAAATCGAACAAGTTCCACGTGTCAACAAGTTCAGAGAGTTGAACATGCAGGAGGACACGTGGCCGCACCGCAGAACCCCCCCACCCCACAGTCAGTGATTCGCTCGCTGAGTCTCCACACCCATCACCCAGTATTTACTCCACTTCAACACTTCCTCATCTTCTCCCAACGCTAGCTTTCTAATTTTTTTTTTCTTTTAATTTTTTATTTTGGGGTTTTGGAAGAGCTAATAATGGTGAAGCTAGCTTCGGCTCGAGAGGTCCGAATGTACGGACCAAGGCTGTCTCGGAACCGTACGGAGTACATGAACGCTGGGCTTTATGTGTTCGCCACGGTGGTTCTTCTCGGTGGTTTCGTGGCCGAGCTATCGAAGGAGCCGAAATCGGGTCTGGTTCTTTTGATGATAGCGTTGGTGGTTATAATGATGGTGAATTTGCATGATCTGCTTGCGCATCTGGCTGGGATCGATTACCGCTTGACGTTGATGGAGTTTGATATACAGCTTGCTCTCGTTGAGTTCGCCGTTCCTCTGCTTCAAGCATTGGGCTCCCTTCTTTTCTTCCTTGGAGTTCTTTTCCTTTTCATTCAGGTAATTCATTTGAATATTATGTTGTCTGGTATGAAATGCTCATATTGTGTTTGTAGACTAATGTTTATATACGCATAGTGAAGTTTTATATATATATATATATATATTTCTAACAATAGGGAAACAGTAATTTGATTTTAAAAATAAAAATGCAAGGAGCTTTGATTAATTACCATGGAACATAATTGGTTTTAATATATGAAATCCCATCTGTATGTTAATGGTGCGTGAGTGATCATTTGCTAAACATTATAGTACATGTAAAACAATACAATAGATTTTTATTTTTATTTTTTTGATGAAATATACTATAGATTTTGTCATGGGATGCATATGTACATTATGGTATTTTTATGGCATTCCAAAGTAGGTCCTATATAAGAAAAAGAAGCAAATTAATCTAAGAAGCATTTGTGATTCATTTGCTTAAAATAACACAAACCGCTTGTATATGGAGAAAGGATCTTAATATGTTCTTTTCTTTTCTTTTCTGGGTAAAATATCTTAATTAGGTTGTTCGCTTGACATAAATGTTTGTCTTTTTCCTTCTATATAGGTGTCCCTCTCATTGGATTAATATGTATCTTTAAACAGAAACTGCTACATGTATCTTTAAACAGAAACTGCTACATGTATCTGAAGTCTATTCACATTTGTCATAAGGAATCCGCTAATAAATGGTAAAAATTTGCAGGAATATAAAGGACGAGTACAGTCTAAGTTAGAAAAACATGCATTAAACATGCTGATTGCTGGTCCTGTTCTATGGGTGGTTGGATCAATCCACAACTCGTGCCAAATCTACGAGAGAGCTGATGGCCATGTCCAAATCTTACAACAAGGTGTCCACATTCCTTTCTTAACAGGTAGTGTTCTGTTCTTGGTGGGTGCCATTCTCAATGCCCATGAACAAGCTGGTCTCAACCATCATGGTCTCCAACTACTGGTAAATAATTACCATCAATCAGACTAATTCTGGTTTATATAGAAAATAGGTCAGCAATGCTGAGGAATTGAGAATCCAATACTATATATATATATATAATTTTTTTGTATCATACAAAAAGAAGTTTTGTGTTTGTGAAAATGCAGGGGAAGTGTTGGATATGGGTTGGCATCTTTGGGAGCTTGTTGTTTGTGATAGGGGGATTCATGAATGTGGTAAAAGTCTTTAAGATGCAACAGGTTGATGATCTACGGCTGGAAAAACTTCGAGGAGGAGCACATGAGAGACTAATCAATGAGAGGGACGGCCAAGTCCCTCTCATACTAGAAGATCAGAGGAGGATAAAAAAGCATATAGCTGCTGAGGAACCTAAAGTAGCACTACCACTTCCAACTCCTTACAAAGATGTCCTTATTGGCCAGACTCATCAAAATGTGGTTTAGTAATCATAATTTAAAACATTGTTTTCAAAAACCTGCGTGTTTGCATAGATTTTGGGCCTTTTTTTTTCTTTTCTATATCTATATATATATATATATATATATTTTTTTTTTTTCAATTTCAAGAATAATTTATGCTTTTTGTATTATCTAGCTACGATCACATTTGCAAACATTGAATTATACCTATATTTCTACTACTTAATTTTTTGTAGGGAATTCAGATCAAAACCTTGATATGCATTTGTCATTATGGAAGTAGTTCTTTTTAACTTGGCAATGCTATGGAATACAGTAAACAGAGATAATTCAGATGATTAGAAGATTAACCATGTGCTTCTGTACGAGGTTTGTATTAAAACAAAATTGGTTTGGGGTTTTATTGCTAGTTTTATTTTTATTTATTTATTTTTTTAAGTGGAATTGAAAAGGAAAATAAAGAAGCTATTCCATCCTCATCACAGCCATTATTACCCAAAAAAAAAAAGGGGTCCTTATCATAACCATTTACTCTCTTGTATCAGTTAATTAGCTCTTGAGAGAATTAATTGGTTTCTCATTTTCCTTATATTTTGTCTTTTTTGCACGCTATGATCTGGGAATATGCATAAATGACGATTATCTAGCTGTCTAATTTTCTTTTTCTTTTTTCTTTTTTTTTCTTTTTCAATTTATTCGTTTACCCGAAAAGTTAGACACCTAATATGTAAGTTTCTTTATACGAATATTTATGCAGACCACGGATGAAATTCTTTATTGAGTAAGCCAAACAAATCGATCTAATTGTGCCAATTCAATTCGAACAGTTGTATGTTGCTTCCATTAAGGTAAATGGTTTTAAAATTCACTAGTATGCCATCTCCATACCTATGAAATTACAAGCCGTTTGTCATAGTAGTTGCTGAACAATTTGGTATCCATAATGTTTAAAATTTTATTTCATACCAACATATGGCAATGGCAAATTTAGGATATATATTCAATTTAAAGTTCTATGAATTTAAAATGAATATTAAATTTTAAAAGATTTGATGGATTGTTATAGAATTATACAAATTTCTTAAGATATTTATAAAAATTCAATAAAAATTTTATGATTAAGGCTGTATTTTATATTAACAAATTTTTTCATAATTTTATTTTTAAAATCATTAAAATTTATTATTTTTTAAAATATTTTAAAATTAAAGATTTTTTAAATAATTCTATATTTTAAAAAAAAATTACAAAGTATTAATTAAATAAACCTAGATTTTAATAAATTTTTATAAGATCCATTAAAATCTAAATTGAATATCATTGAACTTGTATAAATTCTTCTGAAATCTAAATCGAATACTTTTAAATTTTTAAACTTTTAAACTTTTAAATATTTTTAAAATGTTAAATTAAATAGACGTATTTTAGATTGTTATCTTAAAAATCTTATATAAAAGGAAATAATATATTTTTACAGCAAATAAGTAAAGGGTAATGTTCTATTCAGGAAAAGAAAAAATAAGAAAATTATGGAATAATATTAAAGATATCAAAATAATATGGCAAAATAATATATTTTTATTTTATTAGTTAAAAATTTAATATAAATTATTTTTAATATAAATTAAATATAAATAAATAAAATTTAAATAAGATGAATATAGTTAAATATAAATTAATGATATGTGACAAATGAGATTGATCCATTAACACGCCTCTCACACTCATATGGTTAAGTTATGAATTCCAATTACCCTTCCTTATCCCATTTAAATTAGGATTGTATTGCAATCGAGAGAGAAAATAATCATAATATAATAATAATAATAATAATAATATGATATTTCTATCACTTAATGATGCATTATTCATAAGTATTTATCATTAAACGCTTTTTTTTTTTTTTAAAGGCTAGATGCATGTTGGTATATTTTGTAAACATTTTTTTATGATAATTAAAAAAAAAAATCATCAACACCGTATGCTATCTGGATAATACATTGTAATAGATTGAATATGCGTTCAAAAACAAGTGACTTTTCAAAAAAAAAAAGAATTATAATTAAAATTCTAAAAAAATCGAAAAAAAAAGTACCTTCTACTACTATCCTTTATATGCCGCTAAAGTACGCACTCAGTGCGGTATAATCAGATTGGTCTAACCTAAGCGGTCTGCTGAATACGCCGATCCAACCCCACCAAAAAGGCAAATCACAAAAAAAAATAAAAAAAGCCGAGAGGCCCAGACAACGATAAGAGCGAGTGGTTTGTGTTTGCTCCGTCTTCTGCGAACCCTAATTTTGAGTTTATACCCTCGAACTTCAAAGATTTGCCCTGTCCAATCTGCCAGGTATTAATTCCCACCTTAATTTTTTTTTTTCCTTCAGATTTGCCCTAGAATTTGTTTCTGTTTCAATTTAATGCTTTTTTTTCTTTCCCCGTTTTTGCATATTTCTTAATTTCCCTTGCCGTCCTAATCTGTCTGTCTGTGAATTATACAACAAACACTTTTACAATCGCATACTCTATATTGTGTATTGTCATAGAGTGGTGTTTTTTTATTTATTTTTTTTCTGCTTTGAATTTTTAATAATTTAAGGAAATTTCTGGTCTGAATTTTTGTATCACAAGTGCTTTTGACTTTTCAGTTGAGGTTCGAATTGTTTGGGAATTGGGTTGTAAGTTATTTGCTAAATGTCGAATCTTTATATATAAATTTTCGTTCTTAAATGTTTTTATGATATGTGCGTATACATATATTTTTATATTCGCGTGCGACACGGTTTTCTAAATATTAATGGAGTATTTTTCTGAACACTAATTTTCTCTGATAATTGCTTTTTGTTTAATCTTGCTAATGATATATAAACATGAAGCTTGGTGTTTCGGTTTTGTATGGTAAAGATTAATTTTTTAGGTGGGCTTCTTTGCAGAATGGCATCCGTGTCTAGTCAGCCACAGTTCCGCTACACCCAACCACCATCCAAGGTGCTTCATTTGAGAAACTTGCCGTGGGAGTGCGCGGAGGAGGAGCTGATCGAACTGGGGAAGCCGTTTGGTAAAGTTGTGAACACAAAGTGCAATGTTGGAGCAAATAGGAATCAGGCATTTATTGAATTTGTAAGTGTAATTTTGACAATTTTTTTCTTTAAACATTTTCTACTGTAATCAAGTAATGATATGTTTTTATTGTACCTTTATTTCTTAATCATCTTTAGGCAGATTTAAATCAAGCTATTGCAATGATAACTTTTTATGCCTCATCCTCGGAGCCTGCTCAAGTTCGGGGAAAAACTGTCTACTTACAGTATTCCAATAGGCAGGAAATAGTAAACAACAAAACTGCTGCGGATGTTGCTGGAAATGTACTGTTGGTAACAATAGAGGGTGCAGATGCTCGCCTTGTGAGCATTGATGTTCTGCACTTGGTAAGTGAAATTACATGCTGCCCTAGTACAATTACTAGAGGTTTACTTGTCATTGTAAGGAAATGGCCATTGAGCTATTGTATTTGGGTTATAAAATTGTAATTTGTCATGTTTTGGAAAGCTCTTGTTTGACATCAATATGACTGGATCAGCAGGCCCATGTGAAGGCAATATCTTCGATGGCAGCTTAGTGCATCGGGAGAAAGAGCGCATGTGTGTTTGTCTCCTTTCTCCTTCTCTTAACACTGCCTCTTTCTTCCCTACTCTTCCTCCTTAATATCCCACTCCTTCCATTCTAATTGATTAGGATGTTTTCAATTCTTTTTCTCCTGTGCATCCTTCTCCCTTCATTTCTGCATGCTGTGTGACCCTCATTTTTCCTCTTGCATCACATCTGTACAAACTTGTGTCATACAATGTTTCAAGTAACTGCACTGAAAGTGTAGAATTATTGGCATTCATAACAAGGCTTGTTCATGAAACTGTATGAAAGTGTAGAATTATGGCATTCATAACAAGGCTTGTTCATGAAACTGTATTGAAGCTTAATTACTGTTGAATAGAAATAAATGACAAAGCAGAATAATCTTGCATTTTATACCAAAAGTCAAGGTCTTGAGAGATGCTTTGCCTTTTTTCCCTCTTTATTAGTACTTCATATCTTTATAATAATCAGTAGCTTTTATGCGGAGTGCTATATTTTAAACTTTGTACCACTTGCTGTGCACTCTAGAAGGGTATAGCTAGCATCTCCCTAGCAGTCGAAAACCTTGTATCTAAATTATTAGTTTCTTAATTATATTGCTCTTTTTTATTATCAAATTTTGCTTAAACTTTTTCTATATAGAACTAAAAGCAGTATGTCAAGATGATAGAATCTTACTGTTGCAAGTTTAGTATATATATATAAGCAAATTTTGGATTCCCAGTCGTTCTTCCCAATTTCCTATTATAATTCTTGAAGGATTTGTAACTTGAAATTTCTTCGTAGAAGGTTATAAGATATCTCCTCTGTATATGTTTCTTATGGTTATTCCATTTGTGCAGGTATTTTCCGCTTTTGGATTTGTGCATAAGATTACCACCTTCGAGAAAACAGCTGGATTCCAGGTCAACATTTGCTGATTGTATGTTTATTCTTTTGTTGGTTCCCTTCTTAAAGCTTTGTTATGGGCTCACTTTATATGCTGTTTCTTCAGGCACTAGTGCAATTTTCAGATGCAGAAACCGCCACTTCAGCAAAAAGTGCCCTGGATGGAAGAAGCATCCCTAGGTGACAATTGTATTACTTGTTTGACATGGTATTATGTCCAACTATTGTGGGCCATATAACAGTAATGGTGGTGGACCTTTGTTTAGTCCAGTCGCCTGTCATCCTTTAGACTATTTATGGCATAGTTCTATTTGAATTCTGATGGATCTTTAACTTTTCTGCGTCACTATTTTCAAAAAAACAAAATTGGCATTATTATATGTTATAGGTCAATCAGACCACTCTTTCTACATAAACATTCCAGTATAGGGCCATTAAATGGTATCCCTAGTATATTACTTGTGCACAGCAGTTTTATTCTGTTTCTCTAGTGTCAAATTTAGCTGCTTAATGATTTGCTTATTTTAACTGCTTTGGGTATCAGGTATCTGCTTCCAGAGCATGTTGGACCATGTACCCTTAGGATCACATATTCTGGACATACAGATTTGAGTGTGAAATTTCAAAGTCACAGGAGCAGGTATTCCTTATGTTCGTTTGGTTTTGTATCTGGTTCTAACATAATAAAGGTTGTGACATGCTTTCATATATTATTTTCTAACTTTAATCATGTTCTTACTTTATATGATTTGCAATTGTGGATTCAGGGACTACACTAATCCTTACCTTCCTGTTGCTCCATCAGCTATAGATGGAAGTAGTCAGGTATGGTGCATGTTATTATACCTGGTAGCAATTAAAAAGTTTATGCCATGGCCGTTTAGTTACATTTAATATATGTACAAAGGTCAACAATCTCCAATTCTTTGAGTTCTCCTACATTGCACTTGGTTATAGTTAAATGATGTTTTGATGCTTTTGGAATGTCATGGAAAAGTGAATCTGGGTCATTAATACATCAAACATGTTTTCTTTAATTTATAACAATATAGATTGGATGCTGCCTTCGGCATATTAAAGCTGCATTTTATATATAGTTTGTTGCACATTATTTGAAAGATGGTATATTTCTAATGATACTAAAAGAATGTTGAGATTTTTGAATATTTATTCTGAAGTCTGTCAATGGTATTCTATTTTTTGTAGTTTGATTAGTATTACTTGATCATTATTGCAGTTCACTGTGGGTTTGGATGGAAAGAAACTAGAACCTGAGAGCAACGTGCTACTTGCATCGATTGAAAATATGCAGTATGCTGTCACCTTGGATGTTTTACACATGGTATTTTCATTCGCTTGAAGCAGTTAAAAACTTTCTTAGTGGACATAAACTGACTTCATTTCTGTCCCTCTGGTCAGGTCTTTTCTGCTTTTGGAACTGTTCAAAAGATTGCCATGTTTGATAAGAATGGAGGAGTTCAGGCTTTGATTCAGTATCCTGGTAATACCACGTCCCCGTTTATGTAAACTAGTTATTCCTTCTATAAAAGTTTACAAAAGTAGAAACTCTGATCTGCATGTCTAATTAATTCACCTTGTGTTGGTTGTAAATATTGTTATTTCATTCTTCATGGTGTTATTTGCAGATGTTCAAACTGCTGTTGTTGCTAAAGAAGCCTTAGAAGGACATTGCATTTATGATGGAGGGTTTTGCAAGCTCCATATCTCATATTCACGCCACACAGACCTCAGTATTAAGGTGAGTGAAATTCTTGTAGGGCTGGCTTCTTGGCCATACAGCCCACACTCTCACTCATATTTTGAAATCTCTTTCTGTTTAAAGTTGGCACAGTTTGTCTAGAGCTTAGCAGTCATGAATATTATTTTGTGCATCTGTTTCCCAAGGGGGAGGGAAGGGGTTCTAGTAACAGAGATCAGTAAAGCACTTAATCTATTTGATGCTAAGATGAATAAGAACTAAATTGCTGAGCTTATATATGATGACAAACACAGGTCAACAATGATCGGAGCAGAGATTATACAATCCCTAACGTTCCCATGGTGAACGCGCAGCCCTCTATTTTGGGTCAACAGCCTGTTCCAGCTGTGACTCCAACTCAACAGTACGCTGGTCCTCAGTTTGCTCCAGCTGAGCAGGGCGTGATGCCTCAGCCTTCAGCTGGATGGGGCTCAACAGTTCCAGCAGTACCTCAGTCGATGCCAGGACAGATGCTTAGCCATCCTTATATGCCACCGCCTGGGACTGTGCCTCCTCAAATTGGCCCTGGAATGATGCAGTTGCCAAGCCAGGGTAGCCTACCACCACAGACAATGGTGGCCCCCTATCGTCCCGATCAGATGCAATAACGCATCCTTCCAAATGAAATCCATCTGTTTGAAATCAGTTATCTACTAGATTGGAGCCAACGAGTTGAGATTGCAATGTGAGGGAAATGCCTATGGACAATATAAGCCTACTTATTGAAATCTCATATTCCTTATTTCATTTTATTTTTTTCTTGAAATTTGATAATGAGATTCTGTAAGTAGTGGGCATGAGATGTGGTATGGTCCCATGACTTTTGTTACAAACTGGGGTTGGCCCCTAATGGAACCTTAAAATATTTTCATTTTGTTCTCTGATGCTGACTCGTCTCGATTTTTTTGAGAATAGCAAACCAACATCGGATGTGTTTGTATTTTGTGACAAAAAATCGTTACCCTCAAATTCTATGCCAATGTCCCTTGAGTACCGCGTACTGACCCTGGTGCTAAAAACTCTAATTTGTTGATCGAATTAGAGACCCTCTTTGAGGATGAGGACGAGCAAACTGTGTAACCTTTGACTGCTAATGAGATGTTTATCCGTATTATTAATTTCAAAAGAATAGGAAGCTCTCCTGGACCCACAAGGAAAAAAACAAAATCAAAAACATAGGATGATGATTAATATGCCTTCGCTTACATAATAAGTTCCTTGCGTGTTTGAGACGGTTTTTAGCTCTTATAACAAAATGAAAACCAAGAAAATTATATCATAAAATGTATTTTTCAAGAGAATTATGAGTTATTAATAATTGGATAAGGCATATGGAACTTCGTTTTCTAACTTTTGTTTTGAATCTTGATTACTTCGTTTTAGATGGGGTATATATATGAATATATTAAAAACCCAAAAAAAAAAAACAAAACAAAACAAAACAAAAAAAAAATAAAAATAAAAATAAAAATAAAAAACCAACCGACTAAAGTAATCATTATTTCTTCATCTAAGACAGTCTGGTGCTTACCTGGAAACAAGTTCTCCAAGCAAGCAAGTTGAAAATCTAATTCTAATGAGGTGGGTTATTGCTCTAAATCTCCAAAAGCCAACCAGAAGTCGAGCTTTTAATTTTTTGGATCTATCTTCAGTTTCCAATCAGAGATGAAACGCGGTTTCATACACCAATAAATATGAAATGGAATAGGGGATTAGGAAACTGACGTGGAATGTGTTTTAAAGATAAAAACCAAACGAACTCCGTTTTTCCATGTGGAACATGGCAATGGTCACCTTCACCCTCTACATTAACACTAAACGCCAAACACCAACACCGCCCCCAAGTGGCTTTTTGTCCTTGCCCCAAAATCCAAAAATCCCAATCTTCTTTTGAAGGTCCTCTTCATTACATATATAATAATACATGGCATTGTAATTTCAATCATTTTGATCTTATATTTAATTATTTTCCTTTCTTTTTTTTTCTTTTTTTTCCCCTTGTTAAGAGCAATAAAAGAAATATAAATATTTAATATGAAACTCCTTTTTGGTGGTCATCATTGGCAGAGGCTTGAGGCCTAACCGCTCAGCGGTGTCCTGACGGCAACCTCCAGGACCGACATTAGTAGACTCTGCCGCTTGACCATTCCATTGTTGAATTCCTTATTTCCCTAACTATTTATGGAAAATATCAAAGAGGATAAGAAAATTTATTGAATCTAGAAAAGAAGTAAAATTCAAACATCTATCTTAAATTTGACTATTCTATTTTTATCAAAGGACTCCGCTACCAAAAGCTACAGTATGAAAACAAAAATATACAAAGTGACAGAACCATCTTTTTCCTGCATATATATAAATATATACAACCATAAAGCATACCACCATGGACAAAACCCTGGAAACCATGCGGAAGAAGAGACCCTAGTCTTTTTTTTTTTTTTTTTAACTTAATTTAATAAGGGACTTGAAACCTTTTATAAAAGCTGTGGTTCTTGAGCTACTAAAGACGGAAAATCCAGTAATGTGAATTCAAAAGGAAGACATAGAACACGGCAAACAAAGAGCAACTGGCTGACTGACTACGCTCGTGTACAAAGATGGAGGCATACTACTGTCTGTCCGTCTCCAAAGCTTCCGAGATACGAAAGCCTCGGAAGCCTCATCCATGACAGTTCAACCTCAACCGTATGTTCTCAGTTCCAAGTTTCAGATCCGATCGATGGGCTCAGTCCGGTCCTGTATTGCAAGCCGCTCAGAGACATCTGCAAGTGATTTGAGATTGCACTTGATCAAGGCTTCGACAAAGTAGCAGGTTTCATCCTTGGTGTTTCCTTCAGGCACATCCACCACAAATGATTCAATCACCAATGTCCCTGGTCTTCCATCAATAATCTCTGGATGGAGAGAGATGACTGAAGAGTAGTTCTGGAAAATCAAAATTACAATATGAGTCAATCTGTTGTAGGCAGCTTGTGAGCAATACAACTAATTCATAGAACAAAAATACAAGCAGCTAAATCCAGCTTCAATCTGATTAATTTTAAAAAGCTCTATTAAGAGTATCACGGCATTGGCTCAGTTATTACATAAGTTGGGAATTAATTCATCAATGCAAAACACTATATATAAGGTAGAGGCGCAAAAAATTATCCCACTGGCTGCGATAATATGAATCCAAGTCCAATTTGGATTTAACCAGGTAAAACATGAACCACATCCAGCAGAACTGGAAGTCAGAACACCTGATCCTAAAAATCCCTCAATTATTATCCCTAAGTTTTAAGAGCAGACTCACTTTAAATATCCTGGGCTATGAACCTTTGTCAGTTGAGTAAAATCACCTCACTTATAACCTACAGATATCAAGTACTCATTACTAATTGTAATCATTTGAAACAATGTAAGATAAAAAAAATTGTAGGAAGACTTTAAAACGGTCCAGAAGAGGTTAAGGCAGGCAATTTCTAATTGGCAAGAATCAAAGGTTTCAAAAAAATGTATATTTTCACCAGAGCTATCAGCTCAGCTGCTAATTTCCAGATGTCAATTCTGGCAGATTCTCTATTAAGAGGCACAGAATAACCAGTTTCCATAGCTTCCAATAACAATAGCCTGCATCTAGCTAATGACATGGTATCAATTGCATATGTTAACTTTTCAAAATAATATACAAAGATCATTATTGTCCAAACAACTTTATTCAAGAAAAATCATACGATTAGACATGTGTAGTCAAAACAATGGGTAAATTATCAAAAAAAGCATTCATACCCTAAGCCTGTGATCCCCGCCAATTATCCTAATCCTGAGGATATGCTCATCATCATCAAGAAGTTCCAATCTTTCGGTACTTGTAGTGGCAGGAAGCCCAGACTTGACATCTACTTCTCTGAGACTTCCAATCTCAAGGTTTCCCTGCACAACACACCTGCTGATGAACGGCTTATACTTTTGTGGTTGATCAAAGCGCCTCACCAGAGACCAAACCTGATGAAAGAAAATAAAATCACGTCTTAAAAAAAATAAAAAGCAAAAAAATAAAAAGCAAACAAACCACTTAGTTGTCAAATCTCCACAAACATATCATGCAAGCCCTCAGTTTCTACTAACTTATCTTTGTCAATTGTCCCAGCTTGCAAATACTAATTTTCCAGTGGGTGGAGGTCTCAAAGTACACCCTAAGAGAAGGAAACATTTCCTCTCTCTCTTTTTTTTTTTTTTTTTCCTCTTCCCCCAAATACAAATTTCAAGTTGGAGAGTACCAGTTAGTTCCATTTGATTGGACTTCCCCGTCTTTTCATCAATCATTCACAATGAGAATCTCAAGATTCAAAGCTTTGATACTCATTACCTTTCCTCATCGACCAGCGGTGCTAAACAGAGCCTTCCCAAATACCCATATGGCAGAACAAAAAAGCTAGTTCACGAAAGCCTTAAAACCGTAGGAACTAAGAAACTTAGTCTGTAACCAAAACTCATTATGGCTACACTAACAAAATGAGCTAATAAATTGGATAATTCGGTCAGGAAGTGAAAAATAAATTCAGAAGCATGTGTTTCCCTTTCAAGGCAAAAAGCTCCAAACAAAATATTAAACCCCCAGCAGCTAACTAAATAAATCTTTCCAATCAATTTAGGAGATTTTCACACTTTCCAATTCTAGTCGGTTTCTAATTTTTCGAAATCGAATAAAAAGTTTAACAACAGAGACAATAAAAACAACTTTTTCCCCTTCCTTCTTCGCTTTTTTTTTTTTTTTTTTTTGTTTTTTTGTTTTTTTTCCATAATTGTCTGAGCAACCAAAAACATCACCGAGACAAAAAAGAAAGATTAGAGAACCAAAAGTGGTCGAGATTATCAACACAGAAAACATGAGATTTAAACCCCCCAATAAAACCAGAAAACCAATAAGAAAAAATCATAGATCGAGATCAACTACTCTCCAAAAACTGAGTCAAACTTCAGAAAAATTAATCAAAAAAACAATCCCACATAACGAATACCACATCGTTTACTATCACCTACAAGGAAAAACCACAAATAAAAACTAAATAAAAAAAACCAAACACAAAATTTTATAATCAGTAAAACGCAGACAATAGGTGAATCAGATACAAAAAGAAACAAAAACCGAATGCAATCCACAGAACAAAATCTTCAAACAATCAAACACATACATGCAAATACACAAATACACATACATGATACAGGCAGATACATATAGATACATAGATATACCAAATGAACAGGGGCTTTGATGTGCTTGACGAGAGCGGAGCTACACTGATTATCACCCACTTCGCGCTTGTGGTGCCTCCTAATGTACTCACTTTCCACTCCCCCAATTCCACCATTCCCAACCACCACTCCATCCACATTCCCATTCATTTTCCTTTCACCTCTTTTTTTTTTTTTCCCCTTCTCCCCCTTTTCGTTAATATGTATTACAAGTCACCCAAACGCGGCTTTACCTTTCCGCTTTGAGCTTCGCTTTTCTGCAATTACGTTGAGAACGAAGAAGAAAACAGGACATCAAAGATTCAGATTGAAGAAAAAAAAAAAATGAACAAAAGAGTGAGTCGTCGAGTCGCCCGCTCTAATAAACAAAAAAAAAAAGGACGACTCCGCCGTCGGAAAACGGAGCTCCGATCGCCGACCGGTGAAGCCCTCCGATGGAAGCTTATGAGCGGAAAAAGGTAATAGAGAAGACAAAGATTTAGGTGTGGTAGAGAGAAGAGTGTATGAGAGTCACCGCCATAGAAGAGCTACCTCAAGCCTCTCTATCATCCTCATCACCTAAATTAAATTAAAATCAATAAATATCAATATTTTTTTATTTTTTCTTTTATAGACAAAAATAAACAAATTGAATAATCTAATTTAATATCCGCATTTTCTCTCTTCTGCGTAAAATACCCTTGGTTTTTTACATGAATTACGAGCTTGCCAATTTTTTTGTCCGTATCTGTGAATCTTGATTTCTCTGACCGAATTGCCCTTTGCCGCTGGTCTTCGTGTGTGATCGATTTCTGTTTTTACATTTTTAACTGTCAAAACTACTATTCACAACACGGAACAACAATTTTTCAAAAAATATATATATATATATAATAATAAAAAATGACAAATTATTTGTGCTTGCTTTTTTTAACTTTCAATATTGGCATATATTTATCCAAATTTCTGTTTCTGAAATGACTAATTGTCATGTTTAAATTAATAAAATTAATATCAACTTTTAATTCTGATATATTTTATTTTAATTATGTCATAAATAATTTTGATGGCTATTCTATGGCTATATTTCAAGTTTATAACATTACAAAATGCTCCAAAGGCATTGTGGAATTGAAACCTTATCTACTAGAAAGAAATATTAAAATGTTAATCAGATATTATTTGACGGACCTGACGGTCTTATTTGAATTTTTGTTTTATTTTTGGAATTTAGTTATTATGAGTCATCTTTTATTTGTCATTATTAAATTACGGCCACTAATAAAGTCAATGTATATATAGAAATTGAAAAGAAGCACCATTGAGCTTTCGCTGACATCTTCTAAAATCTCCTATATTTGCCTTTTTTGGCCAATAATATAACAATTTTTTGCCAATCTAAATTCTGTTCATCTAACTCAAAACAAACCACATTTTCCTGATAATCATACTGAGTGCCTACTTTTTTAATACTAAAAAAAATGAAAAAAAAAAAAAAAAAAAACTCAATTTATATATTTCTTGCCCGATGACAAGCAAAATATCAAAGCTTGATATTTGTGGCACATTCCAAGGGGCAAATATGGTTAAACAACATTGCCAATTTAATAATAAGTTATATACCTCTGGCTATTCAATTAATCTACTGCCATATATTGCTCCCCCAATTTATTTACTTATTTATTTTTGTTACATTAGTTAAATATTTAGTTATTTACGTACTTTTCTAAATGTACATAAAATATTTGCTTGATTTTAGCTTTCAAGGGTGTAGGGTATACCAAAAGTCTTGGGATCACATGGTCCTTAGAACAATGTAGATAACACCTACACTGAATGTCTTAAATAATGTGCTGACCCTCTCTTGCAAGTTGGTATATATATATATATATATATATTTAAAATGTTCCTCTTTTTTTTTTTGGTGAATAATAAAATGTTCCTCTTTTGGTTTACAAGTTGGTATAGTTTTTTATTTTCCAGTTTTTTGGTTCGCTTTTAAGGAAGGTTAAAATTCCAATATTTTAGTGCAATGAAATAATCTATTGAAGGTTGTTTATTATCAAGGGGAAAAAAATAATCAATTAAACTGTTTATTATTTTCTTTTTATCTTCTTCATTTAACTATATTCGAATATTATTATGTATATTTTAGTAATTTTCATCTTTGTGCGAAATATGCAATTTTTTTTTTTTTTTGAAATATACAAGATAAAATCAATTTGTTAAAGTACCTTTTCTTATTAAATACCATCAATAATTCCAATGCTTTCATTTTCCTTCTAATTTACAAGATTATACCCTTTATAAATGCTGACACCTTTTAAAATTTAGATGATAAAGTGTAAAATGTCTAAAACTACATAATTGAATATGTATATCCTGCTGCAAGTTTCTTGTAGCATCCCTGTATTTAAACAAGTTTATACAAAATAAAATATATGCTTATCCAGTTCTGTACCTCCCTAAACTATTGCTTTTATTTTTTACTAATTTTTCTTTCGTAATGCTAGTGTAGTAGGGACCGTTGCACCAGGCCCTAAAGCATGAGTGTTTTGTATTCCTTGAGCAAAGACATGGTTATAATTGTATAGCAGTATCCCTAAAATATATCTTGGAGACGCCCTAGCACTCATAGTATCATTATGAATATACAAATCAAAATTGTGAAAATTTAAAAATATACATAGCCAGATCACAAGTTATATGATTGCATCGCAATGCCTAATGATAAAATAAAATTATTTTTCTAATAAAGTTATATTCTTTTTTATGAAATCTAATAGAATTACATTTTAGTTGTGTATACAAAATATTATTAAATTTATTTACTAGATTGATATAATTGAATTAAAGTGATAAAGAATAAAAATTTTAAAAATAATTTGATACTTTTTAAAATTTTATGGTAAAACACAAAATGTGTAATAGGTATTTAATCCGAAATTTTTTAACAAAAATTAAAATTTCATCTATATGGAAATTAATTAATCAAATTAAAAACCAAAAAATAAAAAAATTAAAGAACAAATTATTAGGTCACCACCTCGTCAAATTATAATTATTTCTCACAGCTCCTTAGTTTTAACACACTTCTGGAATCTTCCCGTCCCATTTTTTTTTTATTTATTAAACAAGCCACGTGGGTCCCACAATGAGTCCAGTGCAACTTACGCGCTATCAGAACGAGTGAGACACTCTCAAGCCTAAACTACATGTTTCCGCTAGGACCACCCGCGCTTTCTTTTGATTTAATCGCACGCGGGGCGGCGGGATTCAAGGCTCAGCAGCCAGCTTTTGCCTTTGAAAAAAAAAAAAAGGGGTTCGGAGGCAAAGTTACGAGTGTAATACACGCGCAAGAAAAAGCGTTGAGAAATCTTTTGAAACCCCACGAGAAAGCGTGCGTGGAAGGTCAGTTGCACGTGAAGGCGAAAGGTGAAGTTGAAGAAGGCTTATATACAATGGTATGGGTCTATTAAAATCAAATTTGTAATTATTTGGTATCGGCATTATTGTCGTAATATAATTAATATTAGACTTTGTTTCACACGTAACTAACGTGGTTTTCAATTTTTTTACTTTATTTGTTCACAGCCAATGTGAAATAACAATCTTAAGAATATTTCATTTTCAATTTAATTTAGTTTGCCAATATTTTGTTCTCATGATTTTCGTGGACCAAAATTTGCGAAAGTGTATGAATATAAATCCCTGATTGGCCAAATTTAGATATTGTAAAGGATATATAACATGTTTGGATTATTTCCTTTTTAGGTCAATTTTTTAGATAGAACTCTAAACCTTAATAAATGTTGTTAAGAGTCATATACCAAACAGAGTCATATAAAATTTACCTTTTAAAATGGAATTCCAAACCTAAACAAAAATTATTTATTATCTATTCAGTATTTTCATTGGTGTTATTCCTGCATTTTGTTAATAGTAAACCTGAAACCATCATTTTTTTAAATTAATAACTTGTAGAACAGTGTTTCAAATATTCTCCAAAAAAAAGCATATTATTGTTATTATTATTATTATATTCCCAAAAAATAATTTGGTAATTTTGCCAAAAAATTCAATCGGTGCCGTGGAAGAACAGAAAACTTATCGAAAATTTTGCAGATGCAACGGAATTATTTTCTTTAGAATCATGTATCTAGGCAGCATTTGGACGAGTCGGCTCTGAATCAAACAAAAACGGTTACTTTTTATCAAAATTCGTGAGATTTAATAAAAGTAAGTTCATATTAAATGAAATTTGTATAAAAAGATAAAGGTGTTATACACGTATTTTCGACCCTTTTCTTTTTATTCAAAAATTTGATTTTTATTATTATTCATGAAATCCTAAAACTTTTTTTCACTGCTACTAACAGGAAGACCATCACACCTTAATATTGCTCCTAAATAAGTTTTAAGATAAAATAACATAAAACTCCTTTAAATTAGTTTAGTTGTAAATAACATTTTGCTAACTTCCTCAACTATCAACTATTTGTAAATAACCTTAATAAATTATTGCCATTAACCTTATCATCAAATTAGTATGCATCGCCTATGACCTGTGGGATAGGATTCAATTAATAGTATGATAGTGAACCTAGTGGATGCATTATCAACTACCCCGCCCACACATACACACACATGTATATATATATATATATATATGTATATATTAAAGTCCTCCTTTCTAAAATGGAAAAAAGAGGTTCATTGAACACTTGAGGAATTAATTAGAAGTTTTTATTTTTATTTTTTTTAATATAGTTTATAAGCAAATGTATTGCCAAACAAATCAAAGAAGTTATATACATTGGTAAAGTTAAATCATTTATATATAGTCACCTAAAAGGCCAAGACCACAAGAATTAGGAATAGCCAGCTTGTGCTAAATAGTACTCATCCTAAAACAACCATTCAGTCCACCTTAAGTAATGAAAAAGATATGATTGCACCTAAAAAGACCAAAACGAGGAAGTTTTGTCACCTAAACTAATTAATGTCGATTTGCCCACTTCGAAAGACCTTACAATATATATGACTTTATTAAGTATAAATTTATTATGGGTCTTAATGAAGTAAATTAAATAAAAAGTTATAATTTGCATAGTCGCTCTAACCTCTAACATTATAATATATTATTATGCTATAATTTTTTCTTCTACACTCCGGAGCTCATATTATAATAGGCTCCAACAACTGTTATTATTATTTTAAACTATAAAAAGCTGTGATAAACAATAAGAAAAATATAACTTAGGAATAATAATATGGAAGAATTTCAATAATAAATCACTTGATTTCTTGTGGGAGCCACTCATGGACTCCAAAGTCTGGGAGAAAAGAACTCTGGTATGCTGTTTGTTTAATGGTTAAGTTTTGGGATGATTCTAAGTTAACTAAGTATGACTTACTAATTATTATGCATAAACGAAAAAATGAAAAGGTATAACTAATGACTTTCTTAGCAAGGGATATATAGTACTTTAGCCCAATGATTTTTCTAAATTTGATTATCCAAAGAATTCGTTATTCGTTATGAATATGAAACTTTCTTTTTTTGGGGCGAAAATATGAAACAAAAAATTGCCTCTACATTAAAGTGTAAGAAATTAAAGCAGTCTAGCACCCTCTGTTATGAACCTTGCTTGATAATTAATAGACAAATACTGTTTTGACATCTGTCAATTGTCTTTGAGGGCTTGAGACTTTGCTTGTAAAATGGATTGGGATGGTTCTTTTACTTTTCAGTTTTCACTTTTCATGGTAGAAAAAGAAAATTTATTGCTTCCTGTTGTTGAAATAATAAGGAATTACAACCCTGATCCTGCAAAGCCATCCTTTGTTTGTTTGTTTGTTTTTTTTTTTTTTTTTAATTAACGGTTTTGTTAATTTGCCATAGATTTAAATGTAGATAGAAAAAAATAAAAAAATATGATCAACTCAGCTAATTGCGTTCTTGTAAAGTTATCCTTTATTGTGTGTGAAGACTAGTGTATAAGAAATAAAAGTATATTTTCTTACATTTGCAAGTAAAAATTTTGATACACACTTTTATGTTATTTCTTCCTCAATTTTCCGTTTAAGTAGAGAAAGAAAATTATTAATAATTTTGTCTTTCTAGTATTAAAAAATATTTTATAATTTCTAAGTTAATCTGTTGTTATTATTATTATTTCATCTCGTTAAATAAAATTGATTTAGTTAGAAAAGTGCTTTATCTAGTTTAAAAATTTAGAGACACTAAAAGAAATTTTGATAATTGTGTGGTGAAATGTTAATAAATTTATTATTATTAATTCCCCTCTTTTCTAGTAACTTCAAACCTGAGTCACCTGACAAACAAGAAGGCTGAATCAAATAATGACTGAGACGTATACTGGCCAAGCATTATCGGCAAAAAGTTGAAGAACTCTTAAGTGGAAGGTGAAATTCGAGAAAAAAGAAGAAGGTAAAATTCGAGAAACAGTGTTTCAGATTTAAAAGATGAATAAAATTTAATTAAAACAAAAAGTAAAACCAACCCATCTGTGTCAAACCTCATTTTCTTTTTTCTAAATGATTGTGATATGGACTTTAATTTTATCTTATTACCGTTAATTGTATATATGTTTATAGTAAAGGTACTATTAATAGCGAAATCTTTACCGTATTCATGTCGGTAGAAACTAAAAAAAAAAAGCTTTGTTTGACTAATTTGATTTTGTATCCATTTTGGAGTAAATGTTTAATTTGTATGAAAATGATATGAGAATTAAGACAAACACAATACACCAAATATACGTGGGTCAACAATATAAGCAGCGGCTCTGGCTTTGAATAAATAATTTTGTTGACAAAAAAAAAATAATAATAATTTGTGACTTTGGATATCATATTAAATTATGTAACATGATTTCAGATTGTTCAAATCAAATAAGTCTGCTGATTAAACCAAATAAAAATAAATAAATAAATATTGACCGGCCAATTAACAATCAAAATTTGAAATCCACCCTTAAAATTGATTATTACGAGCTTTTGGAACTCATTAAATTATTTAACATGATTTCAGATTGTTCAAATCAAATAAGGCTGCTGATTAAACCAAATAAAAATAATAAACATCGACATGCCAATTAACAATCAAAATTTGAAATCCACCCTTAAAACTGATTAATTACGAGTTTTTGGAACATACAAACAAAATCACAGTACGTAGGTGAAAGCTTTATTAATATATATAGTATATATATATATATATATATATGAATCATGTGACGTAGTCCTGGTATAAAATATAATGGGGATTTTTACATAATTTTGAAGCTCAATTTTATAAACTTGATATATTATATTTATCTCTATCGGTGCTTATATTCCAATAGAATCTCTCTCTTTATTTTTTTGGATCCTAATTTTTGTGTTTATAAAGTAGAAATATTGCATTTAATAAGTAATACAGTGAGATTTGTTGGTTCAATAAGAATTCTTTTTGCTCCCCACTAAATCTCTAACCACCTCCCGATAAAAGAAAAGCAAAGCATATTAAAATTTATTATATTTTATATAAAGATCTCTAACGCTTAGGGTAGGTCATAACCAAAATACATGTTTTAGATAAACACAGATTAACAGACAAATATATTGCTTATTGGACAGCAACTTTATTCTTAAAATAGTACGAATATACAAATAAATTAATTAGACCATATAGTACAGTGTATAATGGCATTTGATTTAATTTTATTGCAAAGTGGCATATATTTTTTGAATCTCCATTGCGGCGGCCCAAAGCTTTGGCCTTAGCACTCTCAGAATTTGGCCGTCTCGGACGTTGGCTTTTTTTTTTTGTCCATTTCTGAAAAAAAGCAAGTATTATTATTGCTGCGTTTTTCAGGGTGTGTAGTACTAGTACTTGTAATCTTTTAGTACTGATATAGTTAAGTTTCTGAAGCTATAGTAAATAGAATTTATTTTACCCAAAAACAATAAAAAATAATTTTTAATTAAGGTGGAGTCTCTTTCAAGTATTTTTAATCGCATTAACTTGCTGCCTTATACTGCAAGCATGAAACCCCCGTGAACTGCTCACGGATCTATTACCCCTTTACCCTTACCCAAATCAGAAACAATTTAAGAAATGAGAAAAAAAAAAATAAAAAAAAATCGCCACAGTCCCCTTGTTTTTGGGGTTTGAATAAATACACAAACACAAATCCTCAGTTGCAAGTTGCAAATCTATTTATTTGACTGCAACAACTAACAAACTTTATTAAATAACTATGTATATGTCTATTAAATAACCATCTATATTTCTAGTAAGATTACAAAAAATTTATATAATTTTGTAAAATAAATACATATACCAGCATTCGAGGTAATTAATGACTACATCTTTTCTTATATTGCATTGAATTTTTTTAATTTTTTTTATCGTTTACAATATATTTTTTTATTTTGATGTTTTTAAATTTATTATTTTTTAATTATAGTTGTGAGTGGTCTTTGTGATTTATCAACTGAATCAATTTTACTTGATAAATATTTGTTTGGTATATATATATTTTTTATTTTTTTTGCTCTAAAAGTATTTTTTAGTGTTCAAAAGCTCTTTCTTCAAAAAAATTAAAATTTTGAACAACAGTAAATAAGTATTTATTAATCAAAAAATTTTAAACTGTTTTAAAAAATCATAAATTTTGAACTTATTTAAACCCTCAACAAATTAAATATTATCACATTATTCGGTAAAAATTATGATATACAATTTATTTACTCTAATATTATTGTTAATATAAATAGAAACACAATTATAAGAAAAAAATAATAATAAGAATGCTTTGCACACCAATTGATATAGCAAAATGACTATCTCCCAAAATTATGGTATAACAACCTGTAAATTTGGCTGAAACAACCGAAAGTCTGATGGACAAGGGAGGGAAAACATGATGTGGATGACACGAGTTAGATCCTTTTTGTCATATGGAAGACGATCAATTACGCATATGTAGTTTCCTTTTACCATTAATATTTGTATTTTGGGGAAACTTTTAAAGTCTATGTACTACTTAAAATGACCAAACCCATTATGACTTTAATGTGAAAATTAAACCCTCCAAAAGTTTATCATAAATCCAAGAAAAACCTATATAGCTTTAAAGGTACTCCTAAAAAATATCTTACAAGACCATGGAAAATCGAAAAGCTTGAATCCTTCTAACTTTCACATGGTTAAGGACGAGTATATATATATATATATATTGTATATTGTTCTTATCCTTTTACATACAAGAAAATATATATATATATATATATATATATATTGCCAGACATATCGACCATGATTTTGAAAGAAGGAAAAGCAATTTTCAAGAAAAGTTTAGCCATATCCATGGAGGAATATATTAATGGGTTGTGATACTTGTCACGTTGAAAATTTTCATGGACTAATAATTGGTATTGCAAAAGAAAAAGAATCAATTTGCTACAAAGCCAAAGTTAGATGTAGCCATGTATGTTATACTGCGGGGACATCTGTCATTGCTTGCCCTGCCTAAAAAAGGATGTGCCTTTATACTCTACGACATCTATTATTCCTGCCCCTCCCTACTCTGAATCTCTATTGTATACCTCTAATTATTGACCTTATAAGCTTTTTTGCAATTATAATAATTTTCCAACATGCAGAATATTAGGGAAAGGTTCATGGAAAAGACAATCTTTTCTTTTCTTTCCTTTTCATTTTGTTGAAAGATTTGGATATTGAACATAAACATGGTGAATTTGTTCATCTAATTTTAGGCAGCTTTTGTCTTTTAGCTGTTTATGTTTTGGTTTAAAGAAATTCTATCAAATTTCCTATTTTATACAATGAGAAGATCAGTATGTGGGGCTATATATATATATATATATATATATATATATATATATATATATATATATATATATGTATCTAAAAGTAAGAGATTAATATGTGGGGCTATATATATGTATAAGTAATGCTATAAGATCAAAATATTCACCCAAAAATATTTATCAAATTAATGACACTTGTTAATATGTTATTAGTTAGTATATTTAATAATTTAAATAAAAATAAGTAAATTCTAAATGAATAAATAAAAAAATCAATTAAATATTATCATTATTGACATATCATTTCTGTTAAACAAATTTGATAAATATTTAATAACTCTTGATATCTTGTATGTACCTTTTTTTTTTTTTTTTTTCTTTGGAAAAATCTTATCATTTCCCCCTAACCAATGATTTTTATTTCCAAATAAAGATTGGAAATTAAGGTTACCACTGGTCTCTTAACAATATGTATTAATAATTCCAATTTCACCTTTTAACTAAAACTAGTACTTTTGGACACATGATTGGAGTCGGTGAATATGTATTTGTGGCACCAATTATATTGGGTAAACAAAAATTGGAATCATGAATTAAAAATTAATATTCGTACAAGATTCACAAAGTTTTAAAACATAATAATTAATCCATAACTGAAAGTAGATTTCACGCAAGCATTACAAAAAGACCAAAATCAAGAGAAAAAAAAAAAAAACAAAAAAAAGGTGTTTATGCACCTTCACCATTGTACAAAGATTAATTTGATGGAGATCACGCGACTGCACCAACTAATTAAGTGGAGGATTTATGCGATGAAAAAATAATATATGATAATATGTTTGTGTGTATCATCTAATAACTTGGTTTATGCTTATATCGATGTAATTACTCTCTCTCTCTCTGTCTCACACACGCACACATAAAGAGGGGGAAAAAAAAAACACCAATATACACCAAGCTAACATATGATTTCTCTCTCTCTCTCTCTCTCTCTCTCTCTCTCACACACACATAAAGAGGAAAAAAAAAAAAAACAGCAATATACACCAAGCTAACATATGATTTCAGGAACTTTTCAAATTAGCTAGGGCCAGCAGAGGCTGATGTTGTCTGTACGATACCAGAGATTGGAGTATCAATTCTTCAATTCACAATAAATTATTAGTGACGGAATTGGTGATGATATTATATATAAAAATAAAGCTTATATAAGAATCTTATAAGCTTTTGTCTAGTCACTTATACACCAAGGCCTAATTAAAACAACCACTAAAGATATAAATTAATTAGTGAAGATTATGAGCAATTTTATATACAATCTCTTCAATTCGTGAGTGAGTATTGGCGCAAAGTGCACTACAAAGCTCATGTGAACTCAACACGATTTACAATGATGGAGATTTTTTTTAGTTATTTTAGTTTTAGATTGCCAATTGTACCATTTATATGTATCTATTGCGCATAATCAGATAAATTTTTTTAATGTTTCATATGCGATAAAATATTTGCTTTCGATTAAGTCTTGCATATATTAGTTAAATTAAATGCGCATCCACTCTATATATATAAAGCTTCAAAAGTGAATAATTAGTTGTTTCCAAGAAATGAGCATTGTTGGATGAATTTAATCTAATTAATTATTGGTTTAAATTTATTAATTTGTTAACATTGATGGTTACAAGCCAGGCAGTAAAATATCCAGGAAAACAAAAATTTTCATGTTAAATGCCAAATAAAGCTTTTATTTTATAAATATTATAGTCCTAAAGACATGGAATAAGGTCATACATACACGGTCTATTTATGGTGCGGACCACAGTATTGGTGACAGTTTTTTATAGTATTGGTGACGATTTTCTAAAAAACCGTCGTTAATATTATAAAAAACCATCATTAATACTACGATCTTCATGTGTACCGTTCTCACCATAGAATTTCTACCTATATACATATACATATATATATATATATATATATATATATATATATTATAAGAAAAAGGCACATAACCTTTTTAAGTTTCAACAAATGACTTTATGAAATCCCTTCAGAAGAATCTAAACCAGTGCATTTTGGACTTTTAAGAAGAAAGCTTACAAGATTCCACCTACATTATTTGCGGGAATCAATGTATCATTTTAGACTTAACCAAAAGCAAACCCAACAAATTTATTAGTTGTCAGACAACGATCTCTTCACTGAGCCGAAAAAAGAAAAAAAAAATGAGGGAGGCAATCAATATTTTACAATACATATAACTTATTAACCGACATATCATATTGGACTTTCTTTTTCTCTCTCTCTCTTTTTTATTTTATTTTTTGTTTTTTAATGCATATTTCATTCAATTAAAAGTTGAAGATTCCCTGAGAAGCATAAAGGGTATGACATGTAAATATATATGCGTATATTGCTCCTTTTTTTTTGGTTATTTATTAATATATATAGAGGCCAAATTTTATCGAATATTATGAAATCCGTCTAGAAACGTAGTTTCTACTCGTGCGACAATGAAAACCGAAATAATTAATTTGTGACTTTGTTAATTAATCAAAATTAGATCTGAATGATAATTGTTTGAATTCAAGGACCAATAAGTTCTATGGAGTGCTTGAGCATTTAAGTTAATAATGTAGTCCGAGACAATGAACTCAAAATAGAAACCTCACATCCCAGATAAAAATAAACAAATAAATAAAAGAAAATAAAAATCACAATTAACATATTTCTTTTTTTTCTGGTAGAAATATATAACAGATAATTTCCAAATTCATGTTAAACTTTTAAAGATGTGGTTGAGGGAGGAGAGTTGTGGCCAGTGACTTAAGGAATTGCATCACAATCAGACTCTCTCCTTTTGATCCTTTATTCTGCTTATCCAGATATATTAGAAAAAGATAAAAAAAAAAAAAAAAAGTGAAAAAAACAAAAATGAAATACGACAATATGTATTAGTCCCCGATCTACACGGCAGTAGAATTTGGTTGAATTTGATTTTGGCAGGTACATGTATAGATGTATATGTATATGAATTTAAAAAATGAATATTATCTCCATACTTTAACCATGCTTTCAAACATTAATGTTGATATTAATAGTTATAACTCTATTAATTCTATTTGTCTGCCGTGGATTCTATGCATAAGTTTCCTTCTGGCTTCTAACTTCTTTCCAAAAGCTGTAAAATGTGGCTGATAATATTGAGCAAGTTGTATGCACGACGTCTCTGTTGCTGTTAATGTTCATATGAGATCCAATGAGAAACCCTCAAACTTCACTCAATAAGCTACCTGATTCCTTTATTGTTTAGTAATTTTCAGACTTTATTCTACTAGCTATCCATATATAGCTATAGTTCCTTCGTTACAAAAAAGAGCCAGCAGAAAAAGAGAGAAAAAAAAAAATATATATATATATATATATATATGGACAATATTAATATGGTTGATGAATATATATGATGATCATCTTCAAACCAGAAGGGGGGGAAAAAATAAAAATAAAAGAAGGTAAATGTAATTAATATACAAATATATCATGGATAGATGTTCTGTTTGTATATATTGCCAATAACAAGCTAGCTAGTAATATTGACTCCAAATCGCATGGTTGTTTCATAAAAAAAGCTAAAACCATGCATGCCTTGGAAGTTTTCTTACAGCTTTCTACAGGAATATTTGACACTAAATATAAAATACTCCAAGACCCGAGCAAATTAAAAAAACAAAAAAAAAAAAAAAACTTAATTTGTTTTTTTTTTTTTTTTTCCTCCTAATTCTTTTGTATACAAAATTAAAACCCAAATTTTCATTTGAGCATATTATAAAATGACCTGCTTGAGGAAGAGGCTTTCCTCCATCTTGCCAGACGTAACAAAAAACTTAATACTTCTGATGGATCATGCAAAGAGTATGAAGCTTCTGTCCCCTTTGCTATAGAAGATACTATTATTGGAAACCCTTCTCCTCTACATCGTATTACCTGCCAAACAAATTAAATCAAATATAAAATTAGAACCTAATATAACATAATTGAATATAGTAACAAAAAACAAATAATAATAATTATGATTAAAAAATAGTAATTTACCTTGAATGCATCTTCATCGGTTCGATCATCCCCGATGTACAAAGGAAGGACTTCGCTGGAGTTGCTGACGCCGAGAGTCTCAAGTAAATATTCCAGGGCATGACCTTTATTCCATTGTATTGAGGGTCGAATTTCCATAACCTTGTTTTGATACAAATTAATCAAGAATAATATTAGTTGGCACTAATTATGTTTAGAATAATCATCAAAGTAATTAATTAAATATATAAGAGATAATTTATTATAAATCCTACCTTTTTACCCTCAGTTAGGTGAAATTCTGGATACTTTTCAACCACAGACATCACCTTCTCTTCCAATATCCCATAATCCTGCATAATTGATAATATTTTTTTTTTACTGTAAATATCTCTTGCTTGAAGATATAAAAGTTGTATGCACATGTTTCCTTTTGTTTGATAAAAAGGTTTAAAATTTTATAAGCACATCTGATGAAATAATAATAATAATAATAATAAATTAATTAATTAAATAATTAAGATTATAATATATATCTATATATATATATATATATATATATTTTTTTTTTTACCTCTTCCCGGACCTTCCTGTAATGTACTGAAATGCAAAATCTATTATCTTCTACTTTTGCACCTGGGATTTTCCGGGTTTTTTCCTCGAGTTCTTTGAGTATCTGTGACAAATACATGAAATATATATCCCTATATTTAGCAACATTAACAACTTAACTACATGGAAACTATACGCAAAATTTGCAGCTAAGAAAACAAATTTTCTTCAGCAATTAATTTAGGACAATTACTGAAAAATTAACTACACTATGATTTCTTTTTTCAAATTATAACACATAAATTATGATTTCTTTTTTCAAATTATAACACATAAATCTAACCTCTTTAATGGTAGGCAGAAACATTTTAGCAGGTTGGAATATAACTTCACTGCCCTGCAAAGGTAAGAAGAATTTGCATTATTGATATATACAATTGAGATTAACCTAAAATGAGCATAGAATGTGTATAAATAATAGTTAATTAATAATTAATTGAATTTACCTTTTTATCAAGGGATTTGGTTTGGTACTTGCCATCACTAGACTTCACGAGTGGTCTTGCAGGGGCCATGATGTCCATCCCATGACTCCCCGCATAATACACATTACTCAATTTTACAAATTCTTTCACCTATACATCCCATTATTAATTTATTAACCATAATTAATTCCTCAAAAATCAAAGCTTAATTATACAAAAAATAAAAAATAATAAAAAAATCAGTAATTAGTAGCAAAGTAATTATGGCCAAGTACTTAATTGATTACCTTGTCCCTACCCCTTCCACTGACAATTGCTGTGGGGAAATATTTTGCTACTTCACGTACTGCACCGCGCATCTGCAGGCAGCCAAATTATTACATGCCAATCAACCTCTCATTTCGATATAAAAATATATATATTTATACCTTTTTATTAAATTAATAAAAATACAAAAATCTCTTTTGTCAAAAGAATTAATAAATAAATGATATCTATATATGTATATATATATATATATATACATATGTATGTATATATATATACACATATGTATGTATATACCTCATCGGACATGAAAGCACGATCAGGATCGTCCACAATGGGTGAGAGGGTCCCATCGTAATCCAGAAACACCACAATCCTCTTCCCTTTTGCTGCTTTCATCATCCGATCAAATGAGCCCAATGCAGAAGGATGTTCCACCTAATCCCAACGAATTAAATAAATAAATGGATAACAAGGTCAGGTCACAGACTCACTCAGACTCAGACAGCCAACTCCAAAAATTTCCAGCAAATATATATATTTTTCAGAAACCCCCATTTGCTTCCCTATTAATGTCTACTGCTTTTGTATCTTGCAGAGCTGCCCATAATTTCCATTTACTTTATGTTATTTCAACCACTCCTCTTGATTGTAATGTATGATGAGCCTCTAGCAATATCCAAATCTACATCAACAACTTTATTATATATTATTTTTTCCTATATATATATATATATACATATATAAATTAATATAAAAATATGGATAGTATTGGTATATATGGTGCATACCCGCCATGAAGTATAAGTAGAATCAGAGGTCTGATCATAGAGATTTGAAGTTATTGATGTGAATAAGCAATCACCATCTTTGTCTTCCTTCTCTGCTACATTTGTGATGGAATACACCTTTATATTTTTTTGTTTATTGGTGGAAGAAGATGATCTTTGGAGTCCCATTGCCTGCAAATTCAAGTTACTTATTATCATTAACCATACCAAATTGGATCTGACCCCAAAAAAAAAAAAAAAAAAAAAAAAAAAAAAAAAAAAAAAAAACAAATCTGAGAAAAGATGTCAGGTTGGGTCTTTGTTGCTTTGCATTTCAAACCCAAGCCCAATAAGACTCACTGAGTGAACATGGAGAAAGTAAAACTTTAGACTTGGGCTTACAAAGTGGTTCCGTGTCCATTAAATTTACATTCCCACTCCACACATTAGCCTTTGAAAATCTAAACTAGCCACTGATTGATGCTCATGCCCAGATCAACAGAACCTTGCCTCACCTCCCCAGTAAAAATAAAAAATAAAAACTAAAATAGGGAGAAAATAAAGAAAAATTGCATACCTGAAACTTGTAATCTCAGTGGCTGAGATGGTCTGATTTGTAATTTCCTACTGCTTTCAAAATCTGTTTACCTGCAAGTAAGAGAAGAATAAAAAAGGTTGAGATTAATCACACCTTTGGGACTTTAAGGTGAAAAAAAAAAAAAAAAAAAACAGAAATGGAGGCAGTGACATTGAAGGGGATGAATAAACCTGCAAAGCCTATAGTATTGTTACCCAGTGAATAAAACTTATAATTAAACTTAGGTTTTTATTCTTAGCTTGCTTTCCCTTTTATAGAAATTTATTTCTTCGCGTACAAGCATGAGGGTCCCATACAAACCTTTTTGTTTATATTTGAACAAAAACGTAAAAACAAGCGAATAATATAATTGTTGGTTAGTCTATTTGAGTAAGATGAATATTATAACTTACCAATTAGAAAAAAAAATAAAGCTCGAAAATCTCAAATTAATCCTTTTTTTAGTCAAAACCATTAACTACATATATTTATATATATTTATTTCGTAAATCAAAAAGGAGGATCTTAGTATCAATGTTATATCAAAATTACTTATATTTTAACCAAAACTTTTTAAGAGGTGTTAGCATAAATTGAGAAAATTACAAAACCTAATTAAGGGAAATGATGAATAATATAATACAGTTGTAAACAAATACAAACTCTCCTAAAACGTGATAGAAGTCCTGCATGTGTGGGATTAAGTCATAATTCTCAATTTAATAACAGCCATTGACTCATAATGCATATGTAGACGTACGTCTTCATAATTATATGATATTATATTCTTCCCCCAAACCTTTCAAAGTCTCAACACTATTTCTTATTTCCTTCGTTGGGCTCTATGTAACAGCTGTTTGCCTTCTCCTCCTAACGTTCTGATCTTTATTCAATTTTTTACTCGCTCTCTGACTTCAATCACATATATAAATGGGTTTATTGACTTTTCCTTTTCATTTTCTTTTTTTTTTTCCTTAAAAAAAAAATAAATCGAACGAGGACGAGAAAGTGTCCACACCGGCATAAAAAAGTAGGTCGGTGGTGCAACGATACACTTGTAAGTGTAGGAAACAATTCTAACACCAAATCAACGTCGAAACTTACTTTAATGATAACAAAACAAATGTTAAAAAAAAAACAAAGAGAACGAGGCAGTCACTGTCATCCCACGGACTTAGAATTGTAATTATTAGTCTAAACCCACTTTCAAAAACATACAGGATAACCTGCTCATAAGGTAAACAAAGTGTTTTTGTAAAGTAATTTCAGTGGGCTTTCTCACCAGCTTCTCATAAATTTATATACTTAAAAAACTATAAAGGTCGTTTTCCAAATTGAATCTCTTTTCTAAGAGAAAGTACATGTAAACAATACGAAAAAGACGAAACGACCGTGCAATATTTTATATATATATGTGTATGACTCGAAGTTACCTAGGGGATCTTTTGAATGTGAAAGGTTTGTCTTCATAGGTAGAGTTTCAATGAAGCTGATTCAGATGACACTGAGGGGCGGGTAGGCTATATTTCATATAAATATATATTAAATATTAAATTTAATTATACAATTTATTGTACACTTTGGTAAGTTTAGCTCCATTCCAACTACCATCATATGATCATACCTCATTCAGCTCCTTCAGCCAACTGAATTTAGCATTTAATTATTATATATATGAGCATCTATTCTAATATATATATATATATATATTATATTTTGCTACAAAGCATCTATTCTAATATGATCTATAATCTTTATGTCTCTTTCATGTGATTAAGAAAAAGGTAATTATATGGGAAATAATTCAACTACAAGCAAGAAGTGGTCATGGACTACTGTAGACATATATAATCAATATATATACCTAATAAACAAGGCAAAAAGTTGACAGCATTAAATTCAAACAATGAAAACTATATATATTTCCTTAAATACCTATCTCATAAGTGCATTTTGTACCACTGTGCTGAATGTTGCAGTTGAAACTAATAAACAAGGATGGAAAAGACTAAAACAGTAAGGAAATGTAAAACTTTTGAGGTGTTTTATTATAGTTATTTACATCAATGATTGGAAATTGGAACTTCGCTTCAAATCCTTCTATGTTAGAAGTTGCTAGACAAGGAAAAACGTCATAAATCAAGGCCCATTTTGGGCAACAAAATTTTGCACATGCTAAGATATATATGTGTCTGCCTCTGTGTCTGTGTGTGTGTGTGTGTGTGTGTGTGTGTATGCGCTATAATTGTAACCTAAAGTTCTTGAGATAAACGGATGCAAAATTCATGGTATATACATAGCAATATGACTGTAAAATCATTCCAGAAGCAAGTCATACCTGCGATTCAAAACATGTATTCCATGAAGAAAAAGAGGGACAAAAACAGAGTGTTTCACCAAGTAAAATTGTAAAATTTTTCCCAGGCATGCGCGGAGAGTGAATTTAAGCCTTAAAAGGAGTTTGTAGCACATAATATATATCGTATATTATATCAAGATATTAAAAAAAAAAAAAAAAAAGAAGAGATTTTTTGAAAATATTAAACAATTGTTAAGTCATCAGCATAACCTGTAAATTCAGTAAGTTCTTTTCTCTTCTATTTTTTCGGAAAAAGCCCAAAAGATTGATATAAGAAATATAATAACTATTTGTAAAGTTTATAACCAAATACACTTGAAAACAAACATATCAACAATCAGAAGGTAAGCAGCAGTAGGCACAAAACCCACTGAATTTGCAATTTTAACAAAACCATGAGCCACCTAAATTGGTTGCAATTCAAAGATGAACCCCACTGCATATAATAATATAATAATATGTACAGAGAGTGTGCGTGTTGTTTGTATATAATATAACTTGTGTTGAAGTTTCTGAGACACAGACTCAGGAAAAAAAATAATAATAATAAAAAAAAACGAAAGGATCCAAACCAAACATGTTTTATTGCAAGATACATAGAACGCACATTTTCCAACTTTCAAAACAATACCCCCATAAAAAAGTGTCCATAGTATTCGCTATGCAGATTGCAGAGTGAGACAAAAAAGAAAGCACACAGATATACAAACAGGTACACACGTGTATCCTACGAAGCCACAAATTGACCTGTCCTTTTAAACTTATTTCTTTTTGCTACAAATTTCCTTTCTAACTAATAAACAAAAAAGAAGCTTGACTTTTTTTCTTGAACCTAAAAACTTAACTTGATCAATAATTTTTCTGAGACAAAAAGAAAAGAAAAAAGTAGAAAAGACAGATCTTACATGTCACTTAGTTAATGGTTGATCCAGATCCTTTTGATAATGTGGGTCTCTGTAAGAAGGACACGTCCTAGACACGCCTTAGACAATTTGATTACACGTAAAAAAAAAAGGTCCCTTACAACCAGACATGGCACCTACGACGAAGTTGCCCAAGTCCAAAGAAACTACCCTCTCAGTTGCACTCCAAATTTATATATATATATATATATATATATATATTATAATTTTATCTAATAAATAATTACCACACAATTCATACCAAAAATTTAAAATACTTATATTATGACTCAGAAATTTAATCAATGTTAGCCAGAGGTGGCCAACGCATGCCTTTGTGAGTGACACTTATCGTTTTCTCATGTAATTATTCTCTTAATATTCAAGAGCTTAATAAACTATAGCTTTTATTATATATTTTAGATACCTTGACCAAACCATGCAAGACTAAAGGTTCGGAAAGTGTGTGACTTTAATTATTACTTAAATAAGAAGATAAAAAATCATTTTGTTGTGTGAAAAACACTGATTTTCATGCAGTTATCCCTGGAAAGAGATCAATTTAGGTTACTACGTGAATATACCATTTTTGTGCTCACCAATCTCTAATCAATGGACGATAACCATCGATACAAAATACAGTCAAATACATATTGTCTGAAGTATCACTTTGGCAACCTAAGGAACAAATATGTCCATATGTATAATTTTTCAATATTCTTCTTTTTTCCTTTTCATGGTTGTTACCTTTATAAGGTTTTAGCTTAATATGTATATGTATTTAGAATCTGGCATACTTTTTGTACAACATATATATTTTACACAAGCATAAATACTGCGGTTTTAGCTATAAATGTTACCGAAATCTATTGGGTTTGTCAAAATGGTTGATTTCCAATGTCAATGAACATTCCTCAAATCGATCCCACTGTTGACATTAAAAAGAAAAATCTAATTTTTGAATTAATACACTAATTTACTAACATTGTGTTACACATAGTTTGATATATATATATATATATATAATAAATCTACGTTCTAAAAATTTAAATTTTTTAAATCAATTATAATTTAATATGATATTAAAATTCAAAATTTTAAACATAGTTTAACATATATAATAAATTTACATCATAACAGTTTAAATTTTTAAAATAAATTTTTATTTAATACATACATAATAAAATAATTAAAAACAAAAAATTAAAGATCGTCTAAACAAAGGAATTTAACATTGAATTAAATTATTACTTTTTTAATCTAGCTAAAAAAAAGAATAAAAAGAACCAATCACATCTATAAATCTAAATAATATGGAGGGTAGGTAAGTGTACCGCACGCGTATCTTAGAGTTGTCACCAAGACACGTACTTGCTACATAAGCCTAATTAACCGTTTTTCAGGTACATGTCGTTTCACTAAAAAGAAAACTACTGTTTTTCTTGGGACCCACCACCAGCAACCTGGTCGGTTAACCCCAGATCTAATCCGTCCACGCATGCTTTTCAACACACGTATATATACGTGTCAGCTATTTGATGGTGTGATCTGATCTTAAAAGCAGTTAAAGTTTCTGATGTGTACAAACTTTTTGATCTATGTTTTTTTTGGTATGCCCAGGTCGAGTCATAGGTCAACCGAGGCTACCTGGCCCCAGTCAACCTTTTAGGGTCCTACTAAAAGGACACGTGTACGGTTTAAATAAAAGATTTTCTAGAAAAAGCAAGAAAAGGCCATCGATAACCGAAAAAAGCCAAAAAAAAAAAAGAAAAAAAGAAAAATGAAAAGAAACCTGAAGCGGCGCGTGACGGAAACTGCTTCATCTACGAGCCTCCAGAATAGTTTCATTATAGGGTAAGACACATCCACTCTCCATATTTCGCGTTTGAGTAATAAAACGTTTTTTTTTTGGAGGTTCAAAAAAAAAAAAAAACGATTCCAACCGTCTCGTTCGCAGAGTTTTCGCAAATTTTATGTCCAAGATTTTATATTAAAAAATAGAGAAAATAAATTCATAAAAAAATAATAATAATAAAATAAATGAAAGCCTACGCAACGACGTGTCGTGTTCCGGTTGCCGCCGGAGAGATTTAAAGAAGAAAGAAAATGGGGGAAAAAAAAAAAAGAAAAAAAGAACGTGAATCATCAGACTCAGACGCAGAGAAATGACAGTTCGTTAATAGCTAATTGAACAAAGAATACAAAAGTATTTAAATAAAGGAAATTATAAAATGGAAGCGAAATTGAGAAGCAACTGACCGAATATAATGGTGTTCGACGGCGGCGAAGGTTCGCTTTCGTTGAGTTGCAGCGAAATTGAAAGCGTCGGGGGGGAGAGAGAGAGAGAGAGAGAGAAGAAAACTAGATAACGAAAATAAGAGAGAGAGAGAGAGAGAGAGAGAGAGAGAGAGAGAGAGAGGAGAGGGAGAGAAAGGAGACAAGGAGGGGAGGCTTATTTATAGAAGGAAGGAGGGTTTTAGGGGGAAGAAGTTGAAGTTATTGCCAGATGCCAAACATTGGGAGTCCAATGCATTAAAACTTCCTCCTAATTATTTTCCCCCTTTTTATGTTTTTTTTTTTTTTTTCCTTTACTTTTTTGACTTTTTTACTTTTGAAATTTATTTTTGGGCCCTCGTAATTACTTTTTTGTAACTTATTTCTTATATATGTAAAGGGACCAGAATTGAACCAATTAAGTTGGGTTAGTTTGTCCAAATTCTAATTAAGTAGTCTACTCTTCTTTTTTGTCACTACAAATTGATGGGTCTCAAATATCGTAATGTTGAACTTAAATTTCCCCAAAAAGAGGTTCGCGAAGTTAGACAGCGTTTCCAAATGTTTATTCAGTTATGTTGACCTACCTTTTGTTTTTTTAATTTATTTTTCTGTTACAATTTGTTTTTTTTTTTTCTTTTAAAATTATATATTAAAAAAAAAATCTTATGTATGTTCCAATTGAAGCAACCACGAAGCAACTTCAAAGTATAACACCATTTCCTACCTGTGAAAGAAAAAAAAAAAAAAAGAAAAGAAAAATTATTCAGATTGATGAATTTTCGGGTACAAGAATTTTGGCATTTACTTACTCTTCTTATTAGGTAAAGACTATAAAAAAATAATAATAATAAAAAATTATAAAGAAAAAAGATGCTTGTGGGAACACAAAAAGCACCCCTATGAAGTAGCTATTATAGGTGTTGCATGTGTAAATTTAATATGTAGTAGAAATGAATGGGGTAGATGACCACAAAAAAGGAAAAAAAGAAAATGAAAGAGGTAGATGGTCCTCTTTGGCATAGAAAGTTCTTTGAACTTAGACTTTGGACAAAAGGAATTTGCCCATGAAACTTCCTTTAAGACTTTCTCCAAGTTTGCATGGTCTTTTGGTGCCAAATCTCATGAATTTGCTCTCCAAGATTCTCTATCGGTTACATAGAAATCGAAACTCTAAAGAAGATTCTGCCGAGACTAACGCATGTTTCCATAAATAAAAGCAATGCTTTACCATGATATATATATTTTTATGACCTCCACAATCTAATTCATCAATCCTCACATTTTTTTTTTCCAACGAATCCCTCCATTTTCCCATTTCTTGATTAGAAAATTGAATAAAATTGCTTTGATTTTTCTACCTGCAAGCTGTACGTATATTCTCATTAATAATTGCATTTGATCCATAGTACTAAGACCCAGTACCAGAGCAGAGCCCAACATCATAACAAAGAAAATGGGTGCTTTTTTGTACAAGACCCAACTTAGTATTTTACGGGTTTTCTTTTTCATTTTTTTTTCTTTTTTTTAATATATTAAAAAGAAAAAGGGAACTTTTACATGACTTTAATTTTTATTGGGGCCACAATCGAGTCATTTTCCAACCACATTCACAACTCCCAAATTTTGTTGACCAACACGTATGCAGTGTATAAATGAAAATACTATTTAATCAAAAGGCTTTCTTTTTGACAGCCCAAGGCCACAAATAAAGTTGGGCCCGCCCAGGAATCCAATAGACAGGGAAGCTAAAACCACTTAATCCAAGTAAACAGCCATTTCAATTTTACCTCAAAACAACCACCACCAAAAACTATTACCCGTCAGTAGTATGACTATTGACCGTACACATGAATTTCTTATACAGAAGTTAACACAACACTTCAAAATCATTCCAACGTAATGTAGAGACATATAACCCCAAAAATCTTTTGAATCACTTTCTAAATGATTTCGGCACAAAATAAGCATTATGTACATTTTGGTCAGGCTCAACAAAATGTAAGTGCACTTTAAATTTTCTCTATCTTCATCTCCATATCCTAAATTCCTGGTTTCTTTGCATCAATGACCATATCAACTTTGCTAGCTACCTTGTTATGCAACATTCTCTATCATCCTTGATGTGTTCGCTGTTCAATGTAACCTCTGCTTCCTTGGTTTTGGAAACAGCTTCACTGGCCTCATTAACTTCTCCTTTCTGGACACCCTTAAGCACCTTTTCATCCTCTTTTATGCCATTCTCCACAGCTGGTGCTTCGTGAGCTTCTGTTATCACCTGCAAGAGCTCCAAAGGTGTGGCTGCTGGATCTAACTCGTGGCACCCCTTCGGAGCATTATGAGCTTCTTGGCCTGTTAGCAAGCAATTAGGGACCTGATGCGAGAACTGAAACATCTCTTCTTTAGGAATTCTCCTCACCTTTTGGGAATCCATGTTCTTTTCAAACACTGTTTTGAAGCCAGCAACCTTGATTAGAAGAGCAACAGAAACACCTTCCTCCTCGCTAAAATCATCGAGCACTTCCACCATCTCATATTTGTGTCTCACTTCCTCAGAGGTATGCTCATTCCACTCGGGAGACCAATTTTTATAAATGGCCCAAACTTCCCCTTTCTTGGGATATATCTGAACCACACCACGTGTTCCTTTTGTCCAACTAACCTTGTGTGAGAAAGAGTTTAATGTCCGAGACATTTCATGTCTGCCAGTTCTAAATTCCCCACAGGTTTTGGTAAAGCCTGAACCTATCCAGTCAATGGGTCCCAATTCACTGTTGGTTCTGGAGTTTAGCCAGCTGATCCGCATCTTAAATGGCCTCAAAGAGATCACTTTATGAATGCGAGCATAAAATCGAGGCATCCCATCATCATCATCATATGCAGCCCAGACTTGGTCCTCACCAAAGGAACTTTCAGTTCTGTCTACATCAAAATTATGAAAATCAGGATCAGGGACATTAATTGACATTGGTGCTGTGGCACCTTTTTCTGTATCACCAGAAGAAGCACCAGCGACTGACTTCTTTCGCCCATATCTCTGAGTGCGGGTGTCACCATTCACCATGCTCTGTTTTTTATTTACTTTACTTTTCTCCTTCACACTCTCTCTCCTTTTGGTATCTAATTCAGTCCTTGAGCGCCATACCTCGAGCATCTTTTGAATATCAGTCCTTGCCTTCTCAATCAGCATATTCCGTATTTCAATATATGACAGCTCTCTTGTGGCATTGGGCTTAATGTAAGTACCAGAGCAACCAAAGATTTTATCTATTTCAGCATTCCCTTTTCTTATTTCGGACACACCTTGCACACCAGCTCTTCCATTTCCAATGGTCATATTATTAGCCATGAAGCCTCCATAACTATTCAAATTATTGTCATCCAATTTTCTCTTCTTCAAGGACTTGTCTTTAAAAGAAGGATTACCCATCCCCCTAGAAAGACGATTCCTCTCCCACTCAGCGAGAGACTGTCCATCCTCTCGCTCTCTCTTCACCTTCTCACTTGCCTGCTGAACCACATTTGCAGCTTGAGCAGCAGCTGAAGCTGATGCCACTGTGCTACCAGAACCAGCTGTCCTCGAGAATGCACCCCACTGGAAGTTTGTGTTATTGAATGAATTCTGACGCGAGGAAACACCAGGTTCTGAATTTTGAGCACCCACAAAGCTTCTTCCAGAATTATATGGGTTATTACTACCAGAATGATGTCTTGAACTCTGATGCTGTTGCCGAGACCAATTTGATGACTTGAAAACATTGGGGGGCGGAGCCTTCTCTAAAGCCACAAAGGCCTCATGACAATTTGGGCAGAGGAGAGTGTGATTCAAATAAATCCGGAGATACTCATAATGTGTCTTGCACTTGTTGCAAACAGTCCAGAAAGTATCAGCTTTCTTAGGTAACGGGGAAGAATTTGTTCGAGAGTTACTGCGTTGAGTACTAGCATTGGAAGTTACAGTACTTGTGAAGTTCTGAAATCCATTTGCAGATGGTGGTGCAGATGTACCTCCAGTCTGTGTTGGAAATTTCTGTTGAAATCCTTTCACATTCCTCAGTTGATTATATGCTAGCCTCTTAGACTTGTCTGATAACAAAGTCCATGCCTCCGAAACCAACTTAAAAGCACCCTCTGCACCAAGTGACTTGTTTTTATCAGGATGAAGCGTTAGAGCTAACTTTCTGTATTGTTTCCTAATTGTATCATCATCAGCCAAGGGATTCACGCTAAGTATGCCATACCAATCCACTTCCCCATTAATTTTATTCTCTGCAGAGATGTACACATCAAGCGTCATCAGCATTTGGGGTATACCCTCAAGCCCAGGATATAAATTTTGAGCCTTCAATGCAAACTTCTTGGCACCAGCATAGTTTCTTTCAGTAAACTTCCTCTCAGCGATCTCCTTAGCTCTGAGTGCCTCATCTTTATTGCACTCCATAATCACCTAAACAGCCTCAATATGTATCTACCACCTGCTGATAAAAATAAATGTATTAGATTCTACAACTTGAGGCTCTTATGCTCCATGACAATGACAGGAGTCACGTTCAAATAAAAACATATGATTTGGAGGGGGTAGAGAGAGAAACAGAGGGTCTAACTCATCAACAAGTAGCTAAAATATTTGGACTGGAGATACTGAAAGCTTTGCATTGAAACTTTAAGCTAAAAACAAGATATTCATATAAAAGTTTAACTACCGCTTACATTAGCTTTTGCACTTGAATAACAATTCAGCAATCACATATTTCGTTTCACAGAGCCAAATATCATTTTGTTTATAATTAGTAGAAGGAGAAATAACAGAATCTCGGATGTAGCAATAGCAGACAAAGGATGATGTTTTTGTGTACCTACTTGCGATCCCTCTCTACTGGGCTTTTTTTAAAATCACTGTCCTCTGTCTGCATCAATAGTCTTCCCAGCCATCTTCTTAAGCAGAAGCATGTCCACACTCACTTATGCCAGCAAATTAGTTACTAGATATTCCTGGTTGATTGTTTGCAATAGAAACATTATATATGATCAGACTAAGTTTTCTTTAAATATCTGAACCGGTAGTAAAGTTACCGATATTTATCATTTCAAAACAGTTGGTCTTGCCAGGTAATCATCACATATCAGGTCAACACCACATCAACATATTTCCTAGGCCATGCTAACGCATGCTATCCACTAATAGAGGTATCCGTAAGAACATTTGAGCTACAATAACCAAGCATTAATTAGTAGATCTCCAAATGAAAATGTACTAAAAGATGCATTCATTTCGAGATTGGGCTCAACATTCACATACTATCCAATTACAGACAAGCGTCTTTTGTATCAGGCCCTACAGATGGTTAGTGAAACTATAGGTCGCTGGAACAATTATTCCATTTCATGCTTTTATGATGTTGGAGCTTATCAGCATTGTGGTGGTTTGCTATAACTAAAACTCTCTAAATCTCCAAACAACCCATTGGCAATCTTGCTTGTGCAATAATAGTAACAGGTAGATCAGGAAAAATCAGAACAGCCCAATAGAAACACAAACACACAATCTTCGAAAGTAACAATCAGATTTACAATTACAACCAAAGGTCAACCAAAAGTGAGATGCGGAAACCAGCTAATTGAAGAATCCAAATCACAATCACAAAGAATAAAACAAATAAATTAAATAAATAAAAGGAAAACAAAAAATTATACAAATCTTATAGCATCAAACTTAAAACCAAAGCATTAGAACAGTGTCAGAAACTAAAACATCCAAATCTTGAGTAAGTGAAAATTTAAATTTCAGGATTATACACTGGGCAAACTATTAAATTCTTAACAAGAAACGAACTAAAAATGCTAATAAAACAATAGGAGTTAATATGACCGCCATTAAAACTAAATCCACGAAATGTAGCAGATTTGAAAACCCATTTTAGAGCAAACCAATTTTTTCTTAGAATTGAAGAAAAGGAAAAGTTTTGCATTCTAAAAACTCAAAGAAAATCCACCCCAGTGAGATTCCGAATCAAACAAGAAACGTCGTCGTTGATTCACGTGAGCACAAGGTATATAACGGTCATGAATCAACAAGACCGGTCAGAAAATCGGGGGAATTAAGCAGTTGAAAATCGAAGCCCTAACTCTTCTAACATTTCTCGAAATTGTAACACGTATTTTCCAGAAAAAAAAAAAGGAAAAAAAAAGTACGAACTTCCAGAAGCGAAAAAATAAAAATAAAAAGAAAGAAAAATTGAATTGAAATTAAAATTAGTAAAATTACCCGTTTAGAAAAGAAAAAAATAAAAATAAAGAGGCTGACTTGAAGAAATTTTGAATCTGAGAAGACCATCACCGTGTAGAGAGTTACTTATTTATCAAAAGCCCCCCGATACCCTGAGAAGAATTTCTCAAACGCCCCCAAAGACTGGAATAAAACTTTAAAATTTTATAAATGATGGGAAATTTTTGCAAGTATGGCTTTCCTTATTATTTATTTATTTATTATTATTATTTTATTTTTTTTTTGGGAGGGGGTGGGGGTTTAACCCTAGTATAACTTTTTAATAAGTGGTTAGACCCAAAATTCTTAACCATGGTTAACTTTTAACTCCTCTATTGGGTTTTGAAAGTGCTAAATTTGGTTTTTGTTTTTTTTTTTTTAAAAGAATATTTTATTATTTTTAGTGAATTTCCAGAAATGTATACATGTATTTACAAATGATAAGTGTGTATTATATACACAAGTGTACCTTTATCACCTTTTATTGGATCACTATTTAGGAAAGAAAAATCTAATTTATAAAAATCTTGCATTCATAAGTCATATCCACATATATCTTATTAATATATCATTATTTTTTTAATTAAATATTTTCCGTATAATTTAAAGTCCACATTGATGGGACAACATTTTTCATGAACCAAATAAATTGAAATATAAGCAACATTATGCATATTTGCTTTTAAATCAATATGGAATTGGAGTCTCTTTTTACTGATCATGTGTGGGACAAAATCAAAGCTACTAAAATATTCCAAATACTTTACAATGTGATTCATAATAATTTCGCATATTTATATCTTATATGCTACCTTTAGTTCAGGCGTGGGGAAACGTGGAAATGAGTTCATGGCACCACGAATCTATATGGAAGGGCAGTTTTGTTGATGCATTCATGTTGAGAATGAAGAAGAAGAGAGCTTTTCTTTTGAACATGAAAATTTGATTATGTAAATCTTCTATTTTGTCAGAATTCATTGATTGCTCCATAAGAATTTACAATGAAAAAATCTTGTTTGTTGTAGAATTACTAAGAAAAAGACTGATCAACAATTTGAAGAGCTCTTTTTTTACATGGAAACATATTTATATTACAAATGTCTTTCTTTATATATAAACCCATTCTATTACCCAAAAAAAAAAATTAAAAAAAATCATTCATATATGCATTTTAATGAGATAGTTCATAGTGTTTTAAGGTCACGAGATCAATTCATATATCTATGTGAATATTTTGGTATGATAGTAAGGTTTATAGATTTTTTAGTGCAAAGTTTGATATGCAACATTAAAGAACACAAGGTAGCTAGTTTTATTCTGTATATATACATATATTTTCATCAAAACAAATTGTGGAGTACAATCGAAGTCATGGATATTCCCACAATACTCTAAATTATAAGAAAGCAAAAGCAAATATAATGAATCTTAAATTTTTCAAAAAGAAAAATTTTAATAATAAAAATATATAAAATAATGAAAAGTTGGTTCACCATGGTGCTTTAGAATACCCATATTATTCTTTGACTAGGTTTGTGAAAGTAACAAGAGTCTGCTTTTAGAAATGTGCCCTTACTGAAAACCATCATAAAAACAATCTTCAATTATAATAGTCACATTATAGAGAACATATCTAGCTTGATAAGAAAACTTTCAAAACGTTTTGCCACAAAGTATAAAAAAATCATGGACAAATATCTCAGCAGGAAACCTTCTAAAGAACTTACCTGCAACTCCTATACATTTCATTTATGCGCTAGAATTCTCTCTCAAACTCACAACATAAATCTGGCTTAATTAACTAAGATATATAGTGTTAATATATAATCTATTATATTTATGGTATAAAAGAAGGAATTGATATCTATCTGGCTGAGTTTTTTTTTTTTTTTTTTTTATATTTTTTTTTATTGGTAAAATATCTGAGTGTTCTAATTAGTAGTAGAATGATGAAAATGCACTTAACCACACTTATTTTATTTTTCGAGTCTTTAACCGAGTAAGTTACTATTGGGCTTGTCGGTGATGAATTGTCCAAAAAGCCCAAGTTCTGCTCAATGAGTCCTTAGCCTATTGAAAACCCAAATCCAATCCAAAGTGACAAAAAGTACACAACGAAATAGTAGTAGAGAAAAGCAGAGAGCAATTGTTTGTTTCCTCCTAGGAAAGGAATTTGGATATCATTGGATCAGCGTACGATACTGGAATCTGCAAAAACCATAAATGCTCTAATTTCATGTCCTTTTTTCGTCTCTATTTCCACTTTGCTCACCTATGTCCAAATTACAACAGCTTTATGTACGGATATATATCTCAACTCTTCAGTAAACCAAAGCTTGCGTCTTCTTCTAACAGTGCCAGAATATTTACTTAAAAAAAGAAAAAAAGAAAAAAGACAGTGCTAGAGCTCTAGAGGCTAGTTAACTTTAAATTATTTACCCCACCCAGAAAAAAAAAAAAAAAGGTTGGTAGCTAATCTCTCCCCAATTCCATTCCTGACCATCAGAGCTTTACCTTATTTCATGGTACGTATACAAAGAACAAATTTAATTATTTATTCTTTATATCCTAATTGGGTTTTCTACGTTTTGTTTTTCAACTGGTTACTGTTTTATGAGACCAAATATTTCTTTTGGATCTGACATTTAAAAATTGCCTTGCCTGCATGGTTTAGTTTGATTTTTTTTTTTTTTTTTTGAAATTTGAATTGAAAGAATTGGAAATTTGAAATCTTTTTATTTATAAGAGATGGTGTTATAAAACTACTTACTATTTTCTAACCTTTTTCACTATCTGCCCAATTCGCCAGATGTTAACAGGAAGGGAACGAGGAAATCTCACACACAGAGATACTGCTCTTGTAAGACAGTTTTCTATTTCTTTTCTCTTGTATGGTCAGTCTCTTATACCAGAATTATGGATAAATTTTATCCCAAAAACCTCCAATTACATGTAATGCAGCAGCCCCAAAAAAATAAAATAAAATAAAATACCTGTAATAGGAGACCAGTTGAGAGTCTGCTGAACAAAAATTTAAAATTTCTCCAAATTTCTAGATAAGAGATTGACACTATATATATAAAAATAAAGTATTTTTAGTATTTAAGTTTACTTTTGTTCCTTTAGAAATTCAACTTAAATTAATATGTTTTTATATTTTCTTTTTCTCTTAAATGTAACTTTATAGGTTCAGAATTTGATCGAGAGATGTTTGCAGTTGTATATGTCAAGAAACGAGGTTATAGCTACTCTCTTGAGTCATGCTAAGATTAAACCTCAATTTACTGACTTGGGTAAGACACAATTTTCTTTAATATTTCTTTTAAATATACGGTAGAAGTTAATGTTGTTGACCATTTATATAAAGTATGGCAGAGGTTGGAAGAAGAAAATGCTGATTTTTTCAAAGGTTATTATGTAAAGCTCAAGCTGAAAGATCAAACTTGTTTCTTCAATTATTTGCTCCACCAACAGTACCATATGACGAGGCAGAATGGGAGACAACATCTACCCGGTATGTGTATATTTATATATAATATATATTTTTGTAACCATGTATATAATATATTTTCAAATATATGGTAAAAACACAAATTAAGCTATATACTCTTTAGCAGATGTTACTTAGATATAATAATATGTATGTAGAAATATTAGAAAAATTGTAATAGCAGTTGTAATAAATTTTATATATATATATATATATTTTTTTTTTTTCTTTTTTAGGATATATTGTTTATTTTTGACTTTCTTAAATGTAGTTGACAGTTTACCTCCACCACAACCTTCTATTCAATCGCCTTCAAATCCAATTTCATCTACTGGTTATCATCGCTCTAATAGTTCTATGGGCACTATACCCTCTAATAGTTCTATGGATACTATGTCTGATATGGAAGACAGAAATCATACACTTGAAAATTTTATTAGTTTGTTAAATTCTGATAATGGGTGAGTATTTCCATTTCATATCTAATTATTTTTTTTATTGTTTAATTTGTGTATATCTTATTTTTTATTTTTTATTTATAATTTCGATACTTTTTTCTTTATTAACTATTGATCGTTATACCATTGTTATTGAATTGATTCTATTGAAGCATGGTGATGACTGGAAACGTAAGAAACGTAGGCGGTGCTACACCTCTATCAAGTTATTCAAAAATGGCATCCAATATTCAATTTCCTTCTCCTCCATTAGACATGTCAGGATTGAATATGGATAACAAATGGGTACCTGATTCTGCATTTAATGATTTGGCAACTTCAAAAAATTCAGCCAGTAATTTCATTGAAACAGTGAACTATCCAAATGCTCAAGTATGGAATCAGGAAGGTAAAAAGAAAATGCAACACATATAGAACTACTTTCACATTATCATGGTAGTAAATGCATATATATCATCCACACACTAATGTGAAAATAGAAGAAGTTTCAGTACCTTAATTTTCATAATCTAACGGCTCTTATTAAAAAGTTCCTTACCTTTTTTTGACATTTTTTACAATCCCTGACATATTTTCGTTTTTGATGAATGATCCTAGACATATTTTCAGTTGTAGCAGATCTTGAAGATGTGACAGGTTGTGAAGGTTTCCATTCTCTATCTTCTAGTCCAGAAATTAAAAGTGATTCTCCAAATCAGAATGGCAGGGGTAAAGTAGAAACTTCTCCATTCTTTGCAATGTTACTTTGTTTTATGAATTTTTATAATTTTAGCTCTTAGCTTGGGGACACTATTTGTTGCATTTACAGATCATTTTAGTTTATAAGGGCATGTCTTATCACTCCATTTTTTCTTTTTCTTTTTTGGCTATGTTTGTCTGTCTTACTTGCAATGTTAATTTGTCATATTTCCGCTCAATCAGAGGAAAACTCAACGCGTCATCTTCAGGATCAGATAGGTCTGGTCAGAAGCAAATTCCAATGATCAGAGCAACTTGAGGCGTATCTTCAGGATCAGATAGGACAAGCAAATTCTAAAAATCTTGCTCCTGCTGAGGAGCAAATCTGTAATACCTATTTGATAATTCAATGTAAATGTGCCAATCACCAATTTTTTTTCATTTTCTATTTCCATTGTTCGGATAAATCAATCTTTTAGTGTAGTGGATGAAAATTCCACGCTTATTATTAAAAAAGTATCATTATATTTTCTCAAAATTATTCTTGAAAAGTAAATGCTCATATTTAATTTATAATTAAAAAACAAGATGTTACCCATTACTTGTTTTATATGGGAAAAAAATATAAAAACAAATAAGTCCAAATACATTTAATATGAAAATTTTATTTTAGACCCTTTCTTTTTTCAGAGCCCAGGCAAAGACCTTAGTGGCCTTGCTGGCCATGCCCTTAATCATGTTGGGGACTGGAACCGGCTGGAGCTGCTTTGTCATGGTGGAACCTCACGACAATGCATGTTATATTGTCTGCACTACCACGAGTAAAGGCAACCTCTGTTAATTTACGAGCTGCAGCCTCAGTTTCTTCTTCTGTTCGGGCGAGTGAAACAGCATCCTGACACAGTGCATAAATAACATAATCAGAAAGCTACACCAAATCCAACCAAAAGCTCAAAGAATACACGGTATGAAAAGCCACATTTGCCAAGTTTTATCACTCTAAATCTCAAATGGGAATAGATGGAGTCAATGCTAATTGGCAACATAATGAATGCTCCAGGCACATGGAAACGAGCAGGAGCAGGCTAACCTCATTGGGTACAACATCCCACAGCCCATCACTTGCAAGCACAAGAAATTCAAATTCATCATCTATCTCTTGATCCTGAAAGACGAAAACAAATACAAAACAAATACAAAATGACGTGGTCACCTTCATTCCTTCACATTTGGAAAGTTTTCACAACCTGCACCTTTTATATCATCATGCTACGTCAAAATGAGTAACACTAGTGGAGGAGACGCTAATCACAGATTTGTGAAAGACCCCCTTAAACCCCAACTACAGGTGGAACAGATCAGCATATTGAATTTAGGTTACAAAATTAAGACACCAGATTGTGTAATGAATACATTCTAGTCCAAATGATTATTTTCCTTTTCAGGAAATTCCCCTGGAAAAGTAGAAAGCATAAAATTTATATAGTTTTCCTTGAGAGGAGACCATCCCATGTAATTGAATTAATATCAACTACTAGGCACTACCATGGAGATCAAACGCTTTAAGGGAATTAGTGGGATAAATTAGTCAACAACTCCAACAATAATATAAATGATAACCTGGATCTCAGGTTCTGCCACAACAAATTGTTTTAACATGCGATTACCAAAAGCACGAGACATGGCTAACACGCCTCCTACCCTCCAGGTACCTGAAAGCATAACAAGAAAAAGTTCAAGCTCACAGATCTAACTTTTATCATTATATGAATTATCCTAGTTGAGAAAAGAAATCACAACTCCTATAAAGTGCATCCTTTGGATGGCCTGGAAACATTAGAATAATCTAAGGGCCCAAAAACCCAGCTGACCTAGAAACATCAGTATAATCTACAGCCCATAAATCCACCATAATTTTGTACATTAGAGCAAAATGAGGCACTAGTATGAGGATTAGCAGAAGGGGGAAAAAAACAGAGGAGTAGAGTATGAGTGAGGAAAACACCTAAGGCACCTACAAAATCAAATCATTTGTACATTTAACCATTTGAGGTCGCCCTTTCCAAACCATCCAACCAGAGTACAAACAAGTATATGAACAAAAACATGTCTAAACAATCCTCTTGGACATCCATGAATGACACAAGTTCAAAAGAATGATCAGATTTCCAGTGAATAAAAGTAATCGGATTGATAAATTTTAACAAATTAAAACAGCTCTCTTAATTTAGGAAACTTATTCTCTGTTTAGTGATGTTTATATAAAAACAGGCCCTTTATTTGCTTCTATGACTAGCTATATCTGAAAGATATTACCTGCCCACATTACAACACCACCAGCACTTTCAATTCTCTTCCTTTCATCGCTTCGATTTGGTTTATGATCCTCAGAGAGAGGAATTGCTGTCCAAAAGTATACACAACAACTTACAAATCCAGGCAATAATTTAACGATACTTAATTTCAATTTAAAGAAATTAAAGAAGTATTAAGAATGATAAACAACTAGCGACCCTTTGTAATAACAATGTATTAGACATTAGCTGCCACCAGAATGCAGTTTTGGGTGTATCAAGTGTTGTAAGCAGGTATTCAAAAATTACAAATGTCACTTTAAAAAAAAGAATGTATAGATTCTGAATGGATAACCACCAGCCCTGTAGCCAAGAGGATACCTCTCCCTTTCCATTAAGCAAAAAGGTCCAAGATTCAATTCCTGATAGAGTATGGAGGTGAGCTTTAAAGGTGGAGAGAGATCTAGGAATTTGAAGGCTACCAATGTTATACAGACCAGCAAAATGGAGCAAACTTTAAACAGAATGAATCGTAAAAGCTGTTTTTTAAATGCTTATTTGATTTCTTAACATACACTATATCTCAACAAGGAATACCATATTGAAGTCCACCGTCAGTTTATACAATACCTTATCATTAAGTTACAAGAACCAACCCTTTAAATGGATACGTAAAGGAAAAAAATACCTTTGCCAGCCTTTGATATTATCGTACGTGAATCTCCAACATTTGCGACATATAGATGATTACCAACCAGGACTGCTGTTGAGGCAGTGGAACCATCATCCCGATAAGTATCTCGCTCAGTATCCAAAAAATCTGAATCAGTCTGCTTGTATGATTCACCTGAAAGCTTACCCAAGTTACAGGATAGAACCACAGAAAACCATGTCACATGGTAGAAAAGTGCCATGCAGGTTGCAAAATGACAAACGTAAAGATATTGTATCTTTTCCAGTTCAAAGCAGATGTATAATTTGTAATAAATGATATGTTACAATCATATAACCCTGTCACTTCAACAAGATACTAAGCATAAAACAAGAGAACTTAAACGCACTAATAGCCAATTTGGTATCCGTCATAAATTGTGGATGCTTCATGAGATTCTCAAAGAGATGCTCCTTTAAATATTCAGCAGCACGAGATCCACCATGCCCTGTAAGATGCATAAGAACAATTAAAAGCCACACACAACATACTCAAACTAAACTATACCAGCTTTTGTCCAAAGGCAACAATGTATCCAAAAGGAGATGTCAGGGGACGAAAAGATTCAGAATTAGAATAGAATCTAGGAGATATGGACTTTGATACATAAAGGTAGTAATAAAAACTATAGGCTCTTCATTTCTTGGGCATTTCTATTTTAAATTGAACACTTGGCTCACAAATAGTAATGAACATCGAATTTTTGCAAGTGCATTTCAAAACCTCGAAGCTATTCCACATGTCCAACATGCACACTATAAAGATGTATTAGCCTAAATGGCGATGAGACTGAGATTTTAGTAATCCCATACCTAGGAAATTGTGTACATCTTGGAACCAATTGAAAGATTAACTCCTGTACAGCACTTTTATTTTTTGGTGGATTTTGGACGCTCATAGCATCTCATCTACCTCTATGTAAAATAAGCATGAGTTTCTCTCTCTCCGAGGCATAAGATAATGAAAGAAATCTAACCATCAAATATCCCAAACAAGCAGACTGTTTGGCCATCAATCTTCGATGTTTTAATATCATAGAAATCCTCCATGGTGGCTCTCTTTCCTCTGAAACTTGAATATCCACAGCTTAATTTTCCATCTTCACTGTCAACAAGAAAGGAAAATACTTTAAATCCAATTTTTTTAATTTGTCAGTGCTATAACTAGTAAATATCCCCATGTACATATTCATATCAATTAGATTCAAAGAACAAGAGAAACAAGAAGATAGTTTGTCAATGATGATCGATAGGATGCCTAAATTTTTATTCCTTTTCGGGTGACCAAACAACATAAATATTTTAATTTATGAGTTCGAAAATAAATTCTCGTATCTTATAGGACAAGGAAATCAAAGATTTGCACAAAGAATAGCAACGACATAAATGAGGAAGGGAAAAACAATTTATCTCCTGTGCCAATATTATCCCATCATACTCAGCTTCCAGAAACAAATTACTTTAGAACTTCCTTTTCTGCATTATAGTTATGAATACAGTTTTGATATATAATATTGATACCATGAAAGAAGTTCACAGCATTTTTCTTAGATCCATTAATAAATCACAGAACACGGCATTAAAATTCATTGATAGATTTACAAGATGAGAATGTCTTGACCTAGATAAAATTGCCTTGTCTTAATTCTTTCAAAGAACTGACAATCTGGAATAGCAACATTCATCCTAGATTGGTTCAGAAATCAATTCATAGATAACAGTCCACATTACTGCACTCATGCATTCTAACTGGCAAATAAACAATCTATGAAGGCAAAGAGCAAAAATGGCTATACTTACAGTACAATGTTTATAGCGGATATTTTCTATAAGTTTCACAACAAACAAAGGAGATCTTCAAGTAAATGAGGAAAGCATTTTTAACCTTTTCCACCCTCCACTAGCATATCCACCATCATCATCTTTCTCTGGCAGCACATCGATGATTGGCCCTCTTTTTCCGGTTGCACTCGTATCAACCATCATCCTTAAACTCGTTTTAAATTCACGATTCCACCAATGTGTAAAGCCAAGACTTGCATGCAAGCTCTTTCCAGTATTGCTCAACCGCACCCTTCTTGTCGTAAATGTTCCTAAATGCCCAGCTTGAACAATCACACTCCTTAAGCAACTTTTGCATACCATCTAAGTGGAGCAACCTGGCTTTCAGTGCCAGATATTTTGCAGATAACTGCCAAAATACCATATGAAAAATTACGAAATATCCTAATACGGTCACCATTCTTTTCACATGTCACACTAACTACACTTTAAATTCCAATATCTCTCTCTCTTTTTTTTCTTTTTTTTTTTTTTTTGGTTCTATTTTCCTTGCTTGTAGCAATCAATGAAATATAGAACAAGATCAAAATTTCATTGTATTTTACGTTTAACTATTATAAACCAACAAAATTAAGCCTCAGATATATCTATATATGCTCATCAAATTCAACTAAACCACATTCTCCGATTCACATGTGATGCACCAAAAACCTCAATATTGCACACCAACAGAAAATTTGTATAATGCATTTCAATCAGATTAGGCCAAATAAACCACCTACCATACCAAAGCCTTAGTTTATTTCAAAATCAAAGAAAAAAAATTTTTTTTAAAAAAAATTCACTTTTCCTTTTTCACTTTCTTGTCATTTTCCTCCGCTTTCTGGCCAATCAACCAGAATACTAAAATGCTAACATCAAATACATATGTAACCGAAAAAAAAAAAAAATGTTATGGATCAAGAGCTAAAATAGATCAATTATCGGATGAAATAAAAGTAGAAAATTCCAATAATTACAGATTTCACTCTCGGATTGTTCGAGATTGAGCTCCGAAAACAGTCGGATCGGATCGAATACACCGACAGAGACGATCTGGTCGGGTTCAGGCAAGTGGAGGATCCGAATCTGAGAGAAAAGTGCTTGGAATCAGCTCCATAAAAGCATGCATACATAAACATATATAAAAAAATTAAAAAAAATAAAAAGAAAAAAATCCGAGTATAAACTTATTAAATACTTTTCTCTTTCTAAAAACTAAAAGAGAATCTGAAAACCCTAGAGAGAGAGAGAAATGGCAAATTAGCAAATTCGTAAAGCTCTGGCACAGAAGAGCGGTGGCGACGTGTCACTCATCATGCATCTGCTTTTAGCCACTATTTTCTCCTCCCAACTTCACAATAATAGCTCTTCAATTGCTAATCATAATATGCCACGTCATCTGTCACCTCCGACCCTCGAATGGCGCCGAATGGCGCCAAATGGCACTTCCTTTTTGTTGTGCAGATTGATCCGTTTCCAAGTTTTCACTATCGAATTTGTTATTTTATTCCTAATTCTCTTTATTGTCTTCAACTACTCTGGACTCTTTTAAGAATATCATTTTCTAATTAAAATTGTGGTTTAGTTTAATTATACGAGTTCCTTTATAGGTTTTCTTTGAAAAATAAGAATTCAAATTCAAACAATAATAAAAACAATAAAATTTTGTCAAAAAAAAATCAAAATTATTATATGGATTTTTGTGGGCCTTACAAAAATCACTACTCTATTAAAATAAAAGGTTTAGGAAGGTGCTGGGTTTTACAATTTGGACCAACCCTATTTGTCTTATTAAACATTTTTGATAAATTGAGCTTGGAATGTTCATCAGTTTAAAGCGATCTATCTTCACAAATAACCAATTAAGTCTAATTATTAACCATTTTAGTAATTTTAATTTAATCTAAATTGATTTCAACAATAAATTCAATTTAATCTAATACAATAATAAGCGGTTTGAATTGAATTATATGATTAATTTATGATTGGCCTTTAACTTGAATTTTGTAAAATTTAAATTTTAGATAGTTGATTTTTTATTTTTATTTTTACTTGTGTAAAATAACCATTTTTTTTTAATTAAAATCTTTTAACAATTTGAAAAACAAAATATTTATTTTCAAAATGAGAAATAATAGAAAATTAGCTAAAATAATTTATAAATTACATTTTTTTTGTAACTAGATAATGCAAATAATATAAGGGGATGTATTTAATTTAGAATTTAAAGGATTTTAAAAGTTTAGAAGTATTCGATTTATATTTTAAAGGAGTAAGTTTAATGATATTCAATTCAGATTTTGATAGATTTTATAAAAATCAATTAAAATCTAGATGTATTCACTTAAGACTTTATACAATTCTTTTAAAATCTGTAGTATTAAAAAAGTTATTAATTTTAAAATATTTTAAAAAAATAATGGATTTAAAAATATTTTAACAGTGAAATTGTGAAGAAAACTGTTAATATGAAATCCAACTTAAAATCCATAAATTTTTTTGAATTTTTTTAAAATCGATAGAATTCCATAATAATTTATTAAACCTTTTCAAGTTTATAATTCATTTTAAATCCATTAAATTTTAAATTGAATATATCCCCTTAAATATTGAATAAAACAAAATCAATAATTGTTTCAAAATTTATATTTTTGAATTTTTTATATTTGTAATTAGGTTGATTTGGTTTGATTTCATTAGTTATTGATTATTGAATCTGAATTATAATGAACCAATCACCAATTTAAAATTTTTAAAACCAACCCGATTCAAACAAGTCGGATTACTCCATTTGTCAGTAGGTTGATATTTTTATACACCACTAACATGAGCAAGAATAATGAATACCTTTTCTATTATAGGCGACAATGATGGCTTATCATGTATTCTATATAATTTACCAATAACATAGTTTTTTTTTTTTTTTTCTTCTAGTATTTTAATAGTTTTCAACTGGATTCATGTGTAATTGAACTCCAACCTCTCTTTAACTATACACAAAGTTTTTGTTTTTTTTTTTTTTTAATTAATGTTGGAAAATGAAATAATAATTAATAAAAGAAGGGGGCAAACTAGCAGAGTAAAAAAATCGTAATAAATACACAAAGCTGTAGATAAATGTCCACGCCAGTTCTACATTATGTTGAACAGATATGAAAAAGAAATGGTACAAAATATATTTCATTCTACATTACGTTGAATAGATACGAAAAACAAATGGTATAAGATATATCTATATTTTTTTGTAAAAAATAATATAAAATAAATTGGATGAATTAAAACAGTTTAATGTGTCGGACTCGCTTCGAAGTTACAATGAAACTCGATCCGTCTCTACCCAAAGAAAGAGTCACAGTCCCCAATTACCATTGGCTGGTGTTCTGTATTAGAAAACTTAGAAAACTGACTCTTATCAATCAAAATTGTTAATTCTAAAGACCAATTTTAAGTCTTAAAATTGGCTTGGAATTGGTTGACTGGAAAAAAGAAAATTCCTGAAGTTGTTGTATATTTGAGTATAAAATAAGCGGAGAGTGGGGTCATTTTCGCACCCAATATTTCAAATTGATTAATTTTATTGAGTGGGTTGGGCATTTTCGCAAACTCAACATAAAATTGTATTTAATTTTCTTTTGTCCTGACTTCAGTTGCTCACGACTGGCATAGTAATTTATGATGAAAATTTCTAGTTTATTTTGTCTACAAAGCAAATTTTGGTTCCCACGGGCCACCGAGACACATAGTTTATAAATTCAAGAATATCCAAATATTTCTAAACTATGATATCAAGAAAAAAATAAAAGGAAAAAAACAAAGGACACGTACTCTTATCAAATTTTTTTTTTCTGACTTTATTGTTCTCTTTGGACTTTATGTTTCTGCTTTTCTCGTCTACTTTCTTTATCTCTCTATTTTTATATTCTACCCATTTGGAGCACTTAATCTTATAAGTTATGAAAACAATGTACATTTCATTGGGAAAAAGAATTTGACTCTCTATTAAAGAATCTTCGCATTATCTCTGTGTTCATTTTTCAAAAGCACTTGAAATAAAGCGTTGGACCAGGCTTTAACTCAAACATTCATTTTTTGAGTTTTGTTTTTTTCTAATGATTTTTGATTTATTATTGGCTAGGGAAAGACAAATAAATTGTACTTTAAATATAATAGATAAACAGAATAGAAAGAAAGATAGAGTTGAATGATGACAATGTATGAATAAATTGTACACAACTACGAACAAGTAGTTTTTACATTTTAAAATATATATCGAATTTATAAAATAAAACCTTAAAACATGTTAAAAAAATAATAATAAAAAAAAAAAGAAATGCAACAGCAATAACTTGAGTCAAATGATATTTTGAACGCTCTTTGAAAAAGAAAAATTAAACGCCAATTCAGAAAAAGGATTGAATTTGGAAGACACGTGTCCGAATCCCTACAAACCTCAGAAACAGTAACTGGAGGGAATTCACTGTTGATGGAAAAAGTCCCCCGTGACATTTCGATATTGTAAAGTCAAACAGGATAGGAGAATCTTTGGCTGCGTTTTGTCCTGTGCTGTACTGTGCAGTGCCGAGTGCTTGACTTTTCCAACCAATCGTGCCCCATCCCAATCCTCTGTGTTCTCCTCTGTCTCTTTCCCGGTAATAACCATGCTAGAAAGCCAAACCAAAACAAACGCCACCAAATTATACAAAATAACAAAAAGTAAAGGTAACCAATATACATACATACATATATAATATATGTATAATTAGTAACCATACATTTCCAACACCAGCTAAAAGTGTATCGAGGTGTTAAGCATTAAAAGTGAAACACATTAAATGATAATTTTATAGTAAAATTTTAGTTAAGTAAATAATAATTTTTAACATTTATCATATTGATTTGAAAAAAAAAAAATCAATCTGTCAGCATGATTAAAACACATTTACCATATTGTTTTCAAAACATTTATCATATTGTTAAAAGTTATATGAATTATATTTTTAATAAATTAAAATTGAAATATATTATAATTTAATAAAATTTTAGTCGAATAAATAATAGTTTTTAACATTTATTATATTATTAGGCGTTGGTTTCAATAGATTAAAATTGATATATATATATATATATATAATTGAAAAAAAAACATTTTATTTCAAGAGAACGCTTTGTTTAAAAAAAAAAAAAAAAAAAAAAGAAGAGAACACTTAAATTTATGGTACGTAATAAATAAAAACGGGGAAGAACAGAAAAAGAAAAAGGAAAGGAGTCAAAAAACAGCCCCCAGCCGTCGTGTTCGCGGAAAGTGCGGGGATACTTTTAATCGGTAAAAGTACGCTACGAAGAGAAAGTAACCGTAAAGAAAGAAAACAACGCCTACCAAATTACCCCGTACGACAACAAAAGCTTTTATTTTTTTTTTTTTTTCGTTCTTGTTATTATTTTCTTTTTTGCATCAGCTGAAGTGGGACCCAGGGGCCACAAGAGTTTGTTTGCCTCATCACCAACTGGGCTTTCTCCGAGCCGAAACTTTGGTATTTCAGAAAGCCCGATTCAACTCGAGGACCCCACCCTCTACATTTCCCCGAACCTTCTTCTTCTTCTTCTTCTTTACCATCTCTCTCTTAAGCTCAAAAATCTCCTCTTTTAGACAGTCAAGCATGAGCGAGTTCTCCAACATGTACAACCTGGTTGTTTCCTCACTTTGATTTTCGTGTTTGGTATGCTTCCTTTATTTATTTATTTTTAAATTTTTTTCTCCTTCCTGTAATAGTTTTCAAAATTTGTAATTATACATCTTATATATATATATATATATATATGTGCGTGTGTGTGTGTATGTTTATCCTCGGCAGTTTTTGTTTGAGATTTGCTTTGTAATTTGTTTAAAAAAAAAAAAAAAGTTTGCTGTTTGTTTTTGTTTTCCTTTTTTTTTTTTTTTTTTTTTGAATACAGTTATGAAAACAGTTTCGGGTTTCATAACTAGTTTTCCGGAAATTTTGGAATTTTTCTTTTTCAAATATTTTTCTTCTTAGAAGTAATTTGACTTTGTTTGAAAATTTGAACGATTATGGTAATTTTTTTTTTGGATTTAATATTGCTAATGTATGTCCGAGAAGGACAGTTTACATGTACTTTGTTGTGCGCATGTATGTAACTGTGGATGTTGCAGTAGTGGGTTTGTACTTTTTGAAAATATTTTCGATCGGGATATTTGTGAGATAACTTTAATGGATGAAACTGGGGACTTGGCAGAAAAAATAAAAATTAAAAAAAAGCGCATAGTTTTTGGCACCCAAGTATATCCCCTTTTGGCACTCCTATCATGGGCTGCTCAGTTAGTTTTTCCTCAAACCCTTTTTATTGTTTCTAATGGCTGAGAATTGATAGCTCCTTTCTTTAACTTTTCACCACGAGTTGATAACCCAGTTTGATTTTTATTTTGTATCTTTTCTTCGCATTGTTTGGATGCTGTTTATATTTGATGATGATAAATATTTGTCCTTTTCCTTTGCACAATTTTTTTTTTTTTTTGGGTTTTCTTTTTCAGGGGTTGACTTTGGGAACTTGGTGGTACATGAGCAAGTTATTTGGGTTAATCAATTCAGAGGTTGATTTTCCATCTGTGATTGCCATTTAAAACAATCTATAGTCATGAATTTCCAGCAAGATAAATTTGTGAGGTTAGTCTTACAACGCCATGTAACTTAAATTTTGTCAGTTTTCACTCTTTGTAACATTTGGGGCATCCTTTCTTTCTTTTGGAAGAAATTGATGCTTAGGGTTAGGGAAGTACTTTTGCAGAAGTTGAATAGTAGAGCAAAATGTTGCTTTTGAAAGCAGAAAAAAATTGTTGTCATGGGCTACAATAAATTAAGTGTTTCTATGCTAACAATATCCCATCACTGCATGCTTGTTCATCATGACGCTTACTTCATTGACATTGACAAAGAATTAACATTTGACCGTGTAGTGTTGTGGGTTCTAATATAGTCTACTTGTAAGGCTGAGATTAGTTACCGAGCCTATATATATATATGTATAGGGATGTGGTTGTAGGGTTTTAAACTACTGATCGTGCTTAATATTATGTTCAGGTTTCAGGATTGGAATTCAGAGAAAAACACCGGGGTGTTATATTCTCCAAATAATGATACACACCCAGGAAGAATCAGAACAACGATAGACACAGTTTCAGACAAGTTTCAAAGAGGATTGGAATCTAGTTCTGAGAGGATTAAAAGGATTAAGCAATCCTTGAAATCATGTTCTTTTGGTAGTGTCATGGCCAAAAGCTGGGTTTCCCAGAAGAAAGTTCTTGATCCACAAGGGCCATTTCTTCAGAAGTGGAATAAGATATTTGTGCTCTCATGCGTGATTGCAGTTTCTTTGGATCCTTTGTTCTTTTATGTCCCAGTAATTGATGATAAGAGAAAGTGCTTAGACTTGGACGGCAAGATGGAAATCACAGCAAGTGTTTTGCGTTGGTTCACAGATTTATTTTATATAACACATATAATTTTTCAGTTTCGTACTGGGTTTATTGCTCCCTCTTCTCGAGTATTTGGAAGAGGTGTTTTAGTTGAAGATCCTTGGGCCATAGCAAAGAGATATCTGTCAACTTACTTCCTAATTGACATTCTTGCTGTCCTTCCTCTCCCGCAGGTAACAATTACTTTTCTGTATAAAATATGATATTAGTGGTGCATCCATTAGCAGGACTTTAGGACCAATCCGTTATGCATTCTTCATGTATTGCCCTTACCAGTCAAATATGGTGCAAGTAGAAAGCTCTTGCTATAATGTGAATTTGGTTGATCATGTCTGCTACCTTGAGCCATCTCAGGTTTTCTTGTTTGATTAGTCAGAGAAACCTTTGCGTAATGAGTGACAAATTGTACATGTTATAGTCTGATTGTTAGATGTGTACTTGATCTGGCAGTAATGGAGACAATATTTTTTTACGCTTGGTATCTGATATTATATTTTTGTGCCAAACTCAGTCAATATCTTATGTGGATCACAATTATTAGTGCATAATTTGGTTTTGGTTGTGGAATTTAATCTCTGGTATATGCCTAGGTGGTGATTTTAATTATCATTCCAAAATTGGGAGGCTCAACATCGTTGAATACAAAGAACTTGTTGAAATTTGTTGTTTTGTTCCAATATATACCGAGGGTCATTCGAATATATCCACTGTATACAGAAGTTACAAGGACATCGGGCATACTCACTGAAACTGCCTGGGCAGGAGCTGCATTTAATCTTCTACTTTACATGCTTGCAAGTCATGTAAGTGTGATAAGGGCATTCTTTTATGGTATCTTTATGTTATATCTGTGATTTACAAATTCCAATCCTTGATTTTGACACAGCTTCTGTTATAAATAGAATTGTGGTTCTCTCCATTTTCATTATCTCTGATTAATAAGTGATTTGCTTTTCAAGGTACTCGGAGCCTTTTGGTACTTGTTTTCTATCGAACGACAAACCAAATGCTGGCAAGATGCCTGCGAGATGAATAACACTTTATGTAACACTGCTTCTTTGTATTGCGAAAACTCGAGTAACATACAATTGCGGACATTTTTGAATGATTCCTGTCCAATACAAGAAGATAGTCCAAAATTCAATTTCGGAATATCTCTTGATGCCCTTCAATCTCATGTTGTTGATTCAACGACTGATTTTCCTCAGAAGTTGTTCTATTGTTTCTGGTGGGGCCTGCGAAATTTGAGGTGTGCTCATACAAAACTCCTCTTCAGATGTGTACATATATATATATATATATATAGATTGCTGATTAAAAGGTGTGAATCAATGAAGTGAATATATCATATTTATTTTCAGAGACTATCTTTCTGTTGAAAATTATTTTAAATACAGTACCAGCACAATAAATGGGAATTGTTGGTTTATTTGTGTTCTATGTCCAAGTCTTAATTGTGGGATTCCTCTTGTGTGTGTTTGCAATTCCCAGTGATGAGAGCAGCTGACTTATTTATAGACTAGTATATGGTAATTTATGCTAGTTGTTTTTAATTTGCAGTTCTCTTGGTCAAAACCTTGAAACTAGTACCTATGTCTGGGAAATCTGCTTTGCAGTCTTCATTTCCATTGCTGGGTTGGTGCTATTCTCATTCCTTATAGGAAATATGCAGGTTAGTATGTACTGTGTTTCATTGAATATATAATAGTCATGTCATACAGCCTATGAGCATTATATCTGATCTAAAGTTCGAACTAAAAAGGTAAAATGATTTTTCAATAGCTCAATTGAAAGTAATGAGACTCCCAATCTTGAAAATGTCAGTTTTAGACTTCATGATGCTTACCGAAATTTGAATAAAAACTACCTCAATCCTCTGATGCTACATAAATATTAGATGCCTACTTCTGAACCCAATTTGCTAGATTTTGCTGATCTAGCATCCAGTTAGACCATAGGCATGCTTGTACGTTCTGACAAAGCATTATAGAACATGGTCACTTTCGAAAGTAAAAATATGTTAAACTTTCTGTCAGATGAAAATTCAAACTGTACCCAAAAGAGTGAAGCAAACTTTCTTTCTCACACTAAAAAGTTTGTTTATTTTCTTGATGTTGCTTTTTGGGATTCATGCTTTATCCCTGCCTCATGTAATTGTCTTCAATTTTCTCTGAAGCAATGGTGCTAGTGGTAACTTTGATAGCCAAGTTACATTTGGCCAAGCTAAGTTGTTATGTATAAACCGTTTACAAGGATAAAACAAATAGGTTGGAGTTAACATACTTTGTTGTTATGAGCACGATATATTTGAGGTCTTGATGTGCTTAAGTTTTTTTTTTTTTTTTTTTTTTTTTGTTTTTTTTTTTTAATTTTTAATTTTTTAATTTATTTTTTTTATTAAAAAAAAAAAAAAAACAGACATATTTACAGTCCACAACTACAAGATTGGAGGAGATGAGAGTGAAAAGAAGAGATGCAGAACAATGGATGGCCCACCGATTGCTCCCTGAGAATCTGAGGGAACGCATTAGGCGGTATGAACAATACAAATGGCAGGAAACCAGGGGTGTGGATGAAGAGAATCTAATCTGTAATCTTCCAAAGGATCTTAGAAGGGACATAAAGCGCCATCTCTGCTTGGCTTTGCTCATGAGAGTAAGTTCCTCATTTTTTTTCTGTTGTTTCTTTGTAAGAGTTTCTGTACTCTTTTATATAGTTAAGTGGCTGCTAAAATATATAAAGCCTAGAGAGATGGGAGGTCATAGATCTTATTGAATTCTCTCTCAAGTGATTTGGCATGCGTATTTGATAATCACTAGAAAATGAATTTGACTGATTTTCTTGGATTTGTTTTAGGTGCCAATGTTTGAAAAATTGGATGAACAGTTACTGGATGCATTGTGTGACCGTCTCAAGCCAGTGCTTTACACAGAGGAAAGCTACATTGTTCGAGAGGGAGACCCAGTTGATGAGATGCTTTTCATTATGCGAGGCAGGCTACTGACTATGACTACGAATGGTGGAAGAACAGGTTTCTTCAACTCTGAATATCTCAAAGCCGGTGACTTCTGTGGAGAAGAACTTCTTACATGGGCATTGGATCCCCACTCCTCATCTAATCTTCCTATCTCAACCAGAACTGTCCAAGCCCTCACAGAAGTTGAAGCCTTTGCATTAAAGGCAGAAGATTTGAAGTTTGTAGCCTCTCAATTCCGGCGGCTTCACAGCAAGCAGCTCCGCCACACTTTCAGGTTTTACTCTCAGCAGTGGAGGACTTGGGCTGCTTGTTTCATTCAAGCAGCATGGCGCCGCTATAGTAAGAAGAAACTCGAAGAGTCTCTTCGTGAAGAGGAGAATAGGTTGCAAGATGCACTGGCCAGGGCTGGTGGCAGCTCACCAAGTTTAGGTGCCACCATCTATGCCTCACGATTTGCTGCTAATGCACTCCGTGCTTTAAGGCGTAATAGTACACGGAAGGCAAGGGTTCCTGAGAGAATACCACCCATGTTGCTTCAGAAGCCTGCAGAGCCTGATTTCACTTCGGAAGAACGATAGTTACAAGAGAGTAGCGATTGATTATATGCATGTTTTTGTTGTATAACATGTAAAATGCAACTATTTTAAGATATAAGCTACAGTTTGTTAAGTGTCCAAGGTCTGTATATTATCTATTTTTTTATATGGAAATTCCCGATTGTTTTTTTGGAGTTATGCCGTGTAGTCTAACTAGAATTTCAATTAGTTTTAAGTTGGCAAAAAAAAAAAAAAAAAAAAAAAAAGAAAAAGAAAAAAGAAAAAAGAAAAAAGGAAGTATTAGGAAAAAAGAAAAAAGAAAAAAACAAAAACAAAAACAAAAGAAAAGAATTAGGACAAGAATGTTATGTTATCAAATACTATACTAACAATTTGGTACATGAAAAAAAAAAAAACCTTTCATTTTCTCTTGCAGAAGTCAATCCTAATGGCTAATGAGAATGAGGAACATCATTTTCGATGGTGACGCAACTCCATAAAATTTTAAAATTATGTTAGTTTTCACTTATGTCTTCAGGTACCATTTATAGATTGGTAAACGGAATGTTCTATCTTGTATTCAATCAAGTATGATTTAAGCTAGGAGTTACAGAACAAGTCCTTGAAAAACTCCTGCTCTCCTTTACCCAGGCTGAAGCCCACTAAGCTGATATACAGGTTCACTTCTACTACTTGCATATTGATATTTACTCTGTTTCTACTTGCTCTGTTTTGTAAGCAAAGTGTTAGAATCAATACTTATTATGGCCAACTTTTTTCATGTTTCTCTATCTTATAATCCAGATGCTTAAATTTTGGCCTTAGAGTTGGTAGAACTTTGTTATATGAAGTCAAATCCATACATACATATAATACTATAAACTCCAAGTTTGGAAACCTTTTTTAAATACACAGACATTTCAATATTACAAAGCATGGATATTCAGGATGAGAGAGATGCAAGGTTAGTTTCCTTCTTCCTCTTTGTTTGCCAATGGATGCGAATTTATGTGCCTCTAATTTGTTTATATTTTTATTTGGCATGGCAACGGGTCCTGTATGGAGTTATGTACCGAGTACATTTTCGCAGTCTTTTAAGAAAGAAGTACCTTGTTAGAAAACCAGTTGAAATTCTGATTGTCGAAATTTGAAGACCTGTTCAAAGAGGAAAGACAGACTGATTTTCAAAGAATATGGAATAAGATATTTGTATTGGCATGTGTGGTGGCGGTGTTTATGGACCCTTTATTCTTTTATATTCCTATGATAAATCAGAAGGACAAGTGTGTTGGGATGGTTGAAGGCTTTAGCTATTGTTTTCCGGTTGCTCACTGACTTAGCTTATATAATGGACATTGTTTATTACGTAGCTAAAGCTTCTCAGGATTTGAAGATAGAAGAGCCATCACTTGTGTGGAAAAAAGGTGAATTCCTCAAGTATGCTTTGGGAATGGCTAGGAGGCTTTCCTGGTTTCACATCCTCATTGACTTTCTTGCTGTTATTCATGTTCCACAGGTATTAATATTTCATAATAACGTAATCAATCAAGGTTAGTAAAAAGATTAAAAAGGAGACTGATTATATATAGATTTTCCAGGTAGCAGTATTGAATTTATTTCCAAAAGTGAGGAGAGAATCAAGTTCATCTTTGGATTCAAAGACGTTTCTGAACGTGGTTATTCTCGTACAATATGTACCTAGAATTTTTCGAATCTACCTTTCTTGTGCTGAATTTAGAAAGACTGCAGACGTACTGGCTGGAACTTTGTGGGTCAGGGGTGCTTTCAACATTTTTCTTTATATTCTTGCTAGCCATGTAAGTCTAAAATTTAATTAATTAAATAAAAATTGAAAAATAGATCTAGTTAATTAATATATTTGCGTTATTATTATTCTTGGTTGTTGTTGTTATATATACATATATGTATAATAGGTACTGGGAAACTTTTGGTACCTCTTTTCTATTCAAAGAGAAACATCATGCTGGAAACAAGCCTGTAAAAATAGAACTGATCCATGTGCAGTTAGTGTTCATAACTGTGATGAAAATACTTCTTGTCCTATAAATAAACCAAACACGACCAGCTTCGATTTTGGAATATTTCTTGATGCCTTGGACTCGGGCATTGTGGAGTCAAAAGATTTTCCACGGAAGTTGTTCTATTGTTTTTGGTGGGGCCTCCGACATCTGAGTTATGCACATAAATAATATAAGATCCTTCAAATTACTCAAGTTCTGCAACTTTATTTAGTCATTTATGTTATAATAATTGGTGCATGAATTTTGGCATGCAGTTCTGTGGGTGATAATCTGGAAACAAGTACCTATGTGTGGGAAAACTGCTTTGCGGTTTCTATTTCAATCATTGGTTTGCTACTATTCTTGTATCTGATTGGAAACATCCAGGTTTAGTGCTTGATCCATTTTGTATTCTATTTCAATAATAACTATATCACAGACACACACACACACACACACACACACACACACTTATATATGTATCATGCATCCTCATACTTTTGCTGTTGTGGGCTATATGAGGCACAGTTATATATGCAATTGGCAACTTCAAGATCCGAGGAGGTAAAACAGAAGATGAAATTGAAGATGCTAGACATTGAAGCGTGGATTAACAAAAACGAACTTCCTAAGTCTTGGAAGACAGTGTTCGGGAAAATGGTACAAAGCAAATTGGAGGATCAAAACAAAGATGTTGATGTGGAGAATCTGTTATCTGTACTTCCTGCTGCTGATTGCAAGTCCATAAAGCAACTTCTCTGCATTAAAATACTAAGAAAAGTAAGAGTGAATATCTCACAACAATACAACACCCTGACTATGAGAATAGTTACATCATATAGTAATCATTTAGCTTGGCCATATTAATAATGCTGTTAAATTGGTGTTGAAGCTAGGTGCGGGTGTTTCAGAATATGAAGGAATCGGTGTTAGAAGATATCTGCGCCCATCTAAAACCGGTGACATACGCTGAGAATAGTTATATCATCCGTGAGGGACACCCACTTGATCGTATGCTTTTCATCACACAAGGCACGGTTTTGGATTTCACAAGCAGCAGTGCTTATAATACCAATGCTGGAACTAGTAGCAGTACTAGTAATAGCATTATTAGATGCTCAAGCAGTGTTAGTATGAAGCGTCTAAGGAAAGGAGATTATCATGGAGAAGAACTTCTGGAGTGGTCGCTCACTCATTTTTCCTTTGCGGAGTTTCCCATATCAACCTCGAATGCTGTGTGCCATACAAAAGTTGAAGGCTTTGTTCTGAAAGCCAATGATTTGCTGAATGCAGTGAAAAGATACTGGTGGCATTTCAGAAGGATGAACCCTTACTCCAGAGTTTCTCATCGTCAGGTGGAGCGGTGGGAGTCTTTGGCAGTTTCAGTCATACAAACACTCTGGCGCCGCAAACAGGCAAAGAAGCCTATCAACTATTCTAAAAGTGTCTATGGTGGTAACCTGCAACAATCTTTGAATAAGTACCGCCGGCTACGCTCCATTACTCGCCATTAAATATTGATGCCCTTGTCTGATTCCTGCATTTACTACAACTCATAGACTACATTGAAATTATCAATTGCGGTTGCGTATTATTATGTAAAATGTTTGGAATCAAGATTTTGTTTTTTTTAAGTCACTTTTCTACATACATGTTTTATTTATAAGATCTTGTTGGATAAAAAATGAAGAAAACAGGGCTCTGTTTCTTTGTTTATGTATATGTTAATGCTTGAAGTTTGCCACGCTTGATGAATTTGTCATTGTATGAGTTTAGTTTGATATAAGACAATCCAAATCAAAGAACTTTGTTTTTTGTAACCTGTTTTAATTTGTTTTGGCATATTTGTTTCAGTGCTGCTGGTTGCAAAATCTGATGGAAATTGAACCCAAATAATTTTAGTTTATCCACAATCTTTTCTGTTTTCAAATCTGCCTGTGTGTTGTAATTGTAGAACATATCATACATGTGCTTCAATCACTCAAAGCATACGTATGGAAAATTAGAAATCTGATTTCCTTATAAAATCACTGATAGTTGGCTTACTTTGGGCATTATAATACTAATTACACCCACACAAAAAAAAAGAAAAAGAAAAAAAAGAAAAAAAAAAAAGATTTGCTTGGCGTAGTTAAATGCATGTAGTCGAAGACAAGTATTCTGTTTTCGACTGCAAAGATTTATTAACGATTCCGTTAATGGATGGAGTTCAAAATGGTGTTATCCATATAATAACAATCATCAGGAGCCAAATTCAGAAGTTTTATAAGCAATAATTTCTCGGTATAGATAACTGTAAAGATTAGTTATGGTTAAAGGTTACCTCGCAGTCAGGGTAATCCTAGAAGGGATTGGAGCAGATGGAAGGTTAGATTTTTCTATTTTTAGAAGTATTTTAATATTTTGTTTGATTAATAATAATTCAGTTTATACAAATTTATAAATGGTTTAGTTCAAACACTTACTTTACCAAATTACTAAATTAATCACACTCTTATAATCAAATCCATGGAGATGCAACAAGGACATGATTTACACTTAAAAAATAAAAATATAGGATTTAATTATTTATTTTGGTTATATAACAAAAAGGTTTATGACTAAAAGTCTTGATGCAAAAAGATATTTTTAGTTGTAACCAACCTTTTAGTCAGGAAAAAATGCATGCCCTACCAACCATTTTTCCCTTCTTTTTTTTTTTTTTTTTTTTCGGTGCAACATGCTCTTGCAACCATACTGTCACTTTATGCTTCGAATGGTTCCAAATGTTATATAATGAATTCTATACATGCAAAGTCTAATTGTTTTGTTATTCGCCAAATAAGGTTATTCTAATGGTATTATTTTTGACACCCACATACATTCATAAGGTGGTGGATCCAATTGTTTTTCTTTTGACGTAGGCGTGTTTATTAAAGTTTGTGATCGATCATTACTTTATCTCTGCTTTTTCCATATTTCTATCTCTTTGTCGCAATAATGTGTTTCACATGGTGAGAGGTACATATATGATCATTGGAGTGAGCAAGTCACTGTTCACAAAATGTCATTTTCCACTGCAAATAATATTAGGTTTTGGTTGGCTGATAATGAAAAAAGGAACTTTTGCAAAAGACATGTTGACCAAGACTTGAAGAAGTCTTCAAAATAAAAATAAAAAAAGACTTGGAGAAGTCTTACTAATTCACTGGTAATGTATATTGCAATTGCTAGCTCATGTCCTGAATAAATTGCAGTAGTTTCTCTTATTCTCTTTCCTTTCTCTAAACCCAACCACTATATTGACCAAGTTAAGAATTCAGTCAGTAAGACATATCTAGTCTTTCCTTTGTATAATCCGCGGGTAAGTTTAGGTACCAAGTGAATTAATGATCTTAAATTTGGACAGCATATTTAAATTTGTAGACAAAGCTTTGATTGGCATGCTGGTGATATATTTTCTCTGCTCTTGTTGCTTATTTGTTTGCTTTATTAATTACTTGCTTGAGTTGAAGGTAAAATGATGATGAGGATAATTGCTTGATCTGTTAGTACAGTTATGTTGTATTTATATAAATTCAGTTTTTTTTTTTTTTTTTTTTTTTAAGAAAGAAATATTAGAATAGAAATATGGTGTTACTCGGAGCTACGTAAGTACGTCTTCCTTGATTGCAGGAGTTGACGTTCTAAAAGTTCTTTGGTCTGTTTGCTTAAGAAGGCCATGCATCCTATGGATACCGAGAGGTAATAACATCTAGAGTACTACTTTTCATGATGATGATTCCATTTTCAGCTGATATTTAAAAAACCAACGTTATGATTGCATTGATTCTAAAGACCCGTTTGTTGAAGGACTATTTCATGAATAGTCTAATTTAATTGGACAAGAATTAAAATAGTATTCTATCTAATCCTGTTTAACAAACAGGTCCTAAAGGCTGGTCCTATAGCACTATTGAAAAACTGAAAACATTTATTTATTTATTTTTTATTAAAGGTGTCACTTGGTGATGTAGTTGGTTTTTAGTTTTTTTAATTTTTCTCTATATCAAGTGTTAACTAATAGTGGTTAGAGTTTTTCAGCATCTAATTGATTATAAAGTTAAGAAAATCCGAAAAAAAAAAAAGTAACACTAAGTTGAACACAACTTCAAATTAAATTTTGTTAGTTTTTTATTTTTGATTTTTTTTTCTTCATTAGCATTTATAGTTGTTTAAAATATTTAACAAACCATAACCTTCATTAGCTAACACTTTAATATAGGTAAATTAGATAAAAAAAAAAAATTAAAAACCATTATGTTATCAAACGACACCTTAGTTTTGTTATTTTTATAATCCTTGGCCATGAAAGATAAGGGTGTTCATATGTCCAAATTGACCTAATTTGAGAAAAACCAAACCAATTTAATTATTATTCAGTTTGATTTTTTTAATCCAAACTAAATTAATCTATACATAAAATTCAATTCAATCTAATTCAATTAATAATATGTTTGGATCAATTTGGATGATCGGTTTTGGGCTTGGGCTTTTTAAAATTTTTTTGGGCTTTTTAAAAAACTTTTAGCCTTTTTGTTTCAAATTTTGGATAGCAATTCGGACTTTTTTATTGATTCAAACAAATTAAATTAGATTGCAATGGAATGGTTCATCGATTAGTCAGTTTTTATTTTTATTTTTTTAACACATCCCTAATAAAGATTTGAATCTAAATCTTTTTTTTTTTTTTTCTTCACTTGCTCTTTCTTGTCAAGTGGTCCTGAATGGAGTTATGTACCGAGTACCTTCTCGGAACCTTTTCACAAAACAGCACCTCATGAAAAAGAGTCGTCAAAATTCAACAACTCAGTTAAAGAAGGGGATCAAATGGTTCAATTTCAAAAGATGTGGAATAAAATATTTATATTGGCATGCGTGGTGGCAGTGTCCTTGGACCCTCTCTTCTTCTATATTCCTATGATAGATCAGAGCAACAAGTGCCTAGGGATGGACAACAAGTTGAAGATTTTAGCTATCATTTTCCGATTGCTAATGGATTTAACTTATGTAACAGACATCATTTATTTCGTTGTTAAAGCTTCCCAAGCTTTAAAAAGAGATGATCCATCTTTTGTGGGGAAAAAAGGTGAATTCCTTAAGAATACTTTTGGAATAGCTAGGAGACTTTCCTGGTTTTACGTCCTTGTCGACTTTCTTGCTGTTCTTCCCGTTCCTCAGGTATTAATATTATTTTTATATATATATATAATTCGTCTCTTATCAGGATACCTTAGTGAAATTGGTACAGAATTGCATCCTGCAACATGGTGCAGGAAAAAACTCATGAAATGTGTAATGGGAAAAAAATGTCCTGCAAAATATTGTGTAATGCAAGTCCACATGAAAATTCATCAGGATACCCTGATAACATAATGGTTATATATATATATATAAATTAATTAATCATAGAAAACTACATAGTTAATTGGAGCCAAAAGATTTTTAAGAGACTAATTATTTGTAGATTTCCAGGTAGCAATGTTGGTTTTAATGTGGAAGGATAAGTGGTTATCTTTCGATTCGAAAAGGTTTATGAACGCTATTATTCTCGCACAATATGTGCCAAGGGTGTTACGAATCTACCTTTCAAGTTTGGAATTTACAAAGAGTTCAGACAAACTGGCTGGAACCTTATGGGTCAAGGGTGCTTTCAACCTTTTTATCTATGTTCTTGCAAGCCATGTAAGCCTAAATTAATTAATCACCATTTTCGCTTGATTAATTACTTTTGTTTTACTAAATATATAATTATATATATAGCTATTTCTTAATTTGTTAATGATGTTTTCTATTTAGGTACTTGGAGGCTTTTGGTACTTTTTTTCTATTCAGAGACAAACATCATGCTGGAAACAAACCTGTCGAAAAAATGAAACTTATGCTGGATGTCGAATTTATAAATGCCCTGACAAGCACGATAATTCAAGCGATTATAAGGCGTTACTAGATGGATCTTGTCCTATAAATGAACCAAACGCAACAGCTTTCGATTTTGGAATTTTTCTTGATGCCTTGGAGTCCCGTATCGTGGAGCCCACCACAAATTTTCAAGAGAAGTTATTTTACAGTTTCTGGTGGGGCCTCCGGAATCTGAGGTACACACATACACATATATATATATATATATACACACACACATATATAATATTTGAAATACAAGACCCTTTAAATTACCCAATTGTGCATAATATTTATTTAGACGTAGCATATACTAGTAACTGATATATAATTGGTGGATGATCAATTTTGGCAGTTCTCTTGGTGAAAACCTGGAAACAAGTAAATATGTGTGGGAAAACTGCTTTGCCATTGCTATTTCAATCATTGGCTTGCTACTCTTCTTGTATCTCATTGGAAACATCCAGGTCTAGTGCTTGATCCATTTTGTTTTACATTCAATTTTATAGTAAGATATACAGTTCAATATCTAATGAGATGAAGCTCCTGTGGTGACATATATATATCTACAGTTATATATGCAATTAGCAACTACAAGATCTGAGGAGGTAAGACGGAAGATGAAATCGAAAATGCTAGACATAGACATGTGGATAGAAAAAAACAACCTTCCTAAGCATCTGAGGCCAGTGATAGTGGAAAAGGTACAACACAAATTGGAGAAGGAAAACAGAGATATCGATGTGCAGAATCTCTTCTCCTTACTTCCCCCGGTTCATAGAGTGAACATAAAACGTCATCTCTGCATTAAAATACTAAGGAAAGTAAGTATGAATCTCTCCCTAACAAAATCAAAACTACACCTCCATGAGTATTAATTAATTAATCTTTAGTAGCCATTATTAATTAGTGCTTTTTTAATTACTTGTTGTTCAAGCTAGGTTCAGGTGTTTCAAAATATGAAGGAATCAGTGTTGGAAGAAATCTGCTCCCATCTAAAGCCAGTGATCTATGGTGAGAATTCTTACATCATTCGAGATGGAGATCCAATGCATCAGATGTTCTTCATTACACAAGGCACCATATTGGCATTCACAAGCAGTCGTAGTACTAGTAGCAGTGGTAGTAATAGTAATAGTAAAAGTATTTTCTCCACCAGCAGCGGTAGTATGAGGCGTCTGAAGAAAGGAGATTATCATGGAGAAGAACTTCTGGAATGGTCGCTTACTCATTTGTCCTTTACAGAGTTTCCCATATCAACCGTGAATGTTATGTGCCATACAAAAGTTGAAGGCTTTGTTCTTAAAGCCAATGATTTGCTGAATGCAGTGAAAAGGTACTGGTGGCATTTCAAAAGGTTGAGCCCCTACTCCTCCTCCTCCTCCTCCTCCTCCAATATTTCTCATGGCAGTCAGGTGGAGCGGTGGCAGCTTTTGGCAGTTTCAGTCATACAAGCACTCTGGCGTCGCAAACACGCAGGGAAGTCTATCAAGTCTAAGCATGTCAATATTGGGAACTTGCAAGGATCTTCAAATAAGAACCACCGCTTACGCCCCATTAATCGCCATTAATGCCAAATCCTGCATACCTCAACTCAAAGAATGCTGCTTTCAATCAGTCTTCAACTACTGATGCATATTATTATATGTAATCTTTGAAAAATGATATTTTGTTTTTCTAGTCCTTTTTCTACCTATGTTGTGTGGAAAAATAACTCAAGTTGTTTTTAACTCGAGGTTTCAATTATGGCCAAGAAAAACTGTGGCAAATTAAGTTGTTTTTACCCTTTTTGTGAAATGAAATTTTATAGTTTTCATAAAATTATGAAACGTATGGCAAAGAAAAACTCTGGCAAATTAAGTAGTTTTTACCCTTTTTGTGAAATGAAATTTTACAATTTTCATAAAATTTTGAAAAAATTGGCATGTAGCTTGGATATAAGACATGTCTATACATATGGATTCACCAAACTATCCCCAAAAGAGTGCTAAGTTGACTGTGGCAAGTCAACACAGAAAATTGTATGGAGGATATAATAAGAATTATTTAATACTCATTTAATTTCAAATAGAGAGATGTAATTACGTTATAATAAAAATAGAAAATACAATGTTAACAATTCTTGAACAAATGAAAATTCCAAATTTTGATGGAAATATTACCCAATTGAAGTTTCTTCTACTCTCTTCTGTCTTCAAATTAGTAACCACTCTTGTCTTTTATTTATTTATTTTTCTAATTTATTTTGAGCTTGGCATGCTAAAATTCGATCCCTCACAGAAGGCCAATCCTTAGCGTTATACTCTTATCTTTACATGGCAATAGTTATACATAATTTTGGAACATAACATGTATGTGCTGTACCCGACACAATCCGTATGCAAAATTAGAAATCTGATTTCCTTAGCAAATCAATTATAATTGGCTTAGTTTGGGCACTATAATACAAATCAATTATAATTGGCTTAGTTTGGGCACTATAATACTTATTACATGTAAAATAGATTCACGTAGAGTTACCATGCAGTAAATGATGGAGGAGATGAGAATGGTCCGGAAGCGGCCGAGAAAGGAGTCAGCCATGAAGGCGCCGAGGAACGGACAGAAGGAGGTGACGCCGAGCCACGTGTTGACGTTTTTGGCTGCCGTCGGTGTGGACTGGTTGAGCTCTTTTGTGAGGAAGGTTATTAGTTTCCGGAGAGGCCATAAAACGTAAACCGCTCTGCTATTTCGATGACTGTAATTAATGGAGAGAGAAAAATTCAGCAAAAAAGAAAAAAAAAAGAATTAAAGGAAAAAGTAAATTGAGGAAAAAGAGCTGAGAGAATAGAAGAAAGAAGATCAGCTTATTTATTTATTTATTTGTTTATTTATTGTAGCACACAGATGATAAAAATGGCAGCTCTCCAACCACCATGGTTATTGGATGGTGGATGGTTTTGGTGTTTCCATGGTGATTTTGGAAGGTTACTACTTGAGTTGCAGGAGAATCCATGGGAGAGGTAGAAAAGAGGAAGGTAGAAGTGTCTCAAAATGTAAAGGTGGTGATTTTTTTTATTTTTTATTTTTGTTTTTTGTTTTCCATATTTGGAAGTAGCGTCAGTTTACATTAATGTTTGGCTAATCTTTTTGTTGTAATTTTCTTGCTGCTATAATTTTAACAATAAATTGTAATCGGAATTTTCTTGGTCTAAATTAAATGCGGGTTTTTAAATTGGTTTTTGATATTGTAATATATGAGTTGTTTATTATCACTTCCTAATATGCAGAGAAACAAAGAGTCAAAAGAGTATGCTTGGGGCCTGGCATGTTAAGCGACTGTCGACACATCCATGCCTTTTGACTTGTTATAAATTATAAATCAAAGAAAATATGCTGTTTTTTTTTACTTCTTTTCTTTCTTGTAGTTATTTGTTTATTTTCCAAATACTATCCATATTTGATTATTTACAAGAAGTCCCTCGAATTCTTCTCCTGTGTCTCGAATTCGGCCCCAAATACTATATTTTTGACACTACATAAATAACAATCCCTAAGCCTCTAACTTTTGGCGATCCTCTCTATATAACATATAGTCTTTGAACCATTTAAGATTTTAATTTTTGGGATTCTGAACATATATAATCTATGAGCGATGTAAAATTCTTCATCACATAGTGTCATCACAACTTTTTGGCACGATCCTTCCATCTATTTGCAGTCGATTATGGATTATTTCTCTCTCTGATTAACATTAATATTTTTATCTGACATGGATCGGCATTTTGTATCTTTATCATTTATATTTTTATTTTGGTAAATCATTATCATATAGTTAGACACACTTTTATTCTGTTCAGTGAATTGAATGAGATTTATGCTAAAAATGATGAAGACAATAGAAGAAACGTAAGGATTTCGAAGAGCAAAAATGTAACTGTGTATAAACGAGAAAAATCTTACTTAGTGAACAGAGAAATTGAGAAAGACCATAGGTACTAAATAGATATCCATATAAATGGACAAAAACAAAAAAAAGTATATGAAAAATGAACATGTGTGTTCTCAAATCAAACTTTTTTTTTTCCTTTAAAAAAAAAAAAGTGAAAGTCAAGAGCTAATTGTTATAACATATTGATTTAATTTGTGAAGGCAACAAAGAGTCAGTGATTTAAGAAAAGTATAGGAATTGTTAATGCGCTGCCTTCGATTGCATATGCTATTGTTATAATATGTACTTGTTGATAACGTCTATTTATGTAACAAGTTTATGCGTGTGCCTTCAATTGCAAATATGGTCTTGTTAATCTATATATGCAATATGTATAATTCTTCTTTTTTGTTTTGTTTTTTTTTTTTTTTTTAGTAAGTTTGATTTGATTGGTTTTTTAGTGGAACAATTTTAGGCGTGTATGTTTTGAACCTAATATTGATATTTATGTTTTGAACAATTTTATGTTAAGTTTAGAATAAATTTTATGCAAAATTAGATTTCATCAAGATTGAAGAATTTCATTAGATAAAATCAAACAAAAAAGAAATAAATAAGAAATTATTTTTTATATATAGACAAGGTAAAATACATGATATTAAAAAAAAAAAAAAAAAAAAACTCTCTGCTTTCTTTCCTATCTATTTTCTCTTCTCCCATTTCTTTCTCCATTTTCTTTTCTCTCTTCCCACTTTCATCACTATTTAGTTAGTTATCCTCTTCTTTCATTCTCTCCCTACTTTTTCTCTAAATATCTCTCTATTTATTTGGTCTCTCTTCACTCTACAATCAGCATTCTCTTTCCACATTTTTCTCACATTTTTTTTTTCTTCAGTTTCACTACATCCTTTCTCTGCTCTTTTTACTTTTACTCTGCTTTTAGTTTATCTCTAAACTTTCTCTCTCTACTTTATCTCTCCCCACACTTTCATTCTTTACAATTTCTCTAGTTTTACACTTTATCTCTTCTACTCCAAGCTTTCTATCTCTAGCCTCTCTTTTTCTTTTGGCATGGCATTAAGGTGAGTAAAATTATTTGTTCCACAAACTAGCAATGTCAAGTTTTGTGAAATTTCATTTGTCCAGTTTTTATCTTGTGGTTGTGAATTGAGATTTTCTTTTTCACATTTTGTTTTATTTCCATTATTTATGTTTGTAAGATTTTTCTATACTAAAAGAATATTAATAAAATTTAAATATTTAGTTTTTATTGGGATCAAAAACAAATATTTCATTTTTAAAGCTAATAAAATTTATTTTAAGATTATTTTTACTATGAAAACGGTTTTTTGATTTTTTTTTTTATCACCGTTTTTTCATGTTTAGTAGTTTTTTTTAGTATATTTTGAATCTGATAAAACTATAATTACTTCATGCTTTTTTTTTTTTTTGTTTTTGTTGTATTAACTATTCTCTTTTTGAATTTATTCTAATAGAAAAAGTATTGTTGAAACTAATAAAAAATTATAGCAACACTATAATTTTCTTTTCGTATTTATTTTAATAAAAAATATAGTTAAATCTGATTAAAAAAAGTATTATAACATAATAATTTTCTTTTTGTATTATTCTAGCAAAAAGTATGGTTTTTTTTTTTTTTTTTAGCACAACAAAAAGTATAGTTGAATCTGATAATTATATGTCACAAGGGCTAAAATTCAAATCAAATTTTTCTGCCTTTGTGCGGCCTAAGGAACTCCTCCTTAGTCAGCCTACTCAATAATCCCTTCAATAAACCGAGGTTTTCACACAGCAACCAATGCCACCAAGCAAACAACAAGCAACACAATCACAACACAAGGCAATACAAAGCAACACCAATATTTACGGGGACCACCCCAACCTTTTCTTTATCTCATTAAGAATAAGGAATCCGGCCAAGAACCAATGCAAGGATCACCACAATACACACTCTTGGTGTCTCAAGCATGGTTCCAGCATTACACTCACAAAATTGGCAGTTAACAACCCTAACTGCCATGGGTATGCTGGACCATCCACAATCAAGCCACCTGGCCTTGCAGTTGCCTCGCCAACTGCTCATGACATGCTGTCTCATGTCTTCTCGTGCCACCTGGCCTTGCAGTTGCCTCGCCAACTGCTCATGACATGCTGTCTCATGTCTTCTCGTGCCACCTCAAAGGACTAGGTCTCCAACACCCTTGCATGAAGGCCACCAAACCATCCAACAAGTCCAACCGCTCGTAACCGTTGGAAACCGCTCAACCAAGTCAGCCCAGCAAGTGCATGGTGCCCACGTGTGGCATGCAGACACAGCCCTCTGAAACCTGCCTGCTCGCCTGCCATGCAGCCCACAGCCCGCGCACAGACAGGGTTACGCGCCAGCTCTTCGCGCCCCAAGCACGCCCGCGCGCCAACGCCTCGCGCCAGCACTTCGCGCCCCTGCGCAGACGAGCCAACACCAACGCGCACATGTGCCAGGCGCTGCCCGTGCGCCTGCCACCTACGCCTGTGCGCGCGCCCAACATGTGCTGCACATCTGCGTCAGACGCTGCCCGTGCGCCTGGCGCTCGTCTCTGCGTGCGCACCCGACGTGCTCCGCGCACCTGCCTGAGGCTAAGCACTTGCGCGCAGCCTGCATGTCTGCACGACAAGACTGCCACACCATCTCTTGTGTCCATGCACTGGCCTGCGCCCACACACCTGCATGCCTACTCATGCAGTGTGCGCCCATCACGCCGTCTTGGCACTAACCCGTGCCAACGCTCAGCCATGCACCACACATCCGACACACACACCACAACATGTCATCACTAAGGCAAGCTGGGCACCAGCCCATGTCATGCCTTGCTGCGCACCCACACAGCACTTCACCAACTGAGGCACGCTGGGCACCAGCCCATGCCATGCCTTGCCATGCACCAACACAGCATAACACCGAATCTTGCTTGCCAATGCTGTGCCCACCACAGGCACACGCTCATGCTTATCTTGCCTTGGCATGGTGCAAGACAAACCATGCCATGGCCATGCCGAGGGACTAGGGTCCTGACAAACCTGCCCCACCTGAAACAGACGACGTCCTCGTCGGGTTATGCTTCAGGTACTCCTCCACCTGCTTCTCAAACTGCCACAAAGTTGCATCTCTCTCCCAGCTAGCATCAGCCTCCGACTCTCCCTTCCATTGTACAAGGAAATCCGTTCTCCTTGTTTTCTTGCTATATCCAATGGTTCGGTGAGCAAGGATTTTCTCCACATCCTTGTCGAACTGTGTTCTCACCACAGGAGGGGCTCTCTTTGCTTGCACACGATCTGGGTGAGCAACATCCTCATAAAAGGGCTTGAGAAAACTCACATGGAATGTAGGATGAATCTTCATCCTATCAGGCAGCAACAACCTATAAGCCACATTTCCCACATTTTTTATCACTTCAAATGGTCCTTCATATTTGTGCACCAACGCCCTATGCACTCCAGCACCAATCAATTGCTTTTGAATCTGTGGAGTTAATTTCAACAGCACCTTCTCCCCCACCTGGAAGTCTACAGGTCTCCTCTTCTCATCTGCATACTTCTTCATCCTCCTAGAAGCTTTGGCCAAGCTATCCCTAGCTTGCTCCACCAAATCTTGCTTCTCATACACAAACCGATATGCTGCTGGACATGCGTCATTGTGTCTCTGCTTCACCACCTCTTGAGGCATCATTGGCTGTCTGCCAAAGACCAACTCCGCAGGACTCAACCCTGTAGAGGATGACTTGTGCAAGTTGTAGCTAAATTGGGCTACATCAAGTAAACTAACCCAGTTTTTCTGACTTGCAGTGACAAAATGCCTCAAATAGTCTTCCAGCAATGCATTCACCCTTTCTGTCTGACCATCGGTTTGGGGATGGTTTGCAGTAGAAAACTTCAATTTCGACCCCAATAGTTTGAACAAAACTGTCCAAAATCTTCCAGTGAAACGTGCATCCCGATCACTAATGATGTCCTCCGGAACACCAAAATATTTCACAAAGTGCTTGTGAAACAACTCAGCAGCAACATCTGCAGGGCATGCATGTGGTGCAGCCATGAACAAGGCATACTTAGAAAACCTGTCCACCACCACCAAGATTGATCTCATACCATCAACCTTCGGCAATCCAACAATAAAGTCCATTGAAATTGACTGAAATGGTCTCTCGGGAATAGGTAATGGTTGTAACAACCCAGCTGCCTTCTTTCTCTCTAGCTTGTCTTGCTGGCACACAAGGCAAGTTCGCACAAAAGCTTCAACATCCTGCTCGAGTTTAGGCCAATAATAAGACCTGGCCAGCAACGCCACCATGCGCTCCACCCCTGGATGGCCAGCCCACAATGAATCATGAGTCTCACTCAACAATTCACGCCTAATCCCACCACCAGCAGGGACATATAATCTGCCACCCTTGGCATAAATTAGGTCCCTCTCGACCCAATATCTCCTCACCAAGCCTTCTTGGATTTCTTTAGCAAGCTTGATGTACACTGCATCCTTCAAGCTTTGCTCTTTGATACGCTCCAGGAAATTCGATTCCACATGGGAGATGGCAACAACGTATGCATGCACCTCTTTTCGACTTAGTGCATCGGCGACTTGATTTTGCCTACCGGGACGGTGTATCCACTCAAAATCAAACTCGCCCAGGTACTCTTGCCACCGTGCCTGCTTCGGGGTCAACTTCTTCTGTGTTTTAAAGTAAGTATTGGCCACATTGTCAGTCACCACCGTGAACTTAGTACCCAGCAAATAGTGCCTCCACACATCCAGGCAATGAACTACTGCAGTCATTTTCTTCTCATGCGCTGAGTATCGTTGCTCTGCCTCCTTCAACTTTCGACTCTCAAAGGCAACAGGGTGGTTGTCCTGCACTAACACACCACCTATTGCTCTGTCAGAAGCATCAGTATGCACCTCAAACGGCATACTAAAATCAGGCAGCTTCAAAATAGGCTCTGTGGAAATGGCCTCTTTGAGCTTCTCAAAACTCCTCTGGCATCTTTCATCCCACACCCATTTTGCATCCTTTTTCAACAAATCTGTCAAAGGACTCACTTTCTTGGAATAGCCTTTTATAAACCTTCTATAGTAATTGGCTAGTCCCAAGAAAGACCGCAACTCAGCAACCTTCGTTGGAGGAACCCACTCCACTATTGCTTTAATCTTTCTCCCATCCATACGAATCTGTCCTTGGCTAATCCAGTGGCCAAGGAACATCACTTCTGAGCGACAAAACTCACATTTCTCCTTCTTGACATACAGCTGGTGCTGCCTCAACCTTGCAAACACCAATCTCATATGCTCCACATGAGCATCCAAATTCTCACTGTATATCACAATGTCATCTAGATAGACTACCACAAAACGATCAAGGAATTCATACAGCACATCGTTCATAAGATTACAAAACGTAGCAGGAGCATTTGTGAGGCCAAAAGGCATCACAAGAAACTCGTATGAGCCATACCTTGTTACACAGGCCGTCTTCTGCTCATCACCCTCCGCTATTCGAACCTGCCAATAACCTAACCGCAGATCTAGTTTTGTAAAAACAGAGGCCCTTGACAACCGATCAAACAAGTCTTGTACATTGGGCACAGGATACTTGTTCTTCACTGTGATCTTGTTCAAGGCTCTGTAGTCCACACACATTCTTAATGAACCATCCTGTTTCTTCTGAAACAAAACAGGAGCACCATATGGGGCCTTGGATGGTTGAATGCACCCTGCATCAATCAACTCATCCAACTGTTTCCTCAATTCCACTAATTCCGATGGGGCCATTCGATATGGGGAACGAGCAGGGGGTCTCGTTCCAGGCTCCAATTCGATTTTGTGGTCAAATGTGCGGCGTGGGGGTAGTGTTTTGGGCAACTCAGGAGGCATCACGTCTGCATACTCCTCCAAAACACTGGCCACTGCATCGGGCACCTCCACCACTTGATCAGGTTTAACATCCACCAAAGCCGCAACAAAGGTGTCCACACCCTTCTTCAGTCCGCTCTTCAATTGTAAAGCAGAAATCACCTTCTGCTGCTCCTTTTCTTGTACCTTCCCAGCCAAGGTACATTCAACAAAGCAAGGGGACATGCCACCCGAAATCACCATACCCCGCTTGTAAGGTGTCAAGGTCACTTGAGCATTGAGGAAGAATTCAATGCCCAAAATCATGTCAAAGTCATCCAGAGGGACCACCATGAAACTGCATTCGTCTTCCCAGCCACCCACCTTCAGATTTGCCACCGCCCTGCCACACACCGGCTGTGCAGCCGAGTTGAGGGCTTTGATTCGGCTTGAGTGTTGCACAACACTCAACCCCAAATCTTGAGATCTCCTCTGTGCTACAAAGTTGTGTGTAGCACCAGTATCAACCATAGCCATCACCTCTTTCCCATTGATCCTTGCTGCAACATATAAGAGTCCATGCTGCAGTTTGGATTCTTCGATGATCACCACATTCAGCAACTGAAGAGGGGCCACACGCAAAGGAGCCACTTGACTGCAATCACCACTTGCATCTTCAGCAACCAATGCATTGATTTTCTCCTTCTTTGGACAATCCCGTGCCCTATGGGGACCATTGCAGATAAAACAGCCACCACCACCCTTGGTGCTGTTTTTGGATTTCCCACCGGATTGGTCCACTCTCTTTTCGTATTATTCTAATAAAAAGTATAGGTGAAAATAAAAAGCAACATTATAATGATATATATTTAAAAAAGCAACATTCAAAAAAGTTTATACTTTTTTTACAATTTTTTTTTAAAAAAATATTTAGTTGTTAATTTATTTCCTTGCTCCTAAATTTCTAAAAGCAGTTGTTTTTATGTATAATTTTGTTCATTTTAACTTTTCAAGGACAAATGAAATTCTCAAAAACTAGGCATTATTAATAGCCCTGGAACAAACAAATTAACCCAAAAACTATAATGTCCAGCCAAAACTGAAAAAGAAACTAAAGAGAAAACAGAGAAATTAGAGAGAAAGCAGAGAGAAAAAATATAAAGAGAAATTGGAAGAGGAAAGTATTAAGAGAAAGTGCAAAGACATACTAAAAAGATAGAGCATGAAACTAGAGAGAACAGAAAGAGACTGTAAAGTCAAAAACTGGAGAGAAAAAAAAAATTGAAGTGGGAAAAATAAAGTGGCAAGTAAATAAAGAGATGAATGAATTAAAAAGAGGAAGTTAAGAAATAAAATGAAAAGAGAAATTTTGAAAGAGAAAGAAGATACACAAATAAAATAGAGAAATTAGAGAAAGAAAATAGAGAAAGATGAGAAATTAGAGAAAAAAAAGTAAGAAAGTAAAGTAGATAGCCAAAGTGAGAAAAAATTGAAAGGGAAAATGTGGAGAAGGAATGCAGGGGAAGGAAAAGAAAGCAGAGCACACAAACACACCCACACAGGAAGAAAAGCCCTTGGGCAATCCCCAAGCGGTCTTTTCTCTCCCAGACCAAAAAATTCATCCATTTTTACTCATCCTTCATCCTTGTACAACAATCTGAATCCCTCCTTGTACAACAACAACCACAACCCATTACCACAATTACAACAACAAAGACTGTACTACTTTTCCTTATACAACCATGCAGAACCCCTACCTTTACAATAACCTAAACACTACCAGGAAACATAAATATACAAAGAATCATTTGAAGAAGCTTTCCCATATTCTTCCTTCTCATAAATTGATGGGGCAAAGGATTCAAATGTGCTTCAAATATGCGATGGAGATAAATGAAGAAAGATTTTGTGTACTTCTTTTCCAGTTTCATGTCTAGTTATGCACAATTGATACAATCCTGACATGAAACATAAATAATATTAACACTCAAATTTATACAGATAAAACAAAAATATTAATAATATTAATCTGTCTGCTCATTATTTCACCTTTGGTGAAAAGGATCAAAAAGAAGATCCTGATGATTGTTTCCCAAATCCTTTTTTCCTCTGAAATAGAGCATTATTGGTGTTTGTCATTAATTTTACAGAGAGATTTTAAATAACTGTTTTAAATATTGGCTTTCTGGCAAACATGATATATACATTACAGGCAAAATGATATATCATATGAATCATTCTCAACTTAACAAAATCAAGGAGATAACTATTAACCCAATTTCTTTATTTTTAAAGTTTCCTTTTTTATATTTCCACTAATTTGGTCTTAAAACAGACAGCCTCCCTCATATTTTCTTAAAACAGAGAGCCACCCTCATATATCCAATTGTTTTTATCTTATCAAAATTCTTCAATAACCAGTTTTTTTCATTATTGTTTTTCTATTTATTCTCAGATACGAACAAAGGAGGTTATAAAAAATAAAAGCCAAGGAGAACATCAAATAAACCGAAACCCAGGCAGAAGATCATGAAAGAAAAGCACTTAGATCAATGAAAAAAGGAAAAAAAAAAAAGAAGAAAACAAATAAAACCAATTTCCAAAATCAAAGCAGACTTAAAATTAATTATATGTATACAGACATGTAGTTGAATCTCTATGTATGCATAGAAAATCAAGTAATTCCCAGAAAAATAAGTACCACTAACCTGTCCACACCGTGACGAAAGCCTGTACCAAGGCAATCAACGTCTCAGAAACGCAGGCTCTGTTTCTGATAAACGAGCAACTCCGAGGGACAATGGAATTCCTTATCCACCGCATGCCGAGACCATCCAAGAAACCCCTAAAAAAAAAAAAAAATCGAATTTAACACAAATTCCATATTGAAATAAATGACTGAACCAAAAGACAAACAGATGGCGTGCGTGATAAGAACTTTTTACCTTAGTTTTTACGCCTGTGACGTTGCCTCTGCATTCCCACTCAACGGAGGAGGAGACACGAATCGCTAACATCTCAGGGAGTAGAGGAGGAGGATGTAGAGAGAGGTTGAAGGAGAAGAAGAAGAAGAAGAAGAAGAGAGACTGAAAATTAGAGAGGAGCTTATGCAGCGGCTATATAAAGGGAGAGAATTTCAATTTTGAAATACTAACGGCCTTTTATTTATTTATTTATTTTTTTTAAGCAAAAAATACAACGGCTATTTTATGGGAAATTTAGGCCAGAAGAAGCTTTAGCATGCAACGGCTACTTAGAACGGAGAGAATTTTAGTTTTGAAATTCAACGGCTTTCAGCCAAAAAAAAAAAAAAAAGAAATGCAACGGTTATTCTAAAAAAATAAAATAAAATAAAATACAACGGCTATTTAATGGGAAATTTGGTTTGGTCCTCAAAGATTCATTTTTTTTTTTTTTATAAATTATAAAATATATATAACTTTGGTTAAAAAAGGTGAATATTTTTCCCGGATTAGTTAAAGGGGAATTTGGACCAAAGCCAAATAGGGATGTCAACGGGGCGGGGCAGGGCCGGTTTTTAAAATTCCGTCTCCATCCCCGTGGGGAATTTTACATCCCATCCCAGCGATTTTCCCCGTTTTTTTAGGTGCGGGGCGGGGACGGGGCGGGACGGTTTTTTCCATTTTGTTTTTTAATTGATATTTTTTTAAAAAAATTTATATAAAAAAATTATTTTATGATTAAAATATAAAGAAAATGACTACAATGCAATAAAAATATAATAAAATACATCAAGGAACAAATTTACAATTATAATAAAATACATATTTAGAAAAATAAAAAAAAATAAAAAAGAAAATGATTTTACATAAATAAAATTTTATAAAAAAAATAATAAATAAATAAATAAATATATATATATATATATATATATATATATCGGGGCGGGTTCGGGGCGGGGTTATTATTCCCCGTCCCCGGCCTGTCCCCGACTCGGTTTTTAGGTATTTGCCCCGAGCTCGTCCCGCATCCCCGAAATTTCGGGGAAAAACCGTCCCGTTAAAGGCGGTGCACCGCGGTTTCGGAGATGGGCGAGGCAAATTGACATCCCTAAAGCCAAAGGAGCCCAAAGGGCTGGGCCTCCCAAAAGAAAGCCCAAAAGGCTAAAAGAACTCATAAAAAATATAATATTAAGCAAATGGAAAATGGCTACATCTAACAGTTCAATTCATCAAATAACTAAATTAAAAACCCCAGCGCAAAAATCCATAAATTCAGTACGAATTCCCTCCCATTTTCCAGCTTCTTTCGCTGCCTTTTTTTTTTTTTTGATTAGTGGTTGATTATTTATGAACTTTAGCAGGGTAATTAAAAAATGGTTTCAGACATGGCCATTGAAGATTTGGAATTAGAAAAGGAGGACCCATTTCTCAGATTAACCGAATATGCCAGATCCATAATATACCCTGAAGAAGAAGAAGAGCAAGACCAAGATATGGATTCCAAAATTCGAAATGGACCAGACCCAGCTGGAATTGGATTGCTTCTCGGATCCTCAAGACTTGTACTGCTTATTCCAGTGGTATTACCCCAGCGATTCTTCTCTCCGATATCTCTCAGGTACAAAGCATTTTTTTTTTCTTTTTACTTTAATATTTTTTCAATTTATTCTCTGGCATTTGGTTGCTGAGAAAATTGAAGGAAAAGAAAAAAAATCCAAAGTTTGAACCTTTGTTTTGGGTTTTTGGTGGAAAATGGGGTAAAGGTTGTCAGGACCCGTCCAAGATTCCTCTCCGGAACCCTAGACAAGCCCTGATCCCAGGAAAATACCACCGAACCTTCCAACGGAAAATCCAGCAGCACCTCCCCTAAGGGTAGGACTTACCACAAATTTCCTGCACTGAAAACACGCTTCTATAATCGTCCCCTTATTCCTCCCACATTATTACAAGTTGATTCCACAAATTTACAGCACTTCAAAGGATAACAGCATATCAGTGCATAAATAATAACTACACGTCCAATACAGTATACAGAGCATTATATAAATAAATATGGAATTAATAAAATGACAAATAAGAAAGCAATCCAAGATGAAGAGGAAAAAGGGAAGAAATACTTCTTGGACTTTCGGCAAAGAACTGAGACGTCAGCTCGCCCCAGACGATCAACGTCTCCCAACCTAGACCTATGGGAACGGAATTTAAAAAAATATGAGATGCTAATCATCTCAGTGAGTGACCCTATTTACTGTACAATTATAATACCATGATAATTAAGTAGATAAATAATAATTAATTGGAAATAATATTTTCACTCAAAACCCTTACGATTCTCTCGGTTGGAAAAGTTCCCCTCTTTAAAGCATTTTCACAAAATCCTTTATTCATAATCCCCGAAAACCAAGGAATCAATTTATTCAACTAAATATCAAATAAAATATAATAAATCAAGCATTCCAAATTTATAATTAAAAAGAAATTAATTTATTGAATAATTAAGTAAAGGAAAAATTAAATCAATTTAAAATCCCCATTCAATTAAATAATAAAAACAACATTAATCATATTCTTAATTCTAATGTAATTTCAAAATATTTATTTTAAAATCCCAGTTTTGAAAATCACTTGATGCACCCACTATATACCAGTGGCGCCAACAGTACCCAGCATCCCAAGGTACCGCCAGACAGGAGGTTATAGAAAGAAACCGGCATACGGTCGCGTGGCGTCCCACCGCGCCACTGCAAACAGGCATCCCGGCCATGGAGGGGCGGCCTACCCTCATCCGATGGCTAACACAGGACAACCCCATAAATCACCTGCGCGCTACTCACACCCACCCGCGCGCTAATCACATCCGTGTGCACACTAACCATATCACATATAAACAGAACACCAGTACGTGTATAGTGCATCTAAAAATCATAAATCAATACATCTCAAAATTTCAAATTTTCCATAAATATACTAGGTTTATCCCGTAATTTTTCCACAATTCCTTTATAATCATCGTCATAAATCCATCGCATAAATTTCATAATTTTCAAATCCACCAGCTCTCAGATCCACCAATTTAAATATTCAAATTTTTCTAATAGCATAAATATTTTTGAAATATAATAAATTAAATCACATAACATTCCATGGGCATACTTATAAAAATTGAAGTCACCAACATAAACAAATATTTTCCTTGAAATATTTGAAAATCAAATCATGCCCAAAATAATGTTAAAACCATAAGAATTTCATATATAATTGAATTCCACAATCCTCAATACCATAAAATAATTTTCACATGGCATAAATTTATATAATGCATATTTTCTTTAATCAAAATAAATCCACCAATAATTTCCACAATAAATCAATTAAATATTTGACACATAGAATATAAATTTCAAATATTCAATTCACACAAAATATTCACCAATTTAATTCCCGAAATTAATTTGAAGGTGGGTCACTCACCTTAAGCACGTATATCAATCAAGATTCTTCGCAGGATCGACTCCACTACTCGCACGTGCACCTAAAACATCCAAATACACCAAACCAAATATATTAATATTTTAATCGGGTAACTCCCAAATGGGTACCCAGGGAGCGAACACAAACGACAACCAAAGTTGACGAGTAATATACCGAATCGAAGTTTAAGCGATAAGGATTACAAATCTGGTCTTACTTCCCGGAGATCGGACCGGTGGTGGCCGGAATCTCGCCGGAAAGCTTTCGGGATTCAACTCTTTGATTCTCTCAATTCATCTCGAATTGGTGGAAAAGGACCCCGGATTTGGATTTAGGGGGTCGGAATCAGTGGAGAGGGACCGGCGGTGCAACTGGGTACTCGCCGGAATAGTGATTTCCGGCGAGCCGCTGCGGTCACCGGCAAACGTCGCCGGCGGCGGCGCGTGCGGTGGCCGATGGCCGAGATTTTTGGGGGTTTTGTAGATCAAGGGGAGAGGGTTCCAACGGGACTGGCGGTGAGGCAAATGGAGGCCGGACGGCGAAGAAATCGGGGTTTGAAGGTTTTCGGCGCCTCACCGGAAAATGCTCCGATCCCGGCGCGTCGGAGGTCCGGTGGCCATGAAATTTGGTGGGCAGGCCGGAAATGAGGAGGTGGTGAGGGGTGGCTGGCGCGTGTGGCCTGAAAATGGCCGGAAAGGGGTCAAACAGCGGTCGCCGGCGGTGGAGGGGAAAAATTGTTGTTGAGTTTTGCCGGCTCGATCTGGGCGCGTCCGGCGACCGGTGGTCATGAAATTTTGGAGTTTGGCCCGAAATGGGGAGGCGCTCCCGTCTAGCGGGTGTGTGTAGCAAGGATTGGCCGGAAAAGTCGACGATTCTGTCGGCTGGTCGTCTCTCTCTCTCCCTCTCTCTCTCCTCCCCGTCATTTTTGCCAAATAAAAGCCACCGTGGGTGACACTGTTCACCCACGTGGACCAATCAAGTGTCGACACATGGCGTTACTGTGCACTTAAGCCAGATATAATAAAATATTACGGTATCTGACAAACTTCACACGTCTATAACTTTTTAACCAGATGTCCGATTTAAGTGTGCCGCTAGTCTATGAACTCGTATCGACGAGTACTTTACAACCATACAAAAGTCAAAGCAAAACTTTGCATGAATAAAAAGTCAACTCCGGCATCCCTTGGACAGTTTGGACCTCAACTTGTTTTGCTCATACTTTTCAAACCGTAGCTCCGTTTTCAACATGCTACTGGTCTACGAACTCGTGCCAATGTGTACTTCGTAACGGCACCTCAGTCAACCTAGAATTCTATCCAAGTCAAAAAGTCAACTTTTGACCCATTCGGTCAATAGTCAACGGTTAAAGTCAACGGTCAACGATCACCCTTGGTCAAATTTGAGAAAATTCCGGTGTACTTCGGGACGGGGTGTTACAAAGGTAAAGTTTGAACATTCGTACGTTTGTTTTGGGTTTTTGGTGGAAAATGGATAAAGGTAAAGATTTTAGATTGGCCAAGTTTTATTACTACTAACGGCCAACTGGGGATGTGTGGAATATTGTAGGCATGGAATGAGCAACATAGAGATGAGACTACTAAGGAGAGGCCTGAATGTATCAACCAGTTGAGGAGGAAACAAAGAAGAACGAAGCTTCCAAACACTGTCTTGATTGACTCCATCTAAGAAAAAAATTTCTTGTCTTTGAGTAGTGTTTTGGAATCTATTATTATCGATGCTTAATTGCTCCCAGGTACTCTTTACAAATTTGAAAATCCTCATGGTGTTTTACTTCAAAGGTTTGAACCTTTGTTTTGGGTTTTTGGTGGAAAATGGGGTAAAGGTAAAGTTTGAACATTTGTACCTTTGTTTTAGGTTTTTGGTGGAAAATGGATAAAGGTAAAGATTTTAGATTGGTCAAGTTTTATTACTACTACTAACGGCGAACTGGGGATGTGTGGAATGTTGTAGTCGTGGAGTAAGCAACATAGAGATGGGACTACTAAGGAGAGGCCTGAATGTATCAACCAGTTGAGGAAGAAACAAAGAAGAGCGAAGCTTCCAAACACTGTCTTGATTGACTCCATCTAAGAAAAAAATTTCTTGTCTTTGAGTAGTGTTTTGGAATCTATTATTATCGATGCTTAATTGCTCCCAAGTACTCTTTACAAATTTGAAAAGCCTCATGGTGTTTTACTTCAAAGGAGGCTTCTTATGGCTAGATAAAAAAGCGAAGTGGAATAAATATATTATCCAAAAAATACATTGTTAAAACAGAAAAAAATATATAAAGGTATACAGTTAGATTCTTCTTCTTCATTGGTCCAGTTGATTTCCTTTTCCCTTTAGGTTTTTTCATATGTACTTCTTTTTCTTCTTCTATAAGTGAACTGGAAAGTGAGTTCTGTAAACTCGAAAGTTGATTCATAATCATGCTAGAAACTTATTCAAATTGAAAAAGAAAATTTCCTATGGTTGAATGTGGATATCCTCCTAATGAAAAAAAGTAAAATTCCTTTCTTTCTTTGGTGTGTAATGAAGACCTTTTTTCTCATGTAATTAATTTTTATGGTATGATATCTTCCTAAAGCTTATGTTAATTATCTTGTCAATTGAATAGAAAAACCTGTAAAATATCTTGTAGTATATTTGCTTCTGTGTGCTTGATGACATATCTTATCCTTTAGGTACGGACATCTACTTGCTTACGTTGGGTGATATTTGGAGTTCAAATACTATCGATCTTTATCTCCACCGCAAGTCGGCAAGTGAATACCATGTTGCATCTGTAATAATTCTTACAAGAAATCTTCTACCAAGAATAGCAGGGCCTTTTGTTTCTATTTTTTTTGGCAGATATCACTTGTATTGGCAAAACAAGTTTATGCCATTTTTCATCTTCGTGGTCTTATCAAATGCTCCTTATACTGTTGCTTCTTTTGTATGAGTTTATTATTTTACATACTCTTGATTTGAAATTTTATCTACAACCAAAGATACGATGTTTTGTCTTTAGTAGATACTGTGACTTGGCTGATCCTACAAATGTGATATTGAAGAAAGGAAGGGAAATTCTCCTCACTAGATGCTATCTTTGTACTGCTGCTGAAGGATCTTGTTATCCACGACTTTTGCCAACAGAGTATTTGGTGATTTTGTTGGATGAGGTAAATTTCAAATATGCAGATTGTTTGTTCATTTTCTACTTTGATTCATGGAAAATTCATAAAGTGCTTCAAAGTTGACTAAGCCCCAAGTCGAAGCTTTTGGATTTATATTATAGGTGAAATTGTTCTCAGGCTTATCTGTTTGTTGTTGTTTTCATAGTTTTACATTTGTTAATGTAGGATGAGGATGATGATGCAATGCTGCTAGCGGCTCAGTTTTGTTCAGATTCATTCTCTTCTATTTCTCTCAATAAGGTCAATAGAGGAGTTCCTTATTCATTGTATGCAAGGTAGGATAACTTAGTTTGTTAAATATATGTTTCAAAAGAATACGTGATTGAATAATAAATACTCGAATCATTTTCATACTTTCTAATAAGAGGCAAGGTGATGATTGAATAATTAATAAAAATTAAAATGCTATTATGTATATGCCTTGATCCATAAAGTTATAACCTATCACTTTCGTTTTTACTATTTAGGATTGAATCTATTGGGCCTCTTGAATTTCATGGAAAGATTGGTAGTCTACAGAAGAAACAAATCACTCTTGTTGACAATGATCGTATTAAATTAAAGTTCTTGTTGTGGGGCGAGCAGGTTCTGCTGGCTAATCTTTTCAGGTAATCTTTCAAACACAACTTCTTATCGGGGTCTCCTTTCATATGTTTGTTTTCCTAATTTATTTATCATACAGCATTGGAAGTATGCTTGCGCTCAATAGGCCGTATATTGCAACTTCTCTAGATGATGCAGTTGAAGCAAGTGCTGAAATTTGTCTCAAGTATGGTAATGCAACGCAATTATATTTGGTTCCTTTCGTTCAGCATGAGGAACAAGAAAGCCATGCATCATGATGTAATGTATAGAAAATGATTGTTATTAAAGATATATAATAATTTCTGTGCTACTTAGGTATCTATAACTTTGACGCAAAATCGGTATCAAGGATCAGGACCGATGTGTACAATACATCCCAGTCCACGCCCCAAAGTTTCTCAAGTGTCTTTGCCCTGTGATTTCCAAGGGGTCAATTGACTTCAGTAATTATCCTTTTCAAGTGAGTTTCTGATTCCAGTGTTTTTAATTTTCCTTTTGTTAGGATCAACTGCTATGTGCTTTTAAAGGAATGCATCATTATAATTCTGTTTCTTCTTATATAATTATCAAGTCTTGTTTATAATTATTGTTGATTTTCAGCGTTCATGTGATATTATATGAAACTAGCTGTCTACATCTATATTCACCCTTATATTATATGTTTAGCATCTCTTTTCATTTCATACACAGTGTTTCAAAATTATTTTTTCCCTCAATGGCAACACTTCATAATTGTCATTAGTTATTTATTCTTTGTTTTTAAGGATCTTGAGGGCCATTAAAACGCAATCCCAGCGATGCATCATTAGTGTTACATCCTACTAACATGAGGTCCCTTCTACAATCATTCAAATCTTCTCCTCTGTTTTATTTTCATGCTAATTACTCATCGAAGTTAAAATGGACTTGTGTCAGGACCCGTCCAGAATTCCTCCCCGGAACCCTAGACAAGCCCTGATCCCAGGAAAATACCACCGAACCTTCCAACGGAAAATCCGGCAGCACCTCCCCTAAGGGTAGGACTAACCAAAAATTACCTGCACTGAAAACACACTTCTAAAAACATCCCCTTATTCCTCCCACAATACTACAAATGGTTCCACAAATTTCAGCACTTCAAATAATAACAGCAGCAACCCAGTGCATAAAAAAAAACTACACGTCCAATACAGTATACAGAGCATTGTACAGATAAATGTGGAATTTATACAATGACAGATAAGAAGCAATACAGGATGGAGAGGAAAAAGGGAAGAAATACTTCTTGAACTTCAGCAACGAACTGAGACGGGGACCTAGGGGAACGGAATTTAAGAGTGTGAGATATTAATCATCTCAGTGAGTGACCCTATCTACTGTACAATATAATATCACGGCAATAAGGTAGATAAATAATAATTAATTGGAAATAATAATTTCTCTCAAAACCCTTACAATTCTCTCGGTTGGAAAAGTTCCCCTTTTAAAACCTTTTCACAAAACCCTTTGTTCGTATTCCCCAAAAACCAAGACATCAAATAAATACCAGAAACGGTAATAATTATATTTTTAATTCCAATACAGTTTCAAACATTTTATTTTAAAATCACAGTTCTGAAAATCATTTGATGCACCCACTATATACCAGTGGTGCCAACAGTACCCAGCGTCCCAAGGTACCGCCAGACAGGAGGTTATAGAAAGAAACCGGCATACGGTCGCGTGGCGTCCCACTGCGCCGCTGCTAACCTGGTGTCCCGGCCATGGAGGGGTGGCCTACCCTCATCCGATGGCAACCACAGGACAACCTCATAATATCACCTGCGCGCTAATCATATCCGTGTGCACAATATCCATATCACATATAAATAGAACACCAGTATGTGCATGGTGCATTTAAAAAATCATAAAATCCACATATTGAATTTATATATCAAAACTCACATTTTGTATAAACATAGCGGGTATATTCCATCCGCTTGAACCCGGAAATTCTCTACAATTTCTTTATAATCAACACCATAAATTCCATTATTTTCAAATCCACCAACTCCCAAATCCACCAATTCAAATACTCACATTTTCCCAATAGCATAAATAATTTCTCGAAATATAATAATTAAATCTCACAATATTCCATGGGCATATTTTATAAAAATTGGAGTCACCAACATAAATAAATATTTTCCTTGAAATATTTGGAAATCAAATCATGCCCAATTTAATGTTAAAACCACAAGAATTTCAAAATTCTCAAACCATAAAATAATTTCACATGGCATAAATTTATAGAATGCACATTTTCTTAAATCCAATAAATTCACCAATAATTCCACAATAAATCAATTAAATATTTGGCACATAGAAATTAAATTCCAAATATTCAAACCACACATAATATTCATCAATTTAATTCCCGAAATTAATTTGAAGGTGGGTCACTCATCTGGAGCACGCAATTAAACCATGATCCACCATGGGATCAATTCCATGACTCACCCGTGCTCCTAAAATACAATTCACACACAGTCAAATAAATTAATATTTTAATCGGATAAATAATACCCGGTACCCGGAGGGTCAAACACAAACGTTATCCAAAATTGACAAATAATATGTCTATGGAAAGCTTGTGAGATGAGGATCACATTATCGACCTCCATTGAGTTCAATTCGACCTGCGGTGGCTGGAATTTGGTCGGAAAGATTCGGCCGATTTTGATCCCTTCATATCTTGCAAATCGACGGGAGTTGAGTTAATTGGAGCTCAGAATCGGAATCAGAGGGTCCAAATTAGTGGGAAAGGACCGGTTGCACAACCGGTGGCTGCCGAAAAATGGCCAAACCAGCGACACACCGGCCGCCGGCGTTGGAGGCCGATCTCGGCGCGTCCGTTGGCCACTCGACCGGAGATTTGGCCGCCGGTGTCGCCCAGCTGCGGGCTTTCACGTCGGTCGGCGCGTGAGTGGTTCCGGTGGCCGGAAAATGTGCAGCAAAGGGAGAGAGAGAGACGGTCGGTGGGAAGGAAGGAAGAAAGAAAAAAAGCAAGAAGAAGAAGAAGAAGAAGAAGAAGAAGAAGAAAAGGAATCGGGCCCCCCTGGCCCTTTTTTCCCACGTGGGGAAAAGAAAAGAAAAAGAAAAAATAAAATAAAATAATAAAAATAATTAAATAATTAAATAATATTAATAATATATTATTATTTAAAATAATAATAAAATAATTTGATATTACACATGGTTGACATGTGGCTTCTCAACATGGTGACACATGGTCACCTTCATTAAATCACACGTGGCACATCGTTACACGTTCAAAAATAATATTAAAATAATATGGTGTTTGAAAAACTCTACAGGTTCATAACTTCCAAACCACATGTCCAAATCGGACGTGCCGCTAGTCTACGGACTCGTATCGACGAACACTTCACAACCATGCATGAGTCAAAGCTCAACCTTGCATGAATAAAAAGTCAACTCCGGCACCTCTTGGACAGTTTGGACCTCAACTTGTTTTGCCCATAACTTTCAAACCGTAGCTCCGTTTTCAACGTGCTACTAGTCTACGAACTTGTATCAATGTGTACTTCGTAATGGTACCTCAGTCAGCCTAGAATTCGAACCGAGTCAAAAAGTCAACTTTTGACCCCTTCGATCAACGGTCAACAGTCAACCTCGGTCAACGTGCAAAAATTCCGACATGGCTCGGGACGGGGTGTTACAACTTGGCTACCCTGGATTCAAATATTTTTTATTTTAAAATTTCAATGCAAAGTTGAATTTGTAATTATCATTTTGCCTTTCCATTTGTTTATAATTTAGAATAACTTTTCTTACTCGTGTAAAGTCTTGCAGCCATTTGTTACTGACCTTCAAGACAAGATGATTGGCATTAGCCTCTATGCTGTTGTCACCAATATTATGAAAGAAAGAAGAACCATACAAGCTGTTTTCATTCTGAGAATCCAAGATGCTACTGGAGAAATTTTGGCTAAGCTACATTTTGCCAAATCATGGTATTAATGACAAATTAATTCTGTAGTCTTTTGGTGCATTCCCTCCTGAGATAGTAAATAATGTACTTTTTGGTCCAAAATATCTTTTTCTCAGGTCTCTGGGAAGATAAAGTTGTGGTCTCATAGTGTACATATCTGGCTCGACATGCTCGATGACAAAGCAGAATTGGTGAGAAAGAATTGGTGAGAAAATAAACAATCACTACAAGAAAATCACCCTTTAGCACGAAATTTTTACCGACGAATTAATTTTTTGTCGCTAAAGAGCCCATTACCGGCAAAAAATATTTCTCGGTAAACACCATACTTTTTGCGACGAAAATGCAAAATTGTCGGCAAATGTTACATTTTTACCGACTAAAGTAAAAAAACGTAACATTTACCAACGAAATAAAAATTCGTCGGAAAAACTAAACAATTACCGACGAAATTAAAATTAGTTGGCAAAAAAGGTACCTTTTAGCGGCAATTAAAACTTTTCTCGGCAAAAGATATGTGACTTGTTTCACCTCTTACCAACCAGCAACCAGCAACACAGTTGTTGGTTAAAGTTAAAATTCCGAAATATATATTTTTGAATTATTATTATTATTATTATTTAGTAAATCTATGTATTTTATTTGTTTGTAATTAATATATATTATATATTTAAATTTTGGTTAGGAGGTAGTAAAAAAAAGAAAAAAAAAATTGCCGACAAAATTTTACATACTGCATGCTTTGATTTGGATTTTTAAATTTTTTAACATATAAATTATTTTCTATTCTAGCTTGCATTTATTTTACAATTTTATTGGTAAAAGTTGTAAATTTTTTTTTGGGAAAATTATCATATATTTTTTGTGACATATATGTGTAAATTTTTTATGTTGAAAATTAATTAATTATAATAGTAGATAGTATTATCATTATATGTAACTATATATTTACACACACACACACATATATATATATATATATATTATTAGTTGTAGTATAAGAGTACTCATTATAAGTTAGTTAATTTATATCTCAACTTACAAATAATTTGATCTATGCGAAATATTTTATTTTATTACTGATAATGATAATGGAATAAACATTTGGAAAAATTGTATTTTTTGGGGCAATTCCATATATTTAATTTTTAATTTTTGGTTTAGGTTTTTGACATGTATAAGTAAAATTTTTACGTTAAAAAAATTAAATGTGCTGCTAATTAATAAATAGTATTCTAATTACATAAAACTATATATAAAGTATTATTATTGTTATTAGTAGTAGTAATATTATTTTATAATTCGTAAGATATTTAAATTGTACCAACATATATATAAATAAGCTACTTTTTATCTTAGCTTACAATTAAATTTGCAGTTTCATTACATTCTATGTTGCATTTTAATGGTGGAGAATACGTATATTTGTTACATTCTATGTACTTTATTTCTTAAAAATATTTGTGGATGAAGTATATATTTTGTTTATTTGGTAAATATATTGCTTTTTTATTCTTTTTTGGATGTATTTATAAAAAATTGATATATATTATATATTTTTAATTGTTTGAAACGTTTGCCGACAAAATATATTTTCCTCAGAAAAATTTCTATTTCCGAGAAATTGATAAAATTTGACGATAAGTACTTTGTGTTTTTGGCGTGAATTTTAACATATTTGTAGGCAATAGAATTTTTTTTTTTTTCGCGCCTGCCTGTCCCGCCAGTCCCGCCAGTCCTCATGTGTAAAAATAATCAAAATACTTATTTTTCTCTCCATCTCCGTTGCATCTCCTTCTCCTATCTCTTATTTTTTTTTTTTCTTCTGTCAAAATCATTTTCTAAAGGTTGCATTTCCGTTGCAAACCCACTTTCTTCCCTCAAAACCAGCTGCTTTCTGCATCTCCAGAGGTTGAAGCAAACCCATTTTCTTCTTTGAATCTCACTTTGAATTTCTCTTCGAATTTCTTTCTTTTTTTTTTTTTTTTGGCAGGTGGTGGTCATCAATCGATCTGCTGGTTGCCGTTTAAAGCTGTTCTGGTCCCTGGTTGTTGCCGTTCTGCAGGTTGGTGCTGTTCTGCTTTTTTTTTTTTTTTTTTTTTTTTTTTTTGGGATATTGCTATGAGCCCCTTCTGTTTGGTGATGTAGATAGGATGATATCTAATTTATCTATTTATTTTTTTCACTTTTTGTTTATCAATATGCTTATATTTCGTTGTGAAAGGAAGAGTGCTTGGTCCTGATTTCTGATAATTTGTGGGAGGGGAAGCAGTAAGAGTAAAGGGGGAAAAAAGACCCACGAAAACTTGTGTACAGAAAAACTTAAGTATTTTTAGTTTAAATATATTTTTGAATGGCTCTTGAGCGAGTAAATAAGGTGGGAAAACAGAGTTTCTATGCCTATCAAACCCGAAACATGGCAGTACTTTCATCTACCATAACAGCATCTTCTCTCATTCCTGCTAGACTTGTAACACAAAATCATCATAATCTGCAGCCCTTTTTTTGCTATCCTATTTGGCCTCGGAACGCCTCCAAAATTCGTATCTCTGTTAGGGTCCAAGCTGCAAAACCTCCTGGCCGAGTATGTTGCTTTTCAGTGTTTTTTTTTTTTTTTTTTTTTTCATATATGAACTGGGCTTTCTTTTTTTCTTTATCATATTCAATATTTGCATTATATGGGAGTTAATTAACAAAAGGGTTTCTGTATCTCAGGTGGAAGTGCCAAAAGTAGTGCCAAAATTCAATCCCTCATTTCTTGGATTCACCAAGACTGCTGAAATTTGGAATCCTAGAGCTTGTATGATTGGTCTTGTTGGAATTTTCATTGTAGAATTGGTGGGTTTCAATGTCATTTTTATTTTTATTTTTCTGGTTTTTAGTTACTGAGTAGGCAATCAACAAAGAAGTTTGCTTCATTTTCTAAATATTCAGCATAATTGTGAATGCGTTACTGCTGTTGACAGAACTAGTAATGTTTCAGCTATTTCACATTGGAGATAAAATAAGTTATCCTTCCCCCGCCTTGGTGCTCTTCTGGTGTTATTTGTTTGTTTATTTTTCTTACTAGTAACATTCAAGTATGATTATAGGAATGTGTGCACTGGTTTTTCAAATACTAAAATATCTTTTGGTGTCCTACAATTTTAGGTGGTTTCAGTGAGAAACAAATTTTTGTATGTGCTGTTTCATTTTAAGCTGAAGGGACATGACCCCTCTCTTATTCACAGGCTCACATCTTCGTTGTTAATTCATGTAGAGCACGTTGGAGTAGAAGTGGTTAAGTGTGCTTGTGTTATTGAATGGCCTGAGCTAAAGTTATGGTGCTTTATGTGGTTGATGTAATTAAAAATTGTGAGCTTTTCCACCTTTAGTTTTGGGGAAATCATGTCATGGAATGTATTCATGAGTATCTGGGATCGAGTGATTCTTGACTGCTCCATTTTGTCTTTAGTACTGGTGGTGCATATCATATTACATTAAGGATTTGGTTTTGTGGAGCTTCTCTGTTGGGTAACAAATTTGTTAATATTTCTTCAATTATATATTTTTCTGAAATAGTTGATTAACAATACTACTTACACCTGCTTCTTGTGGAAGTGAAATTATACAAGGTTTTCCGTCCATCATACTTCCATAAATTGTACATCTGCGCTGGTTCGGCTTAAGTATAATGATTGCTTTATGAAGATAAATAAAATGCAATACCGCTATCTATTAGATATAAGGCCAATTAGATATAAGGTTACAACCCTGTGTTACAATGCTTACTGCTTAATCTTGTTGCTCAATCAATCTACCGTGAATTTTACTGACTCTTTCATTGGTGGGTGTTATCATGTGATTAGGCATAGAGAAGTGGACTGGGTATAAGCTTCAAATCTGCAATTATTCGTTCTTGAACCATTTCAAGGCCAGGTATGTATAGTATACAACAATTTTGTTACTTTCCCATGCATGCCATTACTTTGTTGTTCTGTTTCTTTCATGGTTTTGTATTCATTGATTATCCATTTGAAGGCTAAATGAGTTTACAATTATTGGAATTTTCTAGAGGTCTTCTTCTAATCTTATGAGTATCCAAATAGTAATACACTGTCCATTAGCCAAGAAGAAAGTATCAGTGCTTTGATTAGTTGTTTCCTTAGATATCTAAAGTTTACAAAAAAATTATGGTCTAAAAATTAAAAAAAGTTTCTTTAAAAAAATAACAATAATATCAACTGCCTTCATAAATTTGGACAAGTTATACTCAAAATAATAACAATACCAAAATAACAACAATATATATTGTTATCTATATATACATATAACTATATATATAATTATAATATATAGTTACATAAATTTTTCTTTAAAAAATTAACAACAATACCAAAATTTGCAGAAAGTAAAATACATATATTGATAATCAGATACAAAGAAGAAAAGGCCAAAAAACAAAAAATGTAAAACAACTGTTTAAACCTTGGGGAGTTTGTTGATATATTACCCAAACATTAGGGGCTTTGAAAGATACTAACCATTATGGTAATTATGTAATTGCGATTATACCCATTGTGTAGCTAAGGGAATCTAGACGATATATTACCTAGTATTAGGGACATTAGTGTTTTTATTAGTAAGGCATACGAAAGTTCAAAATTTTCTTGCTGTATTACAGTCGAATTTATTAGAATAATCCCTAAATAGAAGGAGTTAAATACATATCAATGGTTTTGTTAGATAATGTTGATATGTATGTATGACAACATGTATATTTTGTCATAGATGTGTATTGAATTATGCTGTGTATGCTTTCAACTACCATTTAATTTTAACCATGCCATATTTTTCATCTATACCCAAATGGGATGGATATATAATTATCGTTGATGTATGAAATAGATGGATAAAAGTTGGATTGGTCTTCCAAATCGAATTTCTAGACAATATGTTGATGGGGTAGCATCACTTATTGAAGTGGCTAAAAACTCTTTGCTGAGGAAACTAGTGGCGTCATAAAAACTCTTTTCTGAGGAAATTATATTCGTCGCTAATATACTCTTTGCCAAGGAAAGTAATAGTGTTGCAAAATATAGCTTTGCCGACGACATGTAATTTTGACGGCAAATAACTTATTGCTGACAAAATAATTTTGTCGCTAATTACATTTTAAGAATATAAAAATATGCTATATTTTTGTAGCCAAAATATTTTACCGACAAGTTTTGGTTTGAGGGAAATAGTTTTTGGCGACGAATTTTGTTTTTGGTCAGCAAAAGGTTTTTTCAAGAAATTATAAAATTCGTCGGTAAAGACAATTGTAGAGGAAGCATAGGCGACAAATTCTTTTTTGTCAGGAAAACATTTACTGATGAAAGTTCAGTTTTTTTAGAACAAAAGCTTTTATCGGTAAAAGCTGAATTTCTTGCAATGAATTTCTAGTTCATGTGTAGTATCCATGTACATGTAACAACCCAATCCATCCGCATGAGATATTGTCCGCTTTGGGCCCAGTTTGCAGGTTTGAAAGGCCTTTCAAAGGAAAAGTATCCATATCCTTTTATAAGGCATGCTTCGTTTTCCTTTTCAACCGATGTGGGATTTCACAATCCACTCTTATTGGGGTCCAGCGTCTTCGTTGGCACACTGATCCAAGTCTGGTTCTGATACTAACTATAATAATCCAGTCCATTCGCATGAGATATTGTTCGTTTTGGGCCCTTGCCCGCACAGTTTTAAAAGACCTCTCATGGATTAGGGGTCCCATCTTTTTACCTACAAATCCTATTGTCCCGAGTAACTAGCTTTGATACCAACTGTAATAGTCCAGTCCACCTGCATGAGATATTGTTCGCTTTAGGCTCAACCAGTATGGTTTTAAAAGGCCTCTCAAGGGAAAAGTATCTACACTCTCTTATAAGGCATGCTTCGTTTTTTTTTTCAACCGATATAGGATCTCACAATACATGTTAGCAACTAGTTTCAACCTTAGCCATCAGCGTTTGCAATCATTTAAGTATTGCATGGTTATTTCCTGACTTGTGTGGCTTTTGTTTGATTTGGCATTTACTCAATTTCAAGAGCAGTTCCACCAAAACATTTCGTAATTTGGTTGATACTTTTACTTGACAGTCTAGAAGCATTATGGTTTGAAAATGATATTGGACCTTTTTTTGTCAACCTCAGTTCCATTCCAGCCTTGCTAAACTCATCCTGTCTTCAAAAGTTGTCAAACCTTTCCAATCTATCTAAACAAACCAGTTGTCCACAGGTATAAATTTCTCATGAGATTTCATTTTGGCTAGTAAATAATAACATATAACTTTTCAAGAGTTAATTCTATGCTTTTTAGGTATTAAATTTTGTATTATTTGTTGACATATTAGTGTTTGCTTCTTTAGCCGTTTATGAACGACAATTAAATGATTCAACAAAACCTTGTTTTCATAACAGTAATTATAACTATAGATGAGCAACGGGCTTGAGTAGTTAGACATGTAGATTGTAATTATCTGGCTGACTGCATAAGAGAAGCATATACCAACAAAAAATGGGACAGTTTTATTATACTATAGAAGCTTTGTTGCATAGAACTACCCTTCTTTCCTTATTTTTCAGAACTTGTTTCTTGTATAATTTGATTAAATCATGATATGGCAATTTTCTTAGTTTATTTTCAAGCTATATGACTTGGATGCTTCTTTTTCTTGGAGGATTGATATGCCATTGTGATTTCATTCCTTGTTGAACCATTTGATAGATACAACTTCAAAGAGATCTTTATTACATATCTTCCCCATGTGTTGACAGATGGTTCGGGTTTGGCTTCAAATGGCACATTGTCATGTCGATACAAGATTTTCACATTCCATCTGTGGTCATTTTGTCAGCAACACAGCTGTTGGAGTTTCAGAATGCAGCTTTGTCATCAAACTTGCGATACTGAAGTCGTTCGAAGTTTCTACCTAAAAATCACTTTTGCAGATGAGGGTGGGAAAGTTTTTGCTCGATCTACTGGTCCAGCTGCAACTGAATTGTTACAAATATCTCCCGACGAATTCTGTGAACTTCGTGAGGTGATTTGTTTAAACTCAAACATAAGGAGACATGTTTAAATTTATTATTACTACTTTAATCCCTGAGAAGCACTTTTGAAGAATTGCACGACATATATAATGTTTTGTTTTTTTGTTCCTAACCATTTAGATGGTTTGAATTTTCAAATAAATTATATCACATTTTTACTTAGTCATTTTTGTGCACTTCTAACAAGTTATCTAGCTGCTTTCTCCTCTAAATCAATCTGTGCAGGTATTGCAGGAACAAGTTATGTATCATCTTCATTAGAGAATGAGTGGTTCATGGTTGCATTAGTTAATTGCAAGAGGCAAGTTCCTGGAGTCAATAATGGCTTTCTACTTGAAGATGATGCAATTTCGTGGGAGATTACCTGTGCATTAAAATGTGAATAGTGTTGAGCTGCTGAAAAGATGTTTTGAATTATCAAAATATACATACATAAATATTTTTTTGGTCGGGAAATTCGAATTCATATTTGTTAAATGAAATTTTGGCAAAGCTACTAGAATGTTCCTACCCGAAGTATTAATATTATATTTACATATATATATATATATATATATATATATATTATGTCATCACAAATCTTTGGCACGATCTTTCCATCTATATGCGGTAGATTATGGATTATTTCCCTCTCTAATTAACATTAATACTTTTATCTGACATTGATCGGCTTTTTGTGTCATTATCATTTATAGTTTTATTTTGGTAAATCATTATCTTTTATAGTTAGATACACTTTATTCTGTTCAGTTAATTGAATGAGATTTATGCCAAAAATGATGAAGACAACAGGCGAAACGTAAGGATTTCGAAGAGTAAATGCAACTGTGTATAAACGAGAAAAAGCTTACTTAGTGAATAGAGAAATTGATAAAGACCATAGGTACTTAAAGAAGTATATATATATATATATATATATAATGTAAAAACATATTTTTAATCCGTTTTCTATCCGGTCAGGATGTCCAGATTATAGCCTATCTCTATATATAAACTATATATATAAATATATAAATATCCATATATGGACAAACAAAAAAAAGTATATGAAAAATGAACATTCATATTCTCAAATTAAACCTTTTTTTTCCCTTAAAAAAAAGGAGTGAGAGTCAAGAGCTAGTTGGTATTACATATTGATATAATTTGTGAAGGCAAAAAGAAATAATGATTTGAGAAAGTATATGAATCGTTAATGTGATACCTTCAATTGCATATGCTATTGTTATAATATGTACTTCTTGATAATGTCTATTTGTGTAACAAGTTTACTTGCGTGCCTTCAATTGCAAATGGTCTTGTTATAATACTTGTTCATCATTATCTATATATGCAATAAGAGAGAGATAATAAAACTTTTATTTTTTATTTTTTTTGTTTTAATGAAAATGTAGGTTTTTTCGGATGTTTTCTAAGATAAGAAGGAACCGCTATAATGACCACGGGCCATACTTTTTTTTTTTCAACCGCAAACAATAACGCCAAAAGAGAAATAGAAAGCCGAAAATCATGATTCCAAAAAGCCCCTTCCTCTCAACAGTGCTTCTCGAGGCTCTACTCTCCCCACTGAATAAGTAAGGCCCCATTAGCCTGGGCGAAGATGGGGATAAGGAATAATGAAGCCCCCTTAGCTCTGCCAGGGGCTGGACAGGGGTTACCTCTGTAAATGTGTAGAGCCAAGTGTAGTGTGGTGTAGTAGTAGGCACTTCTAGGCCCCTTCCCGGCTACTGGATCACTCCAGTGCTTTGGGTATGATAACTGTTGGTCAGTGGCTACCTAAGGAAACTCCGATTCGATGCGCCCCCCCCTGCGGGCTGGGAGGGATCTACTTCATCCCGATCACAAGGAGAGGTTCACCATGATGGGGGTACTTTTTTTTTCCCCTTCCAGAAAGAATGAAATACATAGGGGACCATCCTTTTGTTGTGGCATGCTTCTCAGATTTACGGATTCGCAGGGGGCCTCAGGTACCGCCCTACTTAGTTGACTGACAATGACAAAGGCTTGCGAAACTAAGTAGGGCCTTTTGAATTGAATCTTAAGTAGTCTATCTTCATTTGGAAGCAAATCATTCTATTATTTAGTGGAACAATTTTTGTGTATGTTTTAAACAGTCCTAAAACATTGCATTAGATTATTTATGTTTTGAACAATTTTATGCAAAATAAAATTGTTCATCAAGATTGAAGAATTTCACTAGATAACAATGCTTTTGATATGAATTAATGTAATCAAACAAAAGAGAAATAAATAAAAAAATTATTTTTTATATCGACAAGGTAATTAATACATGATAACAAAAAAAAAACAAAAACAAAAACTCCCCCCTCTATGCTTTCTTTCCTATCTATTTTCTTTTCTCCCATTTCTTTCTCCATTTTCTTTTCTCTCTTCCTACTTTCACTATCTAGTTATCCTCCCCTACCATTTTCCTCTTCTTTCATTCTCTCCCTACTTTTCTTTCAATTTCTCTATTTACTTTGTCTCTCTTCATTGTACAATTTGCATTCTCTTTCCACATTCTCTCTTACTTCTCTAATTGATGTTTCTATATATAAACTCTCCCTTTACATTTTTCTCACATTATTTTTTTTTCCTGCAGTTTCACTACATCCTTTTTTTGCTCTTTTTACTTTTACTTTGCTTTTTAGTTTATCTCTAAACTTTCTATCTTTACTTTATCTCTCTCCACACTTTCATTCTTTGCACTTTCTCTACTTTTACACTTTATCTCTACTCCAAGCTTTCTATCTCTAGCCTATCTTTTTCTTTTGGCAAGACATTAAGGTGGGTAAAATTCATTTGTTCCATAAACTAGCAATGTCAAGTTTTGTGAAATTTCATTTGCCCTTGATTAAAGTTTTTATCTTGTAGTTGTGAAGTTACGATTGAGATTTTCTTTTTCACATTTTATTTTCTTTTTATTATTTTTTGGAAAGCAACACATACATGCAAAAGAACTATGTGGACATGAATAGGAAGGATCTTAAGTTAGAGCTTGGTGATCAGGTATTCTTGAAACTTTCTCCTTGGAAGGGCATAGTACACTTTGGAAAGCGAGGGAAGCTAAGTCCTTGCTACATTAGACCGTATGAGATAGTTGAGAGGATAGGTCCCATGGCTTAGAGGTTAGATTTGCCAGAGGAGCTTTTCCGAGTCTATGATGTGTTCCACATCTCCATGCTCCACAAGTATATCCCAGACCCATCGCATGTGTTGGAAACACCAGAGATTGAGTTGAGGGATGATTTATCCTATTAGGAGAAGTAAATGCAGATTCTGTGTTGGGAAGAGCAAAAGCTTCACAACAAGACCATACCCTTGATGAAGGTTCTTTGGACAAATCACCTAGTCGAGGAGGCGACTTGGGAGGGAGAGGATCAATTCCGAAGTCAATATCCTCACCTCTTCCAAAACTAAGATATTAATTTTATGGACGGAATTTCTTTAAGGGGGGTAGGTTGTAACAACCCGTATCAAAATACCCCTGTTGAATAAGTTTGACCAGGTTTGACCAAGTGGACTGTATGTGGGTGTGAGATCCCACATCGGTTGGAAAGAAGAACGAACCATGGCTTATAAGCGTGTGGATACCTTTCCCTTGTAGACGCGTTCCCATGAGAGAAAGTATAAACGTGAGGGGTAGGATTGGGCTCACCACCTAGCTTCCAAAGCCGACAATATCTTGGTTGGGCCTGGGAGGCTCGGGCCAGTGGGACTGGTAGGTGAATGGGTGGGACCCCTAACCACTGAGACACGTTTTAAACCAGTGAGGGCTGGGTTGTAAGAGGATTCTCCAGGCCCAAAGCAGACAATATCTACATGCGGGTGGTTTGGACTGTCACAGGGGATCCTAGGTTGACTTTTTCTATGGTTAAGATTTTGGTTTGATTGATATACCATTGAGTAGAGCTCATCGATACGAGTTCATAGACTAACAGCACGCCAAATTCTGAGTTACGGATAAAAATTTATGACTTTGTAAAGTTTCAAAAATCAATTTTACATCAGTATCCAAACCAGTCCCAGATTTTTGTCTGTTAGGAACCCAAAGCTCTATATAGTTGGAAAGCGTGCCCAGTAGGAAACAAGTTTCAAAATACCCATTTTATCCTCCAAACTCGAGAAATTTCTCTCCAAACCCACAGATCTAAATTGGGTCGTTTCGAACCCGTTTTATGTCTAAATGGGTCATTACCATTTTGTCCAATTCCAGCCACCCTCGTTATGCACAACGCCAGCCACTATTGTTACCCACCCCCAGGCGACCACACCTTTTAGGCCAAATTGCCGGCCAACGCGTCGGGATCAGTCGTTTGAAGCTGGTGGTAGCCGTTTGGCCATTTTTTGACTGTTTCAGGCCAACCCACACACTTCTCCCACCATTTTTTGACCCTTTGAACTCATTTTCATTGTCCATTTTCCAAGATTCCTCACCGTTTGGGAGATATTTCAACGTGGAGTTTGATCGAGATTTCCATCAAGTTTTTCGGCACACAGGAGAAACTTTTAGACCGAGGTGAGTACATCATTACATTCCTTATCTCTTCAGCTTTCCATTGATAGAAATTTTATGAATTTTGGATGTTGTTTGATAATTTTTCTATTTTTGAGTCAATTAGTTAAGTATCAGATAAAATGGAACTTTGTTTGGATAAAATTGGTCAAATTGATTAAAGTTGGAATTGGATTAGTGAAATTAGATATTATTAGAACCTATTAGAAGATTCAATTTTGAAAAATTAGCCTTCGCATGAAAAGCTCCAATTTTTGGTACGGATCCTAAGGATATGCAGTATAATTGGACCATTTGGTATCCAATTTATGTAATTTTATAGTGGTATAAATCATTCTAAGACATTTGGTTCACACAAGTGTATTTAGTTTAGTTATTGGAGCTTGAAAAATATTTTATTATACTTCAGGCACTCGAGTTGAGCTTGGAGGCAATCTTGTAGGAGAGCAGGAGTGAGCATCTCCAGTACTGTGAGTGATTATATCATTTTAAAATATTTTGGATATATAGTATAATATATATATATGTTTTAAATATTTTAAGTATATACCATTTGATTGAGATATTTGTTTTATGCATATATAAACATCTGCTTTCACATATATATGTTATCATTTTATGTAACTTTTGATAATATTTTGAATGGTTTCCAATTCTAATGAGTTCATAAATGAACTTATGGTACTTAAATATCTTGGTATTTGAATTGAGGTTTTAAAATATTTTTTGGAAAATAATTGATTAATGAAGACATATTGAAAATTATGTGATTTTAAGCATGTTCAAATACTTTTTAATTTTATGTGTTTAAAATTGATTTATGATGAATATATTTCACTGCGGTATTTCTGGTTTAGGATGAAATGATGATTTGAAGTTTGAAATATTTAAATAAGTGGTTGAATTTGAATATTAAATTATGATTTATAATGCATTATTTTTTGGAAAAGTATATATGATCTTACACGATTATTTTAAGAATACTGTATTGGTTATTTTTAATTGATGTACCATATAGTACCAGTGATTCGGTTCAATATTATATTATCGCATGCAGGTTTGCCACGGTGCCGTGAGATTGGATTCATCCTGACAGTTTATTATTGCCATGGACCGTGAGGTTGAGTTTATCCCGACAGTTTATTATTGCCACAATGCTATGAGATTGGGTTCATCCGATGGTTTATTATTGCCATAGGCTGTGAGGTTGGGCACATCCCAACGTTTTATTATTTCTACGATGCCTTTCGAACATTAAAGGTCGTGAGGTGGGTGTATTCTACAGTTTACAGTTTGGTATATCGTATGGTACATTGTATACTTTTTGAGTATATTGTTGGTTTTCAATATGGTGGTTATTACTACACTTTTATAATTATTTCGTGAAATTGTGTTCATAATATTTTTTGCTTTATATTTATATCTTGATTAAGATATTTTATAATATTATATTGATCGTTCACTTTATACATTTTTAGCATCGATTCTATGATATTTAATTGGGGTACAAGTTTGAATTTTATGAAATGATTTCTAAATGAAGAACTTTTCAAACGAGTGGAATGAGAGGTCTTGAGAGAAAGTTTTATAGAAATAAATTATTATTTTTCTATTGTACTATGCCACTCACTGAGATTTCTTTATCTTACATTTTATTTGTTTTAAATTCGTTCTCCTAGGTCCAAGCAGTTAGTAGCATGCCTACCTCGCTCACCATTTATCACTTCATTCTTTCTATAACAACAGTAGTATTTATCCTTCTTTGTTTTACCTTTATTTTCCTGGACTCATTTATTATTTATTTGTGCTTCTAAAATTTATTAACACTCTTAAAATGCTCTAATCTAAATATTGGACTCAATTGAGACCATATTATGTATATGTGTAGTTATAGCCTATAGTATGATAGACCGGTTCTGGATTTATTTATATATATATTGAGGTATTATTGATAATGCTTGTGTTTTTTTGTTTACGTTTTAAGTGAGGTTCCATTGAATATCGTTTAAGAATTATCCAGTGGGACTTCACTAGGTCGGACCACCCGGGAGATCCTAGGAGGGTTCTCGGGGCAGGTCCTGTCATGTATGTGCTATACTCAACACAATCTGTATGCGAAATTAGAAATATGATTTTCTTTGCAAATCAGTTATAGTTGGCTTAGTTCGGGCAGTATAATACTTATTACATGTAAAATAGATTCACTTAGAGTACTTAAATGCTTGCAGTTGAATAAGTGCTATGTTTTTTCTCTGTTTCCGACTGTAAAGATTTATTGACGATTCCATATGGATGGAGATCTTGACAGACAATGGCTGTTATCAATCTAATAAACATATGGAACCAACATTAAGAAGTCTTATAAGAAATAATTTCTGGGTGTAGATATGGAACCAACATTAAGAAGTCTTATAAGACATAATTTTTGGGTGTAGAAAGATAAGTTTCAATTAGTCACCTTGCAGTCATGGTAATCACATAAGGGATTAGAGTAACAAAAATGTTAGCTTTCTCTGATTTAGTATTTTAATTTGTAATATTTTTCTGATTATGAATTGTTCAGCTTATATAAATACATAAATGATCTAATTCAAACACTAACTTCATCACACTACTAAATTATTCATAGTATTATTATCAAATCCATATGGAGATAAAAAAAGGACGTAAGTTTCACTTAAAAAGGTAGTATTTATTTATTTATTTTGGTTACGGAACAAAAGTTTTATGATTAAAATGTTATATTGTCTCACGATTAAATATGTATAACTAATTAAATATCATATTTGGTTACAGCTTGAAACAAATTTAGGAACAAACTTTTTTTTTTTGGGGACCTTATGTATTTATGGTATTATATAAGGTTTAGTGACAAGATAGCTGTGCCTAAAAGTTAATCTTGATGCAAAAATATATTTTTAGTTGTAACCTTTTAGTAACAAAGAAATGCACGCCCTAGTCTACTGAACCTACCATGTCATATTATGCTCCAAATGATTCCTTGTGTTAAATATATGAAGAATTCTATTGAAGGAAAAGAACATTTTTTTTTCCACGTCGGCGCTTTCATTAAGTTTGAGAACAACCATTACTTTATCTTTGTTTTCCTCTACCTGCCAATAAATAAATTGTCCCCAACAAATAACGTGGAAAAAAAAAACTTATATACACCTATTGTATGGGTGACGTGGTGCCACAGACCAGTAGCAATCGGACATTTAATGGAATCCACAAGCTTTATTTTAACGTAGTATGACATTGCGAATCATCTAAGGCGTTGAATTTACATGGCTTGTGATAATTTGGAGTAGTGGATGATGTAATATTAGTGTTTGATGCAAGATTTTCTCACTTACATGAGGATTATTTTGCTTGAAGAAAGGAAATATATAATTTTGTTGGGGATGAATTTCATTATACCCTTTCCTTTGAGCAATACCACTCCTCCTTCCATTATAATCTCAAGTCCAGCTCTTCGGTCACCTCTCAAATCCAACTCCGATACCTCTGCAAAATGGAAAAACAGCGTTAGAGGGAACGATGGTGGGGTCATCGGTGTTCACCCTCTGATGCTAAAGTCAATGGTCGTTTCCAAAAGTTCCTTCTCCATAAAAATGGCTTCTCAAGTACGATTGTTCCATGGTTCAAAATGAAGAAAAAATGGGTTTGTTCTTCTTGGTGGGAGGAGGAAGAAGGAAAAGAAAGAGAATGGTAGGTAGAGTTGTTGGCATTTGTGCTCTTTTCCTTTTGTATGACATCATATTACCTTCATATATATTTATTAAATAGAAGGTGAAGATTTTTTGAGCCAAACCTTAATATTCTTAGATTGGAGGCGTATGACTTAACCATTATATACTCTAAAAGCCTTTCCATCCACATCTAACCAAAATAGAAAACCCTAGGAATTAAAATTTATTTTTATTTTTTTCTAGTTTTTATCTAATTTTTATTTATTTATTTTTATTTCGGACTAATTTTTTATGATTTGGGCATAAAAAAATATTACTAATTTTTGATCTATTAAAATTATTTTATTGTTAGATATGAATTATGATATTGATATACTGGTATTTATTTAACAATAAAATTAATATTGTTAATCAATTACACTGATTTACAATAAATTTAAAATTTCAAAATTGAATTGGAGAAATTTCAAACATTGGATATTAATCAGCAATTAATCCTATATATATATATATATATATATATATATATATATATATATATATATATTGTTTAAAGCTAGTATCTGCTTAAGTTGAACTTTAATATTTCAGTATCAAACATAATTAGCCAGCAATTAATATATATGTGTGAGAAATTGTCTTTGGTCTCGTATTTCTATTTTTTCTTTGGTCTTATATTTCTATTTTTTATGGCTGATAATGAGTTTCACAGGGTGAGAAGATACGTAATGGTATCCACAAAATATCATTTTGAACCTCAGTAGTGTTATAGGTTTTTGTCCTCTGCTACAATGGCTAACGAAGCTTTACTAGAAGACATGTTGACCAAGACTTGAGAGATTGGGTACAAATTTTCAAATAAAAAACCATAAATATAAAATTGAAATAAGAAATTTATTTTTTCAATTTATTTTTTACAAATTCTTTTATTGGAAAATGAATTATGATGTTAGCATGTTGGTATTATTTAAATGATAAAATTAACATTGTCAGTCAGTTAAACTGATTTTTAACAAATTTACAATTTCAAATTTTAAAATACCAATCAATAATTAATCTTTTATATATATATATATATATTGTTTAAAGCTAGTATCTGCTTAAGTTGAACTTTAATATTTCGCAATCAAACATAACAAGCCAGCAATAAATATATGTGTGAGAAATTGTTTTTGGTCTGATATTTCTATTTTTTCTTTGCTCTTATATTTCTTCTTCTTCTTATTTATTTATTTATTTTTTTTTTTTGGCGTGTGTGTGGCTGATAATGAGTTTCATCACATGGTGAGAAGATACGTAATGGTATCCACAAAATGTCGATTTGAACCTCAGTAATGTTTTAGGTTTTGGTACGCTACTACACTAGCTGACAAAGCTTTACAAGAAGACAAGTTGACCAAGACTTGAGAGATCTGAATATTTCACTGGTAGTAATAAATATTGCAATTTCTAGCTCATGTCCTAAGTAAATTGCAGTAGTTTTCCTTTCCTTGGACCAAGAATTTATAATAATTTTTACTACTAAACCATCAAAAAAAATTAGACAACATAAAAATAAAATTTAATTTTTATGCTTTTTTTTTGTCTAATATGAAAAATAAAAATAAAATTATTATTATTGATTTTATTTTTATTATTTTTAGATCTTTACCTTTTTTAGCAAAGGTGATTCATTCTATTTTTGATTTTTATATAGTTGTTCAATTCTTATAGAATCGAGTGATTTACAAGTGAGTATAGATATATCTACTATTCTTTTCTTCTTAAAACCAAAAAAAAGAAAAAAGAAAAAAAAGAAATTAAAATTTATTTTTATTTTTGTCTCGTTTTTGTTCTAATTTTATTTTTTATTTTGGACTTTTTTTTAACGGTTTGGGCATAAAAAATATTATTAATTTTTGGCCTATTGAAATTATTTTATTTTATTTTTGATCTTATAAAAATATTTTTATAATATCAAAATTCTAATGTTGTTTAAAATTTTTATTTTTGGTCTAATTTTAGATCCAAAAAATATTTAATTTCTTTGAAATTTTAATTTAAATAAAACAGAATTGGATACAATTATCTAAATTAAAAACCATAAATATAAAATGGAAAAATAAAAAAATAATTTTTTTCAAAAAATATATATTTTTTAATTTTTTTGTTGAAAAATGAATTATGATGTTAGCCTGTTTGCGTTAGCTAATGATAAAATTAATACTGTTAGTCAATCAGACTGATTTGTAACAAATTTTAAATTTTAAAATTCAATTAGTATAATTCTAAATTTCAATATACTAATCAGCAATTAATCCTATATATTATTTTTGTTTAAAGCTAGTATCTGCTTAGGTTGAGCTTTAATTTCAGTATCAAACATCACTAGCCAATTAATATAAATGTGTGAGAAACTCTCTTTGGTCTCATAGTTCTATTTTTTTGGCTGATAATGAGTTTCACATGGTGAGAAGATATGTATGGTTAATGGCATCCATAAAATGTCACTTTCAACCTCATTAATGTTATAGGTTTTTGACCGCTGCTATAATCACTAAGAAAGTTTTACAAGAAGACACGTTGACCAAGACTTGAGAAATCTGAATATTTCACTGGTAGTGGTGATACATATTGCAATTTCTAGCTCATGTCCTAAGTTTATTGCATAGTCTTTCTTTCCTTTCTCTAAACTCGATCAATATATCCTTATCCTGCCAACAAAGTTAAAAGGGTTCAGTCCGTAAGAAGATATCTGGTCTTTCCTTTTTACAACCGGGTAAGTACTAAGTAAATGGTTTTAAATTTTGACGCATCATATTTATGAACTGCTTCATTGGCATATTGGCATATATGCTGAAATATGTGTAGTTTTTCTGCTCTTGCTTAGTTGGGTTGGAGGTAAAATAATGATGATGAGGATATTTTCTTCTCTGTTACATTTTATTAGGTAAATTCAGGTTATCGAATTGGATTATATTGGATAATTGATTCGGTTTGATAAGAAAAAGAAGTATATACTAAAATATTCATGATTTGTTATGACTAAAGATCTAAATATTATAATGAGTTTTTTTTTTTTTCTAAAGCTCTGAATTTTATAATCTGAGTTTTTCGTTGTTTTTTTTTTTTTTTAAAGAAATATTATTAAGAGAAAAGTGGTGTTATTCTAAGCGACATGAATCTTCCTTGCTTGCAGGAGTTGACCTTTTAAAAAGTTCATTCGTCTGTTTATTAATTAAGAGAGGTCCATCTTATGGATAAGGTGGTAATGAATTCTGATGCTGAGAGGTAACAAATATATATATATATATATATAGAGTATTCCCATTTGAACCGAAATAAAGACTAAAAAAACCTGTGTGTTCCAATTTAGTTTCTTTCATCCTTATAATCCTTAGTCATGAAATAATAAAGCATTCTATTTTATTATTATTGTTTTTGCCTTTGCCTTGCCAAGGGGTCCTGAATGGAGTTATGCACCGGGTACCCAATCTTTTCACAAAGCAACACCTTCTAAAGAAAACTACTTATCAAAATTCAAAAAGCTGTTGAAAGAAGAAGAGCTACCGAGTCAATTTGAAAAGATGTGGAATAAGGTATTTGTATTGGCATGTGTGCTGGCAGTGTCATTGGACCCTCTCTTCTTTTACATTCCTATGATAGATAAGAAACAAAAGTGCATAGTGATGGACAGCAAGTTGAAGACTTTCGCTATCGTTTTTCGATTGCTCTCGGATTTAACTTACATAATGGACATTATCTATTACATAGCTAAAGCTTCCAAAGCTTTAAAGAGAGAAAAACCACCACTCGTGTGGAAAAAAGGCGAATTCCGTAAGTATACTTTGGAAGTAACTAGGAGGCTTTCCTGGTTACATGTCCTGGTTGACTTTCTTGCTATTCTCCCTGTTCCACAGGTATTACTTATTACTATTTATATGAGAAACCCTGTGACCTTGATTAGTGAATTAATCATTTATATATCTATATGTTTGAAATTAGAATAAGAATATTATTCCAGGTAGCAATATTGATTTTACTTCCAAAATGGAAGACGAAATCGAAGTCATCTTTGCATACAAAGACGTTCCCGAATGCGGTTATTCTTTCACAATATGTGCCAAGAATATTTCGAATCTACCTTTCATGTGTGGAATTTACAAGGAGTGCAGGCATGGTGGCTGGAACTTTATGGGTCAAGGGTGCATTGAACTTTTTCCTCTATATTCTTGCTAGCCATGTAAGTCCAATTTAAATAATTAATTAATTTTTATTTCTTAAAGCTTTTAGGGGGAAAAAAAAAAAAAAAAGAAAGAAAAAAGAAAAAAATAGTACTTAATTTGCTGGTGTGTTTTATGCATATTTTAGATACTCGGAAGCTTTTGGTACTTTTTTTCTATTCAACGAGAAACATCATGCTGGAAACAAGCCTGTCAAGGAAAAACTGGTCAATGTGCAACTAGAATTTGTGATTGTGGTTCAAGTAATGCCACGCTTCTAGATCTTTCCTGTCCTAAAGATCCATCAAATACAACAACTCTTTTCGATTTCGGAATATTTCTTGATGCCTTGAAGTCGGATGTTGTGGATTCCAATTTGAATGATTTTCCAAAGAAGGTCTTTTATTGTTTCTGGTGGGGCCTTCGACATTTGAGGTTTGCACATAAATATACATAATTAGACACTTCAAAATTACTTGTAGCAATTTATTGAGAAATACCAATATTAGTGATTGATATATATATATATATATATATCTTTATAAATAATTGGTGGATGAATTTTGGCATGCGTGCAGTTCTCTTGGTGATAACCTGGAAACAAGTACCTACACGTGGGAAAACTGCTTTGCAGTTTCTATTTCAATAATTGGCTTGCTACTCTTCTTGTATCTCATTGGAAATATCCAGGTTTAGTGCGCTTGATGTCCATTTTGTGTTCTGTTTTATACTCCTGTATATACTTTAATATCTAATGAGATGTAGCTCTTATTTGTGTTCGGGGTACATATATATAGATATATATGCAATTGGCAGCTACAAGATCGGAGGACATAAGACAGAAGATGAAATCGAAAATAATAGACATAGATACTTGGATAGAAAAAAACGACCTTCCTAAGTCTTGGAAGCCAGTGATGGTGCAAAAGTTACAACACATATTGGAGAAGGAAAACAGAGATGTTGATGTGGAGAATCTCTTCTCATTACTTCCTGCCGCTGATAGAATGTCAATAAAGCATCATCTCTGCATTAAAATACTAAGGAAAGTAAGTAATGCGCATCCATCTCTCTCAGATAAAACCAACACCACCATGGCTCTCCATCCATGGCTGCTAGGCTTATGGCTACTGATAATATTTTACTAATCTACTTGCTGTTGAAGCTAGGTTCGCGTGTTTCAGAATATGAAACAATCGGTGTTAGAAGATATTTGCTCCCATCTAAAACCAGTGATCTACGGTGAGAATAGTTACATTGTTCGAGATGGAGATCCACTCGATAGGATGTTGTTTGTTACACAAGGCACCCTATTGGCATTCACAAGCAGCCGTAGTAATAGCAATGCTGGAAGTAGCAGTAGTGCTTCTAGTAGTGGTAAAAGCATTTTCTCCACCAGCAGCGGTAGTATGAGGCGTCTGAAGAAGGGAGATTATCATGGAGAAGAACTTCTGGAATGGTCGCTTACTCATTTGTCCTTTACAGAGTTTCCCATATCAACCGCGAATGTTATGTGCCATACAAAAGTTGAAGGCTTTGTTCTCAAAGCCAATGATTTGCTGAATGCAGTGAAAAGATATTGGTGGCATTTCAAAAGGTTGAGCCCCTACTCCTCCTCTAATGTTTCTCATCTTCAGGTGGAGCGTTGGCAATTTTTGGCATCTTCAGTCATACAAACACTGTGGCGCCGCAAACGGGCAAAAAAGCCTGCAAACTACTTTAGGCATGTGCATGGTGGGAACTTGCAAGGATCTTCAGATAAGTAGCACCGTTTACGCCCCATTGCTCACCACTAACGCTGATGCTTGCATACACCAGTACCACAATCTCAAAGACTACTGCTTCCGAATAATCTCAAAGACTACCCGCAAATAAATAACATTAATTATTTATTTGTTTGGAAACTATACTAATTTTGTTTCTTATAGTCTTTCATTGAAAATGAAGAAAGTTGTTGTTTCTGTTGCACTATATAACAAAGACTAGAAGTTTTTCACTCTGAAATTTTCAGTTATGTATATGCAAATGCAGGAACAAATTGAGTGTTTTATAACTTTAGGTAATTAGAAACACCGCCTAAGAAAATCTGTTATCAAAATATCCCCAACAGAGTAATTAAAGAAAGAGTAGTCCATCATAACAAAAAAGAAGGAAAGAAAAGTTTATTGTAGTAAGTCAAGACAGAAAATTGTATGAAGGAAAATGTTATGAATGAATTATTTATTATTTATTTAAATTTCTAAACAGGGAGAAGTAATTACGTTATTAGAAAAAAAAAAAATTGTAAAAATACAATGTTGGAATTTCTTGAAGAAATGTAATAAATTTCAAATTTTGATGGAAAGTTTTACCCAAGTGAAGTTTCTTACACTCTCTTCTGTCTCCAAATTAATCTCCTTCCCTCTTGCAGCATTTTACACGGATTCTAGAGCTCTGTCTTTTACAAGCCGCGTTTTTTCTTGGACTCTTTTTAAGATTTTTTTTTTTTTTTTTTCCTTGACCCTTGTACACTCCACACGGTAATACTCAATCTTTATATAGTAATAATTATCCATAATTCTAGAAGATTACATATATGTGCTATACTCAAACCAATGCAAATGGTAAGTTAGAAATCCGATTTTTTTCAATCAATAAAAAGTTTAATTGCTTGAGGTACAATATTCAAAAAAAAAAAAAGAATAAAAAAAATCTTATTAGTGCTCTGTTTCCTTTTGTTACTGCTCTGTCACAGTTTTTCATTGTCTTCTTTTACTTTTAAGGGTTTGAGTTGTTGAGGCAAAATCGTCTTTTCGGTATAATAATTGTCAGGAGCCAAGATTCAGAAGTCGTATATGATATAATTAGGCATTTTTATATGTCAGCAATAATTCTCAAGTTAAGTTATTGTTAAAGGTGAGGTTGCAGTCAGGGTAATCCCAGAAGGGATTGGAACAGCAGGGAGGCTGGCTTTCTATATTTTACTATTTTTATAACATTTCTTACATTAATGACTTAAATTTGAATGTTCCTTTTAGATTAATTCATTTCATAAAATTTAATGAATAGGCGATCTTTTGCAAACACTTGTTCAAGAAGGCTCTCTTTAATCAACTTTTTATAGAATTTTTTTTTTCTTTCCAATTAAGGAATAATATGACTTTATCAAACTTACTATGCTATCATTATCAAATCCATGTAGACAGATGAAACAGGGAAATCCTTTAAGCTTAAAAAATATGAGTTTTATTATTTTATTTTTTTGGTTACATATCGAAAGTGTTATAATGAAAAACGCTGCTTTTACCCTTTTGTGAAATGAAATTTTATGGTTTTCATAAAATTTGAGAAGAATTAGCATGTAGCTTGGATTCAACACAGAAAATTGTATGGGAGAAATAATGTGAATCACTTAATACTAATTTAAAATTCTAAACAGAGAGAAGTAAGTATGTTATGAGAAAAAAAAAAAATGTAAAGTCAATGTCGGAATTTCTTGAAGAAATGAAAATTCAAATTTTAGATGGAAATTTTACCCAAATGAAGTTTCTTCCACTCTCTTCTGTCTTCAAATTAATGTGCTTCCCTCTTACATTATTTACATGGATTTAGAGCTTCATTATAACCACTCTGTCTTTGATATGACCAAAATCATGTGTAAGCAAAGACTACTCTTCATTTTTTTTTTTTTTTTTTTTTTTGGGGGGGGGGGGGGGGGGGGGTGGTTTGGAATAATACCTCAACTATTTCATTAAGAAGAAAATACACAACATTCCTGCTGTTACATAGAGCCCAGCATGAATCCACAAATCGCTCCTTCTGCCAGTTAGCAAAATCACACGAAACAACACCACATAACTCAGCAAAAGAGGATAAATTTCTTCTTTTAAATATAAAGTCAACCATTTTCCACACTCCAACTGCATTTTTGCACTTCCATAAAGCATGGAGAATCGTCTCTTCAGTACACAAACACCAGTAGATAAAACCCGCTTCTTAAATAACAAATTCGCAACAAGGTAGAACACATGCACTGGCCCTCCAAATGAAAATAAAACTTAAATTATATATTAGAAGAAAGAAAACAAAGATTTTTTAAAAAGCTTTTTGAAATGGGTAAATGTTTTTAGGTTGACTTTTAATACTTAATCAAACATCCACTTTCTACCAAAATATGGTTCACAGAAACATGTGAGCAAAGACTAATCTTCAAAGTAAAACCTCAATTATATATTAGAACAAAGAAAACAAAGAATTTTTTTCAAAGCTACTTGTAATAGGTAAATGTTTTTAAGCTGACTTTTAATGCTTAATCAAATATCCACTTGCTACCAAATTATGGTTGACAGATTCTGCTCTCTCTCTCTCTCTCTCTCTCTCTCTCTCTCGCTCATGTTTCTAATTATATGTGGCTGATGAACTTACTTGGTGAGGTGTGGTGTGCGGAATAGTAGTTGAAATATTCATTTGAAACAGCTACATGGAATATATATATATATATAGCTGTTCCCATGTCGTGGCATTTAAATTATAAATTCTCGTTTGCTGCTGCCCAGAAGAACTAAAATGTTATTAAAAAAAGACTTGGGACAAAGAATTATTTGAATAATTATCAATATATACTTTAATGGTAATACATATTGATATTGAAACCTAAATCTAATTGCAGAAACAAAAGAATAATAAACAAACGCACAATTTACCGAGGTTCGGTCAAAAACGACCTACGTCCTCGTTGCTCAGATGTTTGAGAACACAAAGAAAGAAAGAAAGAAAGAATGACTCCTAAAGCTAAAGGGATTTCTTCGCACAAAGCTCTCTACACTCGGTCTGCAATTCATGCCCTACTTCAAGAAAGATGAAGAAGAAGAAGAAGACGACCTCTGTTTTATATCTGTTGCAACTAATTAGCCAAAAACGGTGTCGTCCTTGTTAATTCCACATAACGGATTCATAGGCCACGTGTATTAATTTTAGTTGAGAAATCCAACACATCAAAAAGACCATTTGCCCCAACTTCGTTAAATGACATGGCAGTAAAGTGACACCGTTTTCGCTTCTTGTCCTTGAAACTGATTCTTCTTTCTTATTTCCCTTTAATCCTTGACTTGTAATTTGCAAACACACAGACATGGCTGTGATGATTGACGATTATTTCTGACACATATAGCAATTGCTATGACCTCATTACGAATATTATATACCAAGTCTTCAAAGTAAGTAGCAGTTTCTCTCTTTCTTCTCTACAAGTTACTCAACCAAGTCTTCTCCACCAACTAAAAGATTGTCTCTTGCTTTCATATGCAGTCTTTCCTTCATATAAATCAGCAAGTAATATGTAGATTTTTGTTCTTGTTTTTGTTTTTTTTGTTTTTCGTTTTTTGTTTTTTGTTTTTTGTTTTTTTGTTTGTTTTTTTTTTTTTTTGTTTTTTTGGTTTCTTTTCTCTCTTTTTCATGTATATAAAATGCTTTAATTCTTAGGCAGAATAGTCATCTGTCCTTGTACTTGTTTGGGATGCTGGAATTTATCATCTATTGCTCCTGCTTGCATGTATAAAATGAATGACAACGACGTTGAAACAAAAATTTACAAAAAGTGACAAACTAGAAGGGCTTTATTGTAATTTTACTAACTAATTTAAGTCATATTAGTTGGTGGTGGCGCAGTCATTCTTGACTTTGTGATTTTCAAGTACCGCTGGTAGCATGTGAGAAACAGATAGATATTTTGCTACTCTGGCAAAAAATTAAAAAGAAAGACTTATTCTATCAACCAGACTCTAATTCATCAAATTGTTTGTATTGGATTAGCTTAAATAATTGATTTGATTCTGTAAGAAATACTCACAAACATGATATGGACGTATAGTTTTGTGCATAATGATATAGGCAGATTAGTTCTGAAGTAGTAGGAAGAAACTTTACACTGGTTTTGGGAGCATGAAAAAGAGGTATTCTTGTAAGCTGCAGCCTATTTCCTCAATTGCAGGAGCTGACATTCTGAAATTTGTCTTTGGTCAAGTATAATAATTGTACTAAAAGAGGGCATCTTAATGGAAGAGAATTCTGGAGTTGTGAGGTTAGTTGCTTTACCTTTAAAAATCCTTTTGAAAGATTTGAACCTAAAACATGTGCTTTCAAATAAAACGGTCATATTTATGTGCCGTAAATTTGTTTAAGTATCAATTTTTAGGTGTAGATTGACTATATTTTATCGTCCAAATAATTCATACATATAAACTTGCCAATTTGCTAGTTTGCTTTCTTGTTTTCTTTTGTGATTGGTGCAGTTTTATGCACTCCTTTTGTTTAATTTATTCAGGATCCCAGTGGGGAATTTAGAGATAATTAACGAGAAGGAATTACTAACCAAGAAGGATGTTAATTTTGTCATCACCAATAGTAGTAGTGGAAATTCTTCAAAGGATTTGAGAGCAAAAGCTAAGCAAATTTTTAATCCATGGGGACCGTACCTTCCAATGTGGAAAAATATTTTTTTGGTCTCATGTCTGATCGCAATCTCAATAGATCCTCTATTCCTTTACATTCCCTATATAAATGAGAAAACCAAGTGCATTCAAATGGATCAAAAATTGAAGATTGTAGCACTTGTCTTGCGATGTATCACGGATATCTCGTACCTTATCTATATGATTATTCATATGCTCAATGGATTTGAAAGAAAGGCCACCAGGGCACTGGAAATGACTAAAAAAAGTGGGTTGATTGGAAAAGCAAAGCCAATGTTTTGGATGATTCCCTGGTCGTTCATACTTATCGATATCCTGGCTATTCTTCCGATCCCACAGGTGATACATATACTATACACTATACGAAGTAGTTAACCAAAATTTTTAGTGTAGCTCTCCACGAAAAAAAAAAAAAAAAAAAGTTGTAGTTTATTGAGGCTAAACTTCAAGTTTAACTTGCGCAGGTGATAATTTTAGTATTCTTTACCAAACTGAGGGGCTCAAGATATTCAAATTTAAGGAAGTTTCTTAACTTCCTTGTTCTGTTCCAATATGTGCCAAGGATTATTCGTATCTACCATTTGTGTAAGAAACTTGGAAGGACTCCAAGCTCAATTACTGGAGTTGTTTGGGTCAGAGGTGCATTCAATTTATTTCTCTACATTATTGCCAGTCATGTAAGTTAATTTCGTTCTCATTGAGGTGGATTTTGATCAGTTGGGAGGAACATTGTTAATCCCGCGTATTATGTTCAATCTCACTTATCTGTTATTTGCTGCTTAGATGTTACCATATAGAGCTAGTAATAATGGACTAGTAATGTATATTTTTCAGGCACTTGGAGCCTTGTGGTACTTCTTTTCTATAGAACGTGAGGCGGCATGCTGGCGAAAAGCCTGTAAAAATTATGCTGGATGTGATGCTACGACTACTTTTGATTGTAATGAAAACAGCTCAAGGAATCTGACCATTCTGAATGAGTTTTGTCCTATAAATCCACCAAATGCAACAGTCTTCGATTTTGGAATATATCTTGATGTTCTTCAGTCTGGTATTCATGTCTCAACAGATTTCCCAAAAAAATTCCTTCAATGCTTTTGGTGGGGTCTGAGAAATCTAAGGTTTGAACATATATAGTTCAACAACCTTGATTTTATAAATTTTATTGTATGTTGAGCTGTAAATTAAGTTTGCAAATGCAGAGATATGGTTTTATGATATGCTTACCTCTAAAGATGCTGTGTTTCTCTGATATTTTTACTTGATCATTTTCTGCAGTTCCTTTGGTCAAAACCTCAAAACAAGTACCAATGTTTGGGAAACCTTCTTTGCCGCTCTTATTTCAATCATTGGCTTGCTTCTGTTTTTGTATCTTATAGGAAATCTGCAGGTTGGTCTTACAGAATCTTTCTTTTTAAGTTGCCATTTCATTCTAGTTTCTCTGTTTTGCTCTGCTCCTATATTATTGTTAATCAATATGAGTTAACCATTAGCTGTGAGTTAAACCATTTAATTATTGAACAGACATACATGCAATTGGCAACTACAAGATCGGAGGAGATCAGACAGAAATTGAAGACAAAAGAACCAGAAATAGATCTGTGGATATCCAGCAATGGCCTCCCTCAGAATAAGAGGTCAGCGGTTATGCAACAGATTCTCTCCACATTGGAACATGACAAAGATGTCGATGTGGAAAATCTTCTCCACTTTCTTCCTTTGGATCACAAAGAGATTACAAAGGGCAACCTCACCTTGGATGAGATACAAAAGGTAATTAAATTAGCTCCTTTAATTACTCAGTATGAATGTTATGCCTAATCTCTCTACCTGCCTAATTTAGTGACTTGTGGCTCAAGAAATATAAAACTAATTTGGGGATTGGATGAAACCGATGAGCTTATTACTCGCTGTATATGGAACAGACATATATGAAGTTGGCAGCCACACGATCAGAGGAGAAAAGACAGCAGACCAAAATGAAAGAAAGAAATGCGGAGTTGTGGATATTGAGAAACAACATTCCTGAGGATTTAAAGCCAATAATCATGAGGCATATACGATATAGATTGCAAGACAACAAAGGAGTTGATGTAGAGAGTCTGCTGTCTATACTCCCTATGGAACATAGAACCATTCTCAAGGAAAACCTATGCTTGCCTATGTTAAAGAAAGTTAGTTCCTCTGCCTCAATAAGCTTTTGCTATAAGTTTTCAGTCTTAACAGGTTACTACTTGATAAAAGAATATTTTGTTTTGATATTCCTTATTACAAATTTGAATAGTATATATTTTGTCAATTGAATGAACCTAAACCAGGTGCCAATGCTTCAAAATATGGAAGAGAAAGTGTTTGAACAATTTATAAACTATCTGAAGCCAGTGGTGTACACTGAAAACAGCTATATTATCAGAGATGGAGAACCACTAGATTTGATGCTTTTCATCACCCAAGGCATTGTATGGACCTTCCCTACTGGTAGAGGCGGAGGAACTACCGATGGTTCCAAAACCACAAATTGTCTTCAAAAAGGAGATTTTTTTGGGGAGGAGCTTCTGAATTGGACATTGAAATTTACCTCCCTTAATGACATTCCCATCTCCACCACAAATGTCAAATGCCACACCAAAGTCGAAGCTTTTGTTCTTATGGCCAACGACTCAAAGAATTTAGTCAGTACTTTCTGGTGGCTATTCAGAAAGCAGCTCCATCATTCAACTGAATCTGAGTTGAAGCGATTGGAGCCATTGGCACTTTCTGCTGTAAAAGAAGCCCGGCGTCGCAATCAAAGCAAGAAGCCAAAAGATTCTAGTTCGTTGATTGAGGGTGAAAACAGCTCGAAAAGGGGTGGCAGCTTGCAAAGTATGGGTACTACATTTTAGGCCCTACTACTTACCACCAATTCACTCTTGGTATAGTTTCTGAAACACATGGTTTGAGAAAAGTTATAAATTAAGCTAAGGTGTCTTAGGAATAAAAATTCTTTCCTTAATTATGAAATTGAGCTTCTTTGAGTTTGTATGGTATTTTTTTGTGAAGAAAAATATTAACAATGAGGTTTCCCATTCATATATAGGTGATCAGAGCAGAGAAAAATAGTAGTTGGTTAGGTACTTTTTTTTTTTTTTTTTTTTTTGGTTTTTGGTGAATTGGTTATGTACATGATATGATGGACAATGTTTAAAAAAATATATATTGTAAAAAAAAAAAAAAAAATTGGGGTTTAGGACTATTTAACGTCCATATTAAAATAAAACTTTCACTTATTTTTATAACGGCGAAAACTATTAAATTTTTTTGCCTCTAAATTGTTGAGAACACATTGTTGAAAAGATCTGATTAGTTCATTTTGTGTAAGATGTTGTGTGTGAGTTATGCGTTGGTTTTTGGTATATGTTATTCCTCTTATTGTAGGTTTTTGAACACAGAAGCTATAGCTATGAGATTTAGTAGGAAAGGACAGAAGTAACAAATGACTCGAGAGGAGCTTCTCTGTAAATTTAAATTCCGGCACTTTAACCTAACACTATGTCAGGACCCGTCCAGAATTCCTTCCCCGGAACCCTAGACAGCCCTGATCCCAGGGAAACCCTACCGGACCCTCCAAAGGAAAATCCGACAGAGCCTCCCCTAAGGGATTTACTTACCACAATTTACCTGTACTGAAAACACAATTCTAAAAACATCCCTTTATTCCTCCCACAAACTACAAACTGATTCCACAAATTCCAGCACTTCTCAAAGCAACAACAGTCCAGTGCATAAATAAAACAGAAGTATTCCAATAGTATACAGAGCTTTAAGAAGTGCTAAACAACAGAAATACAACAAGGCTGAAAAGAAATAATACACTGAAATGAAAGAGTACAAAGAAACTTCTCGAAACACAACAGCAGCGGAAAACTTGGTTCGCTCCGGAAGAACGTCTACCACCACTTGCACCTAAGGGAACGGAATTTAAGAGTGTGAGATGCTAATCATCTCCGTGAGTAACCCGAACTACTGAACACCTTTTAATAATAATAATAAAATAATAACAATTAAGGAGTGGAACAAATACCAACAATTAATAATAAATAATAATAACCTTTGGAAAATAATGATTTCCCTCAAAACTCTCACCAATTGCTCCGTTTGAAATGTTCCCTTTTTAAAACCTTTTTGCAAAACCCAATGTGCATACCTCCCAAAAACCAAGGGATTAAATAATTTAACAACAACAATTAAATAAATACATACCCCAAATATAGAATAAAAATATAATAAATTATAATAAATAAATTTTGAACACCTTTGGGGTTTAAACCATTATTTGCAATTACACCGACAATTACACCTGACGCACCACACCATATACCGGTGATGCCCTCCGATACCCAGCGTCCCGAGCACCGACTGGCGGGAGGTTAAAGAGAGAAACCTGCAGTGGTCACTTCGGCGTCCCGACAGTACCGACTGCTAAAAACCATCACCCGGCCAAGGAGGGGGGCGGCTGTGCGCAACAATAACCTTGCCTGCCCACGGTCCAATGGCAACTCACGGGTGAAGTAATAACCGTGCGCTAAACCAGATAATAACCGCGCACTACCACGTGTCCATACACCATACACCAGAACACCAATACTGTATGAGTGCGTCTAAAAATAAACATAAACAACCAACCGTACCGTTTTTCCAAAAACCACCGTGGGAAGTATACCAAAATTTCACAAAACACCATCCCACATATTTTATCCAATAACCCGGTACGAAACAGCGATAATCAACAAACCACAATTTTCCTCGAAATACGAGATGCAACCATAAAAATACCGCGGGCATAATTTATAAAATTTAACCAAATATTTTCAAAAAATATTTAACCCAATTATGCCCGAGAAATCACATTTGAAACCACGTAAAATTAATACCGAAACATACCTTGCTCATGCATAACAAATAAATTAAATTAAACCGCATTAAAACCATAATTAAACCACACCACATGAGCATAATTTAAATACTAAATTAAATACCAATTAAATTTAATTAATTGCCCAAAATAATTTTTGAAGGTGGGTCACTCACCTGGAGAGCGCAAATCAACTAAGATCCTCCTCGGGATCCACTCCACTACTCGCGCGTGCACCGAATCGAAGCTCGCGTGATGAGGATCACGGATTCGGTCTTACTTTCCGGTGATCGAACCCGACGGGGTCGGAATCTCGCCGGAAAGCTTTTCGAGTTTCGGCTCCGCAATTCTCCCAAACCGTCGCGAATTGGCGGAAACGGAAGTCGGATTTGGGTTCAGGAGGTCGAACACTGCGGACTGGAGCTGGCCGGAATTTTCGGGTACTCGCCGGAACAGTATTTTCTGGCGGGCCGCCACGTCACCGGCAACCGTCACCGGAACAGTATTTTCCGACGGTGGCCGTTTGCTGTGAAATTTTGCAGATTTGTAGATCGTGAGGAGAGCAATCCAACGGGACCGACGGTGAGCAAAACGGAGGTCGGACGGCGGAGAAATCACCGTTTGAAGATTTTCGACCCCTCGCCGGAAAACGCTCCGATCCCGGCGCGTCGGTGGTCCGATGGCCGTGATTTTTGGTGGGTAGGCCGGACTTGAGGAGAGGATCAAGGCTGTCAGGCGCGTGTGGCCGGAAAGTGGCCGGAACAGTGCCGATTCGCGGTGGCCGGCGGTGGAGGGGAAAAATCGCCGCCAAACTTCGGACGTCCGATCCGGGCGCGTCCGGCGGCCGTTCACCGTGAAACTTGGAGGTTTTGCCGGAAATGAGGTGGGCAAGCTTTCTGTCCGGTGCGTGTACAGTAACTCGGCCGGAACAGTGGCAAAATCCGGTGGCCGGCGGTGGCTCTCTCTCTCTTTCTCTCTCCTCTCTCTCTTTCTCTCTCTTCTCTCTCTTTCTCTCTCTTCCCCGAGAGTTTTTTCAAAATTAAAACCCTGCGTGACACTGTTCATGCCACATGGACCACTCAGAAGCTGACACGTGGCATTTCACTGTTCACCGACCCCAAAAAAAAAACATTAAAATAATACGGTATCCGGTAAACTTCAAACGTCCATAACTTTTTAACCGGATGTCCGTTTTGAGCGTGCCGCTAGTCTGTGAACTCGTATCGACGAGCACTTCACAACCATGCATGAGTCAAAGCTCAATTCCCCATAAACAAAAAGTCAACTCCGGCACCCCTTGGACAGTTTGGACCGCAACTTGTTTCGTCCATAACTTTCAAACCGTAGCTCCGTTTTCGACGTGCTACCAGTCTACGAACTCGTGGCATCGTGCACTTCGCCACGGTATCCTGGTCAACTCGAAAGTCTCACCGAGTCAAAAAGTCAACTTTTGACCCCCTTCGGTCAACGGTCAACGGTCAACCTCGGTCAACGTGCACGGATTCCAGTGCGATTTGGGACGGGGTGTTACACACTATCTGTTCCTTAGTTTTTCTTTGGCAAAATTAAAATTAATAACGAGATAATTTATACTAAATTGACATCAAAACAAAGTATAATTTACATAGTTCGATGATAAAAGAAATCTGTGAGTCTGATTCACATGTGAATCGGCATCCAAACTTTAAGCGGCTTGTCTTGTAATATAATTCGAAATTTGGTAATATAACTATAACGTTAATTGCTTTTCTTATATTAAATTCTAGTCTAGTTTTAAGCATAAAGGCAATTTCGTTTAAAACACGGAAAAAGAAAATTAAAAAAAAAAAAGTGTCCACATTGTCAGATACATGCATGTAAATGGGCCATGAGTTGCCCTTAGTATTTTTTTTTTTTTTTTCCTTTTTATCTTTCACTGTTTGCGTATAACTTTAATTGGTTGAGACAAGCGAGCTTTTTATTGGAATGACTTGGTTTTGCAGCATTTGGGCTATGTAAAGAAAAGTTGTAAGACACTAGTACTATAAATAGTAGTAAACTTAGTATGCAAATTTCATATGGTGTATAACTGGAAACTCTGTTTTCAGTGTGATTTATTCCTGTTTCTTAATTTTGTTACTGCGTCTCTCTTAAAGTAGAAGAAATTTTCTTGGTCTACTAATTTTTTAGATTGCTATATTCGATATACACCTCAAGTTATGGGTGAACATCAATCAGTCCGAATCCGACTACCACCACCAGTGAGGTGATTGAGCTTAATTTGTTGTCTTTTATCTCACTACTATCCTGTACCCTTTTTTTTTTTTTTTGTTTTTTTATTATGAACAATATGATTTTTGTGACTTAAATTATGAGTAAACAAAATTTGTACTTATAGTCATAAAAATAAATTATCCTCACTTTATTATTATTACTATATCGATAAAATTTTGTTAACAGGAGCCAACGGCATGCCAACTTTCATAACAATTAGTGGGTCAAGTTTTTTGGATCTTCTAATTAACTTGGAGTTTATTATTAATTTTTCTTTTTTAACCATGGATGAATTTCTTAGTATAAATTGTGTTTGAGAGATTTTCTTTCTAAAGTTGTTGGTTAATTTTCATTTTATTCAAAAGTTAACATTATTGTTGTTCCCAAAATCATTGTTTGAGTCCATCATACATTACAGTTATTAGTTGTGGTTCATTAAATAATTGATTATAATGTTTCTTCTATGTGATCCATTATAATGAATGCAAATTTTACAGTGGTAGTAATGTTTTTGTGTATTCAGGGATATTTTAATCCAAGGGGATTCAGAGACTAGTAGTCGTCAAGAAAATAGAATAATAAAATATATCAAAGAAACTCTAAATTCAGAAGGGGAAAATCCTTACAGATGGAAGAAGATATTTCTGTGGGCATGTGTGATTGCAGTGGTCACAGATCCATTTTTCTTTTACATTCCAATTATATATGAGGATGAAAAATGTGTTGGATCAGACAAGACCGTAAAGATTGCAGCTCTCCTTTGTCGAACTTTCACTGATATATTTTTCGTAATGGATTTGTATTACCAAATTAGAACTAAATTTAAAAAACAGGCCAGTAGTGTCTCCACTACAAGTAGTGCGTGTTGGCGATATGTCATCATCCTAACTGATGTTCTAGCTATTCTTCCCCTTCCACAGGTAACATGAATTTCTTTCATTTTTATTTTTTTTTACTTTATTTTTTTTATGGAATATGAATGAATATTTTAAATTAATTTAATCACATTTGATTTGACCATGATTCTATTTTTTTTTTTTTTTTTTTTTTTGTTATGATACCATGGTTCTAATTCAGGTGCTAATTATAATTTTATTTTCAAAAGTGAGTGGCTTGAAATCTTTGGAAAACTTCCTTGTTGTTTGCCAATTTTTCTCAAGGAATGTACGAACGTACATGGCGTCTGAGGAACTTATGAGGACCCCTGAAGCGCTGGGTGAGTGGACCAGAGGTGCACTATTTTTGGTTTTGTATATCACTGCCAGTCATGTAAGTACTTTTTTCTTTTTCAATAGTCTATTTCTTTTTAATTAAATTATTATTATTTTAATTAATTTAATTAGTTTTTGGGGTGTATATATATATATATATATATGTAGGTACTTGGAGCATTTTGGTACTTCCTTGCAATTCAACGACAGACAGCATGCTGGCAAAGTGCATGTAAAGAACTCAAAGTAAAAGAGTGTGTTTCTTCTACTTTCGAATGTAAGGGCCATTCAAGGGCAAATTGGGCGTTTCTTAATGAGATTTGCCCAGTAGATCCACCCAATACAACATTCTTCAACTTGGGAATATTTACCGATGCCATTAAGATGGGCATTGTCGGTCCAATGAATTTTCCTAAGAAGTTTTTCTATTGTTATTGGTGGGGCCTGCGACATCTCAGGTTTGTAATTTCTTCTCCGCTTCACAAACATGTATTCTCTATTTTACATTTCTTCAAACTGTGTGCTGTAGGAATGCACAGCATTGCTAAACACTTAATTTAGCAGTTAATTGATAAAAGGAGATCTCATAGTTTTGTATAAAGATAAAAGGAGATCATATATATATATATATAATTGATCTTCAAGGAGATAATTTCCAACTTATTCTGTGAAACCAATGCTTATATGTATGCATACTAAAAATGGGACTCACATAATACTTTCATAGTCCACTTTCTCATTTGAAATTTGTAATATTAAAAAAAATAAAATTACAAGATTATTACATAAAACCAAATGGGTCAAAGCATATAAATGTCATTTTAAATATCTATATCAGCACAACTCCTAAGATAAAACATAAAGTATCTCCTAAGAGATCAATTTTATATACATATTTGTTTTTATTTTTATTTTTATTTTTTAGTCTTAAATCTATGGCACTGTGCATTGCGCTGGTTGCTTGATGATCAAGCAGCAGAGAAATGGTTGCTTGATTCCAATATAAGTACTTGGAACTGCACAAGTCTTTCTGTTTTATATATAACTTTCAGTACTAATTATCAATAAAAAATTTACATATTTTTAGCTCTTAATCCATCTTTTTAGTTCTTTCGGTCAAAACCTGGAAACAACTGACTATGTCTGGGAAGTCTTCTTTGCTGGTGCAATCACTGTCGTTGGCCTCATGCTGTTTACCTATCTTATTGGAAATATACAGGTTACTAGTACTGAATTAATCTTTTTTTTTTTTTTTTTTCGTGGGGATTCTGTTTCTATATATCTATAATGTTTTTTATTTTTTATTTTTATAATTTCCAAGGAAACTTACAACTTTTCATTCCTAACCAATCGGTCAAAAGCGTAATCAGCTGGCTTCTGTCCTTGTCCTGTTCATGATTTTAATTCTTCATAAAATGTCATTACTCGGTTATATATTATGGGAATTGAAATGGAATAATCAATTTTATTTTATTTTATTTTGTTGTGGACAGACACAGTTGACCACCAGAAAAATAGAGATTAAAAAATTGGAGGAGATGCACAACCCGGAGATGGTAAAAAAGATGGAGATGATAAAACTAATAGAAGATGAAGAACTCAAAATGATTTTCAGCTATGGATTCAGGAATATGTTCGGCAACAAATTGCTTACCAACTTCAAACTAGTTTTAAAGAAACATATTCAAGATGCAAAGGAACATCACAAACGTATTGATTGGAAAAAAGTGTTGGCTTCCTTCAAGGGTGAAGCAGAACATAGCATGGACATTATAGAATTAGTAAGTTCCCTAGCCACTTTTTTTTTTTTTTTGAAAAATAATTTGACAGAAAAAGGATTCAGAGAATCCCAACTAGGTTGGGACTGTAACCAACCACCAACAAGCTAAAATATTATTGAAAAGAACAATAGAAAGCATCCAAGTAGAACAAATCCACCTGGCCATAACAATCCCATACAGAATGAATATAATCAACATTGAATAGCAATTTCTTTCTTTTTTAATAATAATAATAATAATTCTTGAGTTAGAAATTCTTTGATATTAAAAAGTAAGGAATGATTATGTAGCAAGTTTTAAAAATTGCCATATCCCATCTAGAATTTTAGATTTGAATTTTTATCTGTCTGTATTGACGTGTTTTTAATGTTGTCCTTGGTTAATTTTCAGTAGAACTTGTTGTAAGAAACAAGATTAATTGGGATATTTACAATGAAATGAGTATATATATATATATATGTTGTGAAACAGACATGCAGGAAATTGGCAGCATCCAAGAATGGGAAGGACATGCTGAAACTAAGTGCAGACTTGTGGATGCACAATAATAACATCCCCAAGGATTGGAAGCCTATTTTCCGGCAAATTGTAGGATGGAGATTGGAAGACAACAAAGATGTCAATCTGCAGACTTTGCTTTCTATTCTTCCCCTAGATTGTAAAGTGCCTCTCAAGAAGCATTTGTGCTTAGCTACCATAAAGAAAGTAAGTTTCTTAATTTTTCCCTTATGATAATTTGTTATCTCTAATTTGTTCTCATTGGCATAATATCTATATCATTCCTGATCCCAGTCCTGATATCACACAAATAAGTCAGAATTAAATATAAATTAGCAATTTGCCTTTATTGGTTATATACTTTATGAAGTTAAGATATCTTGATAGGATATCAAGACCAATATATGCATATATTTCTTACACCTATTGTATGCACCTATGCTAGTTGCCAATGCTTAGAAATATGAATGAGCAAGTGCTTCAACAAATTATAAATCATCTCAAGCCAGCGGTGTACACCGAAAACAGCTACATTATCAGGGAGGGAGAACCACTTGATTTGATGCTTTTCATTACGCAAGGCACTGTGTGGAGCTTTCCAGCTAACAATAAAGATGGTAGAAATTACAAAACTTCCACGAGCTTTATGCTTCTTGAGAAAGGTGATATCTATGGTGAAGAACTTCTACAATGGACATGTACGTTTGCCTCCTCTCTCAGCTTCCCCATTTCACCTTCACATGTCAAATCGCGTTCGAAAGTCGAAGCCTTAATTCTTACAGCCAACGACTTGATGAATGTTGTCTCTAATAACTGGTGGCATTTCACCAAAAACAAACGCCTTGATCATACAAAAAATTCTAACTTGGAGCGTTTGGAATCTATGGCACTTCAAGGTGTACGAAATATCTGGAAAAAGTACCATGCATCCTTGTTGTCATCCTCAGATATATATATTACAGCCGACTGAGGGTGGCTAGCGAGGCTCCATTCCAGGCATAAGTAATGAATCTAGGCAGTGGTATAATAAGCTTTTTTACTGCAGTTGATGAAGGCATATATACATCCAAGACTTCACTTTTGGAATATTACAGCCTGAAAAGCAAAATAATATTAATTGTTGTAAAGCCATTTTATAATTCCTGATCTACTCTATTTCTTCTTTCAATACTTTTGTATTTTGATTGTTGTTATATATATATATATATATATATACAAAGCTTTTCTATGATCATGACTGTCCGTATACGGATAAGAAAAAAATAATAATTTTTTATTTTGATCTGCATACGAACGGTCCTGACTATAAAATTATCTATATATATATATTTATATGTTGTTGGATGATTATTTACTGTTAATAGAGCACCATTTTTTAAATTTTTTTTTAAAAATTAATATATATATATATATATATAGTTAGTGTTACATGGAAAAAGCGAGTAGAGTACACTTATATGAAGGAAATGTGTTGTAAAAATGTATCTTGTAAAATGTGTAGAAAACTCAAAGAGAATTCGCTGTAAATTAAGCAAAAATAAAAACAAAAACAGATATTGAGGATTTCACAAACCTTGAAGGAGTTTAATATTATTGACTGGAATTTTATTTTCAAATATATAAAAAAATATATATATGTGTAAATTACCATGATACTCTACAAGACAATCCCAAACAGCACCATAGCATGGGGACAACGGGTACAATTGCCGCTAATCTAATTTTTGAAATGCATGAATTGCTGATTTAGCATCTTTAGAACAATTACTCTCTAATCTTTTCCACTAAAAAAAAATAAAATAAATAAAGCTATTTTTTATTATCTCATATAAATTTTTATTTTATTTATATCCAAATCTTTTTAAACAACCAAAAAAAAAATCTCGAAACTCTTCCTCTACTAATCTTCTTTTTTAAAATTAAAAAAAAAAAAAACTGTTCCTCACACCTATAAAACCATAACAAAAAATTTACGTTCTTTTGTTATTAAAAAAAAAAAAAAATCACACATCCAAACAGTTTAAGTAATTACATTCCATCAAATCTGAACTCAGTAGGAAGTCAAGCACACAGGAAAGAATCTTCCCGAGCTGCTCCCTAATTATAATTTTTATTGTTGTATGTTTAATTATTATCTCTTTGACTTATCTATTCTTTTTTTTTTTTTTTTTAAGAACTTTTCTATTGCTTTATTATTTCTTTCTGTAAATACCTTTTGTCCACTAATATGATAAAAAGATGCTTTTTGAGATAATATTAAATATTATATAACAAAATTCGATGACTTTATTTTTCTATAAATTTTATGTTTATTTTATTAAAAAAACTATTTTATTTTATCTTTGTACTTACTCTATTTATCAGAAATTCTGTTTCTGCCCCTGATTGAAGATATATTAGATTTTTTTTTAAAAAAAATTTGGGTAAAAATTATGGACGTATAAGTTGCATGCATCTATATATAATTATATATATGCTAGTGTTGAGCTTTCTGCTTTAAAAGAAGCCCACAGCCGAGTGGAAAAGCTAAAAGAATTCGATTGATAGCTATTCTATGTGGTAAAGGTGGCATCTTTTGATAATCTAGAAGTGCGTATCCGATCAGAAGCGATAAAAGGAAATAAGGGTTAATCATAGAAGAAGTTATGTTTGATAAAGATGAATTGTGAATCCATCTTGTAAACAGATTACCGTTGTTTTGTTCTCATCTTATGCTGAGCAAAAGTGGTAATTACATGTATAAATAGTGTGTTAAAGTGTTCATGGAAATTATCAAGAAAACATTTTTACCATCTGTTATTTTATAATTTTATCATTGTATCAAAGCATCACCAAGCCAAAATCCTTATACTTTTGTACAAGGCCATACTTTTGTAACCATGATACCATATTATCTGTATCTTTTCTAACTATCACATACAAAGTAAATTTATGAAAATGACTTAAAAAATCATTTGTATTATTATGAAACATGGAAATCTTGCACAAAAAAATTTTCTTAAATATCTGATTAATTGATATAGCGTAACATGATGTTATCCATATACTGATTATAACACTCTGTCCCAAAGTACAATGGAAGTTTTCCAACTTTGACCGAGGTTGACTGTTGACCGTTGACTGAATGGATCAAAAGTTGACTTTTTGACTCAGATGGAATTCTAGGTTGACTGAGGTACCGTTATGAAGTACACATTGACACGAGTTTGTAGACTAGTAGCATGTTGAAAACGGGACTACGGTTTAAAAGATATGAGCAAAACAAGATTTGGGGTCCAAACTGTCTAAGGATGCCGAGTTGACTTTTTATTTATGGGAAATGAGCTTTGACTCATACATGATTGTAAAGTACTCGTCGATACAAGTCCACAGACTAGCGGCACGCCTAATTTGGACATCTGGTTAAAAAGTTATAGACGTGCAAAGTTTTAAAATACCGTATTATTTTAATACTATTTTTAAACGTATAACAATGTGCCATGTGTGACTTAATAAATGTGACTATGTATCACCATGATGAGATGCCACATGTCAACCATGCTTAATACCATATTATTTTATTATTGTTATTTTATATAATAATATTATTTAATTATTTTATTTTATTTTCTTTTTATTTCTTTTTCTTTTCTTTTTTTCTTTTTTTTTCTTTTCTCCCACGTGGGAAAACACCCAGCCCCCCTCCCGAAGCCTTCTTCTTCTTCTTCTTCCTCCTTCTTCTTCCTTTCCTTTCCTTTTCTTCCTCTCAGGCCCTTGCCGTTTCTTAAATTCCAGCCACCACCTTGCTACACGCACCGGCCAGAGAGGAGCGGGGGATGTAGGCGAACTCGACCGCAAACTTTTACTGCCACTAGATGCCGGACGAGCCCAGATCGGGCCGGAGAAGCCCGACGGTCGAAAATTTTCTCTCTCCTCTTTTCTTGTGTTTTCCGGCCAACCCAGCTCGACCTATACCTCTATCCCACCATTTTCGACCCCTTTGAGTCCATTTCCGTGATTAGATTGCCCAAAGCCCCCACCATTTGAGAGATCTCTCAAGTTCAAGTTCGGCCGGTACTTCCCGGGCAAATTCCGACCACCACCGGCGGAATTGGGATCAATGGAGGCCGGTAATACGATCCTCATTCCATAAGCTTCGTTTCGGTATATTACTCGTCAATTTTGGTTAACGTTTGTGTTTAACCCCCGGGTACCGGGTATTATTTATCCGAATAAAATATTAATTTATTTGACTGTGTGTGAATTGTTGTTCTAGGAGCATGTGTACATCGTGGAATTGATCTCATAAAGGATCTTAGGTTGATTGCGTGCTCCAGGTGAGTGACCCACCTTCAAATTAATTTCGGGAATTAAATTTGTGAATATTTTATGTGAATTGAATATTTGAAATTGATATTTTATGTGCCAAATATTTAGTCGATTTATTTGTGGAAATTTGATGCCCAATTGAGTGAATCAAAATATTTATATATTAAGAAATATTTTGATTTAAAGAATTTTATGAAATTGAAATTGAAATTATTAATTATCAAATTAATTTGTTGGAATATTTCATAATTTAATATTTCAAAATATGTTTATGTGTTCAATATTATGAGAATTTCTATCTAGAATTGTATTGCCAATTTATAATGTTTTTAATATATATTTTGGTGCCAAAAGAATATATTTGGGAATTTAAAGAAATTATGGTTTTGATTTATTTTAATTGTTGCCATGGTTATTATTCAATTATTGTGCACAATTATATGAATTAATTATATAGGGAATTTATATGGCATTCATATTTTTGATTCAAACTGGTTTTTGAATATTTGAGAAAGAAATATTGATTTAATTTATTATGTTTTAAAAATATTTATGCCATTGGAAAATTTGTATATTTAAATTGATGCATTTGAAAGTTGATGGATTTGAAATTGATGGAAATTGTGTGAAGGATTTATGACGATGATTTATAAAGGAATTGTGGAAATTTACGGGTTTAATTGGATGGAATAAATCCGATGATATTTATGGAAGTTTGAGATTTTGAAAAATATTGATTTTATGATTTTTAGATGCACCATACACGTACTGGTGTTCTTTATGTATGGATATGATTAGCGCGCAGGTGGATGTGATGAGTGCGCAGGTGGGTGTGAGTAGCACACAAGTGATAATGGGGTTGTCTTGTGTTTGCCATCGGATGAGGGTAGACCACCCCTCCATGGCCGGGACGCCTGTTAGCAGTGGCTCGGTGGGATGCCACGCGACCGTATGCCGGTTTCTCTCTTTAACCTCCTGTTTGGCGGTACCTTGGGACGCTGGGTACTGTTGGCACCACTGGTATAGAGTGGGTGCATCAAGTGATTTTTGGATCATGGATTTCAAAATAAATATTTTGAAATTGTATTTAAATTAAGAATATATTTAATGTTGTTTTTATTATTTATTTCAAATGGAGGTTTTAATTTGATTTAATTCTTTTTCCTTTGCTTAATTATTCAATAAATTGGTTTATTTTAATTATTTCCTGAATTGTTTTAATGTAAGTTTCATTAATATTCTTATATTATTTGTTTGTGACATTATCAATCGTTTAGTAATTATTACGAAATTATTTTTATTTCTATTCTTATTTTATTTTCATTATAAATTTTGGATGCTTGATTTATTATATTTTATTTGATATTTAGTTGACTAATTGAATCCTTGGTTTTCGGGGAATACAAATAACGGGTTTTGCGAAAATGTTTTAAAAGGGAAACCTTTCCAACGGAGTGAATAGCGAGGGTTTTGAGAGAAAATATCATTTTCAATTAATTATTATTTATTTACTTATTTATTCCCAATTAATCAAATGTGCCATAAGTATCGTTGTTTTATAATTATACAGTAGATAGGGTCACTCATTGAGATGATTAGTATATCATATTTTTAAATTCCGTTGCCCTAGGTCCAGGTTGGGAGACGTTGATCGTCTGAAGCGAGCCCAACGTCTCAGTTCATTGCCGAAAGTCCAAGAATCATTTCTTCTTTTTTTCCTCTTCATCTTGTATTGCTTCTTTATTTGATATTGTATTTATTCCACATTTATTTGTATACTGCTCTGTATACTATATTGGATATTTAGTTATTAATTATTCACTGATTTACTGTTATTCATTTGGAGTGCTGCAAATTTGTGAAATTATATTGTAGTAACGTGGGAGGAATAAGGGGATGTTTATAGAAATATGTTTTCAGTGCAGGAAATTTTTGGTTAGTCCAACCTTTAGGGGAGGTTCTGCCAGATTTTCCATTGGAAGGTCTGGTAGGGTTTCTTTGGGATCAGGACTTGTCTAGGATTTCGGTAAGGAATTTTGAACGGGTCCTGACACTGATAACTTTAATATCTATATATATATATATTTCTTCTTATTTCTTAATCCAAACATGGTCCTAGAAGTTTGGTATAACAAAAAGACATGGCCAATAATTTTGGATAGAGAAAATATTGATGAATAAAGCCAACAGGAATCTTTCAAATTGATTTTGTTGTAACATTTACTTTTTGTATTACTTTTTTTAAGCAAAAATGCTTTACAAAAAAGTAAAAGTTCTTTTTTAAAATTTTAATTTTAATTTTAATTTTAATTTTAATTTTTATAATCCAAAAACATTACCAAACACAATCTAAGATTAACTAGGAGAAATTTATAGTAATTTGATTTCTAAAATTAAGAGAGATAATTTTAGAATTTTGGTAATAACCAAGGGGATTTGCTATTATATTCTAATATAAAGAGGGTAACTTGAAGCCAGCACGTGAAATACTGCCAAAAAAAAAACGGATGTGGGCGTATTTAATATTACTTTAATTTTTAAAAATTAAAATTCAAATATTAAAAACTAGTAGAATTTTTTTGATAAATATGAAAAAAAAAATTAAAATTCTATATAAAAACTTATAGAATTAATATTGATAAATTTTAAAAAAATAAAATAATTAATAATAACTAATTAAATTATCAAGTAGGCACGATGCTTTTTCTGAGAAAATTAAAAAAAAGCTACCATAATAGTTAGGGTAGTTTTTGACCCCAAAAAAAAAAAAAAATTGCTTCTGGTCTTTATGACAATTACTATCATAATGGTTTTTATTTTTAGTAAAAAACAATTAAAACATAATTAAAATGAAACCTATTAGTAATTACACAGTGACAAATTGTAAAATTGTACGGAATGGTAATCATTGTAAGGAGTGGTAATCAATGATGACTGCTGTCAAAAATTTAGAGATTTTAGATCATCACAACAATGCCATATCGCATGGGCATAGAATTTTATAATTTTTTTTTTATTTTTTTATTTTTTATCGTTACAAAAATGTCCAATAGGAATGGGCATAGCTTCTCACCATGGATTACCATCATGATGAAATCGAAAAATGTGGATATACAAGTATATCAACTTAACATCCTTCACATGATCTTAAAGTTTAATAGATTGATGCTGACAAAAAAAATAAAAAAAAAAATCTTGAGTCTTTAAGGACATTGGGGAATAATTGGCATGGAAATTTGAGGCGCCTTGCGTTACACATGGTTAACTAGCGACAAATAAAGAATAAAAAAATAAAAAAAAGGAGTAAAGCAACTTTTTTTTTTTTTTTTTTTTTTTGGTTTTTTGATACATTTCAAAAGAAAGTGAAAAAGCAACTTCCTTTTTGGCAAATCAAAAAGGAAAATAGCAACTTGCAGTCCACTTTGAAGTGTTTTCTTTTTCTATTAGTGGCAGATGAACTAAACTAGTACCGGATAAGTAAGAACAGCGAACATATGCACATGACAGAACATTGTAATTTTCTTTTTTTTCAAGTCGTTTTCAACCACTACACGCAGGGATAACTTGTTTTCGCTGCAATTTTTATTTTTATTTTGTTTTTATTGTTTTTGCTGCCAGTGTGTATGTATAAATATATAGATGTATATATACATACACTAGTCGCTTTGGCATGCAATTTCCATTGGTTTATGAATGGAAAAGTACTCCGTTTTTTATCTTTGTTAGGAATGGGTTGCGAAGTGGTATCCAAAAGAAGTTTCCTCCGTTCTTTGCCGTTAAATCCCTCTATTAAGGCCTATTAAATGCTTATCACGAGGTTTAAAGCTTCATTATAAGTGAGTATTCCTCTCTCTTATATACTTCAATTTCTTATAAAGCATAGTATCTTTCTGATTGACGTGCTTGCTGAAATTCATTCTATCCTCTTGCATTTGCAATTATTGGCTTGGTTGGTACCAAAATAAAAATAATAAAACAAATAAAATAACGTGAAAACTTAAATTTTGAGACCATTTTCGAGTACAAATTACTCATATTTGCGTTTTTTTCCTTCTTTTCTGGTTTTTTGGGGTAATACATCAAGTAACAATAACATGCATCAAATTGTTTTGGGTAACAGAGTATGTTCTGTTACAGTTTTTGTTTGTCTTCTGTGTGCTTCTACTTTACTAGTGACTTTTGATCCTTAGCCCTTTGTAATTATTAAAGAAAACAAGGAGCAGAAGAAAGAGGTGACAAAAAAGAAGGAAAACTTGTAAAATTTTTCATGTAGTTGGAAATTATGAATTTCTTGATCACGTATTATGTCTTTAGCTCTTGACGGAAAGTGGTATTTAATTTCCCAAGCTGCTGTTTCAAAGTGGTATATGTTCTGAAGTTGTGTGGTGCCAGAAATAGAAGAAATCTCTTGGTCCACTAACTGTAAAGATTGCTGCATTGACCATACATATCAGAAGTACACCTCAAGTTATGGATAAACGTGAGACAGCAGGCCGTATCCCAAAAGAGACAGGAGCAGCAGAGAGGTTAGCTTTCTGGAATATTTTATCCACCCTTATATCAATTCTTTTGGCAATGAATATGCAATTTTATATAAGCATAGAGTTAAAAATATATTTATGGTTTATTAGCTTCCTAAGCATTTGATAGCCGGACAAATATAGGACATGACTAGATTAATATGTACAATTTTGATAATTAATGTTAATAATTTAATAAGTTAATTAGATAAAAAAAATTTAAAAATTATTAGATAAAATATTTATCTAGTTTAAATTATTTTGCTTAAATTAAAAAATTATATGATAAATTATATTCATTTTATTAATTACTATAAAAAGTTAGTCCAATTCTTTTATATTAAACATTGAATTATTTTTTTATCTCATCCAATCCTCTTCTGTTCGAAATAATAATCTTGTCCAATCGTGCTACCAAAACAGACATTTTACCTTACTAAGATTTTAATATGTCACTCATACACATATAAATATATAGCTAATTTCAATTACAAACATGTTGCTAATGTAAGGTTGAAACTTGTTGGCTTGATAGATGCAAGGAATGACACACCAATTGCTAATTTAAATGTACAACCTTAATTGGGTAAGTGGCAACTTCATTAGAACACAAAATGGAATTAAATTAAATTTCTAACATATCAAAATAATATATATATGTATATATATATTCAAAGTCAGGATATTTTAATCAGATAATTATTCTACATATCTATATACAATTTTACTAAAACTAAAAGAGGTAACCCAATGCGGGACGTGTGTCCTCCACTATTCAATGGACTACTTCGATTGTAGCATTTCTATATATATATGTATATGTATACCTTGATTTATCATCAAGACTTCATTTACCAAATTTGAAGAGGGTGAAATTTAATTACACTAATAGTTTCATGGGTCTATACAGGGTCACTTCGCCCAGAGAACACTCACGGAAATGGAAAGGTTTATGGTCATGGAGTAAAGTAAAGGAATTTCTTGACCCAAAGGGTCCAAACCCTTCAACATGGAATAACATATTCTTATTTTCGTGTGTGATTGCGGTTTCAATTGATCCACTCTTCTTCTACATTCCCCTTATAAATGAGGAGAAGAAATGCTTTGGAATAGACAACAAGTTGAAAAATGTAGCTCTTGTTTTGCGCTCTGTCACGGACGTCTCTTACATATTGCACATCATTTTTCAAATTCGTGCTAGATGTATTGTTGATGGCTCAGGGATTTCCAAAAGAAATGGATGTGTTGCAAATGTTTTGGAGATAGCCAGGAGGATTCCCTAGGATGTCCTAATTGATATTTTTTCTGTTCTTCCACTTCCACAGGTAACATTTGCTTGGACTCCTTTAGTATCCGAATTAATACATGAAAATTTTACCTCCTAAACAAAAAGTGAAATGCTTTATCCAGGTGATAATCCTACAATTCTTTTTTAAAGTGAGAGGGACAAAATATTTGAATACGAGGAAGTTTTTAATCTTCATTGTTCTCTCCCAATATGTCCCAAGAGTTCTAAGAATCTACTTATCTTGTGAGCAACTTAGGAGAATTCCCAGCCAACTCAATGATAATGTATGGGCTAAAGGCGCTTTCAATTTTTTCCTCTACATCACTGCCAGTCATGTAAGTTCGTTTCCAACTTGTTATTTTGTTTTCTTTTTCCTTTCTTTTCAATATTGCTTGGATGTCAACGCAGAGGGTTAAAGATCATTGTGATCCATTAACATTTATGTTCCTATTTACCTTTCCCAAGTTTGTACCTTTTAGTGGAGTTACAGAATGTTGTTTTGGTAGCTAGGTACTGGGAGCCTTTTGGTACTTCTTGTCTATTCAACGAAAGGAAACGTGCTGGGAGAAAGCCTGTGAAAAACAAAATGGATGTTTTGCAAGTACTTTTGACTGTAAGAGCAAAACTTCGGGGAATAAGACATTCCTGAATGAACTTTGCCCTGTCAATCCACCAAATGCAACGGTTTTTGATTTTGGAATATTTCTCCATGCTCTTGATTCCGGTATGCTTGGATCAAAAAATTTTCCAAAAAAGTTCTTTCAGAGTTTCTGGTGGGGCCTACGAAATCTGAGGTTTGGACATATACTATATATACAATTTTGCTATGGTAAACTTGCATGCTTATCTTCTGGAAAGCGTATAATATTTTTCAATGTCACACAACATGTTTCGGGATGCAGACAAAAATTTTCAGAAATGTGTTCTGCAACATGTTGCTTGACAAGTAAAAATGCTGCATGCATTCCATAAGCCATAAGGTGAGGCATGTCCACTATAACAAAACGATATATATACGTTTTTGCCTCTAGATTCTAGTATATTCAGCTGTTTGATAATCATTTCTAAATATGCATGTTATCCTACATACATATTCATAATCTCTTCCCTATAAGCTATGAGTTTCTGATATCTGTATGCACATTTCTTGAACCGAACAAAACTGATCTTCGCTAGATTACTCAAGTTTCCCCTGTCATCGGTGCTTAATTAAGGTTTATGGGATTCACCAAGCTTCGTTTTTACCTATCTGTCTTGCAAAATTTTCACCTATACAAAATTGATCCTTGGTCTCTATATTAGCATCTCATGATCATATATTGCTTGAACAATTTCTGCAGTTCTTTTGGTCAAAACCTCGAAACAAGTACCAACGTATGGGAAACCTGCTTTGCAGCTCTTATTTCCATCATGGGCTTGCTTCTCTTTTTATATCTTATTGGAAACCTGCAGGTCTGTACTCAATGTTCTTTTACTTTATTAAACTAGAAAATTCATTATCTTTTTTAATTACTGCTTAGTAATCATGAAACTTTTCCTTATGCTTATAATATACTAATTAGTATATTCAATCTCTACCAGTTTTGGGTTTAAACGCAAGGTCTGTAATACTAGTGTATGCTTATAATTCAATGGACTGAGGTCATTTGTTGTGAACAGACATATCTGCAATTGGCAACTATAAGATCGGGCGAGATCAGACAGAAGATGAAAATGAAAGAGCCAGAAGTAGACTTGTGGATATCTAACCACGGCCTTGGTAATATAAAGCCGAAAATCATGCAACACATACAATACATATTGGAACGAGACAGAGACATTCATGACTCTGATTTGGACCATCTCTTCTCTTCTCTTCCCTTTGATCAAATAGATCACAGAAAGGGCGTTCTCTGTATGGATGAGCTGAAAAGAGTGAGCTCCTTTGCCTTCTTTATGTGAATAATGTTGTGCTTATTATTAGACGGTTTAGATTTGAACCTTTGGGATTAAAAACAATATCCCAACTCAATGGTTTTTGTGGAAACAGAGCAAATAAATTGTTTCATGATGCTCATCCACTGTCGGATTTGATGAACTGACTTATTTGCTTTGCACTTATGTACAAAAATATAAATTACCAATTTGTTGATTCTGAAAAGAATTTTTTGTGGAGCAGACATATAGGAAGTTCGCTGCTACTAGATCAGAGGAGAAAAAACAACAGCAGATAATGAAGGAACTAAATGGACAACTCTGGATAGATAAAAATGACATTCCTAGCCAGCTGAAACCGATTATCATGATGCACGTACAATGCAGATTGCAGGACAACAAAGATGTTCATCTGGAAAACATACTCTCAATTCTTCCCTTGGAACATAGGAAATCTATCAAGCTCCATCTCGGCTTGCCTATACTAAAGAAAGTAAGTTAATTTACTTGCATCTGTCTTTGTAAGTTTTTAGAGACCAAATAAACATAATATATATATATATATATAGGCATGCAGTTCTTGTTACTCATGATAAGGAACATTAATTATGTATTCATATGATAGGTGCCAGGACTTCAAAATATGGATGACAGAGTGTTTGAAGTGATATGTGAGCATCTGAAGCCGGTGGTGTACAGTGAGGGAAGCTACATTTTTAGAGAGGGAGAACCACTTGATTCGATGGTTCTCGTTACACAGGGTGTTGTATGGAACTTCAAAGCTAGCATTAATGGTGGAGTAGCTGATTCCACGAGCGTCGGTTGTCTGAAGAAAGGTGATTTCTATGGAGAAGAACTTTTGGGTTTGATATTGAGATTTGCTTCCTTTTCAAACATTCCAATCTCCACCAAAAATGTCAAATCCCATACTAGAGTTGAAGCTTTAGCTCTTACAGCCGTTGAATCCAAGCATTTAGCCACCACAAACTGGTGGCTTTTCAGAAAGAAGCTCACCCACTCAACTGAATCTGAGTTGCAACGGTTGGAGCCATTAGCACTTTCCGCTGTAAAAGAAGTCCGCCGCCGCCTGAAAAGCAGAAAGCCGAAAGAATCTCCAAGGTTCCCTGATGGTAGTGGCAGCTCCCAAAGTATTAGCACTGCTGTTTAGCCCTATTATCATTTACCACACATCTCTTGGTGATTTAAAGTCACTTACGGGCCAAATGTTGTTGAAAAAGGGTAGTTTGTTTAAGTCCTTTTTTTCGTATAACTGTTGTGTTTGAACTGTGCACTTGTTTAAAATATATGTTGTTCCTCTTATTGGCTGTCCCTAATAGGACCTCTTATTGTTGGTTTTAGAACATAAAAGCTAATGAGATGTTGTAGAAGAAAGGAGTAATAAATGACTAAACCTGACTTCTCTATAAATTTTAGAGAGAGAGTAGAGGAAAGCCAGAACTGCCTCCTTTTCTACTGCCATTGGTAGACGAAATGGAATTTATAATTTGAATGCATATGGGGCTTTTTTGTGACCAAAATATTATGCGTAAGCAAACAATAATCTTCAAATTAGAACCTAAATTATATTATTAGAAGAAAGAAAACAATGATTTTCTTAAAGGCACATTGAAATGGGCAAAGGTTTTTAGGTTGACTTTTAACACTTTATATCAAATATCCACTCGCAACCAGATTATGGTTGACAGATTCTGTTATGTCAGATTTTACTATTTTTCTGTGTGTGGCTGATGTGTCTATTTTTTCACTTGGTGAGGTACGATGTGCGCAATAGTGGTAGTCGAATTATAGCATTTGAAATTTTTCAAAAAAAAAAAAAAAAAAAAAAGAAATATAGCATTTGAAACAGCTATAAGGAATATATATAGCTAGCTGTTCCCATGTGGGGGCATTTAAATTGGGACCGGTCGTGGGAGAGGAGAAAGAAAGAGCAAAAAAAGGAAAAGAAGTTGGCCACATGTCACTTGTAGATTGATGACACATAGCAGGGATATTTCAAATATTCCTTTACATGTTTTTCAGTAAAAACTAACCGACATAATCAGTTTCAATAAAAACAAGTATAATCTCACAAATCCATAATTCTTCAACTCATATAGATGAGCGGTATACGATAGTACATAAGTCAAGGCCATAATTAATATGGATAAAAAATCAATTTAACTCTCATTTTATCTTTATACTAGTCTATAAGCTAATGATGATGCATATTTCATGATGATGCTCTAGTCAAAATAAAACTTTAGCTGTATAAAAAAATCAAGTATACGACCTACTTGATCAACCCTAATAAATTATGGTCAAACTTAATCAATAATTTAAATTCGAAATGGTTTTTCATATCAAAATGTTACATATAAAGTCTTAACAAATATGTTATAATTAGTTTTTTCTTAATTTATTTTAGTTCTATGCACTAGGATGATATAGACTTATAAAGATCTTAATTTTCGAGGTATATATGTATCATATTATTGATTTAATGGCCTTAGGATAATTAAGATAATAATAAAAGAATGAAACGGCTTATTACGCATAGGCTTGCTTAGGCTTATAAGATTTGAGGGTTGACCTCATCACCTTGCCACGACCCGTACCTTTTAGAACCTTCAGTTAAAGAGGACATCTTATGGATAATGTGGTAGAGAATTCTGTTAGAAGGCCAGTTGCTTTAACTTTTATAATCCTTGTGAAAGATTTAAATCTAAAACATGTACTTTCAAATAAATTGGTCATAATTATATGCCTGAAATTTGTTTAAAACTAACCATTACAAAAATTTTCAAAAAGGATAAAAAATTAAAATTAAAAATAAAAAAACAGCATATTATATTTCAAGTATTCATTTTTAGGTGTAGATCGACCGTACTGCATTGTCGTCCAAATAATTCATACATATAAACTTGCCAATTGCTAGTTTGTCTTTTTGTTTTCTTTCTATCAATCATTGTGATTGATGCAATTTAATGCACTCCTTATGTTAATTTATTCAGGAATCCAACGAGGAATTTAGAGATAATTAAGGGGAAGGAATTATCAACCAAGAACGATGTTAATTTTGTCATCACCAGTAGTAGTAGTGGTGGAAATTCATCAAAGAATTTGAGAGTAAAAACAAAGCAAATTTTAATCCACGGGGACCGTACCTTGCAATGTGGAAAAAGATTTTTCTAGTCTCATGTGTGATTGCAATCTCAATGGATCCTCTATTCCTAAACGAGGAAAACAAGTGCATTGAAATGGACCAAAAGTTGAAGACTGTAGCACTTGTTTTGCGATGTGCCACCAATATCTCTTACCTAATCTATATGATTTTTCATACGCTCAATGGATTTGCAAGAAGGACCACCAGGGAATTGGGAACGATGTTGGAAAAGCGAAAGGCAATAATTTGGTTGATTCCCCGGTCGTTCATACTAATTGATATTAATTCCAGCTATTCTTCCGCTCCCTTAGGTGACACATATACTATAATACTATATGATATTAATTATTTATAAGCGTAGTTGATATTTAGAGATTAATACCATATCCTAAATTAAATTTTTTACTCTAGCTCTCAAAAAAAAAAAAAAAATGTTATAGCTACTGAGGCTAAACCCAAATTTGTGCAGGTGATAATTTTATACTGCACACAAATTATTACTTTTCCATTAATGTTCAATTTTCCTTTTCTGATTTAATCATCAAAAGATCTTTGGCCGGTGATAGACGGACACCTTAAAAAACGTTCTAACCATGTGAAAGAGAGTGCGTAATCTTTGATCGTTAATCTTTGCAACATTAGAAGGTTGGCAAATTTAAGTTGAAAGAATTCTTTTCTTTTATTTTTCTAGTCAATAGTTTTTATTTATTTATTTTATAACGGCTTGGTAGCATCCAACGTCCGTGATTAAAAGTTTAGTCATTGAATTTTTGGCTTTTAGTGGCAACTTGATTGAAAGGATAATGTCTTTTTCTCTCCCCATAAATTTAAGAGAGATACAACTCAAAGCAAGGCCAAATGGAAAAAAAGAAAAAGAAAATAATATATTTATATATATATATATATATAAGAAGGAATTTAATGTCTTTTTTATGTTTGATAACTCCTTCTAACCTCTCAATATGATTGGTCACAGGTCATCCATTAATGAAACCAACAGATTGTACAACTGCATGACGAGTAACAAGAGTCAATAGGTTAAAACTGAAAAGGACTCTAGGCATATCATGTAACACCCCGTCCCAAACCATGTTGGAATTTTTGCATATTGACCGAGGTTGACCGTTGACTGAGTAGGTCAAAAGTTGACTTTTTGTTCCAGTTGAAATTTCTAGTTGACTGTGGTATCGTGGCGAAGTACATGATGCCCTGAGTTCGTAGACTAGTAGCATGTCGAAAATAGAGCTACGGTTTGAAAGTTATGGGCAAAACAAGTCGAGGTGCAAACTGTCCAAAAGGTGCCCGGAGTTGACTTTTTATAGTGGTATAATTTTGTTTTGACTTTTGTATGGTTGTAAAGTACTCGTCGATATGAGTCATAGACTAGCAGCACGCTTAAATTGGACATCTGGTTAAAAAGTTATGGACGTGTGAAGTTTGTCGGATACCGTAATATTTTATTATATCTGGCTTAAGTGTACAGTGACGCCACATGTCGACACCTGATTAGTCCACGTGGGTGAACAGTGTCACCCACGGTGGCTTTTATTTGGCAAAAACAACGGGGGAGGAGAGAGAAAGAGAGAGAGGAGAGAGAGAGGGAGAGAAAGAATCGCCGGCTACCGAAGTTGTCAAATTTTTCGGCCGATTCTTGCTACACGTTCCGGCCAGACGGGATCGCCTCCTCATTCCCGGCCAAACCCCAAAATCTCACGGCCAACCGACCGGCGACGAGCCTGGATCGGGGCTTTTTCGGCGGCGGCGCCGAATCCTTCAACCGCCGAGATCTCCACATTCCGGCCTCCATTCTTGTCACCGCCAGTATCATTGGAACCCTCTCTCTTCAAGCTACAAAACCTCCAAAAATCTCAGTCATCATGTCAGGACCAGTCCAGAATTCCTCCCCGGAGCCCTAGACAAGCCCTGATCCCAGGGAAATACCACTGAACCTTCCAACGGAAAATCCGGCAGCACCTCCCCTAAAGGTAGGATTAACCAAAAATTACCTGCACTGAAAACACACTTCTAAAAACATCCCCTTATTCCTCCCACGTTACTACAATTTGTTTCCACAATTTTCAGCACTTCAGAGAAATAACAGCAACTCAGTGCATAAATAATAACTACACGTCCAATACAGTATACATAGCATTATACTGATAAATATGGAATTTATACAATGACAGATAAGAAGTAATACAGGATGGAGAGAAAAAAGGGAAGAAATACTTCTTGGACTTTCGGCAACGAACTGTGACGTTGGGCTCGCCCCGGACAATCAACGTCTCCAACCTGGACCTAAGGGAACGGAATTTAAAAACGTGAGATGCTAATCATCTCAGTGAGTGACCCTATCTACTGTACACCTTTAATATTAATAATATACCAAATAAAAGGATTTAATTAATCAATACCGAACAATTAAATAAATAAATAAATAAACATTTGAAGTAGTACTTTCTCTCAAAACCCTCACTATTCACTCCGTTGGAAATGTTTCCCTTTTAAAACATTTTCACAAAACCCGATATTCGTACCTCCCGAAAACCAAGGGATCAAACCATTTGATAAACAATAAATAAATAAATACCCCAATATGTAATTAAAATGTAATAAATTATAATAAATAATTTTTGAACACCTTTGGGGTTTGAAACTTTATCTGAAAATTATACTTGACGCACCACACCATATACTAGTGATGTCCTCCGATACCCAGCGTCCCGAGCACCAACTGGCGGGGAGATTAAAGAGAGAAACTTGCAAACGGCACTTCGGCGTCCCGACAGTACCGTTGCTGAAACCGTCATCCCGGCTAAGGGAGGGGAGGCTGTGGCCAATATCAAACTTGCCTGCCCACGGTCCAATGGCAATCACGGGAGACATAATACTCGCGCGGTAAACCACATAATACTTGCGCGCTACCACGTGTCCATACACCAGAACACCAATACTGTATGAGTGCGTCTAAAACAATTATTATTAACTAACCGTACCGTTTTCCAAAATTACCGTGGGAAATATATCAAAATTTCACACTTACCATCCCACATATTTTTATTTAACAAACTGGTACGGAAACATCGATAACAAATAAACCATAATTTTCTCATAATACGAGGTTCAACAGATAAAATACTGTGAGCATAATTATAAAATTAAACCACCAATTTAACAAATATTTTCATAAAATATTTAAACCAATTATGCCCAAAATAATACTTAAAACCACGTACGACTATTACCGAAATATACTTTGCTCATGCATAATAAATAAATTAAATCACAATAAAACCATAACTAAATTGTACCACATGAGCATAATTTAAATACCAATTAAACATAATTAATTGTCCAAAAATGATATAAAATCCAGACACAATTAATTACTGAAAATACTTGCTCATGTGTAACAAATACCATTTAATCACAATAAAATAATAATCAGGAATTTCTTAATGACCCCCAAATTTCCGTTTAGCACCAATGGATAAATATATATAAAATAATATTTTTCCCGATTACATTTAAAATACGCCACATGAGCACAATTTACAGATATCGATTCAACACCATATAAATATAATTAATTGCCCAAAATAGTTTTCAAGGTGGGTCACTCACCTGGAGCACGCAATTAAACCATGATCCACCATGGGATCAATTCCATGACTCACCCGTGCTCCTAGAACAAACGTTATCCAAAATAGTTGAATAATATACCGAATCAAAGCTTGAGCGACGAGGATTACAAACCCAGTCTCCATCGACGCCAATTCCGACGGAGGTGGCCGGAAAGCTTCGGCCGATTTTCAATTCCTCGTATCTCGCAAACCGCTTCGAATTTTTGAGATTGGAGGCCATATTTGAACTCAGAGGACCCAAAATAGAGGGAGAGGAGGTTTAATTTGGACTGGGCTGGCCGGAAAACACAAGAAAATAGGAGAGAGAAATTTTTTCGGCTGGCGGCTGGTGACCGTGAAAATTGGCGGTCGAGCTCGCCTCCTCCCTCCACTCATCACTGGCCGGCGCGTGTGGGCAATGGGTGGCCGGAATTTAAAAACACGGTGAGGCCGAGAGGGAGAAAGGAAAGGAAAGGAAGAAGAAAAGAAGAAGAAGGAAGAAGAAGAAGAAGAACGGGGCTGGGTGCCCTTTTTTCCCACGTGGGGGAAAGAAAAAAAGAAAAAGAAAAAGAAAAGGAAAAAGGAAAATAAAAAGAAATAAATTAAAATTAATTAAATAATATTAATAATAATATTATTATTTAAAATAATAATAAAATAATATGATATTACACATGGTTGACATGTGACTTCTCAACATGGTGACACATGGTCACCTTCATTAAGTCACACGTGGCACATCGTTACGCGTTTAAAAATAATATTAAAATAATACGGTGTTTGAAAAACTCTACAGGTCCATAACTTTCAAACCACATGTCCAAATCAGACGTGCCGCTAGTCTATGGACTCGTATCGACGAGCACTTCACAACCATGTATGAGTCAAAGCTCAACCTTGCATGAATAAAAAGTCAACTCCGGCACCCCTTGGACAGTTTGGACCTCAACTTGTTTTGCTCATAACTTTCAAACCGTAGCTCCGTTTTCAACGTGGTACTAGTCTATGAACTCGTGCCAACGTGTACTTTGTAACGGTACCTCAGTCAACCTAGAATTCCAATTGGGTCAAAAAGTCAACTTTTGACCCCTTCGTCAACGGTCAACAGTCAACCTCGGTCAACGTGCAAAAATTCCGACATGGTTCGGGACGGGGTGTTACACATTAGCCACCGCACGCGCCGGGTTGCCGGTGACCGCGACGGCTCGTCGGAGAAATCCCTGTTCCGGCGAGTACCCAGTCCCGTCTCCGGTCCCTCTCCACTAATTCCGACCCCCTGAATCCAAATTCGGCATCCTTTTCCTCCAATTCTCGACGGTTTGAGAGAATCAAAGAGTTGAATCCCGAAAGCTTTCCGACGAGATTCCAGCCACCTCGTGTCCGATCTCCGGGAAGTAAGACCCGATCCGTGATCCTTGTCACTCAAGCTTCGATTCGGTATATTACTCGTCAATTTTGGTTGTCGTTTGTGTTCGCTCCCCGGGTACCCATTTGGGTGTTACCCGATTAAAATATTAATATATTTGGTTTGGTGTACTGTGGATGTTTTAGGTGCACGTGTGGATAGTGGAGTTGATCATGTGGAAGATCTTGGTTGAGATACGTGCTTAAGGTGAGTGATCCACCTTGGAAAAATATTTTGGAGTAATTAATTATATTTATTTGATGTTAAATTGATATCTAGAATTATGCTCATATGGTGAAATTTCATTATAATTGTGGAAAATTATTATTTTATAAGTACGTATATGTTTGTTGGTGCTAAACAGAATTTTGGGATATTCAGAAATCCCGATTTTTATTATTGTGATTTAATTTTATTTATTATGCATGAGCAAGGTATTTTCAGTAATAAATCGTATGTGATTTTAATATTATTTTTTGGGCATAATTGGTTTAAATATTTTAAGGAAATTATTTGTTTAATTGGTGGTTTAAATTTTATAATTATGCCCGTGGAATATTATTTGTTGAACCTCGTGTTATGAGAAAAATTATTTGTATATCGTTATCGATGGTTTCGTACCGGAAATGTTAAAGGAAAATGTGGGATGGTGATTTTGAAAATTGTTATATTTCCCACGATGATTTTGGAAAATCGGTACGGTAATAAGAAATTTAATAATTATTTTAGACGCACTCATACAGTATTAGTGTTCTGGTATATATGTGGTTAGCACGCAAGTTATTATGTCTCCGGTGAGTTGCCATTGGACCGAGGGCAGGCAAGTTTTATATAGTGCACATAGCTGCTGTAACACCCCGTCCCAAATCACACCGGAATCCGTGCACGTTGACCGAGGTTGACCGTTGACCGAGCGGGTCAAAAGTTGACTTTTTGTCCCAGTTGGAATTTCCAGTTGACCAGGGTACCATGGTGAAGTGCATGATGCCTCGAATTCGTAGACTAGTAGCACGTCGAAAACGGAGCTACGGTTTGAAAGTTATGGGCAAAACAAGTTGAGGTGCAAACAGTCTAAAAGGTGCCGGGGGTTCACTTTTTCTTGTGATGTAATTTTGTTTTGACTCTTGTATGGTTGTAAAGTACTCGTCGATACAAGTTCATAGACTAGCGGCACGCTTAAATCGGACATTTCGTTAAAAAGTTATGGACATTTGAAGTTCGCCGGATACCGTAATATTTTATTATATCCGGCTTAAGTGCACAGTGATGCCACGTGTCATCACCTGATTGGTCCACGTGGAATGAACAGTGTCACCACGGTGGCTTTTATTTGACAAAAATCTCGGGGAAAAGAGATAAAGAGAAAGAGGAGAGAGAGAGAGAGAGAGAGAGAAACCGACCGGCCACCGGAATCTTCAAATTTTTTGGCCGATTCACGTTACACGCGCCGGCCAGACGGGCGCCTCTCCCCATTTCCGGCCAAACCCCAAAATTTCACGGCCATTGGTCGCCGGACGCGCCCGGATCGAGGCGGCGAAGTTTGGTAGCGATTTTTTCCTCCACCGCCAGCCACCGTCGTTTGCCCTATTTTCGGCCATTTTTAGGCCAGACACGCCAGCCACCCCTCACCACCTCCTCAAGTCCGGCCTACCCACCAAATTTCACCGCCACGGGACCTCCGACGCGCCGGGATCGGAGCTTTTTCTGGCGAGGGGCAGAAATTCTTCAAACTCCGATTTCTCCGCCGTCCGACCTCCGTTTGCCTCACCGCCGATCCTGTGGTAAGTAAATCCCTTAGGGGAGGCTCTGCCGGATTTTCCGTTGGAGAGTTCGGTAGGGTTTCCCTAGGATCAGGGCTGTCTAGGGTTCCGGGGAAGGAATTCTGGACGGGTCCTGACATGGTAAGTGAGAATTTTGGTATATTTCCCATGGTAATTTTGGAAAACGGTACAGTTGGTTTAATAATTATTTTAGACGCATTCATACAGTATTGGTGTTCTGGTATATGTATATGTGGTTCAGCGTGCAAGTATTATTATTTCTCCCGTGAGTTGCCATTGGACCGTGGGCAGGTAAGTTTGTTATTGGCCACAGCCGCCCCCCTCCTTGACCGGGATGATGGTTTCAGCAGTGGTACTGTTGGGATGCCGAAGTGCCGTTTGCAAGTTTCTCTCTTTAATCTCCCCGCCAGTCGGTGCCCAGGACGCTGGGTATCGGAGGGCATCACCGGTATCTGGTGTGGTGCGTCAAGTGTAATTTTCAAATAAAGTTTCAAAGCCCAAAGGTGTTCAAAAATTATTTATTATAATTTATTACATTTTAATTATATATTGGGGTATTTATTTATTGTTTATCAAATATTTGATCCCTTGGTTTTCGGGAAGTATGAATATCGAGTTTTGTGAAATTGTTTTAAAAAGGGAACATTTCCAACGGAGTGATTAGTGAGAGTTTTGAGGGAAAAATTATTATTTCCAACTGTTATTATTATTTATTTATTAATTGTTGGTATTAATTCGATTCCCTTATTTGTTATATTATTATTATTATTATTATCATTAAAAGTGTTCAGTAGTTAGGGTCACTCATTGAGATGATTAGCATCTCACGTTTTTAAGTTCCGTTCCCTTAGGTGCAAGGGGTGGTAGACGTTCTTCCGGAGCGAACCAATTCTCCGCTGCTATCGTGTTTCGAGAAGTACCTTTGTACTCATTCATTTCAGTTGTATTATTTCTTTCATCTTTGTTGTATTTCTGTTGATTAGCACTTCATAAAGCTCTGTATACTATTTGGACACTTATGTTTTATTTATGCACTGGGCTGCTGTTATTGTTATGAAGTGCTGTAAATTGTGGAACAACTTGTAGTTTTGCGGGAGGAATAAGGGGGTAAATATGGAAGTGTGTTTTCAGTGCAGGTAATTTTTGGTAAGTCCTACCCTTAGGGGAGGTGCTGCCGGATTTTCCGTTGGAAGGTTCGGTGGTAATTCCCTGGGATCAGGGCTTGTCTAGGGTTTCGGGGAGGAATTCTGGACGGGTCCTGACAGTTGGTATCAGAGAATAGGTTCTTGTAATCCCAAGGTATTGTGCATTGCTATACAGCCCATCCATAAATTCTTCCTTTTGCAATCGTGTTTAAGTGTCCCTGTTTCTAAACTCTTGTTTGTTTCCTCAGAAGTTGCTACGATGAGTAGGCGGGACACACGTAGAACTCGGGAACGCTCAGCTGAGAGTTCAGGGAGTAGATCGAGCCTTAGAAATCTGGTCTCTCAACTAACTCGAGCCTTAGGAGGTTCAAGCTCTAGTAATTGATTCGTGGATCAGGCTCGACGTTTAAGAGCCGTGGATTTCGATGGAAGCCAAGGCCCAGCTGCAGCCATGAAGTGGCTATCCAACATGGAGAAAGTCCTGGAAGAGGGGATGCAGTGCCCCGACGAGGATATGGTGAGGATTTCTGGTTTCATGTTAGAAGGAGACGCCCGAAAATGGTGGCAAATAGAAAAGACTCGCAGAAGGCATATGTGGGATCAGTTTAAGGTTGCCTTCTCTACTGAGTATTGTCCTCCTGCCTATTGTGAGGCAAGAAGGAGAGAGTTCGAGGAACTGCGACAGGGGAACATGACAGTGTCCGAGTACGAGAGAAAATTTCGGGAACTATCAGAATTCTGCATGCACCTGATTCCTGACGATCATGCGAAGAAGGTGAGGTTCATAGACGGCTTGAACGAGAACATAGGCTTCACCCTTTCTGGATCAGTACATCCCACTTATCAGTCAGCCAGGGATGCAGCACTCGTGCTAGAGAGACAGGCGGAGATGCGCAGACCCTCGAGGCACAGATCATTCGAAGGTTCATATAGTGGGGTACCTCGACAGGGGGCAGCTAAGAAAAGCCATAGTTCAGGCTCAGATATTGTTGGGTTAAGCCCACGAGGCAGATTTCAGAGGAGAGGCGGTTATCGTATGCCCCAGCTAGCTCGCCATTCGATCAGTGGGGATACAAGCTCGTATCAGCAGTCACACTTTGGTTCTCCGCGGATTTGCCCAATTTGTAGGAGGAAGCATTCTGGGCCATGTCAGATGGATGGTTTATGCTTTCAGTGTGGGCAGTCAGGCCACATAAGGAGGGATTGCCCTTATGGTAGTGGCAGTGTGCTAGGAGCAGGTCGACGAGCACAGCATACTGGTGTATTTCCAGGTCAGAGTTCCCAGGGGAGTCAGGCAGTAGGAGCTTCTTCGGGATCAGCCCAACCGTCTGCAGGATCGAGTCGAGGTAGAGGAAGGAAACCCCAGTAGACAGGTCAAGGTCGGGTGTTTGCTATGTTGCAGCAGGAAGCCAGGACTACGCCTGATGTTATTACAGGTATTTTGAATATTTTTGGTAATGACGCACGTGTGCTTATAGACCCGGGAGCAACACATTCGTTTATCTCAAGAGAATTTATCGTTCGGGTCGGTATGACCCCTACTCCTTTAGAATGTCTACTAGAAATAGCCACTCCTGCAGGAGAATCCTTGTGGCCTAGCCAGTTAATTAAGGAATGTTTCTTCTGCATCGAAGATCAAGTGATGGAAGCGGACTTGATCCTGTTGTATCTATCCGGACTTGATGTAATTTTGGGCATGGATTGGTTGGCAAGGAGCCATGCATCCGTAGATTGCTTTAGCAAAGAAGTTACATTCAGGAGGCCAGGGTTACCAGAAGTGGTATTCTGTGGGGAAGTTGGAAGGCCTTTGCCGAGGTTGATATCTACCCTTACCGCCAAGAAGCTACTGAATAAAGGTTGCCAAGGGTATTTGGCTCATGTGATAGATACCCGAGTAAGTGAGGTCAGGTTGGAAGACATGCCCGTTGTGCAGGATTTTCCGGATGTGTTTCCTAAGGAGTTACCAGGATTGCCTCCGGAAAGAGAAGTTGACTTTTCCATTGAATTAATTCTGGGTACTGTGCCCATTTCTCTACCGCCATATCGGATGGCTCCAGCGGAGCTAAGGGAGCTAAAGGTCCAATTGTAAGATTTGGTAGATAAGGGGTTTATTAGACCAAGTATATCGCCGTGGGGAGCTCCAGTTTTGTTTGTGAAGAAGAAGGATGGTAGTCTAAGACTGTGCGTCGACTACCGGCAACTTAATAAGGTCACCATCCCTAATCGCTATCCGTTGCCAAGGATAGATGATCTCTTTGACTAACTCCAGGGTGCCAAAGTGTTCTCCAAGATCGACTTGAGATCTGGATACCATCAGTTAAGGATCTGAGAGTCGGACATTCCTAAGATTGCCTTTAGGACTAGGTACGGACATTATGAATTCCTAGTGATGTCATTCGGACTCACCAATGCCCTAGCAGCTTTTATGGATTTGATGAATAGGGTGTTTCGTCCATACTTGGATCGTTTTGTCATTGTATTTATAGATGACATCTTGATCTATTCAAGGAGCCAAGAAGAGCACGTGAGACAATTGAAGAGAGTGCTCCAAACTCTAAGGCAGCATCAGCTGTATGCTAAATTCGACAAGTGTGAATTCTGGTTGAATCAAGTGGGTTTTCTCGGACATATCGTGTCAGCCGAAGGCATTTATGTGGACCCCGATAAGGTGAAGGCAGTGTTGAGTTGGGAGCGCCCGACCACTGTGAGGGAAGTATGAAGTTTTCTGGGATTAGCGGGATACTACCGTCGTTTTATAGAAGGGTTTTCGAAAATTGCTGGACCGCTTCATAATTTAACCCGAAAGAATGTTGAATTTAGTTGGACGGACAGGTGTGAACAGAGTTTTCAGGAGTTGAAGCAAAGGTTAACATCCGCGCCTGTCTTAACTTTACCTGATGGGAATGAAGGTTTTGAAGTCTATTGTGATGCATCCCATCAAGGGTTGGGTTGCGTGCTAATGCAGAATCAAAGGGTGGTAGCGTACACATCACGACAATTGAAGCAGCACGAATAGAATTACCCTACGCATGACTTAGAATTGGCGGCGGTAGTCTTTGCTTTAAAGAAGTGGAGACACTACTTGTATGGGGCCACATGCCAAATTTATACCGACCACAAAAGCCTCAAGTACATTTTCACTCCGAAGGAATTAAATATGAGGCAAAGGAGATGGATGGAGTTATTGAAGGATTATGACTGTGTGATTGATTATCTCCCAGGCAAGGTGAATGTAGTGGCAGATGCTTTGAGTAGGAAGGCTATCGGATCTCTCACACACATCCAAGTCATCCAACTACCTCTCATGGTGGAGTTGAAGAAGATAGGAGCGTTAATGCATATGCATCCTTCGGGAGTTCTTATGGCTAGTTTTCAGGTGCGACCGGTGTTGGTGGATCGTATATTGGAGACTCAAATGGAAGATCCTAAATTAAGAACGATTAAGGGCAAGGTACAAGAAGGTCTTGATCCGGAGTTTTCCATAAGGAGGGATGGAGCCCTCGTGTATAAAGGACGACTTTGCGTTCCTGATATCCCAGAACTCAAGGAGGAGATTTTAGAAGAGGCGCATAGCTCGATGTATGCGATGCATCTTGGAAGTACCAAAATGTACCGAACGCTTATTAAGTATTATTGGTGGATTGGCATGAAGAGAGAAGTGGCGGATTTTGTATCAAGGTGTTTAATTTGTCAACAAGTAAAGGCAGAAAGATAGAAGCCTTCGGGACTACTCCAATCCTTACCCATTCCCGTGTGGAAGTGGGAAGAACTCAACATGGACTTCGTATTCAAGCTTCCTCCCACACCTAAAAGGTACGACGGCATTTGGGTAATCATCGATCGTCTTACCAAGTCGGCACACTTCTTACCGGTACGAGAACGTTTTTCACCTGAGAAGTTAGCCCAGTTGTTCGTGCAATGCATTGTAAGTCTTCATGGAGTACCGTTAGCCATCGTCTCCGATCGAGATCCGCGCTTTACTTCAAGACTATGGCGGAAGTTGGCTGATGCACTAGGAGCAAGACTTAACTACAGCACCGCTTTTCACCCGCAATCTGATGGACAAGCTGAGCGCACAATTCAGACATTAGAAGACATGCTAAGGTCTTTTATTATGTAATTTCGTAGTAGCTGGGATGACCAATTGCCATTGATAGAATTTGTCTACAACAACAGTTATCAGGCGAGCATTGGGATGTCCCCGTATGAAGCTTTATATAGGAGGCAATGTCGGACACCTTTGTGTTGGAGTGAGGTAGGAGAAGAGCGACTCCTTGCAACGAATAATGTTGTTGGATCTGAGTATTTAAGGATGACTTTGGACAAGGTGAAAATCATTAAGGACCGATTGAAGGTTGCCCAAGATCGACAAAAGAGTTACGCCGATGTGCGTAGGAAGGATTTGGAATTCGAAGTAGGAGATTGGGTATTCCTAAAGTTATCTCCATGGAAAGGAGTAGTACGCTTTGGTCGACGAGGTAAGTTGGGTCCTCGTTATATTGGGCCTTACGAAATTACGGAGAGGATTGGCCCTGTGGCTTATAGATTGGCATTACCGGAGGAGCTAGCCTGAGTGCACAATGTGTTTCATGTTTCGATGCTACGGAAGTATATTGCAGACCCTTCACACGTACTCGAGAGTTCGGACATAGAATTAAGGGAAGACCTTTCGTATGTGGAGCAGCCAGTACAGATTTTGGATCGCGTGGAATGGGTGCTACGCAACAAGACTATTCCTCTAGTTAAAGTTTTATGGCAGAACCACTTAGTCGAGGAAGCAACGTGGGAGCCCGAAGCGCAGATGCGTGATCAGTACCCTTATCTGTTCCAGTGATGTGCGGAATTTCGAGGATGAAATTTTTATAAGGGGGGGAGGTTGTAACACCCCATCCCAAATCACACCGAAATCCGTGCACGTTGATCGAGGTTGATCGTTGATCGAGCAGGTTAAAAGTTGACTTTTTGTTCCAGTTTGAATTTCTAGTTGACCAAGGTACCGTGATGAAGTGCATGATGCCCCGAGTTCGTAGACTAGTAGCACGTCAAAAACGGAGCTACGGTTTGAAAGTTATGGGCAAAACAAGTTGAGGTGCAAACAGTCCAAAAGGTGCCGAGTTGACTTTTTCTTGTGGTGTAATTTTTTTTTGACTCTTGTATGGTTATAAAGTACTCGTCGATACGAGTTCATAGACTAGCGGCACGTTTAAATCGGACATTTAGTTAAAAAGTTATGGACGTTTGAAGTTCGCCGGATACCGTAATATTTTATTATATCTGGCTTAAGTGCACAGTGATGCCACGTGTCATCACCTGATTGGTCCACATGGAATGAACAGTGTCACCACGGTGGCTTTTATTTGACAAAAATCTCGGGGAAGAGAGAGAAAGAGAGATAGGAGAGAGAGAGAGAGAGAGAGAGAGAAACCGACCAGCCGTCGGAATCTTCAAATTTTCCGGCCGATTCACATTACACGCGCTGGCCAGATGGGCGCCTCTCCCCATTTCCGGCCAAATCCCAAAATTTCACGGCCGTTGGTTGCCGGACGCACCCGGATCGAGGCGGCGAAGTTCGGTGGTGATTTTTCCCTCCACCGCCGTTTGCCCTATTTCCAGCCTTTTTTAGGCCACACGCGCCAGCCACCCCTCACCACCTCCTCAAGTCCGGCCTACCCACCAAATTTCACGGCCATCGGACCTCCGACGCACCGAGATCGGAGCTTTTTCCGGCGAGGGGCCGAAATTCTTCAAACCCCAAATTCTCCATCGTCCGGCCTTCGTTTGCCTCACCGCCGTTCCTGTTGGAATCCACTCCCCTCGATCTACAAAACTGCCAAAAATCTCAGCCAACGGCCACTGCACTCGCTGCCGCCGGCGACGGTTGCCGGTGACCGCGGCGGCTCGCCGGAAGTTACTGTTCCGGCGAGTACCCAGTCGCACCGCCGGTCCTTGTCCACTGTGTTCGACCTCCTGAACCCAAATCCGGCATCTTTTTCCGCCAATTCGCGACGGTTTGGGAGAATTGAGGAGTCGAAACCCGAAAGCTTTCCGGCGAGATTCCGGCCACCTCGGGTCCGATCACTGGAAAGTAAGACCGAATCCGTGATCCTCATCACTCAAGCTTCGATTCGGTATATAACTCGTAACTTTTAGTTGTCGTTGTGTTCGCTCCCCGGGTACCCATTTGGGAGTTACCCGATTAAAATATTAATATATTTGGTTGGTGTACTGTGGATATTTTAGTCGCGGGTACGAATAGTGGAGTTGATCCTGCGGAGGATCTTAGCTGTTTTACGCGCTTAAGGTGAGTGACCCACCTTTAAAAATATTTTGGGCAATTAATTATGTTTAATTGGTATTTAAATTATGCTCATGTGGTACAATTTAGTTATGGTTTTATTGTGATTTAATTTATTTATTATGCATGAGCAAAGTATATTTCGGTAATAATCGTACGAGGTTTTAAGTATTATTTTCGGGCATAATTGGGTTAAATATTTTATTAAAATATTTGTTTAAATTGTATAAATTATGCCCGCGGTATTTTAAATGTTGAACCTCGTATTACGAGAAAATTATGGTTTATTTGTTATCGATGTTTTCGTACCGATTTGTTAAATAAAAATATGTGGGATGGTAAGTGAGAAATTTTGGTATATTTCCCACGGTAATTTTGGAAAACGGTACAGTTGGTTTAATAATTATTTTAGACGCATTCATACAGTATTGGTGTTCTGGTATATGTATATGTGGTTCAGCGCGCAAGTATTATTATTTCTCCCGTGAGTTGCCATTGGACCATGGGCAGGTAAGTTTGTTATTGGCCACAGCCGCCCCCCTCCTTGGCCGGGATGATGGTTTCAGCAGCGGTACTGTCGGGACGCCGAAGTGCCGTTTGCAAGTTTCTCTCTTTAATCTCCCCGCCAGTCGGTGCCCAGGACGCTGGGTATCGGAGGGCATCACCGGTATATGGTGTGGTGCATCAAGTGTAATTTTCAGATAAAGTTTCAAACCCCAAAGGTGTTCAAAAATTATTTATTATAATTTATTACATTTTAATTATATATTGGGTTATTTATTTATTTATTGTTTATCAAATGTTTGATCCCTTGGTTTTCGGGAAGTACGAATATTGGATTTTGTGAAATTGTTTTAAAAAGGGAACATTTCCAACGGAGTGATTAGTGAGAGTTTTGAGGGAAAAGTTATTATTTCCAACTGTTATTATTATTTATTTATTAATTGTTGGTATTAATTCGATTCCCTTATTTGTTATATTATTATTATTATTATTATCATTAAAAGTGTTCAGTAGTTAGGATCACTCATTGAGATGATTAGCATCTCACATTTTTAAGTTCCGTTCCCTTAGGTGCAAGGGGTGGTAGACGTTCTTCCGGAGCGAACCAATTCTCCGCTGCTATCGTGTTTCGAGAAGTACCTTTGTACTCATTCATTTCAGTTGTATTATTTCTTTCATCTTTGTTGTATTTCTGTTGATTAGCACTTCATAAAGCTCTGTATACTATTTGGACACTTATGTTTTATTTATGCACTGGGCTGCTGTTATTGTTATGAAGTGCTGTAAATTGTGGAACAACTTGTAGTTTTGCGGGAGGAATAAGGGGGTGAATATGGAAGTGTGTTTTCAGTGCAAGTAATTTTTGGTAGGTCTTACCCTTAGGGGAGGTGCTGCCGGATTTTTCGTTGGAAGGTTCGGTGGTAATTCCCTGAGATCAGGGCTTGTCTAGGGTTCCGGGGAGGAATTATGGACAGGTTTTGACAGCCGCCCCCCTCCGTGGCCGGGATGACAGTTTTAGCAGCGGTACTGTCGGGATGATGAAGTGCCGTATGCAAGTTTCTCTCTTTAATCTCCCTGCCAGTCGGTGCTCGGGACGCTGGGTATCGGAGGGCATCACTGGTATATGGTGTGGTGCGTCAAGTATAAATTTTCGGATAGAAATTTCAAACCCTAAAGTGTTCAAAAAGTATTTATTATATTTTATTACATTTTATTTATATTTGGGTTATTTATCTATTGTTTATTAAATTAATTGATCCCTTGGTTTTTGGGAAAATATGAATATCGGGTTTTGTCAAAATGTTTTAAAAAGGGAACATTTCCAAAGGAGTGAATAGTGAGGATTTTGAGAGAAATTATTACTTTCAATTGTTTATTATTTATTTATCTATTTAATTGTTGGTATTAATTAATTTCCTTCATTCGTTATATTATTAATATTAAAAATGTTCAGTAGATAGGGTCACTCACTGAGATGATTAGCATCTCATGTTTTTAAATTCCGTTCCCTTAGGTGCAAGGGGTAGTAGACGTTCTTCCGGAGCGAACCAAATCTCCATCACTATCGTAGTTCGAGAAGTTACTTTTGTCTTTATTTATTTCCATTGTAATATTTCTTTCCTCTCTGTTGTATTCTATGCTTAATAGTATTTTATGAAGCTCTGTATACTGTCCTAGATACTTATGTATTAATTATGCACTGGATTGCTGTTATTCATTTGAAGTGCTGTAAATTTATGGAATCAATTTGTAGTATTGTGGGAGGAATAAGAGGATGAATATAGAAGTGTATTTTCAGTGCAGGAAACTTGTAGTAAGTCCAACCCTTAGGGGAGGTTCTGCCGGATTTTCCATTGGAGGGTCTGATAAGATATTCCTGGGATCAGAACTTGTCTAGGGTTCCGGTGAGGAATTTTGGATGGGTCCTGACATATTACCATTTTTTTTCTATAAGAACTGGTGTAATAGCAATCAATTTCAAGCTAAAGAAAATCCAAATTGTAAAAATAACAAACAGTTTTTTTTTTCCATAAAATTATTTGGCAAATTTTCTGCTTTGAAAACAAAAATATTAAATTAAGAACTTATATATAATAATGTTTTTCACCTAGTAGTGTGAAATGTTTGGTCTAAATTAAAGAAAGTCTGATGAAAAACAACCTCCTTACTGCCACTTGGGATGACAGATCCCATTCACATTAAATGCCTCAGTTTTCAACAATTTAAAGGGTGCGGATATGAAATGTATATCACCCAATCAAACTGATTTGTAGAAATTTCTAAGTTTGGGATAAGAAAAGCAGATGTCCAATAATTTTGGAGCCAGAAAATATTAATGAATAACGACGACAAAATAGGAAGCACCACCCAAAAAAAAAAAAAAAGGATAAAAAAGCCAACAGGAATCTTCGTAAATTGATCATGCTGACTACTATTGGCTCATTTATGATTTTTTTTTTCTTTTTTCTTTTTAAACAAAAATTAAGAAGAAATATTCCCTTAGAACCCCTAATATTTTCATTATTTTCAATTTAACCTTTTAAATTTTAAAAATTACAATTAATACTTTTAAGTATTAATGAAATTATTTTGGAAGGTCTAAATGAAATAATAAATAAGAAAAATTATAATTATTTAAAATCTAAAAGTAGATTTATGATATTTTTAAAACCAAAATAAATTAAACTGTATTTAAGTTAAATATTAAAAATGTAGATTAATAGTTAATGACAACAAATCAAATTGCCATATAGGCATGGACATAGAAGTCTTATTGATAAAAAAAAGAAAAAAAAAGAAAAAAGAAATGTTTTATACCATTATAGATAACTCTTATCAATGGAATTCATATATTATATAACAATTTAATTGATTATTCAAAAAAATATACTTTTACATATTAAATTTTTAGTAAAGTAAAAGATCAAAACATAATAAAATGCATACAATCTATTGGCAATTATTATATTAACAATGAATTTATAAAACCAAACTGATAATGACTATAAATAATAAAAAGGTATACTGATAATTATCATCGTTAACAAAACTTATCGAATTTTAATAGATTGATGCAAAATGAAATCCGTGAGTCTTAATGACATGTGGATTATTATTATTATTATTATTATTATTATTTTTTCTTTGAGTAAGACATGTGGATTAATTGGAGTGGAAATTTTGGGCGCCTTATTTCCTCGTCCAATTGATATATATATATATATATATATTATAAATATGTACAATTGGAATAGTATGCGTGTTACACATCTTTCAATATATTTCTTGGTTTTCTCTCTCAGCGAAGCGTCGCGAAAAAAGATAATAATAAAAATACTTTTAAAAAAAAAGGCGTTTTTATTCATGTTGACTTGCAGTCCACTTTTACGTATTTTCCCTAATAATGTGGCTGAAATTTTCTCAAACAAAAAACAAAATAAATAAATAATGTGGCTGAAATCGGCTACTACCGGATACTATAAACAATTAACAAACACATTACATTCTAAACAATGACTTATCTTTCTCAACAACTACATGTAGCCATGGCTTGTTTTCACTGCATTTTATTTTTATTTTTACTGTTTTTGCTGCATTCCCCTAATAAAAAAATTTGAGAGACAGTTGCAGTATACTTCGCCAGCTATATATACTAGTCGCTTTGGCATGCAAATACCATGGTTCTCTATGGTTGGAAAGTTCGGTTTTTTTATTTTTTTATTTTTTTATTATTATTATTTTTTTATGTGTGTTCCAAATATATTAGAAAGTAGTATCCAAATGAAGTTTCTCCCATTCTTTACTGTCTCTGAATTCCCCTCCCTCTTGCTTCACCTTATTAAGGCCTATTAAATACAAAACTACAAGGTTTAAAGCTTCATTATAAGTACGTATTCCTGTTTCTTTAAACTTCATTTTTCTTACAAAACATAGTATCTTTCTGATTGATGTAGCTTGCTGAAATTCGTTCTATGCTTTTGCACTTGCAATTGTTGGTTTGGTTTATATACCACTGAAAAAACAAAAGGAGATGAAAAACTCAATTTTTAAATCATTTATACTCATATTCCGATATTCGTCTTTTGTTCTCCTTTTCTGGAGTTTTATGTAACTAAATCCATTAAGTAATCACATGCATCAAAGTGCTTTGGGTCGACTGAGCATGCTCTGTTACAGTTTTTGTTTGTCTTCGGTGCGTTACGTTACTAGTGAAATCTGATCCTTCGTTCCTTTAATAAAGGAAACAAGGATAAGAAGAAAGAGGCAGCAAAAAAGAAGGAAAATTTATAAAATTTTGCATGTTGGTTATTATGAATGTTTTATTAATTTCTTAACCATGTATCATAGATTGTAGTTGTTGACGGAAAGTGGTATTTAATTTCCTAAGCTGTAGTCTTAAAGTGGTATATTTTCTGAAGTCGTGTGGTACTAGAAGTAGAAGAAATATCTTGGTCCACTAATTGTAAAGATTGCCGCATCGACCGTACATATCGAAAGTTCACCTCAAGTTATGGATCCTGAGATGCCGGTCAATGAGAGGTTAGTTTTATCGATAAATTTTACCACTCTTATAACATTTCTTTGGAAATAAAATAGTATGCATGTGAATATATATATATATATACCTTCCGTCTATGGTGCGGATCTGGTGATGGTTTTTTATAGTATTGGTGATAATTTTCTAAGAAACCGTCGTTAATACTATGAAAAACCGTCACTAATACTGCGGTCTTCATGCGGACCGTCCTCATCATAGAATTTCCATATATATATATATATAAATCTCAAGCTTGAAGCAATGTAAGATTTGATAGAAAAAGTTTTAAAACCATTTTGATATACAACAAGTCTTCAATTAGATTGAATGGTTTTCCTATTAAGATTATCTTAGTCAACTTTGATGTGATGACCAATATGAAAGGGTGTTGGGTACTCTCAGGATATTTAGTACATTCAGATGTAAATCAATGGATGATTCAAATGTAATAATAGTTACCTTTATAACATCGAGGTCTTTTTAAAGCAGTTGATTTTAAAATTCGAAAAAACTCCAAAATTAAGCACTCTCAAAGTAAAAGCAATCATAGAATAGGTGACCTCCTAGAAAGCTTTAAACAAAAAAAATTTCATATCAAGTGCAGTGTCTAAATTGAGTACAATATCGACAGAAAGTCATTAAATCTATATTTTGCTAGTAATTAATATATAAATCTCAGTTTTTAATATGATCTAAAAGCTATAAAAGAAAAATCAGATGCTAAAACTATCAGATCGATCCAATATATATATATAGTTATATTTTATTGAAAATATGTTTCCAACATCCAGTTTATATATAAATTTCAATTTTTAATATGATCTATAAGCTAAAAAAAAAAAAAAAAAATCAGCTGCTAAAATTATCAAATCAATATAATATATATATATATATATAGAGAGAGAGAGAAAGAGAGATATAAAGTTATTTTTTATTGAAAATATGTTTCTAATATCTAATTAATATAGAAATTTCAGTTTTTAATATGATTTAAAAGCTACAAAAGAAAAATCTGATGCTAAAATCGTCATATCAAATTAATATATCTATAGAGTTATATTCTATTGAAAATATATTTGGTAGATGTAATGTAAAGAAGATTATCTATTTTTGTACTACTCTCGTTTAAACACATTTAATTTAGAAGTTCTTTCGAACCTTAAAGCCAACTTCTCAAAATAAACGTTAAATTATTAATTTTTTGTTTAATTTTATGAAAGAAGATATGGCAAGGAAATCTCATTTACTAGCTTTTGGATATAAACTATTATCATTATATTTTTTTATTCAGGCGTCAAGAAGGGAATTCAGGAAATCCTTACACGAAAACCATGAAAGATGGAGGAAAATATTTAAAAGATGTTCTTAATCCAGAAGGGCCATATCCCTATACATGGAACAAAATATTTTTAGCATCATGTGTGCTTGCAGTGGGAACGGACCCTCTCTTCTTTTACATACCAATTATACATGACGATAAGAAATGTGTTGCAACCGACGACAAGTTAAAGATTGCAGCACTGGTTATGAGATGTTTCGCCGATATCTTTTACATAACCGATATTTATTATCAAATTCGAAACAAATCAGTAATGGCCAGTCCCACCAGGACTCTTTCGCCGTATTTCATCTCAATTGATTTTATAGGTGTTATTCCCCTTCCACAGGTATGTACGTACGTAAGACTAATATTAATCTTTCTCGATTAAAATATAATTAATTTGCTTGGTTTATTGACTTTTCTTTTTTTATTTCTGTAATAAAACAATATTATTAATCTTTTGTTATTTAATTTGACCATGGTCAGGTGCTAATTCTGTTTTTATATTCCAAACTGAGGGGCCCGAGAACTTTGGATATAAGGAGGTTTTTGGACTTCCTTGTCTTTGCCCAGTATGTGTTGAGGATTGTTCGAACGTACCTATCCACAAAGGAACTTAAAAGGACGCCTAGAGCACCAGGTCCACTGGTTAATGGTCTATTAAATTTGTTTCTCTATGTTACTGCCAGTCATGTAACTTACTTTATAGATAAGTCTCTATATATATATATATATAAGTCTCCGGCTCCAGTTTTCTATCACCTTATAAAATATTCATGATTCTTTTCACTAATGGAGTAGGCAGTATAATATTTTCATATATTGGCTCTACATATATGTGCGTATGCAATGTAGGTACTTGGAGCCTTTTGGTACTTCCTTTCGGCTCAACGACAGATAGGATGCTGGCGACGTGCCTGTGGACGTCATGATGGATGTGATTCTGCAACTTTCGATTGTAACGAGAATACTTTGGCGAATCGGACATTTCTAAATGATTTTTGCCCTGTAGACCCACCCAATGCAACAGTGTTCGATTTTGGAATATTTCTTGATGCCCTTCAGACTGGCATGCTTGGTCCAATGGATTTTCCAAAAAAGTTTCTCCACTGTTACTGGTGGGGTCTGAGAAATCAGAGGTTTGTATTTTTGTCCATATATTTTGGTTCACATTTATTTTTTTTAACAATAAAATAATGACATCATTTTGTAATATCAGTTAATTAGTATATAGCTTGGTATGAATAATATAGATTATCAGTAAATATCATGTCCATTTAAATATATCATATATGTATTCTCCAATTTTACAACCGTTAATATTAAAAAAAAAAAAAAAAAGAGGTTCAATTTTAGGGCATTCTTATATTCTATTGAAGCTTTGAAGTGCATGCATATACATTTCTAGTCGTTTATATAAAACTTCCAGTATTAATTATTAGTAAAATTCTCTCATCTCTAATTATCACTAATCCATTTTTCAGTTCTTTCGGTTCAAACCTGGATACTAGTACTTTTGCATGGGAAACCTGGTTTGCAATTCTTGTTTCTGTTATTGGCTTGCTTCTGTTTCTGTATCTTATAGGAAATCTGCAGGTCAGTACTGAATCTTTTTTTATCTTATTTTTATATTTCGTCCTAAATATTAATAAATACTACAGGAAGTTCTAAGTTTAAAAAGCATATATAATTTGTATAATTTCCATGGAAACTAAACTTACAATTTCTATAGCTAAATCAAATTCTTGGCATCCAGAAATTGCCTATGCCGGCTACATAGTTGGCATGCAAGTCAACTATATAGTAAGATTGATATTGTTGGGCGATGTAGCTTTCTGATTACATCCGATTATATGTAATTCGTGCACCAAAAAAAATCTCTCCGCATCAAAAGATTGCCAACACCTAGGATAAGATGGCAATGTCAAGCAATGTAATAAAATTTGACATATATATATATATATATTTGCTACAGTAGATGCATGTCTCCCACCTTAATATAAACGTTTAATATGAGGCAATATATGGCAGGACGTAAGCGTTAATAATTTTAGTAAAATTATATATATATATATATATATACACCTTTTAATTCTTAATAAAATATCTACCTTAATTAATTAATTAAGTACATTTTTTAGGCTAGCTAATTAATTTGTTCTTGTGCCTGATCTCCACTCTGGCACAGAGGTAGAGTATAAAATTTAAAATAGTCGGTTATACAATGGGAATTGATGGAGAGCATTTCGTTTTGTTGTGGGCAGACATATATGCAGTTGGCCACGGCAAAATCAGAGGAAATAAGACAGACCATGTTATCAAAAGAACAAGAAATCGAAATGATGTACCATGACAAGCTGAGAGATTATACAACAATAGCGTTAGTGCAACATATTCAACAGGCAGATGAAAATAAAAAATATGTTGATTTGGAACATTTGTTGGATTCTTTGCCGAATCAAACACAGGATGAAAAGAAAAAGAAGGCTGAGCTAGAATTGGTGAGAATTTTTTACTATATATGCTTTGCGTTGATAAAAGTTAGGTCGGTCGATTAATTAGTTTATAATTATGTGCTTTGCATGCTTTCCTTTGATTGAGTTTCAGTACAAATTGTTAGTGAGATCAATCCCAACAGGATGTGCCAAAAATGAATAGAGTGAGGACGTAAGCGGAGAACAATATGTTTGTTCTGATATGTTCATGCATTAGGATATATATATATATATATATATGAACTGAGGTGAGGTTATAATTATATATACTGTCGAACAGGTATGTAGGAAGTTGATAAACACAGGATCCAGAAGAAAGAAACATGAAATGCAATTGAAAATGCTAAGCACAAAGTTGTGGATGAAAGAAAATAACATCCCAGAAGATATGAAGCCTACTCTCCTGCAACATGTACGATGCAGATTGGAAGACAACAAAGATATCGATCTGAGGAATATGCTCTCTATTCTTCCACGTGAAGATAAGAATATGCTTAAGAAGCATTTTTGTTTAGCTTCCATAAAGAAAGTAAGTTCCTTTATTTGCCCCTTCTAGATAAGCTTTTACCAATAAGTAGATTAACATTATCTCACAAGTAGAAGAAAGGGAAAGTTTCGACAGATTAGCCTCTTGTAAGTTGCAAGATCGCTTGCTAAGTTATTTGATGTGCTATAACCTGCAAGTTTTGATGAGCCTTAAGAGACTGTTTAACATAAATATATAATATATATATATATATATATTTGCTATAAAACACGCCTGTCCCCTTCTATAATTTGGGAGCCTAATGGCACGATATATGTTGTGAAAAGTGTCCATAAAGTAACGAGAAGTGTCTGTAAAGCAATATATTGTCTGATGTTAAATGTCAAGACCCGTCCAGAATTCCTTACCCGGAACCCTAGACAAGCCCTGATCCCAGGGAAACCCTACCGAACTCTCCAACGGAAAATCCGGCAGAGCCTCCCCTAAGGGATTTACTTACCACAAATTTACCTGCACTGAAAACACACTTCAAAAATATCCCCTTATTCCTCCCACAAACTACAAATTGATTCCACAAATTGCAGCACTTCAAAAATAAAACAACAGCAGCAACCCAGTGCATAAATAAAAACAACACGTCCAATACAGTATACAGAGCGTTATACAGAAACATGCGGAATTTATAAAATGACAGATACGGAAACAATACAAGATAGAGAGGAAAAAGGAAAGAAAAACTTCTTGAACCTTCGGCAACGAACTGAGACGTCGGGCTCGCCCCGGACAATCAACGTCTCCAACCTGGACCTAGGGGAACGGAATTTAAGAGTGTGAGATGCTAATCATCTCAGTGAGTGACCCTATCTACTATACACCTTTAATAATAATAATATAAAAATAAAGGAATTTAATTAAGCAATACCGAACAATTAAATAAATAAATAAATAAATATTTGAAGTAATAATTTCTCTCAAAACCCTCACTATTCACTCTGTTTGAAATGTTCCCCTTTTAAAACATTTTCACAAAACCCTTGTACGTACTTCCCAAAAACCAAGGAACCAAACGAATTAATAAACAAATAAATAAATACCCCAAATATAAATATTCTGTAATAAATTATAATAAATAATTTTTTTTGAACACCTTTGGGGTTTTAAACTTTAATTGCAATTTACACCGACAATTACACCTGACGCACCACACCATATACCGGTGATGCCCTCCGATACCCAGCGTCCCGAGCACCGACTGGCGGGAGGTTAAAGAGAGAAACCTGCAGTGGTCACTTCGGCGTCCCGACAGTACCGACTGCTAAAAACCATCAACCCGGCCAAGGAGGGGGGCGGCTATGCGCAACAATAACCTTGCCTGCCCACGGTCCAATGGCAACTCACGGGTGAAGTAATAACCGTGCGCTAAACCAGATAATAACCGCGCACTACCACGTGTCCATACACCATACACCAGAACACCAATACTGTATGAGTGCGTCTAAAAATAAACAATAATAACCAACCGTACCGTTTTACAAAATTACCGTGGGAAGTATACCAAATTTTCACAAAACACCATCCCACATATTTTTATTCAACAACCCGGTACGAAAACATCGATAACAGATAAAACCATATCTTTTCTCGTAATACGAGATTCAACAATTGAAATACCGCGGGCATAATTTATAAAATTAAACCAAATATTTTCGTAAAATATTTAACCCAATTATGCCCGGAAATTATTACTTAAAATCATGTACAATTAATACCGAAATCCACTTCGCTCATGCATAGTAATAAATTAAACCACAATAAAATAATAATCGGGAATTTCTTAATAATCCCAAAATTTCCATTTATTACCAATGGGTAAATATATATAAAATAATATTTTTTCCCGATTATATTTAAAGTACACCACATAAGCAGAAATTACAAATATCAAATTAATACCACATAAATACAATTAATTATCCCAAAAATATTTTTAAAGGTGGGTCACTCACCTGGAACACGCAATTAATCCAAGATCCACCACGGGATCAATTCTACGACTCACCGGTGCTCCTAGAACAAAATTCATAGACAGTCAAATAAAATAATATTTTATTCGGGTAAATAATATCCGGTACCCGGGGGCTCAAACACAAACTTTAACCAAAATGGTCGAATGATATACCGAATCGAAGCTCGTGGGACGAGGATCACAAATCCGGTCTCCATCGACCCCAATTCCGCCGGAGGTGGCCGGAATTTGGTCGGAAAGTTTCGGCCGGTGTTCACTTCCCCATATCTCGCAAACCGCTTCGAATTTCTAGGATTGGAGGCCATTTTTGGATTCAGAGGACCCAAAATAGGGGGATAGGAGGCTCAATTGGGACTGGGCTGGCCGGAAAACACAAGAAAAGAGGAGAGAGAAACTTGGCCGGCCGGCGACTTCTCCGGCCCGATCGGCGCGCGTCCGGCGGTGGCTGGCCGTGAAACTTGGCGGCCAAGCTCGCGAGGTGGCGGGCTTCCTTGGTGGCTGGCGCGTGAGGGCTATGGGTGGCCGGAATTTGAAACACAGGAGAGAGAGGGACGGTCGGGAGAGAAGAAAGAAAAGCTGCGTGTGTGTGTGTATTTCGGGGAAGAAGAAGGAAAAAAAAGAAAAAAAGAAAAAGAAAAAGAAAAAGAAAAAGAAAGAAGTGGTGGTGTTTTCCCACGTGGGGAAAAGAAAAGAAAAGGGGAAAAGAAAAGAAAAAGAAAAAGAAAAAGAAAAAGGAAAAGAAAAAGAAATAATTAAATAATATTAATAATAATATTATTATTCAAAAATAATAAAATAATTTGATTTTTTTCACATGGTTGACATGTGGCATTTCACCATGGTGACACATGGCCACCTTCATTGAGTCACACGTGGCACCTCGTTATGCGTGTAAAAATAATATTAAAATAATACAGTATTTGAAAAACTTTACAGGTCCATAACTTTCAAACCACATGTCCAAATCGGACGTGCCGCTAGTCTACGGACTCGTATCGACGAGCACTTCACAACCATACATGAGTCAAAGCTCAACCTTGCATGAATAAAAAGTCAACTCCGGCACCCCTTGGACAGTTTGGACCTCAACTTGTTTTGCTCAAAACTTTCAAACCGTAGCTCCGTTTTCAACGTGCTACCAGTCTACGAACTCGTGCCAACGTGTACTCCGTAACGGTACCTCAGTCAACCTAGAATTCCAACCGGATCAAAAAGTCAACTTTTGACCCTTCGGTCAACGGTCAACGGTCAACCTCGGTCAACGTGCAAAAATTTCCGACATGGTTCGGGACGGGGTGTTACAACCTTCCCCCCTTACAAAAATTTCGTCCTCGAAATTTCTTACGTCGCTGAAGTCAGTCTTGGAAAAACCATAACATAAAACAAATAATAAAATATGCACACTTGTAATGGAGGTACGTACGATACCTTCTACATACTACGTAATCCATGATTCCAACTGTCGCCGACACTCTGCTACCAATACAAACCAGGGTGGTTGCCTATATTGGCCGTCCAATCCTCTGGACTCGTAGGCAACATGATTATGGGGCTAGCTCTACATGGACCACAATGGTTCGCCGCCTCCGTATGGTGCAGTATAATATCAAACAGTATACATACAAATACATGTACGAACACAAACCAAAAATACTTGAAAAAAAAAAAAAAAAAAAAAAACACCTTTAATTTCAAATACCACTTTGAAAAGCATTTAATTTTGATAATCGATCGGAAAAAAAAAAAAATATTTTGACACCCCCGAAGATTAGAGTTATTCAAACTCGGGCAACGAATTTTACTTCGAGACAGACGGAAAGAACGCTTTAAGACGGGTAACACGAGAGAATAGATACGGATGGGATGCACAACAATGCACAGTCCCTTAGGAATACTAGAACCTAGAGCTCTGATACCAACTGTCAGGACCCGTCCAGAATTCCTTACCCGGAACCCTAGACAAGCCCTGATCCCAGGGAAACCCTACCGAACTCTCCAACGGAAAATCCGGCAGAGCCTCCCCTAAGGGATTTACTTACCACAAATTTACCTGCACTGAAAACACACTTCAAAAATATCCCCTTATTCCTCCCACAAACTACAAATTAATTCCACAAATTGCAGCACTTCAAAAATAAAACAACAGCAGCAACCCAGTGCATAAATAAAAACAACACGTCCAATACAGTATACAGAGCGTTATACAGAAACATGCGGAATTTATAAAATGACAGATACGGAAACAATACAAGATAGAGAGGAAAAAGGAAAGAAAAACTTCTTGAACCTTCGGCAACGAACTGAGACGTCGGGCTCGCCCCGGACAATCAACGTCTCCAACCTGGACCTAGGGGAACGGAATTTAAGAGTGTGAGATGCTAATCATCTCAGTGAGTGACCCTATCTACTATACACCTTTAATAATAATAATATAAAAATAAAGGAATTTAATTAAGCAATACCGAACAATTAAATAAATAAATAAATAAATATTTGAAGTAATAATTTCTCTCAAAACCCTCACTATTCACTCTGTTTGAAATGTTCCCCTTTTAAAACATTTTCACAAAACCCTTGTACGTACTTCCCAAAAACCAAGGAACCAAACGAATTAATAAACAAATAAATAAATACCCCAAATATAAATATTCTGTAATAAATTATAATAAATAATTTTTTTTGAACACCTTTGGGGTTTTAAACTTTAATTGCAATTTACACCGACAATTACACCTGACGCACCACACCATATACCGGTGATGCCCTCCGATACCCAGCGTCCCGAGCACCGACTGGCGGGAGGTTAAAGAGAGAAACCTGCAGTGGTCACTTCGGCGTCCCGACAGTACCGACTGCTAAAAACCATCAACCCGGCCAAGGAGGGGGGCGGCTATGCGCAACAATAACCTTGCCTGCCCACGGTCCAATGGCAACTCACGGGTGAAGTAATAACCGTGCGCTAAACCAGATAATAACCGCGCACTACCACGTGTCCATACACCATACACCAGAACACCAATACTGTATGAGTGCGTCTAAAAATAAACAATAATAACCAACCGTACCGTTTTACAAAATTACCGTGGGAAGTATACCAAATTTTCACAAAACACCATCCCACATATTTTTATTCAACAACCCGGTACGAAAACATCGATAACAGATAAAACCATATCTTTTCTCGTAATACGAGATTCAACAATTGAAATACCGCGGGCATAATTTATAAAATTAAACCAAATATTTTCGTAAAATATTTAACCCAATTATGCCCGGAAATTATTACTTAAAATCATGTACAATTAATACCGAAATCCACTTCGCTCATGCATAGTAATAAATTAAACCACAATAAAATAATAATCGGGAATTTCTTAATAATCCCAAAATTTCCATTTATTACCAATGGGTAAATATATATAAAATAATATTTTTTCCCGATTATATTTAAAGTACACCACATAAGCAGAAATTACAAATATCAAATTAATACCACATAAATACAATTAATTATCCCAAAAATATTTTTAAAGGTGGGTCACTCACCTGGAACACGCAATTAATCCAAGATCCACCACGGGATCAATTCTACGACTCACCGGTGCTCCTAGAACAAAATTCATAGACAGTCAAATAAAATAATATTTTATTCGGGTAAATAATATCCGGTACCCGGGGGCTCAAACACAAACTTTAACCAAAATGGTCGAATGATATACCGAATCGAAGCTCGTGGGACGAGGATCACAAATCCGGTCTCCATCGACCCCAATTCCGCCGGAGGTGGCCGGAATTTGGTCGGAAAGTTTCGGCCGGTGTTCACTTCCCCATATCTCGCAAACCGCTTCGAATTTCTAGGATTGGAGGCCATTTTTGGATTCAGAGGACCCAAAATAGGGGGATAGGAGGCTCAATTGGGACTGGGCTGGCCGGAAAACACAAGAAAAGAGGAGAGAGAAACTTGGCCGGCCGGCGACTTCTCCGGCCCGATCGGCGCGCGTCCGGCGGTGGCTGGCCGTGAAACTTGGCGGCCAAGCTCGCGAGGTGGCGGGCTTCCTTGGTGGCTGGCGCGTGAGGGCTATGGGTGGCCGGAATTTGAAACACAGGAGAGAGAGGGACGGTCGGGAGAGAAGAAAGAAAAGCTGCGTGTGTGTGTGTATTTCGGGGAAGAAGAAGGAAAAAAAAGAAAAAAAGAAAAAGAAAAAGAAAAAGAAAAAGAAAGAAGTGGTGGTGTTTTCCCACGTGGGGAAAAGAAAAGAAAAGGGGAAAAGAAAAGAAAAAGAAAAAGAAAAAGAAAAAGGAAAAGAAAAAGAAATAATTAAATAATATTAATAATAATATTATTATTCAAAAATAATAAAATAATTTGATTTTTTTCACATGGTTGACATGTGGCATTTCACCATGGTGACACATGGCCACCTTCATTGAGTCACACGTGGCACCTCGTTATGCGTGTAAAAATAATATTAAAATAATACAGTATTTGAAAAACTTTACAGGTCCATAACTTTCAAACCACATGTCCAAATCGGACGTGCCGCTAGTCTACGGACTCGTATCGACGAGCACTTCACAACCATACATGAGTCAAAGCTCAACCTTGCATGAATAAAAAGTCAACTCCGGCACCCCTTGGACAGTTTGGACCTCAACTTGTTTTGCTCAAAACTTTCAAACCGTAGCTCCGTTTTCAACGTGCTACCAGTCTACGAACTCGTGCCAACGTGTACTCCGTAACGGTACCTCAGTCAACCTAGAATTCCAACCGGATCAAAAAGTCAACTTTTGACCCTTCGGTCAACGGTCAACGGTCAACCTCGGTCAACGTGCAAAAATTTCCGACATGGTTCGGGACGGGGTGTTACAACCTTCCCCCCTTACAAAAATTTCGTCCTCGAAATTTCTTACGTCGCTGAAGTCAGTCTTGGAAAAACCATAACATAAAACAAATAATAAAATATGCACACTTGTAATGGAGGTACGTACGATACCTTCTACATACTACGTAATCCATGATTCCAACTGTCGCCGACACTCTGCTACCAATACAAACCAGGGTGGTTGCCTATATTGGCCGTCCAATCCTCTGGACTCGTAGGCAACATGATTATGGGGCTAGCTCTACATGGACCACAATGGTTCGCCGCCTCCGTATGGTGCAGTATAATATCAAACAGTATACATACAAATACATGTACGAACACAAACCAAAAATACTTGAAAAAAAAAAAAAAAAAAAAAACACCTTTAATTTCAAATACCACTTTGAAAAGCATTTAATTTTGATAATCGATCGGAAAAAAAAAAAAATATTTTGACACCCCCGAAGATTAGAGTTATTCAAACTCGGGCAACGAATTTTACTTCGAGACAGACGGAAAGAACGCTTTAAGACGGGTAACACGAGAGAATAGATACGGATGGGATGCACAACAATGCACAGTCCCTTAGGAATACTAGAACCTAGAGCTCTGATACCAACTGTCAGGACCCGTCCAGAATTCCTTACCCGGAACCCTAGACAAGCCCTGATCCCAGGGAAACCCTACCGAACTCTCCAACGGAAAATCCGGCAGAGCCTCCCCTAAGGGATTTACTTACCACAAATTTACCTGCACTGAAAACACACTTCAAAAATATCCCCTTATTCCTCCCACAAACTACAAATTAATTCCACAAATTGCAGCACTTCAAAAATAAAACAACAGCAGCAACCCAGTGCATAAATAAAAACAACACGTCCAATACAGTATACAGAGCGTTATACAGAAACATGCGGAATTTATAAAATGACAGATACGGAAACAATACAAGATAGAGAGGAAAAAGGAAAGAAAAACTTCTTGAACCTTCGGCAACGAACTGAGACGTCGGGCTCGCCCCGGACAATCAACGTCTCCAACCTGGACCTAGGGGAACGGAATTTAAGAGTGTGAGATGCTAATCATCTCAGTGAGTGACCCTATCTACTATACACCTTTAATAATAATAATATAAAAATAAAGGAATTTAATTAAGCAATACCGAACAATTAAATAAATAAATAAATAAATATTTGAAGTAATAATTTCTCTCAAAACCCTCACTATTCACTCTGTTTGAAATGTTCCCCTTTTAAAACATTTTCACAAAACCCTTGTACGTACTTCCCAAAAACCAAGGAACCAAACGAATTAATAAACAAATAAATAAATACCCCAAATATAAATATTCTGTAATAAATTATAATAAATAATTTTTTTTGAACACCTTTGGGGTTTTAAACTTTAATTGCAATTTACACCGACAATTACACCTGACGCACCACACCATATACCGGTGATGCCCTCCGATACCCAGCGTCCCGAGCACCGACTGGCGGGAGGTTAAAGAGAGAAACCTGCAGTGGTCACTTCGGCGTCCCGACAGTACCGACTGCTAAAAACCATCAACCCGGCCAAGGAGGGGGGCGGCTATGCGCAACAATAACCTTGCCTGCCCACGGTCCAATGGCAACTCACGGGTGAAGTAATAACCGTGCGCTAAACCAGATAATAACCGCGCACTACCACGTGTCCATACACCATACACCAGAACACCAATACTGTATGAGTGCGTCTAAAAATAAACAATAATAACCAACCGTACCGTTTTACAAAATTACCGTGGGAAGTATACCAAATTTTCACAAAACACCATCCCACATATTTTTATTCAACAACCCGGTACGAAAACATCGATAACAGATAAAACCATATCTTTTCTCGTAATACGAGATTCAACAATTGAAATACCGCGGGCATAATTTATAAAATTAAACCAAATATTTTCGTAAAATATTTAACCCAATTATGCCCGGAAATTATTACTTAAAATCATGTACAATTAATACCGAAATCCACTTCGCTCATGCATAGTAATAAATTAAACCACAATAAAATAATAATCGGGAATTTCTTAATAATCCCAAAATTTCCATTTATTACCAATGGGTAAATATATATAAAATAATATTTTTTCCCGATTATATTTAAAGTACACCACATAAGCAGAAATTACAAATATCAAATTAATACCACATAAATACAATTAATTATCCCAAAAATATTTTTAAAGGTGGGTCACTCACCTGGAACACGCAATTAATCCAAGATCCACCACGGGATCAATTCTACGACTCACCGGTGCTCCTAGAACAAAATTCATAGACAGTCAAATAAAATAATATTTTATTCGGGTAAATAATATCCGGTACCCGGGGGCTCAAACACAAACTTTAACCAAAATGGTCGAATGATATACCGAATCGAAGCTCGTGGGACGAGGATCACAAATCCGGTCTCCATCGACCCCAATTCCGCCGGAGGTGGCCGGAATTTGGTCGGAAAGTTTCGGCCGGTGTTCACTTCCCCATATCTCGCAAACCGCTTCGAATTTCTAGGATTGGAGGCCATTTTTGGATTCAGAGGACCCAAAATAGGGGGATAGGAGGCTCAATTGGGACTGGGCTGGCCGGAAAACACAAGAAAAGAGGAGAGAGAAACTTGGCCGGCCGGCGACTTCTCCGGCCCGATCGGCGCGCGTCCGGCGGTGGCTGGCCGTGAAACTTGGCGGCCAAGCTCGCGAGGTGGCGGGCTTCCTTGGTGGCTGGCGCGTGAGGGCTATGGGTGGCCGGAATTTGAAACACAGGAGAGAGAGGGACGGTCGGGAGAGAAGAAAGAAAAGCTGCGTGTGTGTGTGTATTTCGGGGAAGAAGAAGGAAAAAAAAGAAAAAAAGAAAAAGAAAAAGAAAAAGAAAAAGAAAGAAGTGGTGGTGTTTTCCCACGTGGGGAAAAGAAAAGAAAAGGGGAAAAGAAAAGAAAAAGAAAAAGAAAAAGAAAAAGGAAAAGAAAAAGAAATAATTAAATAATATTAATAATAATATTATTATTCAAAAATAATAAAATAATTTGATTTTTTTCACATGGTTGACATGTGGCATTTCACCATGGTGACACATGGCCACCTTCATTGAGTCACACGTGGCACCTCGTTATGCGTGTAAAAATAATATTAAAATAATACAGTATTTGAAAAACTTTACAGGTCCATAACTTTCAAACCACATGTCCAAATCGGACGTGCCGCTAGTCTACGGACTCGTATCGACGAGCACTTCACAACCATACATGAGTCAAAGCTCAACCTTGCATGAATAAAAAGTCAACTCCGGCACCCCTTGGACAGTTTGGACCTCAACTTGTTTTGCTCAAAACTTTCAAACCGTAGCTCCGTTTTCAACGTGCTACCAGTCTACGAACTCGTGCCAACGTGTACTCCGTAACGGTACCTCAGTCAACCTAGAATTCCAACCGGATCAAAAAGTCAACTTTTGACCCCTTCGGTCAACGGTCAACGGTCAACCTCGGTCAACGTGCAAAAATTTCCGACATGGTTCGGGACGGGGTGTTACAACCTTCCCCCCTTACAAAAATTTCGTCCTCGAAATTTCTTACGTCGCTGAAGTCAGTCTTGGAAAAACCATAACATAAAACAAATAATAAAATATGCACACTTGTAATGGAGGTACGTACGATACCTTCTACATACTACGTAATCCATGATTCCAACTGTCGCCGACACTCTGCTACCAATACAAACCAGGGTGGTTGCCTATATTGGCCGTCCAATCCTCTGGACTCGTAGGCAACATGATTATGGGGCTAGCTCTACATGGACCACAATGGTTCGCCGCCTCCGTATGGTGCAGTATAATATCAAACAGTATACATACAAATACATGTACGAACACAAACCAAAAATACTTGAAAAAAAAAAAAAAAAAAAAACACCTTTAATTTCAAATACCACTTTGAAAAGCATTTAATTTTGATAATCGATCGGAAAAAAAAAAAAATATTTTGACACCCCCGAAGATTAGAGTTATTCAAACTCGGGCAACGAATTTTACTTCGAGACAGACGGAAAGAACGCTTTAAGACGGGTAACACGAGAGAATAGATACGGATGGGATGCACAACAATGCACAGTCCCTTAGGAATACTAGAACCTAGAGCTCTGATACCAACTGTCAGGACCCGTCCAGAATTCCTTACCCGGAACCCTAGACAAGCCCTGATCCCAGGGAAACCCTACCGAACTCTCCAACGGAAAATCCGGCAGAGCCTCCCCTAAGGGATTTACTTACCACAAATTTACCTGCACTGAAAACACACTTCAAAAATATCCCCTTATTCCTCCCACAAACTACAAATTAATTCCACAAATTGCAGCACTTCAAAAATAAAACAACAGCAGCAACCCAGTGCATAAATAAAAACAACACGTCCAATACAGTATACAGAGCGTTATACAGAAACATGCGGAATTTATAAAATGACAGATACGGAAACAATACAAGATAGAGAGGAAAAAGGAAAGAAAAACTTCTTGAACCTTCGGCAACGAACTGAGACGTCGGGCTCGCCCCGGACAATCAACGTCTCCAACCTGGACCTAGGGGAACGGAATTTAAGAGTGTGAGATGCTAATCATCTCAGTGAGTGACCCTATCTACTATACACCTTTAATAATAATAATATAAAAATAAAGGAATTTAATTAAGCAATACCGAACAATTAAATAAATAAATAAATAAATATTTGAAGTAATAATTTCTCTCAAAACCCTCACTATTCACTCTGTTTGAAATGTTCCCCTTTTAAAACATTTTCACAAAACCCTTGTACGTACTTCCCAAAAACCAAGGAACCAAACGAATTAATAAACAAATAAATAAATACCCCAAATATAAATATTCTGTAATAAATTATAATAAATAATTTTTTTTGAACACCTTTGGGGTTTTAAACTTTAATTGCAATTTACACCGACAATTACACCTGACGCACCACACCATATACCGGTGATGCCCTCCGATACCCAGCGTCCCGAGCACCGACTGGCGGGAGGTTAAAGAGAGAAACCTGCAGTGGTCACTTCGGCGTCCCGACAGTACCGACTGCTAAAAACCATCAACCCGGCCAAGGAGGGGGGCGGCTATGCGCAACAATAACCTTGCCTGCCCACGGTCCAATGGCAACTCACGGGTGAAGTAATAACCGTGCGCTAAACCAGATAATAACCGCGCACTACCACGTGTCCATACACCATACACCAGAACACCAATACTGTATGAGTGCGTCTAAAAATAAACAATAATAACCAACCGTACCGTTTTACAAAATTACCGTGGGAAGTATACCAAATTTTCACAAAACACCATCCCACATATTTTTATTCAACAACCCGGTACGAAAACATCGATAACAGATAAAACCATATCTTTTCTCGTAATACGAGATTCAACAATTGAAATACCGCGGGCATAATTTATAAAATTAAACCAAATATTTTCGTAAAATATTTAACCCAATTATGCCCGGAAATTATTACTTAAAATCATGTACAATTAATACCGAAATCCACTTCGCTCATGCATAGTAATAAATTAAACCACAATAAAATAATAATCGGGAATTTCTTAATAATCCCAAAATTTCCATTTATTACCAATGGGTAAATATATATAAAATAATATTTTTTCCCGATTATATTTAAAGTACACCACATAAGCAGAAATTACAAATATCAAATTAATACCACATAAATACAATTAATTATCCCAAAAATATTTTTAAAGGTGGGTCACTCACCTGGAACACGCAATTAATCCAAGATCCACCACGGGATCAATTCTACGACTCACCGGTGCTCCTAGAACAAAATTCATAGACAGTCAAATAAAATAATATTTTATTCGGGTAAATAATATCCGGTACCCGGGGGCTCAAACACAAACTTTAACCAAAATGGTCGAATGATATACCGAATCGAAGCTCGTGGGACGAGGATCACAAATCCGGTCTCCATCGACCCCAATTCCGCCGGAGGTGGCCGGAATTTGGTCGGAAAGTTTCGGCCGGTGTTCACTTCCCCATATCTCGCAAACCGCTTCGAATTTCTAGGATTGGAGGCCATTTTTGGATTCAGAGGACCCAAAATAGGGGGATAGGAGGCTCAATTGGGACTGGGCTGGCCGGAAAACACAAGAAAAGAGGAGAGAGAAACTTGGCCGGCCGGCGACTTCTCCGGCCCGATCGGCGCGCGTCCGGCGGTGGCTGGCCGTGAAACTTGGCGGCCAAGCTCGCGAGGTGGCGGGCTTCCTTGGTGGCTGGCGCGTGAGGGCTATGGGTGGCCGGAATTTGAAACACAGGAGAGAGAGGGACGGTCGGGAGAGAAGAAAGAAAAGCTGCGTGTGTGTGTGTATTTCGGGGAAGAAGAAGGAAAAAAAAGAAAAAAAGAAAAAGAAAAAGAAAAAGAAAAAGAAAGAAGTGGTGGTGTTTTCCCACGTGGGGAAAAGAAAAGAAAAGGGGAAAAGAAAAGAAAAAGAAAAAGAAAAAGAAAAAGGAAAAGAAAAAGAAATAATTAAATAATATTAATAATAATATTATTATTCAAAAATAATAAAATAATTTGATTTTTTTCACATGGTTGACATGTGGCATTTCACCATGGTGACACATGGCCACCTTCATTGAGTCACACGTGGCACCTCGTTATGCGTGTAAAAATAATATTAAAATAATACAGTATTTGAAAAACTTTACAGGTCCATAACTTTCAAACCACATGTCCAAATCGGACGTGCCGCTAGTCTACGGACTCGTATCGACGAGCACTTCACAACCATACATGAGTCAAAGCTCAACCTTGCATGAATAAAAAGTCAACTCCGGCACCCCTTGGACAGTTTGGACCTCAACTTGTTTTGCTCAAAACTTTCAAACCGTAGCTCCGTTTTCAACGTGCTACCAGTCTACGAACTCGTGCCAACGTGTACTCCGTAACGGTACCTCAGTCAACCTAGAATTCCAACCGGATCAAAAAGTCAACTTTTGACCCTTCGGTCAACGGTCAACGGTCAACCTCGGTCAACGTGCAAAAATTTCCGACATGGTTCGGGACGGGGTGTTACAACCTTCCCCCCTTACAAAAATTTCGTCCTCGAAATTTCTTACGTCGCTGAAGTCAGTCTTGGAAAAACCATAACATAAAACAAATAATAAAATATGCACACTTGTAATGGAGGTACGTACGATACCTTCTACATACTACGTAATCCATGATTCCAACTGTCGCCGACACTCTGCTACCAATACAAACCAGGGTGGTTGCCTATATTGGCCGTCCAATCCTCTGGACTCGTAGGCAACATGATTATGGGGCTAGCTCTACATGGACCACAATGGTTCGCCGCCTCCGTATGGTGCAGTATAATATCAAACAGTATACATACAAATACATGTACGAACACAAACCAAAAATACTTGAAAAAAAAAAAAAAAAAAAAAACACCTTTAATTTCAAATACCACTTTGAAAAGCATTTAATTTTGATAATCGATCGGAAAAAAAAAAAAATATTTTGACACCCCCGAAGATTAGAGTTATTCAAACTCGGGCAACGAATTTTACTTCGAGACAGACGGAAAGAACGCTTTAAGACGGGTAACACGAGAGAATAGATACGGATGGGATGCACAACAATGCACAGTCCCTTAGGAATACTAGAACCTAGAGCTCTGATACCAACTGTCAGGACCCGTCCAGAATTCCTTACCCGGAACCCTAGACAAGCCCTGATCCCAGGGAAACCCTACCGAACTCTCCAACGGAAAATCCGGCAGAGCCTCCCCTAAGGGATTTACTTACCACAAATTTACCTGCACTGAAAACACACTTCAAAAATATCCCCTTATTCCTCCCACAAACTACAAATTAATTCCACAAATTGCAGCACTTCAAAAATAAAACAACAGCAGCAACCCAGTGCATAAATAAAAACAACACGTCCAATACAGTATACAGAGCGTTATACAGAAACATGCGGAATTTATAAAATGACAGATACGGAAACAATACAAGATAGAGAGGAAAAAGGAAAGAAAAACTTCTTGAACCTTCGGCAACGAACTGAGACGTCGGGCTCGCCCCGGACAATCAACGTCTCCAACCTGGACCTAGGGGAACGGAATTTAAGAGTGTGAGATGCTAATCATCTCAGTGAGTGACCCTATCTACTATACACCTTTAATAATAATAATATAAAAATAAAGGAATTTAATTAAGCAATACCGAACAATTAAATAAATAAATAAATAAATATTTGAAGTAATAATTTCTCTCAAAACCCTCACTATTCACTCTGTTTGAAATGTTCCCCTTTTAAAACATTTTCACAAAACCCTTGTACGTACTTCCCAAAAACCAAGGAACCAAACGAATTAATAAACAAATAAATAAATACCCCAAATATAAATATTCTGTAATAAATTATAATAAATAATTTTTTTTGAACACCTTTGGGGTTTTAAACTTTAATTGCAATTTACACCGACAATTACACCTGACGCACCACACCATATACCGGTGATGCCCTCCGATACCCAGCGTCCCGAGCACCGACTGGCGGGAGGTTAAAGAGAGAAACCTGCAGTGGTCACTTCGGCGTCCCGACAGTACCGACTGTTAAAAACCATCAACCCGGCCAAGGAGGGGGGCGGCTATGCGCAACAATAACCTTGCCTGCCCACGGTCCAATGGCAACTCACGGGTGAAGTAATAACCGTGCGCTAAACCAGATAATAACCGCGCACTACCACGTGTCCATACACCATACACCAGAACACCAATACTGTATGAGTGCGTCTAAAAATAAACAATAATAACCAACCGTACCGTTTTACAAAATTACCGTGGGAAGTATACCAAATTTTCACAAAACACCATCCCACATATTTTTATTCAACAACCCGGTACGAAAACATCGATAACAGATAAAACCATATCTTTTCTCGTAATACGAGATTCAACAATTGAAATACCGCGGGCATAATTTATAAAATTAAACCAAATATTTTCGTAAAATATTTAACCCAATTATGCCCGGAAATTATTACTTAAAATCATGTACAATTAATACCGAAATCCACTTCGCTCATGCATAGTAATAAATTAAACCACAATAAAATAATAATCGGGAATTTCTTAATAATCCCAAAATTTCCATTTATTACCAATGGGTAAATATATATAAAATAATATTTTTTCCCGATTATATTTAAAGTACACCACATAAGCAGAAATTACAAATATCAAATTAATACCACATAAATACAATTAATTATCCCAAAAATATTTTTAAAGGTGGGTCACTCACCTGGAACACGCAATTAATCCAAGATCCACCACGGGATCAATTCTACGACTCACCGGTGCTCCTAGAACAAAATTCATAGACAGTCAAATAAAATAATATTTTATTCGGGTAAATAATATCCGGTACCCGGGGGCTCAAACACAAACTTTAACCAAAATGGTCGAATGATATACCGAATCGAAGCTCGTGGGACGAGGATCACAAATCCGGTCTCCATCGACCCCAATTCCGCCGGAGGTGGCCGGAATTTGGTCGGGAAGTTTCGGCCGGTGTTCACTTCCCCATATCTCGCAAACCGCTTCGAATTTCTAGGATTGGAGGCCATTTTTGGATTCAGAGGACCCAAAATAGGGGGATAGGAGGCTCAATTGGGACTGGGCTGGCCGGAAAACACAAGAAAAGAGGAGAGAGAAACTTGGCCGGCCGGCGACTTCTCCGGCCCGATCGGCGTGCGTCCGGCGGTGGCTGGCCGTGAAACTTGGCGGCCAAGCTCGCGAGGTGGCGGGCTTCCTTGGTGGCTGGCGCGTGAGGGCTATGGGTGGCCGGAATTTGAAACACAGGAGAGAGAGGGACGGTCGGGAGAGAAGAAAGAAAAGCTGCGTGTGTGTGTATTTCGGGGAAGAAGAAGGAAAAAAAAGAAAAAAAGAAAAAGAAAAAGAAAAAGAAAAAGAAAGAAGTGGTGGTGTTTTCCCACGTGGGGAAAAGAAAAGAAAAAGAAAAAGAAAAAGAAAAAGAAAAAGAAAAAGAAAAAGAAAAAGAAATAATTAAATAATATTAATAATAATATTATTATTCAAAAATAATAAAATAATTTGATTTTTTTCACATGGTTGACATGGTTGACATGTGGCATTTCACCATGGTGACACATGGCCACCTTCATTGAGTCACACGTGGCACCTCGTTATGCGTGTAAAAATAATATTAAAATAATACAGTATTTGAAAAACTTTACAGGTCCATAACTTTCAAACCACATGTCCAAATCGGACGTGCCGCTAGTCTACGGACTCGTATCGACGAGCACTTCACAACCATACATGAGTCAAAGCTCAACCTTGCATGAATAAAAAGTCAACTCCGGCACCCCTTGGACAGTTTGGACCTCAACTTGTTTTGCTCAAAACTTTCAAACCGTAGCTCCGTTTTCAACGTGCTACCAGTCTACGAACTCGTGCCAACGTGTACTCCGTAACGGTACCTCAGTCAACCTAGAATTCCAACCGGATCAAAAAGTCAACTTTTGACCCCTTCGGTCAACGGTCAACGGTCAACCTCGGTCAACGTGCAAAAATTTCCGACATGGTTCGGGACGGGGTGTTACAACCTTCCCCCCTTACAAAAATTTCGTCCTCGAAATTTCTTACGTCGCTGAAGTCAGTCTTGGAAAAACCATAACATAAAACAAATAATAAAATATGCACACTTGTAATGGAGGTACGTACGATACCTTCTACATACTACGTAATCCATGATTCCAACTGTCGCCGACACTCTGCTACCAATACAAACCAGGGTGGTTGCCTATATTGGCCGTCCAATCCTCTGGACTCGTAGGCAACATGATTATGGGGCTAGCTCTACATGGACCACAATGGTTCGCCGCCTCCGTATGGTGCAGTATAATATCAAACAGTATACATACAAATACATGTACGAACACAAACCAAAAATACTTGAAAAAAAAAAAAAAAAAAAAAACACCTTTAATTTCAAATACCACTTTGAAAAGCATTTAATTTTGATAATCGATCGGAAAAAAAAAAAATATTTTGACACCCCCGAAGATTAGAGTTATTCAAACTCGGGCAACGAATTTTACTTCGAGACAGACGGAAAGAACGCTTTAAGACGGGTAACACGAGAGAATAGATACGGATGGGATGCACAACAATGCACAGTCCCTTAGGAATACTAGAACCTAGAGCTCTGATACCAACTGTCAGGACCCGTCCAGAATTCCTTACCCGGAACCCTAGACAAGCCCTGATCCCAGGGAAACCCTACCGAACTCTCCAACGGAAAATCCGGCAGAGCCTCCCCTAAGGGATTTACTTACCACAAATTTACCTGCACTGAAAACACACTTCAAAAATATCCCCTTATTCCTCCCACAAACTACAAATTAATTCCACAAATTGCAGCACTTCAAAAATAAAACAACAGCAGCAACCCAGTGCATAAATAAAAACAACACGTCCAATACAGTATACAGAGCGTTATACAGAAACATGCGGAATTTATAAAATGACAGATACGGAAACAATACAAGATAGAGAGGAAAAAGGAAAGAAAAACTTCTTGAACCTTCGGCAACGAACTGAGACGTCGGGCTCGCCCCGGACAATCAACGTCTCCAACCTGGACCTAGGGGAACGGAATTTAAGAGTGTGAGATGCTAATCATCTCAGTGAGTGACCCTATCTACTATACACCTTTAATAATAATAATATAAAAATAAAGGAATTTAATTAAGCAATACCGAACAATTAAATAAATAAATAAATAAATATTTGAAGTAATAATTTCTCTCAAAACCCTCACTATTCACTCTGTTTGAAATGTTCCCCTTTTAAAACATTTTCACAAAACCCTTGTACGTACTTCCCAAAAACCAAGGAACCAAACGAATTAATAAACAAATAAATAAATACCCCAAATATAAATATTCTGTAATAAATTATAATAAATAATTTTTTTTGAACACCTTTGGGGTTTTAAACTTTAATTGCAATTTACACCGACAATTACACCTGACGCACCACACCATATACCGGTGATGCCCTCCGATACCCAGCGTCCCGAGCACCGACTGGCGGGAGGTTAAAGAGAGAAACCTGCAGTGGTCACTTCGGCGTCCCGACAGTACCGACTGCTAAAAACCATCAACCCGGCCAAGGAGGGGGGCGGCTATGCGCAACAATAACCTTGCCTGCCCACGGTCCAATGGCAACTCACGGGTGAAGTAATAACCGTGCGCTAAACCAGATAATAACCGCGCACTACCACGTGTCCATACACCATACACCAGAACACCAATACTGTATGAGTGCGTCTAAAAATAAACAATAATAACCAACCGTACCGTTTTACAAAATTACCGTGGGAAGTATACCAAATTTTCACAAAACACCATCCCACATATTTTTATTCAACAACCCGGTACGAAAACATCGATAACAGATAAAACCATATCTTTTCTCGTAATACGAGATTCAACAATTGAAATACCGCGGGCATAATTTATAAAATTAAACCAAATATTTTCGTAAAATATTTAACCCAATTATGCCCGGAAATTATTACTTAAAATCATGTACAATTAATACCGAAATCCACTTCGCTCATGCATAGTAATAAATTAAACCACAATAAAATAATAATCGGGAATTTCTTAATAATCCCAAAATTTCCATTTATTACCAATGGGTAAATATATATAAAATAATATTTTTTCCCGATTATATTTAAAGTACACCACATAAGCAGAAATTACAAATATCAAATTAATACCACATAAATACAATTAATTATCCCAAAAATATTTTTAAAGGTGGGTCACTCACCTGGAACACGCAATTAATCCAAGATCCACCACGGGATCAATTCTACGACTCACCGGTGCTCCTAGAACAAAATTCATAGACAGTCAAATAAAATAATATTTTATTCGGGTAAATAATATCCGGTACCCGGGGGCTCAAACACAAACTTTAACCAAAATGGTCGAATGATATACCGAATCGAAGCTCGTGGGACGAGGATCACAAATCCGGTCTCCATCGACCCCAATTCCGCCGGAGGTGGCCGGAATTTGGTCGGGAAGTTTCGGCCGGTGTTCACTTCCCCATATCTCGCAAACCGCTTCGAATTTCTAGGATTGGAGGCCATTTTTGGATTCAGAGGACCCAAAATAGGGGGATAGGAGGCTCAATTGGGACTGGGCTGGCCGGAAAACACAAGAAAAGAGGAGAGAGAAACTTGGCCGGCCGGCGACTTCTCCGGCCCGATCGGCGTGCGTCCGGCGGTGGCTGGCCGTGAAACTTGGCGGCCAAGCTCGCGAGGTGGCGGGCTTCCTTGGTGGCTGGCGCGTGAGGGCTATGGGTGGCCGGAATTTGAAACACAGGAGAGAGAGGGACGGTCGGGAGAGAAGAAAGAAAAGCTGCGTGTGTGTGTATTTCGGGGAAGAAGAAGGAAAAAAAAGAAAAAAAGAAAAAGAAAAAGAAAAAGAAAAAGAAAGAAGTGGTGGTGTTTTCCCACGTGGGGAAAAGAAAAGAAAAAGAAAAAGAAAAAGAAAAAGAAAAAGAAAAAGAAAAAGAAAAAGAAATAATTAAATAATATTAATAATAATATTATTATTCAAAAATAATAAAATAATTTGATTTTTTTCACATGGTTGACATGGTTGACATGTGGCATTTCACCATGGTGACACATGGCCACCTTCATTGAGTCACACGTGGCACCTCGTTATGCGTGTAAAAATAATATTAAAATAATACAGTATTTGAAAAACTTTACAGGTCCATAACTTTCAAACCACATGTCCAAATCGGACGTGCCGCTAGTCTACGGACTCGTATCGACGAGCACTTCACAACCATACATGAGTCAAAGCTCAACCTTGCATGAATAAAAAGTCAACTCCGGCACCCCTTGGACAGTTTGGACCTCAACTTGTTTTGCTCAAAACTTTCAAACCGTAGCTCCGTTTTCAACGTGCTACCAGTCTACGAACTCGTGCCAACGTGTACTCCGTAACGGTACCTCAGTCAACCTAGAATTCCAACCGGATCAAAAAGTCAACTTTTGACCCCTTCGGTCAACGGTCAACGGTCAACGGTCAACCTCGGTCAACGTGCAAAAATTTCCGACATGGTTCGGGACGGGGTGTTACATTAAACTCCACATGATAGAAAGAGCCAAATATATTTTATAGCAAAATTATATATATATATATATATATATATACAAGTCCAACTCATAATATTATACTAAAGTATTTAATTAATTGTTAAATTTGTTTAGGTTTTGTTTCTAGTACATGAGATTAAGTTTAAGATTAGGATTGAGATAAAAAAGCCACTATCCCATTTTTCAAGTGAGCAGCTAATAAGATTAAAAACCTTAGGCCCACATAATAATCCCCTTTATATGGATTAAATAATCCCATGACAAGGGATGGGATAAAACATATCCGCCGAATTTGCCTTTTATTTTTGGGTTATTTTTTAAATCTTTGTTTTATTTTTTCATATTCTTTTTGATATCTTTTAATCTTTGTTTCTTATCAGTTTTTTTCCCCCTTCTTTTTCTGTTCCATTTTCTTCCTTTCTTATTATTATTATTTTTTATTTTTTATCATCCTTTTTGTTCTTTTGTTTCTGATATTATCTTCCTTTTTCTTTGTTTCTTTCCTTTTATTTGATCTTTGCTTATCTTTTTTTTTTTTTTTTGAATCTTTGTTTTTTAATCTTTGTTTATTCTTTTTTATTATTATTATTGCATCGGTTGTAGTTTCAGTTTTTTCTTTTCTTATCTTTCAATTTCTTTCTTTTTTTCCTTTATCTCTTAGTTTTCTCTTTATTTATTTTTATTTTTGTTCCTCCAGTTCTCTCTCTCTCTCTCTCTCTCTCTATTGATGTTTCAGAATAATATATGTACTATTGGTAACTGATATATGCAATATTGCTAACAGATATTAGTTATTTTATAAATTAATTAGATGAACATTTATTAAAAAAAATTAGATAAAGGACTTATCCATTTTTTATATTGAACTTATTTAATTTAAATCATTTTTTTAATTCAAGTTACATTAAAAATAATGGTTTTGACCACCCATAACCAATCATAATTAAGCAACCATTAGATACCCGTATTCGAGGACCAAACCAAAGATCCTTTCGACTTTGGCACATGGAACATTCTCCTCTGACCTATCCATATGGCATTGAAGAGAATAGTCTGGAAGACATTACTGATATATCAATATTTAATATTGATGGATGATTATTAATATTAGTAGTAGGATTTTCTCATAAATTCGTAATTGAATGTATATTCTAAACTAGGTGCTATTTCCTCAAAGTATGGGAATAAAAGTGCGTGAAACTTTCGTAAGCTATCTCAAGCCAACGGTGTACAGCGAGAACAGCTACATTATTAGAAAGGGAGAACCACTAGATTTGATGGTTTTTATCATACAAGGCGTTGTATGGAGCTTCACAGCTTATGATGACAACGGAAGCAATAATGTTTTCAGAAGCTTTAAGCGACTAGAGAAAGGTGCTTACTATGGAGAAGAATTTCTGAATTGGGCATTAACAGTGTCTGATTTTGATTCAGCTTCCAGCTTCCCCATGTCGTCTTTAAATGTCAGATGCCACACAAAAGTTGAAGCCTTAGTTCTTACAGCCAACGACTTGAAGGCTTTTAAACGTAAACAACAATGGCTTTTGGAATGGGCATGTCTTGTGTTACAAAACGCATGGCGCCACCATAAAATGAAAAAAAACCTAGAGGAGGCTTCTCATCCATTGAAGGGTGGCTATTTACCAAGTTAAAGCCATCTAAGACGACTACGCTGCACCAGCTAGGGATATATCAAAGTAACAAAAATGGTACTAGTTATTGTTGTTGTTGTTTAATTAGTATTATATATATAAATATATATATATATATATATATATATATATAATTTTGCTCTCTATGTGGTGTTCTCTATAACCGGATTACATATTTACTGTGTGTTTGTGTGAAAGTATCTATCAAAAAAAAAAAAAATGTTTCTTATATGTAATTAATGAAATCAATTTGTTAATGGATGTTTTCTTATTTTCATCAGACATATGTATGATGTACCTAATTGCTAGCTAGATTAATTCCACTGCTTCAGAAAGATGAAGTACAAAGTGTCCGAAAATCTTATCGACCCATGTCATGTACCGTCTTAAGCCGGTGGTGCACAGTATATGCTGAAAACAACTTGAGAGTTGATGAGCTATTCATCACCCAAGGCCTTGTATATATGGACCTTCAAACACTAATTAGTAGAGATGGAGGAACTAGCTAGTTCCCAAAGCACTGATTAATTATGCCTCCTAAAAAAAAAAAAAAAAAAAAGGAGATATTTTTGGAGAGAAGCCCGTAAATTGGAAATTGACATTTACCTCCTTTACAGACATCCCCATCTCGAGCAAAAATTATCATGTCACACAAACCAAAAAAACAATGAAGCTTTTTCTTTTACGACCAAAGACTACTGAAAGAAATTGGTAATATAGTCTAATTACTGGGGTCCTTTTAGAAAGAAGGTCCACCGTCCCACCGGATCTGAGTTCCATTATTCTAATTACTCATGAACCGAGGATGCAGTTGATGAAGGCATTCCTAGGCTCTACTTTATGGACTATTCACTACTGAATACTGTCGTAAAGTCATTAATATATAGTTCCATTAAATTCTTTTCTTGATTTGTTTCTGTTAGAATGATAAAATTAAAAATTGCAAACAGAATAATAGAAATAGTATGATAGAAAATGATATATTGATATAATTGTTTGAGTACAAAGATTATATAGAAATCTGAAGCTTTAGTATTGCTTCTCACTCTAAATTTTTTCTACTTGAAAACTATTGAACAACCGATGCTTTTATACAAGCATTTACAGTCGGCTTTTACAAGAGGAAGTAAAATTGATTCTTACTTCTACAGCTCATAGGACAGCACATAGGACAACACATATAATACTACTCAATTATCTAATGTATTCACCTTGTGAGCTTGACATATGACATAAGCCATCAGCTAGCTATTGAAGGCTTTTAACCGACCTTTATATACTTGATGAACTGCTGTTAGACTCTGCTAGATTTACTCAGCTGGCGTCTTTTTTTTTTTTTTTTTTTTTTTTTTTTGACCATTCCTGACTGGTTTCCGGAATGTGCATAACCTGTACTAGACTTTCAACAGTTCATATTATCTCTGTGGATTAAACCCTGGATCGGTTAATTTTCTAAGGTCTAGACATTTGTTGTTTGACGTCATTGTTGATGAATATTTACTTTAACAGCACTTTCATTTTGTAATTTACTATAGTATTTAATAGTATACTACTTTCATTTTGTAATTTTTACTTTTATTCTTTTAAAAAATATATATATTATTAGGAAAAAGTTAGCTAGAACTTTTATAGATGATATGAGGTGAAACGAAGTACTACTGTAAGATGTGTTAAAAATCTATAGGTTTGTATTGAATCTTTTTATCTTATTTTATATTTCCTTGTGCTTTTACGGATCCTAAATATAATTAACTACTATGTGGCATGCTAAGTTGGCTGACATCTTCACGAAATCATTATCTGCACCACGGTTCCAAGCGCTTCCAGTCGAGCTCAATGTGGTGTCCTCTTTCTTGAGCTTGAGGGCTGGATAATAACTCAATAGCTGTTGGTCCAAAACATGCAAATAAACAGCATCAAAATAAGGCCCGTGACAACACTAAGCCATCATAATCACAAGGCTCATGGAACTTTACGAGAAAACTCGAACTCCACATGAAGATATTTACGTGCCAGCACAGCAGTCATTCTTATCCACTGCTCAGCTATTTTCCTTTTGTAATGTTTTATTATTATAATTTTTTATGATATTTCGTGTAAAACCCTTGACTGACTAACATAAGTAAAAGGATAATTCTATTCTTATTAACAAAATTTATAAAAATTTTAATAAACAATAAAATGACATTATATAATCGATTTTCTCTTTTATAATTTTAGAATGTTAAAAATTTACCAACTATTTTATATTATATTATTGTTTATTAAAATTTTGATAAAAAAAATTTAGTAGATATAATATTGCCCTAAAATAAAAAATGATGAAACACGGCCCTTTAAGGCCGGTGGGGATGACAAATGCTATTGACGTTAACCGCCGTGATTAGTTTCCACTTTTCACAACTGCGATTGACGTTAAAATCCGAGATTAGTTTCCACTTTCCAGAACCTAAATGGTATGTGGAGGTGAAATGTATACCATCCTTGTCGCAGATTTCACAGTTCGGGATAACAAATAGGAACTGTTCAATAATTTTGAAGAGAGAAAATAATGATGGAATTTCATAAATTGATGGTGACGACTATTGCCACGTTTATGATGTTATTATTTGTACGTCATGATATTTGTGTTTTTAGCTTTTATGACAAAATTAAAGACACATGTGATAGTGCTCTTTCATTAACATTTATTTTTCATAATATATATATATTATATAAATAAATTTTTTTTTTCTGTCCCAAAGGTGCGTTACAAAAAAGTTGGAAGTTTTTGGTTACACACGCTAAAACACTATTTTTAAAATTTTATGAAGTTAGTTTTTGTAACATAAAAAAATTTATTTACGATATTTTGATCCTTTAATTAATACACCAGCCTTTTTTTTTTTTTTTTTTAAATCATACATGCTAGGATAGAACTTTCCTATATACATGATACATCACTTTCTTAAGAAGCATCAAGATTTTGAATTGCTTTTTTTTTTTTTTTTAATAGCAATATTTAATAGAACTTTAAAATCATTGGAACATACAATCTCATGAATATGGATATAAAAAACATACTAATTGAGTTAATCTTTTTTGAAAAATACAAAAGATTATGAGATTAAATTAGAATTTTGATGTCAAATGATGTTAGTTTAACGGGTAAGCCACTTGGATTTAAATTATGAGCATGTCAACGGAATCTATTGCTAAAAACAAAAAATTCAGATGCTATATCTTTTTTTTGTTTTCTGACAATATTACAATATTATTATAATTTAAAGAGGAGAGACGAGCACAGGACCTCAAATATTCCCCAAAAAAATGGCGCATTTTATATTATTTTGATAAAATACTAAACAAATTAGAAATTTAATGGTCATCAATAAAATCTAATGTTATCTCTTTCACAAGAAAATAAAACAAATTTTAGAATTTTGATGATCATGAATGGGACTAGTGCTATCTCTTTCTTTTTTTTTCTTTTTTTTTTTTTGGGATGATGCTACAATATTATTGCAATTTAATTTAAAGAGAAGAGACGAGTAAAGAACCTCAAATATTGCCCAAAAACAAATGGTGCATTTAATATTATTTTGATTTTAAAATATTAAAATTTTAATATGAAAAATTGAATAATTGATGATAACCAATCAAATTGTTATATACGTACACAAATAAAAATTCTCTTGATAGAAAAAATATTTTTTGTTACCACATACGTTGATTTTAATTAACTATATAAAAGATTATCATAGATCAAATCTTTAATAAAAAAAATCAATATGTAATTAATTATAAAAGAAATGCTAGCAGCAGTCATCCCATTCACTCGCCCACTTCTTCATGTAAAACATGTTTTTTACTTTTTCCAAAACTAGGATACAATTTACATAAAAAATTATCCATTAATTTTATAAATTATTATCATATTACTATTGGATCAATTTCTGTATGAGAAACTTTTTTCACTTTTTTTTTCTTTTCTATTTTTTTGTTTCACGTGTATTTTTTAAATGTTATATAACATATCCAATTTGATTACAAAACAGATATTTATTCTATATCTTTAACTAAAACAAAATAGATATTCTAATATAACAAAAACTTTTATTTCACATTTCTTTTTTCAAATGAGTCACTCTTGTTTATTTAACTAACTAAAATTATAATAAATTTATATAATATAATTACAAAACTAATAATGTTCAAAAACTAAAATAATCAATAAAATTTGATAAATTAATAAATATGTATTTTTAATTAATTAAATATGTCAATTATGTATGTTATTTCTTTTTAAATTAGAATCTTTTAATAATTTTTTTAATTAAGGTTTCCTTATTTTCCATTCCTATAAATTTTTTTTTGTTATTAAATTATATTGCATGATGAATCTATTAACAATTTATATTTTTTTACTTTAATTAGAAATAAATGAATAAAATATTATTTTTTTCTATTTTAATTATAAAACAAATTAATATTATTTTATGTCAAAAAATTTTGAAACTGAATTTATATTTTTTAAAAGAAATAAATGGCAGTTTTATAATATATACCTAATTTCATAACTTTTCTTTTAATTAAAATATGTTTTGATTTGTGAAAAATAGAAGAGCGGGCATAGGCGCGGGTGTCCAAACGAAGTGTCAAGTCAACAATAAATTCGTTCAACAAGAAATTCGTACGACTACTGACAAAAATAAACACAAAACTTGAACCAATAAGTGTGACCAAACGGGCCCATTTGTTAAATTTTTATAGATTGATGCTGAAACCAATCTGTAAGTCTTTAATGACATGCAGAATTGGCTTAGATATTTTGGGCGGCTTATCTTCTCGTACAGTTGGAAATTTGCACTTAAAATGGATTATAAACAAAAAGCGTTTTTGTTCAAGTTGACTTGTTATCCACTTTTAAGTGCATTTACTAATTTGTTATACTTTTAATATTACGAGTATACTATGTTCTAATTTGTTATATTTTTAATATTACATTTTTACGATAAAAAATATCTTTATAATATTTTACTATTATATTAATATAACAGTATTTTCAAAATTCTTATTAATAGAGTAAGAATTTTACTCATTTATCATGTTTTATCCCTTTTTACACTCTTATAGTTTTAATTTTTTTATTTTATTTCTAAGAAATTTAAAAATAAATAAAACTACACACGCACAAACATATTTCTTTTAAAATTTTAAATTTTTAAAACATTGGTGCTAGAATCTTCCTCCTCAATTTGTTTTAAAAAAAAAAAAAATCTCAAATACAATTTTAAAAATTAAACTTATCAATATTTAAGCATTTGAAACTATTTAATTTTTAAAAAAAAATTAATTATGAAATTGATTACATTATTTTTATTTATTAATTTGTATTATTTTTTTTAATCTTTAATGAACGGGTAAAAAAAATTTAATTAAAAAAGAATAAATAGGTCTAATTCTAACTTTATTATTAGAAGTTTTAAAAAATATATTACATTGAAAAGAAAGTAAAATATAAGGGATTGTATTGATATTTTCAAAATAAAAATATAATATTTAAAAAATAACAGATTGAAAGGGATTTAAAGTGATGTTTACCCTATTACTAATAATATGTTAGTGCCGATAGTGTGAGCACTAAACAAACACATAGCATTGTAAACGCTGACTACTTGTTTTCAACCACCACACGCAGCGATGGCTTGTTTTTGCCGCATTTTCTTATTTTTTATTTTTTATTTTTTACAGTTTTTGCTGCACTCCTGTTATGTTGAAATAAGAAACAGTTGCAGTATACTACACTAGCTATATATACTAGTCGCCTTGGCAAGCAAAATACATTGGTCTATAATTGGAACACTCAGTTTCGTGCATCTTTTCTATTTGTGTTCCAAATGCAAGTGTTTCTCCCAAAAGAAGTTTGTCATTCTTTGCTGTCTCTTTAAATCCCCTCCGTCTTGCTTCACCATTTGAAGGCAAATTAAATACAACATTACAAGGTTTAAAGTTTCATTATAAGTACGCATTCCTGTTTCTTTAAACTTCGTTTTTCTTACAAAGCATAGTATCTTTTAGATTGACAAAGCTTGCTGAAATTCGTTCTATGCTCTTGCACTTGCAATTGTTGGTTCGGTTTATACCAAAAAAATAAAAATAAAAAAGGAGATGAAAACTCAATTTTTAAACCATTTATATGTACTAGTTACTCATATTCGTGTTTTGATCTCCTTTTCTGCTTGTTTTATGTAACTAAATGCATTAAGTAATAATATGCATCAAAATGCTTTGGGTAACGACTGAGTATGCTCTGTTAAAATTTTTCTTTCCCTTCTATGCGCTACTTTACTAGTGAACTCTGATCCTTAGTCCCTTCTTAATTAATAAAGGAAACAAAGATAAGAAGAAAGAAGCAGCAAAAAAGAAGGAAACTTATAAAATTTTGCATGCTGGTTATTATGAATGTTTTATTAATTTCTTAACCATGTATCATAGGTTGTTGACGGGAAGTGGCACTTTCCTAAGCTATGACTCAATCAATCACAAGGTTAGCATTGTCTATTAATCTTACTACTCTTATTTATAGCATTTGTTTGCAATGAACACTAATGATTTATGCACTCAAATAGAATTGCAATTAGTCAACTAATGGGTTCAATTGGTAAATGAACACCTGAAAGTCATGTAATGAATTTGATACACTAGAGCAGAAGGTTTATTATAAATGATCAAAAAAATTTGCAATTAATATTTATAATAATTAACAAAAAAATCTCTATTTTTGTCACTTTAAATCTATTTCGATTCCTATTTACCTTTAATATAATACAATATAATTTTAAAATATTCTTAAATAAAAAAATTAAAAACAATTATTACTTTTTAAAATAAAGTGAAATTTTATTACTGATCGTACAAAAAGATCTCCATAAAAAATATATACTTATAGTCACCGAACTTATCATTGATATTTATTATATTAAATGGGTAAAAGTTTGTGAACAGGAGCCAACTGCGAATTTTTATCAATTGTTGTTTTGGAGCTTTTATGTGTGCTGATTTTCAATTTTTGTTTGAGGTTTTTTTTTTTTTTTGGGAACTCTATCTGATCCATATATGATGAATGCAAAATATTCAGGAATATTGCTCTGGGAGGGAATTCAGAGAGTTCTGAAGAGAACAAACGTCCTTCTTGGAAAGAAAAATTAAAAGATTTTAAAGAAATTCTGAATCCAGGAGGGAAATATCCTTACAGATGGAAGAATATATTCCTGTGGGCATGTGTTATTGCAGTGTCAACGGATCCATTGTTTTTATACATTCCAACAATAATTGATCACAAAAAATGTGTTGCACCAGACCAAAAAATGGAGATTGTAGCGCTAGTTTGTCGAGCTTTCAGTGATGTATCTTTCATAATCGATATTTATTATCAAATTGTAACTAAATCAGTTATGAGCGAGTCCTTCGAAGTAACCACAATAACGAGAAAGCTTTGGCGATATTCCATCTTAGCTGATGTTCTAGCTGTTCTTCCCCTTACACAGGTAAAATCAATCTTAATATGAATTAATTTCTTCAATTCATAGTTACGATTCCTTTTTTTTTTTTTTTAAATGATGTTTAATATTTTACATAATCAATATTATTATGTATAACCTTTGATTAATGTTTAACTACCAGGTAGGAGTTGTATATTTATTTTTCAAACGGAGTCTCTGGAGACCTATTGTAAATTTTCTTCTTGTTTGCCAATATACAATAAGGATTGTTCGAATGTACCTAGCGTTTAGTGAACTTAAAAGGACCACAGAAGCACTGGGCCTAAAGACTAAAGGTGTACTGAATTTGTTTCTCTATGTTACTTCCAGTCATGTAAGTTCCGAATATATATATATACAGTCCGTTTATGGTGCAGACGGTCCTCATGCGGACTACAGTATTGGTGACGATTTTTTATAGTATTGATAATGATTTTTTAAGAAACCGTCGTTAATACTATGAAAAACCGTCACTAATACTGCGGTCCTCATGCGGACCGTCCTCACCATAAAATTTCCATATATATATATATGTATAAGCTGTTATTATTTTACCTCATTATAATGGCTATTTCAATTATTTATTATTATTATTATTTTTTTTTTTGGTATATATAGATACTTGGAGCGTTTTGGTACTTTATTTCAGTTCAACGACAAGACAACATGCTGGCGAACTGCATGTAGAAAACATCATATAAGCGCTTGTGTTCATGCTAATTTCGAATGCACCGACCATTTATGGGCAAAGCCGGAATTTCTGAATGAATTTTGCCCTGTAGATCCACCTCAAGATCCACCAAATCCAAATGTGTTCAATTTTGGAATATTTACTGATGCCATTCAGCTACGTATTCTCGGTTCAGTTGGCTTTCCAAAAAAGTTTTTCCATTCTTACTGGTGGGGCCTAAAAAATCTCAGGTTTGTTTATTCATCCATAGATAAGCATGTATACAATACAAATCTATAGCATTCACCCAAAAAAAAAAAATATATATATATATATATATATATAGCATTATATGAGAATTCTCACTTAGGAATTACTCTAATTAATATAAAATTATCAAAACCTTCATTATTAGTTTTTGAATTTTTTGAAAGTTGAGATTTGAATCCTTCTTTAATTCTGAATCCATCTTTTCAGTTCTTTCGGTCAAAACTTGAAAACAAGTCCCCACGTCTGGGAAGTCTGCTTCGCGTGTCTTATTACTGTCATTGGCTTGCTTCTGTTTACATATTTAATTGGAAATATTCAGGTTAGTACTACTGAACTAATTATTATTATTATTATTATTTTTTCTGTTTCAATAAAATTTTGTATAATTCCCGGCTTCTAATTTCTCATCAAGCTCAGAAAAGGCTAATCAGGCTCCTGTCCTTGTCCTCATTTTTGATGATCTTAATTCTTGATACTTCTCAATTTGTTATGGACAGACATATATGCAGATGGCCGTCAAAAGATCGGAGGAGATAAGAAAATCTATGAGAAAATCTATGAGGATCAAAGATGAAGAACTCAAGATAATTTTCGGCGACAAACTTCCTCCGAAATTGAAAATAGTTTTAATGGAAAGTATTCAAAATGCAAATGAAAATCATGAAAATATTGATTGGCAAAATGTGTTGGCTTCCTTCAAGGGTCCAACAGGGCCTTTCACCAAAGAGGAGATAGGATTCGTGAGTTCCTTAGCCACCTTTGAACAGCAGCTTTTTTTTTTTTTTTAAATAACTTTCTTATCAGTTAATTATGTGCTTTCATATATCGTCCTTGATTAATTTTCAGCATAACTTGTTCTGAAAAACAGGATTAATTAAGATCTCTATATTGAAGTGAGCTTTAATTATACATATATATATATATATATATATATTAAATTACGTCTAATTCTAAAAATTTTAAGTTGTTAGAATTTGAATTTATTATATATATCAAGTTTTGTTAACAATATATGCATATATGTTGTGGTACAGATGTGTAGGAAGTCTGTTTCCCCAGGATTCGGGAATGAGAAGGAAATTCAAAAACTAAGTGCAGACTTGTGGTTGCACAATAATAACATCCCCAGCTATTTGAAGACTATTATCCGCCTTTATGTGGAATGGAATTTGGAATACAGCAAAGATGTCAATCTGCAGACTGTGCTCTCTGTTCTTCCCCTAAAACATAAAGAGTCTCTCAAGATTTATTTTTGCTTAGCTACCCTAAAGAAAGTAAGGTTTTGTTAATTTTTCCCTTATATTAAATTTGTTATATATGTCCAATTTTGATGTGATTCCGCCCGAGGCCGCTCAACCGATAACCCACTGGGGTGCTGACTCGACACGGATGAAGACTAGGCCAATCACAAGAGCTCAAATTAAGAGATTTAAGGACAACCTGGAAGAATTTATACAGGGGGTAATCAATCTCAACAGAGCTTGTCCATACTTGAAGATACAAAGCCTATTCTAAGCATCCAAGTGGTGGAAGCCGATACGGACCCGGGTGACGGTTTTGGTAAATTTTTGGAGTCCGAGAAGCATGAAATGGTTCCAATGCTTTATGGGTTCAATACATATGCCTAAGAGGTCATGGAATCAAGTTAAAGCAGCCTCAAATGCAATCAAAAAGGGCTTGTACGGACAGCTTCAACAATTTGGCCGAATTTGCTGTATTGCTTGCTGGCTTTATTGTATTTTACTGTATTAGCCTTTTCTAATTTTTCGAAGCATGGGTAACGTGTGGGCATTCATATTCAGTTTATTTGGCATCCTACAAGGCATCTAGAAACTGATTTGGAGCTCAATTTGTTCAAAGATTGGTCAAAGTCAACTTAGTCAAAAAGCTAGTATTATAGTTTCCTAATTTGATTCTACTTTTTATTTTAGGAAATTACCATTACTTTTTAGTTTTTATTTATTTATTTTCTGGAATAATAAGTTTAGGAAAGTTATTATTTTATTATTTTCATTGTAAATTAATTAATTCCTAATTCAAAATAAAGGAATTAATTAATCCAAATTAGATTAGGAAAGGAGTGAGAATTTCGGCCACCATAGAACTCTTTATTGTGTGGCCTGTTTTACCTAGGGTTTTTAGGGTTTACTTTGTTTCTTTCAAAGCCTATTTAAAGGCTTATTTTTCAATATGAATACAACTTTGATTTGATTAAGAAAATACTTGTGAGATTAATTATCTCTTTGTTCTTTGAGAACACCTAAAACACCATTAGAGAATTGGTTGTTTTAGCTTGACTTATCAATAGGTTTTCCATCCCCTATTGTGGCGTCTACATTATACCAAGGTTTCTAACCACAGGTTGGTTAGGGGTTGAGGTCCATTCCATTAGAACTTGAACTTAATTAAAGATCCAGGCTAATATAATACGGGTTTAGGAGCAGGTCGTCCTAGGTTCGTATCAGACAGGGTGTTACAGTTTCATCCAATGGTCATCTATTATTACCACGGACTGTGAGGTCGGGTTTATCCGACGGTTTATTATTATTACCAAGGTGCCGTGAGATTGGTCTCATCCAACGGTTATCTATTATTACCACGGACTGTGAGGTTGGGTTTATCCGACGGTTTATTATTATTGCCACGGTGCCGTGAGGTGGGTATCATCCAATGGTTTATTATTGCCACGGACTGTGAGGTTGGGTACGTCCCGACAGTTATTTATTATTTCCATGACACCGTTCATATATTGAGGGTCGTGAGGTGGGTGTATCCCACGGTTTGTATATTTGTACATCGTATGGTACATCGTATATGTTTGTATATATTGTTGATTTACAAATATTGTGGTGATTTCTGCATTTTCATATTTATTTGGTGGAACTGTATTTATTATAGTGTATGCTCAAATGTTTGTATTTTGATTTGAGACATTTCATAATATTACAATGATCGTTCATTCATATTTTTGAGCATCAGTTTTTATGATATTAATTGGGGTACAAGTTTGGGTTTTGGTGAAATGATTTTAAACGGGGAACTTTTCAAAAGAGTGGAACGAGAGGTCTTGAGAGAAAGATTTTTCAGAAGTAAATCATTACTTTTCTATTATATTATTTCTATTATACTACGCCACTCATTGAGATTTTTTATATGATGTTTTATTGTTTTAAATTCATTCCCCTAGGCCCAGGCAGCTAGTAGCAATCTACCTCGCGCACAGCTTACCGCTTGTTTCCTTCCACTACAGCAGCCGTATTTATCCTTTCTTTACCTATTGTTATCTTCTGGACTTATTTATTACTTATTTATACTCATAGACCTTGTTGACACTCTTAGAATGCTCCGATTTTAAATATGGAACTCAGTAGAAACCATAGTACTCATGTGTGTTGTTATGGCCTGTAGTACAGTAGGCCGATTGTGGACTTATTTATATATATATTTATATATTTGAGGTATTAATGTTAATGCGGGTGTTGATTATCTATGTTGTAAGGTAAGGTTCCATTGAATATTTTCTAGAAATTGTCCAGTGGGACTTCACTAGGCGGGATCACCTAGGAGGTCCTGAAAGGGTTCACGGGGCGGGTCCTGTCATATATATATAGATATATATTTGCTACAGTAGATGCATGTCTCCCACCTTAATATAAACGTTTAATATGAGGCAATATATAGCAGGACGTAAGCGTTAATAATTTTAGTAAAATTATATATATATATATATATACACCTTTTAATTCTTAATAAAATATCTTCCTTAATTAATTAATTAAGTACATTTTTTAGGCTAGCTAATTAATTTGTTCTTGTGCCTGATCTCCACTCTGGCACAGAGTGGACAATGGGAATTGATGGAGAGCATTTCGTTTTGTTGTGGGCAGACATATATGCAGTTGGCCACGGAAAAATCAGAGGAAATAAGACAGACCATGTTATCAAAAGAACAAGAAATCGAAATGATGTACCATGACAAGCTGAGAGATTATACAAAAATAGCGTTAGTGCAACATATTCAAGAGGCAGATGAAAATAAAAAATGTTGATTTGAACATTTGTTGGATTCTTTGCCGAATCAAACACAGGATGAAAAGAAAAAGAAGGCTGAGCTATAATTGGTGAGAATTTTTTACTATATATGCTTTGCGTTGATAAAAGTTAGGTCGGTCGATTAATTAGTTTATAATTATGTGCTTTGCATGCTTTCCTTTGATTGAGTTTCAGTACAAATTGTTAGTGAGATCAATCCCAACAGGATGTGCCAAAAATGAATAGAGTGAGGACGTAAGCGGAGAACAATATGTTTGTTCTGATATGTTCATGCATTAGGATATATATATATATATATATGAACTGAGGTGAGGTTATAATTATATGTACTGTCGAACAGGTATGTAGGAAGTTGATAAACACAGGATCCAGAAGAAAGGAACATGAAATGCAATTGAAAATGCTAAGAACAAGGTTGTGGATGAAAGAAAATAACATCCCAGAAGATATGAAGCCTACTCTCCTGCAACATGTACGATGCAGATTGGAAGACAACAAAGATATCGATCTGAGGAATATGCTCTCGATTCTTCCCCGTGAAGATAAGAATACGCTTAAGAAGCATTTTTGTTTAGCTTCCATAAAGAAAGTAAGTTCCTTTATTTGCCTCTTCTAGATAAGCTTTTACCAATAAGTAGATTAACATTATCTCACAAGTAGAAGAAAGGGAAAGTTTTGACAGATTAGCCTCTTGTAAGTTGCAAGGTCCCTTGCTAAGTTATTTGATGTGCTATAGCCTCCAAGTTTTGATGAGCCTTAAGAGACTGTTTAACATAAATATATATATATATTTGCTGTAAAACACGCCTGTCCCCTTCTATAATTTGGGAGCCTAATGGCACGATATATGTTGTGAAAAGTGTCCATAAAGTAACGAGAAGTGTCTGTAAAGCAATATATTGTCTGATGTTAAACTCCACATGATAGAAAGAGCCAAATATATTTTATAGCAAATTTATATATATATATATATACAAGTCCAACTCATAATATTATACTAAAGTATTTAATTAATTGTTAAATTTGTTTAGGTTTTGTTTCTAGTACATGAGATTGAGATTAAGATTAGGATTGAGATAAAAAAAGCCACTATCCCATTTGCCATGTGAGCAGCTAATAAGATTAAAAACCTTAGGCCCACGTAATAATCTCCTTTATATGGATTAAATAATCCCATGACAAGGGATGGGATAAAACTTATCCGCTGAATTTGCCTTTTTTTTTGGGGGGTTATTTTTGAAATCTTTGTTTTATTTTTTCATATTCTTTTCGATATCTTTTAATCTTTGTTTCTTATCAGTTTTTTTCCCCCTTCTTTTTCTGTTCCATTTTCTTCCTTTCTTATTATTATTTTTTTTATTTTTTATCATCCTTTTTGTTCTTTTGTTTCTGATATTATCTTCCTTTTTCTTTGTTTCTTTCCTTTTATTTGATCTTTGCTTATCTTTTTTTTTTTTTGAATCTTTGTTTTTTAATTTTTTCTTTTTTAATCTTTGTTTATTCTTTTTTATTATTATTATTGCATCGGTTGTAGTTTCAGTTTTTTCTTTTCTTATCTTTCAATTTCTTTCTTTTTTTCCTTTATCTCTTAGTTTTCTCTTTATTTATTTTTATTTTTGTTCCTCCAGTTCTCTCTCTCTCTCTCTCTTTATTGATGTTTCAGAATAATATATGTACTATTGGTAACTGATATGTGCAATATTGCTAACAGATATTAATATTTTATAAATTAATTAGATGAACATTTATTAAAAAAAATTTAGATAAAGGACTTATGACAGGACCCGTCCCGGGAACCCTCCCAGGACCTCCCGGGTGATCCCGCCTAGTGAAGTCCCATTGGACAATCCCTAAAAAAATCCAATGGTACCTCATCTTAAAAACGTAGATAATCAAACACCAGCATTAACATTAATACCTCTATATATATATATATATAAATAAGTCCACAACCGGCCTACTGTACTACAGGCCATAACTACACACTTGAGTACCATGGTCTCTACTGAGTCCCATAATTAAAATCAGAGCATTCTAAGAGTGTCAACAAAGTCTATGAGTACTAATAAATAATAAATAAGTCCAGAAGATAACAATAGGTGAAGAAAGGATAAATACGGCTGCTGTAGTGGAAGGAAACAAGCGATAAGCTATGTGCGAGGTAGAGTGCTACTAGCTGCCTGGGCCTAGAGGAACGAATTTAAAACAATAAAATGTGAGATAAAGAAATATCAGTGAGTGGCATAGTATAATAGAAAAATAATGATTTATTTCTGAAAAATCTTTCTCTCAGGACCTCTCATTCCACTCGTTGAAAAGTTCCCCGTTTAAAAATCAATTCACAAAACCCAAACTTGTACCCCAATTAATATCATAAAAATCAATGCTCAAAAGTATGAATGAACGATCATTGTAATATTATGAAATGTCTCAAATCCAGTATAAACATTTGAGCATAAACTATAATAAATACAGTTCCACCAAATAAATATGAAAATGCAGAAATCACCACAATTTGTAAATCAACAATATATACAAACATATACAATGTACCATACGATGTACCAATATACATGTCAGGACCCGTCCAAAGTTCCCCACCGGAACCCTAGACAAGCCCTGATCCCAGGGAAACCCTACCGGACCCTTCTGTGGAAGATCCGGCAGAACCTCCCCTAAGGGATGGACTTACCACAAAATTTCCTGCACTGAAAACACACTTCTATAATTGTTCCCTTATTCCTCCCACAGTACTACGAACTGGTTCCACAAATTTCAGCACTCCAAAATAAAAATACAGTAATCCAGTGCAATACAAATACATAAGTGTCCCATACAGTATACAGAGCTTTATGAAGTACTACAAAATATAGAATACAGCAAAAGTGAAAGAAATATTACAACTGCAGTAAAAGAAGAACAAGGTACTGCACGAACAAATACAGCGAGGAAGATCAAGTCCGCTCCGAGTGAACACCGACAACCTGGTACCTAGAGGAACGGAATTTAAGAGTGTGAGATGCTAATCATCTCAGTGAGCGACCCTACTACTCTACACTATCATACCACGGTAATAGGTATATAAATAATAATTATTTGGAAATAATAATTTCTCTCAAAACCCTTACAATTCTCTCAGTTGGAAAGGTTCCCCTTTTAAAACATTTTCACAAAACCCTTTATTCATATTTCCCGAAAACCAAGACATCAATTAAATACCAGAAGCGGTAACAATTATATTTTTAATTCTAATTCAGTTTCCAAACATTTTATTTTTAAAACACAGTTCTGAAAATCATTTGATGCACCCACTATATACCAGTGGTGCCAACAGTACCCAGCGTCCCAAGGTACCGCCAGACAGGAGGTTATAGAGAGAAACCGGCATACGGTCGCGTGGCGTCCCACTGCGCCGTTGCTAACCTGGTGTCCCGGCCAAAGGGGGGTGGCCGCCCTCTCCGATGGCATCCACAGGACACCCTCATAATATCACCTGCGCGCTACTCACACCCACCTGCGCGCTAATCATATCCGTGTGCACAATATCCATATCACATATACCATATCACATAATCAGAACACCAGTACGTGCACGGTGCATCTAAAAATCATAAAATCCACAATTTAAATTATAAAACAAATTTCACATTTTTCATAAACATAGCGGGCATAATCCATCCGCTTGAACCGGGAAATTCTCCACAATTTCCTTATAATTAATACCATAAATCCCATGATTTTCAAATCCACCAACTTCCAAATCTATCAATTCAAATATCCACATTTTCCCAATAGCATAAATAATTTCTCGAAATATCATAATCAAATCTCATAATATTCTATGGGCATATTTTATAAAAATTGAAATCACCAATATAACCAAATATTTTCTTTGAAATATTTGAAAATCAAATCATGCCCAATTTACCATTAAAACCACACCAATTTCAAAATCCTCAAAACCATAAAATAATTCCACACGGCATAATTTTGTAGAATTCGCATTTTCTTAAATCCAATAAATTCATAAATAATTCTACAATAAATCCAATAAATATTTGGCACATAGAAATTAAATTCCAAATATTTAATTCACACATAATATATTCATCAATTAAATTCCCCAAATTAATTTGAAGGTGGGTCACTCACCTTGTGCACGTATCTCAATCAAGATCCTCCGCAGGATCGACTCCGCTACTTGCACGTGCACCTAAAACATCCACAGTACCAAAACCACAAATATTAATATTTTATTCGGGTAATCCCCAAATGGGTACCCGGGGAGCGAACACCAAACGATAACTAAAATTTACGAATTATATACCGAATCGAAGCTCGAGTGATGCTAATCACAGATCCGGTCTTAATTTCCAATGATCGTACCCGACGGGGTCGGAATTTTATCGGGAGGCTTTTCGGGTTTCGGCTCCGCAATTCTCCCAAACCGTCGCGAATTGGTGGAAACGGAAGTCGGATTTGGGTTCAGGAGGTCGAACACTGCGGACTGGAGCTGGCCGGAATTTTCGGGGTACTCGCCGGAACAGTAATTTCCGGCGGGCCGCCACGTCACCGGCAACCGTCGCCGGAACAGTAATTTCCGACGGTGGCCGTTTGCTGTGAAATTTTGCAGATTTGTAGATCGTGAGGAGAGCAATCCAACGGGACCGACGGTGAGCAAAACGGAGGTCGGACGGCGGAGAAATCACCGTTTGAAGATTTTCGACCCCTCGCCGGAAAACGCTCCGATCCCGGCGCGTCGGTGGTCCGATGGCCGTGATTTTTGGTGGGTAGGCCGGACTTGAGGAGAGGATGCTGGGTGTATGGCGCGTGTACTGTATATTGGCCGGAATAGTGCCGATTCGCGGTGGCCGGCGGTGGAGGGGAAAAATCGCCGCCAAACTTCGGACGTCCGATCCGGGCGCGTCCGGCGGCCGTTCGCCGTGAAATTTGGAGGTTTTGCCGGAAATGAGGTGGGCAAGCTTTCTGTCCGGCGCGTGTACAGTAACTCGGCCGGAACAGTGGCAAAATCCGGTGGCCGGCGGTGGCTCTCTCTCTCTCTCTTTCTCTCTCCTCTCTCTCTTTCTCTCTCTTCTCTCTCTTTCTCTCTCTTCCCCGAGAGTTTTTCAAAATTAAAACCCTGCGTGACACTGTTCATGCCACGTGGACCAATCAGAAACTGACACGTGGCGTTTCACTGTTCACGACCCAAAAACATTAAAATAATACGGTATCCGGTAAACTTCAAACGTCCATAACTTTTTAACCGGATGTCCGATTTAAGCGTGCCGCTAGTCTATGAACTTGTATCGACGAGTACTTTACAACCATACAAGAGTCAACTCACAATTACATCACAAGAAAAAGTCAACTCCCAGCACCTTTTAGACAGTTTACACTTCAACTTGTTTTGCCCATAACTTTCAAACCGTAGCTCCGTTTTCGATGTGCTACTAGTCTACGAACTCAGGGCGTCATGCACTTCGCCACGGTACCCTGGTCAACTCGAAATTCCCACCGAGTCAAAAAGTCAACTTTTGACCCCTTCGGTCAACGGTCAACCTCGGTCAACGTGCACGGATTCCGGTGCGATTCGGGACGGGGTGTTACAGCCTTCCCCCCTTACAAAAATTTCGTCCTCGAAATTTCCGCACGTCACTGGAACAGATACGGGTACTGCTCACGCATCTGTGCTTCGGGTTCCCACGTTGCTTCCTCGACCAAGTGGTTCCGCCATAAGACCTTAACTAGAGGAATAGTCTTGTTGCGTAGCGTGCGTTCCTCGCGATCCAAAATCTGTACTGGCTGCTCCACATACGAAAGATCTTCCCTTATCTCTATATCCGGACTCTCGAGTACGTGCGAAGGGTCTGCAATATACTTCCGTAGCATCGACACATGAAACACGTTGTGTACTCGAGCTAGCTCTTCCGGTAATGCCAACCTATACGCCACCGGGCCAATCCTCTCCGTAACCTCATAAGGCCCAATATAACGAGGACCCAACTTACCTCGTCGTCCAAAACGTACTACTCCTTTCCATGGAGATAGTTTTAGGAATACCCAATCTCCTACCTCGAATTCCAAATCCTTTCTACGCACATCGGCGTAACTCTTCTGTCTATCTTGGGCAACCTTCAATCGATCCCTAACGATCTTCACCTTGTCCAAGGTCATCCTTAAATACTCAGATCCGACCGCATTAGTTGTTGCAAGGAGCCTCTCTTCTCCTACCTCACTCCAACACAAAGGTGTCCGACACTGCCTCCCATATAAAGCTTCATACGGGGACATTCCAGTACTCGCTTGATAACTGTTGTTGTAGACAAACTCTATCAGTGGCAGTTGTTCATCCCAGCTACCGCTAAATTGCATAATGCAAGACCTTAGCATGTCTTCTAATGTCTGGATTGTGCGCTCTGCTTGTCCATCAGATTGTGGGTGAAAAGCGGTGCTGTAGTTAAGTCTTGCTCCTAGTGCATCAGCCAACTTCCGCCATAGTCGTGAAGTAAAGCGCGGATCTCGATCGGAGACGATGGCTAACGGTACTCCATGAAGACTTACAATGCGTTGCACGAACAACTGGGCTAACTTCTCGGGCGAAAAACGTTCTCGTACCGGTAGGAAGTGTGCCGACTTGGTGAGACGATCAATGATTACCCAAATGCCGTCGTACCTTCTAGGTGTGGAAGGAAGCTTGAATACGAAGTCCATGTTGAGTTCTTCCCACTTCCACACGGGAATCGGTAAAGGTTGGAGTAGTCCCGAAGGCTTCTGTCTTTCTGCTTTCACTTGTTGACAAATCAAACACTTTGATACAAAGTCTGCCACTTCTCTCTTCATACCAATCCACCAATAATACTTAACAAGCGTCCGATACATCTTGGTACTCCCAGGATGCATCGCATACATCGAGCTATGCGCCTCCTCCAAAATCTCCTTCTTGAGTCCTGGGATATCCGGAACGCAAAGTCGTCCTTTATACACGAGGGCTCCATCCCTCCTTATGGAAAATTCCGGATCAAGACCTTCTTGTACCTTGCCCTTAATTGTCCTCAACTTAGGATCTTCCATTTGGGTCTCTACTATACGATCCACCAACACCGGTCGTACCTGGAAGCTAGCCATGAGAACTCCTGAAGGATGCATATGCATTAACACCCCCATCTTCTTCAACTCCACCATGAGAGGTAGTTGGATGACTTGGATGTGAGCAAGGGATCCAGTAGCCTTCCTACTCAAAGCATCTGCCACTACATTCGCCTTACCCGGGTGATAGTCAATCACACAGTCATAATCCTTTAACAACTCCATCCATCGCCTTTGCCTCATATTTAACTCCTTCTGAGTGAAAATATACTTGAGGCTCTTGTGGTCGGTATAGATTTGGCACGTGGCCCCATACAAGTAGTGCCTCCACTTCTTTAGAGCAAAGACTACCGCCGCCAATTCTAAGTCGTGCGTAGGGTAATTCTGTTCGTGCTGCTTCAATTGCCGAGATGCATACGCTACCACCCTTTGATTCTGCATTAGCACGCAACCCAACCCTTGATGGGATGCATCACAATAAACTTCAAAACCTTCATTCCCATCAGGTAAAGTTAAAACAGGTGCGGATGTCAACTTTTGCTTCAACTCCTGAAAACTCTGTTCACACCTGTCCGTCCAACTAAGTTCAACATTCTTTCGGGTCAATCTATGAAGCGGCCCGGCAATCCTTGAAAACCCTTCAATAAAACGACGGTAGTAACCCGCTAATCCAAGAAAACTTCGTACCTCCCTCACAGTGGTAGGGCGCTCCCAACTCAACACTGCCTTTACCTTATCAGGGTCCACATAGATACCTTCTGCCGACACGATATGTCCGAGAAAACCCACTTGATTCAACCAGAATTCACACTTGTCGAATTTAGCATATAGCTGATGCTGCCTTAGAGTTTGGAGCACTCTCTTCAAATGCCTCACGTGCTCTTCTTGGCTCCTTGAATAGATCAGAATGTCATCGATAAATACAATGACAAAATGATCCAAGTACGGACGAAACACCCTATTCATCAAGTCCATGAAAGCTGCTGGGGCATTGGTGAGTCCGAACGACATCACTAGGAATTCATAATGTCCGTACCTCGTCCTAAAGGCAGTCTTAGGAATGTCCGACTCTCGGATCCTTAACTGATGGTATCCCGACCTCAAGTCGATCTTGGAGAACACCTTGGCACCTTGGAGTTGGTCGAATAGATCATCTATCCTTGGCAACGGATAGCGATTAGGAATGGTGACCTTATTAAGTTGTCGGTAGTCTATACACAGCCTTAGACTACCATCCTTTTTCTTTACAAACAAAACTGGGGCTCCCCACGGCGATATACTTGGTCTAATAAACCCCTTATCTACCAAATCTTGCAACTGGACCTTTAGCTCCCTTAACTCCGCTGGAGCCATCCGATACGGTGGTAGAGAAATAGGCACGGTGCCTGGAATCAATTCAATGGGAAAGTCAACTTCCCTTTCCGGAGGCAATCCTGGTAACTCCTCAGGAAACACGTCCAAGAAATCCCTCACAACGGGCATGTCTTCCAACCTGACCCCACTTACTCGGGTATCTATCACATGAGCCAAATACCCCTGGCAACCTTTATTCAGTAGCTTCTTGGCGGTAAGGGTAGATATCAACCTCGGTAAGGGCCTTCCAACTCCTCCACGGAATACTACTTCTGGCAACCCTGGCCTCCTGAATGTAACTTCCTTGCTGAAACAGTCTACAGATGCATGGTTCCTTGCCAACCAATCCATGCCCAAAATTACATCAAGTCCGGACAGATCCAACAGGATCAAGTCCGCCTCCATCACTTGATCTTCGATGCAGAAGAAACATTCCTTGATTAACTGGCTAGGCCACAAGGATTCTCCTGCAGGAGTGGCTATCTCTACTAGACATTCTAAAGGAGTAGGGGTCATACCGACCCGAGTGACGAATTCCTTGGAGATGAATGAATGTGTTGCTCCCGGGTCTATAAGTACTAATGCATCATTACCGAATATATTCAACGTACCTGCCACGACGTCCGGTGTAGCTAGGGCCTCCTGCTGCGTCATCGCAAACACTCGACCCTGCCCTGTCTGCTGGGGCCTCCGTCCTCTACCCCTGCTCGGTCCAACAGGCTGTGGGACTGATCCCGATGAACCTCCTACTGCATAACTCCCTCGGGAACTCTGACCCCGCGATCCACTGGCCTGATGTGATGGTGGGCTCGCCCCTAACACTCCCACCTCTCCATAAGGGCAATTTCTCTTAATATGTCCCGCCTGTCCACACTGAAAGCACACACCCTCAAACTGGAAAATCCCATGGTGTGCTCTATTGCAACGTCTGCAGAATGGCTTGGGGCTAAACCCAGAGTGCTGATATGAGCTCGTGCCGCCGCTGATGGAATGGCGCGCTGGTTGGGGCATACGATAGCCGCCTCTCCTCTGAAATCTGCCTCGAGGGCTGAACCCAGCACTGTCTGAGCCTGAACTATGACTCTTCTTAGATGCCCCCTGTCGAGGTACCCCGCTGTACGAACCTTCGAACGGTCTGCGCCTCGAGGGTCTGTGTATCTCCGCCTGTCTCTCTAGCTCGAGCGCTGCATCCCTGGCGGACTGATAGGTGGGGTGTACTGACCCAGAAAGGGTGTAGCCGATGCTCTCGTTCAACCCGTCTATGAACCTCACCTTCTTCGCGTGATCGTCGGGAATCAAGTGCATGCAGAACTCTGACAGCTCTCGGAACCTCCTCTCGTACTCTGTCACCGTCATGTTTCCCTGGCGCAGTCCCTCGAACTCTCTCCTTCTCGCCTCACGGTAGGCAGGAGGACAGAACTCAGTAGAGAATGCAATCTTGAACTGGTCCCACGTATGCCTTCTGCGGGTCTTCTCCATTTGCCACCACTTCCGGGCGTCTCCCTCTAACATGAACCCAGAAATCCTCACCATATCCTCATCGGGGCACTGCATCCCCTCTTCCAAGATTTTCTCCATGCTGGATAGCCACTTCAAGGCTGCAGCGGGGCCTTGGCTTCCATCGAACTCCACGGCTCCTAAACGTCGAGCCTAATCCACGGATCGGTTACTAGAGCTTGAACCTCCTAAGGCTCTAGTTAGCTGAGAGACCAGATCTCTAAGGCTTGATCGACTCCCGGAACTCTCAGCTGAGCGTTCCCGAGTTCTACGTGTGTCCCGCCGACTCATCGTAGTCGATTAAAAACTGAAGAAACAAACAAGAGTTTAGAAACAGGGACACTTAAGCACGATTACAAAAGGAAGGAATTTACGGATGGGCTGTACAGCAATGCACAGTCCCTTAGGATTACAAGAACCTATGCTCTGATACCAACTGTCAGGACCCGTCCAAAGTTCCCCACCGGAACCCTAGACAAGCCCTGATCCCAGGGAAACCCTACCGGACCCTTCTGTGGAAGATCCGGCAGAACCTCCCCTAAGGGATGGACTTACCACAAAATTTCCTGCACTGAAAACACACTTCTATAATTGTTCCCTTATTCCTCCCACAGTACTACGAACTGGTTCCACAAATTTCAGCACTCCAAAATAAAAATACAGTAATCCAGTGCAATACAAATACATAAGTGTCCCATACAGTATACAGAGCTTTATGAAGTACTACAAAATATAGAATACAGCAAAAGTGAAAGAAATATTACAACTGCAGTAAAAGAAGAACAAGGTACTGCGCGAACAAATACAGCGAGGAAGATCAAGTCCGCTCCGAGTGAACACCGACAACCTGGTACCTAGAGGAACGGAATTTAAGAGTGTGAGATGCTAATCATCTCAGTGAGCGACCCTACTACTCTACACTATCATACCACGGTAATAGGTATATAAATAATAATTATTTGGAAATAATAATTTCTCTCAAAACCCTTACAATTCTCTCAGTTGGAAAGGTTCCCCTTTTAAAACATTTTCACAAAACCCTTTATTCATATTTCCCGAAAACCAAGACATCAATTAAATACCAGAAGCGGTAACAATTATATTTTTAATTCTAATTCAGTTTCCAAACATTTTATTTTTAAAACACAGTTCTGAAAATCATTTGATGCACCCACTATATACCAGTGGCGCCAACAGTACCCAGCGTCCCAAGGTACCGCCAGACAGGAGGTTATAGAGAGAAACCGGCATACGGTCGCGTGGCGTCCCACTGCGCCGTTGCTAACCTGGTGTCCCGGCCAAAGGGGGGTGGCCGCCCTCTCCGATGGCATCCACAGGACACCCTCATAATATCACCTGCGCGCTACTCACACCCACCTGCGCGCTAATCATATCCGTGTGCACAATATCCATATCACATATACCATATCACATAATCAGAACACCAGTACGTGCACGGTGCATCTAAAAATCATAAAATCCACAATTTAAATTATAAAACAAATTTCACATTTTTCATAAACATAGCGGGCATAATCCATCCGCTTGAACCGGGAAATTCTCCACAATTTCCTTATAATTAATACCATAAATCCCATGATTTTCAAATCCACCAACTTCCAAATCTATCAATTCAAATATCCACATTTTCCCAATAGCATAAATAATTTCTCGAAATATCATAATCAAATCTCATAATATTCTATGGGCATATTTTATAAAAATTGAAATCACCAATATAACCAAATATTTTCTTTGAAATATTTGAAAATCAAATCATGCCCAATTTACCATTAAAACCACACCAATTTCAAAATCCTCAAAACCATAAAATAATTCCACACGACATAATTTTGTAGAATTCGCATTTTCTTAAATCCAATAAATTCATAAATAATTCTACAATAAATCCAATAAATATTTGGCACATAGAAATTAAATTCCAAATATTTAATTCACACATAATATATTCATCAATTAAATTCCCCAAATTAATTTGAAGGTGGGTCACTCACCTTGTGCACGTATCTCAATCAAGATCCTCCGCAGGATCGACTCCGCTACTTGCACGTGCACCTAAAACATCCACAGTACCAAAACCACAAATATTAATATTTTATTCGGGTAATCCCCAAATGGGTACCCGGGGAGCGAACACCAAACGATAACTAAAATTTACGAATTATATACCGAATCGAAGCTCGAGTGATGCTAATCACAGATCCGGTCTTAATTTCCAATGATCGTACCCGACGGGGTCGGAATTTTATCGGGAGGCTTTTCGGGTTTCGGCTCCGCAATTCTCCCAAACCGTCGCGAATTGGTGGAAACGGAAGTCGGATTTGGGTTCAGGAGGTCGAACACTGCGGACTGGAGCTGGCCGGAATTTTCGGGGTACTCGTCGGAACAGTAATTTCCGGCGGGCCGCCACGTCACCGGCAACCGTCGCCGGAACAGTAATTTCCGACGGTGGCCGTTTGCTGTGAAATTTTGCAGATTTGTAGATCGTGAGGAGAGCAATCCAACGGGACCGACGGTGAGCAAAACGGAGGTCGGACGGCGGAGAAATCACCGTTTGAAGATTTTCGACCCCTCGCCGGAAAACGCTCCGATCCCGGCGCGTCGGTGGTCCGATGGCCGTGATTTTTGGTGGGTAGGCCGGACTTGAGGAGAGGATGCTGGGTGTATGGCGCGTGTACTGTATATTGGCCGGAATAGTGCCGATTCGCGGTGGCCGGCGGTGGAGGGGAAAAATCGCCGCCAAACTTCGGACGTCCGATCCGGGCGCGTCCGGCGGCCGTTCGCCGTGAAATTTGGAGGTTTTGCCGGAAATGAGGTGGGCAAGCTTTCTGTCCGGCGCGTGTACAGTAACTCGGCCGGAACAGTGGCAAAATCCGGTGGCCGGCGGTGGCTCTCTCTCTCTCTCTTTCTCTCTCCTCTCTCTCTTTCTCTCTCTTCTCTCTCTTTCTCTCTCTTCCCCGAGAGTTTTTCAAAATTAAAACCCTGCGTGACACTGTTCATGCCACGTGGACCAATCAGAAACTGACACGTGGCGTTTCACTGTTCACGACCCAAAAACATTAAAATAATACGGTATCCGGTAAACTTCAAACGTCCATAACTTTTTAACCGGATGTCCGATTTAAGCGTGCCGCTAGTCTATGAACTTGTATCGACGAGTACTTTACAACCATACAAGAGTCAACTCACAATTACATCACAAGAAAAAGTCAACTCCCAGCACCTTTTAGACAGTTTACACTTCAACTTGTTTTGCCCATAACTTTCAAACCGTAGCTCCGTTTTCGACGTGCTACTAGTCTACGAACTCAGGGCGTCATGCACTTCGCCACGGTACCCTGGTCAACTCGAAATTCCCACCGAGTCAAAAAGTCAACTTTTGACCCCTTCGGTCAACGGTCAACCTCGGTCAACGTGCACGGATTCCGGTGCGATTCGGGACGGGGTGTTACAATACAAACCATGGGATACACCCACCTCACGACCCTTAATATATGAACGGTGTCATGGAAATAATAAATAACCGTCGAGACGTACCCAACCTCACCGTCCGTGGCAATAATAAACCGTTGGATGATACCAACCTCACGGCACCGTGGTAATAATAATAAACCGTCGAATAAACCCGACCTCACAGTCCGTGGTAATAATAGATAACCGTTGGATGAAACCAACCTCACGGTACAGTCGTAAATCCAGCGCGCGGTAATATAATATAATATAATACTGATCCAACGTATTGGCATTACATGGTACATCAATTTAAAAATAACCAATACAGTATACATGAAACAATCTTGTAAAATTATATATATACTTTTCCAAACGATACTGTATCATAAATCATAATTTAACATTTAAACTTCCACCGCTTAATTAAATAATTCAAAAATCTCAAAACATCATCTCATACGAAAACCAGAAATACCACAGTGAAATATATTCACCATAAACCAATTTTAAGTACATAAAATTATAAAATATTTGATCATGCTTAAAATTATATGATTTTCAATTTGGTTTCTCAAACCAAATAGTTTCCAAAATGATTTAAAATCTCAACTTAATTACCAAGATATTTAAATACCACAAGTCCTTATGTGATTCCGCCCGAGCCCGCTCCACCGATAACCCGCTAGGGTGCTGACTCGACACGGATGAAAACTAGGCCAATCATAAGAGCTCAAATTAAGATATTTAAGGGCAACCTGGGAGTATTTATACAGAGGGTAATCAATCTCAACAGAGCTTGTCCATACTTGAAGATACAAAGCCTATTCGAAGCATCCAAGTGGTGGAAGCCGATACGGACCAGGGTGACGGTTTTGGTACATTTTTGGAGTCCGGGAAGCATGAAATGGTTCCAATGCTTTATGGGTTCAATACATATGCCTAAGAGGTCATGGAATCAAGTTAAAGCAGCCTCAAATGCAATCAAAAAGGGCTTGTACGGACAGCATCAACAATTTGGCCGAATTTGCTGTATTGCTTGCTGGCTTTACTGTATTTTACTGTATTAGCCTTTTCTTATTTTTCCAAGCATGGGCAACGTGTGGGACTTCATATTCAGTTTATTTGGCATTCTAAAAAGCATCTAGAAGCTGATTTGAAGCTCAAAGAGGTCAAAGATTGATCAAAGTCAACTTGATCAAAAGGCTAGCATTTTTAGTTTCCTAATTTGTTTTTACTTTTTGTTTTAGGAAACTGATGTGATTCCGCCCGAGCCCGCTCAACCGATAACCCGTTGGGGTGCTGACTCGACACGGATGAAGACTAGGCCAATCACAAGAGCTCAAATTAAGAGATTTAAGGACAACCTAGGAGGATTTATACAGGGGGTAATCAATCTCAACAGAGCTTGTCCATACTTGAAGATACAAAGCCTATTCTAAGCATCCAAGTGGTGGAAGCCGATACGGACCCGGGTGACGGTTTTGGTACATTTTTGGAGTCTGAGAAGCATGAAATGGTTCCAATGTTTTATGGGTTCAATACATATGCCTAAGAGGTCATGGAATCAAGTTAAATCAGCCTCAAATACAATCAAAAAGGGCTTGTGCGGACAGCTTCAACAATTTGGCCGAATTTGCTGTATTGCTTGCTGGCTTTACTGTATTTTACTGTTTTAGCCTTTTCTTATTTTTCCAAGCATGGGCAACGTGTGGGACTTCATATTCAGCTTATTTGGCATCCTACAAAGCATCTAGAAGCTGATTTGGAGCTCACTTGGGTCAAAGAATTGGTCAAAGTCAATGTAGTCAAAAAGCTAGTATTTTAATTTCCTAATTTTATTCTACTTTTTGTTTTAGGAAACTACCATTATTTTTAGTTTCTATTTATTTATTTTCTGGACAAATAAGATTAGGAAAGTTATTATTTTATTATTTTCTTTGTAAATTAATTAATTCCTAATTCAAAATAAAGGAATTAATTAATCCAAATTAGATTAGGAAAAGGAAAGTTTCGGCCAAGGTAGAATTCTTCATTGAGTGGCCGGTTTTTCCTAGGGTTTTTAGGATTTATTTTGTTTCTTTCAAAGCCTATTTAAAGGCTTATTTTTCATTAATAATATAACTTTAAACTTTGATTTGATTGAGAAAATACTTGTGAGATTAATTATCTCTTTGTTCTTTGAGAACACCTAAAACACCATTAGAGAATTGGTTGTTTTAGCTTGACTTATCAATAGGTTTTCCATCCCCTATTGTGGCGTCTACATTATACCAAGGTTTCTAACCACAGGTTGGTTAGGGGTTGAGGTCCATTCCATTAGAACTTGAACTTAATTAAAGATCCGGGCTAATATAATACGGGTTTAGGAGCAGGTCGTCCTAGATCCTAAACCTTCTAGAACTCATGATGTTGTGCGTTTTAAGTGCCAGGGAGGAGGACACATTGCTAGCCAATGCCCGAATAGAAGAATCATGGTGTTAAAGGGCAATGACGAGCTAGAATCGGAAAGTGAAGAAAGTGAGGATGAAGCCAAGCAAGAGGAGGAGGACTTCAAGGATGACCCCGAAACCTTGCAAGCATCCAATGCCGAATTAAACTTGCTTTCTAGGAGAGTGCTTGCTGCATACAAAGATGACGATGAAATTCAAAGAGAGAACATCTTCCACACCCGATGTGAAATTCAAGGTAAGATTTGTAGTATGATTATTGATAGTGGAAGTTGTACAAATGTAATTAGTAACATTGTAGTTGATAAATTAGGCTTAATAACTATTAAACATCCAGAACCTTATAGATTACAATGGCTTATTGATAGTGGTGAAATAAAAGTGAATAAACAAGCCAGAGTAAAATTTAATATAGGTAGATATGATGATGTAGTTTTATGTGATATTGTACCCATGATTGCTGGACATATACTATTAGGTAGACCATGGCAATTTGATAAAGATGCTACTCATTTTGGTCGAGAAAATAGTATTGTTTTCAGGTTTGAAGGGAAGAAGGTCAAGATGGAACCATTATCTCCTAAAGAGGTTTACAAAGACCAATTACAAATGCAACAAAGGAGAGGAGCCGAAAAGCTCAAGGAAAAAGCAAGTATGGCACCAACGGCTTCACCATCCTTTCAAGAAGGTAAGAATGAGGTTGTTGATCAAGGTAAGGTTTCTAAGACTCATATTGAGTGGAAAGATCAAGGAAAAATCGAAAGAGAGGGGAAAGAAAGTGGCAAACCCGAGAGCTCGGAGAAGGAAGGGAAATCCAAAGGTTTGCGCCAATCCGAGAGAGAAAAAGAAAAAGAAAGAAAAGAAAGGTCAAGTAGCAACTTTTATTTGAGTTTAGGGGATATTAATAAGGTTATTGAGTGTAAGAAACCTTTGCTGGTCATGATTTATAAAGAAAATTATTTTAATGATCAAACTAACTTTGAAAAACTTGAGTTGCCAAGTTCAATGATTTCTTTTTTGAAGGAATATGGAGATGTCTTCCCAAATGAAATTCCAAGTGGACTACCATCCAATCAAAAGGGAAAAGGTGAGCTTGCTATCCAAGGTAAGTCTTCTAATACTCAGGTTGTGTGGAAAAATTTTAATAAAACCAAGAGTGAGAAATTTGGTACAAAAGCCGAGAGTGAGGAAGGTGAGATGGCCGTGAGTGAGAAAGGAAAAGGAAGACAAGAAGGGAAAAATATAAATTATTATCTTAGCTTTGGTGATGTTAATAAAGTAATTATTAATAAGAAATCATTGCTGACCATGAATTTTAAAGATACTTATTTAAATATGTCTTTATTGAATAGAACTTTATCTGCATTATTGAGAGCTTTACTTAGTGGCAATTTGAAAATTTGGGAAATATTGTTTGCTAACTTTAAAAAGTGTAATTTTTACCATAATGAGCATGTATTTCTAGATTTTTTTGTAATAGTGTTTGACCCAGGAGAATTGATTTGGTTGCACTTACGAAAGGAAAGGTTCCTAATCAAAGAAAGTCAAAGCTCATGCCGCCTATGGATGGACCTTTTCAAGTTTTGGAGCCGAATAACAAGAATGCCTACAAGCTTGATTTAGCAGGTGAGTATAACATGAGTGCTGCATTGAATGTTGCTGATTTAACTCCTTTTGCTGCAGGTGATGATCATGATTTGAGGACAAATCCTTTTCAAGAGGAGGGGAATGATGTGATTCCGCCTGAGCCCGCTCCACCGATAACCAGCTGGGGTGCTGACTCGACATGGATGAAGGCTAGGCCAATCACAAGAGCTCAAATTAAGAGATTTAAGGGAAAACTGGGAGTATTTATACAGAGGGTAATCAATCTCAACAGAGCTTGTCCATACTTGAAGATACAAAGCCTATTCGAAGCATCCAAGTGGTGGAAGCCGATACGGACCCGGGTGACGGTTTTGGTACATTTTTGGAGTCCGGGAAGCATGAAATGGTTCTAATGCTTTATGGGTTCAATACATATGCCTAAGAGGTCATGGAATCAAGTTAAAGCAGCCTCAAATGCAATCAAAAAGGGCTTGTACGGACAGCATCAACAATTTGGCCGAATTTGCTGTATTGCTTGCTGGCTTTACTGTATTTTACTGTATTAGCCTTTTCTTATTTTTCCAAGCATGGGCAACGTGTGGGACTTCATATTCAGTTTATTTGGCATTCTAAAAAGCATCTAGAAGCTGATTTGAAGCTCAAAGAGGTCAAAGATTGATCAAAGTCAACTTGATCAAAAGGCTAGCATTTTTAGTTTCCTAATTTGTTTTTACTTTTTGTTTTAGGAAACTACCATTACTTTTTGGCTTTTATTTATTTATTTTCTGGAAAAATAACTTTAGGAAGGTTTTTATTTTATTCTTTCCATTGTAAATTAATTAATTCCTAATTTAATATCAAGGAATTAATTAATCAAACTTAGATTAGGAAAGGAAGTATAGTTTCAGCCAACTAGGTTTCTTTATGTGTGGTGGCTGGTTTTCTTTATGTTCTAGGGTTTTATTTCATGGATTTTTAGCCTTTTTAAAGGCTTAGTTATCAATAAGAAGAAAAAACTTTGATTTGATTAAGAAAATACTTGTGAGATTAATTATCTCTTTGTTTTTTGAGAACACCTAAAACACCATTAGAGAATTGGTTGTTTTAGCTTGACTTATCAATAGGTTTTCCATCCCCTATTGTGGCGTCTACATTATACCAAGGTTTCTAACCACAGGTTGGTTAGGGGTTGAGGTCCATTCCATTAGAACTTGAACTTAATTAAGATCCTGGCTAATATAATACGGGTTTAGGAGCAGGTCGTCCTAGGTTCGTATCAAGTCCATTAATGGACCCATTAAAATTGAAAATCACTTAAAATATTATCAAAAGTCATATAAAATGATAACACATATATGTGAAAGCAAATATTTATATATGCATAAAACAACATTTCAATCAAATGATATATACATAAAATATTTAAACCACATATATACTATACTATATACCCAAATCATTTAAAAATGATATAACCACTCACAGTACTGTAGATGCTCATGCCTGCTCCTCCACAAGATTGCCTCCAGGCTCAACTCGAATGCCTGTAATAAAATAAAATATTCTTCAGGCTCCAAACAACTAAACAAGAGACGCTTGTATAACCCAAATGTCTCAAAATGATTTACAGTACTACAAAATTGCATAAATTGGACACCGAGCAGTCCAATGATACCGCGTGTCCTTAGGACCCGGTATCCAAAATTGGGGATTTTTACCCGAAGCCTAATATTTCAAAATCGAATCACCTAATGGGTCCTAATAATATTCAATTTCACTAATTCAACTCCAATTTTAACTAATTTGACTAATTTTGTCCAAACACAGTCCCCAACTTATCCGAAAATTAACTAATTGATCCAAAAATGGAAAAATTATCAAACGACCTCCAAAATTCACAAAATTTATATTGACAAAAAGCCCAAGAGACAAGGAAATCATCAGCATGCTCACCTTGGTCCAAAGTTTCCTCCGGTGGCCAGAAAACACTGTTGAAGAGTCGGCCAAACTTCTCATTGTCGGAGCTTTCAAACAGTGAGGAATCTGGACAAAATAACCATGGAAATGAGCTTAGAGGGGGGAAAATAGTGGAAAAGGTGTATGGGTTGGCCTGAAACAGCCAAAAAATGAGAAAATTCGGCGACCCTCCTCTCCGGCCGCCGCAGACTTCACCGGCCCGATCTGGGCGCGTCCGGCTGCTTCTTGCCATGAAATTTCATGGCTGAGCTCGCCTTCAAGTGACCTTCCTTGGTGGATGGCGCGTGTAAGTGGTGGTTAGCCGGAAATGGGCAAAACAACCCAGTTTTGACTTACGGGTCTGAGAAGAGAATTTCTCGGGTTTTAGGAAAAAAAAAAAAAGGGTATTTTGGGCTTATTTTTTGTTTGACTCACTTACCTAGGCTTGTATAAAGCATTGGATCACTAACAGACAAAAACTGGGGACTGTCTTGGACACTGATTTTAAACTTATGCTTAAAACTTCTAAAAACTATAACTTTTTATTCGTAACTCAGAATTTGGCGTGCCGCCAGTCTGTGAACTCGTATCGACGAGATCTACACAATGGTAACTCAGTTAAACCAAAAATATTGGCTATTGAAAAAGTCAACTTGAACCCATATATTATTCACTTGGTCAAACGTAGTTAATTTGGTCAAACTTGTTTAATCATGTATATATATATATATATATTTTGGTACGGGGTGTTACAACTTATCCATTTTTTATATTGAACTTATTTAATTTAAATCATTTTTTAATTCAAGTTACATTAAAAATAATGGTTTTGACCACCCATAACCAATCATAATTAATCAACCATTAGATACCCGTAGTCGAGGACAAAACCAAAGATCCTTTCAACTTTGGCACATGGAACATTCTCCTCCGACCTATCCATATGGCATTGAAAAGAATAGTCTGGAAGACATTACTGATATATCAATATTTAATATTGATGGATGATTATTAATATTAGTAGTAGGATTTTCTCATGAATTCGTAATTGAATGTATATTCTAAACTAGGTGCTATTTCCTCAAAGTATGGGAATAAAGGTGCGTGAAATTTTCGTAAGCTATCTCAAGCCAACGGTGTACAGCGAGAACAGCTACATTATTAGAAAAGGAGAACCACTAGATTTGATGGTTTTTATCATACAAGGCGTTGTATGGAGCTTCACAGCTTATGATGACAACGGAAGCAATAATGTTTTCAGAAGCTTTAAGCGACTAGAGAAAGGTGCTTACATGGAGAAGAATTTCTGAATTGGGCATTAACAGTGTCTGATTTTGATTCAGCTTCCAGCTTCCCCATGTCATCTTTAAATGTCAGATGCCGCACAAAAGTTGAAGCCTTAGTTCTTACAGCCAATGACTTGAAGGCTTTTAAACGTAAACAACAATGGCTTTTGGAATAAGCATGTCTTGTGTTACAAAACGCATGGGGCCACCTTAAAATGAAAAAAAAAAAACTAGAGGAGGCTTCTCATCCATTGAAGGGTGGCTATTTACCAAGTTAAAGCCATCTAAGATGACTACGCTGCACCAGCTAGGGATATATCAAAGCAACAAAAATGGTACTATGTAACACCCCGTCCCAAACCATGTCGGAATTCTTGCACGTTGACCGAGGTTGATCGTTGACCTAGTGGGTCAAAAGTTAACTTTTTGTTCCAGTTGAAATTTCTAGTTGACCATGGTACCGTGGTGAAGTGCATGATGCTCCAAGTTCGTAGACTAGTAGCACGTCAAAAATGGAACTACCGTTTGGAAGTTATGGACAAAACAAGTCGAGGTGTAAACTATTCAAAAGGTGTCGGAGTTGACTTTTAATAGTTGTATAATTTTGTTTTGACTTTCATATGGTTGTAAAGTACTCATCGATACGAGTTCATAAACTAGCGGCACGCTTAAATTGGACATCTGGTTAAAAAGTTATGGACGTGTGAAATTTTCTGGATACTGTAATATTTTATTATATCTGGCTTAAGTGCACAGTGACGCCACGTGTTGACACCTAAGTGGTCCACGTGGGTGAACAGTGTCACCCACGGTGGCTTTTATTTGGCAAAAACGATGGGGGAGGAGAGAGAAAGAGAGAGAGGGAGAGAGAGAGAATCGCCGGCCACAGGAGTTGTCAAATTTTCTAGTCGATTCTTGCTACACGCGCCGACCAGACGGGAGCGCCTCCCCATTCTTGGCCGACCCCAAAATCTCATGGCCAATCGACCGGCGACACGCCCGGATCGGGGCTTTTTCCTGCGGCGACGCCGAAGCCTTCAACCGTCGAGATCTCCACATTCCGGCCTCTGTTCTTATCACTGCGGGTACCGTTGGAACCCTCTCCCCTCGATCTACAAAACCCCCAAGAAATCTCAGCCACCAGCCACCGCACGCGCCGACGGCCGCGACAATTGCCAATGACCACGACGGGTCGCCGGAGAAATCCCTGTTCCGGCGAGTACCCAGTCCCGTCTCCGGTCCCTCTCCACTAATTCCGACCCCCTAAATCCAAATTCGGCGTCCTTTTCCTCCAATTCGCAACGGTTTGGGAGAATTGAAGAGTTGAATTTGGAAAGCTTTCCGGCGAGATTCCGGCCACCTCGGGTCCGATCTCTGGGAAGTGAGACCCGATTTGTAATCCTCATCACTCAAGTTTCGATTCGGTATATTACTCGTCAATTTTGGTTGTCGTTTGTGTTTGCTCCCCGGGTACCCATTTGGGTGTTACCCGATTAAAATATTAATATATTTGGTTTGGTGTATTGTGGATGTTTTAGGTGCACGTGTGGGTAGTGGAGTTGATCCTGCGAAGGATCTTGATTAAGATACGCACTTAAGGCGAGTGACCCACCTTTAAACATATCTTGGGGTAATTAATTATATTTAATTGATGTTAAATTGATATCTGGAATTATGCTCATGTGGTGAAATTTAATTATAATTGTGGAAAATTATTATTTTATAAGTACGTATATGTTTGCTGGTGCTAAACGGAATTTTGGGTTATTCAAAAACCCCGATTTTTATTATTGTGATTTAATTGTATTTATTACACATGAGAAAAGTATTTTCATTAATTAATTGTATTTGGATTTTAATATTATTTTTGGGCATAATTGGTTTAATTGGTGGTTTAAATTTTATAATTATGCCCGTGGAATATTATTTGTTGAACCTCGTGTTACGAGAAAAATTATTTTTATATTGTTATTGATGGTTTCGTACCATAAATGTTAAAGGAAAATATGGGATGGTGAATTTGAAAACTGGTATATTTCCCACGGTGATTTTTGGAAAATCGGTATGGTAATAAGAAATTTAATAATTATTTTAGACGCACTCATACAGTATTGGTGTTCTAGTTGTATATGTGGTTAGGGCGCAAGTTATTATGTCTCCTGTGAGTTGCCATTGGACCTAGGGCAGGCAAGTTTTATATAGTGCACATAGCCGTCCCCCTCCGTGGCCGAGATGACGGTTTTAGCAGCGGTACTGTCGGGAGGCCGAAGTGCCGTATGCAAGTTTCTCTCTTTAATCTCCCCGCTAGTCAGTGCTCGGGACACTGGGTATCGGAGGGCATCACTGGTATATGGTGTGGTGCGTCAAGTATAAATTTTCGGATAGAAATTTCAAACCCCAAAATGTTCAAAATTTATTTATTATATTTTATTACATTTATTTATATTTGGGGTATTTATCTGGTGTTTACTAAATTAATTGATCCCTTGGTTTTCAGGAAATACAAATAACAGATTTTGTGAAAATATTTTAAAAAGGGAACATTTCCAACGGAGTGAATAGTAAGGGTTTTGAGTGAAATTATTACTTTCAATTGTTTATTATTTATTTCTCTATTTAATTGTTGGTATTAATTAAATTCCTTTATTTGTTATATTATTAATATTAAAAGTGTTCAGTAGATAGGGTTACTCACTGAGATAATTAGCATCTCATGTTTTTAAATTCCGTTCCCTTAGGTGCAAGGGGGTGGTAGACGTTCTTCCAGAGCGAACCTAATCTCCGTCGCTGTCTTAGTTCGAGAAGTACCTTTGTCTTCATTTATTTCAATGTAATATTTCTTTCCTCCTTGTTGTATTCTATGCTTAATAGTATTTCAAGAAGCTCTGTATACTGTCCTGGACACATATGTATTAATTATGCACTGGATTACTGTTATTCTTTTGAAGTGCTGTAAATTTGTAGAATCAATTTGTAGTATTGTGGGAGGAATAAGGAGATGAATATAGAAGTGTATTTTCAGTGCAGGAAATTTGTAGTAAGTCCAACCCTTAGGGGAGGTTCTGCCAGATTTTCCATTGGAGGGTCCGGTAGGGTTTCTCTGGGATCAGGGCTTGTCTAGGGTTCCGGTGAGGAATTTTGGATGGATCCTGACATACTAGTTATTGTTGTTGTTGTTTAATTAGTATTATATATCTATATATATATATATATATATATATAATTTTGCTCTCTATGTGCTGTTCTCTATAACCGAATTACATATTTACTGTGTGTTTGTGTGAGAGTATCTATCAAAAAAAAAAATAAAAAAAATGTTTCTTATATGTAATTAATGAAATCAATTTGTTAATGGATGTTTTCTTATTTGCATCAGACATATGTATGATATACCTAATTGCTAGCTAGATTAATTCCAATGCTTCAGAAAGTTGAAGTACAAAGTGTCTGAAAATCTTATCGACCCATGTCATGTATCGTCTTAAGCCAGTGGTGTACAGTATATGCTGAAAACAACTTGAGAGTTGATGAGCTATTCATCATCCAAGGCCTTGTATATATGGACCTTCAAACACTAATTAGTAGAGATGCAGGAACTAGCTAGTTCCCAAAGCACTGATTAATTATGCCTCCCAAAAAAAAAAAAAAAAAAAGGAGATATTTTTGGAGAGAAGCCCGTAAATTGGAAATTGACATTTACCTCCTTTACAGACATCCCCATCTTGAGCAAAAATTATCATGTCACACAAACCAAAAACAATGAAGCTTTTTCTTTTACAACCAAAGATTAGTAAAACAAATTGGTAATATAGTCTAATTACTGGGGTCCTTTTAGAAAGAAGCTCCACCGTCCCACCGGATCTGAGTTCCATTATTCTAAATACTCATGAACCGAGGATGCAGTTGATGAAGGCATTCCTAGGCTCTACTTTATGGACTATTTACTACTGAATACTGTCGTAAAGTCATTAATATATAGTTCCATTAAATTCTTTTCTTGATTTGTTTCTGTTAGAATGATAAAATTAAAAATTGCAAATAGAATAATAGAAATAGTATGATAGAAAATGATATATTGATATAATTGTTTGAGTACAAAGATTATATATAGAAATCTGAAGCTTTAGTATTGCTTCTCACTCTAAATTTTTTCTACTTGAAAACTATTGAACAACCGATGCTTTTATACAAGCATTTACAGTCGGCTTTTACAAGAGGAAGTAAGATTGATTCTTACTTCTACAGCTCATAGGACAGCACATAGGACAACACATATAATACTACTCAATTATCTAATGTATTCACCTTGTGAGCTTGACATATGACATAAGCCATCAGCTAGCTATTGAAGGCTTTTAACCGACTTTTATATACTTGATGAACTGCTGTTGGACTCTGCTAGATTTACTCAGCTAGCGTCTTTTTTTTTTTTGTTTTTTTTGTTTTTTTTTTTTTTTCCTTTGACCATTCCTGCTTGGTTTCCGAAATGTGCATAACCTGTACTAGACTTTCAACAGTTCATATTATATATCTCTGTGGATTAAACCCTGGATCAGTTAATTTTCTAAGGTCTAGACATTTGTTGTTTGACGTCATTGTTGATGAATATTTACTTTAACAGCACTTTCATTTTGTAATTTACTATAGTATTTAATAGTATACTACTTTCATTTTGTAATTTTTACTTTTATTCTTTTAAAAAATATATATATTATTAGGAAAAAGTTAGCTAGAACTTTTATAGATGATATGAGGTGAAACGAAGTACTACTGTAAGATGTGTTAAAAATCTATAGGTTTGTATTGAATCTTTTTATCTTATTTTATATTTCCTTGTGCTTTTACGGATCCTAAATATAATTAACTACTATGTGGCATGCTAAGTTGGCTGACATCTTCACGAAATCATTATCTGCACCACGGTTCCAAGCGCTTCCAGTCGAGCTCAATGTGCTGTCCTCTTTCTTGAGCTTGAGGGCTGGATAATAGGGTTTTTCCCATAAATAGCCACCTTACAACTCCATTTTAGAAAAATAGCAAATTTTTTTTTTAAAAAAAACTAGCCACCTTGGGACAAAAATACCCTTGATAAAATTGAAAATTACGCAAAAGGTTTTTTTTACACCCTTTCCTTTCTTCTACACAGCCGTTCGTTCGTCGGGGTGGGGTTTCTACAAAACTGTTCGTGGGGTTTCTCTAAACTCTTTGCATCTCATCGCCTCTCACTCTCATTTTTTTGTATTTTCTCATATCTCAAACTAAAATCAGGTAAAAATTTTATCTTTTTTCTTATTAGATGAAAGTAAGGAAATATGTGTTTTTTTTGTTTTTTCTCTTTCTCTTTTTTCTTGTAAGTTTTATTAGTTTAGGGTTTTTTAAGCTTTTTATTTGATATGGGTATGCAAGAAATTGATTTATGAGATGTTATATGTGATTTTAAAGATACTTAGGTGGCATATGGTTTGAAAATGGGAGAAATTTTGTGTAAAACTGAAAAATCGCAAAAAACAGTAAAAACGGAGGAAATTTGGCGAAAAAGATGAATTTCTGCCAATTTCCTCCAGTTTGTCAGATTTCGCAAATTTCCGCCAAAGTTCCGCCAATTTTCCGCCAGTTTTCCGCCATTTTTGCGCCAGTTTTCCGCCAATTTTCCGCCAGTAGGAAAAAGCTATATTTGGCCCGAAAAAAAAAAAACAGAATCAACTTTTTTAATACAGTTAATATGTTTGTTTAATATTATTCAAAATTTTATATATTTATTGATTTAGTTTAACGTTATTCATTTAATTTTGCAGTAAAATGGAAGATGATGACATTGTAATTGCGGTTTTATACAATGGAACATTGGTACAAAATGATAGTGGTGATTGGGAATATCGAAATGGTAAAAATGTAATGGTTTCTGTCGGCAAGAGATGCACAAAATCAGAGTTAGAGGATGAGATTTTCAATTCTATTGAGATAGATCGAAATGAATATTTGCTAAAGCTAAAATGGATATATGGACGATGTGCAGAAAAGTTGGATCCTACAGAAATACGATGTGATAGGGATGTGAAATGCTTTCTTCAAGAAGTGAGGAATGGAGGGATGACAATGATGCAGCCTCCATTGTATGTTGAGGTTATTTCAAAAGTTGAACATGTATGTAGAAATGTTCATCAAACAGCATTTGCTTCGGATAGTGGGAGTAATCTTCATTCTTTTTCTTGTCCTCCAATTGGCGGTCGTCTACCACAAGCTTCCGGTACTGAACCAATTCAGGCTACATCTCAGGAAATTATGGTTCAAGAAACTCAGTTTAGAGATCAAGTTGATGTTCGTGGGGCCTGGACATCATTTAACATTCACGAAGGAGTTGATGTTGGAGGTGACTATGCTGAACGGTTTCCTAACGACGAGGAGTATGAGCAGTTGCATCATATTGATCATGATGAGAATTAAAATGCAGCAGGGGATGATGTTGGTCATAATGATGTAGATTTTGATCATGAGTTGCCGGACAATGATAATGATATGCATCCTGAAATGAACAATCAAGGAGTCGATGATGTTAGGGTTCATCGTGCTACAAGTGACCACATATCATCGAGCAACAGAAGTGGTTCTATGGCCATATTTTCATCAAAGTTCACTGGCTGTGAGAGCATAGTAGTTGGACAATTATTTCGCAACAAACGTGACCTACAGAATAAACTGAGTATCTATTGCATGCGAGAAAATAAGGAGTTCAAGGTGACACGGTCAACTACACAACGGTATGAGGTTGTATGCTTGGAAAATACTTGTAAATGGCAACTACGTGCAACCACATTTAAAAATGGAGAAATATTTGTTGTGAGAATTTTTGATAATGTACACAGTTGCTCGTTAGATATCGTGCATCGAGAACACAAGCAAGCCAGTAGCCGGGTTATCGGGCAATGTATCAAATCTAAATATGAAGGTATTGCACGTGTTTACAAACCCAAAGAAATTCAACATGATTTTTTGCAGAAATATGGGGTGAATATAAGCTACAACAAAGCATGGAGAGGTAAAGAGTATGCACTTAACAGTGTTAGGGGATCTCCAGAGGAGAATTTTGCTAAGTTACCTGCCTACTGTTTTGAGTTAGTGTCGAAGAACCCTGAGACTGTTACACGTATCAAAACAGACGATAATAACAATTTTGTATATTTCTTTATGGCGATTGGAGCAAGCATTAGGGGATTTAAATCCCACATAAGACCCGTATTGGCTGTTGATGCAACTACATTGAAAGGGAAATACAAAGGGTACATGTATATTGCATCGGGCATGGATGGCAATAAGCAAATATATCCTTTGGCTTTCGGCATTGGAGATGGAGAGAACGAGCAAGCATATACATGGTTTTTCCAAAACCTGAAGGATGCCATCGGAGATTTTCCAGATTTGGTGTTTGTGAGTGATAGACACCCCGCTATTGAAAGGGCATTACGCAAAGTTTTTCCCAATGCATACCATGCGTTGTGCACGTACCATATAAGCAGAAATATTAAAGCAAATGGACATGCGAAAGATGAATCAATAATACAATGTTTCATGCTCGCAGCTAGTGCATATTTGGTTGAAGATTTTGAGTTTTATATGGGGCAAATTGAGGCAAAAAACAGTAGGGCTGCCCAGTACATTCGATCATGTGACCCTACAAGGTGGGCACGTTCTCTTTGTCCATGTAGAAGGTACACTATCATGACCACCAATATTGCAGAAAGCTTGAATGGCATTCTACTAGATGCTAGAGAGATGCCAATAGTAGCATTAATAGAGCACATACGGGATTTATTGCAAAGGTGGTTTTATGAGCGACGTACTGCAGGTGCAAAATTGACAAAGCCTGTGACTGACCATATGGAAGAGCAACTCAAACTACGAAATTTGGAGTCTATCGGACTACGTGTGAAAGCCATTAATATGCATGAATTTCTTGTGGAAGGTGGGAGTTTGAGGGGTACAGTTAATCTCCAATCAAAAACATGCTCATGCAAAGTCTTTGATCTTGATCAATATCCTTGTGATCATTGTATTGCCGCTTGCAGAGACCGAAAAATTGCTCCTTATGGCATGTGTTCTCATTACTACACCGCGGATGCATATCGTGCAGCTTATGCTGAGTCCATTTATCCTTTGTTAGATGAAAAACAGTGGCATGTCCCGGATGACGTGGCAAGTCGCATTGTTCTTCCACCAAGATGGACACGTAGGCGAGCCAGTAGACCGAGGATGCAACGCATACCATCCGAAGGTGAAGATATTATTGGACGTAGATGTAGCCGATGCGGTGGTGTTGGACATTATAGGCAGAGATGTACGAATCCATTGTCTTATGCTTCGAATTAGAAAGTTTTAATTTAGTGTTATGGTTTAATATGTTTTGATAATTATTTCATATCTTTTTTTTTTTTGAATTTAATCCTAAATGAAAAGATGCTTTCTGGAATTGATTTTCAATCTTTAGTTTACATATCATTTTATGAAATGTCCAAATGATTTTGAAAATAAAAACAAACATATATCAATTTTATTTTTATTTAAAATGGTTATTGATTTTAAATGTCACTACATTTTTTGTTAATTCCATCTTCATCTTATATAATATTTGTCTCCACTCCCAATTTTTTTTACCCTACTATTAACTTATATAATCTATTAGAAATTGATTTTCCAAGTGGAGGAAATTAGTTTCTAATAGGAGTAAAAATTATTCAACGATTTCCGCTTGGAGGAAATGTTTTCCAACAGGAGGAAAACTATTTCCGCTTGGAGGAAAATTTTTCCACCTGGCGGAAATTTATCAAGAGGCTTCAATTTTTCTTCATATGGGATTTCCGACTGGAGGAACGTTTTTCCTCCATTTTTCCTCCAGTAGGAAAATTTTTCCGCCTATAGGAAATATTTCCGACAAGCGGAAATTTTTTTAAAATTTGCAATTGAGCTCTTAAGGCGTTTGTGCATAATGGAATTCTAATAAATAAACATGGCACATTTCCTATAAGGTCAATTACTTATCCTTACATCAATACCACATTGTTATCTTTGTTAAATGAACATTATAAGCCACCATTATATTTACAATTAAAAGTCAAATATAATAAATAATATGCATCTATAAACATGACAAAAGGGAAGAAAAAAGCATCACCACGCAGCTCATATGTTAAGTTCTTTGTTGTAAACCTCATATGCATACTTCTTCCTAAAGAACTCCATGTTATCTTGTGTGAATGTCAATGGTAATCTAGCATGTAAGAATTCGATGGTCTTGAGTGTAAATATGCCACAGTCACCACTACAAAAACAAACAATTATTATAACATATATTAGTATTATTAGAACCATATTCAATAGTTAATATTTATTCAACAAACATGTAAGTATTAAGAGGTTTTACCCGTTACTTTGCTGAGGGGTATTTTGTGCCAATTCACATGTAAACTCGTCAACGGAGTCTACAAGATCAGGCCGCTGCTCATAAAAGGATGCAGACCGCAGTAAATATGGTAACATTATGCATAATTTCTGGAAATAAATTTGTCCCTTGTATCGGTTACCAGCCTTATCTGAATCATATACAGTCATGCGACGCTCTTTTAAGTCCACGTGCCCTACCACCCAAATATGTTGCGCTTGTTCCGCCAAAATACGTGTCACTAATACGAGTAGAGATGTTAACCTGCCTATTGGGTTCGTAACCAAACCGTAGACCTGTAATTATGGTGAAGTCTCTCTGTGTAAATCTAGCACCACGCCCTCCAAAATTGAATACCATAGAGTCCTTGTCGTCGCAAACACATTGCCTATACAGCATGCTGTTGACGATGTGGCCACTAAATTGTATCTCGTTGGCCTTCAAAAAGTGGCCAAAACAGCTATCCTCAAACTTCTTTATTTGGGCTGGAGTCAGCTTGAACTTAATATCCGACACGGCTTTCCAGAAGTTCGATCTACAATTAACCTTTGCCCTCGATATCTCCGAGTCCCAAAACCTTCGTTGGTAATCTGAATCCATTTATCTGCAAATCAAATACAATAAAACATAACAGATGGAGAAAACGTTTTTTCCGACACGAGAAAAGCCTGAAGGACAATTTTTCCGCCTAGAGGAAAAGGTTTTCCGCCTGGAGGAAAAAATTTCCTCCAGGAGGAAAACATTTTCCGCCTGGAGGAAATTTTTTCCTCCAGGAGTAAAAAAATTCCCGCCAGAAGAAAAAAAAGAGGAAATATTTTCCTCGGGTTGGAAAATTTTCCAGAACCAAAATAACATACACCTAACGGGATTTGTCCAACAATATAATGAAAATGGCTAAAGAATATTTTCAAACCAGCGCATAATACATTATACATTAGTAGTGTACATTATATATTGCTTCCTAAGGATAACCCATAGATATATTATGGTTTCACATTCAAACCTCCCATTAAATTCAAACAAAAACACAACTTCATAATAGTTTTAATTTCACATTTCACATTCTAACCATGCAACACAAACATTTCTGTCACACCACATAACACAATATTATAAGCATAGCGCATAATGACAAGGTTCAAAATTGTAAAACTCATTCAATACAGCACAACTAAAGGTTTTTAGATAAGTTCGTTACATTAAAGCGAAATTAGTTTGCAAAATATTTTCTATGTTGTACAGAGAAGCAACTTACATTAATGGAGGACAAACCACCACCAATGCTTCTCTATCTATTTATATATCTCTCTCTCTCTTTATCTATCTCTGTGAATGTATGTGTAATTTTATCAGCTTGCACTTGTAACTCATCGCAAATTTTGTGCTTCAATTTTCTGCTCAGTCCATCAGTTGCTCCTCCAATGCTGAAAGAAATAGAAAATCAATATTAGTAACCATGCAGCAATCAAATTTGTTCAAGCTGAAATGCAAGAAATCCAAACTTAAAAAGCTTCAAAACTCAACAATGACATCTCACCAAACACCCATCTAAAACCACATGCAAGGTTCCCATCGGATAGAGAAGCCAACAAAGAGTGATATTGATTTGTACCAACAAAATGGAAGCAATAATTTTTTTTCTTCTCTCAAACTTGAAAGTGAAAGGAGATTGATTTTCAAAATATCATCTAGCTTCTACACCTTTAAAAACCATGACATGTACAATGAACTTAGAAATGAGAGACTCCATCAAAACTTGACTGCAACAATGATCATAACTAATTTGATTGAAGTTCAAATTCTCAACACAAATCAACCAAAATTGTTCAAGTAATAGGAACACTTATTTGTGTTGCATGCTCAAATAATGGTAGTTAATAAGCTAATAAAGTGGAAAGATGTAATCTGGTCAGCACATACAGTGATCCATGCTAATAAAAAGAACGAATATTTATAAGATAAGCACTGTCATTAAAATCATAATCATCAACCTCACTTTCACATAGGATTTCAAAAAAGGAAAAATCTCAATTTCACATAAATCGATGGTAACAACAATCAAGATAGTTTTCCAGTCAAATCATAGATCCCAAACTACATTTCCAGCAATTGGCATTGAAACCCTCCAGAATGCATGAATGGGTCTCAAATGGGACCTGTATGCACATACAATGCAGATTTAGTCCACTGAATAAATACAGAGACAAAGGAACCAGGGAAAAACAAAACAAGAATTGAAGAACTGAGAATAGCTGTGTCCAAGTAAAATAAAATAACCCTTCAACAAAAAATGTCAGTGCTAAAAAATTACGCAGGCATAGATTGGTTAAGTAAATTTGAGTACCAAGTTTTATGCCAAGACACTAAAAAATTTATATAAGGGATCTATTATTCTTTTACCAACTTAAAAGAGATCACAAAATTCAAAGACTGTACAGGGAAAATTTTCAAAACCATTTCTTCCAAAATTTGGAAACAAGTTTAGACTTCAGACATCATAAGAATAATAAAAGAAGTTATAAACAACAATGGAATTCAAGAAACAAAGCCAACACAAAGAATAAACTAATTAAGACAACTAAAATACCAAACAGTAATTAAATAAAACCTAAAAATTAACTGAAGAAAAAAATTTGCATTTGAAAAAGGTCTAAGATTGATACTTCTGAGAAGATGGGGCGCCAACATTTTATGAAGTCTAGATATCTGCTCCTCTTGATTGATATCCTTAAATTCTTCCTGAAACTCCTCCAGACTTCCAAACTGCAAGGCATAAATATCAATTACTGAATGTGGGAATTTATAAACATCAACTTTGATACCCATTTTAAGGTAACTTAAAATATCTGCCATTGCATTAGATGTTTAAGATACTAACCTTCCCAGCATCAAGGAAGTGCATGAGCATGAAAAGTTCATCAAAATTGTTCTGAAAGAATACCAAACAAGAGTCCATTCATAAGTTTGAACAAACAAATACCAATCATTTTATTTAAGTAAAGAAAAGAAAGGAGGTGATATGTAACACCCCGTCCCAAATCGCACCGGAATCCGTGCACGTTGACCGAGGTTGACCGTTGACCGTTGACCGAAGGGGGTCAAAAGTTGCCTTTTTGACTCGGTGAGAATTTTGAGTTGACTAGGGTACCGTGGCGAAGTGCATGACGCCCTGAGTTAGTAGCACGTCGAAAACGGAGCTACGGTTTGAAAGTTATGGGCAAAACAAGTTGAAGTGTAAACTGTCTAAAAGGTGCCGGGAGTTGACTTTTTCTTGTGATGTAATTGTGAGTTGACTCTTGTATGGTTGTAAAGTACTCGTCGATACGAGTTCATAGACTAGCGGCACGCTTAAATCGGACTTGTGGTTAAAAAGTTATGGACGTTTGAAGTTTACCGGATACCGTATTATTTTAATGTTTTTGGGTCGTGAACAGTGAAATGCCACGTGTCAGCTTCTGAGTGGTCCACGTGGCATGAACAGTGTCACACAGGGTTTTAATTTTGAAAAACTCTCGGGGAAGAGAGAGAAAGAGAGAGAAGAGAGAGAAAGAGAGAGAGAGGACCCGCCGGCCGCCGGTCATTTTCACGTTTTTCCGGCCTAGTTACTGTACACGCGCCGGCCAGCCAGATTGCCCACCTCATTTCCGGCAAAACCTCCAAATTTCACGGCGAACGGCCGCCGGACGCGCCCGGATCGGACGTCCGAAGTTTGGCGGCGATTTTTCCCCCTCCACCGCCGGCCACCGCGAATCGGCACTATTCCGGACGATATACAGTACACGCGCCATACACCCAGCATCCTCTCCTCAAGTCCGGCCTACCCACCAAAAATCACGGCCATCGGACCACCGACGCGCCGGGATCGGAGCGTTTTCCGGCGAGGGGTCGAAAATCTTCAAACGGTGATTTCTCCGCCGTCCGACCTCCGTTTTGCTCACCGTCGGTCCCGTTGGATTGCTCTCCTCACGATCTACAAATCTGCAAAATTTCACAGCAAACGGCCACCGCCGGAAAATACTGTTCCGGCGACGGTTGCCGGTGACGTGGCGGCCCGCCGGAAATTACTGTTCCGGCGAGTACCCGAAAATTTCAGCCAGCTCCAGTCCGCAGTGTTCGACCTCCTGAACCCAAATCCGACTTCCGTTTCCACCAATTCGCGACGGTTTGGGAGAATTGCGGAGCCGAAACCCGAAAAGCTTCCCGATAAAATTCCGACCCCGTCGGGTACGATCATCGAAAATTAAGACCGGATCTGTGATTAGCATCACTCGAGCTTCGATTCGGTATATAACTCGTAAATTCTAGATATCGTTTGTGTTTTGACCCCCCGGGTACCGGATATTATTTACCCGAATAAAATATTAATTTATTTGACTATCTGTGAATTTTGTTCTAGGAGCACCGGTGAGTCGTAGAATTGATCCCGTAGTGGATCATGGGTTAATTGCGTGCTCCAGGTGAGTGACCCACCTTCAAATTAATTTTGGGGAATTTAATTGATGAATATATTATGTGTGAATTAAATATTTGGAATTTAATTTCTATGTGCCAAATATTATTTATGAATTTATTGGATTTAAGAAAATGCGAATTCTACAAATTTATGCCGTGTGGAATTATTTTATGGTTTTGAGGATTTTGAAATTGGTGTGGTTTTAATGGTAAATTGGGCACGATTTGATTTTCAAATATTTCAAGGAAAATATTTGGTTATGTTGGTGATTTCAATTTTTATGAAATATGCCCATAAAATATTATGGGATTTGATTATGATATTTCGAGAAATTATTTATGCTTGGAAAAAATGTGGATATTTGAATTGATGGATTTGGGAGTTGGTGGATTTGAAAATCATGGAATTTATGGTATGGATTATAAGGAAATTGTGGAGAATTTCCCGGTTCAAGCGGATGGATTATGCCCGCTATGCTTATGAAAAATGTGAAATTTGTTTTATGATTTAAATTTATGGATTTTATAATTTTTAGATGCACCGTGCACGTACTGGTGTTCTGATTATGAGATATGGTATATGTGATATGGTTAGTGTGCACACGGTTGTGATTAGCGCACAGGTGGGTGTGAGTAGCGCGCGGTTGATATTATGAGGGTGTCCTGTGGATGCCATCGGAGAGGGCGGCCACCCCCCTTTGGCCGGGACACCAGGTTAGCAGCGGCGCAGTGGGACGCCACGCGACCGTATGCCGGTTTCTTTCTATAACCTCCTGTCTGGCGGTACCTTGGGACGCTGGGTACTGTTGGCGCCACTGGTATATAGTGGGTGCATCAAATGATTTTCAGAACTGTGTTTTAAAAATAAAATGTTTGGAAACTGAATTGGAATTAAAAATATAATTGTTACCGCTTCTGGTATTTAATTGATGTCTTGGTTTTCGGGGAATATGGATAAAGGGTTTTGTGAAATTGTTTTAAAAGGGGAACCTTTCCAACTGAGAGAATTGTAAGGGTTTTGAGAGAAAATATTATTTCCAAATCATTAGTATTTATACGTATTACTGTGATATTATATGGTATAGTAGTAGGGTCGCTCACTGAGATGATTAGCATCTCACACTCTTAAATTCCGTTCCTCTAGGTACCAGGTTGTCGGTGTTCACTCGGAGCGGACTTGATCTTCCTCGCTGTTTTAGTTCGGCAGTACCCTGTTATTCTTTTATTGCAGTTGTAATATTTCTTTCACTCTTGTTGTATTTATTTTGCACTGGATTACTGTATTTATTTTTTTAAGTGCTGTAATTTGTGGAATCGATTTGTAGTACTGTGGGAGGAATAAGGGGATAATTTTAGAAGTGTGTTTTCAGTGCAGGGAATTTTGTGGTAAGTAAATCCCTTAGGGGAGGCTCTGCCGGATTTTCCGTTGGAAGGTTCGGTAGGGTTTCCCTGGGATCAGGGCTGTCTAGGGTTCCGGGGAAAGAATTCTGGACGGGTCCTGACATGATATATAATACTCAGAACAAGGAGGAAGATGATTCCCTTTTACCCCAAAAACACCCAGGAAATGCAAAGGAAAGAAAAGATACAACAGACATAACACCGCAAGCATTAACTGGCATAAAGTTCACATACCAAATAATGATAGCCAATGTGGAAAGATGTCCAAAGGACATTAACAATCATATGGCTGCATGCATTTAGATACCTAAAATTACGTAGTAAGAGAAATTTACAACTGAAAAGGAATTGATAACAAGAAGACAAAGTACATAACTTCTATCATCAGGAAGATAACTTGTAGCGATAAATTAGGGGTCAATTTTCCACATCACTGCAACCCATTTAACTTTGTCAGCCCAAGGCATTGGAACAAAGCCATACAAAATTCTAATTATGCAGTCCCAATTTGAATCTCAAAATAAAAAGGTTTTTTTAAACCCTACACAGAAGTAAGACAGCATGTCTCATCCAAACCCACATAAAATCTGCAAATAAGCTGACCATAGGATAAATCAGCAAGACAAGCAAATTTTTCAAGTTTCATTTCACCAAAATGCTCCAATACACTATTGGCATGTTTAAAGCATACATAGAAAATCATTAACAGTTCATCTTCATCTTATCCAAAATTTTCAAACCGAAGTGTCCACAAAACCGCTAAATAGTTTATTGGACTTTACCATATGCAAACATTCTATGGACAGAGGAGCATTCTTCTGTCTCTGGTAGCTCTCAATCGAACGGCTCTTGCCGACACAACAATGGACGAGGACGATGCCGGTGAATGGGAGACGAATGTCGGTGAAAATGGTGGCCGGGATGGTAATTTTTGAAATGCCCTAGCTGCGTTTTCAAACGTTTTCAAAGGGAAAGTAAAAAAAACATTCTATGGACAGAGGAGCATTCTTCTGTCTCTGGTAGCTCTCAATCGAACCGCTCTTGCCGACACAACAATGGACGAGGACGATGCCGGCGAATGGGAGACGAATGTCGGTGAAAATGGTGGCCGGGATGGTAATTTTTGAAATGCCCTAGCTGCGTTTTCAAAGGGAAAGTAAAAAAAAACAAAACCGAAACCAAAAAAAATAAAAGGCCTTTTGATAGAGAAAAGAACAAAAAAAAAAATATATATATATATATATAGATAAGGGTACTTTAGTCCAAACGGGTAAAATATTGGTTAGTTTTTAAAAAAATAAAAAAATTTGCTATTTTTCTAAAATGCAATTATTAAGTGGCTATTTATCGAAAAAACCCTGGATAATAACTCAATAGCTGTTGGCCCAAAACATGCAAATAAACAGCATCAAAATAAGGCCCGTGACAACACTAAGCCATCATAATCACAAGGCCCTTGGAACTTTACGAGAAAACTCGAACTCCACATGAAGATATTTACGTGCCAGCACAGCAGTCATTCTTATCCACTGCTCAGCTATTTTCCTTTTGTAATGTTTTATTATTATTATTTTTTTTATGATATTTCGTGTAAAACCCTTGACTGACTGATATAAGTAAAAGGATAATTCTATTCTTATTAACAAAATTTATAAAATTTTTAATAAACAATAAAATGACATTATATAATCGATTTTCTCTTTTATAATATTAGAATATTAAAAATTTACCAACTATTTTATATTATATTATTGTTTATTAAAATTTTGATTAAAAAATTTTAGTAGATATAATATTGCCCTAAAATAAAAAATTGATGAAACACGGCCCTTTAAGGCCGGTGGGACGTCAAATGCTATTGACGTTAACAGCCGTGATTAGTTTCCACTTTTCACAACTGCGATTGACGTTAAAAGCCGAGATTAGTTTCCACTTTCCACAACTTAAATGGTATGTGGACGTGAAATGTATACCATCCTTGTCGCAGATTTGACAGTTCGGGATAACAAATAGGAACTGTTCGATAATTTTGGAGAGAGAAAATAATGATGGAATTTCATAAGTTGATGGTGACGACTATTGCCACGTTTATGATGTTATTATTTTTACGTCATGATATTTGTTTTTTTAGCTTTTATGACAAAATTAAAGGCACATGTGATCGTGCTCTTTTATTAACATTTATTTTTCATAATATATATATATATATATATATATAAAATTTCTTTTTTTTTTCTTCTGTCCCAAAGGTGCGTTACAAAAAAGTTGAAGTTTTTGGTTACACACGCTAAAACACTATTTTTAAAATTTTATGAAGTTAGTTTTTGTAACATAAAAAAATTTATTTACGATATTTTGATACTTTAATTAATACACCAGGCTTTTTTTTTTTTTTTTTTTAATCATACATGCTAGGATAGCACTTTCCTATATACATGATACATCACTTTCTTAAGAAGCATCAAGATTTTGAAGTGCTTTTTTTTTTTTTTTAAATAGCAATATTTAATAGAACTTTAAAATCATTGGAACATTCAATCTCATGAATATAGATATAAAAAACATACTAATTGAATTAATCTTTTTTGAAAAATACAAAAGATTATGAGATTAAATTAGAATTTTGATGTCAAATGATGTTAGTTTAACGGGTAAGCCACTTGGATTTAAATTATGAGCATGTCAACGAAATCTATTGCTAAAAACAAAAAATTCAGATGCTATATCTTTTTTTTGTTTTCTGACAATATTACAATATTATTATAATTTAAAGAAGAGAGACGAGCAAAGGACCTCAAATATTCCCCAAAAAAATGGCGCATTTTATATTATTTTGATTTTAAAATACTAAAAAATTAGAAATTTAATGGTCATCAATAAAATCTAATGTTATCTCTTTCAAAAGAAAATAAAACAAATTTTAGAATTTTGATGATCATGAATGGGACTAGTGCTATCTCTTTCTTTTTTTTTGGATGATGCTACAATATTATTGCAATTTAATTTAAAGAGAATAGACGAGTAAAGAACCTCAAATATTGCCCAAAAACAAATGGTGCATTTAATATTATTTTGATTTTAAAATATTACAAGTTTAACATGAAAAATTGAATAATTGATGATAACCAATCAAATTGTTATATACGTACACAAATAAAAATTATCTTGATAGAAAAAATATTTTTTATTACCACATACGTTGATTTTAATTAGCTACATAAAAGATTATACTTTCATAGATCAAATCTTTAATAAAAAAAAATCAATATCTAATTAATTATAAAAGAAATGCTAGCAGCACTCATCCCATTCACTCGCCCACTTCTTCATGTAACACATGTTTTTTACTTTTTCCAAAACTAGGATATAATTTACATAAAAGATTATCTATTAATTCTATAAATTATTACTGTATTACTATTGGATCAATTTCTGTCTAAGAAACTTTGTTAACTTTTTTTTCTTTTCTATTTTTTTTGTTTCACATGTATTTTTTAAATGTTATATAACATATCCAATTTGATTACAAAACAGATATTTATTCTATATCTTTAACTAAAGCAAAATAGATATTTTAATATAACAAAAACTTTTATTTCACATTTCTTTTTTCAAATGAGTCACTCTTGTTTATTTAACTAACTAAAACCATAATAAATTTATATAATATAATTACAAAACTAATAATGTTGGAAAACTAAAATAACCAATAAAATTTGATAAATTAATAAATATGTATTTTTAATTAATTAAATATGTCAATATGTTATTTCCTTTTAAATTAGAATCTTTTAATTTTTTTTAATTAAAGTTTCCTAATTTTCCATTCTTGTAATACTTTTTTTTTTTGGTTATTAAATTAATTGCATGATGAATCCATTAACAATTTATATTTTTTTATTTTAATTAGAAATAAATAAATAACTATCAAATATTATTGTTTTTTTATTTTACTTATATTAATATTATTTTATGTCAAAAAATTTTGAAACTGAATTTATATTTTTTAAAAGAAATAAATGGCAGTTTTATAATATGTACCTAATTTCATAACTTTTCTTTTAATTAAAATATGTTTTGATTTGTGAAAAATAGAAGAGTGGGAAAAGGCGCGGGTGTTCAAGCGAAGTTTACTTAGCATGCCGCTAACCATAATTGTCACGTCAACAATAAATTCGTTCAACAATAAATTCGTACGACTACTGACAAAAATAAACACAAAACTTGTAGCAATAAGTGTGACCAAACGGGGCCATTTGTTAAATTTTTATAGATCGGTGCTGAAAGCAATATGTAAGTCTTTAATGACATGTGGAATTGGCATAGATATTTTGGGCGGCTTATCTTCTCGTACAGTTGGAAATTTGGAGCCATGTATTATGCTTTTCACACGTGGTTAATAACTTAATATTATTTTGTTTTCTCTCATTGAAACAAAAATAAATGAACTAAAAGTGTTTTTGCTCAAGTTGACTGGCCGTCCACTATTAAGTGCATTTACTAAGGGTAAATACGAGTATACCATGTTCTAATTTGTTATATTTTTAATATTACATTTTTACTATAAAAAAATATCTTTATAATATTTTACTATTATATTAATATAACAGTATTTTCAAAATTCTTATTAATAGAGTAAGAATTTAACTCATTTATCATGTTTTATCCCTATTTACACTCTTATAGTTTTAAATTTTTTATTTTATTTCTAAGAAATTTAAAAATAAATAAAACAACACACACACACAAACATATTTCTTTTAAAATTTTAAATTTTTAAAACATTGGTGCTAAAATCTTCTTCCTCAATTTGTTAAAAAAATAATAATAATAACATCTCAAATACAATTTTAAAAATTAAACTTATCAATATTTAAGCATTTGAAACTATTTTATTTTTTTAAAAAAATTAAATATGAAATTGATTACATTATTTTTATTTATTAATTTGTATTATTTTTTTTAATCTTTAATGAGCGGGTAAAAAAATTTAATTAAAAAAGAATAAATAGGTCTAATTCTAACTTTATTATTAGAAGTTTTAAAAAATATATTAGATTGAAAAGAAAGTAAAATATAAGGGATTGTATTGATATTTTCAAAATAAAATTATAATATTTAAAAAATAACAGATTGAAAGGGATTTAAAGTGATGTTTACCCTATTACTAATAATATGTTAGTGCCGATAGTGTGAGCACTAAACAAACACATAGCATTGTAAACGCTGACTACTCGTTTTCAACCACCACACGCAGCGATGGCTTGTTTTTGCCGCATTTTCTTATTTTTTATTTTTTATTTTTTACAGTTTTTGCTGCACTCCTGTTATGTTGAAATAAGAAACAGTCGCAGTATACTACACTAGCTATATATACTAGTCGCCTTGGCAAGCAAATTACATTGGTCTATAATTGGAAAACTCAGTTTCGTTCATCTTTTCTATTTGTGTTCCAGATGCAAGTGTTTCTCCCAAAAGAAGTTTGTCATTCTTTGCTGTCTCTTTAAATCCCCTCCGTCTTGCTTCACCATTTGAAGGCAAATTAAATACAACATTACAAGGTTTAAAGTTTCATTATAAGTACGCATTCCTGTTTCTTTAAACTTGGTTTTTCTTACAAAGCATAGTATCTTTCAGATTGACAAAGCTTGCTGAAATTCGTTCTATGCTCTTGCACTTGCAATTGTTGGTTCGGTTTATACCAAAAAAATAAAAATAAAAAAGGAGATGAAAACTCAATTTTTAAACCATTTATAAGTACTAGTTACTCATATTCGTGTTTTGATCTCCTTTTCTGCTTGTTTTATGTAACTAAATGCATTAAGTAATAATATGCATCAAAATGCTTTGGGTAACGACTGAGTATGCTCTGTTAAAGTTTTTCTTTCCCTTCTGTGCGCTACTTTACTAGTGAACTCTGATCCTTAGTCCCTTCTTAATTAATAATGGAAACAAAGACAAGAAGAAAGAAGCAGCAGAAAAGAAGGAAACTTTATAAAATTTTGCATGTTGGTTATTATGAATGTTTTATTAATTTCTTAACCATGTATCATAGGTTGTAGTTCTTGACGGAAAGTGGTATTTAATTTCCGAAGCTGCAGTCTCAAAGTGGTATATTTTCTGAAGTCGTGTGGTACTAGAAGTAGAAGAAATATCTTGGTCCACTTATTGTAAAGATTGCCGCATCGACCGTACATATCAAAAGTACACCTCAAGTTATGGATCCTGAGATGCCGGTCAATGAGAGGTTAGTTTTATCGATTAATTTTACCACTCTTATAACATTTCTTTGGAAATAAAATAGTATGCATGTGAATATATATATATATATATATATAAATCTCAAGGTTGAAGCAATGTAAGATTTGATGGAAAAAGTTTTAAAACCATTTTGATATACAGCCAGTCTTCAATTAGATTGAATGGTTTTCCTATTAAGATTATCCTAGTCATTTTTTGATGTGATGACCAATATGGAAGGGTGTAGGGTACTGCCAGGATATTTAGTACATTCGGGTGTAGATTAATAGATAATTTAAATGTAATAATAATCATCCTCATAACATCGATGCTTTTCAAAACAGTTGATTTTAAAATTCAAAAGTTATGCGCTCTCAAAGTGAGAGCAATTTTAGGACAGATGACCTTCTAAAAAGGTTTGAACAAAAAACATTTCATATCGAATGCAGTGTCTAAATTAAGTACAATATCGATTGAGAGTCATTAAATCTATATTTTGCTTGTAATTGATATATAAATCTCATTTTTTAATATGATTTAAAAGCTATAAAAGAAAAATCAGATACTAAAACTATCAGAACGCTTTAATATATATATATATATAGTTATATTTTACTAAAAATATGTTTCCAACATCTAATTAATATATAAATCTAAATTTTTAATATGATCTATAAGCTTAAAAAATATCAGATGTTAAAATTATCAAATCAATATAATATATATATAAAGAGAGAGTTATTTTTTATTGAAAATATGTTTCTAATATCTAATTAATATAGAAATTTTAGTTTTAATATGATCTTAAAGCTACAAAAGAAAAATCTAATGCTAAAACCATTATATCGAACTAATATATCTATAAAGTTATAGCCTATTGAAAATATATTTCCAATATAAAGTGATAGCATTTAAAGGTGGTAGATGTAATGTAAAGGATGTTACCTATTTTTGGACCACTCTCGTTTAATTTAGCTTAAAGTTTTTTGAAGCCTAAAGCCAACCTTTCAAAATAAACATTAAATTATTATTTTTTTGTTTAATTTTACGAAAAAAGATATGGCAAGGGAATCTCATTGCCTAGCTTTTGGATATAAACTATTATCATTATGTTTTTTATGCAGGCATCAAAAAGGGAATTCAGGAAATCCTTCCACGAAAACCATGAAAGATGGAGGAAATTATTTAAAAGACATTCTTAATCCAGAAGGGCCATATCCCTATACATGGAACAAAATATTTTTAGCATCATGTGTGCTTGCAGTGGGAACGGACCCTCTCTTCTTTTACATACCAACTATATATGACGATAAGAAATGTGTTGCAACCGACGACAACTTGAAGATTGCAGCACTGGTTATGCGATGTTTCGCCGATATCTTTTACATAACCGATATTTATTATCAAATTCGAAACAGATCAATAAAGGCCAGTCCCACCAGGGCGCTTTCGCCATATTTCATCTCAATTGATTTTATGGCTGTTATCCCCCTGCCACAGGTATGTACGTACGGAAGACTAATATTAATCTTTCTCGATTAAAATATAATTAATTTGCTTGGTTTATTGATTCTTCTTTTTTTATTTCTGTAATAAAACAATATCATTAATATCTTCTCATTTAATAATTTGACCATGGTCAGGCGATAATTCTGTTTTTATATTCCAAAGTGAGGGGCCCGAGAGCTTTGGATATAAGGAGATTTTTGGACTTCCTTGTCTTTGCCCAGTATGTGCTGAGGATTGTTCGAACGTACCTATCCACAAAGGAACTTAAAAGGACGCCTAGAGCACCAGGTCCACTGGTTCATGGTCTATTAAATTTGTTTCTCTATGTTACTGCCAGTCATGTAAGTTGCTTTATATATATATATATATATAAGTCTCCGTATATATATATATATATATAAGTCTCCGGTTTTCTATCACCTTATTAAATATCAATTTTCTTTTCACTAATGGAGTAAGTAGTATAATATTTTCATATATTGGCTCTACATATATGTGCGTATGCAACGTAGGTACTTGGAGCCTTTTGGTACTTCCTTTCGGCTCAACGACAGATTGGATGCTGGCGACGTGCCTGTAGACATCATGATGGATGTGATTCTGCAACTTTCGATTGTAACGAGAATACTTTGGCTAATCGGACATTTCTAAATGATTTTTGCCCTGTAGACCCACCCAATGCAACAGTGTTCGATTTTGGAATATTTCTTGATGCCCTTCAGAATGGCGTGCTTGGTCCAATGGATTTTCCAAAAAAGTTTCTCCAATGTTACTGGTGGGGTCTGCGAAATCTGAGGTTTGTATTGTTGTCCATATATTTGGTTTACATTTATTTTTCTAACAATAAATAATGACATCATTTTGTAATACCAGTTAATGAGTTAATAACTTGGTATGAATAATATGGATTATCAGTAAATCTTATGTCCATTTAAATATGCCATATATATACTCCAATTTTAGAACAACCCTTAATAAAAAATTAAAAAAAAAAAAGTGCAATTTTAGAGCATTTTTGAGAGTTTTAAATAACAATGACTTATATTTTTACCGCTTATATTCTATTAAAACTTTGAAGTGCATGCATATACATTTCTAGTCGTTTATATAAAACTTTCAGTATTAATTATTAGTAAAATTATCTCATCTCTAATTATCAATAATCCATTTTTCAGTTCTTTCGGTTCAAACCTGGATACTAGTACTTTTGCATGGGAAACCTGGTTTGCAATTCTTGTTTCTGTTATTGGCTTGCTTCTGTTTCTGTATCTTATAGGAAATCTGCAGGTCAGTACTGAATCTTTTTTTATCTTATTTTTATATTTCATCCTAAATATTAATAACTACTACAGGAAGTTCTAAGTTTAAAAAGCATATATAATTTGTATAATTTCCATGGAAACTCAACTTACAATTTCTATAGGGTCTAAATCAAATTCTTGGCATCCAGAAATTGCCTATGCCGGCTACATAGTTGGCATGCAAGTCAACTATATAGTAAGATTGATATTGTTGGGCGATGTAGCTTTCTGATTACATCCGATTATAAGTAATTCGTGCACCAAAAAAAAAATCTTTCCGCATCAAAAGATTGCCAACACCTAGGACGAGATGGCAATGTCAAGCAGTATAATAAAATTTGACTAATATATATATAGATATATATTTGCTACAGTGGATGCATGTCTCCCACCTTAATATAAACGTTTAATATGAGGCAATATATAGTGGGACGTAAGCGTTAATAATTTTAGTAAAATTATATATATATATATACACCTTTTTATTCTTAATAAAATATCTACCTTAATTAATTAATTAAGTACATTTTTTAGGCTAGCTAATTAATTTGTTCTTGTGTCCGATCTCCACTCTGGCACAGAGGTAGAGTATAAAATTTAAAATAGTCGGTTATACAATGGGAATTGATGGAGAGCTTTTCGTTTTGTTGTGGGCAGACATATATGCAGTTGGCCACGGCAAAATCAGAGGAAATAAGACAGACCATGTTATCAAAAGAACAAGAAATCGAAATGATGTACCATGACAAGCTGAGCGATTATATAAAAATAGCGTTAGTGCAACATATTCAACAGGCAGATGAAAATAAAAAATATGTTGATTTGGAACATTTGTTGGATTCTTTGCCGAATCAAACACAGGATGAAAAGAAAAAGAAGGCTGAGCTAGAGTTGGTGAGAATTTTTTACTATATATGCTTTGCGTTGATAAAAGTTAGGTCGGTCGATTAATTAGTTTATAATTATGTGCTTTGCATGCTTTCCCTTGATTGAGTTTCAGTACAAATTGTTAGTGAGATCAATCCCAACAGGATGTGCCAAAAATGAATAGAGTGAGGACGTAAGCGGAGAACAATATTTTTGTTCTGATATGTTCATGCATTAGGATATATATATATATATATGAACTGAGGTGAGGTTATAATTATATGTACTGTCGAACAGGTATGTAGGAAGTTGATAAACACAGGATCCAGAAGAAAGGAACATGAAATGCAATTGAAAATGCTAAGCACAAGGTTGTGGATGAAAGAAAATAACATCCCAGAAGATATGAAGCCTACTCTCCTGCAACATGTACGATGCAGATTGGAAGACAACAAAGATATCGATCTGAGGAATATGCTCTCTATTCTTCCACGTGAAGATAAGAATATGCTAAAGAAGCATTTTTGTTTAGCTTCCATAAAGAAAGTAAGTTCCTTTATTTGCCCCTTCTAGATAAGCTTTTACCAATAAGTAGATTAACATTATCTCACAAGTAGAAGAAAGGGAAAGTTTCGACAGATTAGCCTCTTGTGAGTTGCAAGGTCCCTTGCTAAGTTATTTGATGTGCTATAGCCTACAAGTTTTGATGAGCCTTACGAAACTGTTTAACATAAATATGTATATATTTGCTATAAAACACGCTTGTCCCCTTCTATAATTTGGGTGCCTAATGGCAGGCTATATGTTGTGAACAGTGTCCATCAAGCAATGAGAAGTGTTTGCCAAATAACATATTTTCTGACATTAGACGTCACATGATGGAAAGAGCCAAACATATTTTATAGCAAAATTATATATATATATATATATATACAAGTCCAACTAATAATATTATATGAAAGTATTTAATTAATTGTTGAATTTGTTTTGGTTTTGTTCAATTGAGTTGGGCATTATATTTGAAACTGTCTGGTACATGATATTAAGATTAGGATTGAGATAAAAAGCCACTAGCCCATTTTTCAAGTGAGTAGCTAATAAGATTAATAACCCTAGGCCCACATAATAGTCCCCTTTATATGGAATAAATAATCCCATGTCAAGGGATGAGATAAAACTTATCTATCGAATTTGCATTTTTTTTTTTTGTGATATATTTTTTTAAATCTTTGTTTTATTTTTTCATATTCTTTTTTATATCTTTTAATCTTTGTTTCTTATCAGTTTTTTTCCCTTCTTTTTCTGTTCCATTTTTTTCCTTTCTTATTATTATTATTATTATTATTTTTTATCTTCTTTTTTGTTCTTTTGTTTTTGATATTATCTTTCTTTTTCTTTGTTTCTTTCCTTTTTTTAATCTTTGTTTATCTTTTTTTTTTTTGAATTTTTTTTTGAATGTTTTTCTTTTTTAATCTTTATTTATTCTTTTTTTTATTATTATTATTGCATCGGTTTTAGTTTCAGTTTTTTCCTTTCTTAGCTTTGAATTTCTTTCTTTTTTCCTTTATCTTTTAGTTTTCTCTTTATTTATTTTTATTTTTGTTTCTCCATTTTTTTTCCTCTTTCTTTATGGATGTTTCAGATTAATATAAGTAATATTGCTAACTGATATTAATTCTTTTATAAATTAATTAGATGAACATTTAAAAAAAAAAGACAATTAAATAAAGTACTTATCTTTTTTCTTTTCATATTGGACTTATTTAATTTAAATCATTTTTTAATTCAAAAATTCAATAAGTTATTTAATAACTAATATTCATTTTAATAATAATTATAAAAAAATTAGTTATGTTTATTTGACATCTTGTTGATTAATTTTTATCTCATACTATTTTAGTCCTAATAGACCACGTTTTTAGTATAGTACTATCAAATCAATCTTATAAGAATTTTTAACCTCAAAAAAGGAAAAGAAAAAAAAAAAAAAGAGATATATATGTAAATAATATATAGAAAGACTGGTATATATTGTATTGACATGGCAAGTGTTGACACCTTATTAATGGCTTAAATTTATTAAGCTAGTTAAGCAATTGACAACCTTTTAATCGTTTGGGACATCAAAAACATATAATAGAGAACTAGATTTCTAACATGACTAATTGTTTATATATATATATATATATAAAGGGCCGGTTGTATGTGTCAAAGTATTTGACAAAGTTTTTCACAAATGTCATCTAGACCCTTGGATAGGTGATTCAAGGGTTTAAAAATAGGCTGGAAAACATTACTGATATATCAATATTTAATATTGATGGATGATTTTTTTGGTAATTTTTTTTGTTTTGGTAAATAATATTGATCGATGATTATTAATATTAGTAGTAGGATTTTCTCATGAATTCGTAATTGAATGTATATTCTAAACTAGGTGCTAACTCCTCAAAGTATGGGAATAAAAGTGCGTGAAACTTTCATAAGCTATCTCAAGCCGACGGTGTACAGCGAGAACAGCTACATTATTAGAAAGGGAGAACCACTGGATTTGATGCTTTTTATCATAGAAGGCGTCGTATGGAGCTTCACAGCTTATGATGACAACGGAAGCAATAATGTTTTCAGAAGCTTTAAGCGTCTAGATAAAGGTGCTTACTATGGAGAAGAATTTCTAAATTGGGCATTAACGGTGTCTGGTTTTGATTCAGATTCCAGCTTCCCCATTTCGTCTTTAAATGTCAGATGCCACACAAAAGTTGAAGCCTTGGTTCTTACAGCCAACGACCTGATGGCTTTTAAACGTAAACAACAATGGCTTTTGGAATGGGCATGTCTTGTGTTACAGAACGCATGGCGCCACCATAAAACAAAAAAACCCCAAATGAGGCTTCTCATCCATTGAAGGGTGGCTATTTACCAAGTTAAAGCCATCTAAGACGACTACGCTGCACCAGCTAAGGGATATATCAAAGCAACAAAAATGGTACTAGTAATTGTTGTTGTTGTTTAGTTAGTATTAGATATATATATATATATATATATAATTTTGCTCTCTATGTGATGTTCTCTATAACGGGACTACATATATACTGTGTGTTTGTGTGAGAGTATCTATCAAAAACAAAAAAATAAAATAAAATTGTTTAGTACATGTAATCAATGAAATTAATTTGTTAGTGGATGTTTTCTTATTTTCACCAGACATATGTATGATGTACCTAATTGCTAGCTAGATTAATTCCAATGCTTCAGAAAGATGAAGTACAAAGTGTCTGAAAATCCTATCGACCCATGTCACATACCGTTTTAAGCCAGTGGAGTACAATATATGCTGAAAACAACTTGAGAGTTGATGAGCTATTCATCACCCAAGGCCTTGTATATATGGACCTTCAAACACTAATTAGTAGATATGGAGGAACTAGCTAGTTGCCAAAGCACTGATTAATTATGCCTCCCTGTAAATTGGAAATTGACATTTACCTCCTTTACAGACATCCCCATCTCGAGCAAAAATTATCATGTCACACACAAAAACAATGAAGCTTTTTCTCTTACAACCAAAGACTACACAAAGAAATTGGTAACATAGTCTAATTACTGGGGTCCTTTTAGAAAGAAGCTCCATCGTCCCACCGGATCTAAGTTCCATTATTCTAATTACTCATGAACCTAGGATGCAGTTGATGAAAGCATTCCTAGGTTCTACTTTATGGACTATTTACCACCAATAATTCATTACTATATGGTTCCATTAAATCCTTTTCTTAATTTGTTTTTGTTAGAACGATACAATTAAAAATTGCAAACAGAATAATATAAATAGTATGATAGAAAATGATACATTGATATAATTGTTTGAGTACAAAGATTATATAGAAATCTTAAGCTTTAGTTTTGCTTCTCACTCTATAAATTTTTTCTACTTGAAAAGTATTGAACCACCGATGCCTTTATAGGGGCATTTGCAGTCGGGTTTTACAGGAGGAAGTAAAATTGATTTTTACTTCTACAGCTCATAGGACAGCACGTATTACAACATATATAATACAGCTTAATTATCTAATGTATTCACCTTGTGAGCTTGACATATGACTTATAAGCCATCAGCTTGCTATTGAAGGCTTTTAACCGACTTTTATATACTTGCTGAGCAGCCGTTAGTCTCTGCTAGGTTTACTTAGCTAGTATCCATTTTATTTTATTTTTTTTTAAATTTTCTTTGACCACTCATGATTGATTTCCAGAATGTGCATCACCTGTACTAGGCTTTCAACAGTTTCCATATTATCTCTGTGGATTAATCCCTGGATCAGTTAATTTTCTGAGGTCTAGACCTTTGTTGTTTGATGTCATTGTTGATGAATATTTACGTTAACAGCACTTTCATTTTGTAATTTACTATAGTCTTTAATAGTATACTACTTTCATTTTATAATTTTTACTTTTACTCTTTTAAAAAATATATATAATTAGGAAAAACCTAGTTAGAACTTTTATAGATGATATGAGGTGAAATGAAATATTATTGTAAAATGTGTTAAAAATCTACAGGTTTGTACTGAAACTTTTTATTTTATTTTATATTTTCTAGTGCTTTTACGGATCCTAATATAATTAACTACTATGTGGCATGCTAAGTTCATAAAGTATATGAGGTTGTGCGATCAAGACACTGGGGAAATTGTGAAGAATTATTGTAAAACGATAAAAGAAAAAGAAAAAGAAAGTTTATAATGCATATATAATTTATATAAATTCGCATGGAAGCTCAACTTCCACCATCCAAAGTGGATATGTTGTCTAATTTGGATGCAACCTTATATTGTGGTGTGCAAAGATACAGAAAGCCATCGCTCATTCAGTGTTAGAGAAAAATATAAATGAAATGAAAGTTCACCTTCTATCAGCTTAAGTTTTTGGAATAAGTAGCTTTTGGAATAAATGGTATTTCAACATGGTATCAGAACCAGAGATCCAAGAGGTCCTGAATTCAAAACTCAACAACTCTACCAAAAAAATTAAAAACACATATAAGAACCCAAAAAAACCCAAAAAGAGGCGAGCATACATGTGAGGAGGAGTGTTAGAGAAAAATATAAATAAAATAAAAGCCCACCTCCCATCAGCTTAAGCTTTTGGGATCAGTGGTATTTCAACTTGGTATCAAAGCCAGAGATCTAAGAGGTCCTCGGTTCAAAACTCAACGATTCCACCCAAAAAACGGGCCTACATTTGAGGGAGAGTGTTAGAGAAAAATATAAAAGAAATGAAAGCCCACCTTCCATAAACTTAATGTCAGGACCCGCCCAAAATTCCTCACCGGAACCCTAGATAAGCTCTGATACCAGGAAAACCCTACCGGACCCTCCAATGGAAAATCCGGCATAACCTCTCCTAAGGGTTGGACTTACCACAAATTTCCTGCACTGAAAACACACTTCTATACACATCCCCTTATTCCTCCCACATTACTACAATATAATTCCACAATTTGCAGCACTCCAAAAGAATAATAGGGAATCAATGCAGTATTTAATAAAATGCATAAATGTGGAATTAATACAATAACAGATAAGGAAGCAATACAAGATGAAGAGGAAAAAGGGAAGAAATGCTCTTTGGACTTTCGGCAATGAACTGAGACGTCGGGCTCGCCCCGGACAATCAACGTCTCCCAACCTAGACCTAAGGGAACAGAATTTAAAGATATGAGATGCTAATCATCTCAGTGAGTGACCTTATCTACTGTACAATTATAAAGCAATAATAATTATAGTACACTTGATTAATTAAGAATAAATAAGTAAATAAATAATAATTAATTGAAGATAATATTTCTCTCAAAACTCTCACCATTCACTCGGTTGGAAAAGTTTTCCTTTTAAAACATTTTCCAAAACCTACTATTTGTATACCCTGAAAACCAAAGAAAACAATTAATCAACTAAATAATAATTAAATAATCCAAATATAAGTAAAATGTAAACAATATAATAAATAATTTTTGAACACTTTAGAGTTTGAAATTTTTTATCTGAAAATTTATGCTTGACGCACCACACCATATACCAGTGATGCCCTCCGATACCCAGCGTTCCGAGCACCGATTGGCGGGGAGGTTAAAGAGAGAAACTTGCATACGGCGCTTCGGCGTCCCGACAGCGCCGCTGCTGAAACCGTCATCCCGACCACGGTGGGGGGCGGCTATGGCCAATATCAAACTTGCCTATCCTTGGTCCAATGGCAACTCACGGGAGACATAATAACTTGCGCGCTAATCCACATATACAGCCATAACACCAATACTGTATGAGTGCGCCTAAAATAAATAACCAAATTTTTCAAAAATTTAACGTGGGAATTATACCATTTTTCAAACTCACCATCCCACATTTTTCTTTAACATTTCCAGTACAAAACCACCAATAACAATATACAAATAATTTTTCTCGTATCACGAGGTCCATCAATTAACATTCCACAGGCATAATTATGAAATTTGAAACCACCAATTTAAACCAATCATGCCCAAAAATAATATTAAAATCCAGATACAATTAATTAATGAAAATACCTTGCTCATGCATAATAAATACAATTAAATCACAATAATAATAATTGGGAATTTCTTAATAACCCAAAATTCCATTTAGCATCAATGGGTATATATATATATATATAAAATAATATTTTTCCATAATTATATTTAAATTTCACCACATGAGCATAATTCTAGATATTAAATTAACACGACATAAATATAATTAATCACCCCAAAATAGTTTTAAAGGTGGGTCACTCACCTGGAGCATGCAATTAATGTAACACCCCGTCCCGAACCATGTCGGAATTTTTGCACGTTGAACGAGGTTGACTGTTGACTTTGACCGTTGACCATTGACCGAAGGGGTCAAAAGTTGACTTTTTGACTCGGTGGAAATTTCGAGTTGACCAGGGTACCTTGGTGAAGTACACGATGCCCCGAGTTCGTAGACTGGTAGCACGTCAAAAACGGAGCTACAGTTTGAAAGTTATGGACGAAACAGGTTGCGGTCCAAACTGTCCAAGGGGTGCCGGGGTTGACTTTTTGTTTTTGGGGAAATGAACTTTGACTAGTGCATGGTTGTGAAGTGCTCGTCGATACGAGTTCACAGACTAGCGGCACGCTCAAAACGGACATCCGGTTAAAAAGTTATGGACGTTTGAAGTTTACCGGATACCGTATTATTTTAATGTTTTTGGGTCGGTGAACAGTGAAATACCAAGTGTCAGCTTCTGATTGGTCCACGTGGCATGAACAGTGTCACACAGGGGTTTTTATTTGTTAAAAGTCTCGGGGAAGAGAGAGAAAGAGAGAGAGGAGGGAGAAAGAGAGAGAGAGAGTCGCCGGCCGCCGGTAATTTTCAAACTTTCCGACCGAGTTACTGTACACGCGCCGGCCAGCCAGAGTGCCCACCTCATTTCCGGCAAAACCTCCAAATTTCACGGTGAACGGCCGCCGGACGCGCCCGGATCGGAGCTCCGAAGTTCGGCGGCGAGTTTTTCCCCTCCACCGCCGGCCACCGCGAATCGACCCTGTTCCGGTGGATCTACAGTACACGTGCCAGCTAGCCTTGATCCTCTCCACAAGTCCGGCCGACCCACCAAAAATCACGGCCATCGGACCACCGACGCACCGGGATCGGAGCGTTTTCCTGCGAGGGGCCGGAAATCTTCAAACGGTGATTTCTCCGTCGTCCGACCTCCGTTTTGCTCACCGCCGGTCCCATTGGATTGCTCTCCTCACGATCTACAAGTCTGCAAAATTTCACGACCAACGGCCACCGCACGCGTCGCCGCCGGCAACGGTTGCCGGTGACCGTGGCGGCTTGCCGGAAAATACTGTTCCGGCGAGTACCCGAAATTCCGTCTAGCTCCAGTCCGCTGTGTTCGACCTCCTGAATCCGAATCCGACTTCCGTTTCCGCCAATTCGCAACGGGTTGGGAGAATTGCGGAGCCGAGACCCGAAAAGCTTTCCGGCGAGATTCCGACCCCGTCGGGTCCGATCACCGGAAAGTAAGACCGAATCCGTGATCCTCATCACGCGAGCTTCGATTCGGTATATAACTCGTAACCCTTAGATGTCGTTTGCTGTTCGCTCCCCGGGTACCCATTTGGGAATTACCCGAATAAAATATTAATATTTTTGGTTGGTGCACTGTGGTTGTTTAGGTGCACGCGCGAGTAGCGGAGTTGATCCCGAGGAGGATCTTAGTTGATTTGCGTGCTCCAGGTGAGTGACCCACCTTCAAAAATTATTTTGGGCAATTAATTATGTTTAATTGGTATTTAAATTGATATTTAAATTATGCTCATTTGGTGTGGTTTAATTATGAATTATACTGTGGTTTAATTTATTATGCATGAGCAAGGTGTATTTTGGTGGCATTTGTACGTGGTTTTTAAAATTAATTTTCCGGGCATAATTGGGTTAAATATTTTATGAAAATATTTGGTTTGAATTTTATAAATTATGCCCGCTGTATTTTTATGGTTGCATCTCGTATTTCGAGGAAAATTGTGGTTTGTTGATTATCGCTGTTTCGTACCGGGTTGTTTAAATAAAAATATGTGGGATGGTGTTTTGTGAAAATATGGTATACTTCCCACGGTGGTTTTTGGAAAAACGGTACGGTTGGTTGTTAATGGTTATTTTTAGACGCACTCATACAGTATTGGTGTTCTGGTGTATGGTGTATGGACACGTGGTAGTGCCCGGTTATTATCTAGTTTAGCGCACGGTTATTACTTCACCCGTTGTTGCCATTGGACCGTGGGCAGGCAAGGTTATTGTTGCGCATAGCCGCCCCCCTCCTTGGCCGGGTGATGGTTTTTAGCAGTCGGTACTGTCGGGACGCCGAAGTGACCGCTGCAGGTTTCTCTCTTTAACCCCCCGCCAGTCGGTGCTCGGGACGCTGGGTATCGGAGGGCATCACCAGTATATGGTGTGGTGCGTCAGGTGTAATTGTCGGTGTAAATTGCAAATAATGTTTTAAACCCCAAAGGTGTTCTAAAATTATTTATCATAATTTATTGCAGTTTATTTATATATTTGGGGTATGTATTTATTTATTTATTGTTTATCAAACGGTTTAATCCCTTGGTTTTCAGGAGGTATGCACACTGGGTTTTGCGAAAAGGTTTTAAAAAGGGAACATTTCAAACGGAGTGTTTGGTGAGAGTTTTGAGGGAAATTATTATTTTCCAACCGTTATTATTATTATTTATTTATTAATTGTTGGTATGTGTTCTATTTCTTAATTGTTATTACTATTATTTTTATTATCACAAAAGGTGTTCAGTAGTTCGGGTTACTCACGGAGATGATTAGCATCTCACACTCTTAAATTCCGTTCCCTTAGGTGCAAGTGGTGGTAGACGTTCTTCTGGAGCGAACCAAGTTTTCCGCTGCTGTTGTGTTTCGAGAAGTACTTCTGTACTCTTTCATCTCAGTGTATTATTTCTTTCAGCCTTGTTGTATTTCTGTTGTTTAGCACTTCTTAAAGCTCTGTATACTGTTAGGATACTTCTGTTTTATTGATGCATTGGACTGTTGTTGTTTTTGAGAAGTGCTGAAATTTGTGGAACAATTTGTAGTTGTGGGAGGAATAAGGGGATGAATTTTAGAAGTGTGTTTTCAGTGCAGGTAATTTGTGGTAAGTAAATCCCTTAGGGGAGGCTCTGTCGGATTTTCCATTGGAGGGTCCGGGAGGGTTTCCCTGGGATCAGGGCTGTCTAGGGTTCCGGGGAAGGAATTCTGGACGGGTCCTGACAATTAACCTCAGATCCTCCATGGGATCAATTCCACAACGCACACGTGCTCCGAATCAAAGTTTGAGTGACGAGGATTACGAATCCGCTCTTACTTCCCGGAGATCGGACCCGAGGTGGCCGGAATCTCGCCGGAAAGCTTTCGGGATTCAACTCTTTGATTCTCTCAAACCGTCGCGAATTGGAGGAAAAGGACACCTGATTTGGATTCAGGGGGTCGGAATTAGTGGAGAGGGACCAGCGGTGCAACTGGGTACTCGCCGGAACTGGATTTTCCGGCGAGCCGCCGCGGTCACCGGTAACCGTCACAGCCGGTGGCACGTCCGGTGGCCGATGGCTGAGATTTTTGGGGGTTTTGTAGATCGAGGGGAGAGGGTTCCAACGAGACCAGCGGTGAGGCAAACAGAGGCCGGACGGTGAAGAGATTTGGGTTTGAAGATTTTCAGCCCCTCGTCGGAAAATACTCTGATCCCGATGCGTCGAAGGTCCGGTAGCCGTGAAATTTGGTGGGCTGGCCGGAAATGAGGAGGTGGTGAGGGGTGGCTGGCACGTGTGGCCTGAAAATGGCCGAAAATGGGTCAAACGGCTTTGATGGAGGGGAAAAATCGGCTTTGCCGGAAAACGCTCCGATTCCGGAGCGTTACCGGCCGGTTGGCCGTGAGATTTGGGTGGTCGGTCGGAATTGAGGAGGCGGAGGCAGTGGGGTGGCGAGTGTGGCCCTCCGGTGGCCGGACGATGGCCAACTGGTGGTGGCCGGTGGTTTTCTCTCTCTCTCTCTCCTCTCTCTCTTTCTCTCTCCTTCCCCCCGTTTTGCCAAAATAAAAACCACCGTGGGTGACACTGTTCACCCATGTGGACCTCTCAGATGTCGACACGTGGTGTCACTGTTTACTTAAGCCAGATATATTAAAATATTATGGTATTCGAAAAAATTCACACGTTCATAACTTTTTAACCAGATGTCTAATTTAAGCGTGCCGCTAATCTATGAACTCGTATCGACGAGCACCTTACAACCACACAAAAGTCAAAGCAAAATTCTACAACCATAAAAAGTCAACTTCCGGCATCTTTTGGACAATTTGAATATCGACTTGTTTTGCCCATAACTTTCAAACCGTACCTCCGTTTTCGATGTGCTACTAGTCTATGAACTCGTGTCAACGTGTACTTTGTAATGGTACCTCAGTCATCCTAGAATTCCATCCGAGTCAAAAAGTCAACTTTTGACCCCTTCGGTCAATGGTCAATAGTCAAAGTCAACGGTCAACGGTCAACCTCGGTCAAAGTTGAAAATTTTCTGTTGTACTTTGGGACGGGGTGTTACACTTAAGTTTTTGGAATAAGTGGTATTTCAACATAGTATCAGAGCCAGAGATCCAAGAGGTCCTGAGTTTAAAACTCAACAACTTTACCCAAAGAATTAAAAACACATATAAGGACCTAAAAAAACTCAAAAAGATGTGGGCGTACATGTGAGAGGAAGTGTTAGAGAAAAATATAAATGAAATGAAAATCTACCTCCCATTAGCTTAAACTTTTGTAATTAATGGTATTTCAACATCCAGCACCGAAAGGGAATATCAAGCTCTAGAGTGTTGCCTCCCTAGCAATGAACTCAAATTCCTTGATCGCACCAAATACATAGAACTGGACCTACACTTTGTGTGCAACAAAATTTTACATCAACTCCGCTACATCTCATTTCAAGATTAGTTGGCTGACATCTTCACACAATCATTATCCGTGCCACCAATTTATAACATAAAATATATATATATATATATATATGTATATATATATATGTATATATATATTATTTATGATATTTTGATACTTTTATTAGTACACCAAGCTTTTTTTTTTTTTTTTTTTTAAATCATACATACCAGGATAGCACTTTCCTATGTACATGATACATCACTTTCTTAAGAAGCATCAAGATTCTGGAGTGCTTATTCTATTTTATTTTATTTTTAATTTTTTATGGCAATACTTATTAGAACTTCAAAATTATTGGAATATACAATTTCATGAATAAAGATATAAAAGATATAACAATTAAGTTAATTTTATTTGGCAATTTCAAAAGATTATGAGATCAAATTTAGAATTTTGATATCAAATGATGTAAGTTTAGCTAGTAGGCCATTTGGATTTAAATTATGCACAAGTCGATGAAATCTATTGCTAAAAACAAAATTTTAGAATTTTTATGGTAATCAATAAGATCTAGGACTATGCCTTTTTTTTTTTTTCTTTTGGTGACAATATTACAATGTTATTATAATTTAAAGAGGAGAGACAAGCAAAGAACTTCAAATATTCCCAAAAGAAATGGTACATTTTATATTATTTTGATTTTAAAATACTAAAAAAAAACTAGAATTTTGATGATCAAAATCTATTCTTATCTCTTTAAAAAAATAAAACAAAATGTTAGAATTTTGATGATCATGAATGGGATCTAGTGCAATCTCTATTTTTTTATTTTTTATTGGATGGTACTACAATATTATTACAATTTAAAGAGGAGAGACGAGTAAAGAACCTCAAACATTGCCCAAAAACAAATGGTGCATTTAATACTATTTTGATTTTAAAATATTAAAATTTTAATATGAAAAACTAAATAATTAATGATAACCAATCAAATTGTTAAACAAGCACACGCATAAAAATTCTCTTGATAAAAAATAATACTTTTTGTTACCACATACGATGATTTTAATTGGCTATATAAAAGATTATACATTCATGATCTTTAATTAAAAAAATAAATATATAATTAATTATAAGAGAAATGCTACCAGCACTCGCCCCCTTCACTCGCCAAAACACTCGCCCACTTCTTCATCTAACATGTGTTTTTAATTTTTTCCAAAACCATGATACATAAAAGGTTATCCATTAATTTTATAGCTTATTACTATTGGCATTGGATTAATTTCCGTATAAAAAGCTTCTTTTACTTTTTTTTTTCTTTCTATTTTTTGGTTTTACATGTGTTTTTTAAATGTTATATAACATATCTAATTTAATTATAAAACTGATATTCATTTTATATCTTTACTAAAGCAAAAAAAAAGAAAAAAAAGAAAAAAAATGTTTTGATATAATAAAAACTTTTATTTCATATATATTTTTTCAACTGAACCATTTTTGTTATTTAACCAATTAAAACTATAATGAACTTATATAATATAATTACAAAATTAATACTATTCAAAACTAAAATAATCAATAAAATTTGATAAATTAATAAATATGTATCATTAATTAATTAAATATGTCAATTATTATGTTATTCCCTTTTAGGTTAGAATTTTTTTAAATTTTTTTATTAAAGTTTTCCCTTATTTTTCATTTCTATAATACTTTTTTTTATTAAATTATATTACTTTGATAAATCTATTAAAAATTTATATTTTTTATTTTAATTAAAAATAAATAAACAACTATCAAATAATTCAAATATTATTGTTTTATTTATTTTAATTATAAAACAAATTATCATTATTTTGTGTTAAAAAAATTTAGAACTGAATTTGCATTTTTGTAAAAATAATGAATGGCAGTTTTATAATATATATTAAATTCTATAGCTTTTGTTTTAACGGAAGTATGCTATGATTTTTGTAAAAGTAGAAAACACGTGATAGATACAGGAAAGAAAAGACGAATGTACGAGCGGGCATTCAAAATGAATGTAATTAGCACTCCCTAATTGCAATTGTCAAGTCAACAATAAATTCGTACGACCGCTGATAATATAAAAACTTGTACTAATAATTGTGACCAACGGGGCCATTTGTTAAATTTTTATAGACTGATGCTGAAAGAAATCTGTAAGTCTTTAATGACATGCGCAAGTGGCATAGATATTTTGGGGAGGCTTATCTCCTCGTACAGTTGGAAATTTGGAATCATGTAGTAGGCCTTTTACACGTGGTCAATAGCTAAATATTGTTGGTTTTCTATCATTGAAACAAAAATAAATAAACAAAAAGCGTTTTTGTTCAAGTTGACTTGCAGTCCACTTTTAATTGCATTTATTAAGGATAAATATGAGTATACCATGTTCTAATTTGTTATATTTTAATATTACATTTTCACTATAAAATATATCTTTTATATATTTTACTATTATATTAATATGACAGTATTTTTAAAACTCTTACTGAAAGAGTTAAAATTTAACTAATTTATCCTTTTTTTTAATCCCTTTTTACATATTTTTTTTAATTTTATTTTTAAGAACTTAAAATAAATTAAAAAAACACACACAAACATACTTCTTCGGGTTTTGTTATCCCTTTTTACATATTTGTAATTACTAATTAATTACTCATATTCGGGTTTTGTTCTTCTTTTCTGGTTGTTTTGGGTAACTACGTGCAACAAGTACACACCCACCAAATTGTTTTGGGTAACGACAGAGTATGCTCTTTTACAGTTTTTCTTAGTCTTGCGTGCGCTATTGTATTAGTGAAGTTTGATCCTTAATTAGCCCCTTTAATTAAAGGAATGCAGGGAGAAGAAAGAGGCAACAAAAAACGAAGGAAAATATTTAAAAGAAAATCTTAATCCATATGGGTTATATCCCTATGCATGGAACAAGATGTTTGTAGCAGCATACGTGTGCTTGCAGCCGGAACGGATGCTCTCTTTTTTTATGTTCCAATTATACATGACGAAAAGCTATGTGTCGGATCCGACAAAAAGTTGAAGATTGCTGCACTCGTCATGCGATGTTTCTCCGATATCTTTTACATAATCGATATTTATTATCAAATCTTTTACAAAATCAATATTTATTATCAAACTCGAAATTAAAATAAATTAATAACGGCCAATTATCGGGCGGAAGCCATAAAAGCCACCCGACTGCACAAAATTATTACGAAGCTTGGGCTATATTTCTGTATCTCAATCGATATTCTAGGTGTTCTTCCCGTTCCACAGTTACGTAAATTCCTATCTAACGACTAAAATATTTGGATAAATTATACTTTAGAATCTTTAAATTTTAAGGTCGTTCATTTTAGGCTTTGAATTTTTTTATTTGGATGAATTTAATCATAAAGTTTCAAAATTAATACAATTTATACAATCTCTAATAGAAGCTGTTAAATTAACCTGCTAACGGCCGGCACCATGACATCATGGATCATAATTTATTTTTCATAAATAAAAAAATATTTAAAGAAATTTGAAAAAAATGATTTATAGTTTTTTAATTGGAAAATTATATCCATATATTTTTTGTTTAAATTGAAAATACATGAAATCGTAATTAAATATTTTTGAACCTAAAATTAGATCAAAAAGTAAAAATTAAAATAAAATTGGAATTTATGGTCTAATAAAATAAGTTTCTAAGACCAAAAATTAAAAATAACTTTTTTTTGCCCAAACCAAAAAGAAAAAGACCAAAATGCCAAAATAAAAATTAGACAATAAATTAAAAATAAAAATAGAATTTTTTTGTCTTTTTTTAATTTTTTGGTTTAATAAATTATTTGGTGCTAAGTCTATAATTAATTTTTCAGAAATAAAAAAATAATTTTTAAGAAAATAAAAAATGCATTTATTTTTTTTCCATTTTATAGATCGAGAGAAAAAAAGAGCAAAATGGTCTAATTTTTTCATTTTTAAAAAACTTTTGTATTTGACCAAATGATTTATAGACAAAATACAAATATGAAAATGAATTATAATCTATTTTTCTATTTTTGAAACAAAAAATTCCATTCAACCAAAAAATAAACCATTCAAAAATTAAAAAATAAAAGTTAGACCCAAAAAAATGGAGGCTATTTTTCTATTTTTGAAATTTTTTTCCATTTTGGTTTATTCTGGTTAATTTTTACATATTTCCATTTTGGTTCATAAAATGGTCAATTTTTTCAATTTTTTAAAAAATATTTTTAAAATTTTAATTTTTGATATAATTTTAATTTTGGTATTTTGATCTAATTTTTTCTAATTTTTGATCAAATAAAATTATATTTATCATACCAAAATTTTCAATTTTATTTTAATTTTTATTTTTGGACTAATTTTAGTTTCAAAAATATTTAATTATGATTATGGGTATTTTTGATAATGAAAAGAAAACGAATAGATACATTTTTCCAAATAAAAAACAATAAATATAAAGTGGACAAATAACAAATGTATTTTTTTCCAAATTATTTTTATTTTTAAAATTTTTGCTCTATTTTATTTTTTGGTTTGATCCTAATTTTTAAAATTTTTCATCTAATTAAATTTTTTATTAGACAAAAATTTTTAAATTTAATTTTTATTTTGTTTTTAATAATAATTGTGTGTATTTCAATTTAAACAAAGAAAGGAAATGAATATAATTTTTCAAATAAAAAATAATAAATAAAATATGAAAAACAACAAATGCATTTTTTTTAATTTTTTAAAAATATTTTTTATTTATGAAAAATGAATTATGACATTAGTATAATTCTATGCTACTGCCAACAATTGAATTTAACAGCTTCTGTTAGAAATTGAACTGCTTTACATCAATTTTAAAACTTTGAAGTCCGAATCGTTTAAATCAAAAGCTCAAGATTCACATCGAACATTTAGAAAATTAAAGTACAATTTATTCAAAATATTAATTTTTTGTTTATTAATCTTTTCAAATATGTTATAATTTACATATATAAATATAATAATCTTTAATAAAAATAATATTTTGTCATTTAATTTGGCCATGGTCAGGTGGTAATTCTACTTCTATTTTCCAAACTGAGGGGCACGAGATATTTGGATATAAGGAAATTTTTGAACTTCCTTGTTTTTAGCCAATATGTGTTGAGGATTCTTCGAATGCGCCTATCCGTGATGGAACTTAAATTGTGGCGTAGAGCACCAGGTCCAATGGTTAAAGTTGTATCAAATTTTCTTCTCTCTGTTACTGCTGGTCATGTAAGTTGCGTATATACAACTCATTACTTTTTAATTTATTTTATTTCGTTTTGAAATTAGTCTTTTCTCTGGAGTACGTAATACTATGATATTTTAAAACGTTGGTATATACGTACCTAGGTATTTGGCGCCTTTTGGTACTTTCGTTCTGTTCGACGACAGACAGCATGCTGGCACAATGCATGTAGACATCATGGCAGTGGATGTATTTCTACTACTTTCGATTGTAACGAAGATATTTCGGTTAATCGGACAATTCTAAATGATTTTTGCCCTATAAACCCACCAAATGCAACAGTGTTCGATTTTGGAATATTCCTTGATGCCCTTCAGCAAGGTGTGCTTGGTCCAATGGATTTTACCAAAAAGTTTCTCCAATGTTAGGTCTGCGAAATCTGAGGTTTGTATTGTTGTCCATATATTTGGTTTACAATTATTTTTCTAACAATAAAATGACTTGATATGCATTATAATAAGGAAGGTTCTACGTTTAATTTTTAAGCAATAAAATAATAACAGATCACTTTGCCATCATTTTGCTATATAGATAAGTTAGTAATTTACTTGATATGGTAAATAACTTGACATATATTATATGTAATAGGGATTATAAGTAAATCCATGTCCATTAAAAAAGAAAAAAAAATAATTCAAAGTTTAGAACGTTCTTGAGAGTTTTAAAATTACAATTTGAATTGTTTTTACCGCTTATTATATTCCTATTAATGCTTTGAAGTGCATGCATATGTTTATAAAATACTATTAGTAAAATTCTCATGTCTCTGATTCTCAATATTCCATCTTTTCAGTACTCTCGGTCAAAACCTGAAAACAAGTACTTATGCATGGGAAACCTGGTTTGCAATTGTTGTTGCTGTCATTGGCTTGTTTGTGTTTGTATATCAAATTGGAAATCTTCAGGTTAGTACTGAATCTTTTTTTTTTAACTTATTTTATATTCCCCCCTGTTTTATGGATACTGAAAATTAATAACTACTTTGTGGAGTACTATGTTTACAAAGCATATACAATTTGTATAATTTCCGTAGGAACTCAACTTCCAATTTCAATAAGGTGCCAAAACCTTCACAATTTTTATAAGGTCAAAACTGTGAAGTCCAGCCGCCCAGCTCACTATTTACAACAATAGTTGCTGCATTATCAGCGCAAAAATAGTTCAACAATTGTGGGCAATTGTTGAGAGTTGGCATTGAATTGTTGAAAAATCTGGTTGTTAACCAACCTTTTGACCTTATAAATATGCCTTAGCTCTCCCATATTTTTTAAAGAGAAATATAGAACCCCTATAGAGAGGCAATCCTGTGGGTAAACTCCAGAGAGAGTTTGAGAGAGTGAAACTCCAAAGAGAGTTTGACAAGAGAGAGACAGAGAGAACTCCAAGAGAGAAAAGTTTTTGTTTTATATTCTATTTCCAAAGGTTATAAAAATTCTTTTATTTCTTCTCAATATTTCTTCTTTTTAGTGGTCAGAGAACCACAACAAAAATTAAGCCTTATTAATGAGGCTTCTATCAAAATTTGATATTATATGTATAAAGTTTTATTCTATTGCTTGGCAATCTTTTGATGCTAAAAGACCTTCCGACCTTTTTCATATGGATCACAACTAGGCAGCAATTAGGCAGCATAAGCTGCTAGAAATGGCCCAATTATTTCAATTATTGGCATGCTTCTGTTCTGTATCTTATTGGAAATCTCCAAATTGGTCTTACAGAATCTTTATTTTTTAAGTTGCCATTTCATTAAAGTTTCATTGTTATACATATATATATATATATATGTATATATCTATATGAGAATTTTCTTATTCATTACATTTTGTCTAGGAAAATGCCTCTCCACAATGGTATAGTGTGATACAAAATTTATACAAAATTTTACACACCGCATCATATGTGAAGAGACATTTTCTTAACAAGACAAAAAATTTTGGATAATATAATTTTCATATATATATATATATATATTATTCATGTTCTTCTATCAAGACTTCTTAATGATTTTCACAATAGGATTTTTATTATCTAATCTTCAAATTGCTTCAAAAGCTTAAATTTAAAAGATGTCTTATTGCACTATATAAATTTAGTAAAATTCTAATAGGACAAAATAATTCTAGTATGAATTTATTTAAACCCACAAACACATCTTTAAATCTCATTACCTAAAGCAATGCAACCCTAAATAATGGACGTCTTAATGGTAGAAATCCTATGTATCTTAATTCTCACTAAGGTAGATCTACCTCAACTAAATATATTTTTTAGGCTAATTTGTAGTTGTCCCCAATCTCCACTTCGATAGAGAGGTAGAGTAGGGAATTTAGAATACTCGGTCATATAATGAGAATTGATGGACTAAGCTTTTCATTTTGTTGTGGACAGGCATACATGCAATTGGCCATCACAAAATTGGAGAGGAGAAGGCAGACTATGGAAAAAATAGAACAAGGAACCAAACTGATTTCCAGGGACAAACTGTAACACCCCGTCCCAAATCGCACCGGAATCCGTGCACGTTGACCGAGGTTGACCGTTGACCGTTGACCGAAGGAAAGTTGACTTTTTGACTCGGTGAGAATTTTGAGTTGACTAGGGTACCGTGGCGAAGTGCACGATGCCACGAGTTCGTAGATTGGTAGCACGTCGAAAATGGAGCTACGGTTTGAAAGTTATGGACGAAACAAGTTGCGGTCCAAACTGTCCAAGGGGTGCTGGAGTTGACTTTTTGTTTATGGGGAATTGAGCTTTGACTCATGCATGGTTGTGAAGTGCTCGTCGATACGAGTTCACAGACTAGCGGCACGCTCAAAACGGACATCCGGTTAAAAAGTTATGGACGTTTGAAGTTTACCGGATACCGTATTATTTTAATGTTTTTGGGTCGGTGAACAGTGAAATGCCACGTGTCAGCTTCTGAGTGGTCCACGTGGCATGAACAGTGTCATGCAGGGTTTTAATTTTGAAAAAAACTCTCGGGGAAGAGAGAGAAAGAGAGAGAAGAGAGAGAAAGAGAGAGAGGAGAGAGAAAGAGAGAGAGAGGACCCGCCGGCCGCCGGTTATTTTCACATTTTTCCGGCCTAGTTACTGTACACACGCCGGCCAGCCAGATTGCCCACCTCATTTCCGGCAAAACCTCCAAATTTCACGGCGAACGGCCGCCGGACGCGCCCGGATCGGACGTCCGAAGTTTGGCGGCGATTTTTCCCCCTCCACCGCCGGCCACTGCGAATCGGCACTATTCCGGCCGATATACAGTACACGCGCCATACACCCATCATCCTCTCCTCAAGTCCGGCCTACCCACCAAAAATCACGGCCATCGGACCACCGACGCGCCGGGATCGGAGCGTTTTCCGGCGAGGGGTCGAAAATCTTCAAACGGTGATTTCTCCGCCGTCCGACCTCCGTTTTGCTCACCGTCGGTCCCGTTGGATTGCTCTCCTCACGATCTACAAATCTGCAAAATTTCACAGCAAACGGCCACCGCCGGAAAATACTGTTCCGGCGACGGTTGCCGGTGACGTGGCGGCCCGTCGGAAATTACTGTTCCGGCGAGTACCCGAAAATTCCGGCCAGCTCCAGTCCGCAGTGTTCGACCTCCTGAACCCAAATCCGACTTCCTTTTCCGCCAATTCGCGACGGTTTGGGAGAATTGCGGAGCCGAAACCCGAAAAGCTTCCCGACGAAATTCAAACCCCGTCGGGTACGATCATCGAAAATTAAGACCGGATCTGTGATTAGCATCACTCGAGCTTCGATTCGGTATATAACTCGTAAATTCTAGATATCGTTTGTGTTTTGACCCCCCGGGTACCGGGTATTATTTACCCGAATAAAATATTAATTTATTTGATTGTCTGTGAATTTTGTTCTAGGAGCACCGGTGAGTCGTAGAATTGATCCCGTAGTGGATCATGGGTTAATTGCGTGCTCCAGGTGAGTGACCCACCTTCAAATTAATTTTGGGAATTTAATTGGTGAATATATAATGTGTGATTTAAATATTTGGAATTTAATTTCTATGTGCCAAATATTTATTTGAATTATTGTGGAATTATTTGTGAATTTATCGGATTTAAGAAAATGTGTATTTCACCAATTTATGCCATGTGGAATTATTTTATGGTTTTGAGGATTTTGAAATTGGTGTGGTTTTAATGGTAAATTGGGCACGATTCGATTTTCAAATATTTCAAGGAAAATATTTGGTTATGTTGGTGATTTCAATTTTTATGAAATATGCCCATAAAATATTATGGGATTTGATTATGATATTTCGAGAAATTATTTATGCTTGGAAAAAATGTGGATATTTGAATTGATGGATTTGGGAGTTGGTGGATTTGAAAATCATGGAATTTATGGCATTGATTACAAAGAAATTGTGGGAAAATTCCCGGTTCAAGCGGATGGATTATGCCCGCTATGCTTATGAAAAATGTGAAATTTGTTTTATGATTTAAATTTATGGATTTTATAATTTTTAGATGCACCGTGCACGTACTGGTGTTCTGATTATGTGATATGGTATATGTGATATGGTTAGTGTGCACACGGTTGTGATTAGCGCGCAGGTGGGTGTGAGTAGCGCGCGGTTGATATTATGAGGGTGTCTTGTGCATGCCATCGGAGAGGGCGGCCACCCCCCATGGCCGGGACACCAGGTTAGCAGCGGCGCAGTGGGACGCCACGCGACCGTATGCCGGTTTCTTTCTATAACCTCCTGTCTGGCGGTACCTTGGGACGCTGGGTACTGTTGGCGCCACTGGTATATAGTGGGTGCATCAAATGATTTTCAGAACTGTGTTTTAAAAATAAAATGTTTGGAAACTGAATTGGAATTAAAAATATAATTGTTACCGCTTCTGGTATTTAATTGATGTCTTGGTTTTCGGGGAATATGGATAAAGGGTTTTGTGAAATTGTTTTAAAAGGGGAACCTTTCCAACTGAGAGAATTGTAAGGGTTTTGAGAGAAAATATTATTTCCAAATAATTATTATTTATACTTATTACTGTGATATTATATGGTATAGTAGTAGGGTCGCTCACTGAGATGATTAGCATCTCACACTCTTAAATTCCGTTCCTCTAGGTACCAGGTTGTCGGTGTTCACTCGGAGCGGACTTGATCTTCCTTGCTGTTTTAGTTCGGCAGTACCCTGTTATTCTTTTATTGCAGTTGTAATATTTCTTTCACTCTTGTTGTATTTATTTTGCACTGGATTACTGTATTTATTTTTTTAAGTGCTGCAATTTGTGGAATCGATTTGTAGTACTGTGGGAGGAATAAGGGGATAATTTTAGAAGTGTGTTTTCAGTGCAGGGAATTTTGTGGTAAGTAAATCCCTTAGGGGAGGCTCTGCCGGATTTTCCGTTGGAAGGTTCGGTAGGGTTTCCCTGGGATCAGGGCTGTCTAGGGTTCCGGGGAAGGAATTCTGGACGGGTCCTGACACAAACTGCCAGAGTATGTAAAAGGAGTGTTAGTGCAACATATTCTTTATGCAATTCAACATGACAAAGATGTTGATTTCGAACATGTGGTCGCTTCCTTCCGGGATCAAAAAGGGGTTCTCAAGGAGGAGGAGCTAGAATTGGTGAGCATCGTAGTCATATAAATATATATATATACACATATATATATGAGCACTCATTGGAAGTTTCTTTTTAAAATTTTTAGTATGCTTGTAGTGATAAAAGTTGGGTAGGTTGATTAATTAGTTTTTAATAATGTGCTTTGCATGCTTCCCGTTGATTAATTTTCAGTACAACTTGTTTGTGATATCAATCCAAGCAGGATGTATATATTGAACTATATATATGAATTATAGGATCTATATATTGATCAACTGAGGTGAGGTTATATACTGTGGAACAGACATGTAGAAAATTGGCGGTCATTGGATCCAAGAAACACGAAATGCAAGTGGAAACAACTAAGCGCAATTTTGTGGATGCAAAAGAATATGATCCCGGAGAATATGAAGGCTATTCTTCTGCGATATGTACGACGCAAATTGGAAGACAACAAAGATATCGATGTGAAGAATCTGCTCTCCATTCTTCCCATTGAATATAAGGAGTCCCTTAAGAAGCATTTTTGTTTAGCTTCCCTAGAGAAAGTAAGTTCCTTTATTTTGCCCATGATCTAGATAATTAAGCTTTTACCAATAAGAAGATTAAGATTAAATCTTACAAGTAGAAGAAAGGGAAAACCATTAATTCAAATATCAATACTCAATGCTGATGGATGATTATTAGCAACAGTAATGGTATTTTCTGATCATAAATTGTTAATAATTGAATACATATTCTAAAACTAGATGCCAATTCTTCAAAACATGGGAGTAAAAGTTCTGGAAAGTTTCATATGCTAGCTGAAGCCAGTGGTGTACAGCGAGCACAGCTACATTATTAGAAAGGAAGAACCACGCAGCTAAGAACGACGACAATGGAAGCAGTTATGGTTTCACAAGCTTTAAGCGTCTCGAGAGAGGAGATTACTATGGAGAAGAACTTATAAAGGAGACATTAACATCGCCTAATTTAGTTTCCAGCTTCCCCATCTCGTCACTGAATGTCAAATCCCACACAAAAGTTGAAGCCTTAGTTCTTACAGCCAATGACTTAATGGCTTTTAAATTTAAACACGATTGGCTTTTCACTAACAAACACTCTACCGATCCAACTGAAACTAAGTCGGAATGGGCAAGTCATGCTATACAAAACGTATGGCGCCGCCATGTAACAGATCATAAAGCCCAAACGAGGCTGCTCCTCCATTGAATGGTGGCTAGTATTTACTAAGTTAAAGCCATCTAAGACGACTATTTGTATCATGTATCAAATTAAATTTTCAAATATTAATTTGTTATTGTATGTTTAATTTCTCATTTTCGTCAGAGGTGTTTGTATCATGTATGATGTACCTAAGCTAGCTGTTGAATTTGTTTAGACTTGTTTAATTGAGCTTGACTTATCTTTAAAATTAAATTTAAATGGGTTTATAAGCTAGCTGTTGAATTTGTTTAGGCTTGTTTAATAGAGGTCATGGGTGGGCATAAAAATTTGTTTAATACAATTTTTTTTTTATTATATATATTGAAGTTTTCTAATTTACTTATTTATTTTTTTTTTATATTGAACTTGTCTAATTTTAGTCATTTTGTTTAATTCAATAATTTATATGATAACTTATATTTATTTTAAATTTACTATTAAATAATTAATTTTGTCTAACTAACACCAAATACAAGACTAAATTAACACTTATCTCATGTTGTCCTAATCCTCGTTCCAATCATAATCCCAATTTAGTAATATCTTGCATACCAAATAGACCAAGTCTTCATTAGGATACTTTCACGTCAACCTAATAGGAGATTAAACTGTATATATGTATATAATATATAAAAAGAGTTTTATACTTTCCCTTGGCCTGCCTCATTAATGGCTTAAATCTATTAATTTAGTTGAGCAAGTGACAACCTTTGTCATGTGAATCAATAGGTTTCCGGTATATAACAAAATGAATAGGTTTCTAATAAGATGAATTGTATATATCATTGAAAAACTATCACATAATTGGTTATTAAAATTTTGATAAAAAAATTTGATACCTGTAGTATTTGCTCTATTCTTTTTTATAATAAAAAAAATTTCATATTAAATTGCTATATATGACTTCATATACATATATATATATATATATATATATATATGTCAGGACCCGTCCGGAATTCCTTCCCCGGAACCCTAGACAGCCCTGATCCCAGGGAAACCCTACCGAACCTTCCAACGGAAAATCCGGCAGAGCCTCCCCTAAGGGATTTACTTACCACAAAATTCCCTGCACTGAAAACACACTTCTAAAATTATCCTCTTATTCCTCCCACAGTACTACAAATCGATTCCACAAATTGCAGCACTTAAAAAAAAAAAAATAAATACAGTAATCCAGTGCAAAATAAATACAACAAGAGTGAAAGAAATATTACAACTGCAATAAAAGAATAACAGGGTACTGCCGAACTAAAACAGCGAGGAAGATCAAGTCCGCTCCGAGTGAACACCGACAACCTGGTACCTAGAGGAACGGAATTTAAGAGTGTGAGATGCTAATCATCTCAGTGAGCGACCCTACTACTATACCATATATTATCACAGTAATAAGTATAAATAATAATTATTTGGAAATAATATTTTCTCTCAAAACCCTTACAATTCTCTCAGTTGGAAAGGTTCCCCTTTTAAAACAATTTCACAAAACCCTTTATCCATATTCCCCGAAAACCAAGACATCAATTAAATACCAGAAGCGGTAACAATTATATTTTTAATTCCAATTCAGTTTCCAAACATTTTATTTTTAAAACACAGTTCTGAAAATCATTTGATGCACCCACTATATACCAGTGGCGCCAACAGTACCCAGCGTCCCAAGGTACCGCCAGACAGGAGGTTATAGAGAGAAACCGGCATACGGTCGCGTGGCGTCCCACAGCGCCGCTGCTAACCTGGTGTCCCGGCCAAAGGGGGGTGGCCGCCCTCTCCGATGGCATCCACAGGACACCCTCATAATATCAACCGCGCGCTACTCACACCCACCTGCGCGCTAATCACATCACCTGCGCGCTAATCACACCCACCTGCGCGCTAATCACAACCGTGTGCACACTAACCATACCACATATACCATATCACATAATCAGAACACCAGTACGTGCACGGTGCATCTAAAAATCATAAAATCCACAATTTAAATTATAAAACAAATTTCACATTTTTCATAAACATAGCGGGCATAATCCATCCGCTTGAACCGGGAATTTTCCCACAATTTCTTTGTAATCAATGCCATAAATTCCATGATTTTCAAATCCACCAACTCCCAAATCCATCAATTCAAATATCCACATTTTTCCAAGCGTAAATAATTTCTCGAAATATCATAATCAAATCTCATAATATTCCACGGGCATATTTTATAAAAATTGAAATCACCAACATAACCAAATATTTTCCTTGAAATATTTGAAATTCAAATCGTGCCCAATTTAACATTAAAACCACACCAATTTCAAAATCCTCAAAACCATAAACTGATTCCACACGGCATAAATTTGTAGAATTCGCATTTTCTTAAATCCAATAAATTCATAAATAATTCTACAATAAATCCAATAAATATTTGGCACATAGAAATTAAATTCCAAATATTTAATTCACACATAATATATTCATCAATTAAATTCCCCAAAATTAATTTGAAGGTGGGTCACTCACCTGGAGCACGCAATTAACCCATGATCCACTACGGGATCAATTCTACGACTCACCGGTGCTCCTAGAACAAAATTCACAGACAGTCAAATAAATTAATATTTTATTCGGGTAAATAATACCCGGTACCCGGGGGGTCAAAACACAAACGATATCTAGAATTTACGAGTTATATACCGAATCGAAGCTCGAGTGATGCTAATCACAGATCCGGTCTTAATTTTCGATGATCGTACCCGACGGGGTTTGAATTTCGTCGGGAAGCTTTTCGGGTTTCGGCTCCGCAATTCTCCCAAACCGTCGCGAATTGGCGGAAACGGAAGTCGGATTTGGGTTCAGGAGGTCGAACACTGTGGACTGGAGCTGGCCGGAATTTTCGGGTACTCGCCGGAACAGTAATTTCCGGCGGGCCGCCACGTCACCGGCAACCGTCGCCGGAACAATAATTTCCGACGGTGGCCGTTTGCTGTGAAATTTTGCAGATTTGTAGATCGTGAGGAGAGCAAATAGTGCCGATGTAACACCCCGTCCCAAATCGCACCGGAATCCGTGCACGTTGACCGAGGTTGACCGTTGACCGTTGACCGAAGGGGGTCAAAAGTTGACTTTTTGACTCGGTGAGAATTTTGAGTTGACTAGGGTACCGTGGCGAAGTGCATGACGCCCTGAGTTCGTAGACTAGTAGCACGTCGAAAACGGAGCTACGGTTTGAAAGTTATGGGCAAAACAAGTTGAAGTGTAAACTGTCTAAAAGGTGCCGGGAGTTGACTTTTTCTTGTGATGTAATTGTGAGTTGACTCTTGTATGGTTGTAACGTACTCGTCGATACGAGTTCATAGACTAGCGGCACGCTTAAATCGGACATGTGGTTAAAAAGTTATGGACGTTTGAAGTTTACCGGATACCGTATTATTTTAATGTTTTTGGGTCGTGAACAGTGAAATGCCACGTGTCAGCTTCTGAGTGGTCCACGTGGCATGAACAGTGTCATGCAGGGTTTTAATTTTGAAAAACTCTCGGGGAAGAGAGAGAAAGAGAGAGAAGAGAGAGAAAGAGAGAGAGGAGAGAGAAAGAGAGAGAGAGGACCCGCCGGCCGCCGGCCATTTTCACGTTTTCCGGCCGAGTTACTGTACACGCGCCGGCCAGCCAGATTGCCCACCTCATTTCCGGCAAAACCTCCAAATTTCACGGCGAACGGCCGCCGGACGCGCCCGGATCGGACGTCCGAAGTTTGGCGGCGATTTTTCCCCTCCACCGCCGGCCACCGCGAATCGGCACTATTCCGGCCGATATACAGTACACGCGCCATACACCCAGCATCCTCTCCTCAAGTCCGGCCTACCCACCAAAAATCACGGCCATCGGACCACCGACGCGCCGGGATCGGAGCGTTTTCCGGCGAGGGGTCGAAAATCTTCAAACGGTGATTTCTCCGCCGTCCGACCTCCGTTTTGCTCACCGTCGGTCCCGTTGGATTGCTCTCCTCACGATCTACAAATCTGCAAAATTTCACAGCAAACGGCCACCGTCGGAAATTACTGTTCCGGCGACGGTTGCCGGTGACGTGGCGGCCCGTCGGAAATTACTGTTCCGGCGAGTACCCCGAAAATTCCGGCCAGCTCCAGTCCGCAGTGTTCGACCTCCTGAACCCAAATCCGACTTCCGTTTCCACCAATTCGCGACGGTTTGGGAGAATTGCGGAGCCGAAACCCGAAAAGCTTCCCGATAAAATTCCGACCCCGTCGGGTACGATCATCGGAAATTAAGACCGGATCTGTGATTAGCATCACTCGAGCTTCGATTCGGTATATGATTCGTAAATTTTAGTTATCGTTTGTGTTTTGACCCCCCGGGTACCGGGTATTATTTACCCGAATAAAATATTAATTTATTTGACTGTCTGTGAATTTTGTTCTAGGAGCACCGGTGAGTCGTAGAATTGATCCCGTAGTGGATCATGGGTTAATTGCGTGCTCCAGGTGAGTGACCCACCTTCAAATTAATTTTGGGGAATTTAATTGATGAATATATTATGTGTGAATTAAATATTTGGAATTTAATATCTATGTGCCAAATATTTATTGGATTTATTGTAGAATTATTTATGAATTTATTGGATTTAAGAAAATGCGAATTCTACAAATTTGTGCCATGTGGAATTATTTTATGGTTTTGAGGATTTTGAAATTGGTGTGGTTTTAATGGTAAATTGGGCATGATTTGATTTTCAAATATTTCAAAGAAAATATTTGGTTATATTGGTGATTTCAATTTTTATGAAATATGCCCATAAAATATTATGGGATTTGATTATGATATTTCGAGAAATTATTTATGCTTGGAAAAAAATGTGGATATTTGAATTGATGGATTTGGGAGTTGGTGGATTTGAAAATCATGGGATTTATGGTATTAATTATAAGGAAATTGTGGAGAATTTTCCGGTTCAAGCGGATGGATTATGCCCGCTATGCTTATGAAAAATGTGAAATTTGTTTTATGATTTAAATTTATGGATTTTATAATTTTTAGATGCACCGTGCACGTACTGGTGTTCTGATTATGTGATATGGTATATGTGATATGGTTAGTGTGCACACGGTTGTGATTAGCGCGCAGGTGGGTGTGATTAGCGCGCAGGTGATGTGATTAGCGCGCAGGTGGGTGTGAGTAGCGCGCGGTTGATATTATGAGGGTGTCCTGTGGATGCCATCGGAGAGGGCGGCCACCCCCCTTTGGCCGGGACACCAGGTTAGCAGCGGCGCAGTGGGACGCCACGCGACCGTATGCCGGTTTCTTTCTATAACCTCCTGTCTGGCGGTACCTTGGGACGCTGGGTACTGTTGGCGCCACTGGTATATAGTGGGTGCATCAAATTATTTTCAGAACTGTGTTTTAAAAATAAAATGTTAATGAAAAATATAATTGTTACCGCTTCTGGTATTTAATTGATGTCTTGGTTTTCGGGGAATATGGATAAAGGGTTTTGTGAAATTGTTTTAAAAAGGGGAACCTTTCCAACTGAGCGAATTGTAAGGGTTTTGAGAGAAAATATTATTTCCAAATAATTATTATTTATACTTATTACTGTGATATTATATGGTATAGTAGTAGGGTCGCTCACTGAGATGATTAGCATCTCACACTCTTAAATTCCGTTCCTCTAGGTACCAGGTTGTCGGCGTTCACTCGGAGCGGACTTGATCTTCCTCGCTGTTTTAGTTCGTACTGTACCCTGTTCTTCTTTATTGCAGTTGTACTATTTCTTTCACTCTTGTTGTATTTATCTTGCACTGGATTACTGTATTTTTGTTTTGAAGTGCTGAAATTTGTGGAACCAGTTTGTAGTTTGTGGGAGGAATAAGGGGATATTTTTGAAGTGTGTTTTCAGTGCAGGTAAATTTGTGGTAAGTAAATCCCTTAGGGGAGGTGCTGCCGGATTTTCCGTTGGAAGGTTCGGTGGTATTTCCCTGGGATCAGGGCTGTCTAGGGTTCCGGAGGAGGAATTCTGGACGGGTCCTGACAGTTGGTATCAGAGCTCTAGGTTCTAGTATTCCTAAGGGACTGTGCATTGTTGTGCATCCTATCCGTGTTTAATCTCTCGTTTTACCCGTGTGAAAGCGTTCTTTCTGTTTGTCTCGAAGTAAATTCGTTGCCCGAGTTTGAATAACTCTAATCTTCGAGGGTGTCAATTAGGATCATCTATCCTAACGGGAAATTCCTATGGCCTAGTCGATGGTCGAGGATGCCTTTTCTTTTCGAAGGTCAAGCTTATCATCGTGAATGGTATCCGTTTCGTTCATGGAGAAGAAGGATGATTGCCTAAGGATGTGTGTCGATCGATTTCAAGGCGTCAAAATATTTTCCCGATCGATTATCAAAATTTAAATGCTTTTCAACGTGGTATTGGAAATTAAAGGTGTTTTATTCAAGTATTTTTGGTTTGTGTTCGTACATGTATTTGTATGTTATAACGTTTGATACTATACTGCACCATATGGAGGCGGCGAACCAATGTGGTCCATGTAGAGCTAGCCCCATGATCATGTTGCCTACGAGTCCAGGGGATTGGACGGCCAATATAGGCAACCACCCTGGTTTGTATTGGTAGCAGAGTGTCGGCGACAGTTGGAATCATGGATTACGTAACATGTAGAAGGTGTTGTACGTACCTCCATTACAAGCGTGCATATTTTATTTTATGCTATGGATTTTAAGATATGAATTTCAATGTGGAGTTTTAACAATTGCCTATGCAAGTTAGGTATATTTGAAAAATATATTTTATTATTTGTTTTATGTTATGGTTTTTCCAAGAGCGACTTAAGGGTTAAGTATCGCCAGTCGAGAATCCAAAGCAGGGTATCGTTGAGTTCAAAAAGGAGATCTTAAAGGAAGCACGCGATTCAAAGTATGCGATACACCCCAAGGGTACCAAGACGTATGGAATGCTCACTGGATGACATGGTGGTTTGGCACGATAAAGGAAGTTGCAAGATCCGAATAAAGGTACTTAGGTCACCGATAAGTAAAAGTAGGGAGATGTAAATATGGATTTCGTGCTTAAACTATCATTCACAAAGAGAAGGTACGACAGCGTTTAGAGAATCAAGCAAGCTCCGGATAGCGACTAAAGTTCTACTTGGTGGTTGATGAGGTTAATGAGATGAGGATGATTCCTTAGGCATGGTTGGATGTTTAAGCATGGTTATTTTTCATTCTAGAAGCTAAGATCTTGATATCTTATTTCCTTGGAGATTTAAGGTTCGTATTGGTGGTGCTTTATCGATTCAAGGTGGTTGATATTGTTGGTGATAATTTACAATGATAAGGAGTATGATTTTTGGGACGTAGTTAGAATTTAAGAAGTGTGGAATACTTTATTGGGTTAAGGATCTAGTGATTTGTTCATAGTATTGGTGGTGATGCTAGAATTAGGATTTAAATTTCTTATTGCTTGAGGTGTGGATTCATGGAATTTATTTGAAATAAGGGAAACTTAGGGTTTTCAAGAATGATATTTGGATGTTGAGAATTTTATTCATGACCTTGATGAATTTAGTTAAAAGAAAGATTGATGTTTGTCGAGGTTAAGACTATTGGTTAATCAATGAGGAGCAAGGGCTTTATAATTGTAAGTACTAGGAGGGTAATCGAAGATAAGTGAATTAATCTCAACCTTAACTTGGTGATACCAGTATTTGAGGAAATTAGACTTAAGTTCTAATCTAACCTTTTAAAGTGCTGATCGAGTCACGAGAGTTGGTTGTTGGTTTAAGGATGCATGCTTTAGAAGCACCTTATGGTTAGCGTTCGACTATGACCAAGACTTGTAGATCGTGTTCTCGTGGACCAATTTGACTATCCTTAATTAGTGGGCATGAGAAGGAAAGTTGCACAAGAGGGAAGTTAAAGTCACTATTAGGCGAATGTAGTGGCAGATGCTTTGAGTAGGAAGGCTACTGGATCCCTTGCTCACATCCAAGTCATCCAACTACCTCTCATGGTGGAGTTGAAGAAGATGGGGGTGTTAATGCATATGCATCCTTCAGGAGTTCTTATGGCTAGCTTCCAGGTACGACCGGTGTTGGTGGATCGTATAGTAGAGACCCAAATGGAAGATCCTAAGTTGAGGACAATTAAGGGCAAGGTACAAGAAGGTCTTGATCCGGAATTTTCCATAAGGAGGGATGGAGCCCTCGTGTATAAAGGACGACTTTGCGTTCCGGATATCCCAGGACTCAAGCAGGAGATTTTGGAGGAGGCGCACAGCTCGATGTATGCGATGCATCCGGGAAGTACCAAGATGTAACGGACGCTTGTTAAGTATTATTGGTGGATTGGTATGAAGGGAGAAGTGGCAGACTTCGTATCAAAGTGTTTGATTTGTCAACAAGTGAAAGCAGAAAGACAGAAGCCTTCGGGATTACTCCAACCTTTACCGATTCCCGTGTGGAAGTGGGAAGAACTCAACATGGACTTCGTATTCAAGCTTCCTTCCACACCTAGAAGGTACGACGGCATTTGGGTAATCATTGATCGTCTCACCAAGTCAGCACACTTCCTACCGGTACGAGAACATTTTTCACCCGAGAAGTTAGCTTAGTTGTTCGTGCAACGCATTGTAAGTCTTCATGGAGTACCGTTAGCCATCGTCTCCGATCGAGATCCGCGCTTTACTTCACGACTATGGCGGAAATTGGCTGATGCACTAGGAGCAAGACTTAACTACAGCACCGCTTTTCACCCGCAATCTGATGGACAAGCAGAGTGCACAATTCAGACATTAGAAGACCTGCTAAGGTCTTGCATTATGCAGTTTCGTGGTAGCTGGGATGAACAACTGCCATTGATAGAGTTTTGTCCTCCTGCGTACCGTGAGGCGAGAAGGAGAGAGTTCGAGGAACTGCGACAGGGGAACATGACAGTGACCGAGTACGAGAGGAGATTCCGAGAACTATCAGGATTCTGCATGCACCTGATTCCCGACGATCACACGAAGAAGGTGAGGTTCATAGACGGATTGAAAGAGAGCATCGGTTACACCCTTTCTGGATCAGTACATCCCACCTATCAGTCCGCCAGGGATGCAGCGCTCGAGCTAGAGAGACAGGAGGAGATACACAGACCCTCAAGGCGCAGATCTTTCGAAGGTTCGTATAGCGGAGTACCTCGACAGGGGGCAGCTAAGAAAGGCCATAGCTCAGGCTCAGACAGTGATGGGTTAAGCCCACGAGGCAGATTCCAGAGGAGAGATAGTTATCGCATGCCCCAGCCAGCTCGCCATTCGATCAGTGTGGATGCAAGCTCGTATCAGCAGTCACGCATTGGTTCTCCGCGGATTTGTCCACTTTGTAGGGGGAATCATTCTGGGCAGTGTCAGATGGATGGTTTATGCTTTCGGTGTGGGCAGCCAGGCCACATAAGGAGGGATTGCCCTTATGGTAGCGCCAGTGTGCTAGAAGCAGGTCGACGGACACAGCATACGGGGATATTTCCAGGACAGAGTTCCCAGGGAAGTCAACCAGTAGGAGTTTCTTCGGGATCAGTCCAGCCGTCTGCAGGATCGAGTCGAGGTAGAGGAAGGAGACCCCAGCAGACAAGTCAAGGCCGGGTGTTTGCTATGACGCAGCAGGGAGCCAGGACTACGCCCGACGATTTCACAGATCAAGGGATGGAAACAGACCTGATCCTGTTGGATCTATCCGGACTTGAAGTAGTGTTGGGCATGGATTGGTTGGCAAGGAACTACTTAGTCGAGGAAGCAACGTGGGAACCCGAAACACAGATGCGTGAGCAGTACCCGTATCTGTTCCAGTGACGTGCGGAAATTTCGAGGACGAAATTTTTGTAAGGGGGGAAGGCTGTAACACCCCGTCCCAAATCGCACCGGAATCCGTGCACGTTGACCGAGGTTGACCGTTGACCGTTGACCGAAGGGGGTCAAAAGTTGACTTTTTGACTCGGTGAGAATTTTGAGTTGACTAGGGTACCGTGGCGAAGTGCATGACGCCCTGAGTTCGTAGACTAGTAGCACGTCGAAAACGGAGCTACGGTTTGAAAGTTATGGGCAAAACAAGTTGAAGTGTAAACTGTCTAAAAGGTGCCGGGAGTTGACTTTTTCTTGTGATGTAATTGTGAGTTGACTCTTGTATGGTTGTAACGTACTCGTCGATACGAGTTCATAGACTAGCGGCACGCTTAAATCGGACATGTGGTTAAAAAGTTATGGACGTTTGAAGTTTACCGGATACCGTATTATTTTAATGTTTTTGGGTCGTGAACAGTGAAATGCCACGTGTCAGCTTCTGAGTGGTCCACGTGGCATGAACAGTGTCATGCAGGGTTTTAATTTTGAAAAACTCTCGGGGAAGAGAGAGAAAGAGAGAGAAGAGAGAGAAAGAGAGAGAGGAGAGAGAAAGAGAGAGAGAGGACCCGCCGGCCGCCGGCCATTTTCACGTTTTCCGGCCGAGTTACTGTACACGCGCCGGCCAGCCAGATTGCCCACCTCATTTCCGGCAAAACCTCCAAATTTCACGGCGAACGGCCGCCGGACGCGCCCGGATCGGACGTCCGAAGTTTGGCGGCGATTTTTCCCCTCCACCGCCGGCCACCGCGAATCGGCACTATTCCGGCCGATATACAGTACACGCGCCATACACCCAGCATCCTCTCCTCAAGTCCGGCCTACCCACCAAAAATCACGGCCATCGGACCACCGACGCGCCGGGATCGGAGCGTTTTCCGGCGAGGGGTCGAAAATCTTCAAACGGTGATTTCTCCGCCGTCCGACCTCCGTTTTGCTCACCGTCGGTCCCGTTGGATTGCTCTCCTCACGATCTACAAATCTGCAAAATTTCACAGCAAACGGCCACCGTCGGAAATTACTGTTCCGGCGACGGTTGCCGGTGACGTGGCGGCCCGTCGGAAATTACTGTTCCGGCGAGTACCCCGAAAATTCCGGCCAGCTCCAGTCCGCAGTGTTCGACCTCCTGAACCCAAATCCGACTTCCGTTTCCACCAATTCGCGACGGTTTGGGAGAATTGCGGAGCCGAAACCCGAAAAGCTTCCCGATAAAATTCCGACCCCGTCGGGTACGATCATCGGAAATTAAGACCGGATCTGTGATTAGCATCACTCGAGCTTCGATTCGGTATATGATTCGTAAATTTTAGTTATCGTTTGTGTTTTGACCCCCCGGGTACCGGGTATTATTTACCCGAATAAAATATTAATTTATTTGACTGTCTGTGAATTTTGTTCTAGGAGCACCGGTGAGTCGTAGAATTGATCCCGTAGTGGATCATGGGTTAATTGCGTGCTCCAGGTGAGTGACCCACCTTCAAATTAATTTTGGGGAATTTAATTGATGAATATATTATGTGTGAATTAAATATTTGGAATTTAATATCTATGTGCCAAATATTTATTGGATTTATTGTAGAATTATTTATGAATTTATTGGATTTAAGAAAATGCGAATTCTACAAATTTGTGCCATGTGGAATTATTTTATGGTTTTGAGGATTTTGAAATTGGTGTGGTTTTAATGGTAAATTGGGCATGATTTGATTTTCAAATATTTCAAAGAAAATATTTGGTTATATTGGTGATTTCAATTTTTATGAAATATGCCCATAAAATATTATGGGATTTGATTATGATATTTCGAGAAATTATTTATGCTTGGAAAAAAATGTGGATATTTGAATTGATGGATTTGGGAGTTGGTGGATTTGAAAATCATGGGATTTATGGTATTAATTATAAGGAAATTGTGGAGAATTTTCCGGTTCAAGCGGATGGATTATGCCCGCTATGCTTATGAAAAATGTGAAATTTGTTTTATGATTTAAATTTATGGATTTTATAATTTTTAGATGCACCGTGCACGTACTGGTGTTCTGATTATGTGATATGGTATATGTGATATGGTTAGTGTGCACACGGTTGTGATTAGCGCGCAGGTGGGTGTGATTAGCGCGCAGGTGATGTGATTAGCGCGCAGGTGGGTGTGAGTAGCGCGCGGTTGATATTATGAGGGTGTCCTGTGGATGCCATCGGAGAGGGCGGCCACCCCCCTTTGGCCGGGACACCAGGTTAGCAGCGGCGCAGTGGGACGCCACGCGACCGTATGCCGGTTTCTTTCTATAACCTCCTGTCTGGCGGTACCTTGGGACGCTGGGTACTGTTGGCGCCACTGGTATATAGTGGGTGCATCAAATTATTTTCAGAACTGTGTTTTAAAAATAAAATGTTAATGAAAAATATAATTGTTACCGCTTCTGGTATTTAATTGATGTCTTGGTTTTCGGGGAATATGGATAAAGGGTTTTGTGAAATTGTTTTAAAAAGGGGAACCTTTCCAACTGAGCGAATTGTAAGGGTTTTGAGAGAAAATATTATTTCCAAATAATTATTATTTATACTTATTACTGTGATATTATATGGTATAGTAGTAGGGTCGCTCACTGAGATGATTAGCATCTCACACTCTTAAATTCCGTTCCTCTAGGTACCAGGTTGTCGGCGTTCACTCGGAGCGGACTTGATCTTCCTCGCTGTTTTAGTTCGTACTGTACCCTGTTCTTCTTTATTGCAGTTGTACTATTTCTTTCACTCTTGTTGTATTTATCTTGCACTGGATTACTGTATTTTTGTTTTGAAGTGCTGAAATTTGTGGAACCAGTTTGTAGTTTGTGGGAGGAATAAGGGGATATTTTTGAAGTGTGTTTTCAGTGCAGGTAAATTTGTGGTAAGTAAATCCCTTAGGGGAGGTGCTGCCGGATTTTCCGTTGGAAGGTTCGGTGGTATTTCCCTGGGATCAGGGCTGTCTAGGGTTCCGGAGGAGGAATTCTGGACGGGTCCTGACAGCCGATTCGCGGTGGCCGGCGGTGGAGGGGGAAAAATCGCCGCCAAACTTCGGACGTCCGATCCGGGCGCGTCCGGCGGCCGTTCGCCGTGAAATTTGGAGGTTTTGCCGGAAATGAGGTGGGCAATCTGGCTGGCCGGCGCGTGTACAGTAACTAGGCCGGAAAAACGTGAAAATGGCCGGCGGCCGGCGGGTCCTCTCTCTCTCTTTCTCTCTCCTTTCTCTCTTTCTCTCTCTTCTCTCTCTTTCTCTCTCTTCCCCGAGAGTTTTTCAAAAATTAAAACCCTGCGTGACACTGTTCATGCCACGTGGACCACTCAGAAGCTGACACGTGGCATTTCACTGTTCACGACCCAAAAACATTAAAATAATACGGTATCCGGTAAACTTCAAACGTCCATAACTTTTTAACCACATGTCCGATTTAAGCGTGCCGCTAGTCTATGAACTCGTATCGACGAGTACTTTACAACCATACAAGAGTCAACTCACAATTACATCACAAGAAAAAGTCAACTCCCGGCACCTTTTAGACAGTTTACACTTCAACTTGTTTTGCCCATAACTTTCAAACCGTAGCTCCGTTTTCGACGTGCTACTAGTCTACGAACTCAGGGCGTCATGCACTTCGCCACCGTACCCTAGTCAACTCAAAATTCTCACCGAGTCAAAAAGTCAACTTTTGACCCCCTTCGGTCAACGGTCAACGGTCAACGGTCAACCTCGATCAACGTGCACGGATTCCGGTGCGATTTGGGACGGGGTGTTACATATATATATCTTTTTAGCACTTTTCATTTAATAAATAAAATGGAATGGCTTCTTTTTTTAAACACAAACTTTTAACCTTTTAGAATTCAATATTAATTCTAATTCATTATTTTTAACTTAATTGTTACTAATATTTTTTATTTTTGGAAAAGAGCATCAATTAATTATTAAGTTATCTTTTAAAAGAATAAATTGTCTATTTCCTATATTTGTCTTGTGCTTTAACTATAAAACATTTAATAATATAAAAAAAAAGTTTAAAAGCCTCCATATTAATGAGTTTTTCCATCTTCTCTTACTCTTTTTCTTTACTTTTACTTATATTTCACATTTAAAAGTTGAATCTTGTTATATAATTTAAAGACTTTGATCCAAAAGGCCACAAAAGAACTTGATCTTATTTGTTATTATTTATTTAATAAATTTATATTCATCGTTCATTTCATAATCTTTCTCATTTTATTTTTATTTTTTCGTATGAATTCATATTTGTAGTTATCTACAAGTTTTTGTTATAGTTAATGGTATAGACTTTTTTTTTGTGTTGGAAATTCATGGTATAAAACTAATCAATATCCTTTTTAACACTCTTACATAGTTGTTTATGAGTTGAAAAAGATTTTATAATCAAAACTTGAATACAAAGATTTAATTGATAACTTTGCATTTCAAAATGAAAAATAAAAATAGATAATCAAAACTTGAATACAAAGATTTAATTGATAATTTTGCATCTTAAAATAAAAAATAAAAATAAATAGACAAACACAACTTAAAATTAGTTATAAAAATTTAATGTTATTTTTGCTAAGGACCTCAATAATGGTTAAGACGATCTGGATACTAATTATCAAAACCGATTTGACTCATCCAGCAAAGAAAATGCTACTAGCCTATGAAAACAAATTTGGGGGCTTAATCAGGACAGTTTTTCTTATTCGATTATGCAAATCAAATCGAGCAATATATAAAAATGAGTCTCTCAAGAAGCTTTTTTGCTTAGCCACCCGTAAGTTTCTTAATTTTTCCTTTTATGTGTTATCTCGAATTTGTTCTCGTTATATATATATATATATATATTTCTTAAACGCGTTGCATACGACTATGCTTTCAAAGTAATAGATGTCATCTCAAGCCAGTGGGGTACACCGAAAACAGCTACAATATTATATGAGAGGGACAACCACTTGATTTGATGCTTTTCATCACCCCCAAGGCATTGTATGGGCCTTCCGACTAGCTCCAAAACCACAAATTGTCTTCAAAAAGGAGAACTCTTTTTTAGGAGAGGAGTTTCTGAATTGAACATTGAAAGTTACCTCCCTTAATGACATTCCCATCTGCACCACAAATGCCAAATGCCACGCAAAAGTCGAAGCTTTTGCTCTTACAGCCAAAGGCTTAAAAGAATTTCAACACTACTTACTGGTGGCTATTCAGGAAGCAGCTCCACTGTGTATGTGACTTAAAGCGATAGGATCCAATGGCACCTGTCCGCTGCAAAAGAAGCCTGGCATCGCAGCAAACCAAGAAAGAAGGCAAAAGAATCCCCAGGGTGGATTGAGGGAGATGGAAGCTTGAAAAGTGGGCGGCAACTTGCAAAGTATAATAAAGTACTACATTTTAGGCCCTACTACTTACCACCAATTCACTCTTGGTATAGTTTCTGAAACACGTGGTCTGAGAAAACTTGTAATTAAGTTAACTTGTCTAAGATGAAAATTGAGGTTGCTTGAGTTTGCATGCTATTGTTTGTGAAGAAAAATACGCATAATGAGGTTTTCCCATTCATAGATGGGTGAGCAGAGCAGAACAGAACACAACAGAGCATATTTATAAATTAAGTTGTGTACATGTAATAATGGATAAAATTAAAATAATAATATTGTAATTAAATTTGGGGTTTAGGATTATTTCACGTTTATTTTTATGCCTCTAAATTGTTGACAACACATTGTTGAAAGCATCTAATTGGTTCATTTCGTGTAGACATTGTGTGTTACAAATTAGTAGTTAATAACTTCACTTTTCTACATTTTGGCAACCTCTGCCTATAATTTCAGATATTTCCCTTCTTTACAAAAAGTAAAATAAAACAAATAAAAACCTCTATAAATTCTTCGCATTATAATTTTTTTAAAAATTAAAAAAAATGAATTATTGCAATATTTATTTCTTATACAAAATTATATTCATATAACTTTAAAAAAAGTAATGACCAAAAATATGGAAAACGAATTGTTAAAACATTTTATTTCTCAACAATTTAATTTTGAAAAATTTATAACTTAAAAAAAAAAAAATCTACTTCAAATATATAGTCTATGCATAGCTTATCCATTTGAATGACATATGGTCAATATCATCAAAAACTTTTAACAACGATAATAATACAAATTGAAGGGTGATATTATTTAAAAAAAAAAAATAAAGTTCAAGGAGTAAATTGAAATAAAATGTTATTAATTCAACATCTAACTAGCATGCATTAAACTGTCCTATTGTGACAATGACCATCAGGCATAATCCCAAATTTTGGGTTTAAAGTCTAATGATAACATTTTCTCCCCAAATACAAAGAAAAAAAAAGAAAGAAAAAAAAGCTAGCATTAAACTCTTGTGCAACAAATTTAGGTAGTAATTTATAAGGTGGATCTAGTAAAAATGTTACAAGTAGATCTTCAATTTTCATATTGCTTTTTTTTTTTTTTTTTTGGGGTAATGGTTATTAGTAATAACTCCAAATTTTAGGTTTAAAACCTAATGTTGAAATTCCTCTATTCAATTTATCAAAAAAACAAAATAGATTTTTTTTTTTATCACAAAGTGAAAGAAATTAAATAAAAAGGTCAAATATAAATTGCTAACTTCCAGTATTAATTAACACCAACAGCACCAATATGTTTACCTCCTACTACTATATGTTCCTTAGTTTTTATAACAAAATTAAAGTTAATGACTACAGAAATTCATACTGATTTTAGAGATCGATGCTAAAATATATATATCTGTCTGGTTGATACGATAGGTGAAATGGAATTCAAAGATTGACATGACATATAAATTAGAATCCAAACTTTAGATGACTTGTGGAGTACTATAGTTTTGGGACCATTTGGCATTTACTATAATCGGAAATTAGGAACCATCTGGCTTTTTTTAATATATATATATATATATACATATTTATGCTTCAAGGAACTATCCAGTGTACATGTGTTAGAAGACTCTCCAACTGGCTTTTCAAAAGTTTAAATTTCTTTTTATTTTAAAGCTTATATATATTTTTATAATTTTCAATGTATAATTATAATTATACTTATTTTATTTTTTTATTTAATTTAAAAAAAGGAACAAGAAGAAAAAAAAAACAAAGAAAAAAGTAAGTTATAATTACAATAATGCTAAATTTATTAAAATACTCATTAAATTTATTTACGAAATGGTATTGCAGGTGCTATTGCAGTATTTAATTAATTTATTTACGAAATGATATTGCAAGTGATATGGTAATATTTAATTAATTATTTTTTTTAATTTATTTATGCATTAAATGTTCACTTTTTTATATTTAAACTATATGAATATTTTAATTAATAATATTTTAATATCTCATTTGGTAAATAAATTTACTATATCTATAGCATTACTGTTATAATTATTTATTAAAAATTGAAAAACAGTTGGTATATATTAGAATTGAATAAAAAATATCACTTTTTATTACATAATTTTTTTTAAAAACACTCTTTATATTTTGAAGATTATATTTTTTATAGTTAAAAATATCATTGGACATTCCCTTATATACCATTAGTATTAGTGGTTAATAACTTTACTGCTACACGGCAAGAAAAAAAAAAAAAAAAAAAGATTCTTCATATTGAAGTGTACTCTGCTTTTAAGTGTCGAGGCAATTTCCAGCCGAAGGAAAAACTTATAAAAGGTATAACTTGTTAGATAAATGCATGTCGATGGGCCACTATTTGCCTTTAATTTCGTTCTTTTTTTTTAACTTTTTTTTTTCCCCTCCATATAAAGCATTTCCCTTAGTTTTCTTCTTTTATTTTATTATTATTATTTTTAATACTTTTTTGCATATAATTAATTTTATTTATCCTGATCCTGGGAATGGGGATAACTTGTTTTCGCAGCATTCCTTTTATGCAAAGAAAAGTTGCACACTTTCAGTACTACTTACTATAAATAGAAGTAAAATTTGGCATGCAAATTCCATGATCCAAATGAAGTTCCTTTCTCACTAGTTGCTGTTTAATGCCCTCCTCCTTGCTCCACCATATAAAGGTTTTATTAAATAAAATATTACACTCTTTTTTTTGGGTACGAAAATAATATTGTATGTTTTAAAGCTTCATTGTAAGTGTCTATTCCTTCTTTTATAAACTTCATTTTAATTTCGTTACAAAGCATATAGTATCTTTCTGATTGGCATGCTGAAAATTATTATTTGCTCTCGCATTTTGCAGTTGTTGGCTTTGTTGATACCCCCAAAAAAAAAAAAAAAAAAAGAAGAGAAAGATGGGATTTGTAATTACTTATTAAACTAGTTATAGTTATTTGGTTTTTTTCCCTTTTTTTTTTTTTTTGGTTGTTGTTGTTTCTGGCAATTAAGTGCATCAGGTATGATAATTAACCACGGATATTCTATTTGGCATGTTTCTGTTTCTTTTTATCTTTATCCCTTTTTAATAGTTAAATGAAACTAGGAGAAGAAGAAAGAGAAGCAAACAGAGAAGAATGAAAATATTATAAAAAATTAATGTCATTGGAAATTATGAACGTTTTATTTATTTATTTCTTGACCATTTATTGTGGTTGTAGTTGTTGACGGGAAGTGGCACTTTCCTAAGCTATGGCTCAATCAATCACAAGGTTAGCATTGTCTATTAATCTTACTACTCTTATTTATAGCATTTGTTTGCAATGAACACTAATGATTTATGCACTCAAATAGAATTGCAATTAGTCAACTAAAATGGGTTCAATTGGTAAATGAACACCTGAAAGTCATGTAATGAATTTGATACACTAAAGCAGAAGGTTTATTATAAATGACCAAAAAAATTTGCAATTAATATTTATAATAATTAACAAAAAAATCTCTACTTTTGTCACTTTAAATCCATTTCGATTCCTATTTACCATTCATATAATATAATATAATATAAAAATTTTCTTAAATAAAAAAATTAAAAACAATTATTACTTTTTAAAATAAAGTGAAATTTTATTACTGATCGTACAAAAAGATCTCCATAAAAAATGTATACTTATAGTCACCGAACTTATCATCAATATTTATTATATTAAATGGATAAAAGTTTGTGAACAGGACCCAACTGCGAACCTTTATCAATTGTTGTTTTGGAGCTTTTATGTGTGCTGATTTTCAATTTTTGTTTGAGGTTTTTTTTTTTTTTTTTTTCCTTTTTTTTCTTTTTTTGTTTCGGAACTCTATCTAATCCATATATGATGAATGCAAAATATTCAGGAATATTGCTCTGGGAGGGAATTCAGAGAGTTCTGAAGAGAACAAACGTCCTTCTTGGAAAGAAAAATTAAAAGATTTTAAAGAAATTCTGAATCCAGGAGGGAAATATCCTTACAGATGGAAGAATATATTCCTGTGGGCATGTGTGATTGCAGTGTCAACGGATCCATTGTTTTTATACATTCCAACAATATTTGATCACAAAAAATGTGTTGCACCAGACCAAAAAATGGAGATTGCAGCGCTACTTTGTCGAGCTTTCAGTGATGTATTTTTCATAACCGATATTTATTATCAAATTGTAACTAAATCAGTTATGAGCGAGTCCTTCGAAGTAACCACAATAACGAGAAAGCTTTGGCGATATTCCATCTCAGTTGATGTTCTAGCTGTTCTTCCCCTTACACAGGTAAAATCAATCTTAATATGAATTAATTTCTTCAATTCATAGTTACGGTTCCTTTTTTTTTTAATGATGTTTAATATTTTACATCATTAATATTATTACGTATAACCTTTGATTAATGTTTAACTACCAGGTGGGAGTTATATATTTATTTTTCAAACGGAGTCTCTGGAGATCTTTTGTAAATTTCCTTCTTGTTTGCCAATATACAATAAGGATTGTTCGAATGTACCTAGCGTTTAGTGAACTTAAAAGGACCCCAAAAGCTCTGGGCCCAAAAACTAAAGGTGTACTGAATTTGTTTCTCTATGTTACTTCCAGTCATGTAAGTTCCAAATATAGATATATATATATATATATATATGTATAAGCTATTATTATTTTACCTCATTATAATGGCTATTTCAATTATTTATTATTATTATTTTTTTTTTTGGGGTATATATAGGTACTTGGAGCGTTTTGGTACTTTCTTTCAGTTCAACGACAGACAGCATGCTGGCGAACTGCATGTAGAAATCATCATATAAGCGCTTGTGTTCATGCTAATTTCGAATGCACCGACCATTTATGGGCAAAGCCGGCATTTCTGAATGAATTTTGCCCTGTAGATCCACCTCAAGATCCACCAAATCCAGATGTGTTTAATTTTGGAATATTTACTGATGCCATTCGGCTACGTATTCTCGGTCCAGTTGACTTTCCAAAAAAGTTTTTCCATTCTTACCGGTGGGGCCTACAAAATCTCAGGTTTGTTTATTCATCCATAGATAAGCATGTATACATTACAAATCTATATCATTCACCAAAAAACTAAAAAAATAAAATAAAATAATATATATATATATATATGTATAGCATTATATAAGAATTCTCACTTAGGAATTACTCTAATTAATATTAAATTATCAAAACCTTCATTATTAGTTTTTGAATTTTTTGAAAGTTGAGATTTGAATCCTTCTGTAATTCTGAATCCATCTTTTCAGTTCTTTCGGTCAAAACTTGAAAACAAGTCCCTACGTCTGGGAAGTCTGCTTCGCGTGTCTTATTACTGTCATGGGCTTGCTTCTGTTTACATATTTAATTGGAAATATTCAGGTTAGTACTACTGAACTAATTTTTTTTTTTTTTCCTGTTTCAATAAAATTTTGTATAATTTCCGGCTTCTAATTTCTCATCAAGCTCAGAAAAGGCTAATCAGGCTTCTGTCCTTGTCCTCATTTTTGATGATCTTAATTCTTGATACTTCTCAATTTGTTATGGACAGACATATATGCAGATGGCCGTCAAAAGATCGGAGGAGATAAGAAAATCTATGAGAAAATCTATGAGGATCAAAGATGAAGAATTCAAGATAATTTTCGGCGACAAATTTCCTCCGAAATTGAAAATAGTTTTAATGGGAAGTATTCAAAATGCAAATGAAAATCATGAAAATATTGATTGGCAAAATGTGTTGGCTTCCTTCAAGGGTCCAACAGGGCCTTTCACCAAAGAGGAGATAGGATTCGTGAGTTCCTTAGCCACCTTTGAACAGCAGCTTTTTTTTTTTTTTTAAATAATTTTCTTATCAGTTAACTATGAGCTTTCATATATCGTCCTTGATTAATTTTCAGCATAACTTGTTCTAAGAAACAGGATTAATTAGGATCTCTATATTGAAGTGAGCTTTAATTACACATATATATATATTAAATTACGTCTAATTCTGAAAATTTTAAATTGTTAGGATTTGAATTTATTATATATATCAAGTTTTGTTAACAATATATGCATATATGTTGTGGTACAGATGTGTAGGAAGTCTGTTTCCCCAGGATTCGGGAATGAGAAGGAAATTCAAAAACTAAGTGCAGACTTGTGGTTGCACAATAATAACATCCCCAGCTATTTGAAGACTATTATCCGCCTTTATGTGGAATGGAATTTGGAATACAGCAAAGATGTCAATCTGCAGACTGTGCTCTCTGTTCTTCCCCTAAAACATAAAGAGTCTCTCAAGATTTATTTTTGCTTAGCTACCCTAAAGAAAGTAAGGTTTCGTTAATTTTTCCCTTATATTAAATTTGTTATATATGTCCAATTTGTTCTTCATTATACATATTTCTTACATATATGATGTGCACCTATATATGCTAGTTGTCAATGCTTCAAAATATGAATGGGCAAATTCTTAAACGATCTAGATAATTAAGCTTTTACTAATAAGTAGATTGACATTAAATCTTACAAGTAGAACAAAGGAAAAGACATTAATTCATATATCAATACTCAATGCTGATGGATGATTATTAGTAATAGTAGTGGTTAATTCATATATCAATACTCAATGCTGATGGATGATTATTAATAATTGTAGTGGTATTTTCTGATAATAAATTCTTAATAATTGAATATATATTCTTAAACTAGGTTCCAATACTTCGAAACATGGGAGTAAAAGTGCTGGAAGGTTTCATATGCTATCTCAAGCCAGTGGTATACAGCGAGCACAGCTACATTATTAGAAAGGGAGAACCACTGGATTTGATGCTTTTCATCACACAAGGCGTTGTTTGGAGCTACGCAGCTAAGAACGACAACGATGGAAGCAATTATGGTTTCACAAGCTTTAAGCGTCTCGAGAGAGGAGATTACTATGGGGAAGAACTTCTAAAGGAGACATTAACATCGCCTGATTTAGTTTCCAGCTTTCCCATCTCGTCACTGAATGTCAAATGCCACACAAAAGTTGAAGCCTTTGTTCTTACAGCCAACGACTTAATGGCTTTTAAATCTAAACACGATTGGCTTTTCACTAACAAACACTCTATCGATCCAGCTGAAACTAAGTGGGAATGGGCAAGTCATGCTATACAAAACGTATGGCGCCGCCATGTAATAGATCATAACGCCCAAACGAGGCCGCTCCTCCGTTGAATGGTGGCTGGTATTTACTATGTTATAGCCATCTAAGACGCCTATTTGTATCATGTATCAAATTAAATTTTCAAATATTAATTTGTTATTGTATGTTTAATTTCTTATTTTCGTCGGAGGTCTTTGTATCATGTATGATGTACCTAAGCTAGCTGTTGAATTTGTTTAGGCATGTTTAATAAAGCTTGACTTATTTTTAAAATTAAATTAAAAGGGTTGATAAATGCTTGAAAGGTGAGATTGGGATTGAGATTTGTATAGTAGTTTCTATTCCATGTTTGGTGTGAGCAGCTAACCAAATTAAAAATCTTGGGCCCACAAAATAGTTCCTTTTACATGAAATAGCTAATCCGATGTCAGGGGTGGGGAAAAAACTTATACACTGAATTTGCTTTTTTGTATTTTTTTTTTTCATTTTTTAAAATCCTTTTTTTTTTCTTTTTTTTTTTAATCTTTGCTTCTTATCGGTTTTTTTTTTCTTCTTTTCCTCTTCCATTTTCTTTCTCCTTTATTTCTTTTTTATCTTTTTTTTTTATGTTATCTTCTTTTTTCTTTGTTTCTTTCTTTTCTTTAATGTTTATATATATATATATATATATATATTATATTTTAGTCTTTGTTCTTCAATTTTTTCCTTTTTAATCTTTGTTTATTGTATCAGTTTTACTTTTTAATCTTAGATTAATATATGCAATATTGCTGATTGATGTTAATTATTTTTATAAATTAATTAGATGAATTTTTTTGAAAAAACAATTAGAGATAAATGACTTATCTATTTTTTTTTATCTTGATCTTACCTTATTTTCTTATCTAATTTTTTTTTATATTGAACTTATTTAATTTAAATCATTTTGTTTAATTCAAAAATTCAATCATTTATATAATAACTAATTTTTATTTCAAAATTAGTATTACAAAAAAATTAATTCTGTCTAAATTACACCAAACGTAAGACTAAATTAAAATTTATCTCATGTTGTCTTAATACTAATTTTAATTCTAATCCCAATTTGATCATATCTTGCATACCAAATAGATCAATTCTTCAATATAATACTTTTAAATCAACTTAATAGGAGATTAAACTGTATATATATATGTAATATATAGAAAGAGTGTTATACTTTGCTTTGACGTGGCAAGTGCTGACGCTTCATTAATGGCTTAAATTTATAGATTTGTTTGAGCAAGTGACGACCTTTGTCATTTGCGACATCAGTAGATCTCCAATATATAACAAAATAAATAGGTTTCTAACCAAATGAATTAAATACATATATAGCTATATAGATAAATATTATTATATATATATACATATATATATATATAGAGAGAGAGAGAGAGAGAGAGAGCCTATAAATGGGCCATCATATGTGTTAACAGTATTTGACAGAGGTTTTTGACAAATGTTATCTAGGCCTTGGATAGGTGACCATCCAAGGGTTTATCGTGGTTTTTGACCATCCATAAGCAATCATGATTTATGAAACATTAGATATCCGTATTCAAGGACCAAACCAAAGATCCTTTAGACTTTGGCAAAGTGGAACATTCTCCTATTACCTATCCATATGGCATTGAAGAGAATAGGCTAGAAGACATTATTGATATATCAATATTCAATACTGACGGATGATTATCGATATTAGTATTGGGATTTCCTCATAAATTCTTTAATTGAATGAATATTCTAAACTATGTGCCAATTCTTCAAAGCATGGGAATAACAGTGCACGAAACTTTCATAAGCTATCTCAAGCCAATGGTGTACAGCGAGAAGACCAACATTATTAGAAAGGGAAAACCAGTGGATTTGATGCTTTTCATAATACAAGGCGTTTTATGGAGCTTCATACAGCTAATGACAACAATGGAAGCAATAATATTTTCAGAATTTTAAGCGTCTAAAGAAAGGTGCTTACTAGAGAAGAACTTCTAAATTGATCATTAACATTGTCTGAGTATGATTCAGCTTCCAGCTTCCCCATGGCGTCTTTAAATGTCAGATCCCACACAAAAGTTGAAGCATTAGTTCTTAGTTCTTACAGCCAACGACAAATGGTGGCTTTTAAATATAAATGCTATTGGATTTTGGAATGGGCATCTCAAGCTATACAAAGGGCATGGCGCCGCCATAAAACAGAAGAATCCCAAAGGAGGCCTCTCCAATATTGAAGGGTGCTCTATTTATTAAAAGCCATCTACGACGACAACATAAGCTGCACCAGCAAGGGAATATATCAAAGTAACAAAACTGCATGGTACTAACAGAAGAGCAGAGTGTAACACCCCGTCCCGAAGTATACCAAAAATTTCTCAAATTTGACCAAGGTTGATTGGGTTTGACCGTCGTTGACCGAGAAGGGGTCAAATGTTGACTTTTTGCTCCTGATGGAATCTCACATTGATCGAGGTACCGTTACGAAGTATACATTGTCACAAGTCCATAGACTAGTAGCACGTCGAAAACGGTGCTACGGTTTGAAAGTTATGGGCAAAATAAGTCGAGAGCCAAACTGTCCAAAATGTGCCGGAAGTTGACTTTTTATGGTTGTAGAATTTTGTTTTGAATTTTGTATGGTTATAAAATACTCGTTGATACGAGTTCATAGACTAGCGGCATGCTTAAATTGGACATCTGGTTAAAGAGTTATGGACATGCGAAGTTTTCTGAATACCGTAATATTTTAATATATTTAGCTTGAGTGAACAGTGGGTGCCACGTGTCGCAATTTCAGCCAATCCCGTGAGTGAACAGTATCACCCACAGGTGGCTTTTATTTAGGCAAAAATGCCGGAGCCAGCGAAAGGAGAGAGAGAGAGCTAGAGAGAGAAACCGACCGGCCACCTCCACTTAGCCGTTTTCCGGCCACCCTTTCCTCACACGAGCCACCCCACCTTGAAGACCACCTGAAAATCGGCCGGCCAGCAAAAAACCACGACCAATCGACCGCCGACGCGCCCGGATAGAGGCTTTTTCCGACGGCAGTGTCGATTCCTTCAAATCCCGATTTCTCCCTATTCCGGCCACCGTTTGCCTCACTGCCAATCCCATTGAGTTACCCATCACCAGATCTACCTTCCCACCAAAAAGCACGGCCAGTGGCCACCGGATGCTCCACCGGCGGTGACGGGTTCCCGTGACCATGGCGGGTCGCCAGGAAAATTGACTTTCCGGCGAGTTTTCGACTGCACCGCCCCTCCTTTCCCACTAATTCCCACCCTCTGAACCCAAATTCGGTGTCCCCTTTCCTCAAATCTCAACGGATTATGAGAATTGATGGTCTAAAATCCGTGAGCTTTCTGGTGAGATTTCGGCCACCTCGGGTCCGATCTCCAAGAAGTAAGACCAGATTCGTAATCCTCGTCACTCAAGCTTCAATTTGATACATTACTCGTCAATTTTGGTTTTCGTTTGTGTTCGCTCCCTGGGTACCCATTTGGGAGTTACCCGATTAAAATATTAAAATAATTAGTTTTGTGTATTGTGGATATTTTAGGTGCATGTGTGGGTAATGGAGTTGATCCTGCGGAGGATCTTGATTGATACACATACTTGGGGTGAGTGACCCACCTTTAAAACTATTTTGGGGTGATTAATTATATTTATTTTGTATTAATTTGATATCTAGAATTATGCTCATGTGATGGAATTTAAATATAATTGTGGAAAAAATATTATTTTATATATATATATACCCATTGATGCTAAATGAAAGTTTGGGTTATTAAGAAATTCTCGATTATTATTAATGTGATTTAATTGTATTTATTATGCATGAGCAAGGTGTTTTCATTAATTAATTGTATTTGGATTTTAATATTATTTTTGGACATGATTTGATTTTTAAATATTTCAAGGAAAATAATTGGTTTAAGTTGGTGGTTTTAAATTTTATAATTATGCCCATGGAAAATTATTTGATTGATTTTATAATTTGGGAAGAAAATTATTTGTATATTATTATCGGTGGATTTATACTGGAAATGTTAAAGAAAAATGTGGGAGGTTGAGTTCGAAAAATGGTATAATTCCCATGGTGAATTTTGGAAAAATTACGTACCTTTTTATAATAAAATTTGGTTATTTATTTTAGATGCACTCATACAGTACTAGTGTTGTAACACCCCGTCCCAAAGTACAACGGAAATTTTCCAACTTTGATGGAGGTTGACCGTTGACCAAAGGGGTCAAAAGTTAACTTTTTGACTTTGATGGAATTCTAGGTTGACTGAGGTACCGTTACGAAGTACATGTTGGCACGAGTTCATAGACTAGTAGCACGTCGAAAACGGAGCTACGATTTGAAAGTTATGAGCAAAACAATTTGAGGTCCAAATTGTCCAAGGGGTGCGGGAGTTGACTTTTTATTCATACAAAGTTGAGCTTTGACTCATGCATGGTTGTGAAGTACTAGTCGATACGAGTCCGTAGACTAGCGGCACGTCCGATTTGGACATGTGGTTTGAAAGTTATGGTCCTGTAAAGTTTTTCAAATACTATATTATTTTAATATTATTTTTTAAATGTGTAACAATGTACCACGTGTGACTTAATAAATGTGACCATGTATCACCATGATGAGGTGCCACATGTCAACCGTGTTTAATATCATATTATTTTATTATTATTTTATATAATAATATTATTTAATTATTTAATTTAATTTAATTTTCCTTTTTCTTTTTCTTTTTCATTTCTTCTCCCCACGTGGGGAAAAAAAGGGGGGGACACAGGGGGAATTTCTTCTTTCTTCTTCTTCTTCCTTTCCTTTCTTTCTTCCTCTCGGGCCATCGCTGTTTCTTCGTTTCCAGCCCCCACCTTGCTATACGCGCCGGCCAGTGATGAGCAGGGGACGGAGGCGAGCTCGGCCACAAAATTTCATGGTCACGGGCAGCCGGACGCGCCCAGATCGGGCCGAAGAAGCTGCTGGTCGGAAATTTTCTCTCTCCTCTTTTCTTGTGTTTTCCGGCCAACCCAGCTCAATCCATACCTTTATCCCACCATTTTTGACCCCTCTGAGTCCATTTCCGGGGTTATATTGCCCAAAATCCCCACCGTTTGAGAGATACCTCAAGTTTAAACTCGGCCGAATCGTTCCGGCCAAATTCCGACCACCGCCGATCGAATTGAGCTCAATGGAGGTCGGTAATATGATCCTCATCTCACAAGCTTTCCATAGACATATAATTTGTCAATTTTGGATAACATTTGTGTTAGACCCCCCGGTACCGGGTATTATTTATCCGAATAAAATATTAATTTATTTGACTGTATGTGAATTGTATTCTAGGAGTACGGGTGAGTCGTGGAATTGATCCCATGGAGGATCTTAGGTTAATTGCATGCTCCAGGTGAGTGACCCACCTTGAAAACTATTTTGGGCAATTAATTATATTTATGTTGTGTTAATTTGATATCTAGAATTTATGCTCATGTGGCGTATTTTAAATATAATCGGGAAAAATTATTATTTTATATATATATTTACCCATTAATGCTAAACGAAATTTTGGGTTGTTAAGAAATTCCCGATTATTATTCTATTGTGATTTAATTGTATTTATTACACATGAGCAAGGTATTTTCATAAATTAATTGTGTTCGAATTTTTATATTATTTTTGGGCATAATTGGTTTAAATATTTTGTATAAATATTTGTTTAATTTGGTGGTTTAATTTTATAATTATGCCCTTGATATATTATTTGTTGGACCTCGTGTTACGAGAAAAAATATTGTTTTACTATTGTCGATGTTTTCATATTGGGTTTGTTAAAGGAAAATATGTGGGATGGTAAATGTAAAAATTGGTATATTTCCCACGGTGATTTTGGAAAAACGGTACGGTTATAATTAATTTAATAATTATTTTAGACGCACTCATACAGTATTGGTGTTCTGGTTGTATATGTGGTTAGCGCGCAAGTTATTATGTCTCCCATGAGTTGCCATTGGACCGTGGGCAGGCAAGTTTGATATAGTGCATATAGCCGCCCCCCTCCTTGGCTGGGATGATGGTTTCAGCAGCGGTACTGTTGGGACGCCAAAGTGCCATATGCAAGTTTCTCTCTTTAATCTCCCGCCAGTCGGTGCTCGGGACGCTGGGTGTCGAAGGCATCACTGGTATATGGTGTGGTGCGTCAAGTATAAATTTTTGGATGGAAATTTCAAACCCCAAAGTGTTCAAAAATTATTATTTATATTTTATTACATTTTATTTATATTTGGGATATTTATCTATTGTTTATTAAATTAATTGATTCCTTGGTTTACGGGGAATACGAATATCGGGTTTTGTGAAAATGTTTTAAAAGGGGAACATTTCCAACGGAGTAAATAGTGAGGATTTTGAGAGAAAATATTACTTCAATTGTTATTATTATTTATTTATTTAATTGTTGGTATTAATTAAATTCCTTTCATTGCTATATTATTAATATTAAAAGTGTTCAGTAGATAGGGTCACTCACTGAGATGATTAGCATCTCACGTTTTTAAATTCCGTTCCCCTAGGTCCAGGTTAGGAGACGTTGATCGTCCGGGACGAACTCGACGTCTCAGTTCATTGTCGAAAGTACAAGAAGTATTTCTTCCCTTTTCCTCTCCATCTTGTATTACTTCTTTATCTGTCATCATATAAATTCCACATTTATTTGTATAATGCTCTGTATACTGTATTGGACGTGTAGTTATTATTTATGCATTGATTTACTGTTCTTTTGGAGTGCTGTAAGTTGTGGAATCAAATTGTAGTAATGTGGGAGGAATAAAAGGATGTGTTTAGAAGTGTGTTTTCAGTGCAGGAAAATTTTGGTTAGTCCTACCCTTAGGGGAGATGCTGTCGGATTTTCCGTTGGAAGGTTCGGTGGTATTTCCCTGGGATCAGGGCTTGTTTAGGGTTCCGGGGAGGAATCTTGAACGGGTTCTGACAAGTGTTCTATACTGTATATGTGGATGAGCACGCAAGTTATAATATCTCCCATGAGTTGCCATTGGACCGAGGGCAGGCAAGTTTTATACAGTGCACATAAGCCACCCCCCTCCATGGCCAGGATGACGGTTTAAGTAGCGGCACTGTCGGGATGCCGAAGCGACCGTATGTAAGTTTCTATCTTTAACCTCCCACCAGATGATGCTCGGGACGCTGGGTATCGGAGGGCATCACTGGTATATAGTGTGGTGAGTCAAGTATAAATTTTCAGATAGAAATTTAAAACCTTAAAGGTTTTAAAATCGTATTTAAATTAAATGCATTTAATTTGTTTTATCATCTATTTATAATTATTTAAATTATATTTTTGATACTGTTTATCTTAATTTATTTAATCAAATTATATGAATTATATATTGAATTCTTCTTTTATGTTATATTTCTTTCATGCAAGTATTCCAAATTTATTTTATTATATTTCATTACATTTTATTCATATTTGGACTATTTAATTATTTATTAAATTAATTCTTACTTGATTTGTGGGGCATAAAATATTAGGTTTTGCGAAAATATTTTAAAAGGAAAACCTTTCCAACAGAGTGGATGGTGAGGGTTTTGAGAGGAAATATTATTTTCAATTAATTATTATTTATTAAATTTTTTTAATTGTTTGGTATCGATTGATTAAGTTTATTTTATTGTTATATTATTAATATTATATTTGTACAGTAGATAGGGTCACTCACTGAGATGATTAGCATCTCATATTTTTAAATTTCGTTCCCCTAGGTACAAGGATTGGTAGATGTTCTTCCAGAGCGAACCTAATCTCCGTCGCTGTCGTAATTCGAGAAGTTATCTTTGTCTTCATTTATTTCAATTGTAATATTTCTTTCATCCTTGTTGTATAATTTCTATACTTAATAGTACTTCATGAAGCTCTGTATACTGTCTTGAGTATTTATGTATTAATTATGCACTGATTCTTATTATTCATTTGGAGTGCTGGAAATTTGTGAAATTAAATTGTAGTAATGTGGGAGGAATAAGGAGATGTATATAGAAGTGTATTTTCAGTGCAGGAAATTTGTGGTAAGTCCAACCCTTAGGGGAGGTTCTGTCGGATTTTCCATTGGAAGGTCCGGTAGGATTTCCTTGGGATCAGGACATGTCTAGGGTTCCGGTGAGGAATTTTGGATAAGTCCTGACACAGAAAGCAGCAGAGTGAACGTGAAAAGCATATTTCATTAAAGTGAACAGTAGTATATATACATCACAAGCCTAACAACTAGATATACATACATAAAGAATACATATGCTAGTAGGACACGTAGATACAGCAAGAGATAATAACAAACCAGATAAATACAAATAAATATAAAATACATATAGATATTAATTAAGATACCCCCCTCAAGCAAGTGGGTCTGGGAAGAACACGTAGCTTGGAACGGAGAAGCTGAAAGCGGGAACTAGATAGTGGCTTGGTTAAAACGTCAGTAATTTGATCATGAGAGGAAACATGGGCCACACGAAGGGAGCCAGCAGTCATATGATCACGAACAAAATGGAAGTCAATACGCACATATTTCATCCGCAAATGCAATGTAGGATTGGCACAGACATACATGGTGCTTAAATTATCACAATACATAGTAAGAGTGACAAGAGGCGGAGAAAAGAAAGTAACCAGCATAATTCAGAAGTAATGTGGGCGACAGAGCGATACTCTGCTTCAGTAGAGGAGCGAGAGACAGACTTCTGCTTGCAGGAAGTCCAGGAGATGGGATTGTGACCGAGGAAGATAACATAAGCCAAAGTGGAGGTGCTGTCATCACGGTTGCCAGCCCAGTCAGCATAAGAAAATGCATGGAGATTAAGAGGAGAATTACAATGCAAGAAAAGGCCAAAAGAATGGGTGCCTTTGAGATACCGAAGAAGATGTTTGAGTGCTGTCCAATGAGAATCTTTCGGTTGATGCATAAATTGAGACAACCGATTGACACTAAAGGCAACGTCAAGCCGGGCGAGAAGCAAGTATTAAAGCATACCCATAAGTTGGCGATACTGAGTTGGAGATGGCAAAGGATGACCATCAGACAAAGAAGGGGAGGCAGAAGGAGACATCGATGTGGAAACAGGATTGGCATCCATCATCCTTGCATGGTCTAAGATATTAAGGACATACTTTTGTTGGGAAAGATGAAGACCGGTTGCAGTAGAGAGGACCTCAACACCAAGAAAGTAGTTTAAAGGGCCAAGATCCTTCAAGGAAAATTGATTAACAAGAGAGGTGACAAACTGGTCCATGAAGGTAGAGGAGCTGCTTGTAAGAATTATATCATCCACATAAACAAGACGATAGAGAGTGAGACCATTTGGCATGTAAACAAAAAGAAAGGTATCCGAGTAAGCATTTTTGAACCCATAGGAAAGAAGCAACTACTTCAAGGCATTGTACCACGCTCTTGGAGCCTGTTTCAAGCCATGAATCGCTTTTCGAATCTTACAAACATGCGTTGATTTAGATGGCTCAATGAAATCGGGTGGTTGAGCCATATAAACCTCCTCCTGCAGATGACCATTTAGGAAGGCATTGTTGATATCTAATTATCGAATGCACCAATTATGACACAAAGCAACACTTAGAACAACCCGAATAGTGGCAGGCTTGATGACCGGACTGAAAGTATCAGAGTAATCAAGGCCGGGGCGTTGATTGAAGCCCTTTACAACAAGACGCGCCTTATACTTGCTAACAGAGCCATCCGGATTATATTTAACACAGAAAACCCAACGACAGCAAACAATATTTTGAGCAGAGGAGGATGGAACGAGATCCCACGTGTTATTTGCTTGAAGAGCATTATATTCAGATTGCATGGCAGCTCTCCTTTCAAGAAGCTTGAAGGCTTGGGCGGCTGTTTGGGGTTCTGAACTGATTGAAGAGGGAGAAGGAATGGTTATGGCAGGGAAAAAGTCAGAGAGAAGTTTAGGCTTGAAAATATTGTTTAGAGCTCTGGTGTGCATAGCATGGGTGCGAGTTGGCCGGGATGAAGAAGGGGGTGGGGAAATAGGTGGGTAAGCGGATTTGGACGTAGAAGAAGTAGGTGAAGAAGATAAAATGAGGTGGCGACTGGGCACAGTATCTTCATGAGGATGCACATGGGAGGAGCCAGACCTGTGATCAAGAGGAAGAAAGGTAGACAAAAATGGTGTAATGGACGGGGAAGGGAAATGTGAACGGGTAGAATATGGCACGGATGGAGAAGACGAAGGTAGGGAAGGAAGAGGCCTTGGAGAGGAGAATGAAAAGGGTATGAAGGTATGGGGAGTGGCCGATGATATAGAAAAGACGGAGGAAGCAAAAGTGCTCTGAGAAGGTGGATGTGAAGAAGAAAGGCTGGGAAAGGGAAAGACTGATTCTACGAAAACAACATGCCTAGAGAGATAGACTTTATTAGTTTGTGGGTTATAACATTTTGAGCCACTCTGAGACTGGAGGGGTCCTAAATAAATACAGGGAGTGGACTTGGGCTCTAATTTGTGATGAGTATAGGGTTTTAACCACGGATAACATAAACAGCCGAAAATGCGTAAAGAGTCATAATTAGGAGATTTGTGAAAAAGTTTTTGGAATGGAGACAAGAAGTTCAAGGTGGGAGTGACCAATCTGCTGATTAAATGAACAGCAGTGGTGAAGGCAGAGGACCAAAATTTGAGTGGCAGTTGAGCTTGAGATAGCAAAGAAAGACCAGTTTCACGGATATGCCGATGAGGACGTTCAGCATACCCGTTTTGCTGTGGAGTATGGAGAGTGGTAAGAAAGTGACTAATTCCATTTGCCTCAAAAAAAAGGTTTTAGTTTCAAAAATTCTCCTCCATTATTAGAGTAGAAGGAAATAATGGGGAGCTGAAAGAACTTTTCAACAAGAGTTTTAAATTTAAGGAAAGTAGATTGCACATCTGATTTATGTTTAAGGGGAAATAACCATATATATTTAGTGTAATGGTCAACAAAAACAACATAAAATCGAAAACCATCAAAAGAAGTAACAAGGGCAGGAACCCAAATATCCGAATAAATTAACTGTAATGGTTTTGAACTAGTCATGGACGATGCCCCAAAGGGAAGCCGATGGGATTTATTACAGTGACAGGAATTACAATGAAACTTGAAAAATGAAGACACAGGTAAAGAATAGGTAGAGATTAGGTGACGGAGGACTCGATTAGAAGGATGACCGAGCCTATGATGCCAATCTTCTAAGCGTGTACGAATGCTGGTAAAGACATGAGGAGAACGGGGTTGATCAACAATGGCTGGCCATTCATAGGTTCCTCCATTAAGCGGTCATGTGAGAAGCACTGTGCCCGTCCAAAGATCCTTCACAAGAAAACAAGATGGTAAGAATTCAATGGAAGCATTGTTGGTTTGGAAAAATTTGGAAACAGATAGTAAATTTCGAGTCATAGCAGGAACACATAAAACATTAGATAAAGTAAAATGTGCAGATGGAGAGGAAAGGTAAGTAGAACCCGTGTGTGTGATTGGCAATTTGGTACCATTGCCAATGGCAATTTCGTCTGGGCCATCATATTCAGAGTGGAGAGAGAGACTATGAAGATCATTGTCAATGTGATGTGAAGCTCCTGAGTCAATGAGCCACGGGGAGAAGGAAGAAGAAGCCATTGGTGGTGGGCCAAGAACAGAACCAGAGTGAAAAACCTGAGGTGAAAGAACACGTGGGAAGCTGTGTTGTTGGTGGGTAGGAGTATAGGTCCATTGCTGTTTAAGAAGATGACAGAACCTAGCAGAGTGCCCTAGTTGAGAGCAAAGCTGGCAACGCCCTTTATAGCCAGTGGTGGGAACTTGTTGGTTACGGTCCTTGTAGGTAGAAGAGATAGCATTGGGTTTGGATTGGGGAGACCGAAAACCATCCTTGAATGAGGATGAAGAAAATCTATTGGCAGCATGTATGGTGATGGGACATCATCAGTCTTAGTCTCAGTTCGTTTCTTGTAAATTGCATGCTCAAACAGCTTGTCATAAAGTTCCTCAAAACAGATAGGAGTGTCACGAGAGCGAAAAGCAGCAGAGATAGTTTCAAACTCATGAGACAACCCATTAAGAATATAAAGAATTAAGTCATCATCACTCACAGGAGTATCAAGTAATGCCAACTCCTCAGCAGCAGACATAACATCATGCAGGTACTCTGAAATAGATCGATTACCTTGAAACCGAATGAGTTTCTCATGGAGACGGAGCAATCTCGGACGGGAAGGCTTGGCAAAGGCAAGTGCAAGCTTATCCCATGCTTCCTTTGAGGTAGCAGCAGTAGAAACAAGACGATGGACATCAGGCGACAGAGAAGCAAGCAAAGCACCAAGTAATAGGGAGTCTTGACGAATCCAGAAGAGATCATCGAGATTGGTCGAGTTGTCCGGCAAAGTTGGGGTAGGATAAGAAATGGAACCATCAAGAAATCCAGAAAGATCATACCCAATCAAGAGAGCATCGAATTGTTTTCGCCAGGAAAAATAGGTTGTCTCCGTCAGCTTTAATGGTGCTTGAGCTGCTACATTGATAACAACCAATTGTCTACTGGCAAAAATAGGTTCTGTCGCGATTTGAAGAGGATCAGCAATGGCAGATGATTTGGAGGAGGGAGTGGTCATCATACTGGGAAACAAAAGAAGGAAAATGGGTTGTGGAAAGAAAGAGAGAGAAAAGAAAAAAAAAAAAAGAGATCGTAAAAGGAGAAAGCTTGTTAAAGCATATAAGGCTCTGATACCATAACAGAAGCACAGAGAGCAGCAGAGTGAACGTGAAAAGCATATTTCATTAAAGTGAACAGTAGTATATATACATCACAAGCCTAACAACTCGATATACATACATAAAGAATACATATCCTAGTAGGACACGTAGATACAGCAAGAGATAATAACAAACCAGATAAATACAAATAAATATAAAATACATATAGATATTCATTAAGAGGTACTAGTTATTATTGTTGTTGTTGTGTTGTTGTTGTTTCTGTTGTTTTTGTTGTTTCATAAGTATTAGTCACATATACTATATTTGTACTTGTGTGTTTGCATGAGAGTAACTATCTCAAATATATATATATATATATATATATATTTTCATAAATAGTTAGTATATATAATTAATGAAATAAATTTGTTATTGGATGTTTTTCTCATTTTCATTGGACATGTGTATAAAATTGCTAGCTAGCTTAATTCCAAAGCTTCAGAAAGATGTTGTACAAAGTGTTTGAAAGTCTCATCAACATGTAACACCCCGTCCCAAATCGCACAGGAATCCGTGCACATTGACCGAGGTTGACCGTTGACCGTTAACCAAGGGGTCAAAAGTTGACTTTTTGACTCGGTAGGAATTTTGAGTTGACCAAGGTACCGTGGCGAAGTGCACGATGCCACGAGTTCGTAGACTAGTAGCACGTCGAAAACAGAGCTACGGTTTGAAAGTTATGGACGAAACAAGTTGCGGTCCAAACTGTCCAAGGGGTGCCGAAGTTGACTTTTTGTTTATGGGGAAATGAGCTTTGACTTGTGCATGCTTGTGAAGTGCTCGTCGATACGAGTTCACAGACTAGCGGCACGCTCAAAACGGACATCCGGTTAAAAAGTTATGGATGTTTGAAGTTTACCGGATACCGTAATATTTTAATATTTTTGGGTCGGTGAACAGCGAAATGCCATGTGTCAGCTTCTGATTGGTCCACATGGCATGAACAGTGTCATAAAGGGGTTTTTATTTGATAAAATTCTCGGGGAAGAGAGAGAAAGGGAGAGAGGAGAGAAAAAGAGAGAGAGAGAGAGAGACCGCCGGCCGCCGGAATTTTTCCACTGTTCCGGCCGATCTACTGTACACGCGTACGCCAGAAAGTTTGCCTCCTCATTTCCGGCAAAACCTCCAAGTTTCACGGTGAACGGCTGTCGGACGGGCTCGGATCGGACCTCCGAAGATCGGCGGCGAGTTTTACCCCTCCACCGCCGGCCACCGCAAATCGACCCACTTCAGGCCATTTTCCGGCCACACGCGCCGTACACCCTTGATCCTCTCCTCAAGTCCGGCCGACCCACCAAAAATCACGGCCATCGGACCACCGACGCGCCGGGATCGGATCGTTTTCCGGCGAGGGGCCGGAAATCTTCAAACGGTGATTTCTCCGCCGTCCGACCTCCATTTTGCTCACCGCCGGTCCCGTTGGGTTGCTCTCCTCACGATCTACAAATCTGCAAAATTTCACGACCAACGGCCACCGCACGTGCTGCCGCCGGCGACTCGCCGGAAAGTACTGTTCCGGCGAGTACCCGAATTTCCGGCCGGCTCCAGTCCGCTGTGTTCGACCTCCTGAACCCGAATCCGGCTTCCGTTTCTGCCAATTCATGACGGTTTGGGAGAATTGCGAAGCCGAAACCCGAAAAGCTTTCCGGCGAGATTCCGACCCCGTCGGGTCCGATCACCGGAAAGTAAGACCGAATCCGTGATCCTCATCACGCGAGCTTCGATTCGGTGCACGCGGGAGTAGTGGAGTTGATCCCGAGGAGGATCTTAGTTGATTTGCGTGCTCCAGGTGAGTGACCCACCTTCAAAAATTATTTTGGGCAATTAATTATATTTAATTTGGTATTTAAATTATGCTCATGTGGTGTGATTTATTTATGAATTATATTGTGGTTTAATTTATTATGCATGAGCAAGGTGTATTTTGGTAGTATTTGTACGTGGTTTTTAAAATTGATTTTCCGGGCATAGTTGGGTTAAATATTTTACGAAAATATTGGTTTGAATTTTATAAATTATGCCCGCGGTATTTTTATGGTTGCATCTCGTATTTCGAGGAAAATTGTGGTTTGTTAATTATCGTTGTTTCGTACCGGGTTGTTAAATAAAAATATGTGGGATGGTGTTTTGTGAAAATTTGGTATACTTCCCACGGTGGTTTTTGGAAAAACGGTACGGTTGGTTACTTATGTTTATTTTTAGACGCACTCATACAGTATTGGTGTTCTGGTGTATGGTGTATGGACACGTGGTAGTGCGCGGTTATTATCTGGTTTAGCGCACGGTTATTACTTCACCCGGGAGTTGCCATTGGACCGTGGGCAGGCAAGGTTATTGTTGCGCACAGCCGCCCCCCTCCTTGGCCGGGTGATGGTTTTTAGCAGTCGGTACTGTCGGGACGCCGAAGTGACCGTTGCAGGTTTCTCTCTTTAACCCCCTGCTAGTCGGTGCTCGGGACGCTGGATATCAGAGGGCATCACCGGTATATGGTGTGGTGCGTCGGTGTAAATTGCAAATAATATTTTAAACCCCAAAGGTGTTCAAAATTATTTATTATAATTTATTGCAGTTTATTTATATATTTGGGGTATGTATTTATTTATTTATGGTTTATCAAATGGTTTAATCCCTTGGTTTTTGGGAGGTATAAACATTGGGTTTTGCGAAAAGGTTTTAAAAAGGGAACATTTCAAACGGAGCGATTGGTGAGAGTTTTGAGGGAAATTATTATTTTCCAACAGTTATTATTATTTATTTATTAATTGTTGGTATTTGTTCTATCCCTTAATTGTTATTACTATTATTTTTATTATCACAAAAGGTGTTCAGTAGTTCGGGTTACTCACGGAGATGATTAGCATCTTACACTCTTAAATTCTGTTCCCTTAGGTGCAAGTGGTGGAAGACGTTCTTCCGGAGCGAACCAAGTTTTCCGCTGCTGTTGTGTTTCGAGCAGTATTTCTGTACTCTTTCATTTCAGTGTATTATTTCTTTCAGCCTTGTTGTATTTCTGTTGTTTAGCACTTCTTAAAGCTCTGTATACTATTGGGATACTTCTGTTTTATTTATGCACTGGACTGTTGTTGTTTTTTAGAAGTGCTGAAAATTTGTGGAACAATTTGTAGTGTGTGGGAGGAATAAGGGGATGAGTATAGAAGTGTGTTTTCAGTGCAGGTAATTTGTGGTAAGTAAATCCCTTAAGGGAGGCTCTGTCGGATTTTCCGTTGGAGGGTCCGGTAGGGTTTCCCTGGGATCAGGACTGTCTAGGGTTCCGGGGAAGGAATTCTGGACGAGTCCTGACAGACATGTCATCGTCTTAAGCCAGTAGTGTACAGTGTACGCTGAAAACAATTTGAGAGTTGATAAGCTGTTCATCACCCGAGGCCTTGTATATATGGACCTTCAAAAACTAAGTAGAAATGGAGAAACTAGCTAGTTCCAAAAGCACTGATTAATTATGCCTTTAACAGAAGGGGATATTTTAGGAAAGAAACTTTGGAAATTGGAAATTGACCATTTACCTCCTTTACCCACATCCACATCTCCAGCACAAATATCATATCTCTCACACACGCATACACAAAAATAAAAAACATTGAAGGCTTAAAGTTTTTTCTCTTACAACCAAAGACCCAAAGAACTTGGTAAAATAGTTTAATTTTGCGGCCTTTCTAGAAAGAAGCTCCACCTGTCCACCAGATCTGAATTGATGCGATTAGAACCGTATTGGTGCCTTAAGCCAAAAGAATATTTCCCGTTGACTGAGAGATGTGGTATATGGCAAAGTATAACCAATAGTAGTGCATAGTGATTGAGTTTTGCATGTTTAATTGTGAAGAAAATTTGCATAATGGTATAACTTTTCCATTCATATAAGAGATCAGATACTAACAGGCCACGCCACCTGAAGGATAGGTCATTAAGGCATATGTCTAGGTCCAATAAAAAAGAGAGGGCCCCCCAAAATTTTCAAAAAGCTCATATTAAAATTACTGTATATGACTATACATATATATATATATATATCCTTTTAGCACTTTTCATCTAGTAAATAAAATGGAATGGCTTCTTTTTTTAAACACAAACTTTTGATCCTTTAGAATATAATATTGATTCTAATTTATTATTTTAAGTTACTTGTTACTAATATTTTTTTATTTTGGAAAAAAAGCATCAATTAATTATTAAATTATCTTTTAAAAAAATATATTATCTATTTTCTATATTTGTCTCAAGCTTTAACTATAAAAGATTAATAATATATTAAAAAAGGTTTAAAACCTCCATATTCTCACTCTCTTTCTTTACTTTTATTCATATTTTACATCTAAAAGGGGTTAAATCTTGTTATGTATTTTAAATACTTTGATCTAAAAGGTTGTAAAAGAACATAATCTTATTTATTATTATTTATTTAATAAATTTATATTCATCGTTCATTCTCATAATCTTTCTTTTTTTATTTTTTTGCATGAATTTATGTTTGTAGTTATTTACAAATTTCGTTATAGTTGATGGTATAGATTTTTTATTTGATGGAAATTCTTGGTATAAAACTAATCAATATCATTTTTAATGCTCTTACATAGATGTTTATGAGTTGAAAATGATTTTATAATCAAAACTTGACTACAAAAATTTAATTGATAATTTTACATTTTAAAATGAAAAAATAAAAATAGATAGATAAAGAAAACTTAAAATTAGTTTTAAAAATTTATTGTTATATTTTTGCCATAGACCTCAATAAGATACTAATTATTATAACCGATTTGACTCAATCAGTGAAGAAATTGCTACTACCCTATGAAAACAAATTTGAGGGCATAATCAAGAGAGTTTTTCTTGTTCGAATTATACAAATCAAATCGAGCAATATATATAAAAGAGTGTCTCAAGAAGCTTGTTTCTTAGTTACCCCTAAGTTTCTTAGTTTTTCCTTATATGTGTTATCTCGAATTTTTTTTCATTATATATATATTTCTTAAACGCATTGCATACACCTATGCTTTCAAGATAGTAGATGTAATCTCAAGCCAGTAGGGTACACCGAAAACAGCTACAATATTATTTGAGAGGGAGAACCACTTGATTTGATGCTTTTCATCACCTCCAAGGCAATATACGGACCTTCCTGACTAGTTCAAAAACCACAAATTGTCTTCAAAAAGGAGAATTCTTTTTCTTTTTTTTCTTTTATTTTTGGAGAGGAGCTTCTGAATTGGACATTGAAATTTACCTCCTTGAAGACATCTCCATCTCCACCACAAATGCCAAATGCCACACCAAAGTCGAAGCTTTTGCTCTTACAGCCAACGACTCAAAAGAATTTGTACACTACTTTCTGTTGGCTATTCAGGAAGCAGCTCCACAATGTATCTGACTTAAAGCGATAAGATCCAATGGCACTTTTCCGCTGCAAAAGAAGCCTGGCATCGCAGCAAACCAAGAAAGAAGGAAAAGAATCCCCATGGTTGATTGAGGGAGATGGAAGCTCGAAAAGTGGGCGGCAACTTGCAAAGTACAATAAAGTACTACATTTTAGGCCCTACTACTTACCACCAATTCACTCTTGGTATAGTTTCTGAAACACATGGTCTAAGAAAATTTGAAAATTAACATGTCTAAGATGAAAATGAGATTGTTTGAGTTTGCATGTTATTGTTTGTGAAAAAAAATACCCATAATGAGGTTCTCCCATTCATTGACGAGTGAGCAGAGCAGAGCAGAACACAACAGAGCAGATTTATAAATTAAAATTTGTTATGTACATATTATAATGGACAACATTAAAATAATAATATTGTAATTAAATTTTTGGGTTTAGGATTATTTCATGTTTATTTTTATGCCTCTAAATTGTTGACAACGCATTGTTGAAAGCATCTAATTGGCTCATTTCGTGTAGACATTGTGTGTTGCAAATTAGTAGTTAATAACTTCACTTTTTAACATTTTGGCAACCTCTGCCTATAATTTCAGATATTTCCCTTCTTTACAAAAAGTAAAATAAAACAAAATAAAAGCCTCCATAAAGTCTTCGCATTATAATTTTAAAAAAAAAAGAAAAGAAAAGGAATTATTGCAACATTTATTTCTTAGACAAAATCATATTTATATAATTTAAAAAAAAATTAAAATGACGAATAATATGGAAAACGAATTATTAAAACATTTTATTTCTCAATCATTTAATTTTGAAAATTTTATAACTTTAAGCAAAAAATAATAATAATAATAATAATAATATTCTACTTCAAATATAAAGTCTATGCATAGCTTATCCATTTAAATAACATATGTTATCCATTTTGAACAACATATGGTCAATCCAAATTTGGGGTTTAAAGTCTAATGATAAAATTCTTCCCCAAATAAAAAGAAAAAAATCTACAATAGAACTCTTGTGCTACAAATGTAGGTAATCATTTATATGGTGGATCTAGTAAAAATGTTACAAGTAGATCTTCAATTTCCATATAGTTTTTTTTTTTTTTTTTTTTTTGTGGTAATGGTTATTAGTAATAACTTCACTTTTTAGGTTTAAAACCTAATGTTGAAATTCTTCAGTTCAATTTATCAAAAAACAAAATAGATTTTTTTTTTTTTACCATGAAGTGAAAGAAATTAAATAAAAAAGTCGAATATAAACTGCTAACTTCCAGTATTAATTAACACCAACAACACCGATATGTTTACCTCCTACTACTATTTGTTCTTTAGTTTTTATAACAAAATTAAAGTTAATGATAAAAGGAATTCATTCTGACTTTATAGATCAATGCTAAAATATATCTATCTGTATGGTTGACACGACAGGTGAAATGGAATTCAAACGATATCTCTGACTATGATTGACACGACATGTAAATTAGAATCCAAACTTTAAATGGCTTATAGAGTACCATAGCTGGACATTTGGAACCATCTGGCTTTTTTTACCATGTATATATATATATATATATATATATTTATGCTTCAAGGAACTATCCTGTGTACGTGTGTTAAAAGACTCTCCAATTAGCTTTTCAAAAGTTTAAATTTTTTTTATTTTAAAGTTTATAATATATAATGTATAATTATAATCATACTTAATTTTATATTTTTTACTTAATTTCAAAAGAAAAAAAAGAGAATCAAGAAGGGAAAAAAAAAACAAAGAGAAAAGTAAATTATAATTACAATAATGTTAAATTTATTAAAATATTCATGAAATTTATTTATGAAATAAAATTATATGTGATATAGCAGAATTTATTTGATTTATTTTTTTATATTTAGATTATATGAATATTTTAAATAATAATCTTTTAATATGTATTATTTGATAAATAAATTTGGTATATATATAGTATTATTGTTATAATTATTTATTAAAAATTGAAAAACAGTTGGTATTAAAATTGGATGAAAAAAAATCTCACTTTTTATTACATTAAAATTTTTAAAATATTTTTTATTTTGAAGATTATATTTTTTATAGTAAAAATGTCATTGGATAATCTCTTACACACCGTTAGTATTAGTAGCTAATAACTTTACTGCTACTCAGCCAAAAAAAAAAAAAAAAAAAAAAAAGATTCTTCATATTGAGGTGTACTCTGCTTTTTAAGCGTCCTGGCAATTTCCAGCCAAAAGAAAAACTTAAAAAACTCTGACTTGTCAGATAAATGCATGCCGATGGGCCACTAGTTGCCTTTAATTTTGTTCTTTTTTTAACTTTTTTTCCATACAAGGCATTTCCCTTAGTTTTCTTCTTTTATTTTATTATTTTTTTTATACTTTTTTGCATATAATTAATTTTATTTATCCTGATCCTGGGAATCGGGATAACTTGTTTTCGCAGCATTCCATTTATGCAAAGAAAAGTTGCACGCTTTCAGTACTACTTACTATAAATAGTAGTAAAATTTTGCATGTAAATTCCATGATCCAAATGAAGTTCCTTTCTCAGTAGTTGCTGTTTAATGCCCTCCTCCTTGCTCCACCATATAAAGGTTTTATTAAATAAAATATTATACCTTTTTTTTTTTTTTTTTTTGTTGGGTACGAAAATAATATTGTATGTTTTAAAGCTTCATTGTAAGTGTCTATTCCTTTCTATTATAAACTTCATTTTTCCTTACAAAGCATATAGTATCTTTCTGATTGGCATGCTGAAAATCATTATTCGCTCTTGCATTTTGCAGTTGTTGGCTTTGTTGATACCCAAAAAAAAAAAAAAGATGGAATTTGTAATTACTTATTAAACTAGTTATAGTTCTTTTTTTTCTTTTTTTCTTTTTTTGTTGTTGTTGTTTGTGGTAATTAAGTGCATCAAGTATGATACTTAACCACGGATATTCTTATTTGGTTTATTTCTGTTTCTTTTTGTCTTTACCCCTTTTTAATAGTTAAATCAAACTAGGAGAAGAAGAAAGAGAAGCAAACAGAGAAGCATGAAAATATTATAAAATTTTAATGTCCTTGGAAATAATGAACGTTTTATTTATATATTTCTTAATCATGTATTATGGTTGTAGTTGTTGACGGGAAGTGGCACTTTCCAAAGCAATGGCTCAATCATTCAAAAGGTTAGCATTGTCTATTAATCTTACTACTCTTATTTATAGCATTTCGTTTGCAATGAACACTGATGATTTATGCACTCAAATTGATTTACAATTGGTTAACTAAAACGGATTTAATTGGTAAGGCATTAACATTTAAACCTGAAAGCCATGTCATGAGTTAAAGATATCAGGGTAGGGTAGGAGAATTATGATAAATGATCAAAAAAATTTGCAATTAATATTTATAATAAATAAAAGAAAATCTCTATTTTTGTTTTCGATTTCTATCTATCATTAATATAATATCATCTTAATTAAAAACTGTTAGAGTTTGTGACCCGAATTCTTGTTGACCCGACCCGAAAAGGTCGCGGTGCGACCCATTTGGTGAAACTAAATTTTGGAGAAAAATTTGGGGCTCTGTGGTGGAAGCGGAGGTCTCGGGCCGTGCGGGGGCAGCGCCCCCGCGGTATGGACCTGTTCAATTTTAGGGTTTCTTCTGTACTATATATATATATCTGTATTTTTGTTCGGCCGTAATTGGGTTTTTTTTTTAGGGTATCTCGAAATTTGGCTCACCTTGTACAAATCTTTCGATATTGGATTTGCTTCTCCCTGCCCGTGGTTTTTCCCGTCAAGGGTTTCCACGTTAATTGTGTGTTTGTTTTTCGATTTCTTTGTTTCTGTTGCCATTTGTTTTTTCTCCCAATTCCGTAACAAGTGGTATCAGAGCCGCGTCGATCTATTTGGGAATTTTTTTTTTTTTTTTTTGTCTTTCGATCATGGCAACAAAGTTCGACATTGAGAAATTTGAGCGCAACATGAGTTTCTCCATGTGGCAAGTCAAGATGAAGGCGATTTTGACACAGAACGGTTTACACAAGGCGTTGGTTGGCAAGGAGCAGATGCCGTCTTCGTGGGATGCCGAAAAGAAAGCCGAGGTTGATGAGCGTGCCCTATCCACCATTCAGCTATGCTTGTCCAATGAAGTTTTGAGGGAGGTCCTTGATCAGAAGACAACAAAGGACTTATGGGACAAGTTGGAATCTTTGTACATCACAAAGAATCTCACAACGAAACTGATTGCGAAGCACCGTCTATACACCCTTTCTATGGTTGAAGGTACATCTATTAAAACACACATAGATGATTTTTCTACTATTTTGTTGGATCTGGCGAACATGGACATTAAATATGATGATGAAGATCAAGCCCTAATGCTACTGCGTTCCTTACCTCCATCGTATAAAAATTTTAGGGAGACTTTGATTTACAGTAATAAAACCCTAAAATTGGAGGACGTGAAAGCTTCCTTATATTCTAAGGAGTTGTTTGATAAGGAGTTGACCAGCAGTTCGGATAACAATAATTTTGGGAGTTCCGGAGGAGAGGGTTTGATTGTTAGAGGTAGAACATCATCTAGAGATCAAAATAACAATGGTGGTAGTCGGCCAAGATCGAAGTCAAGGTTCAGAAACCTTATTTGTCACTACTGTAAGAAAAAGGGGCACATCAAAACTGAATGTCGTAAGCTTCAGAATAAAAATAATGAAAAGAGTAAGGAACATGCCGAAGCCAGTGTCGCACATGAGGAAATTGAAGATGGAGATGTTTATTCAGTGACTGAGGATAGTTCGGGCAAGCAGGGATGGATTTTGGATTCAGCCTGTTCGTTTCACATCTGTCTCCATAGGGATTGGTTCTCTTCTTATGTTCCGGTGGATAAAGGTGTTGTGCTGATGGGAGATGATCATCCTTGCTGTGTCATCGGCATTGGAACTGTAAGGGTGAAGATGCATGATGGAATTATCAGAACACTAACTGAGGTACGTCACGTTCCAGATATGTCTAAAAATTTAATTTCTTTATCTGCTTTGGACAAGTCTGGTTGTTCTTTTGCTGGTGGAGGTGGAGTTTTGAGGGTTCTGAAGGGTGCTTTGGTGGTGATGAAAGCTAGCCTGGTTGGTACATTATACAGGCTACAGGGTTCTGTGGTAATGGGGTCGGCTGCTGTTTCAGTGTCCATGTCAGATTCGGATGTTACTCGTTTGTGGCATATGAGATTGGGCCATATGAGTGAGAAAGGTTTGGCGATGTTGAGCAAACGGAGTTTGCTTGGTGATCGGAGTATCTCGAAGTTGGAGTTTTGTGAACATTGTGTGTTTGGGAAGCAGAAGAGAGTTAGCTTCAGTACTGGAATTCACAAAACCAAAGGTACTCTAGACTACATTCATTCAGATCTTTGGGGACCCGCACGTACTGCTTCTAAGGGTGGTGGCAGATATATGTTGACCTTCATTGATGATTTCTCCAGGAAGGTCTGGGTATATTTTTTGAAGCACAAGAATGACGTATTTGCTATCTTCAAGCAATGGAAAGCTTTGGTAGAGAAGCAGACAGAAAGAAGGGTGAAGCGCCTTCGTACAGATAATGGATTGGAGTTCTGTTGTAACACCCCGTCCCAAATCGCACCGGAATCCGTGCATGTTGACCGAGGTTGACCGTTGACCGAAGGGGGTCAAAAGTTGACTTTTTGACTCGGTAAGAATTTTGAGTTGACTAGGGTACCGTGGCGAAGTGCACGATGCCACGAGTTCGTAGACTGGTAGCACGTCGAAAACGGAGCTACGGTTTGAAAGTTATGGGCAAAACAAGTTGAACTGTAAACTGTCTAAAGGTGCCGGGAGTTGACTTTTTCTTGTGATGTAATTGTGAGTTGACTCTTGTATGGTTGTAAAGTACTCGTCGATACGAGTTCATAGACTAGCGGCACGCTTAAATCGGACATGTGGTTAAAACGTTATGGACGTTTGAAGTTTACCGGATACCGTATTATTTTAATATTTTTTTTGGGTCGATGAACAGTGAAACGCCACGTGTCAATTTCTGATTGGTCCATGTGGCATGAACAGTGTCACGCAGGGTTTTAATTTTGAAAAACTCTCGGGGAAGAGAGAGAAAGAGAGAGAAGAGAGAGAAAGAGAGAGAGGAGAGAGAAAGAGAGAGAGAGGACCCGCCGGCCGCCGGTCATTTTCATGTTTTTCCGGCCTAGTTACTGTACACGCGCCGGCCAGCCAGATTGCCCACCTCATTTCCGGCAAAACCTCCAAATTTCACGGCGAACGGCCGCCGGACGCGCTCGGATCGGACGTCCGAAGTTTGGCAGCGATTTTTCCCCTCCACCGCCGGCCACCGCGAATCGGCACTGTTCCGGCCATTTTCCGGCCACACGCGCCTGACAGCCTTGATCCTCTCCTCAAGTCCGGCCTACCCACCAAAAATCACGGCCATCGGACCACCGACGCGCCGGGATCGGAGCGTTTTCCGGCGAGGGGTCGAAAATCTTCAAACGGTGATTTCTCCGCCGTCCGACCTCCGTTTTGCTCACCGTCGGTCCCGTTGGATTGCTCTCCTCACGATCTACAAATCTGCAAAATTTCACAGAAAACGGCCACCGTCGGAAATTACTGTTCCGGCGACGGTTGCCGGTGACGTGGCGGCCCGCCGAAAATTACTGTTCCGGCGAGTACCCGAAAATTTCAGCCAGCTCCAGTCCGCAGTGTTCGACCTCCTGAACCCAAATCCGACTTCCGTTTCCACCAATTCGCGACGGTTTGGGAGAATTGCGGAGCCGAAACCCGAAAAGCTTCCCGATAAAATTCCGACCCCGTCGGGTACGATCATCGAAAATTAAGACCGGATCTGTGATTAGCATCACTCGAGCTTCGATTCGGTATATAACTCGTAAATTCTAGATATCGTTTGTGTTTTGACCCCCCGGGTACCGGATATTATTTACCCGAATAAAATATTAATTTATTTGACTGTCTGTGAATTTTGTTCTAGGAGCATCGGTGAGTCGTAGAATTGATCCCGTAGTGGATCATGGGTTAATTGCGTGCTCCAGGTGAGTGACCCACCTTCAATTTAATTTTGGGAAATTTAATTGGTGAATATATTATGTGTGATTTAAATATTTGGAATTTAATTTTTATGTGCCAAATATTTATTTGATTTATTGTGGAAATTATTGTGAATTTATCGGATTTAAGAAAATGTGCATTTCACCAATTTATGCCATGTGGAATTATTTTATGGTTTTGAGGATTTTGAAATTGGTGTGGTTTTAATGGTAAATTGGGCACGATTTGATTTTCAAATATTTCAAGGAAAATATTTGGTTATGTTGGTGATTTCAATTTTTATGAAATATGCCCATAAAATATTATGGGATTTGATTATGATATTTCGAGAAATTATTTATGCTTGGAAAAAATGTGGATATTTGAATTGATGGATTTGGGAGTTGGTGGATTTGAAAATCATGGAGGAATTTATGGTATGGATTATAAGGAAATTGTGGAGAATTTCCCGGTTCAAGCGGATGGATTATGCCCGCTATGTTTATGAAAAATGTGAAATTTGTTTTATAATTTAAATTGTGGATTTTATGATTTTTAGATGCACCGTGCACGTACTGGTGTTCTGATTATGTGATATGGTATATGTGATATGGATATTGTGCACACGGTTGTGATTAGCGCGCAGGTGGGTGTGATTAGCGCGCAGGTGATGTGATTAGCGCGCAGGTGGGTGTGAGTAGCGCGCGGTTGATATTATGAGGGTGTCCTGTGGATGCCATCGGAGAGGGCGGCCACCCCCCTTTGGCCGGGACACCAGGTTAGCAGCGGCGCTGTGGGACGCCACGCGACCGTATGCCGGTTTCTCTCTATAACCTCCTGTCTGGCGGTACCTTGGGACGCTGGGTACTGTTGGCGCCACTGGTATATAGTGGGTGCATCAAATGATTTTCAGAACTGTGTTTTAAAAATAAAATGTTTGGAAACTGTATTGGAATTAAAAATATAATATTACTGTTCGGATATTTATTTGATGTCTTGGTTTTCGGGGAATATGAATAAAGGGTTTTGTGAAAATGTTTTAAAAGGGGAACTTTTCCAACTGAGAGAATTGTAAGGGTTTTGAGAGAAATTATTATTTCCAAATAATTATTATTTATACTTATTACTGTGATATGATATGGTATAGTAGTAGGGTCGCTCACTGAGATGATTAGCATCTCACACTCTTAAATTCCGTTCCTCTAGGTACCAGGTTGTCGGTGTTCACTCGGAGCGGACTTGATCTTCCTCGCTGTTTTACTTCGTGAAGTACCCTGTTCTTCTTTATTGCGGTTGTACTATTTCTTTCATTCTTGTTGTATTTATTTTGCACTGGATTACTGTATTTTGAAGTGCTGGAATTTGTGGAACCAATTTGTAGTTTGTGGGAGGAATAAGGGGATATTTTTGAAGTGTGTTTTCAGTGCAAGTAAATTTGTGGTAAGTAAATCCCTTAGGGGAGGTGCTGCCGGATTTTCCGTTGGAAGGTTCGGTGGTATTTCCCTGGGATCAGGGCTGTCTAGGGTTCCGGAGGAGGAATTCTGGACGGGTCCTGACATCTGTGATGGTGTTTTCAATGAGTTTTGTAGAAACGAAGGGATCGTTAGACATCTCATAGTTAGAGGAACTCCGCAGCAAAATGGTGTGGCTGAGTGGATGAACAGAACTCTTATGGAGAAAGTCCGATGCATGCTGTCGAATTCTGGGTTAGTACAGGACTTTTGGGCAGAAGCAGCTGCTACAGCTTGCTACTTGGTGAATCGTTCTCCATCAGCAGCAATCGATTGCAAGACTCCTGAAGAGGTATGGTCTGGAAAACCTGCTAATTATCTAGATTTGAAGGTATTTGGATGCCCTGCCTATGTTCATGTTAATGATGGTAAGCTTGAGCCTAGATCGAAGAAGGGCATATTTCTTGGTTACCCGCAGGGTGTAAAAGGATATAGAGTTTGGCTTCCTGATCCAAAGTCATCTAAGGTTGTGATTAGCAGGGATGTTGTGTTTGATGAGATGGCAATGCTGCATCCAAAAAGGGAGCCCGTTGTTTCAGACAGTGTGCCAAAGCAGGTGGAGTTTAGGGTGGAGGAAGTAAGTACTTCACAGAATGGTTCAGTTTCAAGCCCATTTGAGACACCCACTCATGTGGAAGAAGAGAGAATTGAGGAGGTGCAGGAGCATTCGATTGCCAAGGATAGACCTCGCAGGGAGATCAAGAAGCCCTCTAGTTTAGCTGACTATGTCACTTTTGCTTGTGTTGCAGCACAGGAGATCGAGAGTCCCAGTGATCCTCGCAACTATTATGAAGCCATTTCATGTGAGGATTCTGCAAAGTGGTTAATTGCTATGCAGGAAGAGGTGGAGTCGCTTCATAAGAACCACACTTGGGAGTTAGCATTACCTCCAGAGGGTAAGAAGATTGTGGGATGCAAGTGGGTCTACAAAAAGAAAGAAGGCATCCCTGGTGTTGAAGATTCGAGGTACAAAGCACGTTTAGTAGCAAAGGGGTATTCGCAGGTACAGGGAGTTGATTTTAATGATATATTTTCCCCTGTCGTTAAACATACTTCTATTCGTGCTTTGTTAGCGCTAGTTGCTATGCATGATTTAGAGTTGGAGCAACTAGATGTGAAGACCGCTTTCTTGCATGGTGAGCTTGAGGAGACAATTTATATGCAGCAACCCGAAGGTTTCGAGGTTGAAGGAAAAGAGGATCATGTGTGTTTGTTGAAAAGGTCCTTGTATGGTTTGAAGCAATCCCCTCATCAGTGGTACAAGCGGTTTGATGGGTTTATGTTTAGTCATGGCTATTCTAGAAGCCAATATGATAGCTGTGTGTATTTTAGGAAGTTGGAAGATGGCTCATTTATCTATTTGTTGCTTTATGTTGATGATATGCTGATAGTGGCCAAGAAGAAATCCGATATCAACAGATTGAAAGCAGAATTGAGTGGTGAATTTGAGATGAAAGATTTGGGAGCGGCAAAGAAGATTCTTGGTATGGGGATTGAGAGAGATAGATCTGCAGGTAAACTTTTCTTGACTCAAAGATCTTTTGTTGAGAAAGTTCTGGAGCGTTTTGGAATGAAGAACGCTAAACCTGTAAGTACTCCATTAGCTACTCATTTTAGATTGTCTGCTGATATGTCACCACAGTCGGATAGAGATATTGAGTATATGTCACATGTTCCTTATTCTAGTGCTGTTGGTAGTTTGATGTATGCTATGGTGTGTACCCGTCCTGACATTGCACATACTGTTAGTGTTGTGAGCCGGTATATGGCTAATCCTGGCAAACAACACTGGCAAGCTGTCAAGTGGATTCTAAGGTACTTGAGAGGCACTACTAACACTTGTTTAGAGTTTGGTGGAAGTAAGGAGGGTGTACGTGGATATGTTGATGCAGATTTTGCTGGGGACCTTGATAGAAGGAGGTCCACCACTGGTTATGTATTTACTCTTGGAGATACTTCTATCAGTTGGAAGTCTATTTTGCAAGCAACAGTTGCACTATCAACTACAGAAGCTGAATATATGGCTATAGCTGAAGCGGTGAAAGAAGCTATTTGGTTAAGGGGGTTGATAGGTGAGTTGAGCTCTGAGCAGGAGAGTACGGTTATCAATTGTGATAGTCAGAGTGCTATCTATCTGACTAAGGATCAGATGTTTCAGGAGATGACAAAACATATAGATGTTCGGTATCATTTTGTACGTGATGTTATTGCTCGTGGAGATATTGTTGTCAGCAAGGTGAGTACTCATGATAATCCTGCTGACATGATGACCAAGGCACTTCCAGTAGCCAAGTTTGAGCATTGCTTGGACTTGGTTGGTGTTTGTTGTTGAGCTTTGCCTTTAGGGGCTTTTGTGGAAGAGGATGGCAACTTTTATCGAAAATTGGAGTTTTGTATGTTTTTCATTCCTTATATGGAATTCGTGTCAAGGTGGAGATTGTTAGAGTTTGTGATCCGAATTCTTGTTGACCCGACCCGAAAAGGTCGCGGTGCGACCCATTTGGTGAAACTAAATTTTGGAGAAAAATTTGGGGCTCTGTGATGGAAGCGGAGGTCTCGGCCGTAATTGGGGTTTTTTTTTAGGGTATCTCGAAATTTGGCTCACCTTGTACAAATCTTTCGATATTGGATTTGCTTCTCCCTGTCCGTGGTTTTTCCCGTCAAGGGTTTCCACGTTAATTGTGTGTTTGTTTTTCGATTTCTTTGTTTCTGTTGCCATTTGTTTTTTCTCCCAATTCCGTAACAAAAATATTAAAAAAATATATAAAAATAATTATTACTTTTCATGATGAAGCAGAATTTTATTACTGGTCGGACAAAAAGATCTCCATCCAAAACGTAAACTTATAGTCACCAAACTTATCATCAATATTTATTATATTAAATGGGTAAAAATTTGTGAACAGGAGCCAACTGCGAACTTTTGTCAATTGTTTTTTTAGAGCTTTTATCTGGTGCTGATTTTTAACTTAAGTTTTCATGGATGAAGATTATGTTTGAGTTTTTATTTTTTTATTTTTTTTATTTTTTTATTTTTTATTTTTGGGGGGGGGGGGGGGGGGGGGGGGGGGGGAACTCTATCTGATCCATATATGATGAATGCAAAACATTCAGGAGTATTGTTCTGGGAGGGAATTCAAAGAGTCCTGAAGAGAACAAACCTTCTTGGAAAGAAAAATTAAAAGATTTTAAAGAAATTCTGAATCCAGGAGGGAAATATCCTTACAGATGGAAGAATATATTTCTGTGGGCATGTGTGATTGCAGTGTCAACGGATCCATTGTTTTTATACATTCCTACAATAATTGAAAATGATCACAAAAAATGTGTTGCACCAGACAAGAAAATGGAGATTGCAGCACTGCTTTGTCGAACTTTCACTGATGTATTTTTCATAACGGATATTTATTATCAAATCAAAACTAGATTAGTTATGGACGAGTCCTTCGCTGTAGCCACAATAACGAGAAAGCTTTGGCCATATTCCATCTTAGCTGATGTTCTAGCTGTTCTTCCCCTTACACAGGTAAAACCACTCTTAATATTAATTAATTTCTTCAATTCATCATTATTATTATTTTTTTAAATGATGTTTAATATTTTACATAATCAATATTATTATGTCTAACCTTTGATTAATGTTTAATTACCAGGTGGGCATTGCATATTTATTTTTCAAACGGAGTCTCTGGAGATCTTTTGTAAATTTCCTTCTTGTTTGCCAATATACAATAAGGATTGTTCGAATGCACCTAGCGTTTAGTGAACTAAAAAGGACCCCTAAAGCACTGGGCCCAAAGGCTAAAGGTGCACTGAATTTGTTTCTCTATGTTACTTCCAGTCATGTAAGTTAAAAATATATATACATATATATATATATAGGCTATTATTATTTTACCTTATTATAATGGCTATTTTAATTATTTATTATTTTTTTGGTATATATATATATATATATAGATACTTGGAGCGTTTTGGTACTTTCTTTCAGTTCAACGACAGACAGCATGTTGGCGAAATGCATGTAGAAAACTTAATATAAAAGCTTGTGTTCGTGCTAATTTCGAATGTACCGACCGTCAACGGGCAAATCCGGCATTTCTTAATGCATATTGCCCTGTAGATCCACAAAATCCAAAGATATTCGATTTCGGAATATTTATTGACGCCGTAGGTATTCTCGGTCCAGTTGACTTTCCAAAAAAGTTTTTCCATTCTTACTGGTGGGGCCTACAAAATCTCAGGTTTGTTTATTCATCCACTCACAAACATGTATACACTATACAGTACAAATCTATAGCATTCACCAAAAACATAAAAATAAAAAATTCAAATGTATAGCATCATTTAAGAAGTCTCACTTACGGCTTACTCTAATTAAAACCTTCATTATTAGTTTTTGGATTTTTTTTGAAAGGTTGAGATTTGAATCCTTCTTTAATTCTGAATCCATCTTTTCAGTTCTTTCGGTCAAAACTTGAAAACAAGTCCCTATGTCTGGGAAGTCTGCTTCGCGGGTCTTATTACTGTCGTTGGCTTGCTTCTGTTTACATATTTAATTGGAAATATTCAGGTTAGTACTACTGAACTATTTTTTATTTTTTTTTTCCCTCCTGTTTCTATAAAATTTTGTATAATTTCCTGCTTCTAATTTCTCACCAAGCTCAGAAAAGACTAATCAGTCTTCTGTCCTTGTCCTGTTTTTAATGCTCTTATTTCTGGATACTTCTCAACTTGTTATGGACAGACATATATGCAGATGGCCGCCACAAGAGCGGAGGAGATAAGAAAAACTATGAAAATCAAAGATGAAGAATTCAAGATAATTTTCGGCGACCAACTTCCTCCGAAATTAAAAATGGTTTTACTGCAACAAATTCAATATGCAAATGAAAAACATAAAAATATTGACTGGCAAACTGTGTTAGCTTCCTTCGGGGATCAAACACAGCCTTTCACCAAGGGGGAGCTAGAATTAGTGAGTTCTGTAGCCAGCTCCGAACAGCAGCTTTTTTTTTTTTTTTTTTTTTTAATAATTCTCTTATCAGTTAATTATGTGCTTTCCTATGTCGTCCTTGATTAATTTTCAGCATAACTGGTTGTGAGAAACAGGATTAATTACGATCTTTATATTGAATGAGCTTTAATTATACATATGTATATATGTGAAGTTATGACTAATTCTAAAAATTTAAGCTGTTAGAATTTGAATTTATTATGTATATCAAGCTTTGTCAACAATATATGCACATGTGTTGTGGTACAGATATGTAGGAAGATGGCTGCCACAGGATTCAGGAATGAGAAGGAAATTCAAAAATTAAGTGCAGACTTGTGGTTGCACAATAATAACATCCCCTTCGATTTGAAGCGTATTATCCGGCAGTGTGTGGAATGGAAATTGGAATACAGCAAAGATGTCAATCTGCAGACTGTGCTCTGTGTTCTTCCCCTAAAATATAAAGATGCTCTCAAGGAGCATTTTTGCTTAGCTACCCTAAAGAAAGTAAAGTTTCTTTAATTTTTCCCTTATATTAAATTTGTTATATATGTCCAATTTGTTCTTCATTATACATATTTCTTACATATATGATGTGCACCTATATATGCTAGTTGCCGATGCTTCAACATATTAGTGAGCAAATGCTTAAACGAATCATAGATCATGTCGAGCCAGTGATGTACAATCCAAACAGCTACATTATCCGAGAGGGTGAACCACTTGATTTTATGCTTTTCATTACGCAAGGCACCGCGTGGAGCTTCACAGCTAATAATTATAGATCTTTCACCAGTTTTACGCGTCTTAAGAAAGGTGATTGCTATGGTGAAGAACTTGTGCAATGGACATCTACATTTGCCTCCTTCCTGGACTTCCCAATGTCCCACTCAAATGTCAAATCCCATACCAAAGTCGAAGCCTTCATTCTCAATGCCAGCGACTTGATGAATTTTGTCTCTACTAACTGGAGCCATTTCACCAGAAACAAACGCCTTGATCTAACCAGATCTAACTTGGAGCGTTTGGACTCTGCTGCACTTCAAAGTGTACGGAATTTCCGGGAAAGTTACAGGCGCCGCCGCCATTCCTATTATCCTAGAAGACTTAAAAGCCAACGGAGCAGTGTGGCTAACAGAGCCACGCTCTAAATAGTCATGAAATCTCTAGGCCAGTATAAGCATTTACTGCAAGATGATGAAGGCATTCCTATGCTTTACTTTATGGACTATTTACATACTAAATATTGTTGTAAAGTCATTAATATATAGTTTCTTTAAATCCTTTTCTTTCTTTCTTTCCATATTTTCTGTGGATTAATCATGCACCAGTTAATTTTCTGAGCTCTAGACATTTGCTGTTTGATGTTGTTGTAGATGAATATTTACTGTTAACAGCAGCTTCATTTTGTAATTTACTATATTTATTTTAACGATATAATGTGTATGTATAATTAGTATTGATCACTTTTTTTTTTTTTTTTTTGGAAGAAAATTATAATTGATCACTTCGGAAAAACTTAGCTAGAACTTGTACGGACGAAATATATTGAAATAAAGTACCACCGTAAAAATGTGTTTAAAAACTCAAAGAGAATTCCTGGTAACTAACATTAAGCAAAAACAAAAACAGAATTTGAGGATTTAACAAGACTTAATCTGGAGTTTTAATATTATTTAACCAAATTTTGCCTCTTCTTTTTCTACGGCTTAGATTTCTTTATTCTTCAGTATCACTTCATTGGAGAGGGTTTCACGTACGGCATCCGTTTACCGTACAAGATATTTTCTTTACTTAGAACAAATTAAGAATTTATAGTCATTGTTTGTGCTTTTCATCTGTAAAATTCATGTGAAATCTGGCCCAACGTCGTGCGTTTGGGTTCAAAAAGAAAGATGCCCCATCTTTTAAAATAATTAAAATTCTATCCATATACCTATTTGAAAATTTGCTCGTCTGATTAACAGACACACGATGTGAATTGCAATCCAAACTTTAGGCGGCTTGTCTCGAGTACTAGAATTGGAAATTTGGAACCATCTTGCATTTTTTATTTTTTATTTTTTTTAGACTTTTTTGGCTTGGTTTTCTCTCACCACAAAGAAAAAAAAAAAAAAAAAAAAAACTCGGTTTCTTCATATTGAATATTGTATTTAAGTATCCAGGTAATTTCCAGCCAAAAAAAACTGAAAAAGAAGTCCAAATTGTCATCAGATAAATGCATGCATATGGGCCATTAGTTGCCCTTAATCTATGTGGCATCAATGTACCATCAATTTTAAAATTATTTTCTAATTATAATAATAATATGTATAAAAATATTTATGATTATTAATTAAATAATATTTTATTAGTTAATTTTTAAAAAAAAAATTTAATTTTTTTAAGAAATTTTAGAATGTATAACATACCATTGATTTTGTTTTTTTTTTTTTTTTTTCCTGCTACATAAATTTGACAAGATGATTAGACAGATCCATTAAAAAGTTTTTTTTGGACTCTGGCACTTCAAAGTGCATGAAATTTCCGAAATTTCCGGCACCACCATTGTCCTAGAAGGCTTAACAGCCGACCAAGGAGGGTGATAGCAGAGCTCCTTTCTAAAAACTCATGAATCTCCTTTCTAAATACGCATGAATCCAGGCTGCAATTGATGATGAAGGCATTCGTAGGAGTTACTTTATAGACTATTTACAAACTAAATATTGTGTTGGAAAAAGCAAACAAAGTTTCATATTAATAGAAAATTAAAAAAAAAAATTCACAATATAATTCAATTGGACCGCTCCAATAAGCTAGTTTTGGATTAAAGCCTCGTTTGAGCCTAAAGAGATGGGCTTCGGCCAATAATGGGCTTCAATTTTCTTAGAACCTAAAAAATAGACCAATGAAAAAAGATGACTAATGAATCGAGCGGGCACCACATAATCCAAACGGATAGGATCGAATAGGAGCTTCACCTGGGCCTAGGCAGGTGGGCTTGAATAAAGTGGCAAACTGGCTACGTATTGTTTTAAATTTTTTTGCCAACATACGTATTGTTTTAAAGTTAATAATGTATAGTTCTAATGTATAGTTCCTTTAAATCCTTTTCTTTCTTTTTTCTCTTTCTTTCCATATCGTCTGTGGACATTTTCCGTTTGATGTTGTTGTTGATGAATATTTACAGTTAATGGCACTTTCATTTTGTAATATACAATAGTTATTTTAATAGTACAGTACTTGCATTTTGTAATTAACTTTTATTTTTAAAAATATATATTAATTAGTATTTTATCACCTTGAAAAAGCTAGCCAGAACTTGTACGGACGAAATGCAGTAAAACAAAGAACACGATCATAAAATGTGTTAAAAACTCTAAGAGAATTCTTGGTATAACTAATGTTAAGCAAAAACAAAAACAGAATTTGAGGATTTAACAAAACTTAATGGAGTTTAAATATTTATTTAACCAAATTTTATTTCCAGTTAATAAAAGCAATGTATAAACTACAAATGGAGAGGGTCCAAAATCCACCCAATACATTTGAAGTTTTCAAATGATATTTCTACTAAACAAAATAAACCATTCTCGGCCACCTACTACTATACTGAGCTTTTAGAAAAATAAATAAATAAACAAAATCGATGCTTTACATACCTTTGTTCAGCATTTTGCGACTTGCTCTGTAAAAGCAGACCCACAGTCTTGTTATGGTTGTTAGAATTTGATATCTACTACGCAGTTTGCTTCTTTGTCTGAGTTCCAAACATAAGACTAAATTAAAATTTATCTCATGTTTGTTGGAATATAACCTGTTGTGCTGACATGGAAGCTAAGGCAAATATGGACAAAATGAGGCTATACAAGTGTACTTCACAGTGGCTCATATGCCACATGTTATAGAACAAAGTAGAAGGATGAGAGGATGAGTGCGTGAAAGTGTGAGAGAGAAAAATACAGATTTATGCTTTTATAACAAATTGTAATCATGACATTTATGATGTAAGCAAAAATATTTTGTTTTACTGTTACATTGAAAAAAAGGATGAAATACACAAGAAGAACACATGTTCTTTCTCTCCTCTAAATTTTTTCTCAAGCAAATCATCATCTGCATTACAAACTTATACCAGTAAATAGAAATTTTTCAAGCTCCATTAACATGGTATCAGAGCTTGTTGAATTTGAGTTGGGAGTAAACATTGTGTTCTAAAAAAAAAAAAAAAAAAAAAAAAAAAAACAGAAACATAGCTCAAGTAAATCTGAGCTGGATTGAAGAGTATAGGCTAGAACTTCAGATCTAAATCATCAATGGCTGGATTTGAGGTAAGGGCCCCAATATTCTCAGGTGAGAACTATGAGTTCTGGAGAATCAAGATAATCACTATTTTCAAATCCTTTAGGCTTTGGAAATTCATGGAGAAAGGAATTCCAGTTTCTGCTGGGAAGCTGAAGGGGAAAATTGAAGGGACTGAAGGAAGCTCAGCAATTGAAGATGATGAACAGATGATGGAGTTTTACATGAAGGATGCAAAAGCTTTAGGGATTATTCAAAGTGCTGTTACTGATCAAATTTTCCCAAGGATAGCAAATGCAGAGACTTCGAAAGAAGCTTGGGAGCTCTTGTACAAACAATTCCATGGTAGAGATCAGGTAAGATCTGTGATATTGCAAAGTTCAAGGAGAGAATTCGAATACACCAAGATGAAGGATGATGAAACACTATCCCATTACCGTACAAGACTAAATGACCTAATAAACCAGATGAAAACGTCTAGAGAGACACTGTCAAATGAAAGAATGGTTCAAAAGGTATTAATCAGTTTAACAAAAGCATGTGAACCTATCTGTTTGGTGATAGAAAAAACTAAGGACTTGACATTGGTGGAATTTCAAGAAGTAATTGCAATTTTAAAGAGTCAAGAGCGAAGACTTGATCTACAAGTTACTGATTCCACAAAGAAAGCATTCTCTACATTGTCTGTGAATTCCAAAATACAAAACAAGGGAGTAACACAAGCTAATGTAGCTAAGTTTCAAAGGTCATGGTCTTCAAAAGAGAAGAAATGGGAATCTAAACAGAAATTTCAGCAAAGGTTTCATGGAGCTCAAGTGACAAACACACAAGCTGCAAACACTATTCACGGAGGGAATAGATGGCAGGTTGGAGGTAGTCAAGACAATTCAAAACCATAATGTAAAACCTTTGGTAAATACCATTTTGGGGAATGTAGGTTTAAAGGCAAGCCAAAATGCTATAATTGTGACAGGTTTGGACATTGGGCAAGGGAATGTACAATTGGAAAGAATGTGCAGAAAACCAATTGTACAAATAAGATGGAATTTACATGGAATATGTTTTATGTAGCTAGTGAGACTGGTGGCTCAAGCAAAAGCAATGAATGGTACATAGACAATGGTTGCAGCAACCATACGACAGGAAATATCAATTTATTGATTGATGTTAAGAGAAATTTGTTTGGAAGGGTTCAAATGCCTAATGGAACACTAGAGAATATAGCTGGGAAAGGTACACTTGTGATTGACACTGACAAGGGAAAACGACATATCAAAGAGGTACTATATTTACCTGGTTTGAAAGAAAACCTGTTGAGTGTTGGTCAAATGGATGAGCATGGCTATTATCTGATATTTGGTGGTGGAATGTGTCATGTGTATGATGGACCTACATTGGAAAATCTAGTTGTGAAAGTCAAAACAAAAACAAATCGATGCTATCCACTGACTATGACATCGAGTGAGCAGGTTGCATTAAGAGTTCAAGCTGAGTTCAGTGTGGAAACCTGGCACAAAAAAATGGGACATCTTCATTTAAATGCTTTGCTTGAACTAAAGAGGAAGGATATGGTTTTGGGATTACCAAAGCTTGGAGAAATAATGAAGGTTTATGAAGGTTGTCAATTTGGAAAGCAGCATAGGGAAGTTTTCCAAAAGAATGGTGCATGGAGAGCAAATCAGCCACAACAACTAGTTCATACTGATTTGTGTGGACCAATGCAAATAGAGAAACATGTATTTTATACTATTTGTAGATGATCGTACACGCATGGTTTGGGTGTACTTTCTAAGAAACAAATCTGAAGCTTTTGTCTGTTTTAAGAAATTCAAAGCCATGGTTGAGTTGCAAAGTAGTTTTAAAATTAAGTATTTAAGGAGTGATAAAGGAGGAGAATCTAAGGCAAAGTAGTTTATAAAATTCTGTGAATCTGAGGGAATTCAAAAGCAAATGACAGTGGCCTACACTCCTCAAAAGAATGGGATGGTTGAAAGGAAGAATCGAGTGGTTGTTAAAATGGCCAAGGCCATGCTATATGGTAAACAAATGCCCTATTATATGTGGGGAGAAGCTGTTCATACAGCTGTGTCAGGACCTGTCCGAAATTCCTCACCGGAATCCTAGGCAAGCCCTGATCCTAGGGAAACCCTACTGGACCTTTCAATGGAAAAATTCGGCAGAACCTCCCCTAAGGGTTGGGCTTACCACAAATTTCCTGCACTGAAAATACACTTCTATATACATCTCCTTATTCCTCCCACATTACTACAATTTAATTCCACATATTGTAGCACTCCAAAAGAATAATAAGAATCAGTGCATAATTAATACATAAATGTCCAAGACAGTATACAGAGCTTCATGAAGTACTATTAAGTATAAAAATTATACAACAAGGGTAAAATAAATATTACAAATGAAATAAATGAAGACAAAGATAACTTCTCGAATTACGACAGGGACGGAGATTAGGTTCGCTCCGGAAGAACGTCTACCAATCCTTGTACCTAGGGGAACGGAATTTAAAAATATGAGATGCTAATCATCTCAGTGAGTGACCCTATCTACTGTACAATTATAATATTAATAATATAACAATAAAAGAAACTTAATTAATCGATACCAAACAATTAAAAAAATTAATAAATAATAATTAATTGAAAATAATATTTCCTCTCAAAACCCTCACCATCCACTCTGTCGGAAAGGTTCCCCTTTTAAAACATTTTTGCAAAACCCAATATTTTATGCCCCACAAATCAAGTAATAATTAATTTAATAAATAATTAAACAATCCAAATACCAATAAAATGTAATGAAATGTAATAAAATAAATTTAGAATACTTGCATGAAAGAAATATAACATAAAAGAAGAATTCAATATATAATTCATATAATTTGATTAAATAAATTAAGATAAACAGCATCAAAAATATAATTTAAATAATTATAAATAGATGATAAAACAAATTAAATGCACTTAATTTAAATACGATTTTAAAACCTTTAGGGTTTGAAATTTCTATCTGAAAATTTATACTTGACGCACCACACTATATACCAATGATGCCCTCCGATACCCAGCGTCCCGAGCACCGTCCGGTGAGAGGTTAAAGAGAGAAACTTGCATACTGTCGCTTCGGCATCTCAATAGCGCCGCTGCTTAAACCGTCATCCCGGCCATGGAGGGGGACGATTTATGTGCACTATATAAAACTTGTCTGCCCTCGGTCCAATGGCAACTCACAAGAGACATTATAACTTGCGTGCTCATCCACATATACAGTACAGAACACCAGTACTGTATGAGTACGTCTAAAATAAATAACCAAATTTTATTATAAAAAGGTACGTAATTTTTTCAAAATTCACCGTGGGAATTATACCATTTTTCGAACTCAATCTCCCACATTTTTCTTTAACATTTCCAGCATAAATCTACCAATAATAATATATAAATAATTTTCTTCCCAAATCATAAAATCAATCAAATAATATTCCAAGGGCATATTATATGATTTGAAACCACCAGACTTAAACCAATATTTTCCTCGAAATATTAAAAATCAAATCATACCCAAAAATAATGTTAAAATCCAAATACAATTAATTAATGAAAACACCTTACTCATGCGTAATAAATACAATTAAATTACAATAATAATAATCGAAAATTTCTTAATAACCCAAACTTTCATTTAGCATCAATGGATATATATATATATATATAAAATAATATTTTTTCCACAGTTATATTTAAATTCCACCACATGAGCATAATTCTAGATATCAAATTAACACAAAATAAATGTAATTAATCACCCTAAAATAGTTTTAAAGGTGGGTCACTCACCTCAAGCATGTGCATCAATCAAGATCCTCCGCAGGATCAACTTCACTACCCACACATGCACCTAAAATATCCACAATACATAAAACTAATTATTTTAATATTTTAATCGGGTAACTCCCAAGTGGGTACCCGAGGAGCGAACACAAACGAAAATCAAACTTGATGAGTAATATACCAAATCGAAGCTTGAGTGACAAGAATTACGAATCTAGTCTTACTTCCCGGAGATCGGACCCGAGGTGGCCGGAATCTCACCGGAAAGCTCACGGATTTTAGACCCTCAATTCTCACAATCCGTTGAGATTTGAGGAAAGGGGACACCGAATTTGGGTTCAGAGGGTCGGAATTAGTGGGAAATGAGGGGCGGTGCAGCCGGAAAGTCAATTTTCCCGGTGACCCGTCGTGGTCACGGGAACCCGTCACCACCGGCGGCGCGTCCGGTGGCCATTGGCAGTGATTTTTGGTGGGAAAGTAGATCTAGTGATGGGTAACTCAATGGGACTGACGGTGAGGCAAACGGTGGCTGGAATAGGGAGAAATTGGGATTTGAAGGAATCGGCACCGCCGTCGGAAAAAGCCTCAATCCGGGGGCGTTGGCTGTTGGTTGGCCGTGGTTTTTGGCTGGCCGATCGATTTTCAGGTGGTTTTTAAGGTGGAATGGTGCGTGTGAGGAAAGGGTGGCCAGAAAATGGATAAGTGGCGGTGGCCGGTCGGTTTCTCTCTCTAGCTTTCTCTTTCTCTCTCCTCTCTTTCTCTCTCCTTTCCCCGCCGGCTCACGGGTTTTGCCAAAATAAAAGCCACCCATGGGTGACACTGTTCACTCACGGAATTATCTGAAATTGCGACACGTGGCACACACTATTCACTCAAGCCAAATATATTAAAATATTACGGTATTTGGAAAACTTCGCATGTCCATAACTTTTTAACCAGATGTCCAATTTAAGCGTGCCGCTAGTCTATGAACTCGTATCAATGAGTATTTTACAACCATATAAAAGTCAAAACAAAATTCTACAACCATAAAAAGTCAACTCGGGCACCTTTTGGACAGTTTGAATCTCGACTTGTTTTGCCCATAACTTTCAAACCGTAGTTCCGTTTTCGACGTGCTACTAGTCTACGAACTCGAGTCATCATGTACTTCGCTGCGGTACCATGGTCAACTAGAAATTTCACCCATAACAAAAAGTCAACTTTTTGACCCACTCGGTCAATGGTCAACCTCGGTCAACGTGGAAGAATTCCGATGTAATTTGGGACGGGGTGTTACAGCTGTGTATCTGTTAAATAGGTGCCCCACTAAAGCTTTGAATGGTGTGACACCTTTTGAAGCTTATAGTGGAAGAAAACCTGGTGTAGAACATTTGAAAATTTTTGGATCCATTTGTTATGTTCATGTACCAACTAAGACAAGGCAAAAGTTGGATTCCAAAAGTGTAAAGGAATCTTTGTTGGCTATGGAACCTATGAGAATGGATATAAGGCATTTGATCCTATAGCTAAAAGACTGATTTTATTAAGGGATGTTGTATTTGATGAAGAAAATTCATGGGAATGGAAGAAAGATGAGAGAAATGATGGTGGCAGGTTAATTTTAGTAACCAAGGATGCTTGTAAAGCCTCAGAAGGAGTGAATTCGGCATTTGAAGATGCTTACCATACACCAGAAAAGTCAGCACAAAGAGTGCTTAATTCAAGAGAGGCTACAAGCAGTAGCAGGAACATTTCAAATACACATGAGAGTAAAGGTATGGATTCTACACACTCTGAAACTGGTGAAATGCATGCTGAATTTGATCATACACCAGTGAAATGGAGGAGTTTGACTAATATTCTAGCAAAATGCATTAACTGTATCATTGAACCTGAAGACTACAATGAGGCAGCATAAGATCAGTCATAGATCAATGCAATGACAGATGAGTTAAAAATGATTGAGAAAAACAAAACTTGGGAGTTGGTGAATAGACCAACATATAAGCCTATAATTGGTGTCAAGACAAAACTCAACCTAGATGGCTCAATTCAGAAGAACAAAACAAGGTTAGTGGCTAAGTATAGAAACCAGGAGTGGATTTTAATGAGACCGTTGCCCCTGTTGCAAGACTTGACACTATTAGGACCTTGATTGCTCTAACAGCTCACAGAAGCTGGAAATTGTACCAGTTTGATGTTAAATCAGCCTTTTTAAATGATGTGCTGCAAGAGGAGGTCTATGTAGAACAACCAAATGGTTTCATCATTGAAGGGCATGCCGCACAAAACTTTATATGGGTTGAAACAGGCTCCTCGAGCCTGGTATAGTGAGGTTGATGCATATTTCAGTGAGGGTGGTTTTCAAAAGAGCCAAAGTGAGGCCACTCTTTATACAAAAACCAGGGAGAAAAAGGAATACCCATTTCAGCCATATATGTTGATGACATAGTGTATACAAGAAATGATGATGAAATGTTGCACTGGTTTAAGGAAGATATGATGAAAAGGTATGAAATGATAGATTTCATATTGCTACATCATTTCCTTGGAATGGGAGTAATACAACAAGTTCTAGCATTTTCGTGCACCAAAAGAAATATGCTTCTACATTGCTAAACAAGTTTGGCTTAACAAATTGCAATCCAGTTCTCACACCATTAGTTACAAATGAGAAACTCAGTAAAGAAGATGGAAATGGAGCAACAGATGAAGAGATGTATCGAAAGGTAGTGGGAAGTCTTCTATACCTGACAGCTACAAGACCAGATATCATGTTTACTGCAAGTCTACTGGCAAGGTTCATGCATTGTCCCACTAAAAAGCATCTTGGTACAGCAAAAAGAGTATTAAGGTATGTCAAAAGTACCTTAGACTATGGAATAGAATATATCAAGGGAAAACAAATTGTTTTGGTGGGATATTTTGATAGTGATTGGAGTGGTTTTATGGATGATATGAAAAGCACATCTGGATATGCTTTTAGTTTTGGAAGTGGGGTGTTTTCATGGGCCTCGGTTAAACAAAACTGTGTAGCACTTTCTACAGCTGAGGCAGAATATATAAGTGCCTCAGAAGCAACTGCATAGGCAATTTGGCTTCGGTTTGTGTTGGAAAATTTTAGTGAAATACAAGTGGAAGCTACACCACTACATTGTGATAATACATCAACCATTGCCATCACTAGGAATCCAATCTTTCACCAGAAAACCAAGCACATTGACAGGAGGTATCACGACATCAAAGAGGCCTTGCAGGATGGAATTGTAGATTTGACATATTGTGCTTCCAAAGAACAAATTGCAGATATGTTTACCAAATCATTACCAAGGGACAAATTCAATTATTTGAGGGAAAAGCTTGGAGTTGTTTCAACACAGAGGTTACAGGGAAGTGTTGGAATATAACCTGCTGTGCTGACATGGAAGCTAAGGCAAATATGGACAAAACGAGGCCATATAATTGTACTTCACAGTGGCTCATATGCCATGTGTTATAGAACAAATTAGAAGGATGAGAGAATGAGTGCGTAAAAGTGTGAGAGAGAGAAAATACATATTTATGCTTTTATAACAAATTGTAATCATTACATTTATGATGTAAGCAAAAATATTTTGTTTTACTGTTACATTGTAAAAAAAGAATGAAATACACAAGAAGAACACACGTTCTTTCTCTCCTCTAACTTTTCTCTCTAGCAAATCATCATCTGCATTACAAACTTATACCAGTCAATAGAAATTCTTCAAGCTCCATTAACAATGTTGTCTTAATACTAATTTTAATTCTAATCCCAATTTGGTCATATCTTGCATACCAAATAGACCATGTCTTCAGAATAATACGATTAAATCAACTTAATAGGAGATTAAGCTGTATATATGTATATAATATATAGAAAGAGTGTTATACTTTTCTTTGATGTGGCAAGTGCTGACACCTCGTTAATGGCTTAAATCTATAAATTTCAAGTGACAACCTTTGTCATTTTTCGACATAGTAGATTTCCAATATATAACAAAATAAATAGGTTTCTAACCAAATGAATTAAATACATATATATATATATATAGAGAGAGAGAGAGAGAGAGAATATGCATGTAACTGAGCCATCATATGTGTTAACAGTATTTGATAGAGGCTTTTGACAAATGTTATCTGGGCATTGGATAGGTGACCATCCAAGGGTTTTATAAATCGTTGTTTTTGACCATCCATAAGCAATCATGATTTATGAAATATTAGATACCCATATTCAAGGACCAAACCGAAAATCCTTTATGTAACACCCCGTCCCGAACCATGTCGGAATTTTCACACGTTGATCGAGGTTCATTGTTGACCGTTGACCGAAGGGGTCAAAAGTTGACTTTTTAATCCGATTGGAATTCTAGGTTGACTGAGATACCGTTACGAATTACACGTTGGCACGAGTTTGTAGACTAGTAGTACGTTGAAAACGGAGCTACGGTTTGAAAGTTATGAGCAAAGCAAGTTGAGGTCCAAACTGTCCAAGAGGTGCCAGAGTTGACTTTTTATTCATGCAAAGTTGAGCGTTGACTCATGCATGATTGTGAAGTGCTCGTTGATACGAGTCCGTAGACTAGCGGCACGTTCGATTTGGACATGTGGTTTGGAAGTTATGGACTTGTAGAGTTTTTCAAACACCGTGTTATTTTAATATTATTTTTGAACGTGTAACGATGTGCCACGTGTGACTTAATGAATGTGACCATGTGTCACCATGGTGAGATGCCACATGTCAACCATGTATAATATCATGTTATTTTATTATTATTTTATATAATATTGTTTTTATTATTATTTAATTATTTTTATTTTTATTTTTATTTTATTTTATTTTATTTTCCTTTTTCTTTTTCTTTTTCTTTTTCCCCACGTGGGAAAACACCTTTCTCTTTTCTTTTCCCTTCCTTCCCTTCTTCTTCCCCGAGCCCGACAGAGACAAAAAAAAGAAACACACAGACTTCTCTCTCTCTCTCTCCTTTGACTCTCTCCCTCGCTCTCTTTGACCGGCCTTTTGGCTGGATTTCAGTCGCCGGAAAGCCACACGCGTCGGCCACCGGTGAAGCCCAGCTCGCCGCGACCTCAGCCTCCAATTTTCTCGGCCAGTCGCCGCCGGACGCGCCCAGATCGGGCCGGTGAAGTCGGCGGCGGCCGGTTAAGTTTTTCCGGCGATTCTCGCCGTTTCCGACCAACCCAGCCCGACCCATACCTCTATTCCACCATTTTCGACCCCTCTGAGTCCATTTCCGGGGTTAGATTGCCCAAAATCCCCACCGTTTGAGAGATCCCTCAAGTTTAAATCCGGCCGAAGCTTTCCGGCCACCTCCGGCGGAATTGGGGTCGATGGAGACCGGATTTGTAATCCTCGTCGCTCAAGCTTCGATTTGGTATATTATTCGACTATTTTGGATAATGTTTGTGTTTGACCCCCCCGGGTACCGGGTATTATTTATCCGAATAAAATATTAATTTATTTGACTGTGTGTGAATTGTGTTCTAGGAGCACCGGTGAGTCGTGGAATTGATCCCATGGTGGATCATGGTTTAATTGCGTGCTCCAGGTGAGTGACCCACCTTTAATAAATATTTGGGAATAATTTATTATATTTATTTGGTGTTTATTTGATATCTGGAATTTATGCTCATGTGGCGTATTTTAAATATAATCGGGAAAAATATTATTTTATATATATAATTACCCATTGGTGCTAAATGGAATTTTGGGGTCATTAAGAAATTCCCGATTCTTATTTATGGTGATTAAATGGTACTTATTATGCATGAGCAAAGTATATTTCAGTAATAATCGTACGTGGTTTTAAGTATTATTTTCGGGCATAATTGGGTTAAATATTTATGAAAATATTTGTTTAAATTTTATAAATTATGCCCGCGGTATTTTTATGGTTGAACCTCGTACTTCGAGAAAATTGTGGTTTATTTGTTATCGAGGTTTCGTACCGATTTGTTAAATAAAAATATGTGGGATGGTAAGTGTGAGAATTTAATATATTTCCCACGGTAATTTTGGAAAATGGTACGGTTAGTTAATAATAATTGTTTTAGACGCACTCATACAGTATTTGTGTTCTGGTGTATGGACACGTGGTAGCGCGCAAGTATTATGTGGTTTAGCGCGCAAGTATTATGTCTCCCGTGATTGTCATTGGACCGTGGGTAGGCAAGTTTAATATTGGCCACAGCCGCCCCTCCCTTGGCCGGGATGACGGTTTCAGCAGCGGTACTATCGGGACGCCGAAGTGCCGTTTGCTAGTTTCTCTCTTTAATCTCCCCACCAGTCGGTGCTCGGGACGCTGAGTATCGGAGGGCATCACTGGTATATGGTGTGGTGCGTCAAGTGTAATTTTCAGATAAAATTTCAAACCCGAAAGAGTACAAAATTATTTATTATAATTTATTTCAGTTCATTTATATTTGGGGTATTTATTTATCTATTTGTTGTTTATTAAATTATTTGGTCCCTTGGTTTTCGGGAAGTATGAACAAAGGGTTTTGTGAAAAGGTTTTAAAAGAGGAACTTTTCCAACCGAGAGAATTGTAAGGGTTTTGAGAGAAATTATTATTTCCAAGTAATTATTATTTACCTACGTTATTACCGTGATATTATATTGTATAGTAGATAGGGTCACTCACTGAGATGATTAGTATCTCACACTCTTAAATTCCGTTCCCCTAGGTCCAGGTTGGAGACGTTGATGGTCCGGGGCGAGCCCCATGTCTCAGTTCGTTGCCGAAGGTTCAAGAAGTATTTCTTCCCTTTTTCCTCTCCATCCTGTATTACTTCTTTATCTGTCATTGTATAAATTCTACATTTATTGTATAATGCTCTGTATACTGTATTGGACATGTAGTTGTCAATTATGCACTGAGTTACTGCTATTTATTTTGAAGTGCTGAAATTTGTGGAATCAATTTGTAGTATTGTGGGAGGAATAAAGGGATGTTTATAGAAGTGTGTTTTCAGTGCAGGAAATTTTTTGGTTAGTCCTACCCTTAGAGGAGGTGCTGCCGGATTTTCCGTTGAAAGGTTCGGTGGTATTTCCCTGGGATCAGGATTTGTCTAGGGTTCCGGGGAGGAATTCTGGACGGGTCCTGACACTTTAGACTTCGCAAAGTGGAACAATTCAAGAACCAAACCAAAGATCCTTTAGACTTTGCAAAGTGGAACATTCTTCTATTACCTATCCATATGGCATTGAAGAGAATAGGCTAGAAGACATTATTGATATATCAATATTCAATACTGACGGATGATTATCAATATTAGTAGTGGGATTTTCTCATAAGTTCTTTAATTTCTAAACTAGGTGCCAATTCGTCAAGGCATGGGAATAACAGTGCACGAAATTTTCATAAGCTATCTCAAGCCAATGGTGTACAGCAAGAAGAGCAACATTATTAGAAAGGGAAAACCAATGGATTTGATGCTTTTCATAGTACAAGGTGTTTTATGGAGCTTCATACAGCTAATGATAACAATGGAAGCAATAATGTTTTCAGAAGCTTTAAGCGTCTAAAGAAAGGTGCTTACTGGAGAAGAACTTCTAAATTGAGCATTAACATTGTCTGAGTCTGATTCAGCTTCCAGCTTCCCCATGTCGTCTTCAAATGTCAGATCCCACACAAAAGTTGAAGCATTAGTACTTAGTTCTTACAGCCAACGACATATGGTGGCTTTTAAATATAAATGCTATTGGCTTTTGGAATGGGCATATCAAGCTATACAAAGGGCATAGCGCCGCCATAAAACAGAAGAATCCAAAAGGAGGCCTCTCCAATATTGAAGGGTGCTCTATTTATTAAAAGCCATAAATAAGCTGCACCAGCAAGGGAATATATCAAAGCAACAAAACTGCATGGCACTAGTTATTGTTGTTGTTGTTGTTTCTGTTGTTTTTGTTGTTTAATAAGTATTAGTCACATATATTATATCTGTGCTTGTGTGTTTGCATGAGAGTATCTATCCCAATATATATATAAATAGTTAGTATATATAATTAATGAAATGAATTTGTTATTGGATGTTTTTCTCATTTTCATTGGACGTGTGTATAAAATTGGTAGCTAGATTAATTCCAAAGCTTCAGAAAGATGTTGTACAAAGTGTTTGAAAATCTCATCGACCATGTCATCGTCTTAAGCCAGTGGTGTACAGTGTATGCTGAAAACAACTTGAGAGTTGATGAACTGTTCATCACCCGAGGCCTTGATATACGGACCTTCAAAAACTAAGTAGAAATGGAGAAACTAGCTAGTTAGCACTGACTAATTATGCCTTTAAAAGAAGGGGATATGTTAGGAAAGAAACTTGGAAATTGGAATTTGACCATTTACCTCCTTTACCCACATCCCCATCTCCAGCACAAATATCATATCTCTCACACACGCGCACACACAACAATAAAAAAACATTGAAGGCTTAAAGCTTTTTCTCTTACAACCAAAGACCCAAAGAAATTGGTAAAATAGTTTAATTTTGCGGTCTTTCTAGAAAGAAGCTCCACCTGTCCACCAGATCTGAATTGATGCGATTAGAACCATATTGGTGCCTTAAGCCAAAAGAAAATTTCCTGTTGACTGAGAGAGGTGGTATATGGCAAAGTATAACCAGTAGTAGTGCGTAGTGATTGAGTTTTGCATCTTTAATTGTGAAGAAAATTGGCTACAATGGTCTAACTTTTCCATTCATATAAGAGATCAGATACTAACATGCCACGCCACCTGAAGGATAGGTCATCAAGGCATATGTCCAGGCCCAATAAAAAAGAGGGAGCCCCCAAAAATTTTCAAAAAGTTCATATTAAAATTAGTGTATATGACTCTCTCTTTATATATATATATATATATATCTATATATATCCTTTTAGCACGTTTCAACTAGTAAATAAAATGGAATGGTTTCTTTTTTAAAACACAAACTTTTGATCTTCTAGAATTTAATATTAATTCTAATTTATTATTTTAACTTACTTGTTACTAATATTTTTTTATTTTGAAAAAAAGAGCATCAATCAATTATTAAATTATCTATTTTCTATATTTGTCTCAAGCTTTAACTATAAAAGATTGATAATATATTAAAAAAAAGGTTAAAAACCTCTATATTCTCATCTCTTTCCTTACTTTTACTTATATTTTACGTTTAAAAATTGTTGAATTTTGTTACGTAATTTAAACACTTTGATCTAAAAAGCCGTAAAAGAGCATAATTTTATTTATTTTTATTTATTTATTTAATAAATTTATATTCAGCGTTCATTCTCATAATCTTTCTCATTTTATTTTTATTTTTATTTTCTGCGCGAATTTATGTTTGTAGTTATTTACAAGTTTTGTTATAGTTGATGGTATAGATTTTTTTGTTTGGTGGAAATTCTTGGTATAAAACTAGTCAATATCCTTTTTAATACTCTTACATAATTGTTCATGAGTTGAAAAAGATTTTATAATCAAAACTTGACTACAAAAATATAATTGATAATTTTACATCTTAAAATAAAATAAAAATAAAAATAAAAAGAAGATAAAGAAAACTTAAAATTAGTTTTAAAGATTTATTGTTATTTTTGCCAAAAACCTCAATAAAATACTAATTATTAAAACCGATTTGACTCAATCAGAGAAGAAATTGCTACTACCCTACGAAAACAAATTTGGGGGCTTAATCAAGAGAGCTTTTCTTGTTCGAATTATACAAATAAAATTAAGCAATATATATAAAAGAGTCCCTCAAGAAGCTTGTTTGCTTAGTTACCCCTAAGTTTCTTAGTTTTTCTTTATATGTGTTATCTCGAATTTTTTTTCATTATATATAGATATATATATATATATATATTTCTTAGACGCATTGCATACACCTATGCTTTCAGGATAATAGATGTCATCTCAAGCCGGTGGGGTACACCGAAAACAGCTAAAATATTATTTGAGAGGGAGAACCACTTGATTCGATGCTTTTCATCACCGCCAAGGCAATGTACGGACCTTCCCGACTAGTTCAAAAACCACAAATCGTCTTCAAAAAGGAGAAATCTCTTTCTTATTTTTTTTTCTTTCTTTTTTTCTTTTTCCTTTTGGAGAGGAGCTTCTGAATTGGACATTGAAATTTACATCCCTTGATGACATCTCCATCTCCACCACAAATGCCAAATGCCACGCCAAAGTCGAAGCTTTTGCTCTTACAGCCAACTACTCAAGAATTTCTACACTACCTTCTGTTGGCTATTCAGGAGGTAGCTCCACAATGTATCTGACTTAAAGCGATCAGATCCAATGGCACTTTTCCGCTGCAAAGGAAGCCTGGCATCGCAGCAAACCAAGAAAGAAGGCAAAAGAATCCCCATGGTTGATTGAGGGAGATGGAAGCTCGAAAAGTGGGCGGCAACGTGCAACGTGCAACGTACAATAAAGGCCCTACTACTTACCACCAATTCACTCTTGGTATAGTTTCTGAAACACATGGTCTGAGAAAACTTGTAAATTAACATGTCTAAGATGAAATTGAGGTTGTTTCAGTTTACATTTTATTGTTTGTGAAGAAAAATACCCATAATGAGGTTATCCCATTCATAGACGAGTGAGCAGAGCAGAACAGAACACAACAGAGCAGATTTATAAATTAAAACTGGTTGTTATGTACATTATAATGGACAACATTAAAATAATAATATTGTAATTAAATTTTGGGGTTTAGGATTATTTCATGTTTATTTTTATGCCTCTAAATTGTTGACAACGCATTGTTGAAAGCATCTAATTGGTTCATTTCGTGTAGACATTGTGTGTTACAAATTAGTAGTTAATAACTTCACTTTTTTACATTTTGGCAACCTCTGCCTATAATTTCATATATTTCCTTTCTTACAAAAAGTAAAATGAAACAAATAAAAACCTCTATAAAGTCTTTGCATTATAATATTTAAAAAAAAATTAAAAAAACGAATTATTGCAATATTTATTTCTAATACAAAATCATATTTATATAATTTAAAAAAGGTTAAAATGACAAAAAAAATATGTAAAACGAATTATTAAAACATTTTATTTCTCAACCATTTAATTTTGAAAAATTTATAACTTTAAGCCAAAAAAAAAAAAAAAATCTACTTCAAATATATAGTCTATGCATAGCTTATCCATTTGAAAAACATATTAGTTTTCTTCTTCTATTTTATTATTATTTTCTTTTAATACTTTTTTTGCATATAATTAATTTTATTTATCCTGATCCTGCGAATCAGGATAACTTGTTTTCACAGCATTTCATTTATGCAAAGAAAAGTTTCACACTTTTCAGTACTACTTACTATAAATAATAGTCAAGTTTGGCATGTAAATTCCATGATCCTAATGAAGTTCCTTTCTCACTAGTTGCTGCTTAATGCCCTCCTCCTTGCTCCATCATATAAAGGTTTTATTAAATAAAATATTACACCTTTTTTTTTGGGTACGAAAATAACATTGTATGTTTTAAAGTTTCATTGTAACTGTCTATTCCTTTCTTTTATAAACTTCATTTTTCCTTAAAAAGCATATCGTATCTTTCTGCTTGGCATGCTGAAAATCATTATTTGCTCTCGCATTTTGCAGTTGTTGGCTTTGTTCATACCCCCTAAAAAAAAAAAAAAAAAAAAAAAGATGGAATTTGTAATTACTTATTAAACTAGTTATAGTAATTTTTTTTTTCTTCCTTTTTTTTTTTTTTTTGTTGTTGTTGTTGTTTTTTCCGGTAATTAAGTGCATCAATTATGATAATTAACCGCGGATATTCTATTTGGCTTATTTCTGTATGTTGTTATCTTTACCCTTTTTAATAGTTAAATGAAACTAGGAGAAGAAGAAAGAGAAGCAAACAGAGAAGAATGAAAATATTATAAAAAATTAATGTCATTGGAAATTATGAACGTTTTATTTATATATTTCTTGACCATGTATTATGGTTGCAGTTGTTGACGGGAAGTGGCATTTTCTCAAGCTATGGCTCAATCAATCATAAGGTTAGCATTGTCTATTAATCTTACTACTCTTATTTATAGCATTTCGTTTGCAATGAACACTAATGAACTAATAATTTATGCACTCAAATAGATTTGCAAGTAGTTAACTGAAATGGATTCAATTGGGTAGGCTTTCAATACTTATTCCTGAAAGTCATGTCATGGGTTAGAAATACTAAATAGGAGGAATTATTATAAATGAAAAAAAAAATTTGCAATTAGTATTTATAATAAATAACAGGAAATCTTGTCATGGTTTAGAAATACTAAATAGGAGGAATTATTATAAATGACAAAAAAAATGTGCAATTAGTATTTAAAATAAATAACAGAAAATCTCTATTTTTATCTGTTTTATTTCATTTCGATTCATATCTACCATTAATATATAATATCATCTTATTTAAAAATATTTCTAAAGAAAAAAATTAAAAATTATTATTATTTTTTAAGATGACTTGGAATTTTATTACTATCGGGCAAAAAGATCTTCGTCCAAAATTTATAGTCACCAAACTTATCATCAATATTTATTATATAAAATGGGTATAAGTTTGTGAACAGGAGCCAACTGCGAACTTTTATTAATTGTTTATTTGGAGCTTTTATTGGTGCTGATTTTTAATTTTTGTTTTCATGGATGAAGATTATGTTTGAGGGTTTTTTTTTTTTTTTTTTTTTGGGGAACTCTTTCTGATCCATATATGATGAATGCAAAATATTCAGGGATATTGCTCTGGAAGGGAAAACAGATGGTACTGAAGAGAACAAACTTTCTTGGAAAAAATATTTGAAAGATTCTAAAGAAGTTCTGAAGCCGGGAGGGAAATATCCTTACAAATGGAAGAAAATATTTCTGTGGGCATGTGTGATTGCAGTGTCAACGGATCCATTGTTTTTATATATTCCAATAATAATTGAAAATCATCACAAAAAATGTGTGGCACCAGACAAAAAAATGGAGATTGCAGCACTGCTTTGTCGAGCTTTCAGTGATGTATTTTTCATAACCGATATTTATTATCAAATTAAAACTAAATCAGCTATGAACGAGTCCTTCGAAGTAACCACAATAAGAAGAAAGCTTTGGCGATATTCCATCTCAGCTGATGTTCTAGCTGTTCTTCCCCTTACACAGGTAAAACCAATCTTAATATGAATTTATTTCTTCAATTCATCGTTATGTTTTTTTTTTTTTTAATGATGTTTAATATTTTACATAATCAATATTATTATGTATAACTTCTGATCAATGTTTAATTACCAGGTGGGAGTTGTATATTTATTTTTCAAACGGAGTCTTTGGAGATCTTTTGTAAATTTCCTTCTTGTTTGCCAATATACAATAAGGATTGTTCGAACGTACCTAGCGTTTAGTGAACTTAAAAGGACCCCTGAAGCACTGGGCCCAAAGACTAAAGGTGTACTGAATTTGTTTCTCTATGTTACTTCCAGTCACGTAAGTTACAAATATATATATATATATATATATATATAACCTATTATTATTTTACCTTATTATAATGGCTATTTTAATTATTTATTATTTTTTTGATGTATGTATATATATATATATATATATTTAGGTACTTGGAGCGTTTTGGTACTTTCTTTCAATTCAACGACAGACAGCATGCTGGCGAGCTGCATGTAGAAAACTTCGTATAAAAGCTTGTATTCATGCTAATTTCGAATGTACCGACCGTAAATGGTTAAAGCCGGCATTTCTCAAAGAATTTTGCCCTGTAGATCCACAAAATCCAGCTATGTTTGATTTCGGAATATTTGTTGATGCCATTAAGCTGGGTATTCTCGGTCCAGTTGACTTTCCAAAAAAGTTTTTCCATTCTTACTGGTGGGGCCTACAAAATCTCAGGTTTGTTTGTTCATCCACTCATAAACAAAGAAAAAATAATACAAATCTATAGCATTCACCAAGAAAAAATAAAATAAAATAAAAAACAAATGTATAGCGTTATATAAGAATTCTCACTTTGGACTTCCTCTAATTAATATTAAATTATCAAAACCTTCATTATTAGTTTTTGATTTTTTGAAAGGTTGAGATTTGAATCCTTCTTTAATTCTGATTTCTGAATCCATCTTTTCAGTTCTTTCGGTCAAAACTTGAAAACAAGTCCCTATGTCTGGGAAGTCTGCTTCGCGGGTCTTATTACTGTCATTGGCTTGCTTCTGTTTACATATTTAATTGGAAATATTCAGGTTAGTACTACTGAACTTTTTTTTTTATTTTTTTTTCTGATTCAATAAAATTTTGTATAATTTCCAGCTTCGAATTTCTCAACAAGCTCAGAAAAGACTGATCAGGCTTCTGTCCTTGTCCTGTTTTTGATGATCTTAATTCTTGATACTTCTCAATTTGTCATGGACAGACATATATGCAGATGGCCGCCACAAGATCGGAGGAGATAAGAAAAACTATGAAAATCAAAGATAACGAATTGAAACTCAAAGAAGAAGAATTTAAGATAATTGTCGGCGACCAACTTCCTCCGAAATTTAAAATAATTTTGATGCAACAAATTCAATATGCAGATGAACATCATAAAGATGTTGATTGGAAAACTGTGTTGGATTCCTTCCAGGGTCGAACACCGCCTCTCACCATGGAGGAGCTAGAATTAGTGAGTTCCTCAGCCACTTCTGAACAGCAGCTTTTTTTTTTTTTTTTTGGTTAATAATTTTCTTATCAGTTAATCATGTGTTTTCCTGTGCTGTAATTGATTAATTTTCAGCATAACTTGTTGTGAGAAAAAGTATTAATTAGGGTCTTTATATTGAATGAGCTTTAGTTATACATATTTATATATGTTAAGTTATGACTAATTCTAAAAGCTTTGAATGTATATCAAGCTCTGTCAACAATAGACTATATATGCACATATGTTATGGTACAGATATGTAGGAAGATTGATGCCACAGGATTCGGGAATGAGAAGGAAATTCAAAAACTAAGTGCAGACTTGTGGTTGCACAATAATAACATCCCCATCCATTTGAAGCGTATTATTCGACAATATGTGGCATGGAAACTGGAATACAGCAAAGATGTCAATCTTCAGACTGTGCTCTCTGTTCTTCCCCTAAAACACAAAGAGTCTATCAAGATTCATTTTTGCTTAGCTACCCTGAAGAAAGTAAGTTTCTTTAATTTTTCCCTTATATTAAATTTGTTATATATGTCCAATTTGTTCTTCATTATACATATTTCTTACATATATGATGTGCACCTATATATGCTAGTTGCCGATGCTTCAACATATTAGTGAGCAAATGCTTAAACGAATCATAGATCATGTCAAGCCAGTGATGTACAATGCAAACAGCTACATTATCCGAGAGGGTGAACCACTTGATTTTATGCTTTTCATTACGCAAGGCACCGCGTGGAGCTTCACAGCTAATAATTATAGATCTTTCACCAGTTTTACGCGTCTTAAGAAAGGTGATTGCTATGGTGAAGAACTTGTGCAATGGACATCTACATTTGCCTCCTTCCTGGACTTCCCAATGTCGCACTCAAATGTCAAATCCCATACCAAAGTCGAAGCCTTCATTCTCAATGCCAGCGAATTGATGACTTTTGTCTCTACTAACTGGAGCCATTTCACCAGAAACAAACGCCTTGATCTAACCAGATCTAACTTGGAGCGTTTGGACTCTGCTGCACTTCAAAGTGTACGAAATTTCTGGGAAAGTTACCGGCGCCGCCGCCATTCCCATTATCCTAGAAGACTTAAAATCCAACGGAGCAGTGTGGCTAACAGAGCCACGTTCTAAATGGTCATGAAATCTCTAGGCCATGGTATAAGCATTTACTGCAAGATGATGAAGGCATTCCTATGCTTTACTTTATGGACTATTTACACACTAAATATTGTTGTAAAGTCATTAATATATAGTTTCTTTAAATCCTTTTCTTTCTTTCTTTCCATATTTTCTGTGGATTAATCATGCACCAATTAATTTTCTGAGCTCTGGACATTTGCTGTTTGATGTTGCTGTAGATGAATATTTAGTGTTAACAGCACTTTTATTTTGTTATTTACTGTATTTATTTTAACAATATAATGTGTATGTATAATTAGTATTGATCATTTTTTTTTTTTTTTGGGAAGAAAATTATAATTGATCACTTCGAAAAAGCTAGCTAGAACTTGTACGGACGAAATATTTTGAAATAAAGTACCACTGTAAAAATTTGTTAAAACACTGAAAGAGAATTCCTGGTAACTAACATTAAGCAAAAACAAAAACAGAATTTGAGGATTTAATTAACAAGATTTAATATTATTTAACCAAATTTGCCTCTTCTTTTTCTATGGCTTAGATTTCTTTATTCTTCATTATCACTTCATTGGAGTGGGTTTCACGGCATCCGTTTCCTGTACAAGATATTTTCTTTTCTTAAGAACAAATTAAGAATGTATCAAGTCATTGTTTGTGCTTTCGTCTGTAAAATTCATGTGAAATCTAGCCCAACGTAGTGTGTTTGGGTTCAAAAAGAAAGATGTCCCATCTTTCAAAATAATTAAAAGAGGAATTTTGCCCGATACCCTTATTTGAAAGCCTTTAATGAAATATACCCCTCTCCTTTCAAGGTTTTTTGTTTTACCCTTTTATTTTTTAATATTCCTAAACTATTCTTTTCAAATATCAAAAGGAAAAATACACATGAAACGCCCAACGAAAAGAGGAAAGGGAAAATGAGAGAATGGCGAAGCAGCTATCGGAGAGTTCTTCAGGAGGAGAGATGAGTGAAGGAAACATCCTAGGTTCAGCAATTAGCCCAGCCATGCCCTTCTCGGTTTTGGCCTTGGAGTCCTGTCATCGACGTCTACTTGATCGGCGAGCAGATCTACAGCAAACTCCTTGGTCCTTCCTCTTCCTCCTCTTTTGGGTCTGCTTTTAATGGTGTGGTCTTTCCTAGGTTTTTCAAGAAATCTTCAAAATGGAAAAATACAATTAGAATCCTATCATCGGAACCCTAGCTTGGTTTTTATCGTAGGACTTGCCAAATGGAAGTTTATTTTGGAAGCCGCAGCAAGAGGAATCATCCATGGTTAGATTCAATTCTGCTATACTTTTAATCTTTTTCTCTTAATTTTATTGCTTTTCTTGCTTTGAGTAGGGAGAGAAAAAAAAAAAAAAAAAAAAAAAGGAAGCGAAAATTTGTTTTAAAAATGCAAAACTTTAGCAGTTAAGTTTTGTCAAGTTTTCTGAATTCTTGACTATATATGTTTTTATGATAAATTTTTAGGTGAAGTATTCAAGAAGGCCTAATCCTACCAACTGTGAGTAATTTTTCCATCCTTTTTTTTTTTGTTTTAATTGTCGTTGTTGATTTATAGAATTTTGTTAGCCACTGAAAAAATCTTGGAAAAGGGAGGAGAGAAGTTAATTTTTTGAAATATCAAATTCGCATTTTTGAGCAAAAGATATTGATTTTTCTTAGTTAATTATATTAAATTTTGGTCTAAAACAAGGCTTTTCACTAGGGATTTTCTTCAGTGTCTAAACAGAAGTTAGATTAGTTAAACATGGTTTTAGTTTTGGAAAATTTATTATTAATGTTGTTTTTTATGATCTTAATCAGCCTGCAAAGCCAAGGGATCAGACCTATGAGTTCATTTTAAGGTATGCTTGTTTAACTAGATTGCCTTATTAATTGCTTTTATGTGGTTGGTTCTGTACTTTGTGATGAACAATAGTTCTACAGATCACCATCTATTCTTTAAAGCCTATTTGATTGGTGGACTTATAAGGTATATTATTGGGTTCACTGGAACACAGTAATGGAAGCTGTATTGAGTTGGGACAGATGAAGGTCCTATGCTGTTATTGGAAGATAGAATTTCTTTTTTGTTCGCTTCCTTCCTTTTATTATTGCTTTATGTACCAAAGTGTCTTTTAGAGTTAAGGTCCTGGTATGCATGATAGACATGGATATTTTTTCCATGGGCATGTCATTTCTTATTTTGATTGAATCTTGAATCTATGCTTACAAAATTTCTCATTTGTAGGATTGCTACATTGACATCTACTTCCCAGAGATTCTAATCATTTTTACTAACAATTTTGATTACCAACATCTATGGTGCCATTTTGTCAAGGGATTGCTTGTTGATGATGTATGTATTTCAAATCAACTATCTATTGTGTTAAAACAAATTCAACCTGTCAGCTAGATTTACATTTCCATCTCATACTTATACAATGTATTTGTCAGGATCCGTCCAAGATCCCTCATCGAAACCCTAGATAAGTCCTGATCCCTGGGAAACCCTACCGGACCCTTCAATGGAAAATCCGGCAGAACCTTCCCTAAGGGTTGAACTTACCACAAAATTATCCTGCACGAAAAACACTTCTAGATACATCCCTTTATTCCTCCCACCTTACTACAATATATTTTCACAGATTTGCAGCACTCCAAGGAATCAATATATGATTCAATAAATATGTGTCCAATCAGTATACAGAGTATTATACAATACAATTAAGTATGAAATTTAATACAATATAAGATAAAAAGAAATAATACAAGATAGAAAGGAAAGGAAAACCCTCTTGGACTTTCGGCAACGAACCAAGACATCGAGTTCGCCCCCGGATAATCAACGTCGACTAACCTAGACCTAAGAGAACGGAATTTAAAAATATGAGATGCTAATTATCTCAGTGAGCGATCCGATCTACTAATCAATAACAACAATAATAATAATAATAATTATTATATTATTAGAAAATAACACTTGCACTCAAAATTCTCACAATTCACACAGTTGGAAAAGTTTTCCTTTTAAAACATTTTCGCAAAACCCAATCTTTTATGCCCCAAAAAATTCAAGGAATAATTAATTTAATAAAAAATTAAATAATCCAAATACGAATAAAATATAATAAAATAAATTTAGAATACTTGCATTAAAGAAATATAACATAAAAGTGAAATTTAATATATAATTTATAAAATTTGATTTAATAAATCAAAATAAACAGTGTCAAAAATATAATTTAAATAATTACAAATAATCATGTAAAATAAGTGGTAGAAAAATACTATAATATTTATTTTGAAATAGTAAACCAATCTATATAATATTTTTATGTCAAGATGCATTTTAAAAACATTAATTTAAAATAAGTGACATAAAGTATGAATAAATACATTTTAAAAATTACTACTTGGAAATAGGTGGCAAAACAAATTAAATACGTTTAATTTAAATATAACTTTAAAACTTTGATATTTGAAATTTATATCTAAAAAATATTTGACGCACCAAACTATATACCAGTGATGTCTTACGATACACAGCATCCCGAGCACCGTCCGGCAAGAGGTTAAAGAGAGAAACTTGCATACTGTCGCTTTGGCGTCCCGACAGCGCCGCTGCTTAAACCGTCATCCCGACCATAGAGGGGGACGGCTTATGGCCAATATCAAACTCGCCTGCCCTTGATCCAATGGCAACTCACGGGAGACATTATAACTTGCGCGCTCACCCACATACACAGTACAGAACACCAGTACTGTATGAGTGCGTCTAAAACAAATAACCACATTATTTTAAAAATAACAATTTTTTCAAAACTCACTGTGGGAATCATACCATTTTTCAAATTCACAATCCCATATTTTTCTTTAATATCACCAGTATAAATCCATCGATAATATATAATTTTTCCCATATCATAAAACCCACCATATAATATTTCAAGTGCAAAAATATATCTATTTTGAAAGCAGCATAACTTGAACCAATATTTTTCTTAAAATCTTTAAAATCAAATCATGCCAAAAATATTATTAAAACCACATGAAATTCATATATTCTTAAAATACTGTAAACGCATTTGTTATGCATTATAAAATCAACATCAACTCAACAATAATTAATTAAAAACTTTAAACCATAATTCCTTTAAAATCCCAAATACATTTTTCGCAACAACACATATGTTAAAACCATTATAAATCAGCATTGTAAAATTAAATAGAAATTCCTTCAAATATTAAACATATATTAAAATTCACATGAAAACTTTCTCATTACACAATATTCCAACAATAAAATTTAACAATTATTAATAAAATTCCATATCCATAAAATTCTTGAAATCAAAATATTTTTTGATGCACAAATAATTATAATTCATTCAATTTTGGCATCAAGATTCCAAATATAAATTTATTAAATATTCAACACATAAAACATATTCTTCAAATAACCAATTAACACAAAATATATATATTTTAACATCCCAAAATAATTTTGAAGGTGGATCACTCACCTCGAGCACGCAATCCAACCAAGATCCTCCATACGATCAATTCTACGACTCACACGTGCTCCTAGAATAACAATATTACACAGGGTCAAATAAATTAATATTTTATTCAGATAAATAATACATGATACCCGGGGAGGCTAACACAAACGATATCCAAAATTCACAAATAAGGTATCAACGGAAAGCTAAGGGGATGAGGATCACATTACCAACCTTCGTTAGGCTCAACTCGATCCGAGGTGGCTGGAAAGTGGACAGAAGCTTTCGACAGAATTTCCCCTTCTTCTATCCCACAAACGGCTCGGAATTTGGGCAAAGGGAGGTTATTTTCGGAACCAGGGGGTTGAAATCTAGGGAAAAGGACTAGTCTCACGGTCGGAAACCACCGAAAAAGGAGTCAGCCAGAGGACCACCGGTCACCAGTTTTGGACGGCCAATCCAGGCACGTTCGCCAGCCAAATGGCCTGAAAATTGGCCCGTGATGTCGCCTGACTATGGGCTCTCAAGCCCACCGGCTTGTGTTTCTTCCAGCCATTGAAACCCGGCCAAAATGATCGGTCAAAGAGAGAAGGAGAGAGAGTCAAAGGAGAGAGAAAGAGAAACAAGTCACTATGTGTGTTTTGCTGGTGTTTGTCAGGCTCGGGAAAGAAGAAGGAGAAGGGAAAGAAAGGAAAAGAAAAGAAAAGAAAAGTGTTTTTCCCACGTGGGGAAAGGGAAGGAAAGGAAGAAAAAAGACAAAAAGAAAAAGAATAAATAAATAAATATTAAAATAATAATATAATAATATAATAATATATAAAATAAAGACAAAATAATATAATATAGTATTTTCTTATTACTGACATGTGTCACTTCTAAAATATTACACATGGTGCATCCCACTTGGTGACACGTCACACAATTATTCACATTTTTAAAAAAATATTAAAATAATATTGTATTTGAAAAAATTTATAGATCGAAATGTCCAAACCAGGTGTGCCGCTAGTCTATTGACTTGTATCGATAAGTACTTCACATCTGTACATGAGTCAAAACTCATATCCCCAAAAATAAAAAGTCAACTCTGACACCCTTAGACAATTTGGACCTCAACTTGTTTTGCTCATAACTTTCAAACTGTAGCTCCGTTTTTGACGTGCTATTAGTTTATGAACTCATGACAATGCGTACTTCGTAGAAGTACTTTGATCAACATGAAATTCCACAGGGAGCAAAAAGTCAACATTTGACCCATTCTCGGTCAACAACGATCAAACCCGGTCAACCTGGATCAAATTTGAGAAATTTCCGGTGTACTTCGAGACGAGATGTTACAATATTACATAAATGGAGGCACAAAGACACATACATGATGCTCATGCCTCTACCAACATGAATTGTGCATAAATTATTCAAACTTTATGTTTTAAAATGTAAACAGAACTCTCTTTGATTAGAATGTAGTAGAATTATTTCAGATCACTCCTCTAGTATCTTCCATTCTATATATATATATATATATATTGATAAATACATATATATATATATATATATATATATGTATATACAATCATCTACAGTGCTGTTCTTGATCAAACCTCTTTGCACGACAAAATATCCTCTGAATTTAAGAACATATTATACACACTTTTATAAAGATCATATATATATATATATTTAGCATTGAACAGATCTTGAAGAGAGTGGGGTTCTGGAATATCTAAATAGGGTTAATGAATAGGTGCATAACTAGCGACTCCAAATCTTTATAGACCTACTAGAACTCCTATTCAAAATGTACATTGGCCAAAGCATGCCATGTAGACAAATCAGCTGAAAATGAGATGTAAGGCAATCAATGTATCGTCAAGTTCATTTATTTTACTACAGTATCAATATTAACATAGCTATAGGACATTTGTAGTAAAAATTATTGATTGCAAGAACTACATACCAACATAAGTTATTTTATTTAATTTTCTCATTGTGGATAGCATGTTTTTGAATATTTATTTGGTAATTATATGCTGATTGTATTAGTCTGCTGGGTTTGTATAGCATTCTAAAATTAGTGAAACTTGAGGCATACTAACTGGTGCATTTTTTGCCTTGTGCAGTGTCTTTATGAGTCTTTTGAGGAAGATTCTGGATATTTTCAGTTTGCTACGGCAATAACATCGAATGATATTGCTGAAATATAGAAGTTTCTTGATGCTGTTGTTGATGCAAGGTATTCACTTTTTAGCTTTTAGTAAATTAGTTATTCTAGTCCCCTTGATGATGACCCAAATAGCAATGACCTCTTCTTTTTACCCCCAAGTCCAGGTGGTTAGGCCTCGAGCATTGGGTAAAAAAAAAAAAAAAAAAAGATATTCCAAACATGATGTACTGGATGAAACAATTTTAATTATGTAAATATGGTAATCCTGCATTTGGATGGCATAAGTGATGCTAATTGTGTAGAAGTTCTTTTCACCAATGATGAGAACCATAGACAAATTTATGTTGTTTGCATTAATTTCTCTGAATTACATTTAGTCTAGAATATTTGTAATTAATTTTTCACTGCTAGTTGCATCTTAGTGTATAATTATTATTTTTTTCCCACAGACTTTATCATTGATTTATTGCACTATTTATAATCTTAATTGATCGTAGTTTACAGTTATGAGGGTTTGATTATTAAGACTTTGAATAAAGATGCTACATATGAGCCTTCCAAGTGGTCACTGAACTGGCTGGAATTAACAGGAGCATTGTCACACAAAGCAAGGTCATCCCAATTATATGATAACGTCTTTCATCAGCTTTTGACATTTCCCTTATCCCTTTTGTTTCTTCCCCCAAAACATGGTCTTCTTCATTCAAGATAAAAGGATTAAACAATGGCCTTGTTTGTTACCATGAAATGTTAACATTAAATTTATGATACATTTTGCTATATATAATTATATAATCTGGCTTTTGGTTGTACTTTTTTCTGTTATTTTAAATCCCTTTTCTCTGGTTCACTCAATTCCACTTTTTGTAAGTCTTTAAAAACAATGTACCTTGGTGGTTATCTGTAGAAGTTACAACCTTATCTCCAAAAGCAACAGAAAAGGATGTTTATGATTTGTTCACTTATTGTGGTGCAATTGAGCATATTGAAATCATCAGGTAGAGTCCTTCTACACAAATCAATAGTAGTCCATGGAACCATGAAGGCAATAGTGGTTCATCAGTAACAAATCAATAGAAATAATTTCCATTGGATGGGAAAGACAATTTAGTTCCCACCAAATTCTAAAATTATTCTGTATAAGGATCTTCATTTCCAGGATGTTTTGTTTCCAGGATCTTAATGTTTATGAAGATTAATATATGGCATCACTTATCTCTTATTCAACTAAAGCATCCAAATTTCTAGAGTATTCTCTCTTAAGCTATCTAAAATTCTCTGGATTGTAAAACTTGCAACTGAAATTGCCACTATTTTCTGTACACCATGTCATGCCTGCTAAAATGACCATAAATTGAATGGAAGTCAACTACTTACACTCGATAATGTATTTGCACAATTTCTATTGTGTCATACATAATAAGTATAATATTTGTTGAGAATATACATCCATTTTTCTTATATTTCTAATTTACCGTGTATTTTTGGTATGCTTGCAGAGAAGCTCTTGGTGTACCAAGAGTTGTAGCTGCAATGATTGGTTTATCTATAATCCTTTTGTTAGGAGTCCTTGATTGGGATGATTACTTAAGTGAGATATTAGCATGGGATACCTTGGCTTGATTTGTTGTTCTAGAGTGGGCATGGCCAGGCAACTATCAAATCTTGGTAATGTAACCTGGATGTCTAGCTATGTTGCCAAATTACTTCAGTCCTTCTCTCTGAGCTGGCTAGCTGCATTTGGTGTTCTTTAGGCAACTTATTTCTTTATCCACTACATGTTTGCAAGTCATTTTTTATCTCGAGATTAGTTCACAAACAATTTGTAATTTTTTCTATTTGCATACTACCTCTATCGTGTATGATATAAAATTATATTGAAAATTTGTTAATGTTTCGAAGGTGTTTTTGTCATGCTTCTCTTAATTTGGAATCAATGAGTATGTCATCATTAAATATTTTTTTGGCTACTGTGTTGTTGGTAGTATTTATATTTATATCCTATATACATATGTTTGTCTAAATATTTATATTTATATTTTAGCCTTTTCAATATATATGGTATATTTTATGGTTTACCGTCAACAAGAAAATAAAAATAAATAAATAAATAATAGTATTGCTAGAACTATTATGTATGAGCCTATGTGCTTGCTAAAAAAATTACTGACGGTTTCCTTCAATAATTACCGATGCACCATCGGTAATTTACAATTTCAATCCGACAACTTCGATGATGTATGTTTCCACCAATAGCATGCTAAATCTAACTTTATTAATGATCCTCAACACAATAATCTACAAAAAGACAGGAAAAAGTGGGAAAAATCCAAATAAAGTTGATTTTTGATGGTGCATCGGTAACTACCAAAGCCGACGGTTACATCGGTAATTATCGATATCTTATTGGTAATTTCAATTTGTCATGTATTTTCAAAGCAAATCATCACAATTCAATCCGACAACTTCGATAATGTGTGTTTCCATTAAGAACATGGAAAATATAGCTTTATTAATGATCCTCAATAATACAATCCACAAAAAGTTTGGAAAAACTTAGAAAATTTCACCCAAAGTTTATTATCGACGGGTTATCAGTAATCCATATTAGGATTTCCAATGTTTTCTGGAAAAATTACCAACAGTTCCATCGGTAATTACCGAAACCCCATCGGTAATTTCAATTTGACCATTTTTGGGGTTTTTTCTCTTTAAGATCATTGAAGAACATATATTGTGCATGTTGTTGCATTTAACACACATTAGGGGACTTGTGAGGGCTAAAAAATTGATAAAATGTGATTGCCACAGGGGTTTCGGTAATTACCGATAAAACCTACAGTAATTTTTCCAACAACTACAACTTGATTACAGTAGGTTTCATCGGTAATTACAGAAGACCCTACGGTAATCAAATTTTTGTGCCAATTTGAAAACTTTTTCAGAACTTTTGAGGTTTTTTTTTTTTTTTTCTTTTGGATCATTGAATAATGTATATTTTTCATGTTGTTACATTTAACACACATTAGGGGACTTGTGGGGGCCAAAAAATTAGTAAAATATGATTACCATAGGGGTTTCGGTAATTACCGATGAAATCTACGGTAATTTTTCCAGCAACTACAAATTGATTACCATAGGTTTCATCGGTAATTACCAAAGGCCCTACGGTAATCAAATTTTTGTGCCAATTTGAGAACTTTTTTAGGACTTTTGGGGTTTTTTCTCTTTAGGATCATTGAAGAATGTATATTTTACATGTTGTTGCATTTAACACACATTAGGGGACTTGTGAAGGCCAAAAAATTGATAAAATGTGATTACCATAGGGGTTTTGGTAATTACCAATGAAACCTACGATAATTTTTCCAACAACTATAAATTGATTACCGTAGGTTTCATCGGTAATTACCGAAGGCCCTACGGCAATAAATTTTGTGTGCTAATTTGAAAACTTTTTCAGAAATTTTGGGGTTTTTTCTCTTTAGGATTATTGAATAATGTATATTTTGTATGTTGTTACATTTAAGACACATTAGGGGACTTGCGGGGGCCAAAAAATTGGTAAAATATGATTACCATAGGGGTTTCGGTAATTACCGATAAAACCTACGGTAATTTTTCTAGTAACTACAAATTAATTACCATAGGTTTCATCGGTAATTACCGAAAACTCTACAGTAATCAAATTTTTGTGCCAATTTGAAAACTTTTTCAGAACTTTTGGGATTTTTTCTTTTTAGGATCATTGAAAAATGTATATTTTGCATGTTATTGCATTTAACACACATTAGGAGAATTGTGGGGACCAAAAATTGATAAAATGTGATTATCATAGGGGTTTCGGTAATTACTAATGAAACCTAGGGTAATTTTTCCAGCAACTACAAATTGATTACCGTAGGTTTCATTGGTAATTACCGAAGGCCCTACGGTAATCAAATTTTTGTGCCAATTTGAGAACTTTTTGAAAACTTTTGGAGTTTTTTCTCTTTATGATCATTGAAGAATGTATATTTTGCATGTTGTTGCATTTAACACACATTAGGAGACTTGTGGAGGCCAAAAAATTGGTCAAATGTGATTACCATAGGGGTTTCGGTAATTATTGATGAAACCTACGGTAATTTTTCTAGCAATTACAAATTGATTACCGTAGGTTTCATCGGTAATTACCGAAGGCTCTACGGTAATCAAATTTTTGTGCCAAGTTGATAACTTTTTTAGAACTTTTGGGATTTTTTCTCTTTAGGACCATTGAAGAATGTATATTTTGCATGTTGTTGCATTTAACACACATTAACGGACTTGTGGGGGCCAAAAAATAGGTAAAATGTGATTACCATAGAAGTTTCGGTAATTACCAATGAAATCTACGGTAATTTTTCTAGCAACTACAAATTTATTACTGTAGATTTCATTGGTAATTACCAAAGGCCCTACGGTAATCAAATTTTTATGCCAACTTGAGAACTTTGTCAGAACTTTTGGAGTTTTTTCTCTTTAGGATCATTAAATAATGTATATTTTGCATGTTGTTGCATTTAACACACATTAGAGGACTTTTAAGGGCAAAAAAATTGGTAAAATATGATAACCATAGGGGTTTCGGTAATTACCTAAATTTGCAAGTGAAATAATCTAAATTTGTAAAATGCTTAACCCATTGAAGAAGTATGGGAGGGATGGAGATAGGTACACACAGAGGAGTCGCCAAATTCACTATCAATCACCCTTTGGACTACTTAAGAATAAGCTAAAGACGATAAGGACAACAGACCATGACATGGAGATGAGTTAGTATTTGAACTCTTTCATCCTCATATACATAAATAGAGGCTGTAACAACAAAACAGATCTTGAATGTTTAAGTCAGCACCGTGTGAAGGGCTTTACATAAAAGGCAAAAAAAGTAACAAGAAAACATTCATCTAAAAGGCACAGCTCCAAGTTTATTACTTAAAATTTCCTTATGAAGAGACACGAAAATTACAAAAACAGAAAAGAATATATAGGATATAACTATTACATACAACCCTATTATCTGGAGTAGGGTATGAACTACGACCTCCATGGCTGCTTCAAGTGCATATTTCCTATACATTTTAAGCACTAAATTTACAGGAGCGTCATGCTCTTACTGTCTATTATCTGCTCTCCTATCATTCAGCTTATTTTTCATCACTCAAAAGTTAAACTATTTGTTCGGTGTATTCATGTTTTCTTATCTTTGTATTTACCAAAAACTTATAGAACAAAGCGTTTAAGTCGTAGTAAAAATAACTATGTACTCCTTTGATGTTTTTATTATAGGATTTTGGGTTGCAACAAATACAGAAAGTGGTGGGTTTACAGCTGTTTATAGCTAGTTTGGTGGTTCTTGCTCTCAATTCATCATATAGCTCTTCACAACCTGTGCCTTCAAGGTAATTACTCTCTGTCTCTGCTCAGTGATTTTTTTCTATTTGAATCTACAATATAGGGGTTTAGTTACTTTATTCATCAGGGTGTGACTTGAAGCTAGCATAATGGCAGGCTATTCAACTCTGTCCACTCATAACATTGCTTGTCCTGTTTTCCTAATCCTAAGATGTCAAGAACCCAATTTTTTATTTTAAAGAATTTTTAAAATTTCAACTGAAATAAAACAGCATAGATAATAGAAATGTAAACTGTACAAGAATGCTGACGGATTAGAGAAAATTGGTGATTGTTATGCTGTCATTAATGTTTAACATTATAATTTTAAATATGGTTATAATGTATAAGACATTTTCAGTGACTTATTTTCCTTATTTCATTTCTTGGTCAGCTTGGCTGAAATTGAACTGCCATATTTTACAACTGAGATAACATCACCATCAAGTCCTTTTGCTCTTTCTCTTGCAAAGCATCTGCAATCAATTGGTGCTAAAATGTATGGGGCTTTCTGGTGTTCACACTACCTAGAACAAAAACAGGTAACTTTGCGCTCTGTAACTTTTGTTTTAGAAGCTGATTTGAACGATGAGATTAATACAATTGAAAAATTGGTAACTGTATTCACATTGATCATCTCTTGTGCAATTTGTTTTCAAAAAATGAATTACTTGTTACATTATGGTATTTGCATGGTGACACTGAATGCAGATGTTTGGAAGTGAGGTGGCAAAACTGTTGAATTATGTTGAATGCTTCCCTGATGGTTATAAGAAAGGAACCAAAATTTTAAAGGCATGCGCAGATGCTGGAATTGAAGGTTTCCCAACATGGGTGATAAACGGGCAGGTGAGAAAGCGTTAAAATTCATTCATTGGATTTTACTGATTACTCATTTTGGAGAAGATGAAATTTCCATTGGAGTTTCTCCCCTGCCGACATTTTATTTTCTTGCCCTTTGAAATTCATCCATTTCTCATCAAAGATAGGTGTTTCTTGCAGGTTTTGAGTGGTGAACAAGAGTTGTCAGATATTGCACAAGCATCCGGTTTTGTTGTTAAATGAATCTAGTCTGCCCACATAAGATGATTCTGTTCAAATTGTGTTGTTTCACATATGTACAGATTGAATAGTGTCCTTGTGATTTACGTAGTAATCAGATTCGAACTACAATATTTGTACATCTTCTGAGTTTTTTTTTGCTTTCTCTAAAAACATGAGGTAGCTTTACAATAATCAGATTCGAACTGCAATACTTTTACATCTTCTGAGTTTTTTATGCAATCTTTATTTTGGTTCCTTACCTGTAAAAAGATAAACTCTTCGTTCCAAGCATAAATAGAAAACCAACTAAGCAACCCATTAAAACAACAATTGAAGATCTACCAAAACCATCAAGTGGACCAAAATTGAAATCCAGAACCAAATGACTAATTAGGAAGCAAACCATATTCCCAGCTATGGCTCCCAAAGCCCCAAAGAGAACATTCAATTGCTTCTCCAACCTCCTCAATGCAGATTTTTCAAAAGAAACCTTGGTGAGCAACATCAAAAACTTAAAAACACCCACAAATTCTAGTAGAATCGAACCAAAACCCCCAATTGCTAAAGATCCAGATTCTTCCGATCCACCATTCAAGTATTTCTAAAGCAGCAAAGAAGAAATAACCACAAGCGAGAAGGTAATCTTGTATTAGATCTAAAATAAAGGACATTCAGGTCTTTTAAAATTTTTTTAAAGGTATAATAGATATTAAAAGGCAAAACAAAAAAATTCACCAATGCAAAAGTATATATCGTTATGACCCTTCTAAAGAGGACATTGGGCCAAATTCCCCTAATTAAAATTCTATCCAATATACCCATTCAAAAATTTGCTAGTCTGATTAACAGTGATATGATGTGAATTGGAATCCAAACTTTAGGCGGCTTGCAGAGTACTACAATTGGAAATTTGGAACCATCTTGCATTTTTATTTTTTTAGACTTTTTTGGCTTGGTTTTCTCTCAACACCCAAAAAAAAAAAAAAAAAAGAAAAAAATTCGGTTTCTTCATATTCAAATATTGTAGTCTACTTTTTTAAGTATCCAGGTAATTTCCAGCCAAAAAAAGTGAAAAAAAGTACAAGTTGTCATCAGATAAATGCATGCATATGGGCCATTAGTTGCCCTTAATTTTATTTTATTTTATTATTGTTTTTTTTTTTAACTTTAACTATTTTCTTATCAGGCGTTGCCCTTAGGTTACTTCGTTTACTTTTTTCTTTTTTTTTTTCTTTTTTTTTCTTTTTTTTTTTTTTTACTTTTTGCTTATAATTAATTTTATTTTCCTGCCGCTAGTGCATGCTTCTTCTTGGAATAACCGTTTTTGCTGCATTTCAGTTATGTAAGGAGAAGTTATGGACTTTCAGTACCATTTACCATAAATAGTAGTTACATTTGGAATGCAAATTCCATGGTCTGTAATTGGAACCTGTGTAATTTTGAACATTTTGTGTTCCAACTACCTTGGAAATTGGAATCCAAATGAAGTTCCTCCCACTGGTTTCTGTTTAATACCCTCCTCGTTGCTCCAGCATATAAAGGTCCTATTACACTTTTTTTTACATTTTTGGATACGGAAATATTGCACATATTCCTTTTCTTTTATAAACTTCATTTTCCTTACCAAGCATATAGTATCTTTCAGATCGGCATGCTGAAAATCAATCTGTGCCCTTGCATTTTGTAGTTGGTTTCTTGGCTGATACCAATATATATATATATAGATATATATGGAGATGGAAATTTGTAATTATTTATTAAACTATTTATAGTTCTTTGTTTTCTAGTAGTTTCTGGTAATTAAATGCATCAAATATGATAATTAAGCACGGATTATATTTGATTTATTTTCTGTTTCTTTTTATCTTTGGCCCCTTCCTAATAATTAAAATTAGAAACAAGGAGAAAAAGAAAGAGAAGCAAATAAAGAAGAATGAAAATATTATAAAAATTTTATGTCATTGGAAATTATGAAAGTTTTATTAATTTCTTGACCATGTAGTAATACTATTATGGTTGTAGATATTGACGGTAGGTGTCATTTTCCTAAGCTATGGCTCAATCGATCAGAAGGTTAGCATTGTCTATTAATCTACTACTCTTATTGACAACATTTCGTTCGCAATGAACATTATTATTTACATGAGTCAAATCGTTTTGCAATCAATATTTCGAATTAGTAACATGAACTTTCGATTTTTTGTCTTTTTTTTTTTTTTTCCTAATCTTCATTGTTGTTAGTGTTTTAAAAGGCTCACTTCAGCTTGTCTTGAGATGAGATATACAAAAAATAACACAAGACTTAAATTTGGACAAATTGCACCTAAGCTGCATGCTACCGCAAATATGGCATGTACGCCTTGGGTACGAAAATGTAATTTTTTTTTTCACTTTGAATGATATAATTAGATCTAACTTTTTTTATTTTTAACTTTATAGAAATCCTATCTTATTCTCATCCTCACAGATCATTACTCATAAATTAGAAAAGTATGTTTTACTGAATATTTATTTATAATTTATTATTTTTATATCCATATAAACTTTAGCAGTCTAAAGTTATTTATATATAATTTTTTAATTTTATATCAATTTAAATATATTTTTGATTAGTTTAATATACATATTTATATAATTTTTAATATTATAATTTAATTCCTTAAATGGTATGCTCCAACATCATCGGGCTTACATCTCGCCTTATCTTATAACTGATAAAATATCTGGGCTTCCTCTGTTTAAAATACTTATTTTTGTCTACTATTAGAAAAGAAAAAAATAAAATAAATTAAAAATAATAACCTTTTAAGATGAAATGAAATTCTATCATTGATTAAACAAAAATGATAATAGAAAAAAAATGAACAGGGAATCCAAATTTATACTTAAAGAGTCATAAAACTTATCATCATTGACTAATCATCAAATGGGTAAAAGTTTGTGAGCAGGAGCCAACTGCGAATTTCATAAATTTCTTTTTGGAGCTTTAATTCGGTGCTGATTATCAATTTTTGTTTTCATGGATGAAGGTTACGTTTGAGGTTTTCTTTTTTTTTTTTTTTTTTTTTTTTTTTTGGGTGCTCTACCTAATCCTCATATATATATATATATATATGATGAATACAAAATTTTCGGGAATAATATTGTCAAAGGGAAATCGAAGAGTCCTAAAGAGAAGAAATCTTATTTGAAAAAAGATTTAAAAAATAAATTCTAAATCCTGGAAGGTAACATCCTTACAAATGAAAGAATATATTTCTGTGGGCATGTGTGATTGCTGTGTCAACGGGTCAATCGTTTTATACATTCCAACGGTAATTGAAAAGGATCACCAAAAATGTGTCGTAGCAGACAAAAACATGAAGATTCCAGCACTACTTTGTGGAGCTTTCACTGATGTATTTTTTGTAACTGATATTTATTACCAAATTAAAACGAAATTAGTTATGGACGAGTCCTTCGCTAAAAACACAATAACTAAAAAGCCTTGGAAATATTCCATCTCAGTTGATGTTCTAGCTATTCTTCCCCTTACACAGGTAAAACCAATTTTAACATTAATTAATTAATTTCTTCAACTTATTAATTATTATTATTTTAAATTTTTTAAATATGATAATTCATATTTTACATAATTAATATTAATTATATATAACCTGTTATAAATGTTTAATTATAAAGTGGTAATTGTATATTTATTTTTCAAACGGAATCTCTGGAGATCTTTTCAAAACTTCCTTCTTGGTTGCCAAGGATTTTTCGAATTTACCTTAGCGTCTAAAGAACTTAAAAAGGACACCTAAAGCACTGGCTCCAAAGACTAAAGTTCTCTATGTTACTTCCAAGATATATACTCATGAATCCAGGCAGCAATTGACGATGAAGGCATTCCTAGAAGTTACTTTATAGACTATTTACAAACTAAATGTTGTGTTGGAAAAAGCAAACAAAGTTTCATATTAATAGAAAATTCAAAAAAAAAAAAAAAACAAATTCACAATATAATTCAATTGGACCGCTCCATCAATTATTTGCAAGTTTTGGATTAAAACCTCGTTTGAGCCTAAAGAGATGGGCTTGGGCCAATAATGGGCTTCAAGTTTTTTTAGAGCATAAAAAATTGACCAATGAATCGAGCGGGCACCACATAATCCAAACGGATAGGATCCTATTCTTTAGGATGGGAGCTTCACCTAGGCCTGGAAGTTGGGCTTGAATAAAGTGGCAAACTGTCTACGTATTGTTTTAAAGTTAATAATGTATAGTTCCTTCATATCGTTTTCCTTTTTTCTTTCTTTCAATATCGTCTGTGGATTAACCCTGCACCTGTTAATTTGTCTAAGCTCTAGACATTTGCTGCTTGATGTTGTTGTTGATGAATATTTACAATTAACGGCACTTTCGTTTTGTAATAGTTATTTTAACAGTACAGTACTTGCATTTTGTAATTAACTTTTGTTTTTAACAATATATATATTAATTAGTATTTTATCACTTTGAAAAAAGCTAGCCAGAACTTGTACGGACGAAACGCATTAAAATAAAGAACACGATCATAAAATGTGTTAAAAACTCAAAGAGAATTCTTGGTATAACTAATATTAAGCAAAAACAAAAACAGAATTTGAGGATTTAACAAAACTTAATGGAGTTTTAATATTAATTTAACCAAATTTTATTCCCATTTAATAAAAGAAATGTATAAACAACAAATGGAGAGGGTCCAAAATCCACCCAATACATTTGAAGTTTTCAAATGATATTTCTACTAAACAAAATAAACCATTCTCGGCCACCGACTATTATACTGAGCTTTTAGAAAAATAAATAAATAAACAAAATCGATGCTTTACATACCTTTGTTCAGCATTTTGCGACTTGCGCTGTAAAAGCAGACCCACATTCTTGTTATGGTTGTTAGAATTTGATATCTGCTACGCAGTTTACTTCTTTGCTGAGTTCCAAAAATCACCGGCTTAGACTCAGACTTTTCCTTTTCCTCTTTTCCTCTCTAATTTCTTTTGCCTTTTCGTTTCAAACCGACTAGATTTCTTGACTATTCAGAATCAGTTCTTTCGGAGTGGGTTTCACGGCGTGCCGTTTACTGTAGAAGATATTTTCTTAGTTACCAAAGGACAAACGTGTCCAACTATGACATTTTGGTAATATGCACGACAATGTCATTGCTTGGGCTTTTCTCAGTAAAATTCATGGAAAATTTGGCCCAATGTCGTGTAGTTGGGTTCTAAAAGAAACATGCCGATCTTTTAAACAATTAAAATTTTATCTATCATGTTTGAGATATTAATAAATTATTTATATTTATGATTATTATAAATGATAAAAAAAAAATTATTTCAATTTACATTTTTATGTTTCAATTTGTTAATCCAATTGAATTACAACTTAAGTTACAACAAATTAAGATTAAAAAATCTAAATTGTAAAAAGAATATTTCAATATTGATTAACATATGATGAAATAATTAATCGCATTAGCCAAAAAATTTAATTAGATTAAAATGCAACATATTAAAATTTGAAGGTGTGAATTAAAATGTTTAAAATTTGAAAATTGAAAGTGTAATTTTTTCCGTACGAAAGAATAGTCAACGTATATTATGACCAAGAAAGTATTGAAAGCAGACATGCTGACCAAGACCTTTTTTTTTTTTTTTTTTTGCCCCAAACAAACATTGTTGACCAAGACTGTTGACCAAGACTTGAGAATTCACCATGTACATATTGCAATCGCTGGCCACTTCAGAAGTAATTCTCTGTCCTTTCTTTAAACTCACTACGCCCTGCGTTTGTGTCCTGCCGTCCAGGCTATAGGCCTGTTAAATGTTCATTCAACAGGTGATTTATCTCTCTTTTTTTTTTTTTCTTTTTCTTTTTTTTTTATGTGTGTTATATATCATTTTCTTTTCTTGTCTTTATTTTCCTTTGATCATTTACAATAATTTCTCACATTTCTACATTTTAAGTTTATAATTTTTTAAATATGAATATAAATAGTTTATCAATTAAATTATCTTATTTAATTTTTCTTATATTATATCTCATTGAATACTATGGAGATGGTCTTAACATGCATTTGGGAATTGCTTTTAGACCCCAATTCTGGCTTATAAGAAATTTTTTTATTAAATATAATATCTGGTAAATTTTTAAATAATCTATCATTTTCAAAAACTAAAGTCTGAGAAATAATTATGGTAGCTTTTCAGATTTTTCTTCTAGCATAAGTAGAATTTTAAAATTAAATTACCACTATATTTTTTAATAATGAAATTTCTTTTTATTCATTTATATATATTAATAATATATATATAGGTAAGGAAGTAATTATTTATATTTATTTTAGTAATTATATACAATTCTAAAAATTAGTTAGGTTTTTTTACCAATCTTGAAATAATAGTATACCAAACATTAATTAGATTGTTTAAAAAATTGATTGTTGCTTCAATAGAACTTTTGTTCATTCTTTCATAATCTACGACAATTCTAAACTAAACCTTAAATTGGATAGCATATACATGTAACTGCTTGCGTTTCTTCTTTTTTTTTTTTTTGGTTGGCATTGAAAGATAAAATGATGATATTGATGAGGATAATTTAATTCTTCTCTGTTCTTAATTCAAGTTATTTGAATTGGATTATAATGATGCCTTTTTTATTTTTTATTTTGGATTAACTGGAGAGAAAGATTTTATCATTATATTTAAACTCAAAATTTGCAAATTATTATTTAATCATTGCTATTTTTCACCATTGATAAATATCACTAATAAAACCCTTGCTAATGTGTTAAATAGCAATTGTTTATATTTAAATCAATTTTAATTTTTAAAAAACTAAATTCTTACAAAAAAATAAAATATTAATTAATAACAGACATATATATATTGGTTTCATTGGTGATATTCACCGATGTTAACAAATATCATTTTTCTTATTATTTATCAAAACCAAAAAACTTAGTTATTATAAGTGGTCAATAGCCACTAACGGGCTATTCAGAGGAACAATTATATATTAGATCCTTAATTTGGTCTGTTGAAAAAAATTACTGTATTATAACACCCTTGGCCATTTAGTACGCTAAAGATACTAATGTTATAAATATAATCAAAATGTATGAAACCAAATCATTAATTCATTTATCGCCCCATTTGTGAGGTATCAAATTTAAGAAAAATTGATTTCCAAAATTTAATTTTGAATTAATTTTTTTTTTATTATCAAAATACATAATAGGAAAGTTTATTCAAATAAGTTTTGTACAATAAATTAAACACAAATTTATATTTAAAAAAATCTTAAAACTATTTTTTTAGAAATGTCAAAATGATATTTTCATAAATAAAAATATAATTTTTAAAGTCTATATTTTTTCATCTCTAAATAAATATCCAAATACTTGTGACTTTTTCAATAAAATTAAATTTATTATAAGTTTACCATTTACCGAAAAAAGCCTATGTATATTTACGATGATGAGATAGATTAATTTCATTGATGTTCTTGTTTGTAAAGACTGAATAAACAACTTGTATATATATATATATATATAATGAGAGAGTTGACACCACATTAATAACAACTATTCACAAACCATTCGATCATGCAAATCGAATAATTGGAAATGTTCATCACCTACCACATAGTGGAAGTTTCCCCATAATAACAATCACGTGTGTGTGTGGTTAGAAGAGCTTTTGGATTTGTTTTGTGAGAGAAAAAAAAAAAGAAAAAAAAAAAATTGGTATTAGGGCATGTTGGTACGCTGAATAAGCCTGGGGATCCCATCCTTTTATGAGAGGCGGAAATTGTCTCTGGAGAGTAGGGAAAATTTGCTCCTTTTTTTTTTTTTTTTTTTTTTGGCTTTCTTCTTCTCATTATTTCACTCTCTCTCTCTCTCTCTATTTTTCTATTTCATTCCTTTCTATTTATTTATTTCCATTTTATTTCATTCTTTTTTCTTTATTTTTTTATCCTTTCATTCTTATTTCTTTTTTTCTTCATTCTTTATTTTATTATTTTTTCCTTTTTTCTTTTTTATCTTCTTTCGTTTTTATTTTAATCGCTATTTCTTCCTCTTAAGTTTTTTTTAATATTTTTCCTTTCGTATTTGTCCGTTCTTTTTCTCATGTTCTATGCTTTTTTTTTTTTTTTTTAATCTTTGCTTTTTTTCCATATCCCTTGCATCAGTGTTAGATTCCTTTTTTTTATTATTTCTTTTTTTTTTAATTAACTATCTAACAATTATATGTAGAGTTTTTTATATCTAGATTAATATATACAATTTTGATAATTATTAATAATAATATAATAAATTAGTAAGATAAATTTTTTATTAGAAAAAGTAGCAATCTATTTTAAATAAATTTTCTTTCTTTTTTCTTACTTCAAAAATCAATATATTACGATAATACAACATATTTTGTTAATTAATATAAAAATATGCAGTCCAGTCCAAGAAATGTAGTGTAAGAAGCAATTTTTTCGAAGCACCCTAATTTTTTGATCCTAAAATATCTTGTCCAATCCTGTATTAGTTCTATTCTGAAATATAATATAGTCATCGTATAATCTTCTGTAATTATTTGCAGGAGTTGGAAATCTGAACCCAAAAAAAAAAAAAAAAAAAAAAAAAAACAGAAAAAAAAAAAAAGAAGGTTCTTTGGTTCACTATTAATTGTTAAGAGGGCCATCTCATGGATAATAATAAGCCGGTGGAAGTTGTGAGGTTAGTTTCTTTTATCTTTAATAACTAATGGCGAAAGATTTGAATCTAAAACTTGTACATTCAAATCACTGATTAATTTCAATGTATTTTTTATCTTTGTAATCCTTATTTATGATGGGGTGCAATTATTGTATAATTTATTAAGGATTCAAATGGGGAATTTTGAGACAATATTCACTAAGAAGCAATCAAGCAAGCAAGATGTTAGCTTTATGATCACTAGTAGTGCAAATTCATCAAAGGAGTTGAGAACAAAAATAAAGGAAATCCTTCGTTCAGATGGGCAATACCTTCCAATTTTGAAAAAGGTATTTCTAGTCTCATGTGTGATCGCAATCACATTGGATCCTTTATTCCTTTACGTTCCCTACATAAATGAGAGAAAAAAGTGCCTAGAAATGGACCAAACATTGAAGATTGTAGCACTTGTTTTGCGATGTTGCACCGACATTTCTTACCTAATCTATATCATTTTTCATACGCGTAATGGATTTCAAAGAAAGGCTGCCAGGGCATTGGCAACGGCCCAAAAAAGTGGGTTTATTGGAAAAGCAGAGGCAATATCTTGGAGGATACCCTGGTCACTCATGCTAATTGATATTCCAGCTATTCTTCCACTCCCACAGGTAACATATATATTCCAGACGATGGGGGTTGTCACATAAAGTGCCCATATTATAAGGTTTTTACAGAATATTTACCATCAACATCCGACAGCTTTATATTGTAGTTTAATAATATAAATTGTTTGAACTAAGTTTTATTTTTTTGTTTTATTTATTTATTTATTTTGTATAATTGAAAAAATATATTCAAACATAAATGTTAGTCTTCTTTTTTCCTTTTTTTTTTTTTTTAAATCTATTGAGTAAAAACATTAAACTGAGCAGGTGATAATTGTAGTCTTCTTTACCAAGATGTGGGGCTCGAGATATTCGAGCAAAAGGAAATTTCTAAACTTCCTTGTTGTGTTCCAATATGTGCCACGGGTTCTTCGAATCTACAGATCGTGTAAGAAACTTGGAACGATTCCAAGCTCACTTATTGGACTTGTCTGGAAAGGTTCATTCAATTTGTTACTCTACATTATTGCCAGTCATGTAAGTTAATTTCATATTGTTTGGTTATGTTCTATCTCACTAGCTATTTATCTTTTTAATTTATTTACTGCTTAAAAGTTAAGAGTATGCGATTAAGATAATGCAATTTTTAGTGGTTATTAATTACTTACACAATTTATACATACATATATATATATGTGTGTGTGTATATTCAACAAAATTGGAGTATAATTATTTTTTAAATTACATAAGGCATATATTTACAGGTGCTGGGAGCCTGGTGGTACTTCTTATCTGTTGAACGAGAGGCTGAATGCTGGCTCAAAGCCTGTAAAAATCATGGTGGATGTGCTGCTGCTAGTTTTGATTGTAATGATAAAACCTACTCCACCGCGAGCAATCTGACCATTTTGAATGAGTTTTGTCCTATAAATCCACCAAATGCAGATGATTTTGGAATATATCTTGATGGTATTCTCTCTGGTGTTGTTAGCTCAACGGATTTTCCAAAAAAGCTCGTCCAATGTTTCTGGTGGGGTCTCCGAAATCTCAGGTTTGACCATAAATATGTCCCTCATACTCTTCATTACAGCAAGTTGGTACTCAACTATGATTCGGTTTCTTTATAATTTTTGCTTTTTAAAAGAGGAGCTTCATTGGCTTTGATTTTAAGCTTTTCTTGAAACTGTCAAAACACTTGCAGTGTACTATTTTTGAACTTCAAAAGCCAAAATAAGCGTTTCAGAAGTCATGTCAAATAAAGCCTATGCGTATTGCATACCATTTATAGCTGTCTGTGTCCAATATAGTTTACAAATACAATGATATTGGAATTCATATTCATTGTCTGAGAAAATAACTGGATACTACTATGTTAGCATCTCTTACCTTGCTTGATCCTTCTGCAGTTCTTTTGGTCAAAACCTCAAAACAAGTAACAACGTCTTGGAAACTTGCTTTGCTGCTCTTATTTTAATCACCGGCTTGCTTCTATTTTTATATCTTATTGGAAACCTGCAGGTTGGTTATACAAAATCTTTCTCTACTTGATTTTCCATCTCCTTCAAGTTTTTCTACTCATAAGGGTAGAATCAAAGTTAATTGTAAAGACTTTCTACAGGAATTATATATATATATAAACCAATTTTTGGATCCTCCCTCATCGTATTTTATAATCTTCATAAAAGAATTCAGATTAAATTGCAGCTATATATGTATATATATGGATTAAAACGTATGCTTGGTTATGATCACAGACATACATGCAATTGGCAACTGCAAGATCAGAGGAGATTAGACAGAAAATGAAAACCAAAGAACCAGAAATAGATTTATGGATATCCAGCAGTGGCATCCCTGAGAACGAAAAAACCGTGGTCATGCAACAAATACAATACGCATTGGAACATGAGAAAGATGTTGATTTTGAAAATCTTCTGCGACATCTTTCCTTGTATCATAAAGATAGTCTTAGAAAGGGCAACCTCAGTCTGGATGAGCTACGCAAGGTTGGTTTCTATAAAAAAGTATTAATTTTAAAAGATGCATTTAGTGTAAAATGGTTTGCTTTATTTTCTGTATAACTTGTAGTTAAGATCAATTATTTACCCTTGTTGAATTATAGAATGAGGACTACAATGGCTAGCTAATTAACTTGCCTAATTGAATAGCTTGTACCGCAAGAAATACAAAATTGATATACATTAAAGGATTTGATAAACTTAGCCTTGGAACAGACATATATGAAGTTAGCAGCCACAAGATCAGAAGAGAAAAGGCAGCAAACAAGAATGAAAGAACGAAAAGCAGAGTTGTGGATATTGAGAAACGGCATTCCTAGAGATTTAAAGCCAATAATCATGCAACATACGCGATACAGATTGACAGACAACAAAGAAGTTGATGTACAGAGTTTGCTCTCTCTACTTCCTCTGGAACACCGAAAGGCTATCAAGGAACACCTCTGCTTGGATGTGCTAAAGAAAGTAGGTTCCTCTGCCTCAATAATACGCTTACACTTGAATTTTGAAACTTAAGAAATGGTTTAATTGAAAAAAGAATTATTTATGGAACTTAATGAGAAAAAAATTAAAGGTCTTATCTTATCATAGTATACTATTGATGTTTAGTATTAATGAATCTTACCCACAAACTTTTTCTTAATTGAAATTAATGTAAACTAGGTGCCAATACTTCAAAATATGGACGAGAAAGTGTTTGAACATTTTATTGACTTTCTCAAGCCGGTGGTTTACTCTGAAAACAGCTACATTATTCGAGAGGGAGAACCACTTGACTTGATGCTATTCATCACCCATGGCATTGCATTGACCTTCACGACTAGTAGCAATGGAGGAACTGGTTCCAAATGCATTCAATGTCTTCAGAAAAGAGATATCTTTGGAGAGGAACTTTTAAATTGGACATTGAAATTTGCCTCCTTTACTGACCTCCCCATCTCCACCACAAATGTCAAAGCCCACACAAAAGTTGAAGCTTTTGTTCTTACAGCCAATGACTCAAAGACTTTAGTCACTAGTTTCTGGTGGCTATTCAGAAAGCAGCTCCGCCGTTCAACTAAATCTGAGTTGAAGCGACTTGAGCCATTTGCTCTATCTGCTGTAAAAGAAGCCCGGCGCAGCGTCAAAAAGTCAAAAGAATCTCTAAGTACTCCATTTTAGGCCCTAGTAGTATTTACCACCAATGCACCATGCATTTTAGTTTTTGAAACAGAGGGTCTGAGAAAACTTGGAAAAACTGAAAATAGAAGTACCTCCAGGTAAGCCCTTGTCAATCAAACTAAATTGTATCTGAGAAATAGAAATTCTTTCCTATTTATGCAATTGAGACTGTTTGATTGCATATTTGTGAAGAAAAGTAGCCATAATAATTGGTTCCCATTCATAAATAGGTGATCAGAGAATAACAGAGAATATGTAGGAGAGCATATGTGTCATTTTTGAAAATTGGTTATATATGTGATAACTGACCATAATAAAAATAATAAGTAAACGAATTTTGGGTAGCGACAATTTTTCTTCTTCTCATTAACTCATATATAGATAACTAATATGTCTCTTAATGAAAATCTTATCTGAAGATAAACATCAATGGCATAATCTTTGCTATTAAGGAAATAAAGTAAAACGCAAAGTAAAAATTACATCTGCAAGTCAAGAACTCGAGGACAAGAGAGTTGAAGGGAGACAAGAATGGTTTTCATATTTCATGATCGAAGGGTGTTTTCATATTTCATGATCGAAGTGTGTAAAGTCTTTGCTTTTCAACTCTCCAAGAAATAAACTGCGAAAGCATACACGAGCGAAGTTGGCCGAGTGTATTCTCCTCACACCCACATCCTTGAGGTCGTGAGTATGAGAGTGCGTTCGAGAGTGATTTCTAGAGCTTTAAAAGCAGTGCAAAGAGACTAAAATCACTTCCTAGACCACAAGAAGAAAAAGGACCATCAATCTTCAACAGTGTCAACAGGGGTAAAGTCATCACAACAAGTTATCAACAAGCAATAGGATTCCTATACTTCCTCCTCCTTGAACAATTTGTTTGGTAGGCTTCCTTTAATGTAACTTTTTATTTTTCAAACTTGTTAAAGACTTTAAAAATCATAAATCAAAGATATTTATATCCACAAAAAGAAGTTTGCAACATCAATAGTAAGCATTACCAAACAGAACATAAATTCTATCATTCTAACAATAATACAGTACAATATCAAGAGGTAGTACAAAGGAGGATTATGTTCAAAAGGAAATAATCTACTTGCATATTAGTGAATCCTACTGGTCATATTGGACTTAGACTGTCCAGGAAAAAATATATATATAGATATATATATATATATATATATTTTCCTATTTTAATTTTAATTTCTTTTGGGTTTTAATATTTGACTGTTGCTTTAAAGACGCAGATGAGACGTTCTGGAAAATCAGAAGAGGTACCTAAATCTATATAACTATGGTGATTATTCCAAGGTTACTTTAACCCCTTTTTTTTTCTCTTTTTTTTACTGCATATCATAAAATTTCAAATCTTTGAGATAGAAGGAAAATGCAATCAGTAAGGTTTGATATTTTGTGCCGGATTTCAAAAGTCAGGTAGTTTAATCCTGGGATGTAGTCTCCTATATTGAACTTCTTGCACAAAAAATAGGAGAAATTATTGTCTTTTGGACGTTGCTATCGCAAAACTATATCTATATTCCAAATCAGTATTTAATTATAATTCTGCACTTTGCGAATACTATAATATTTTGAATATTAGTTTTCTTCTTTTTTCTTGTTTCTGGTTTGGTGATGGCTTGTGAATTTTCCAACAAATATAAATGTAATCATGACCTGCACTCCATCATGTTAAGCTTTTGAAAATAGTAATTTAATTTGATTTCAGTTTTATAAAGTTAGTATGCTGGGATGCTATCCAAAAAAGTAAAAGCAGCTTACAATGATATGTTTACCTTTTTTCAGAGTTAAGCTAAGGAGGCCGACAATATTTTTTTACTTAGTATTTTTTATATCTGACATTCTTTATCTTTGCATTAAAAAGAATATATAAATTCTCATGGGATGCCATTTTGTATAGCTGATTAGCCCATTCTGCCCTTGCGTAGACAATTATAAAATGAGCTAGATAGTCTACTAGCTTATAAATGTGTGTATATATATATATATATGATGCAACAATTTTACTTATTCTTTGCTTGTGGAGATTGAAAAATATTCTAAGAAAAAAGAGTAAACTAATGTCCCTTATTTCCCTTATAAAGGCAAAGTTGGAAAAACTTCAGCCTATTTATCTGCAGACTCGTCATTGTCTTTGATAATGATGTAACAATTATAGAGAGGGCATCTTATGGATAAGGAGATGGATGATTCTCAAGATGTGAGGTTAGTTGCTTTATATTTTTGTAGTCCGTGAATGGTGAAAGGTTTGAATTCAAATAAATTGCTTATATACATTTATCTTCCCTGAATTTGTTCAAAACTAGCTAAGAACCACATTATATATCTTGGTACATGGTACGGTAATATTCAATGCACCAAAATATTTGACAAATTTTTTTTCAATAAATGTCTCCTATCAGAATGTATAAGGATGGATTTTTCATTATTATTTTTATTATTAACTTTTGAAGCCATTTAAAAATTAATATTCAAAGATGTATTTAGTATTTATATGAGTTCTAAAAACTTATGAACGCAAAATAAATTATATCAGAATTCATATAAACCTCAAATATATTTTTAAATATCAATTTTTATTTTAATAATTGATTTGAGAATTATTATTATTATTATATATAATACTACACACAACTGAGGTCGACCGGATTGTTTTAGCATCAATAACATTGGATAGTTTTTCAAAGGTTGAATTTTAAAAATGTGTTAATAATTTCAAATGATTTAATTATATTACTTGTCCACTTAGTAAACTTGCTTTACTCATATTAATGTTCTTTCTGATTGGTGCAATTTATGCTCTTTTCGTTGGGTTCAATTTTATTCAGGATTTCAATGAGCGATGCAGAGAGGAATATTGAGAATGAGCTAACCAAGAAAGATGATGTGAGAGCAAAAATAAAGAAAATATTTTATCCATGGGGGCAGCACAAGTACCATCTAATGTTGAAGAATGCTTTTCTAGTCTCATGTGTGATTGCAATCTCAATGGATCCTTTATTCCTTTACATTCCTTATATAAATGAGGAAAAGAAGTGCATTCAAATGGACCCTAAGTTGAAGATTGCATTTCTTGTTTATCGATGTCTCACTGATATTTCTTACCTAATCCATATATTTTTTCATACGCTTCGAAGGGTCACCAGGCCATTGAGAAAGACAAAATATAGTGGGTTGATTGGCGAAACTTCGCCATTATTTTGGAGGATTACCTGGTCATTCATACAAAATTATATTGATATTCTGGCTATCATTCCCCTCGCACAGGTGACCTATATACTGTATATGTTAATATAAAGAGTTTTCTCAGTTCTAACTACTGGTGATGATCACTAAGTGGAATAATCTATTGATAGTATGGTATAAATTAATTATTGGCTTATTACCTAAAACATGCATTAATTATTTTTATAAAAGAAATAAGTATTAATTATTGGCTGCCTTCAATTTTATTTTAACTTTTCTCTTAAAAAAAAAAATGTTAGTTTGACTTTTGAAACTACAAATCTAATGTGTCTCCAAGAATAGCTTAATTGTAGTGTCATACTTTTCCATGTGCGAAGTTATGGATTCTAAACACCTATTGATAAAAAAATTTCAAAAACAAAATAATTATAAATTTAATATGGAAAGATGAACTTGAAATAAAAGCTAACCAATTAAATTAGCACATGATATACGAGTCTCATTCACAATGGTTATTAACGATAACAAATAATTTTTTTTTTTTTATATATAAATCATTTTAACTTGTTGAGCATCCTAAACTGGAGGAGTCAGAGATATTAACTTGTCACTTGTGCAGATGATGTTGATCTTCTTTGCCAAACTGAGGGATTCGAGATATTCGAGTACAAGGAATTTTCTAAACTTCCTTATTATCTCCCAATATGCGCCAAGGATTTTACGTGTCTACCTTTCATGGAAAAATCTTGGAAGGATTCCTACGTCAATCACTGGAGTTGTTTGGGTTAGCGGTGCATTCAATTTATTTCTCTATATTATTGCCAGTCATGTGAGTTAATTTTCATTCTCACGACTCATCCATTTATTATATGTAGGACCAAACAATGCAGAAAACCCCCATTTTCGGTTTGTCATAATAGATTGGTTTGGATTAAACTGAATTAATTTAAGTCCAGCACAATTTGATTGGAGTATTTTAATTTTTAGTCTAATGTGATTTGATAGGATCTTAAATAATCAAATCCAATCTAATTGAGTTCGCAATTCACAAAAAAAAACCCCTAGTTTGATAACATTTATGTTTCGTGTTTAATAAAGTTATATTTTAAATAATAATTAAATTGTTATTTATTAATGTGTTTGGTTTTCGTTTGTATTTTTTCCACTAAATTGTATACAGTTTGTTTACGTAAAATTGATTGTCTATAATGGTTAATGATAATTAGAAATCTCAATTAACTACATGCCTACTTTGTTTCTGCTTGGCTGCCTAACCAAAAAATAATAATAATAACTACATAAAAAAAGAAAAAAAAAAGAAAAAAAGGCACTAAATGATACACAACTAACTAACAATTAAAATAAGCAAATTAAATACAATTTAGTGGGAAAAAAAAAAGAACAAAAAGAAAAAAAGTGGCACCAACAATCTTTTCACACATAGCTACAAACTTAAAAGGAAAAAGAAATTTCTAGATTGAAAAACATGTCAAACTGTTTATGGAAATGAGATTCATTTTGATAAATGTTGTTCTTTGTGTGATCTACAAGTAAGCCTACTATCTATTAAAATTGTGCATGGGCTAATTAATTAAATCTAGTTTTGTTTGTTTGCTTTTTTAAATAATTCCAATATTAGAGAGGTCGATTTTCATAATTTGAAGAAGCTGCAAGTTGTAATTTATTTAAAAAATTGAGAATTTGATGTAAGTAATTTTCAGGCGCTCGGAGCGTTGTGGTACTTCCTTGCTGTCGAACAAGAGACTACATGCTGGGGCCAAGCCTGTAAAACTCATGGTGGATGTGTTGATACGTCTTTTGTTTGTAATGACAATACTACCCCCAGGAACCTGATCATTTTGAATGAGTTTTGCCCTATAAATCCACCCAATGCAACGGTCTACGATTTTGGAATATTTCTTGATGGCCTTCAATCTGGTATGCAAGCGTCGACAGATTTTCCAAAAAAGTTCGTTCAATGTTTCTGGTGGGGTCTGAGGAATCTGAGGTTTTAACATATACAACCACCTTTAATTTAATTTCGATTCCCAATTAACTTGAATATTTAGCTGTTTGCCTATATATATATATATATATATATATATTTATTGCCAATCTTCACCACATTCTATTAAACTTTTCATATTACTAATTTTTGGATTAGTCATTTAAAATATAAGTTTATTAAAATAATAAAGAATTTAAATTCATATCAACCCAAATATATTTTTAAATTTTAACTTTAAAAGATTTTAACCATTAATAATTAAAATTCTAGTAAAAAAGACATTAAAATATTCAAATAAAAAACTAGCTATACATATATTTATATATTTATTGATATTTGCCATTTGTGTTTATTATCTATTAGTAGTAGAAACTATGTTAATTTAGCAAATATCAACACATTAAGTCTATGAATAATGCATCACCAACTATGACAAATAATATTACTTTTCCTATATTACTACTAGCATTTTATATCCATTATGATATATTTGCTTGATTCAATTTCAATTTTATGCAGTTCTTTTGGTCAAAACCTCGACACACGTAATCATGCATGGGAAAGCATGTTTGCTGCTTTAATTTCAATTACTGGCTTGCTTCTATTTTTGTATCTTATTGGAAATCTGCAGGTAAAAAATAAAATAAAAAAGAAGAAGAAGAATTAGTAGTGACGATCAATGTATACTTTAATTGAGACTACTTATAAAAGGATAATTAGTAAAGATTAATTTTCTAAATAAAAAATTTCCTTCGAAAAATGAATTAGTACTGATGAGGTCAGAGAGCAAGAAAATGCACCCTTTGATTTATTAATTAATAATATTGATATAATATATATATATATATATATATATATATATATGGTTAATTATGAACAGACATACATGCAATTGGCAACTACAAGATGGGTGGAGATCAGACAGAAATTGAAAATGAAAGAACCAGAAATAGATTTGTGGATATCCAACAATCGCTTTCCAAAGACTAAAAGGACAGCGGTTATGCAACATATTCTCTACTCATTGGAACATGACAAAGATGCGGATGTGGAAAACCTTCTCAATTCTCTTTCCTCGACTGACAAAGAGCGCATTGAAAGCAACCTCACTTTGGGTGAGCATCAGGTAAATTAATTAATTAATTAATTAATTATCCCCCTCTAAAATAAATTATAATCTGATCCTATAATTTAATGAGTAGTACCAGAAGAAACATAAAACATATCAATAGTAGTGGGAATTATAATTATATTGATGAAACTATGCACTAGCTAGCTAGCTATGCTTATTTGCTACGTAATCATATGCTATGGAACAGTCATATGCAAAGTTGGCAGCCACAAGATCAATGGAGAAAAGATATCACAAGAAATTGAAAGAACGTAGCGTGGAGTTGTGGATGTTAGGAAATGGCATTCCCAATGATTTAAAGCCAATAATCAAGAGATGCACTGGAGATAGATTGCAAGACGACCAAGAAGTTGACGTAGCGAGTCTCATGTCTATACTTCCCCGGGAACATAAATCCGCTCTTAAGAGACACCTCTGCTTGGCTACGTTTAAGAAAGTAAGTTCCTGATCTGTCTTCGCCTCAATATTTATTTGGTTAATTATTAATCCTTATTACTTGAAGAAATTAAGATTATATATTTTGTTAATTGGATGAACCTAGATTCAGGCACTTCGAAATATGGATGACAGAGTGATTGAAATATTTATGAACCATCTGAAGCCAGTGGTGTACACTGAAAACACATACATTATTAGAAATGGAGAACCACTTGACTTGATGTTTTTCATCACCCAAGGCGTTGTTTGGACATTCAAAAGTACTGGTTCCAAAACCACTGACAATTGTCTTGAAAAAGGAGATTTCTATGGAGAGGAACTTCTGAATTGGGCAATGGAATTTCCCACTTTTGCTCAAGTCCCCATCTCCACCACAAATGTCAAATGCCACACAAAAGTTGAAGCTTTTTATCTCACAGCCTTGAACTCCAAGAATTTGATCAGGAATTACTGGTGGCTGTTTAGACAACAGCTCCAACTCTCAACCCAATGCGAGACCAAGCGATTTGAGCCATTGGCGCTTCTTGCTGTAAAACAAACCTTGCTGCGTGGGAAAAGAAGAGCATTCAAAAAGTAAAATTGGCGTAAACAATAATCCTTCCCTTGTCGACTGAAGGTGGTGGTGACACTGCCAGTGAGTTGAGTATGTACCAATTACCACCAATAAATTCCTGCTCTTGTTTTAGTTAATTTTCAAACACAGGGCGGTCTGAGAAAACTCAATAAATTAAGCCAAGAAGAGTAGGCCATGTATAATAAGGTTTCTCATACGGGTTATGACATTTGGTTATGCATATGTCACATGTCCCCATACAGACAACAAACCGGGCTCATAAATGTTACGCACACTTGTTCTGGTTTTCATACTTTTTGTGCCAATAAGGTATCTTTTTCTTCATTTCCTTCAACAATTTGTTTACTCCAATAAAATCTGTTTTTTTTTTTTTGGTTGGACAATGAAGGGAGGAGCGTGGCCAGCGTGTGCCAGATATGCTAAACAACCGGCACATGTCACAGAATCTATAGCTACTGGGATAGATATCCTCAGCAACAAAATGATATAATCACAATAAATTCCTAATAAAAAGTAATCTTTTATTTATAAGAAAACAATATCGTCTTCACACAATCAGTCGGACAAATGAAGCAAATAAAGCATCCACCAGTCAAATAATAATTAACATCACAAGGCTAGAGATGTACTGGTCACGGTAGGAAGTAATAAGTTTACAAAGCTAGAATCAAAATCTTTAACACAAAGGTGGAAATTCAAAGACCCATCTACACTTACAGACTGTCACTGTGACTTGCTACTTTTTTCCATATACTACTAGTTTCCATTATCAGGAAAATCAACAAAATGCTGCTGCTATGAATTAAATTCGTATGCAGATTCATCGTGCTGGGATAGGAGAATCACGAAGCAAGCTCACCTCCCTCTTCAGAAATGAAGGCAAGGCAAAGGCAGCTGAGTGCACCTGCCAAACAAACCCTTCTTAATTATCTAACTGCACAATATCTAGAAGGCTAACGAATTTATGCAAAAGCAATTCACACACACACACAAAGACTGAAAGAGAGAGAGAAAGAGAGAGAGAGAGAGAGAGAGTGCTCAGAGAGCGATAAATAGAAAAAGTCAAGGAACTCTTACATCTGAGTTGTAGAACTTAAGCTCTCTTTTATGTTTGATAGCCCCATCTAACTTCTCAATAGGGTTGACTGGATTTTTGAAATCAACTGATGGCCCCTCCGTTGAGCATATCAAGAAACCTATCACACCACTGCATGACAGTGATTCATTAATAAGAATGAATTTATGGTATGTAAGCTTGATGTCGACAGATTCTAAGCACAATCACTTAGTTGGTCAGATAAAATGGTGCTCTACTAATCTTGATACTTAATAACATACCTAAACAACCACATGAACCACAAGTATAAAAACACAGAAAATTAGCAGAAAAGAAAGATATTAAAGATCATGTTACCTTGGATATGTGGGAACACTTGTCCATGCATAATGGACAGATCCCTTGAAAGTTTCCCGACAAATAGCTATCATATCTTCAATAAGATGTGTATGGAGCCACATACTTTCTGCCATGTTACAGAGGACACCACCAGGCCTTAATGCTTTAGCTATAGTCTCAAAAAATGGCTTTTCCACAAGCTCTTGAGCAGGACCTATACCAGAAGAAAGAACTTGAAATGATTTAAGTTCTGAACAATAAGCATTCTAAAGTGAAGAAGCGGACAAAATAAAGGAAGAAAAAAGAAAATAAAAAGAAACCAAGGCATCATGGCTTTCCCTACGCTAGTTGATGCGATAGCAATGGATAAGCTAAGGCACCTGTGCTCCAACTTTCAAATATAAGAGCGACTGTAATCAGTAACCACAGAAGAAAATCCTAAGTGTTACAGAAAAATATTGTTTTTCATATCAATAGACACATTCAGATTTCAGAAATGCACAGTAAAGTACTTGACCTCCAACCGTGAAATGATCTGAACAGAATTTGAATGCATCTTCTAATTTCATTCACATGATTTTCCAAATGCATATGCACGCTAATGCTCAAAACAATGGAAATATCCAAAAATGCTCAAAACAATCAGAGACATTCTAAAAGTAAATAGCAGACCAAACAGGGTAAAAAGAGTAGGCAGAATATAACGTAAAGATCAATAACCTACCTACAGGGTCAGAAGAATCAACTATAATAGCATCATACTTCCCTTCAGGTGCACATCGCAGAAATTCAATGGCTGTCATGATCATTGAACAGATCATTAGTAACAAACGTGAGACACAAACCAATTTAGCAAATTTTCTATACCAAGGATTTGTAGCAAACTATGCGGTAAAACCATACCATCATCAACAAAAAGATGGACACGAGGGTCGTCAAATCCAGCCGCTAAGTCTGGGAAAAACTCCTTAGACACCTAGAAGAAGAAAGGAGGGCAAAAGAGAATACGAGATCATAGTAGTTGGTTTACTCAAAAAACCTTCAAAATGGGAAGATGAATGGAAGGTTATGTTGCATCACTACTTACATCAATGACCATCTTATCTATCTCACATATATCAATATGCTCAACAGAGCTATGCCTAGATATTTCCCTAAGAACCCCACCATCACCGCCACCAACTACCAGAACCTGCACCATGAATTTTAACATCACTTAACCTATAATATCAAGAAAGTAAAAATACCACCATAACAATTATGAAGATTTTGAAAGCACCTAATTACAGCAACATCAGTTTATTTTTCATAAAATAGCATCATCCAGTATCAAACTATAATCCAATTATCCAAAAAACTTATTGCATGCATTTTAAGTAAAAGAGAAATTGCAATTATAATCAGAGACAAAATATGCGCTGATTGCCAAGTGTAAGCCAATCACCAGTGACCTAGTCCTTACAAGGCTCCTAGGCCCAGAAAATGTATAATAACCTTTGTTATGAATCTGATTACCAAAAACACTTGAGCTATGAATCCCATAAATTTCAGAGTTCCTATCTGTTCTCATAAATCATAATCATTAGGTTACAAGAGACAACAAATATTTTTCATTGGTAAAAATCGACAAGACATTTACTCTCAAAAATTCATGAGACACTACGTTTTCCAGCATTATATTTTTAAAGATTATATAAGAATGTCAATCATTATGGGTTGCTCCTGTCTTGTAGCAATACAAAGTTTCCACATGAGGTATATTGCAAATGAAATTTTAAAGTTACCGATATCTTTGAGCAGAAATGTATTCATCTGCATATGCTTGCACACAAACATACATGCATGCATGCATGCATACATACATACGTACATACATGTATATGTCAGCAGAGGAGCAAAGAGAAGAAATAACTAGCAATATTATGTTATCCAATAAGACTTATAAAATGTGGTTATTTTCATACTAGCAAGTATACAGGTAGAAACCTTTATAAATGATATAACATTACTAAATAGCAGGAATATCCAAAAGGAAGATGAATGGATTATGTGAAATTACAGTTTTTGGGGAAGGAATTGAACAAAGTGGAAGATGAGTTATCATCTCCTGGTAGGCACATTCATCTTTCTCAGTCAGCTGGACAATGCCATCAAGTACAAGCACTTTTCCATACACGGAAGACTGAGAATAAAGAAATAGGCATCAACTACCCACATAAATAAAATAAAAAAATTACGTAAGAGAGAACCCTAGGAAGACAAGCAGCAGAAACCAACTATCAAATGTGAAAATGACAAACCTTAAAAACTAATATCTCTTGGAACTCCGATTTTCCCCTGTACAAAATGTTTTCTACTTCCAGAGAATGGACTTCTCCTGCCAAAGGAAAAGGGTAATATACATGAGATAGCATTATACAGCAGTTAAAGGTGCAAGGAACCTATTCAATTATGATTCCAAAAGTTTTAGAAACAACCAATTTATTATTTAGCTAGGGTGAAAAAGACAATCAAACTTCAAAAAGGTCAACAGATGTAACTTTCAGGTGTTGAAGTCATCACACCAAGTTCTCAACAAGCAACAGCATTCCTATGTTTACCTCTTCCTTGTACAGGAAAAGAACAAATTTGTGGTAGGTTTCCCTCAAAGATAATCATATCCACAAAAAAAAAGTTTGCAACTACAACAATAGAATTACCAAATGGAACATAAATTCTATCACTATTATTACAATACAATATCAAGAGGTGCGGATAAGGATAATGATTATCAAAAGGCAAAATGCAATAATCAACATGCATATTAGTAAATCCTACCAGGCCACATTGGGTTGTTGAAATAAACCTTCTTGCTGGTTTTGTCTGCAATAAAAAAATAAAAAACTGTTCAATTATACTGTAATCTATCCATTTGACTTTTGGGGAGAACCACCATAACTTTATGCTGCAAAAAGAATGACATAATTAATTAAAGAATCAGAGGAATAAGAAGATCACAGGTAATGACCAGAGTGAGATTTAGATTCTGAGAACCACCCAGAAACAACAGTAGAATGGCATTTTGTTTCAAGCTCAGGGGCTGAAGACTTAGCCTTCAAGCAACAAGAAGGAATAACCTTCTCTGAACCATTTTCATTACTCGCCTTCCCATCCGTAGTCTTCTGGCATTCCAAACCTCTTCCTACGTCTGCCTCCATATATTATCTTTTTCTTATCTGGCTCCAGCCTCTATCGATCAATATAACGTCATAAGAAACTTTACAATTCTTCGATCAAAGATTACAAATTAATCAACCTTCAATAACAGGAAAAGCAAAATAAAATAAAACCCCCTCTTACCACAGGAACTTATATTAAACTCCTACCCTGCCTATATTTGCAAACGAATCTTAACTCAAAGATGGAATCATTAAAGATCATATTTAATATCTAAATTAAATAGAAAGTATAACCAAATAAAATCGCAGTCATACGAACATAATCAAATCCTAGAAATTCAATACTTGTAATAATAATTATCGATAAGAGCAATGCCAATCAAAATTAAAGCCTCTAAAACAAAATATTTGGGACCCAAAAAAAAGGAGACCAGAAATTTTTTTTAAAAAAAAATCTCCCGTTCAAGGTGAAAGAACTATCTAATCTTTTCTAGTAAAGATTAATCTTTAATAAAATAATAAGAAGAAGAAAAGGAAAAAAGAAAAAGAAAGCATCACCTCCTATTTGCCCCCCACCCGAACGAATCCCAGAGAGATTTTTTTTATTTTTAATTTGATAGAACCCAGAAAGACTAAAAATAAAATGACTTCATGGTTTCTTACCAATTCGATCATTACTCCAGCAACCAAATAATACTTTTTCTTCGGTTAAAAGCACAAAGAAATGAGAATAAAACAATAACAAACCAGCTGCATAACAGCCAACAAAGTAAAAATACAGTAAAATTTCACCGTAAAATTCAAGAAAAAAAAATAGTCATTTGGTTCAACAAGTACCAATCACAAACAAAGGAAACTATATTTTTTCAAAAAAATAAATAAAACAATGAAACTATCCAGGCTCCACCTACCATTCAATGCAGGATATAAATTCAATAAATTTCTTAAAACTCCATTTATTTCCCCAGAAATTGTAGGGAAAAAGAACAGAAACTATATGTAAAACGAAGCACGTTTTTCGGAGGTATAAGCAGTGACGAATGAGGGGGAAAACGAAAAAAGTTTCAGTTGCACTTCAAAAAAAGGAACCAAATTTTCGAATTTCTGTATGCAATTTTCTCGGAAAACAAACAACAGGTTAGGGTTCAATAAAAGAAAAATGATTCCGTTACAAAGCAATCGAACTGTTACTCTTGTATCACAAATTTCGAAAAAGAAAATATATAAATATATATAAATGATTTTCATTTTTTGTTTGGAAAGAAAAAGAAAAGGGAAGAATCGCATTTTCCATTCAAAACTTGCAGAGGCAGAGGATCATATAAGAAGAAAATAGAGCAAGAGTAGGAACCTACACAAATAGAAAGAGAGGGCAAAAGGGTAAGCAGACACCTATCGATGGAGAGAGAAAGCTCGCCTGGCGTTGATGAGAGTGAAAACTCTGTTTTTCGGGGATTTTCTGAGAAAATATGAGCGGGAAAGATGAATTTATAGGACGCACACACACAAACACGCACACGCACACTCTCTCTCTCTCTCTCTCTCTCTCTCTCTCTCTCTCTGTTCGTCTCTGTCACTTTATCGCTCTGTGGAGCGTCGCTGGTTTTAGTTTAGTTCGAAGGCAATGGCGTCCGAACGCTTTATTAAAAACAATATCAAAGAATATTTTATAAATAATTTTACACTTACCAAATTTAGAAATCAAACTATTTATTATAAATCAATCTATTAATCAGTAATAAATTGTGATTATTTCATTAATTTTTACTATTAATTTACATTTAATAATAAAATGCTATATCATTTAATTTATAATTTTCATAAAAACTTTAATATGTTGCATATATTTTATTTACTTATATCTTATTTACATACTAGTTAACCATATATTATATCTAGTTTTTATTTTAATTACTTTGGTATCTTTTATTTTATTTTTTATTTTTTTTTAGTTAGAATTTCACATTTTCATATTGCTTTGAAGGAAAAATTAAAAAATTGGGTAGGTTGGACCAATTAGCACAATTTTATTTTATTTTTGTTTGAAGTGGGCAATTCGAACCTTTGAACAGTCCATGTCGAAATTTTGTAATTTTCTTTTTTTATCACAAATTTTTGATATAAAAAAAAGTCCACTTTTTTTTAATGAAATTTTTTTTAATATATATTCTAAACAAAAAATAAATAAATAAATTTGTGAATGAATGTATCCTATCTAAAGTCTAAATCAATTATTATCTATATAAGATAAAAATTTTAAAAAATATATTTTTTGAATAAATTAAAATAATTTATTATATAAGTTTTATATGTATAAGGATTCTCCTTTATCAACTTTTAGATTACATAAAACATGAAATTTAAAGATGTTTCCATAATTTAATAATTCACCTGGATTACTTTAAGGGATGGTCGAATTTTTTTGACTTCTTTAATGAATAGAGAACTAAAGTAATCTCAGAGAATTTTTTAAAATAAAAATCATATTCTTCACAATAAACAACAATTTTTAAGATAAAAATGAAAATTTAAAAGGCCACAATATCACTCCTTGTTTATGTTATTTATTTTATTTTATCTATAAATATTTATTCATCTATTTACATTTTCACTTTTTGATCATATTTTCTCTTAAATATTATAACAATGACATAAATAATTATACTATGTTAAAAATTAAAATAATATAATATTGAAATAAAAAATAATTTTGACTTTTTAAATTTAAAAAACTAAATTAACTTTTTTATATCAAAAAGTCAAGAATAAATAGTCTTTTGAAATTCGTTTTTAAAGAATGGTTCTTTAAAATAATGGTTGTTGACTCAATTAGTCCCTAAAATATGTATATTTGCACTTTAGTTCCTTATTTATTTATTTATTGAATTTTGGTTTCTAATTTTATTTTTTTTTATTTTAAATTTTAGTAATTTTGAGACATACACTACACTTAGTATAACAAAAAAATAAAAATAAAAACTACAATATTAGACAATCACATAAGACTCATGCATAATGCATCTAATATATTGTATGTCCCAAAATTACTAAAAAGTAGACAAAAATAATTTAAGATTCAAAGTACAACAAAAGCTGAATGCATCTAATATATTGTATGTCCCAAAATTACTAAAAAGTAGACAAAAATAATTTAAGATTCAAAGTACAACAAAAGCTGAAAATTTAGATCCAAAATGCAAAAACAATAATAATAATAATAATAATGTTAATTGACCAAATTGCAACCACATATATAGTTCAGGGATTAACAAAACTTATAAAAGAGTCACTTTCGATGTTTTAAATCCACTCTTCATTTGTATTTTGTACTATTTTTATTTGATGTTGCACAAATTTCAATTGCACTATCACAATATTTTATAGAATATTTATATATAATTTAATATTGTAGAACAGCGAATATTTATTGAAAAGAAGTAAAACACAGAACATTAGTAAAAAAGTATTGTTGGAGGGTCTTGTAAAAGCTTACTTTTTATATTTAAAAATGCTATTTGATTTTAGAAATATATTTTTTAAAATAAAAGTCCCTTAAGGATACACATAAACTGATCCACACCAACCAAATCAATTTAACCAAACCTATTTGATTTTGGTTGGCTCAATTTTTGTGTTATGGTTGACTAGGTTTGATTTAGGCAATTTTTAATCCAAATCAAACAGAACTAAATTGACTATACATATAAACAAATTTTTATTATTTTTCCTATAATTAATTATATTTTAAATTTATTTTTATGTTTTTTAATTAGTTAGTTTAAGATGTTAATAATAATAAATTTAAGTCATTAAAAAATTAATATTTATTAAAAAAATAATCAATAATGAAAATAATCAAATGTTATGGTACTAGACCAAAGCTCAAACCAAACTTATGATGGTAGGTTCCATTTAATCTGGTTTTCTTGCAATGGTTTTATTCAGTTCAAATTGTAAAATCCAAAAATTGACTGAACCAAACCAAATTGACGTCCACCCCTATTTGGGGATGCTTTTACAATGTTAGTAATTTAGTATAACCCATATATAAAATGAGGTTACGTAGTGGTATGTCCCTCACACTCACACTATGAAAGCATTTCTAATATGAATGTGAATTGCAATAATTAACATGCCACATAAACACTATAGATATTGTGTTTTAAAAACAATGTCTTTCAGTGCTAATGTATAGAATGAATGTCGAACTAATGTGATCTAGACATTATCAAGGTGAACTTCTATTTTCATAAGCTTTGTTAAATATTGTGGGTTTTCCTTAATAACAATATTTTGTTGAAAAAGTCAATTTTTCCTGAAATAAAAAAAAAAAAAATATATATATATATATATATATATACATAGTAAGATAAGTATTTATTAATAACCATGAAAAAAAAAATTGCACAATACCATTAGTGAACAACTTTTGAATTCATTGTACATTTATGCCACATAAATATCAACGTTGTTAATTTCTATACTACATAAACAACTAATCGAACCAACCCCGAAATCATTCCTAAATGCCTGAAGTGATCTAGCCTTAGAAAGTCCTATCAAATACTATATTGAAAATCCAGTAAAATATATTCATAATTTGGATGTAACTCAATAATATAGATAAAATATCATAAATATTTTTAATAGAATTCCCAAAAGATCATCAATATAAACATAAAAAGTTCCAAACCCAAGATTCAAAAGAGAAAAAGATAATATAAAAGGTCATACATATTAGATCAACTCGCTAGGGCAAGCTAAAGAATTATAAGAGTTTAAAACTAAACAATGCCAACATAAATAATAAGTTCAACGAAAATACATGGAGAAGAAAAATATATCAACAATGGAAATACAACAGTAATAAAAATATAAAAGGATGAATACACAGAAAAGATGATAAAGATGTTAGGCACAGTATGCACAACCTATCAGCTAAGGCCTAGAAAATATATAAAATTATAAAACAAAATCAGAAAGTGAGACAAACTAATAGTATGAAAATAGTCATTTAATTTGAAAACGTTTCACTCAAAACTTCATATCTACCCTTTTGAAAAGTTCTTTTTTTTTTTTAAACTATTTTATAAAACTCAATTTGTACACCATATTAATATCATAAAATGAGCTATTCATAATTAAAGAAGTTAAAATATGAATGACCAACTGAACATAAATTTAATGAGGGGCAATAAATAATTTAACCATAATCATAGAAACAATAATAAAAACATAGTAAAACCATAAATATATATCATAAATAAAAACATACAACCATCAATATATGTATATCAAAAAGAAAAACATACAATATACGATATACCTAATGTTATTAGATAGTGTACAACGTCCCATAATACCATCAAACAGTAAAGAGATATAAAAAAAACCAATTTCATGAGAGAATAGCATATAACTCATCATCATTTCGAAAGAATGACGTAATAGGTGCCTATAATACAATAAAATATTTTTTAGATTACAACAATCAAACTGAAGATATTAATGCATACCAAATGTCTTAAAACACTTTATACAGCTTTAAAACTATATAAATTGAATACCGGATAATCTAATTATACTACGAGCATTTAGGATTTGATATTCAAAATTAGAGTTTTTCTAGTTGAAGGCCAATTTCATAAAATTAGACCAATTTCATAAAATTGAACCTTCCAATGGGTCATATTATCATCTTATAACACAAATCCAACTTCAATTTGGTCCTAGGTTGTTCAAACATAGTCCAATTTTATTTGGTATTTAACTAACTGACTTAAAAATGGAAATATATTAAAACGATGTCCAGAATTTATAAATTATATGTTAGTTGAAAACTTATAAAATATATAACAAGATGGTAAGCTCACACTAGTCTAAAAACATCGCCGTTGGCCCAAAAACACATTAGAAAACTTAACCAAACTTTCCATTAATTGATTTCTCAAACCATAAATAATTTCACGAAACGAATACTAGATTTGAGCTCAAAGGGTCTAAATTATGGATTATAGAGGTATGGGTTGAGTTATAATAGTCAAAAAATGCATGAACTCTAAGAACCTAACAAAATCATTGTCGCCATCTTAATCTGGGTAGATTAGTCTGAGATTTGGAGACCTTGATCACGAGATAATGGACAACAAGGCTAGCCAACACATGTAAGCTTTTGGTGGCCAAAAATGGGCAAAATCCGATCGACCCAATTAGATGAAAATGGGTTGCAACTGAATCTGATCAAATTAGGTTCCATGGGTCTGCAGGATTTTTAGGGACTTTTTGAATATTTTTTGAATTGTTTAATCAATGCACAGTTCCTCATATATATAAGTTTTTGGGACACTAAAAGACAAAAATTTAGAATTTGATTGGACACTAATATAATACTAATATTTAAAACTTTTCAAAACTATAGTTTTTAAATCGTAATTTAGATGTGCTATAAGTATATAAACTTATATCAATGAGCTCCACTCTATAGTGTACTAATCAGAACAAAAATCTTAATTATATAAAAAGTCAAATATGGGATCCATATTCACTTCACTTGGGCAATCTTGGTTAAAAATTTAAAGTTTAGTATTTTTTTTTAGATGATTTATTACAACATTATTTCAAAATTCACCATTTGAGATGCTTTCAAGTTTTGAGTTTGAGACATTTCTTCTTTGCTTTAAAGTAAAATTATTGTAACTTGAAAAAAAAATGCATATTCTCATATGGTAAACCAATGAATTTTTGAATTTCTAACATTCTATACAATGCAAAGGCTAATAAAAAATTGATTTTAGTGTCCTAAAAGAATGCTGGAGAGTTATGTTTTAGCATTTGCATGGTTTAGAAGTTTCCAACTAGGTCTCCAACCAATTAAAATCCTAGGTATGTATATTCTACTTGTTAAAATTTTGTACATATGTTTCTTCATTTTTAAACTATAATTTTCCATTCAGGTTTAAGTTTAATAAATTATTTAAAGGAATTTTTTAATTATTTCTCTGTAAAATAAATTTATATGCATAATTTTCAAATATATTCTATAAAATATAATATAACAATAGCAGAATTTACTTTCCATAAAAATAAAAATAAAACTAAAATTTTCTAAATTTTATTGAATAAATAAGTTATTTCATAAAACATCTAAAACAAATATAAAAGTAATTAACATATGCTGTAAAAGTAAAAAACATAATAATTTCAATATTATAGCTTTTAAATTAATACCCATGCTAGAATGTCAATTTGCCCCGAATTGCCATGTTCCCAAGGTGCCTTGCTTTGTTAAGGCTGAGAGGATGATGGGGCGGAAACCTTAACAATATAATCATTGCCTTGCTTACATATATTTAATAAAAAGTATTATTATTTATTTTTTTTATAATTTATATATGTATTTTTTGCTGGGTTTGAAAAAGAATATGAAAATATTAACTATTAATTTTTTCAAACTAAAATATCAAGGAATGGGGCAAGGATGAGGATTGAGAATCTACAGGATGAGAATCAGGGAAGGTTGCCCCAGCCTATCCAAACCCATTTCTAAAAGGTCTCTAATTTAATATCATGCAATGATAAATATATATTTATAATTATATAATAAAATTCTATGGTTCGACCGTACACATCATATAAGAATTCTATATATATATATATATATATATATATAATTGATATTATAAAAAAATTGTAAAAAATATTCATCCATAATTTTTTTTAAATTATGAAAATTATACAAATTTAAAAATTTTGCATGTTGTTCTTGTAATTATTCTTTTATAAATTATTTAATATATCAAAATTATATATATAAAATAATTTTAAAATACAGATCATTCTTTACCAATCATATCAAAAACTGAATTTTTTAAAAAAAATATTAATTTTATTATATATATTGTATAAATATATACAATAAAATCAAAATTTTATTTTAAAAAATATCGATTTTTGATATAGTCGGTGTCCATAAAATATCCATATATATATATATATATATATATATATATGCTTTTATATTTAAATTAATATTAACTGAAACTCAAAATAAAATTTAAAAAAAATAACAGCTTGTCGGTAAAGTATGTTTGACCGCAACGACAGAAGGGAGACCCACATCGCACACAGCGGACACCCTCTCTGATGGTACAAAATTCCACCCGAATTATGTTTACCAGCGCTAACCATTGCTATTGGCACAACCTTGGATCACCTTTTCTTTTTTTTTTTTGGCTAATTACATACTTGGATTACTTGCAATTTTTTTTTTTTTTTTTTTTTTTTATCTTCTTTCACATGGTTTTATGACACGTCTTCGAATGAATGCTTCAGGGTCCTTTTACCCAGGTAAAAACGACGAAACTATGCAAATCTCATTATTTTATATCTTTCTTTTATTTTTTTCTAATTTTTTGCTTTTTGAAAATTGAGAATACAAATATTTTCAGATTACGAAAGATTGATAATATCAATAATGCTATTGTAATATTGTTTATCAACTTTTTTCACAAGATAATTCGATATTATTTTATTGATTTATATATAAATATATTTTTTTATTTAAAAATTTATTTATTGATATTTAATAATGTAAATTTTTTAAAATAATATATTGTGACATCATTTTTTTATTCATTTTTTATTTTATTTTTTATCTTAACAAGAGTTCATCTAAATATATATATATATATATATATATATATATATATATATATATATATATATATATATATATATATATATATATATATATTAACAAGGGCAATTGGACACCTTCCATCTTAAAAAGTTTTCTTTTCATATTATTTTTAGTAAAATAACATTCCTTAAAAAAAAAAAAAAAGAGTAAACGAATATTAGTAATATGAATGTCTTTCGTCATAAATTCTTATATAAGATGATAGGTGTCATAAATAAATAGTAAATTTTTTGACTAACCTATTTTGGTGTTCAACTAATAATGCACTTTTCTAAAATTTCTAACCAAATTCCTCTATCTTAAAAAATGATACCATTTGCATTTAACATTCCTAATCTACATAGTTCCTCAATCACTTTATAGTTTCTAAAATACTTATACAGCCATCACAAAATTCTTATTTAATGTTCCGTATTTAATAGAAAAAAGGGGAAAAAAGAAGAAGAAGAAGAAGAGATAATTCCTTTAATATTCTTTACAGATATGTATATTTATATATGTGTTTATTATATTTCTATCAATTGTACCTTTTTTTTTTTTAAGCATTCTATCAATTATACTTCAACACGTTAAAAATAAGATCTTATGAATCACGCAAGCGACTGTACAAATAGTCAAAATCATATACAGTGGGTTGGATAATGGAAATGCAGGGACATTGAAATAATATTATACTACAAGCATGTTATTTGATCCCCTTTGCTTTTTACATATTTTATAACTATATTCACCGGCACACTCAAAGGAAAAATGTGCAACACGTTTTTTATTCAAAGTCATAATGGATTTCAAACTTTATATTATGTTATTATATAATTTCATATATATAATGTCAATGTAATATATGCATTTGGAACACTTTTATTTTATTTTTTTTATGAAGAAAGCTTTTGGAACACTTTATTTTGATTTGTTTTGATGCCATCGGCAAAATTCTACATTTTAGATAAATTCTCTAAAAGATAAACAAGAAGGTTCCAAAAATGTAAAAAGTAAAAATAAACATAAAAATAATAATAATAAGAGTGAATCACATTTCTGAAACCAATGGAATTGAGAAAAGTGGGGAATATTATTTTTTGTCCTGAAGTAAAGTCAAAAAATAAATAACAGTTTGTCCTTGTCGACAACTACAAGGAAGATATCCACAATAAATCACATAATTATAATGTTGTGGGATTATTCTGACATTTAGGTACCCTTACTAAACCATGTTTGTTGTTTGGTGCTTTTTTTTTTTATTTTAATATTTTTCCTGTGGCTCATGAATTAAGATCTATTGCCATGGCAATTCAGCTTTTGAATATGCTCGTTCATTTTCGTAAACACGTGGTCCCCTATCTTGGCAAATCAAATGTTCAATCAATTTGACAGCATAAATTGGGGGTTACCTCGTTGGCAGAAGCTCTTCATCATCACATTATAATTTTTTTTTTATTTTTTTGTTTAAAAAAATATTATTTTTCCAAATTTATTCGACACATTTTATCATAACTGATTTTGATTGGGATTTGCAAATTTATTTAGGACGATTTTCTTATAAGAAATTTTAATTGGAATACCAAATAAATTTTACATAGTACAATTATAAATTTGTATTTTTATTTTTTAAATGATTAGTAAATAATATTTAATAATTAAATTTATTTGACTAAATGAAATATATTAATAAGTATTTAGTGAATATCTCAAATATCTTTTAAAATATTGATAAAATGCTTTTAGAGACATTTACAAATTTGAGATTAAACATTTTAATAAATATATTTTTTAAATTATTCAACTGTATGAATCAAATGTATTACTGAATTTCAATTCCGCATTAACATGTTTACCATGTTCGACCAACCATGTTTACCATGTTTAAATGTTTAAACGGAAAAATTTATAAAATTAGATAAGGTTTATTTGAATACACTTAATACAAAAATAATATTAAAAAAAAAAATGCCATGGGAAAAGGCTTGTTTGGCGTCCACCCTTCCTTCGCCACCTTTGGCCACGTTTGAAACGAGATGTGACTATTAGTATTTTTTTTTTTTAATTTTTTTTTTCCAAAAGGCTTCTGACGGTCACGTGAAAATATTTGCAGGCACCAATCCAGAACAAATATATGGGAGCAAACAAAGGAGACAATAGAAAGCTCGCCACAGTGGGGTTTCAGCGTGATGGGGTGAGTTGATGTTTGAATTATGAATATTTTAAATATTAAAAATAGTGCATAAATTTATTTTATACATTTAAATTATTGTATATAAAAAATAAAATTGTATAAAATTATTTGAAATTATGAAAATAATTTCTCTTTATTTAAATCATTTGGCAGAATGTATTTGTTTTTTTTTTTTGATACAACAATACCAAACCAATGGGATTAGTTGCTATAATTCTTAATACGGCTAATTTATGTTGCTTTTGATTTCGTAATCCAATAAAATTTTAATATTCTTGAATTACATATGAAATGGAAAAAATATTCTGAAGATTTTAAAATAGAAAATAAGGAAAAACTCTACGCCTCTAATAATAATAATAAAGAATTTGAATGCTAAACCACACGTTTTGTGTCCTTGAGATCTTTTTTCAAAAGTCAAAATCCAAAATTTAGACACGTTCTTTTATTTATTTATTTTTTTTGAGATGTCCACATCGCTCCGAATAAGTGCCCCAATCAAGACTAGAAGCCTAATTCAGAAAAATAGTACAAAGCTTAAGCTACAAGATAAATAAAATAAAATAAAATAAGTTGCAATTAGATGGCTTTCTTCAAATTTTATATTTTTGAAACTTTATCTTTTGAATAGTGGGGAGCTTGATTTTCAAATATCGGTAAAGGTTTAATAGCTTTACTTTCCACGTAATTCATGATTATCGAAATATCAAAATTAATTGCTATCACAGCATAGACGAATAAGCTATTTGTGGTGATATATATAATAAAAAAATAGAAGATACTTGATTTATATTTTTTTAGATTTGTATTAATTTCAATTTAATAATTTAAATTTTAAAAATTACAATTGATAATCATAAAATAGGTAAATGAAATTATTTTGATGAATGTGAATAAAATAATAAAGGAAGAAAATAAAGACTGTTTGAAATCTAAAAAATAGCAAGTGGTATTTTTAAAATTTGAAATAGTAAATATAAATTAATAGAAATATGAGAGAATTTAGGTGAAATATGTTCTAAAAAATAATCATGACCTATGATGTAAGATACATAATTAATGGTCCATAATTAGCAACCATGGAAAATTAAAACGGTGATAATATTTTCAAAGCTCTTATTAAAAACAATTAGATAATTATTAAACTTTATATTTGTAACTAAAGTCAAAAGACAAGACAAGAAGATGTATCAAAACAATGGCTGAATACAAAGCAAGGAGGGGTTTCGTAGGATGCCTACAAAGAATACGACTCCCTATTGTGTTTTCTATTATTAATGGGGAAAAAGTCAGTGAGAAAAATTGTTATTTAATATATATATATATATATATATATATATAGAGCAAAACATAAAAACCCCATATATTTTTGTCTAATGCTAGCATCTACATTTTCAGAAATTATATAAATATATATAGAGCTTCTAGCCTTTTACCACCTCTGTATATATATATATATATATATATATATAGCAAAACATAAAAACCCTATATATTTTTTGTCTAATGCTAGCATCTACATTTTCAGAAATTAAAAGTTAGCCATGGTTTTTTTGAATTTGGTTGAACACTGTGTTTTGTGGTATAGAAGTTATTCGTACAAGGTATAATTCATTTCGGATTTCATTTAAGAAAGCGAATCATTTATAGGAACTGATCTTTTAACAGGAAATATAATATATATATATATATATATATATTTTTTTTTTTGGGGGGTAAAATATATATATTTATGTGGTCCATTCATCCCATTAATTTAATTTGTTAACACTAAATTGCCTCATCACAAATGCTGGAACCCCTTTGGACAATAAAAAGTTAGAAATGGACCGGAACGCTGTCGGAATAAGACTTTGTAATCAAATATTATATATTTTGGTGAATAAAAAATAATATATATATATATATATATATCAGAGCAGCTTTTTCATGGATACGTTAAAAAGAAACCCAAAGGCTTTTACATGTGGATTGTGAAATTAATTATTAAGATGATCAATAAATGGGGTATGATGAAGATTACATCATTGTTCTATGAATCTGTACCACGTGGCTGGCAAACAAATATACACTTTTTTTAATTGTTTGGTTAAATGTCGTAATAAATTATCAAGTTATTGAAAAGAAGTATTCACCAACCCAAAAAAAAAAAAAAAAAAGAAAAAAAAATGTTATTGAAAAGAAGCTGCATATAAGAACATGTAGAAGGAAGATCTTTTGTTCCTAACCATCGAAATGTTTATATGAATATTATCTTTTGCAAAGGTAAAGGAAGTACTGAAAGAATCATCTTCCGTCTTACCAAAAAAGAAAAAAAGAAAAAAGAAAAAAGAAAAAGAATCGTCCTGTGATTGGTCATTTGCTGTAAGATGCTCTGATTACTTGTGGATTATTTGTTAATTAATATAATATGTATACTTTGCATTTGGTTGTGGAATATTTTCGAAAGTAATTGGACCCAACCTTAGAAAGAAAAAGTAGAAAGTTAAGCCACGCATGCTCGTCTTTTTTTCATTCTCTCTATCTTCGTACAACACGTGGCTCCACTTTTAAAGCCCTATAAATAAAGTTTGAAATTTTTTTTAATATAGCATATTATCAGATTTGGTATAATAAAAGATTTATAAAATAATTATTATCAATTATTAATGATATGAATTTAATGATTATGGATGTTATTCTTTATCATTATTATTTATAAGTTTTTCATTATACCAACAACATTGACTATGCAACAATAGTTTCAAAAATTAGAACATCGTTATTCAAGAAGATTGCAGTTTTTGCTGGATTTGAATTGTTTCAGCAAGGTTATTTTGAAAATCAACGCCCATATTGAAGGAATTAAAGTAATTAATAAATCAATATTACATGTATACTGTGATTAATTATTTCAGCTGGTTTATTTAATCTGTTTTATTTTGTGTATAATGCGATTGAGGGAAAATTTTATCCTAATTAATTTAAAGAAGAAAATCAAAGAGACATAAATTCAGGTTCCTACTGAAAGGGAAATGATAGGATAAAATTCAATCAGTCAAAGCAGGGATATTTTGACGAAAAAAGGGAAAAACAAGGTTGACGTAACAAAATAATCTTTTACTTTTTATTGTTTAAACTAAATAAATATGCAAAATCGAATTAGATCATCCAAGAGTGAAATTTGTTATTAAAGTCCTGTAGCATAGAAGATAGTACAAAATATATTGTAAAACAGTACCAAGTGGAAAATAATTAATATAAATAAGTGTATATATATGTATATATGTTTTCACAGCACTTTGTAGTTCTCTCCTTGCCCTTAGAAAAAGTAATTGAACTTACGGTTTAAGGGAATATCAAACCTGTGAGTACCCTTTGTTTATATGGAAAAAGGATGTTCCACTTTATATCCTCTATAGCTCGTCTTATCTCGAACGGAAAAAGCTTTTTTATTTTTATTTTTAATTTTATCTTTTTAATTTGGTGGAGATTCACGTTAGCAGTGACTTGTATTCCAAAGAAGACGAGGCAAATAATTAATATATTTTATTTGTTCAGGGATTATATCATCATTAGACTAAATTAACAATAATGTTAAAATTATTCAAATATTCATCAAATTTATATTATAATAATACCATAAATATTTTAACACAAGTTTATAAATCAAATTGTTGAACATTTTGATTCGTAGGAATAGCAAATCAGTATTTGATTTCGTACAGGAATGGCAAATCAGTACATTTTTCTCAAATCACATTTGGTTAAATCATCATCATTGGTTGTCATAACAATACAACTTCGGTCTCCTTTCCAATCGTCACCTTCCTGCTATATTACAGTGACGAATCTGAGTTCACTCTATGAAACCAATAGTGTTTTTCATTTTCCTTTATTTATGAATTTATTTGTTTATTTTTTCAATCTTCATGGATTCACGTGAGGACGTTTCATAAACATTCAAAATTATTAGTTGTCAAGATTTATTTGAATGTTTGACAGTGGATTAGACACTCATAATCAAAGATTTCTAATTTCCATTGCCAAACACGAGTACTGCTTTTCTGATATATGTATCACACTTGTTCATCCACGGAAGCTCACTTAGGTTTGAACAAAAATCTACAATTTATCGTGGAATTCGTAAATCATATATACATGTTGGTTTTATTATATTAATGTTATTAAAGAGACCAACTATAAACATATTGTGGTGGTAAAATTCCTGATGTTTAAATCTTTTTATCATCACCATATTTTTAACCAAACGTGACTTCTAATGACAGCAAATGAATGTTCATAATCAAATCTCAAGTACAAAAATAATATATATATATATATATATATATAAATATATTTATCATAGCAATTATTAGAGTGTTTTTGGGCTTAGAATTAGAATTAGTAAATTACCTCCTTCAGGACTTGGGCTCATTAATAATCTAATGGGCCAGGCTCCTGGAAAGAGGCCCATGTTAACGGAATGTCCCAATCCCAGCTTATCAACTATGAGCTTGAATTAGACCAAGTTTGATCACACCCAAAGTTTTATTTCTTTATTTCTTCATTTGTTTTACTTTTTATCATTATAATAATTTTTGATCTAAAAATGAAAATGAAATGAAAATGACGTATCTCATATGTCCACCTTTACGAGTGTGGGTGTGAAGAGCATAAAATTAAAAGACAATCTCACTGTAAGCGGGTTAACATTCATAGGTCCAGCTCAAACTACAACACACTTACACTAATCGCTGTCTTCCGACATGTAATTAGCGATAACTCTAATAATCCATATAATCAATTCTTTGGGAAATAATCAACCTCAATTACGAAATAAATGGTGTTGAAACAATGTACAATTCACAAGATAGGTACACTTAAGGATATATATATATATATATATATATATTTATGGCCTCTATATAATGTTATATGAAGTCGGGAAAGAAAAAATTTAGCCTGCGCTTTGTAGCTAGCTAGGCAGGTTTTTCTTGAGCTCAACGACTATGACACTAATGTTGTCTTTGCTGCCTCGAGCCATTGCTAACTCCGCCAGCACTGCTGCTGCCTCAGATGTGCGGTTGCTGCTTTCATTGACAACCTCTTTGGAGTTTATTCTCCTCATTTTACCCTCAAGACATCTCTTCACTACCTGACACGCAACTTCGTTTGATATCACATCCCACAAACCATCACTTGCTAGTATCAGGAATTCATCCTCATTGCTCCGCTTCGTCACTGTCACTTCCGGTTTCGATATTACAAATGGCCTCAGGTATTGGTCACCTACATATATATCCAATGTTTCAAACCAGTGAGATTGAGAGGAAAAGTTCCATATGTATATATGTATATATTACATGAAATGATCTAAACAAGGCGTCATGAAAAATCTTAATTAGTCTTCGGTGTAACACTAATCTTCATGCATGGAACTAATACCATAAACAAATAAAAACATGTCTATTTGTATTTTTAACTTTGATTTGTTAGGAACATAATTTCTATATCCAATGATAAAGCAAATGTTAAAGGATGCTATTTAGCCCAACTAACGTTTTAGTATTTAATTCATTATTTCAAGTAGCATGTCAAATATGTTTCTACCTTATATTAGGAATATTGCTCTAATATATATATATATATATATGTATGTCTATGTAAACCTTAAAATCTACTGAGTGAGGGAGTAAAGATGTTTCTTTTTCATTCTCTTGATATTAATTTATACGAAAGCACAAAAAAAAAAAAAAAAAAAATTGGGACCAAATATTAATTAACAAAAGGTCTGCTATAGCGACTGATACACACTCAGTCCTCAAATTATATAGACGAATTACATGTGGGTCTCAACTGAAACTTGATTATACGGTCTAATAAGACAATCACACGTGTTTTCAAAATTACCTTATATCTGATGCATGTGTTATTAATTAATCACAAGCAAAACATGAAATATAGGAGAACTATTCAACAAACGGTGCAGGTTTTATCTAGGTATATTGTATATAATGGAGATCGGAGCTAGAGTAGTACTCTAGAAGCTTTTAAGTACCTATAGATCTGGAAGTAGCGAGAACCCCTAAAACACGATATCCGTTCCAGTTTATCACCCTTCCACCAGCTGCTTCAATTCTCATCAACTCATCAGGCCTGTAAGGCTGTTTCATAAAGGAAGTCAATAAAGCGGTTTTCAAGTACGTTCTTGCTAACAAAAAAAAGTTTAATCCCTTAATTAGAGGATCTCGTCCACTAATAATATTTGTTTCATATATATATAATTCTCTCACAATGGATCTACCAGATCAGTGGTGAGCCAATGGAACAATGATTATAAATATTAGAGTTTTAACAAATTAAACCTCTAGAATACAACATATATGGATCTGTATATTCCGTGTTTACGTACACTATATGACCATAATAAACTAATTAAGCCGTACGCATTCCACCTTTTTGTAGGAATAACTAGATGAAAGACTAACAATAAAGTGTACATATAGATATTAACTAATAGAGATCGAGATTGTAATTGTAATAGAAAGTTTAATTTTAGGACAGACACAAACAGTGAAAGCCGTGTAGGTACATGTGATAATAGGTGTGATTCAATTAATTATATCTCCGATATAAAAGATAGAATGCTTTTAATCAAGAATCATTCTCTTAGTAAAGAAGAATAGGCCCATTTAATAGGGATGGCGACCAATGAACCTCCAATTTAATTACGGGGAATGAATCACTCATCGATCGTATAACCCGTGAATGACTCATCATTCATGTGATTAAAAAGGGCTTCCAAATGGTTCATATATCTAACACGTTGACACTAAAAGGCGTCTCTGAAATTTTCTTTATTTTAACACCCCCAGACTCGCCATTAAAAGCAGCAATTTTTTTTTAATTATTTTTTCTTTATTGAATAGTAGCCTACTTAGAAGTGTGTGATTAAATTCAAAATTTACAACTGCTTTTTTCCATTTTTTTTTTCCCCATAGAGTCAAGACACAAGAAAGCAAATATCTCGCACCCAAAAATTTTAAAAAACAATAATAAAATAAAAAGCAAAAAGATTGCTTCTCTTCAAATAATCGCGACGTCAAACAGCTCTTTTTAGCGAAACCATTAAAAAAAGAAAAAAAAGAAAAAAAATTGTATTGTTACCTTGTGATCAGTGGACAAAGGCAACGGAACACCGGCTCTTGACATCACCGCCCTACAATCCCCACAATTGGCCACCACAACCTCCCCCTCCGCCACCAACGCCACAACCGCCGTCGAACCAACGGTCCTCGCCGCAGCAACATCGCTCAACTCCTCATCCATTTTACTAAAACACCCCTCCATCACTTTTTCCCAATCGACCTTAACGTCGTTTATTCCTACTCCACCCTTCTCCAACAATATTTCCTCCGCAATCACTTCGTGCAGCCTCTCACTGCAGGCCGTTGCCACGTGCGATCCGCCGTGTCCGTCGTACACGGCGAAGAAATCGAACTCTTCACCTCCTTTCACCGCGAAACCCAGCTCCGCTTTCACCGCATCTTCCATTTCCCTCCTCCTCCCTATCACCGATAAGACTCCGAAACTTCCGCGGTCAAACCTTCTCAAACACTCCGTACTCGATAATACAGTATCGTTTTGCGACGATGAAGATAGCGATACGGATATCTTCACCGGATGGTCGTCTTTTTGGATTTTATCCGACGATTCTTTCTTGATCTCTTTGCGGCCGTCGTCGTCGTCGCTATCGGAGGAGTTCTCTAATTTACCTCCTGTGACCGCGACGTGGACCTTCGTCTGACACGTGAACTTCAGTTGCCTAATTTTCAATCGTTTCCGGCGAACATTCTTGGTTTCGGTGACGGAGAATTGGCTAACATCGCCGGAATCCGGCATAGTTTGCCGGAGATCGTTGAACGGTGTTAAGTGAGGGTTAGGCTTCTGCCTCATGTGAGTGCATGAAAGAAAGCAAAGCTGACCTAGAAAAAAGAAAAGTAGATTTTGGAGGAGCGGAGGATTCTCAATGTATTAATAAAAAAGAAAGTGAGAAAAAGCAAAGTAAGGAATTTGAGCCGTTGATTATTTGGGGTCGGTTGGATTGGAGCCAGATGGGATGATATGGACCACTGAGTAGGATTTTTCAAGAGAGACGTGGACGGCAAGGATAACGAATTAAACACGTGGAGGTCAGATGGAGCGGTTAGTGATTCGGTATGGTGAAAGATATTGTGGGAGGGTGGTCCCACTTTCGGTCTCTAGAAATCATGAGGTGGCGGTTCCTGATGTAAGGGGATCTTTTAAAAACTTTATACAGTGTGTGGTTCTGACAATAATGTTGACCCGTTTGGAATGTGAGAGTAAACGTGTCGATGGATGCGGAGTCGCGTGTTGGGGCTAACTCCTCGTACTTTGAGTTTTCTTTTTAATTGCCTCTTCAGATTTCGTGTGGGCTTTGTGATCTAATATTTGGAGTCATCTCGTATTTAATTATTCTAAAATGCTGAGGGTTCAAGAATCTAATGTTCCAACTTTGAAGTTAACTCTTTCTATAAAAATAATTACTGTTTTTGCTATAGTTGTAGTGTTGAAAATGATTTCTATTTGAATTCTCAATTTTTTTAATCGTTATATTGTTATATATTTTTCGAAACGAATTAATGTTATTACTATATACACTTTTTTTAGGACAATTTATGAACTCTTGTACTATTCATAATTTAGGCCGAACCAAATGTGCACCCCTGATAATTGATAAATTTAAGTGCCAAAACGGATAATCAAGTAAAAATAAGAAAAGAAACATGAGAGAAAATGAAGAAGAAAACTAGTTACAAAGCTGAAACTTCAAATACAGTTTCGTTTAGAAAAGGGTGGGATAAAAATCAAACAATTTCGAATAAAATAAATTAATCAAATTAGAGTATATTCCTTCATCATAAAGAGAACTGTACAGGGATGTATGTTTGCCTTCTTTCACCTTCGTAAGCACTTTCAATAAAGCACCACTTAGAAGCCTTGATTGAGGGGCCTTAAATAACAAAAGGAGATCTATTATATTTAAGTTTAATGTCACACAAATATTACCAATAATCATTACAGGAACATGTGCCATCCTTAATGTGATGAAACCGGTTTGAATCTCTCAGCACTATTTCTCTCCCTGTCGCCACCGAAATGAACTTAATTGCAGTGTGACAGTCTCCACAAACACGGAGATTGTTAAATACTCTTATGGGTCTTGATTTGGATGTGTTAATAAGACCAAACGCCACTGCTATTTTCTCGCTGTGTTGAAGCAAATATTGCTCTTTTTGTTCATCCTCCACATCATGAAGTACCCAATCTGTGTTGGGGACATAGCCTAGTTTCTTTATTTTTGAAGCCAACTGTTTCAGTTCCTCATAAATCTCACGAGCTTTCGGGTGTGAAGTATCCCCAACATGAAATTTGTACAACTTATTTTCAACCTCTATCCAGCTCGAACCAGCTTCTTTAATCAAATTCCTCTCCTTCATATTCTTTCTGATTTTGGCCACTTCTTCCCATTGATCCGTGGAAGCATATAAATTGGATAACAAAAGATATGCAGCAGGATCATGTGGGTTCTGCATAAGATGCATCTTTGCCGCGTGTTTTCCGAGTTCTCTGTTACCATGGCTTCGACAAGCTCCGAGAAATGTACGCCAGATTAGAGCATCAGCCTCAAAGGGCATCGACTTTATGAACTCAAAAGCATCTATAAGAAATCCTGATCGACCCAGCATATCAACCATGCATGCATAATGTTCCATTCCTGGGGCAATACCATGTTTTAGGTGCATTGAGTTGAAGTGTTTCCATCCCTCAGAAACCAAACCAGCATGACTGCAAGCTGATAAAACGGCAGTATAGGTTATCTCGTTTGGTCTTATACCAGCCTGAAGCATTTCATGGAACATTGCCATGGCCCTTGCTGCATTTCCATGTTTTGAAAAGCCTGTTATAATTGAAGTCCAAGTTATAACATTTCGATCCCCCATCTCATGGAACACTTGAAAAGCAGCGTCTATGTTCCCACACCTGGAGTACATAGAAACCAAAGCATTAGCTACGCACTGGTTTGACTCGAATCCTGATTTTAGTATCCGACCATGGACTTGCTCACCCTTACCAATTGCACCAGTGCTGGCAACTCCACTCAAAAGACTAGATAATGCAAAGTCAGTAGCCCTGAAGCCCATTTCCTCAATTTCATAAAATAGATAAAAGGCTTCTTCCAAATTTAAATTTTTAGCATACGCATCAACCATTGTGTTGTAAGAAATCAAATTCTTATCAAACAGAATGTCAAAGGCTCTCTGGAAATCTTCCATCTGGCCAGACTGTGCATACATGTGAATTAGTGAATTTCCCACACAATTAACAGATGCTAGACCTAGTTTTACTGCAAGGGCGTGAATTTGTTTGCCGGTAAGCATATCTGACAGATTTGCACAGGCCTTAAGAATACTAGAAAAAGTGAAATGATTCGGAAAAACATGATTCAAGATCATTTCCTGAAAGAGCTTTATAGCTTCCTCATCACACCCTCCACTCTGTACATATCCAGTTATAATCGCCGTCCAGGACATAACATTATGATTTGGCATACAATCAAATATCTTCCTTGAATCATCCACTGATCCATCAATTGCACACTTAGCATACATGTCCACCAAACAACAACCAACGGAACGATCTAAAGCCAATCCAGACCGTATGATATAAGAGTGCAGTTGCTTCCCAAATGATAACAATCCTAACCTTGAACAAGCCGCCATGACACTGCTAAACGCAAACTGATCGGGTTCATACCCATGCAATATCATGTCCAAAAACAAACCAATGGCCTCTTTGGCACAGTCCAACTGTGCAAACCTGGTCATCATCAAAGTCCACGCAACCGCATTCCGTTCTGGCATTTTCTCAAACACCTTATTTGCTGCCTCCACATCACCAACACCCTTTGCCCACATGTCTATCAACGCACACCCAACAGACATATCAGAATCGAAATACCCACTTTTTATTACAAAGCCAAAAACCATTTTACCAACCCAAACATAATTCGTATTAGAACATGCCCGAATCACCGCGGCAAAGCAATACTCATTGGGGCAAAAGCCATTCTCAAGCATGTTAATAAACGCACCGATAGCTTCAGATTCCATACCATTATTCCCAAAGCACGACACAATTGCACTCCAAGAAATCAAATTCCTCTTATTTCCCATGCTTTCGAAGATGGCATTTGCTTTTTCCCAATCCCCACTTTTCGAGTACAAGCTAATCAAAGAGTTAAGAGTGACGGAATCAAGCTCAAGCTTTGACCGATCCAACTGGGCATGAACGACCCTGCCGAGATCGAAATTGCGGGACCTAATACAGGTTTTGAGGAGGAGGGAATAGGTGGTGAGGTCCGGGTGGGTCCCGTGCTGGACCATGAGATCAAGGGTAGAGATTGCTTTGCGGAGGTGGCCCTCATTGAGGTTGCGGATCAGACGGTTGTTAAGGGGTTCGAAGCTGAGATTTCTCAGTGAAAGATTTTGGTCGGAAGGGTTAGGGTTCTGTTGGGGTTTTACAGAAGGCAAGACGAGCTTGGAGGGAGAGGGAACAGAGAAAGCCAGGCTCGGCGGCATTTTACTTCTAAGTTCTAACGGCTAGTATTTTACCAAAGAAAACAAAGTTTTAACGGCTACTCCGTGTGTGTCATTCTATAAATTTATTTGAGAAGCCTCCAAAATCATCCAATGCAAATTCAAACGGAATATTTTTTTGAGGAATATTATGATAAAATATTATTTTCCATCAAGAAATTATGGTCAAATACTATCTGTTTGGATGATATAGGTTGTTTGAAGATTACTAGTTTACCCACTAATTTAAGCAATTATCTATTATTGACTTGAATACAATTATTAAAAAAAAAAAAAAAAAAAAAGAGAAAGGAAAGACTTATTTTGTCTGCCAAATATAATTAGACTTATTAGTCTTATATCTCAAATCTTAATCTTTACATTTAGAATTAAATAGTCTCTTTAAAAATCAATGTTGGTGACCCTATTGAAATTTGATTTATCCGCTTCGGATATGGGAAAATCTTTGGAGGCATTTTGAAGAATCCTACTTTTTAAACATATTTGTGACTTTATTCTTATAGGCTTATCTTGCGGACACAGGAAAATCTTTAGAGGCATTTCTAAGTATTCAAAGTCTCCTCCAACATTTCCATGTCTTTGTTCATTGTATAAAAATAAGTCTGCTTCCTCTCTCTCTCTCTCTCTCTCTCTCTATGTGTATATATATGTATATATATATATACACACACCAGAATATATAACAGTCAAAACAATATTCAAATAATTTGTCCTGCCACACTTACACAGAAATTATCTTTTACCCTGGAGAAACAGAGAATTAGCCTTTTCTATACATGTATAGATTGGCGGCTTGCTAATCGTCAGACTAATTTGAATTTAAAGTCAAACTGATTTAATCCAAAGTATTTCCTGAAATTAATGATGTGAGGATGTTGGATTGGTGCTGTCTTCAATATCATTAAGCATTATATCTTTTGGATAAATGGAAGGCTTTGGAGGGGTTTCTAGGCTTTCAATTTCTGCTTCAAGCATCTCACTTACTTTGTTCATCGAAGGATGATCACTTGGCCGCATTTGTACACTCCATAAACCAACAATGGCCATCTTCCTAACTATTTAAATTTCCTCCTCTGGTACATCTACTATTTCAATGTCCTTTGCTTTACTGGTTTGGTCATAAACCCAAGAAGGATAGTAAATTTGGCTAGAATCCTCTGCAATTGCATTCAAAGTCTTTCTTCTACCCCATCATTTCCATCAATAACATTCCAAAGCTATAGACATCGGTTTTATATGAAATACTCCAATGTTTTTGTAGAAAAACTCTGGAGCAATGTATCCTATTGTTCCTCTTGCCTCAGTTGGAGACACAATGCTACCATCTACAGGATAGAGCTTCGCAAGTCCAAAGTCTGAAACTTATGGGATGAAATTTTCACCTAGAAAAACGTTTTGGGGCTTGATATCAAAATGTAGAATGCGCATGTCAGATATTCTAATTCCCCGAGCAACTCCTAGAGAAATCTTATGCATTTTCTCATAACTCAAGCATTTTCCTTCTTCGCATGCAAAGCTTTTCGAGAGATCCATTAGCCGTGAATTCATATACAAGAGCACGTTTAGATCCCTGTGCACAAAATCCAATGAGTTGCACCACGTTTACATGATGTATCCTTCCAATGGAAGCAACTTCGTTGATAAATTCGTGGCCATTGGCTTTCGACTTGCCCAATACTTTTACAGCTACAGCACGACCACTTCTAAGTTTTCCTTTGTAAACTGAACCGTAGCCTCCTTCACCCAATTTTTTCTTGAAACCTTTAGTCATCTTCTTAATATCTAAGTAAGAATATTTAATAGGCCTTAGATTATTGTGACTTTGGAGGAAACTTTAATCGTATCATACATTGATAAATGTCTCCGTCGCCATTTATAGATCAAGAGCACAACCAAGGGCAGCCAACCAACAATGAACCTTATATGAAGCATGGTTACTGTGCAGGAACATTCAACATAAATATTAAGTAACAAAGGATTTGAATTCTAGACTTCTGGTAGAAAATATAATGCTTTTACCACTAGACTGTTTCCATACAAATTTGCATTGTTGTGTGAAATTATACAGATTTTACCGTACCATATGGCTGAGCAAGGTCTTATCCAACACAATCAAAAGGCTTTGTGGTTATGCTTATAATCGTTTTCCCTTTGGAAATATCATTCCCAAAAATCATAGCAAGAATGGATAGACGATCTTACCGATGCCATAAATTGCCAGATAAAGGAGGCCTGTACAAGAGGCAAGGAATCCAATATTATTTCAAGTCATATAGGTGAGCAATATAATTTAAGGGTATATGTACAATATTTAAAATTGCACAAGGAAAAAGTTTATGTAATACACACTTTTATGGGCTAGAGCCTAGAGAAGAATCAAAATTAAATGTTCACCATCAATTCTTTTGGGCCAAATTGGGCCTGGGCCTGGGCATTTTCCATTTTTAAACTTTATAAACTTCTTAGTTTTTCAGTGGTAAATCATATACTTAACAATATCCATATTGTTCCCGAGTAAACCTAACATAAAAAAATAATAGTAATTACAATAAATAAAATAAAAAAAATCCACTTTTAGTTAAAATTAAAATTGTAAATGAAAAGAAAACACTGACCTTGAGTAGTCCGTGACACAATGCCTGCATTGGCACATTACAAATATTAACGTAGGACCTAAAGTATATATTAAGTTTTATATCAAACTTTTTATCATAAAGGAAACTATATCCAAAGGATGATTATGTTTTTCCTTTATTCAAATGCACCCGATATGTTTTATAAGTATTTGCACAACATTGATTGTTTATGGTGACAAAGTATATTATACGACTTTTGTCATCACTAGTGGAATTCATGCCTACATAACAAATACGAATTAGATTTATTAATTATATAATGATTTTTATATTAAAAATCTAATCAGAAAAGATCAACCTCTTAGATTACGATATAATGATAAACCAACCTTTTAGATTACGATACAATCACAAATAACATTTTTCATATATTGATGTTAACTAATATCTGCTCAATATAGTAGCAAGAAAGCAAAAATAAAAATAAAAATAAAAAATCGGTTCAATATTTTCTGAGCAAAACGAACACAATAATTTTGTTCATTATTACCCTCACTCAATCACCTTCAAGTACAAATTAAGTAGATCAGAAAACCATCGATTGATTGCTTTTCTATATCTTGTGATTATCTCAATTTAATTACCTAAATTTGTCCCCCATAAAAGGGAAAAAGAAAATGCCACCTTCGATCTGAGCATCATCATCAAGCAAGCAGAGCTCTGTCCCATGCACTTTTCGCAGTTAATGACACACCATGAAAGCTGAAACCCATAAGCTAACGCATCGTGGACTTCCTCATACGAGCAATTATTTTTACACATTACTGTCTTCGAATACGTACCAATCTTATCTATTCTGCACAAATCTTCCACAACCGAAATCTCCAAATTATCTCTAAATTATTTTCATGTTAGAGACCATAGAGTGCTGCTTGCTTGTTCTATGTTCCAGAGTCTAATTACGAAGTTTTGGTTTCTTTCTTGTTGGTAACTTCTTGTACCCTCATTTTTTGGTATTTCCTTGTTTTTTTAATTGGAAAGTGTTTTATGTTGCGGAATGTTTTGATCCACGATAGTGTATTTTTATTTTTTATTTTTTTAAGTACTCTTAATTCAGGTATGAATAATTAAATAAGGTTTGCTTACCGGGGAAATTACATGATTTTAATTTATTATTATATGAATTTCTAAATATAATGTCAAACATGACTATGACATATATATTAGAATCACTAACCCATAAAATTCTGTCTTTTGAATTTGATAGAATTAATAAAAGTGATGAGGATTGACTGAAATAAAGATTGGCCGAGACAAAACGAAGAGATAAGAAGCAAAAATGATTTCTGTATTTGGAATCTTTACATTTGAGATCGGAGAAAGAATATTACTTTGTGATCTTCATTTAATATTGAATTTAACTTGTCGGTATTGTGGTTAAGAGGCTTCGTAGTGGTTGAGTAAAAGAAGGAATGCCATGAAGTTGTGATCCTGTGCACAATATGTAAAAAATATATCCACACATGTACCTCTGGGATTTTTTCATAGATTGGGTTATGGTAGCCCAATTTACATCTGAGGTTTGTAATCTGTTTAATTTTGTCTTTAATTAAAAATTGGATTCAACATCTTATTTTGTTCACTTATTTTGTGAGTTAAGAAGGGTTTCTGATGGATTGGGTGATTTTTATGGGCTACTTCGGCTCAAGCCCAATACATAAGAGTATGAAACGCAGTTATTGTTTTTTTATTTTTATTTTTTAATACACCTAATAAAATAGTGTATACCTCCGTGTTATTAAAAAAGAAACAAAGAACCAGAGAATCAAAGTTCCAAAAACCTCAAAGAAGTAAGTCCCTTTATATGGAGGATCAAGTACTTATCAAATCCTTTGCAACATTAGCTAATTATACAAAAAAGCTAACAGCAAACAAAATTACAAACTAACCACTGCAGAACCAACAAACAAACACACACTAAATTAACAGCTTTAACTTACCAGCTGCTGCATTAAAAGGCTTAAAATTGTTACCGTTGCATTATCTGTAAAAACAACATTGTAGCTGTTTTGATAACCTCCTGAAAAGTCCTTATCAATCCACACCATTTCATTAAACCATTTAATTTGTTTTGCTATTAATAGTTGGCTAATCTTGCTTTAGGTAATAAGTTAGTTAAGTTTTGTTTTCTTTTGTATAAAAGGCCGTTCTTCTCTAAAGGAAGGGGTTCTTCTTTTGTTGGTTGCTGTTGGATATACAATGGACTGAATTCCTGAGTAAAACTTGCCTCTACCAGCCTTTCACATTTCTCTGTGAGCTGGTTGCTGGAATTTTTGTCGTTGTTTACTATTTCACTGCATCAAATTGGTATCAGAGCAGGTTCTTTCCACGCTCACCATGACTACTCCAGATGAAGGAACCAACAGAAATTCAAGCGATGAACAGGGAACGAAAGCCATCTGGGCTGTAATTCGAAGCCTGGAGCAGAAGTTTGACAGCTTTTCCATGGAGATTCGTCAGCTCTGTCCCAAACGAATCGTGCCACACCGTCGAACTCCCGCACCCCTGTCACACCTTTGGTTACTTGGTGTTTTTGGTCCGATAGAACGAGACATAGCTCGTCTACCACCAGAACTTGCCCGCATCATTTTCTCATCTTTTCCCAAACATTTACCCAGATTTGGACCTCCCATTTTAATAGATCTGACCCTTCAATTCACTCTCCCTTTTCCATCCTGATATTCCGTTGATCATGAAGATTCAGATGATGAGATTGAAGCTTCGTTGCTGGGGACAACTAGACCTCGTTTTCAACCCATTTTCGGCGAGCCTCATTTGGGTAATCAAGACAGGCATACCCGGAACCAAGAATCCTCTGACTATAAGATTAAAATTGATATTCCCTATTTTGATGGTCATATGGATATTAAAAAATTTCTGGACTGGTTATATTTTGTTAAAAGTTTTCTGGATTATATGAATATTTCAGAGTCTCGGCAAGTGAAATTAGTTACATATAAATTGAGGGGAGGTGCTGCTGCTTGGTGGGATCAATTACAAATGAGTAGAGGGAGAGAGGGAAAGGAGAGAATTAAAACTTGGCATCGAATGAAACAGTTATTGAAGGCCAGGTTCTTGCCCACCGATTATGACCAAGTCTTGTATCAGCAGTATCATTATTGTCAACAGGAAAATAGAACTATGAATGAATATGCTGAAGAGTTTTATCGGTTAAGCTTCAGAAATAACTTACTTGAGACAGAAAGGCAGCAGGTGGCTCGTTTCATCTCAGGATTGAATGGAGGCATTCAGGAAAAATTGAAATGAGTTCAGTTTGGTCTCTAAATGATGCCATTAACTTAGCAAACATTGTGGAGAGGCAGTATAACAGAACCAAACCCCCTAACAAATGGAGACCTATAACTGATACTCCTCAGGACAAACATAAAACCATTCTTCCCATAAACACAAACATTGCCACCTCCACTCCAAACATCACAAACAACAATGCCAGAAACACATCAGATTTTTGCAAAAATAACTCCAGAGATACTCACGATTACAACAATAGACTCCCTGCTAGACAACCTTCTTTCCAACCTAAATTGAACAATCCTTATGCTATACCAGCACCAATAAAGTGCTATAGATGCAGTGAAGTTGGGCATCGATCCAATGAATGCCCCCAAAAAAAATTGTTGAACATTTAAGAGGAGGAAGAAGATGGGCACTTTGATGAAGAGAACTATGAAAAAGAAGAAGACCAAGAGGAAATCAAAGAGCTTATAGGAGACCCTGGAGACCCTATTGTCTGCATCCTTGAGAAGTTACTGTTATCTGCTAAACTCCCCAACCAAACACAGAGGAAAACAATTTTCAAAACCCGATGTTCTATCAATGGACATGTCTATGAGTTGATTGTAGATAGTGTGTAACACCCCGTCCCGAATCGCACCGGAATCCGTGCACGTTGACCGAGGTTGACCGTTGACCGTTGACTGAAGGGGTCAAAGTTGACTTTTTGACTCGGTGGGAATTTCGAGTGGTCGGTGAACAGTGAAACGCCACGTGTCAGTTTCTGATTGGTCCACGTGGCATGAACAGTGTCATGCAGGGGTTTTATTTGTTAAAACACTCGGGGAAGAGAGAGAAAGAGAGAGAAGAGAGAGAAAGAGAGAGAGGAGAGAGAAAGAGAGAGCCACCGCCGGCCACCGGATTTTGCCACTGTTCCGGCCGAGTTACTGTACACGCGCCGGACAGAAAGGTTGCCCACCTCATTTCCGGCAAAACCTCCAAATTTCACGGCAAACGGCCGCCGGACGCGCCCGGATCGGACGTCCGAAGTTTGGCGGCGATTTTTCCCCTCCACCGCCGGCCACCGCGAATCGGCACTATTCCGGCCTATAAACAGTACACGCGCCTGACAGCCTTGATCCTCTCCTCAAGTCCGGCCTACCCACCAAAAATCACGGCCATCGGACCACCGACGCGCCGGGATCGGAGCGTTTTCCGGCGAGGGGTCGAAAATCTTCAAACGGTGATTTCTCCGCCGTCCGACCTCCGTTTTGCTCACCGTCGGTCCCGTTGGATTGCTCTCCTCACGATCTACAAATCTGCAAAATTTCACAGCAAACGGCCACCGTCGGAAATTACTGTTCCGGCGACGGTTGCCGGTGACGTGGCGGCCGCCGGAAAGTACTGTTCCGGCGAGTACCCCGAAAATTCCGGCCAGCTCCAGTCCGCAGTGTTCGACCTCCTGAACCCAAATCCGACTTCCGTTTCCACCAATTCGCGACGGTTTGGGAGAATTGCGGAGCCGAAACCCGAAAAGCTTCCCGATAAAATTCCGACCCCGTCGGGTACGATCATCGGAAATTAAGACCGGATCTGTGATTAGCATCACTCGAGCTTCGATTCGGTATATAATTCGTAAATTTTAGTTATCGTTTGGTGTTCGCTCCCCGGGTACCCATTTGGGGATTACCCGAATAAAATATTAATATTTGTGGTTTTGGTACTGTGGATGTTTTAGGTGCACGTGCAAGTAGCGGAGTCGATCCTGCGGAGGATCTTGATTGAGATACGTGCACAAGGTGAGTGACCCACCTTCAAATTAATTTGGGGAATTTAATTGATGAATATATTATGTGTGAATTAAATATTTGGAATTTAATTTCTATGTGCCAAATATTTATTGGATTTATTGTAGAATTATTTATGAATTTATTGGATTTAAGAAATGTGCATTTTATAAAAGTATGCCATGTGAAATTATTTTATGGATTTGAGGATTTTGAAATTAGTGTGGTTTTAATGGTAAATTGGGTACGATTTGATTTTCAAATATTTCAAGGAAAATATTTGGTTATGTTGGTGATTTCAATTTTTATGAAATATGCCCATAAAATATTATGGGATTTGATTATGATATTTCGAGAAATTATTTATGCTTGGAAAAAATGTGGATATTTGAATTGATGGATTTGGGAGTTGGTGGATTTGAAAATCATGGAATTTATGGTATGGATTATAAGGAAATTGTGGAGAATTTCCCGGTTCAAGCGGATGGATTATGCCCGCTATGCTTATGAAAAATGTGAAATTTGTTTTATGATTTAAATTTATGGATTTTATAATTTTTAGATGCACCGTGCACGTACTGGTGTTCTGATTATGTGATATGGTATATGTGATATGGTTAGTGTGCACACGGTTGTGATTAGCGCGCAGGTGGGTGTGAGTAGCGCGCGGTTGATATTATGAGGGTGTCCTGTGGATGCCATCGGAGAGGGCGGCCACCCCCCTTTGGCCGGGACACCAGGTTAGCAGCGGCGCAGTGGGACGCCACGCGACCGTATGCCGGTTTCTTTCTATAACCTCCTGTCTGGCGGTACCTTGGGACGCTGGGTACTGTTGGCGCCACTGGTATATAGTGGGTGCATCAAATGATTTTCAGAACTGTGTTTTAAAAATAAAATGTTTGGAAACTGTATTGGAATTAAAAATATAATATTACTGTTCTGGTATTTAATTGATGTCTTGGTTTTCGGGAAATATGAATAAAGGGTTTTGTGAAAATGTTTTAAAAGGGGAACCTTTCCAACTGAGAGAATTGTAAGGGTTTTGAGAGACATTATTATTTCCAAATAATTATTATTTATATACCTATTACCGTGGTATGATAGTGTAGAGTAGTAGGGTCGCTCACTGAGATGATTAGCATCTCACACTCTTAAATTTCGTTCCTCTAGGTACCAGGTAGTCGGTGTTCACTCGGAGCGGACTCGATCTTCCTCGCTGTATTTGTTCGCGCAGTACCTTGTTCTTCTTTTACTGCAGTTGTAATATTTCGTTCACTTTTGTTGTATTCTGTATTTTGTAGTACTTCATAAAGCTCTGTATACTGTATGGGACACTTATGTATTTGTATTGCACTGGATTACTGTATTTTTATTTTGGAGTGCTGAAATTTGTGGAACCAGTTCGTCGTACTGTGGGAGGAATAAGGGAACAATTATAGAAGTGTGTTTTCAGTGCAGGAAATTTTGTGGTAAGTCCATCCCTTAGGGGAGGTTCTGCCGGATCTTCCACAGAAGGGTCCGGTAGGGTTTCCCTGGGATCAGGGCTTGTCTAGGGTTCCGGTGGGGAACTTTGGACGGGTCCTGACATAGTGGAAGTTGTGAGAATGTGATTTCAAAATCCCTTGTTAAGGCTCTACAACTTTCAGCTTTTAAATACTCTAAACTTTATAAAATAGGCTGGGTCTTAAAGGATAATATAAAAATGGTTGATGAAATCTGTTGTGTACAATTTTCCATTGGAAACCACTATCTAGATGAGGTAGAATGTGATATTGTAAAAATGGATGCATGTCATTTATTACTAGGAAGGCTCTGGTAGTTTGTTAGAGATGTTCAACATAGTGGGAGGACCAATACTTATTCTTTCCAATGGAAGGGTAAGAAGGTGGTTTTGTTACCTTTTACTCAAAAACAAATTTCCACTCCTAACAAACACACACGGCCAACAAAACACTCTAACCTGACCCCACAAGATGTCCCACAGCTTACCAAACCTTCTTTCCTCATGGCTTTAGTCATTTCCAATCCAAAACCTGAGAATTTAACCATTCCAGGACCAATAAAATTCCTTCTGCAAGAATTTCAAGACATTTCACCCATTGAACTACCAGCTAAACTTCCTCCTATGAGAGACATTCAACATATCATCGACTTAGTCCCAAGATCTAAAATTCCAAACCTACCTCATTATAGAATCAGTCCCAAAGAGCATGATGTGACATCCCAGACCATCCGCATGAGATATTGTCCTCTTTAGGCCTGGAGAATCCTCTTACAACCCAGCCCTCAAGATTTTAAAAGGCTATCAAGGGAAAGGTATCCACACCCACTTATAAGGAGTGTTTCGTTCCTTTTTCCAATCAATGTGGGACTTCACAATCCACCCCCCTTGGGGCCCATTGTCCTCGCTGGCACACCAATCTGGATCCAGCTCTGATACCATATGTGACAGCCCAGACCACCCGCATGAGATATTGTCCTCTTTGGGCCTGGGGAATCTTCTTACAACCCAGCCCTCAAGGTTTTAAAAGGCCTCTCAAGGGAAAGGTATCTACACCCACTTCTAAGGAGTGTTTCGGTCTTCTTTCCAACTGATATGGGACTTCACAATGAGATATTGCAAGGTATTGTAAATGACCTACTGGAGAAGAAGCTCATTAGAGAGAGCCTAAGCCTGTGTGCCATACCTGCTTTGATTGGTCGTAAAAAGGATGGTATGTGGCGAATGTGTGTGGACAGCAGGGCAATTAACAAGATAACTATCAAATACAGCTTTCCCATACCGAGACTTAAAAATATGTTGGACAAGCTTGAAGGCTCTCAAATTTTCTCAAACCTGGACCTAAAGAGTGGATACCATCAGATTCGTATCAGACTTGGAAATGAATGGAAGACGACATTTAAAACTAAAGAAGGACTGTATGAGTGGCTAGTAATGCCATTCAGTTTGTGCAATGCGCCAAGCACCTTCATGAGGCTCATAAACCAAGTCTTGAAGTCGTTTCCCTTTGTCGTCGTCTACTTTGACGACATTCTAATTTTTAGCATAGATACACAGCAGCATTTGGCTCATTTAAGGATAGGTTTTCAAGCTCTCTTAGTTAACAAATTGTATTTCAACATCAAAAAGTGTCGGCTTTTGATTGAGTGATTGTTATTCTTGGGATTTATTATTAGCAAGAATGGAATCGACACTAATCCTCAAAAAATAAAAGCCATCTTGGATCGGAAATCCCCTACCAATGTCTCTGAGCTCCGAAGTTTCCACGGATTGGCAACCTTTTATAGAAGGTTCATTAAAAATTTCAGCACCATAGCTGCTCCTTTAACCAAATGTTTGAAAAAAGGAAATTTCCATTGGGGAGATGAGCAAGAAAATAGCTTCAATCTTCTTAATCAGAAACTAACACAAGCACCAGTCCTTGCATTGCCTAATTTTGACAAGGTCTTTAAGGTGGAAACCGATGCTTCTAAATTTGGCATAGGAGTTGTGTTGATGCAAGAAGGCAAACCAATTGAAATTTTCAGTGAAAATTTGTGTGAGGCTAGACAAAAGTGGAGCACCTATGAACAAGAGCTATATGCGGTGTTACGTGCATTTGATCATTGGAAGCATTATTTGATTCAACGAGACTTTATTTTAAGGAGTGGTCATCAGCCACTGAAGTACCTTAACTCTCAAAAGAAATTAAATAACCTCCATGCACATTGGCTGCAATTCCTGCACAAATTCTATTATTCTTTTCAGCATCATGCTGGGAAACTCGACACCATGGCTGATGCTCTAAGCAGGAAATCCCTGTTGCTTACCACCCTCCAAATTTCTCTTCAAGAGTTTGCTTCTATCAAAGAACTCTACCCCTCTGACCTTGAATTTGGTGATATCTGGGAAAAATGTGAAAAACATGAATGTGCAGCAGATTATCACATTACTGAAGGTTTTCTTTTCAAAGGAAATCAATTGTGCATGCCCGATACATCTCTACGCACTTATCTAATTGGAGAGTTACATGATGGTGGATTAGTAGCACACCTTGGTAGAGATAAAACCATCACTGCAGTCACTTCTAGAATCTTTTGGCCCCATATTAAACGGGATATCACTCGTTTTGTCCAAAGATGTGTTACCTGTCAGCGAGCCAAAGGAAACATTCAAAACACCAGACTTTACTCCCCTCTGCCAATCCCTGCCACTATATAGGAAGATCTTTCAATAGACTTTATACTTGGTTTGCCCATCACACAACGCTGAGTGGATTCCATATATGTAATGGTTGATCGGTTTTCCAAAATGGCCCATTTCATTCCTTACAAGAAGACCGTTGATGCAAGCAACGTTGCCAATCTGTTCTTTAAAGAAATTGTGTGTTTACATGAAGTTCCTAAGATCATCACTTCTGACCGAGATATCAAGTTTATAAGCCATTTTTGGAAGGTTTTGTGGTTCAAATTTGGTACTTAACTTCAGTATAGCAGTGCCTACCATCCCCAAACTGATGGCCAGATAGAGGCGGTGAACAAAACATTGGGAAATATGCTCTGAAGTCTTGCTCATGACAAGCCAAAGCAATGGGATTTGGTTTTGCCACAAGCTGAGTTTGCTTACAATAGCATGCTCAATCGAACCACCAATCTCACTCCATTCTCCATTGTGTACACTAAATCTCCAAATCATACCACTGATCTACTCATTGTTAAAGGCCAATCACATAACAAAGCCACCACATTTGTAGAGCAATATGTTGCTTTCCATAAAGAAATCCAGCAATGCATTGTAGCTTCCAATGCAAAATATAAAGAAGCAGCTGATCGACATTGCAGGACTAAAGTTTATCAGGAAGGTGATCTCGTGATGGTCTTCCTACGTAAAGAACGTTTCCCCACTGGCACTCATCACAAGCTGAAACTGAAGAAGATAGGTCCTTTTACTGTACTTAAGCGGCTTGGTGACAATGCCTATGTAATTGACTTACCTCTAGAATTCTAAATTTGTTCCACTTTCAATATAGCAGACCTCCATCCATATTATCTACCAGATTCAACTCCAACGGTCAACAAGGAACTCGAGGATGAGTTCTTTCAGGGAGGAGAAGAATTGCTACAGTAGAAGGCTTAAAATTGCTGCCATTGCATTATTTGTAAAAATGACATCGTAGCTGTTTTGACAACCTCCTAGAAAGTCCTTATCAATCCACACCGTTTCATTAAACCATTTAATTTGTTTTGCTATTAATAGTTGGCTAATCTTGCTTTAGGTAATAAGTTAGTTAGGTTTTATTTTCTTCTATATAAAAAGGCCGTTCTTCTCTAAGAGAAAGGGTTCTTCTTTTGCTGGTTGCTATTGGATATACAATGGACTAAATTCCTGAGTAAAACTTGCCTCCATTGGCCTCTCACATTTCTTAGTGAGCTGGTTGCTGGAATTTCTATCGTTGTTTACTATTTCACTGCATTACCAACCATTTAACTTTAAACTGTCCAATAAATCCACACATTAACTTGTAACAATCATCAAATATTATATGTTAATTTGTATTTGGAGTAGTCAAAGTGATCTCTGTGTATATTCATGCTGTAAGATATTAGTGATGACCACGCACGTAGAACTTGATTCCACCCCATCATGATCATCTATAGGATTGTCCTTTGGATGAAGCTTAAGGCTTTGGAAGCATTTGTAGGGCATTCAACTTTTCCTTCAAGCATCTCAATGACTTTGTGCATTGAAGGATGACCATTCGATTTTAACTATATGCACCATGCACCACAAATGCTACTACGACCATCTTTTGTGTATTGTAGAAATGTTTTCTTGTCTATATTTGAAATTGGATTTAACATCTTTATTTTGTTTTCGATATTTTGAGAGCGAAAATACGATTTTTGATAGTTGATTTTTATGGGGTGGGGTTTCGGCTTAAGCCTAATAGATGGAGATTCAATGAGCAAAGAAACAAAAGAAAAAGGGTGTTTCTAAATATGCATGTTAAAATTCTGTATACTTTCATGATGTATATTGAAGAAATACCATGAAATTGGATGTATACTGTAACACCCCGTCCCAAAGTACGTTGGAATTTTTGCACGTTGACCGAGGTTGATCGTTGATCAAGAGGGTCAAAATTTTCACTTTTTGTTCTGGATGGAATTTTGCGTTGATCGAGGCATCATTTCAAAGTACATATCGTCCCGAGTTTGTAGACTATTAGCACGTCGAAATCGGAGCTACCATTTGAAAGTTATGAGCAAAACAAGTTGAGGTGCAAACTGTCCAAGGGGTGCTAGAGTTGACTTTTTGTTCTTGCAAAGTTGAGTTTTGACTCATGCATGGTACATGTGGTTTGAAAGTTACGGACCTGTGAAGTTTTTCCAAGACAGCATTTACTATTCATGGATCTGTATGTGTGTGACCAGTGATGCCACGTGTCACAAAAAGTGGAACCACCCGTGAGTGCACAGTGGCACCCACGGGCGTTTTGACTGGTTGAGAAAGGGAGGGAGGAGAGAGAATGAGAAGGAGGAGAGAGAAAAAGGATAAAGAAAGAGAAAGAAAAAGGGGAAGGACCCGCCAATCGCCGTTCACCCATCTCTGGCCACTAGAACAGTACACATGCCACCCCACCTTGACGCCCACTTGAAAACAAGCCGGCCAGGCAAAAATCACTGCCAGATCGCTGGCAACGCGCTCGGATCGGGGTGTTTTTTGACAAGCGGCCTATTTCCTTCTCCTGTCGATTTCTCCCAAACCAGATCTTCGTTTGCCTCGCCGCAAGTCCGGTTGAGTCACCCATTCCCCGATCTACCTTCCCACCAAAAATCATGACCAGTGGCCATCGGACGTGCCACCGGCGGTGATGGGTTCTCGTGACCACGGTAGCTCATCAGGCAATCGACTTTCTGGCGAGTTTCCAGTTGCATTGCCTGTTCTTTCCCACTAGTTTCGACCCCCTGAACCCAGATCTGAGGTCGGTTTCCTCCAATCCACGGCGGTTTGTGAGATCTAAGGATACAAAACCCGACACTTTTCTGATGAGATTCCGGCCACCTCGGGTCTGATCTCCGGAAACTGAGACCAGATTTGTAATTCTCGTTTCACAAGCTTCGATTTAGTATATCACTCGTAAATTTTGGTTGTCATTTGTGTTCGCTCCCAGGGTACCCATTTGGAGTTATCCGATTAAAATATTAAAATAATTAGTTTTATGTATTGTGGATATTTTAGGTGTACGTGTGGGTAGTAGAGTTGATCCTGCAGAGGATCTCGATTGATACACGTGCTTGAGGTGAGTGATCCACCTTTAAAACTATTTTGGGGTGATTAATTATATTTATTTTGTGTTAATTTAATATTTAGAAAATATGCTCATGTGGTGGAATTTATTTATAACTGTGGTAAATTGTATTATATATATATATATATATATGCCTATTGATGCTAAATGAAAGTTTGGTTTATTAAGAAATTCTTGATTATTATTATTGTGATTTAATTGAATTTATTACGCATGAGCAAGGTGTTTTCATTTAATTAATTGTATTTGGATTTTAATATTATTTTTGGGCATGATTCGATTTTAAATATTTCAAAAAAAATGTTGGTTTAAGTTTGGTGCTTTCAAATTATATAATTATGCCCTTGAAATATTATTTGATTGATTTTATGATTTAGGAAAAAGTTATTTGTGTATTATTATTGGTGGATTTATACTGGAGATATTAAAGAAATAATGTAGGATTGTGAATTTGAAAAATTGTATGATTCCCACGGTGAGTTTTGGAAAAAATTATTATTTTTTAAATAATATGGTTATTTATTTTAGACGCACTCATATAGTACTGGTGTTCTGTACTGTGTATGTGGATGAGTGTGCAAGTTATAATGTCTCCCGTGAGTTGCCATTGGACCGAGGGTAGGCAAGTTTGATATTGGCCATAAGCTGCCCCCCTCAATGGCCAGGTTGACGGTTTAAGCAGCGGCGTTGTCGGGACCCCGAAGCAACCGTATGCAAGTTTCTCTCTTTAACCTCCTGTCGAACGGGTGTTCGGGATGCTGGGTATCGTAGGGCATCACTGGTATATAGTGTGGTGCGTCAAGTATTATTTTTCTGATATAAATTTCAAATTCTAAAGTTTTAAAGCAGCATTTAAATTAAATGTATTTAATTTATTTTATCACCTATTTCCAATTAGTATTTTCTAAAATATAATTATTCATATTTTATGTCACTTATTTTAAATTAATATTTTTAAAATGCATCTTGCCATATTTTTATTATATAGATTGATTGAATATTTCAAAATAAATTTTATAATAATTTTTACCACTCATTTTACATGATTGTTTGTAATTATTTAAATTATATTTTTGATACTGTTTATTTTAGTTTATTAAATCAAAATTTACGAATTATATATTAAATTTCACTTTTATGTTATATTTCTTTAATGCAAATATTCTAAATTTATTTTATTATATTTTATTCGTATATGGATTATTTAAATTTTATTAAATTAATTATTCCTTGATTTTTGGGGTGTAAAATATTGGGTTTTGTGAAAAATTTTAAAAAGGAAACCTTTCCAACGGAGTGAATGGTGAGGGTTTTGAGAGAAAATATTATTTTCAATTAATTATTATTTATTTACTTATTTATTCTTAATTATTCAAGTGTATTATGATTATCGTTACTATTATAATTGTTCAGTAGATAGGGTCACTCACTGAGATGATTAGTATCTCATATTTTTAAATCCGTTCTCCTAGGTACAAGGATTGGTAGACGTTTGTCCGGAGCAAGCTTGACCTTCGTTGCTGTCGTATTTCGAGGAGTTCTTTTTCTTTTCATTTATTTCTATTATAATATTTCTTTACATCCTTTGTTGTATAGCTTTCATACTTAATTGTATTCTATGATGCTCTGTATACTGTATTGGATATATTTTATTAAATACTGCATTAGTTCTCTGTTTAATTTATGGAAGTGCTGATGATTATGAAATTAAATTGTAGTAAAGTGGAGGAATAAGGCGGTATATATATATATAGAAAAGTATGTTTTCAGTGCAGGAAATTTGTGGTAAGTCCAACCCTTAGGGGAAATTCTGTTTGATTTTCCATTGGAAGGTCCGATAGGATTTTTTTGAGATTAGAATTTGTCTAGGATTCCGGTGAGGGATCTTGGATGGGTCCTGACATATACAGTAAATTACTGTGATGCATGTACAACTACCAATAACATATTTTTCGTTCTCCACATATCAAACATATCTTAGCTAAATCAACAGGAGGTTTTGTTCATTAATTTCTAAATCTGGTTTGTAGGTTGTAGAATTCAGCATCAACTCAAATGAAATTAAATGGAGCTTAGTTTTAAGACACAATTGTTGGACAAAATCTTTTACAACAAAATTATTGAAATGATTAAGTTTAATTTTGTATGTGAAATAATTGTACATATGTTAATTTATGCATGGAATCAAACTGGTCTCAGCAGACTTGTGCTCTAGAGGATTCTTCTGTGGATATAGGCAAGGCTTTGGAGGCATTTGAAGGCATGCAACTTTTTCTTCTAGCATCTCTATGACATTGTTCATTGAAGGATGATCACTCGGTTTCAACTGTATGCACCATAATGCTACTATGATCATCTTTTTTATCATTTCCATTTCTTCGTCTGAAACACCCTTTATTTCTACATCATTTCCTTCATTAAATTGGTCATAAACCCATAAAGGAAAGTATATTTGGCTTGAATGCTCGGCATGTGCATTCAAATTTCTTCTTCTACTAGCCATTTCCATCAATAGCATTTTGAAACTGTATACATCAGCTTTGTAGGAAACCCCTCCAATATTTTTGTAAAACAACAACGGGGCTATGTACCCAATGGTTCCTCTTGCTGCAGTTAGAGGCACAATACTGTTGTCTAGTAGATACAATCTTGCTAGACCAAAATCAGTAAGTTTTGGATTAAAATTATCATCTAGAAGAATGCTATGAGGCTTAATGTCAAAATGTAGAATTTGCATTTCACATCCTCGATGAAGATATTCAATACCATTTGCCACTCCAAGTGAAATTTCTAACATTCTTTGGTGGCCCAAGGTGTTGATTCCTTCTTGATCAGAAAAGGTGTATTTGTCAAGAGACCCATTAGACATGAATTCATACACCAAAGCATGCTTTGATCCCTCCACGCAAAAACCAATAAGTTGTACCACAGTGGCATGGTGAATCCTTCCTATGGTAGAAACTTCGTTAATAAACTCTTGTCCATTAGCCTTTGATTTACTCAACATCTTGATTGCTACACGAGACACTACGAAGCCTTCCTTTGTAAACACAACCGTATCCTCCTTCACCTAATTTCTCTTTGAAACCTTTTGTCATTTATTTAATGTTGGAGTATAATACCTTATAGGTACTAGGTTGTTATGAATCCGTAAAAACTCTTCAATAGAATCATACATTGATAAATGCCGTCTTTGCTATTTATATATCAAAAGGACCATGACACATGGAATCCCAATTATGATTCTTGGGCCTAACAACAGTGCGGCTGTACCAGAAGAATACATATATATATAGTTAATTAATTGAAATTTGGTAGCACAAAACATCAACTATTAGCGTATAGAAAAATATAAAATAGAAATATGTACAAATATATATATATATATATATATAAATCTCACGAAGAAGTTTCTATGATGCATATATAGTTCGAACAACTAGACGTGGTATATGTAAAGTTCTACATGGCGGCTTTTGCAGCCCCAAATTGGTGCAAGTATCATTTTTCATCACAATAATATTTTTCAAAAATTGTCAGTTATTATTTCCGCTTTTTATTTATTCATTTTTTTTTTCCCTCCTTCTGCTAGTTTACTTTTTATCCTCCCAAACTTTAAATGAAAGTTTTCTTTGCGGATAAGGAAAAATTGATTGCCTTACCAATCATTGCGAATCCCAGTCTGTAATAAACTGCAAGAAAGTAACCCAAAAAAAAAAAAAAAAGGCTTAAACGTATATTTATGAATTTATATTTTTTGAACATAGAATGTAAAACGTTGAATAAACTGGACAGCAAATTAGTCAAGAAATGAACATATATGTACAAGAGTAAAGAGAGAATCATTACGTCTAATCCCGTTGTGAATTGTCGGCCAAAAGCCTATATTATATTCAAATATAAGTACACAGTTTCAGTATTCATAAAAAATATATATATATATATATATTAATGATAATAATAATAGAACAATTCAGCATATAATTAATAAAACAAGGAAAGAAATTATATATGTGAAAGAAGTGAAGGAAAAAAATTAAGAAAATATGCATATATATATATATATATATATAACTATTGCTTTTGCTATATATTATTTGTTACCACATTGGGAAAATGATTTAAAATACTTGGTACGAAACACACATATCAAAGATACAATAATTTCAGTATAAATCTTACAACCTTCAAAAATCTTCAAAACATTAACTATATATATATATATATATATATATAATGATTTAGAATCCTTACCACACTTGTCAAACGACAAATTATACCACGAACAAAAATGATACACAGGGCATTTAACGGCGTTGGCCTCACTATTCACATGGCAATATGCATTTCGTACGTTTTTAGCGAAACTATTCAAGCTCATCGTGGATGTCCATGTATGAAATAACATTATTATTGTTCATTCCTCTCCATGGCCAAGATGACATTGTTGTGGTTTTCTGACCACTTTAGAGAAGAAATATGAGAAGAAAAATAAAAAGAATTCTATTATTCTCTTGGAAATAGAATACAAAAATAAAAACTTCTCTCGTGGAGGATTCTCACGTGGAACCTCTCTTTACACTGTCAAATTCTCTCTGGAATTGCTCACTCTTCTCTCAAGCTCTCTCTAGAACTTAAACACTCTCTCTCTTGGAGTTTACTCTCAATACTCCTCACTTGGGATGATATTGAGCTTGCTCTCTTGGCTTGCCTTGCATGCAACGGGATAAACCTATTTATAGGCTTACAAATTCGGTGCATGTCCTCCATTTTCAACTTCTTCTGACAGGTGCCCACAATTGTTGAGCAAACCATTTTTGGTGTTAATTGCAGCAACCATTGTCAACAATGGTGGCTGAGTAGTCTTCACACTGTCGGTGCAGTGGTGGTGCGGCTGGACTTCACAATTCTCCCCCTCCAGTCGCATTTAAAAACTGATGGTCATCTGCCATCCATTCCAGCTATGTCTCTGCACAACTTCAGCTTCTCTTGAGCAATAGCTTTTGTTAACATGTCTGCTGGATTCTCTTTTGTGTGGATCTTCATCAGTTTCAGCAACTGTTGATCTATTACTTCGCGTATCCAGTGATAGCGGATGTCAATGTGCTTTGTACGGGAATGATACATTGAGTTTTTGCTCAAATTCATGGCACTTTGGTTATCATAATGTATCTTGTAGTCTTCTTGCTTGATGCCCAATTCTGTGAGAAAACGCTTTAACCACAACATTTCCTTACCCGCTTCCGCTGCGGCAATGTACTCTACTTCAGTAGGGGATAAAGCAACACACTTCTGTAATCTTGACTGCCATGACACAGCTCCCCCTGCAAAAGTGTAGAGATAACCTGATGTAGACTTTTTATTATCAAGGTCTCCGGCCATATCTGCATCTGTATAGCCTTCTAAGATTGGAGCACCTCCCCCGTAGCACAAGCACAGCTTCGATATACCTTTAAGATACCTGAGAATCCATTTGACTGCTTTCCACTGTTTCTTTCCAGGATTTGAAAGAAATCTGCTCACAACACCTACTGCGTGAGCAATGTCTGGTCTGGTACTCACCATTGCATACATCAGACTTCCTACCGCTTAAGAATATGGTACTGAAGCCATCTCCTCTATCTCTTCTTTGGATGAGGGGCACAATCTCTTGCTCAACTTGAAATGATTTGCAAGTGGAATGCTGACCGGTTTGGCTTTATCTATGTTGAATCTCTTTATTACCCGTTCAACATACTTCTCTTGAGATAGCCATAACCTTCTATTCTTCCTGTCTCGGATTATTTGCATTCCCAAAATTTGTCGAGCTGGTCCTAAGTCTTTCATATCAAAGGACTTAGACAATTCTTTCTTTAGCTGACTAATCTTCATTGCATCTTATCCAACGATCAACATGTCGTCCACATATAGCAAAAGTGCAATGAAGGTTCCACCTGAAAATTTTTGAATATAAACACACTGGTCTGCTGCAGTCCTTTTATAGCCTTGACTCACCATAAACGAGTCAAAATTCTTGTACCATTGTCTTGGTGCTTGCTTGAGGCCATACAAGCTCTTCTTCAGCTTGCATACAAGGTTTTCTTTCCCTGAAACCTCAAATCCTTTTGGCTGCTCCATGTAGATTTCCTCATATAAATCACTGTGAAAAAATGCTGTCTTCACATCCATCTGTTCAAGCTCTAGGTTTAGACTTACTGCTAAACCAAAAATGACTCGAATTGAAGTCATTTTTACCATTGGTGAAAAAATCTCATCAAAGTCAATTCTTTTCTTCTGAAAAAATCCTTTGACCACCAATTGAGCTTTGTGTTTCACCACCTTTCCGCTGCCATCTTTCTTGAGCTTGAGCACTCATTTATTATTTAGTGCCTTCTTTCCTGTTGGAAGCTCAACCAACTCATAAGTATGATTTTTCTGCAAGGATTCCATCTCATCTTGCATTGCTTGCAGCCATTTTTCCTTGTCTTGATGAGAAACAGCTTCCTGGAAACTCTCTGGCTCCTCCTCTTCAGTAAGCAGAATATACTCATATTCTGGAAATCTTTTTGATGGAATTCGACCTCACTCAGATCTCCGAACTTGTAAACCACTGGTTTTAGGAGGTGTACCATCATCTGACCGTTGTGATGGCCATGCAGCTGCTTGAGAGGATTGAGTCTCCCCCTGCTCAATATCCCCTTCTTCCTCTTGGTCTGCTTCTGGTATATCTTCATGCACCTCATTATCCTCTGTGGCTATTTGTGCTAGTGCTGGATTAGGACCAAAATTCTCAGCACTAGAACTGCAATTAGGAGACATTCTGGGCTTTTCAATATCTTCCATTGTCTGGTTTTCATGGAATACTACATCCCTGCTTCTAATAACCTTCTTTGTTTTTGGGTCCCATAACCTGTATCCGAATTCTTTATCTCCATATCCTATAAAGATGCATGGAGTAGATCTTGCATCGAGCTTCTGTCTAAGCTCCTTGGATACATGTACATAAGCTAAACAACCAAACACTCTTAAATGAGAGTAGGAGGGAATCTTACCCAACCACACTTTCTCTGGAATTTCAAAATTCAACGGTACTGACGGTGATCTGTTGATTAAATAGCAAGCGGCACGAATAGCTTCTCCCCAGAATGGCTTTGGCAGCTTAGCCATACTGATCATACTTCTGACCTTTTCCATAATAGTTTGGTTCATTCTTTCGGCTATTCCATTATGTTGTGGGGTGCGAGGGACTGACTTCTCATGTCGAATGCCATGTCTTCTGCAGTAGGCATCGAACTCCTTGGAAGTATACTCGCCTCCATTATCTGAGCGGAGACATTTCAACTTCTTACCTGTTTCACGCTCTACCATGGTATGAAACAGTTTGAAGTAATCTAATACCTGGTCCTTTGTCTTCAAGAAATATACCCACACCTTCCGAGAAGCATCATCAATAAAGGTCAAGAAATACCTATTACCGCCTAGTGACTCCACCTCCATGGGACCATATACATTAGAGTGCACAAAACTGAGCAACTTTGATCTTCTCGTTGCAGAGGAACTGAAAGAGACTCTATGTTGCTTACCAAATAAGCAGTGATTACAAGGATCTAGCGCAGTATCCTTCCAAACAGTGATAAGCTTCTTCCTTGCCAAAGTGGACAATCCTTTTTCACTCATGTGACCGAGTCTCTGGTGCCACAGATTTTGAGACACCTCTCCTTCTGCAATATTGAGGCTATCTGCACATATCTTCACATGAGTCTTGTACAGCGTTCCACAAATATGTCCTCGGGCGACAACTATGACACGTTTCGTCATTTTCCATGTGCCTTTGCTGAAGTAGTTGTCATAACCTTACTTGTCTAAGGCTGCTCCCGAAAGTAGATTAAGCCGAAGATCTGGAACATGACTGACATCCTTCAAAGTGATTGTACAACCAACATTCATTTTTACCTGAATATCACCAGTTCTCATAATCTTTGCAAAACTGGAATTTCCCATCTTTACCGTACCAAAGTCTTCTACTTTGTACGTTTTAAAGAAATCTCTGTGTGGAGTGACATGGTAGGATGTTGCAGTATCGACTACCCACTCAACATCTTGGGTTGATATATGAAGGCATGTCTCTTCTTCAGTAGAGCAGAGCGCCACTTCTCCTGTAACAGTGACTAGTGTCTCTCCATCCTTCTTCGGCTGATTACCTTGGAGTCTCTGCTCTCTCAACAACTTTCTGCAGTTCTTCTTCATGTGACCCTCCAGGCCACAATGATAGCACTTATATGATAATTTTCTGTCGTCTATAGATCTGCCTCTGCTCTTGCTCTTGCCTCTCCCCCTATCTTGACCACCTCTTTACTGTCTTCCTCACTCTGTGACGAGGGCATGTGACTGATCCATGCCAATGTCCTTTCTCCTGACCTCTTCATTAAATAGGGCATCCTTAACCATAGACATAGTAAGTTTGCCATTCGGGGCTGAATTGCTGAGAGAGACTACCAATGTCTCCCAACTGTCTAGAAGAGAGCTTAGAAGTAGGAGGGCCTGATCCTCATCCCCTAGTTGGTAATCCACAGCAGATAGTTGATTTACCAAGCTCTGGAACTCACTGGTATGCTCGGCTACAGAAGTTCCACTCTGTAATTTTAGATTTACCAATCGCTTAAGCAATAGGGCTTTGTTCTGAGCAGTCTTGGCCTAGTACATGTCCTCCAATTTTGTCCAGAAGGCATATGCATCCATTTCCTTCGCTACATGATGGAAGACATTGTGATCGATCCATTGCCTGATCTGACCAATCATTTTCTTGTTTAATTTCTTCCATTCTGCTTCTTTGCTGGAATCGGAGTTTTCTCCTTTAGCTTCTATAGGATCAAACAGATCCTTACAATTGAGGAGATCTTCCATCCGAGGTCTCCAAAGTGTATAATTTATGGCAGTGAGCTTTACCATAGCTCATGAAGATGATTCTTCCATTGACATTATGGCTTGACCAAAAACGGAGTTGAATTTGGCAAAACGGAGTTAATCGTTGCATCCGGAATGGCCGAAAATGGTGGATTGGACTCTTCCGGGGTTAAAATATAATTACCAGAATTTTTAGGGCAAAAATATAATTTCACAAAAATTCTGGGTCAACCTGTAAATACAAAAACTACAGGGGTCAATCTGTAATTTCCAACAATTCAGGGGCTGTTCCATAATTTTAGAAACTTTTGATGACGTGGCAGATTGTGTTGACGTGTCAACACGTGGCAGATGATGTGGCGCTTGCATGGCTGACTACGTGTCGGATCGCGTGGCAGATGACTTGGCTGAGTTCGCTGATGTGTCTGCTGATGTGGTCATCTTCAACCTCCAGACGGCACGTGAGGCGCGTGATCTGCTGCAAAAAATTTCAGACGGCGCGTGCGGGTACGTGAAGCTTTACGTTTCTCTCCGGCGAACTTGGTTGTTCTCTTATCGTCGAGTACTTTCACCTGGTATTGTCAAATTAATTATTTGAGCAACTTTTTGAAACACCAACTTGAAGAACAGAGGCTCTGTTTCTTCAAATTTTGAACCCAAGCTCTCGACCTGTAGCTCTAATACCACTTGTTGTGGTTCTCTGACCATTTTAGAGAAGAAATATGAGAAGAAAAATAAAAAGAATTCTATTACTCTCTTGGAAATAGAATACAAAAATAAAAACTTATCTCCTGGAGGATTCTCACGTGTAACCTCTCTCTACACTGTCAAATTCTCTCTGGAATTGCTCACTCTTCTCTCAAGCTCTCTCTGGAATTTAAACACTCTCTCTCTCGGAGTTACTCGGAGTTTACTCTCAATACTCCTCACTTGGAATGATATTAAGCTTGCTCTCTTGGCTTGCCTTGCATGCAACGGGATGAACCTGTTTATAGGCTTACAAATTCGGTGCATGTCCTCCATTTTCAACTTCTTTTGACAGGTGCCCACAATTGTTGAGCAAACCATTTTTGGTGTTAATTGCAGTAACCATTGTCAACAATGGTGGCTGAGCAGTCTTCACACTGTCGGTGCAGTGGTGGTGCGGCTGGACTTCACAGACATAACCATTAGGTCTATACGGCACGAGTCCTCCAAAATGTCCAAACTTAATGAACCTTGAGATACTATAACATAAGAATATTGACTTGTAATAATGCAAGGAGTTGTCTCTAAATAGAGATGAGAATTCATCACTGGATTTTCGCAATTGACGAAAATTCTATGGTGTGCCAGAGTAATTCTCTGCTTTGGGAAAGAAAATACAAATCTTGTTGAATATGGATCGCTAATATCGGTGAAGTTATAGCGTGACAGAGAATGAAGAGGGATGGTTGAGCAATTACCCTTTTGGACATTTGGATCTACAAGCCGGATTGTGTAGTTGTTGTAGTTGATTGACTCCACGTTAAATTTTCCGGAATAAAGGTACAGTACTATGATGTTGTTCTCGCAAGAAAGAGTGTACCTTTTGTTGCCGCAGTGCTTTGGATCATCTTTGAGCCGAAATGGATAGCTTATGTTTTTGATTTTGCCACATGATGAAGAGGGACAGTGATGGATATCTCCGGCGTTAATGGTTATTTCATGGAATCTGACGAAGATAATAAGGGCTATGAATGGAGCGGACAAGGAGGTTCTTCTTCCACTAAATTCCATCTTGGGAAGATAAGAGATATTCATCAGCTTTTTGCCTAGTTCTTTTTTGGTTTTCATGATTAGCTAGGTATGCATTATAAATTAATGATGTATGAATGCTGACAAAGAAAAAAAAAAAAAAACGAAAAAGGAAAAGAAAAGAAAAGATATGATAAAATAGAAAAGCTTGTAGGGAAATTTTTATTCAATTAAATTATTTGGTAGTTTATTTGAAGTATGAAAACCAACCACTTTTTTTCTTATCCCAATATTTTAGATTTTGGCTATGACTAGACTTTCTTTGACTATGAAGAAATTGGTGCCAGTTCATTACAAATCTCTTGTGAAAATTTTTAAGAAAATATCAATTAATTTATTAAATACGAAAGTTATCATCTTAATTCATTAATTTCACTCATTAAAAGAAAGTTTTTGAAGAGATAAAAGTTCCTTTGCTTTTGTTTTTATTTTTATTTTTTAATAGAGGGTGGCCTATAAATTAAAGAGCTAAGAATGACCGTTAACCATTTGGCATCATATCGATCGGTCATACACCCGACAGCTCACTCTAAGCCGGTAATAAAACAAAGGAAGTTCACCAAAACAGAGTTTGTAGAAAGAAGGTTTTAGACTGTGAAAGTATAATTTTGGCAGAGAATCAAAGTGACAAAATATACGAAGTTAAATTTAATTAGTTTTATTTACTAAAATAATTCTTTTGTAAAACATTTCCTCCACTCAATTGGTAAATGAACTTCAGAAGCTCCATCTTATTTCCGTTTTGAGTTCATGCTGGATTCTATCATATAAATCAGATTCCAAATTTGATTTTCTTAATCTTAATCAATGAACGAAGTTTCCTGTTAATTTTTCGTATAATTACTAGTTTATTTGTCACACATCATAATCATATACGATATAATAACTTGCCGGCCAGCACTCCTTAATATCTATCTCTATCATATATACATATATATATATATAATCATGGGATATTCTCAATCTATTAGTGAGTCAATTGGATTATATGTATTTGATTTTGGAAATGAAGCTTCTTGTCTAAAAAACAATAATTTTTACCATTGAGCTATTTCTGCACTATATATCAGGGAGGACTTACAAACACAAGCACGAGTTACATAGTCTTTCATTTAATAAAAATAAAATAAAAAGTTGTATACTTTTTCCATACATTTTAGAAAAGTGGCTGTTGATGCAAAAAATTCATCCTCTAATAACTCCTTCAATTTGATCGTCTCTCCAATCTCCTGTTCGTCAAGCGTCCATCTAGCTATCCGTTGCACCGACCACCAGCTTGTTAATTCATTTGGCATTATATCTATTACACATCCGACAGCTCGCTTGCAATGAAAAAGAACAAAATTCACTAAAACAGAGGTTGGGGAAAGAAGGATTTAGACTCTGAGAATATATACATATATATATATATATATATATATATATATATATATTGGCAGCGAGACAAAAAACGATAAAGTATACAAACTTGAGTTAATTTAATTAGTTTATTAACTATAATAATTCCCTTTTTTTTTTTTCTTTTTTTCTTTTTTTGGTTTTTTCCACAATATAATATTTCTGTTATAAGCAAAGATTTCATTCATCCACTCTATTTGCAACTGAAAGTCAGAAGCTCCATTTAATTTTCATTCGAGTCCATACTGAATTATAGTCTCTAGAACATATAAATCAGATTTGGTTTATCTTTAATTAATTAACGAAATTTCCTTTAATGTTGTGTTATCACTAATTAATTTGTCACACATCATAATCATAATCAATATAATAACCTGCTGGTGGGTGTATTCATATGAGTAAGGGCTTGCACGCCCGAAATTGTGTACTCTTATTATTTATTTATTTATGATTTTTGGAATGGAAAATTTGAATTCCAAATCTTTGTAATTGTTAAGCAAAATAAATCGAGAACTAAAAAAATAACAACAAAATTAGTCATTAAAATGAAGAACTGACATCTTTATAATTAAAACAATATACAATAGTAATTAAATAATATTACTTATAAATAAATGGTTTTTTGTTTTAATTATATAATTATCTTGTTATTGACTAATTGTATTCATTGTAATTGTAAATGATCATTATTTTTAATATTTGTAACTAATAAATATTATATTGTTTTTCAGAAAAAAAAGGCATTATATTGTGGATAAATATTATAGCCATATTTAATAAGTATGATTGTAAATAGTAAGTGATGAAAAAAAAAAAAAGATAAGTGAGAAAAAAGGCATTAAAACTAATAAATTGGAGAAAAAAAAATATATCTCCTAAAAAAAAAAATTAAAAGAAAAAATATATATTAAAATTTTAAAAGAAAAAAAAATGAGTGGGGCACGTGGCTCCCGTGCCCTACTTGGATCCGTGCATGCATTTACCCGTTGATACAATGAGTGGGTCATAGTCAAACCTTATACATATATGGAAAAGGCAGGCTGAGAAAGACTACAGGGTATTTCCATGGCTATGGATTTCTCTTGGTTTTGCATGTTAGTGCTGGTACTGGTAGCCTTCTTCATAGACTATGGAGGAGCCCAAAATCAGTGCAAAGAATTAAGATGTGGGCATAATAGCCCTCCTATCCGATTCCCATTCAGAGTTAAAGATCAGCAGCCAAATTATTGTGGTTATCCTGGGTTTGATTTATCATGCAGTGATAAGCATGAGACAGTCCTTGAGCTCCCAACACCAGCAAAATTCTCTGTAAGAAAAATAGATTATGAATCTCAGGAAATTGAGGTTTATGATCCATATAATTGCCTTCTGGGAAAGCTTCTAAAGAACCTAGACTTGACAAATTCTCCTTTCCATGTTCCTAAAGATATTCCATCTGACTATACCTTGTTCAATTGTTCTACTCTTGATAGAAAAAACTTAGATGGTCTGGTCCCCTGCCTTAGTGGCTCTGCCTACCAAATTTATATGGTTGATTCTTACACTTCCATTGAATACTTGCCCCTTGTGTATTGCACTAAGATGTATAACGCTTCTAATGTTCCATTTAGTATTTATAGATCTAGTTATGATAATCTTCTTTTGAAATGGTATGAACCAAATTGTGGACCCTGTGAAGCAAAGGGAAACCAGTGTGGTTTGAAGAAAAATGGCACCAAACTTGAGACTGAATGTTTGGACCTCAAGAAGAGTAAAGGTAATATAGTTTCTTTTCATTGTATGTTCTGCTTGTTAAGATTTATAAAGCCTTCAGACAAACATATTTGTGTAGTTAGGAAAACCGTCATGGGTTTAACTCTGTTTCTAAATATTTTAAACCGGACAAGCTGATCTAGTGGAGGAATTGGCATACATGGATTTAACTGGGAGTTTTATGCATTAGCCCCTGTTTGTTGGTGGACTTGAAATTGTTTTCTAGTTCTAAAAGCTTTTTTTTTTTTCCTCTTCTTCTTTAGATGAACAAATATGTGTTTTTAAAACCAAAAAACAGTTTTTGTTGTGCATCATCTCCTCAGATCATCAATAGATAATCTATGTGTTAAAAGATACTTCCAAGCAATATTATGACAGGATTTTATTAATTAATTTAACAAACATGATCTGTTGACTGTATCATAATTGACTTTTACAGGTGATTCAGACAAAATAGTGGCTACCGGTAAGTTGTCCTTTTGAAACTTTGATATGGTTGAAATCATATATATGTTGCAGATCTTCACCCAAAGTTTTATCTGCAGGTGCAACTTTAGGTGCATTTGTTCTTAGTCTACTGGTCATTGTAGCTTATCGTGTTTACAGCTTTAATAAACTTGAGAAAGAAAATCAAGTGCGGATTGAGAGATTTTTGGAGGATTACAAAGCTCTGAAGCCAAGCAGATATTCATATGCTGATATTAAGAGGATTACAAATCAATTCAAGGACAAGTTGGGACAAGGAGCCTATGGAACGGTGTTTAAAGGGAAGCTCACTGCTGATTTCTTTGTCGCTGTGAAAATCCTCAACAACTCAAAGGGAAATGGGGAAGAGTTTATTAATGAAGTTGGAACAATGGGTAGAATTCACCATGTAAATGTGGTTCGCTTGGTCGGCTTCTGTGCTGATGGGTTTAGACGAGCTCTTGTTTACGAGTTCTTACCAAGTGGTTCCCTGCAGAAGTACATATCTTTACCAGATTCCAACTCTTTCCTTGGCTGGGGAAAGTTGCAAGAAATTGCATTTGGCATAGCCAAAGGAATTGAGTACCTTCACCAAGGATGCGACCAAAGGATCCTCCACTTTGACATTAAACCTCATAATGTTCTGTTAGACAACAACTTTACTCCGAAAATTTCTGATTTTGGTTTGGCCAAGTTGTGTGCCAAAGATCAAAGCACAGTGTCAATGACTACTGCCAGAGGGACAATGGGTTACATTGCACCCGAAGTGTTCTCCAGGAACTTTGGGAGTGTGTCTTATAAATCAGATGTTTATAGTTTTGGAATACTGTTGCTTGAAATGGTAGGAGGGAGGAAAAACACAGATGTGACAGCAGACAACATTAGTGAAATTTACTACCCAGAATGGATATATAATCTGCTAGAAGAAGGAGAAGATCTTCGAATCCACATTGAGAAAGAGGAAGATGCTAAGATTGCAAAGAGACTTGCAATTGTAGGACTCTGGTGCATACAGTGGCATCCAGTGGATCGACCATCCATGAAACTTGTGGTTCAAATGTTAGAAAGTGGAGAGAGTTTGATCATGCCCCCAAATCCTTTTGGTTCGACAGGTCAAACAAAATCAAATGCAAGCAAGCCTGCGAGACGTATGAACCTAGAGTTAGAAACTATTGCAGAGGTAGAATAAGTATAAAATTTGGAGCGCTTCTGTTGAACTTATTGCTAGTGTATAATACTCAATTATCACTTCTCTTGAAGACATTGTAAATAATTTGTATCCAAGTGAAAACAGAGGAAAGGGAAGTCAGGGAACAAGTAATCTGTTGCTTTTATGTGAGTACGTGTGGATACGTTCTGCATTCTAAATCAGTTATAGTTCTAGTAATCAGTATTAGTGAACAAGATGCAAATTTATTGCATTCAGAACAATCAATAATTTCAAGTATGAAGGATTTATATTAACATATTGTTTTGTTATGTCCAAAGAAATATAAAGTTTAGAAGATAAAGATTTGCCAAATACTCAGCTAAAAAAAAAAAAAAAAAAAAAAAAAGTCCTGTATCCAGCCAAGAAGACCATGTTTGTATGTTGCTAGTCACTATCGAAGAACCTCTACATGTTCATTTTTCTTATGTATTATGGAGCCTATGAATTATTGTTGGAGATTTGGTGTGAGATCTCTATTCATTCAACATTTACTAAAAATATACATACATACATATATACATATATGTATATATATATATATACATTTATCTAATGTAATTACTACAATACCACATACAACATGGACGTTCTTGGCTCCCAGTAGACCCTTTTTTCCACGCAGATATCATTTTTCTATAAGATCAGTGCCATGAATTTTCCATTGACATGAGTCAACAATCTAAAACACGGACATGCAAATTGCTATGAAGCTTTGACTTGACTGCTTTTCATTTGCTTCAAAGAAGTTGCATATGTAATTGTCAAAGTTAAGCGGTGGGGTTAGCTACAAGAAAGCAAACACAGCCATGGACTTTAAAGTCTTGGTTGTTGGTTTGACATTTATGTAAAATCTAATAGCTAGTTTCTGTGAAGCTTCGTTGCTTCACTATAATCGTTGAATGTTCTAATACTAGCGCTTCTGCGTGATCATCAGATCGATAATGGTCATTTTCGGTGTGCCATGGCAGTAATTATCTATGACTATCTTGTTGAAAGTGAAACTTTGCAAATTAACCTTCTTCTTATAAAATTTCAAGTGAATTGCTTTTTTTTTTTTTTTTTTTTTTTTTTTGGTAGTGGAAAAAAGGTTGGTCAACATAAGTTATTTTATTTCCCCAAAACATAATTTAATTTTTTGAAAATGATAAAATACACTTGGTTAGTAGTCAAACATATTTTGTTTGCTATATTTTGCACTTGCAAACAGAGCTTTCATCTTGTTCAAAAGGAAGTCCAAATGAAGTTTCATTTTATTTTGGAATTCAGAAAACAGGGGCAGAAAAAAACGAACAATAAAAAGAAAATTAAAAAAAAAAAAAAAAAAAAAAAAACTATCTGGTCAATTAAGATACAAAATCACAATTATTTCCCCAAGCATTAAACATTAATCAAGTAAGCTGATCTAATATCAATTAAAAGTTGTTCTCTGCAGTCACGTAGTAGTGTCTGATAATGCGGATTGCGTAGGATTTGATGATTCCTCCCCAGCATTCTCTGTAGGCGTCTCCTGTGGACAGAAGAAAGGTTTTGGAGGCATTTGTAAGCTTTCACCTTCTCCTTCCAACATCTTTACAACTTCATTTATTGGGGGACGATCACTAGGCTTTAGCTGTATGCACCATAATGCTACCATAATCATCTTTTTAGTTACTTTTAATTCCTCCTCTGCCGCATTTTGCAGTAATTCTATATCTTTTCCTTCGTTGAATTGATCATAAACCCATGAAGGAAAGTAAATTTGGCTTGAATTCTCCGCAACTGCATTCAAATTCTTCCGTCTACTTGCCATTTCCATCAACAACATTCCAAAACTATACACATCAGCTTTTGAAGAAACTCCTCCAATGTTTTTGTAAAATAACTCTGGAGCTATGTATCCTATAGTTCCTCTTGCCGCAGTAAGAGACACGGTATTGTTGTCTAATGGACATAATCTTGCTAATCCAAAATCCGAAATCTTTGCATTGAAATTCTCATCTAAAAGAATGTTGTGAGGCTTAATATCAAAATGCAATATTTGCATGTCACATCCTTGATGAAGATATTCAATACCACAAGCCACTGCCAACGATATTTCAGCCATTTTTTTGCAGCTTAAGGAATTAATTCCTTCTCTACTATAAATGTGTTTATCAAGGGATCCATTATACATGAATTCGTATACAAGAACACGCTTTGATCCCTCAAGACAAAATCCGATAAGTTGCACCACATTCATATGATGAATCCTTCCAATAGTTGAAACTTCATTAACAAATTCTTGGCCATTAGCCTTGGATTTACCCAACAGCTTGATTGCTACAAATTGGCCGCTTCGAAGCTTTCCTTTGTATACGGTGCCATATCCTCCTTCACCCAATTTTTCCTTGAAGCCTTTACTCATTCTTTTAATGTCAGAGTACGAATACCTTATAGGCATGAGGTTATTTTGATTCTGTAGAAATTCTTCAATACAACTATACATTGATAAATGTCGCCTTCTCCATTTATGGACCAAAAAAGAAATCACAAATGGAGTCCCAACTATACATCTGGCCGCTAAAAATAGGGCTGGAAAATTTATTAAAGAAGAATCAGAAGTGAAATTTGATCAGAGACAATGTTTATGTATATAGAAGATCAGTAATGCTTACCTACATATATATATATATATATATAAATATTAACCTTAAAATTTTTTTATGCTAAATGGTTTGACTTATAGATTGACATGCCTGATATATGTAATCATAGTTCAACTAGTGATTATCATTATTGTACTATTTTTTTTTTCCCCTCAAAAGACAGCAAGAGGGTTTTGCAGCCTCAAATTGGTTTATTATTTTTCTGCAGTGTGTATAATATTTTCTAGAATCCTTATGTCACACTTTTTCCCCCCCTGTTTTAATACAAATTGGTTGTTCATCTATTTGCTGATATTAAGCAAAAAATAGAAAGGCTTACCAAAAAGCATGAATACGCCACCGTAATAATCTGCAAGAAAATTAAAAAGAGAATAAAATATTAAAACAAAATCCTAAAAAAATCTTTTGAAAACAGGGCAAAACAGGGGAACAATTTATAGTGCCATTTAATCTATTATAAAAATGCAACACTAAAAAAAGGACACAGCGCTGTGACATTGTTCTCGCAAGACAGTGTGTATCTTTTGTCCCCGCACTTGTTTGGATGGCCTTTGAGTCGAAATGGGTGAGTTATGTTGTGGATTTGGCCACAGGAAGAAGGAGAACAATGTTGATTATTCTTGGCATTAACAGTTTCATGGACAAGGATGAAAACAGGAAGGGCTACAAATCGTGTGGATATGGGCCTTTCAGTATTTTTCATTTTGGTAGATGGATATCTCTGACATGTGTTTTTGATATATATATATATATATATATATGCAATAATGGAGTCCATAGGAGATGATATTGACCTCCAGTTATTTCTGTGACCGTACTTGGCATTGCCTGCAAAGAACATTGGTAAAAATTCTCTAACCTCTATTGTTAATTAAATAATACTTTATTTTCCAAATTAAATAATAATTTAAATTGAGTTCTATTTCCTAATGTAATCATGAGTTCATTAGATGAAAAGTTTTCCCAATATTGTATCTGCTGAGTTTATCTTACCTAATGGTAAAGCAGTTGGGGTTTAGAAACATTAACAATTCTGAAAATACTAGAACCAAACAAAATTTCTTTCAATTAAAACTACTCTCAGTTAGTTCAGTCAATGTAATCCCTAAGTTTTTGGAAGTGGGGTACAGTCGTACTGTCCGTGCAGTGTGTATTGAATTCAAACCATCATATACAAAATCTTCACAAAAGAACGGGCCTAATTGACGGGCATGGTGACATTTCATTAACATGGGCCGGGTCATTACACTTAAGACAATGTGTTCATGCTAATTTTGGGCCAACATGCAAGGCCTTATGTCACTTGTTCTCAAATGACGCACATTGTCATTGGAATATAAAGAGATTGAAACTTAAGCAAATATTTCCATCTTTCTGTAATTTTGCGGTAGCATTTGCCAAATCAATAATAATAAAACTAAAATAAAACACAATTACCATAGCCATGTAGGATATCTCAACAAGATTCATCTATTTTTGCGATATATCAAGTATAGTATTCTGCTGCACATTCGAGGAAGGTGACACAATAGTTATTTCATTGTAACTCAGTTACAATCATGTTTGATCCATACATTATCCATGGAGACAGGGCACATTCCCCCTAATGGACTGAATATATTAGCTCTCCCCTGTAAATTAAATCAAAACCAACTGTCAAGCACATCTCTGAATCAATTTGTATTCGGAATCAAACTGATCTCTGAACAGTCGCCATTCGATGCTGTTTCTTGGACATCCTCCTTGGACTTATTTGGTGGATAGAGGAATGGCTTTGGAGGCATTTCTAGCATTCAAATTCTCTTTCAAGCATCGCTACGATCTTGTCCATTGATGGGCGATCACTCGATGTCAACTGTATGCAATATAGTGCTACTATCACGATCCTTTTTATAATTTTTGATTCCTCCTCAGTTGCATCTTCCAACATTTCTATGTTATGTCCTTCACTAAATTGGTCATAAACACAAGAAGGAAAGTAAATTTGGCTTGAATGCTCTGCATTCGCATTTAAATTCTTCCTTCCACTTGCCATTTCTATTAGCAACATTCCAAAGCTATAAACGTCAGTTTTGTAAGAAACTCCTCCAATGTTTTTGTAAAACAATTTTGGTGCTATGTATCCAATAGTTTCTCTTGCTGCAGTTAAGGACACAATGCTTTCCTCCAATGGACATAGTCTTGCTAGCCCAAAATCTAAAACTTTAGGAACAAAATTCTCATCCAGAAGAATATTGTGAGGCTTAATATCAAAATGCAAAATTTGCATTTCACGTCCCCAATGAAGATATTGAATACCACGAGCAACTCCCAAGTGAAATTTTAAACATTATTTTTCAACTTGTGGAGTCATTTTCTTCTCCAAAAAAAATGTATTTATCGAGAGATCCATTAGGCATGAACTCATACACAAAAGCACGTTTTGACCCTTCAAAGCAAAAACCAATTAGTTGTACCACATTGAATTGGTGAATCCTTCCTATGGTGTCAACTTTGTTGATAAACTCTTGCCCATTAGCTTTAGATTTCCCCAAATCCTTAACTGCTACAAGATGGCCACTATGAAGCTTTCCTTTATATACAGAGCCATAACCTCCACCTAATTTGTGCTTGTAGCCACTGGTCATCTTTTTTATGTCCAAGTAAGAATACCTGATAGGAATGAAGTTATTGTGTGCTAGAGACACTTCCATAATACTACTGCCAGCTCAACCAACTCTCATATGTAGTTATGACCGCTCATCTATTTTCTGTTAGAAGCTTTAACAGCCCATCAATCCATGTGATACCGATATTAACCAGTCATATTGTGTGAAAACTATTAATATTAGACAAGTGTATAAATACAAGTTTGTGATTGTATTTTCATTAACTTTTATGTAAATAATAAAAATGCAAAAGTTCTTCTCTAGTTCTCAAACTTTCTCTCTGGTTTTCTTGTCATCCAAATAGTCCACTTCTTGATTTTTCTTGCTTCTATTTTGTTTGTTCTTGATTTTTCTTTCTTAGTTTTCTATCTTGGTATCAGAGCCTTAGCTCATGGGTGAGCAAAACATGATTCTGATTGTGTCTCCATTTCCTAGCAATTAGATCAAGCTCGATGACAGCAACTACTTCATTTGGAAATCGCAGGCTCTTCCGGTTATCAGAGGGCACAAGTTCATCAAGTTCTTAGAGTTTTCTTCATTTGAAGACTTAATTAATGATGACAAACGAAGTTCTAATTTAGAAATTGATGCTAAGAATACTGAGAATACAGATCTTAGGGATTTCTCTCAAGCTAAGGAGAATTGGTATATTCAAGATAAATTCTTAGTTGGATGGTTGAAAGGAACAATTTCGTCTGTAATTTCTGGTCATTTCATTGATAAAGACACAACTTACAAACTCTAGAATGTAATAGAGAATCGTTATGCAGCCAAGTCACAAAGCCGAATTCTACACTACAGAAAACTACTGCAGAATGTTAAGAAAGGAAACCTTTCAATTGATGCTTTGGTGTTGAAGATGAAAGATTTGATGAATAATCTTGTTGCTGCTGGAGATAATTGTACAAAAACTAACCTAATGACATATATCCTTGGAGCATTAGGTTTTGATTATGAACCTATATCAACAATTCTTGGAATCAGACCAAAACAATATACGGTTGAAGAGGTACAAAGTCATCTTCTTGCCTTTGAGTCTCAACTTAAACAATTAAATTCAATTGCAACTTTTGATTTGGGTGATGTCTCTGCAAACCATATATATCCCAAATCTCGAGTTAATGTTGGACATAATTTTGATACTGTGATAAATAATAATAATGCTGGATCTGGTAATAAGAGATTAACTTCTATAGACATATCTTCTTGTAGTGGGTTTACAACTTCCTTTCCTTACTATAATATGCATGCTAATGTTTCTTCAATTGCTGACAAATTTGAGAAAGTTGAGATTGAGAAAGGTTTTATTGTTGACAAAGGTTATGAAGAGTATAGAAATTATGGCAAAGGTGAAAATTATAGAAATCCAATTATCTTTGATCAAGGCAGATTTGGTTTTAATAGAAATGTTGGTTACAAACAAGATTATAGATCACAGTTCTTTCAAGGTAGAGGACATAGGGGTAGAAACAGACCACATTGCCAGATTTGTGGGATGCAGGGTTGTATAGCAACAACTTGCTACTATAATACAAGAAATTCTTTGGAAGGCTAATAAATCCAGTTTCAGGATATTAATATCAAACTACTTCACCTGTTGCTAATCTGACCTGTCTTCCAGCCTCTTCTTAGTTACCACAGACCCGTACCTCTACCTCTACTCCTGGAGTCACATATGTTTCTTCCAATCTGGTTCCACATAATTCTACCTTTGGAATGCCAATTTTTAATCATGGAGGAACTAATGCTGGTGGTCTAGTGGTCTCACCTCATATTCAAGGATATCATTCACTTGTCAATGGTCCAGATGATAGTTCTTGTTTACAAGTAACTTAAATGCCTCAATATCAAACCCTTGTTGCTGGTAATCCTTCTCTACCTCAAAATTCTATTGTTGCAAATATAACAACACCTGTGACTATAGGTGATCCATACTGCTACCTTGACAGTGGAGCCACGAATCATATGGTCAATGATAGTAGCAGCTTGATGCAGTACATTGATTATAATGGTAAGAGTCAATTACTTGTTGGAAATGGTCAAGGATTAACAATTGCTGGTATTGGTCATACTAGTATACTTTGTTATACTTCTTGTCATTTGATGCTAAATGATGTGCTTATAGTTCCTCATATATCTAAAAAACTTATTATTGTTTCTAGATTGACACAAGATAATTCAGTTTCCTTTGAATTTCAATCTAACTATTGCTTGATGAAGGATAAAGAGCTAGGAGAAGCTATTCTACAAGGAACACTTGAAGGGGGATTGTACAAGCTAGATTTATTACATTTGGTTGATTCTTCTCATCAATACTTGAATTCACCTTCTTTTACTCAAAGTGGGGCTACAATGACTGAAAATGATTCATCTCAATTGTCTCAAAATCTTGCTTTGTGAATAATGTACCATAATATTTCTACAATATTTTGTTCTGTCTGGTGTAGTTTCTGATGTAATTCCTAATTACCAACTGATGCTTTTTCTGTCAATATAAAATATGATAGTGTATCTAATGGTGTGACCAAGACTGATGTTGTTTCTGATATTGTAATCAAGTCTTCTTTTGCTAATCAAAATGTTGGAACTGATTTGAATGTATTGCATCAAAGACTTGGTCATGTATCATTTCCCATTCTGCATAAAGTCTTGCAGCTGTGTAATCATTCTCAGAATATCAATAAAGATATACTTTTGTTTTGTGAAGCTTGCAAATTTGGTAAACAATATTTACAAAGTTTTTCTTCTTCAGTTAGTAAAACCAAACAACCTCTTGAGTTGGTTCATTCAGATCTTTAGGGGCCAGTACCAACCCTGTCCAAAGAAGGTTATCATTATTACATTCACTTTGTTAATGATTTCACACGGTTTACTTGGATTTATCCATTGAAGACCAAAGATGAAGCTCTTACTATTTTTACTACTTTTCATAAAATGGTTGAATGAAGCACAGGTTTTCAACTCAAATGTCTAGAAACGGATTGGGGTGGTGAATAAGAAGCTTTCCTTCCTATTTGAAGCAATATGAGATTAGTATGAGACATTCCTATCCTTATATGCATGCTCAAAATGGTAGAGCAGAGAGACAACATCGTCACATTGTTAAGGTTGGCTTATGTATGATTGCTCAAGCCCATATGTCCTTGCAATTCTTGTGGGAAGCATTTCAGTCAGCAGTGTTTCTTATTAATCTACTACCAATAGCAGTTCTTAATTTCTGCAGCCCTTTCCAAAAATTTTATGGTCAAATTCCAGATTATTCTTTCCTCAAAGTATTTGGCTGTTCATGTTACCCTTATCTTCGACCACATTATTCTTAGAAGCTTAATTTTCACATAACTAAATGTGTGTTTATTGGATATAGCCTTCAGCACAAGGGGTATAAATGCTTGGATGCAAAAAGGAGAGTGTATATTGCAAAGAGTGTTGATTTCAATGAAATAGAATTCCCTTTTAAACATGGTTTCCCTTCATCAGCTAAAAATGATGTTGCATCTAAAATCACTTCATCTGAAAGTTAGAAGTGGTCAACTGATCCTCTTTATATTGTTCAAGAAAAGTCAAAATGCTCTATTCCTCTCCCTACTGTTACTTGTAATGGTGTTAGTATTCAAAACTCTTTATCTGCAGCAACAATGATAAACAGTGAATCAAGTCCAGCTGAGAAATTTATCTTAATTCGATATTCATGCTGAAGAAATTCCCAATGAATCTACCTTTGAAATTCTTGGAGATCTACCTTCTGAGCCTGCTTTAAACTTGCTTACTATGGAATTTGTTGAAGCTCTACCTACTGATTTTGCTTCCACCTCAAAAGTTTTAGATGCTCAAAATTCAGTTCTTACCACACCAGTATCCAATAACCCTTAAAATTCACCTGTGACCTTGCCTGCTCTCAAGTTACAGAACCATTTGTCTGCTCCTCATAATGTTCATCCTATGCAGACATGTTCCAAAAGTGGCATTAGTAAACCTAAAGTCTTCTTCACCCAACATCAAGATCTTTTACTCCAATGAATATTGGTAAACAACTTTCTTGTCATGAAGGTGATATTCTTACTAATCCTGAGGAATATAAAAGTATAGTGGGTGCCTTACAGTATCTCACTATTACACGACCTAAAATTACTTTCTCTATAAATAAGTTGTGTCAGTTTGTTCACTCTCCAAAAATAAGTCACTAGAAAGCTTGTAAAAGGCTCCTACGATATCTAAATGGAACAATTTACTGTGGCATTCATCTACACATTCCTGATCCACATAGACTTGTTTTTCATGGGTTTTCAGATAGTGATTGGGCAAGCTGTCCAGATGATAAAAGGTAATGTAGTGGTTTCTGTATTTTTCTTGATCCAAATTTAGTATCTTGGAGCTCAAAGAAGCGAGCGGTAGTAGCTCATTCGGGTACAGAGGCTGAATACCGTGCTTTAGCAAATATTTCAACAGAGCTAAGCTGGTTGTCTGAGTTGTCTAAAGAACTACAGTTAAATTTACAACCTCCTATCATGTGGTCGGACAATTTGGGAGCAATAGCTTTAACTTATAATCCCGTATATCATTTTCGCACAAAACATATTGAAATTGATGTACATTATGTTAGAAAGAGAGTTTTTAGAAAGTTATTTGAAATCTAGTATGTTCTTACAGGAGAGCAAGTTGCAGATATATTTACTAAACCTTTGGGAATAGCTCGTTTTCTCTTTCTCAGATCAAAACTAAAGATATCTTATAATTCATATAATAATTATACTATTATACTGAGTATACCTAAGTGAGTATATACACTAATTAATATTAATTATTAATAAAGGTTAGCGAAAAAATTGAACAATTATGCAATATCTGCCTTATGTAATGCGTTGGGATTATTTAGCTATTATGTTCACAGAAGCAATAACCATAAATGGCCCGGAGCAGCTGGGAAATATTCAAGTGCATAACTTGGTCATATCGTTTGACCAACTCTAACCTCTTGATTTGAAATATTTGAGGTAGTTGAAAAAGATTCAGAATAATCAAAGCTAGAAAATTCTATTTCAATTTTGTATATCTTAACTTTTTTTTATTAACTGACCCTTTTCAAAAGAAATAAAAGCCGATGAATCAGAAACAATTAATTAAGATAAAAAGATTCTTTTTTATGGAATATAAATATCAATATTCATGGATCATACCTTTCATTCCCCTTCCAACTCCTATGTTAATAGGGATAGGACTTCTACTTTTTCCAATGGTAATAAAAAATCTTCATCGCATGTGGGTTTTTCCTAGTGTTTTACTGTTAAGTATAGTTATGATTTTTTCCACCCATATATTTATTCAACAAATAAATAATAGGTCTATATTTATCTATCTGTATGGGATTCCATAAAAATTATTCAATAGGCTCTGGAAGAGTCAAGAATCTGGAAGAGTCAAGAATATGTAATAGTCTGTGCTATAAAAGAAGAAGAAGAGATGTTGTAATTACTATTCATTCTCTTAATTGTAATTGAAATTAAACTCGGCCCAATCTTTTACTGTTAAGTATAGTTATGATTTTTTCCACCCATATATTTATTCAACAAATAAATAATAGGTCTATATTTATCTATCTGTATGGGATTCCATAAAAATTATTCAATAGGCTCTGGAAGAGTCAAGAATCTGGAAGAGTCAAGAATATGTAATAGTCTGTGCTATAAAAGAAGAAGAAGAGATGTTGTAATTACTATTCATTCTCTTAATTGTAATTGAAATTAAACTCGGCCCAATCTTTTAGTAAAAGGATTGAGCCAAATACAAAGATTTTATCAATTTTTGATAGATACAGACCTATCTAGATATGCAAGATAAGATCTTAAATATAAAATATAAAGCGAAACAACTTAAATGTTTCTATTGTTGTATTGGATCCACAATTAATCCTATGGATTCTTAGGATTGGTATATTTTTGTATTTTTTTATATTATATATTTTAATTATCATAAAAAGGGTTGGACTCTCATTTGTAACACGAATTCAAGCTATACAAGCATTCTCCACTTTTTCAAGTTCCAGACAACTTTCCGAAGGAAGAATAATTCAAGCTCATGACAACTCTACAAAGATTGAAGAGCTAATTCTCTTTATATCAAACAAAAGTTGGTTTTCATTACATTAGATTTTTGTTTGCAGGGGGTGTTAGAGACATTTCCAGAATACTACTGCCAGCTCAACCAACTCTCACATGTAGTTATGACATCTCATCTATTTTCTGTTAGAAGCTTTGACAGCTCATCAATCCATGTGATACCGATATCAACCAATCATATTATGTAAAAGCTGTTAATATTAGACAAGTGTATAAATATAAGTTTGTGATTGTATTTTCATTAACTTTTAAGTAAATAATAAAAATGCAAAAGTTCTTTTCTGGTTCTCGAACTTTCTCTCTGGTTTTCTTGTTATCCAAACAGTCCATTTCTTGATTTTTCTTGCTTCTGTTTTGTTTGTTCTTGATTTTTCTTTCTTAGCTCTCTATGTTTGTGACTTTGTAGAAATTCTTCAATATTATAATACAGACACATGTCGCCTTCGCCATTTATGGATCAAAAATATAATCACGCATGGAAGGACAAATATGAATCTCGGTATTAACAAGGGACGCACTGTTGGAGAATTACCAAAAGAAATTATTGTTATATACGTTTTGCACATTTTTAAAGGTTCCATTTAGACTGAAATTATTGTTATGGTTTATGATGTAGGCTTTTTGGTTTCCATTCGCAGTGCTGTTAGAGGTGAGTATTCTGATCTGTCTCTCTTCGGCATTGGTGGGTAAAAATTGCTGGCCAATGGCCAAAAATAATATCTGTCCTGATGTTGCATTTTCTAAAAAGATAATCTTTTTGAAATGAAGGAAAAGATATAGAAATAGGATATATGACAGAGGAGGAACCAAAACTAATAAAGAAGATGATCATAATAGCATTGTGGTGCATACAACTGAAGCCAAACGATCGCCCATCAATGATTAAGTCATAGAAATGCTTGAAGGAGAAGTTGAAATCTTGAAAATGCCTCCCAAACCTTTGTTATATCATCAAGATACGCCTGTAAAGAGTACAAGAGAAACATCAAATTCAACACCATCAGAAGAGGACTCTTCAAAGATATTAGTTTCATTTTACATGCAAAGTAGTTAACATTTACATATACTGGTGCAAATAGTTTAGTATTCAATTTATTCTGTCCTATTTGACAGTAAAATGAACTTGAATGCTTTTTATTTAAGTACATTATAGGAATTCAGTTGCCAATTTCGCTACCATGAAATTGTTGTCAAAACTTATTTTCTGCATTTCTAAACAAGTCTGAGCAAACTGAACACTTTTCTTTATCTGATTAGCATGCATGCAACAGAGAAAATCCATGAATTCCATTATATTAAATAATAAAGTAATGATTTTGGGAGATGATTGAGATTGAAAGAAACTCACCGCCAAAGAACTTATGAACATGTTCAGAACATCTTAAATGAGCATTAGTTGGGCCAAGAATACAAAACCACCCATTAAAATAAGACCTTGCAGTCTGCGCCAAAACCAGCTTGGATGGATGTTCCAAGTTGGGCCTAGTGGAGGGACTGAGCATTCAACAATTTACGCTATGTGTCTAAGTTGTTGAATTTCAATCCCCTCCAGTAGTCTATACCTCTTCAAAATTAAAGCTAGGTCTAATCCTTATGTAAAATGATAATGGGCCAAAAATTTATGTTTTTTTTTTTTTGGGTTTTTTTTTTTTTTTTTTGTATTTTTTTGTGTGTATATATATATATATATATATATTTCCTTTTTTTAGGTTTAGATTCGAATATATTGTGATTTAGCTAATCGTTATATAAGAATTTAGACATAATAGGCACCAATATATTTAAGACTCAACTTGACTCGAAAGACTAAAGTCAAGCTAGTCTATTAATTTTTTTTTCCCAAAAAAAAAAAAAAAAAAAGGCTAGTCTGTTAATTTATTTTTGTTATGTGCCTCCATCGTATACAAATTAACTCACTTCCTATCTCAAAATTTCATGCATAAACAAGTTTTTTTTTTTTTTTTCTTAAAATTTTCCAAGAAATTGGCCAACAAGGCATTCCCAACAAAAATCACTGGATGGAAACAGACATATCAATATAATTATTTTTGAAATATTGAAAGATGCAGTAGAGGAGGAAACAAAAATAATGAAGAAGATGGTGATAGTAGCACTACATTGCATACAGTTGACACCGAGTGATCGTCCATCAATGGATAAGATCGTAGAGATGCTTGAGGGAGAAGTTGAATGCCTAGAAATGCCTCCAAAGCCATTTCTATATCCTCTCGACAAGTCTTCTGAGTGTGTCCAAGAAACACCATCGGACAGTAACTTTTCGCATATCAATTTTGATTCTAATTCAAATTATTTTATAGACGTGCATTAACACTGGTTGGTTTGGAGTCGCCTTAGGGGAGAGCTAAGATTTTCATTTGACAGAAATTTTCTTTTAAAATATTTTTACATAACTTCTATTCTTTTTATAAATATTTTTAAATTTCTTTCTTATTTTTATTGGCAGTGAATTGCGACAGGGTTCTTAAAATCATTAGTAAGAAATTCTATTATTATTTTAAAATATTAGATTTTGCCCGCTATTGAAATTATCAACCTTAATTTTAATTTCTTTTGGTAATTCTCCAACAGTCGTAGAAGGATACATGATTTGCGAATAACCATGACAAAATAAAACAAAATCCTAACAAAATATTTTGAAAACAGGGGAGCTCCTATGACTCTGAAAACAGGGGAACAATTCATAGTGCCCTTTTTTGTCTGCTTTCCATTGTCCAATAATGCATTCCCCATTTTCAAATTGATTTATCTTTTAGAAAATGCAACACTATAAATAAGGACAAAGAGATATTATTTTTTGCCATTGGCCACCATTTTTACCCACCAAAACCTCAGACAGGCAGATCAGAATACTCACTTCTAACAACATTGCAAATGGAAACCAAAAAGCCTTCATACATTATACATGTTAGAGTTTGTGACCCGAATTCTTGTTGACCCGACCTGAAAAGCTCGCGGTGCAACCCATTTGGTGAAACTAAATTTTGGAGAAAAATTTGGGGCTCTGTGGTGAAAGCGGAGGTCTCGGGCCGATAGGCCCGAGACCGTAGCCTACCACTGAGCCCGACGGGGGTGCGGGGGCAGCGCCCCTGCGGTATGGACCTGTTCAATTTTAGGGTTTCTTCTGTACTATATATATATCTGTATTTTTGTTCGGCCGTCATTGGGGGTTTGTTTGGGTATCTCGAAATTTGGCTCACCTTGTACAAATCTTTCGATATTGGATTTGCTTCTCCCTGCCCGTGGTTTTTCCCGTCAAGGGTTTCCACGTTAATTGTGTGTTTGTTCTTCGATTTCTTTGTTTCTGTTGCCATTTGTTTTTCTCCCAATTCCGTAACAAGTGGTATCAGAGCCGCGTCGATCTATTTGGGAATTTGTTTTTCTTTTCTTTGTCTTTCGATCATGGCAACAAAGTTCGACATTGAGAAATTTGAGCGCAACATGAGTTTCTCCATGTGGCAAGTCAAAATGAAGGCGATTTTGACACAGAACGGTTTACACAAGGCGTTGGTTGGCAAGGAGCAGATGCCGTCTTCGTGGGATGCCGAAAAGAAAGCCGAGGTTGATGAGCGTGCCCTATCCACCATTCAGCTATGCTTGTCCAATGAAGTTTTGAGGGAGGTCCTTGATCAGAAGACAACAAACGAAACTGATTGCGAAGCACCGTCTATACACCCTTTCTATGGTTGAAGGTACATCTATTAAAACACACATAGATGATTTTTCTACTATTTTGTTGGATCTGGCGAACATGGACATTAAATATGATGATGAAGATCAGGCCCTAATGCTACTGCGTTCCTTACCTCCATCGTATAAAAATTTTAGGGAGACTTTGATTTATAGTAATAAAACCCTAAAATTGGAGGACGTGAAAGCTTCCTTATATTCTAAGGAGTTGTTTGATAAGGAGTTGACCAGCAGTTCGGATAACAATAATTTTGGGAGTTCCGGAGGAGAGGGTTTGATTGTTAGAGGTAGAACATCATCTAGAGATCAAAATAACAATGGTGGTAGTCGGCCAAGATCGAAGTCAAGGTTTAGAAACCTTATTTGTCACTACTGTAAGAAAAAGGGGCACATCAAAACTGAATGTCGTAAGCTTCAGAATAAAAATAATGAAAAGAGTAAGGAACATGCCGAAGCCAGTGTCGCACATGAGGAAATTGAAGATGGAGATGTTTATTCAGTGACTGAGGATAGTTCGGGCAAGCAGGGATGGATTTTGGATTCAGCCTGTTCGTTTCACATCTGTCTCCATAGGGATTGGTTCTCTTCTTATGTTCCGGTGGATAAAGGTGTTGTGCTGATGGGAGATGATCATCCTTGCTATGTCATCGGCATTGGAACTGTAAGGGTGAAGATGCATGATGGAATTATCAGAACACTATCTGAGGTACGTCACGTTCCAGATATGTCTAAAAATTTAATTTCTTTATCTGCTTTGGACAAGTCTGGTTGTTCTTTTGCTGGTGGAGGTGGAGTTTTGAGGGTTCTGAAGGGTGCTTTGGTGGTGATGAAAGCTAGCCTGGTTGGTACATTATACAGGCTACAGGGTTCTGTGGTAATGGGGTCGGCTGCTGTTTCAGTGTCCATGTCAGATTCGGATGTTACTCGTTTGTGGCATATGAGATTGGGCCATATGAGTGAGAAAGGTTTGGCGATGTTGAGCAAACGGAGTTTGCTTGGTGATCGGAGTATCTCGAAATTGGAGTTTTGTGAACATTGTGTGTTTGGGAAGCAGAAGAGAGTTAGCTTCAGTACTGGAATTCACAAAACCAAAGGTACTCTAGACTACATTCATTCAGATCTTTGGGGACCCGCACATACTGCTTCTAAGGGTGGTGGCAGATATATGTTGACCTTCATTGATGATTTCTCCAGGAAGGTCTGGGTATATTTTTTGAAGCACAAGAATGACGTATTTGCTATCTTCAAGCAATGGAAAGCTTTGGTAGAGAAGCAGACAGAAAGAAGGGTGAAGCGCCTTCGTACAGATAATGGATTGGAGTTCTGTGATGGTGTTTTCAATGAGTTTTGTAGAAACGAAGGGATCGTTAGACATCTCACAATTAGAGGAACTCCGCAGCAAAATGGTGTGGCTGAGCGGATGAACAGAACTCTTATGGAGAAAGTCCGATGCATGCTGTCGAATTCTGGGTTAGCACAGGACTTTTGGGCAGAAGCAGCTGCTACAGCTTGCTACTTGGTGAATCGTTCTCCATCAGCAGCAATCGATTGCAAGACTCCTGAAGAGGTATGGTCTGGAAAACCTGCTAATTATCTAGATTTGAAGGTATTTGGATGCCCTGCCTATGTTCATGTTAATGATGGTAAGCTTGAGCCTAGATCGAAGAAGGGCATATTTCTTGGTTACCCGCAGGGTGTAAAAGGATATAGAGTTTGGCTTCCTGATCCAAAGTCATCTAAGGTTGTGATTAGCAGGGATGTTGTGTTTGATGAGATGGCAATGCTGCATCCAAAAAGGGAGCCCGTTGTTTCAGACAGTGTGCCAAAGCAGGTGGAGTTTAGGGTGGAAGAAGTAAGTACTTCACAGAATGGTTCAGTTTCAGGCCCATTTGAGACACCCACTCATGTGGAAGAAGAGAGAATTGAGGAGGTGCAGGAGCATTCGATTGCCAAGGATAGACCTCGCAGGGAGATCAAGAAGCCCTCTAGTTTAGCTGACTATGTCACTTTTGCTTGTGTTGCAGCACAGGAGATCGAGAGTCCCAGTGATCCTCGCAACTATTATGAAGCCATTTCATGTGAGGATTCTGCAAAGTGGTTAATTGCTATGCAGGAAGAGGTGGAGTCGCTTCATAAGAACCACACTTGGGAGTTAGCATTACCTCCAGAGGGTAAGAAGATTGTGGGATGCAAGTGGGTCTACAAAAAGAAAGAAGGCATCCCTGGTGTTGAAGATTCGAGGTACAAAGCACGTTTAGTAGCGAAGGGGTATTCGTGCTTTGTTAGCGCTAGTTGCTATGCATGATTTAGAGTTGGAGCAACTAGATGTGAAGACCGCTTTCTTGCATGGTGAGCTTGAGGAGACAATTTATATGCAGCAACCCGAAGGTTTCGAGGTTGAAGGAAAAGAGGATTATGTGTGTTTGTTGAAAAGGTCCTTGTATGGTTTGAAGCAATCCCCTCGTCAGTGGTACAAGCGGTTTGATGGGTTTATGTTTAGCCATGGCTATTCTAGAAGCCAATATGATAGCTGTGTGTATTTTAGGAAGTTGGAAGATGGCTCATTTATCTATTTGTTGCTTTATGTTGATGATATGCTGATAGTGGCCAAGAAGAAATCTGATATCAACAGATTGAAAGCAGAATTGAGTGGTGAATTTGAGATGAAAGATTTGAGAGCGGCAAAGAAGATTCTTGGTATGGAGATTGAGAGAGATAGTCTGCAGGTAAACTTTTCTTGACTCAAAGATCTTTTGTTGAGAAAGTTCTGGAGCGTTTTGGAATGAAGAACGCTAAACCTGTAAGTACTCCATTAGCTACTCATTTTAGATTGTCTGCTGATATGTCACCACAGTCGGATAGAGATATTGAGTATATGTCACATGTTCCTTATTCTAGTGCTGTTGGTAGTTTGATGTATGCTATGGTGTGTACCCGTCCTGACATTGCACATGCTGTTAGTGTTGTGAGCCCGTATATGGCTAATCCTGGCAAACAACACTGGCAAGCTGTCAAGCTGTCAAGTGGATTCTAAGGTACTTGAGAGGCACTACTAACACTTGTTTAGAGTTTGGTGGAAGTAAGGAGGGTGTACGTGGATATGTTGATGCAGATTTTGCTGGGGACCTTGATAGAAGGAGGTCCACTACTGGTTATGTATTTACTCTTGGAGATACTTCTATCAGTCGGAAGTCTGTTTTGCAAGCAACAGTTGCACTATCAACTACAGAAGCTGAATATATGGCTATAGCTGAAGCGGTGAAAGAAGCTATTTGGTTAAGGGGGTTGATAGGTGAGTTGAGCTCTGAGCAGGAGAGTACAGTTATCAATTGTGATAGTCAGAGTGCTATCTATCTGACTAAGGATCAGATGTTTCACGAGAGGACAAAACATATAGATGTTCGGTATCATTTTGTACGTGATGTTATTGCTCGTGGAGATATTGTTGTCAACAAGGTGAGTACTCATGATAATCCTGTTGACATGATGACTAAGGCACTTCCAGTAGCCAAGTTTGAGCATTGCTTGGACTTGGTTGGTGTTTGTTGTTGAGCTTTGCCTTTAGGGGCTTTTGTGGAAGAGGATGGCAACTTTTATCGAAGATTGGAGTTTTGTATGTTTTTCATTCCTTATATGGAATTCGTGTCAAGGTGGAGATTGTTAGAGTTTGTGACCCGAATTCTTGTTGACCCGACCCGAAAAGCTCGCGGTGCGACCCATTTGGTGAAACTAAATTTTGGAGAAAAATTGGGGGCTCTGTGATGAAAGCGGAGGTCTCCGGCCGATAGGCCCGAGATCGTAGCCCACCACTGAGCCCGACGGGGGTGCGGGGGCAGCGCCCCCGTGGTATGGACCTGTTCAATTTTAGGGTTTCTTCTATACTATATATATATCTGTATTTTTGTTCGGCCGTCATTGGGGGTTTTTTTGGGTATCTCGAAATTTGACTCACCTTGTACAAATCTTTCGATATTGGATTTGCTTCTCCCTGCCCGTGGTTTTTCCCGTCAAGGGTTTCCACGTTAATTGTGTGTTTGTTCTTCGATTTCTTTGTTTCTGTTGCCATTTGTTTTTCTCCTAATTCCGTAACAATACATGTACAATATTCTGCTGCACATTCAAGGCAATGGACACAATAATTATTTCATTGTATTGAAATTAAAAAATTACAATCAGGTTTGATCCATATATTATACATGGAGACAAGGCACACTGCCCCTAATGGACAATATATTAGCTCTCCCTTGGAAATTAAATCCAAACCAACTAGTGTCATTCACATCTCTGAATTAATTTGCATTCGGAATCAAACTGATCTCTGAAGAGTCACCGTCTGATGCTGTTTCTTGGACATCCTCCGTGGACTTATCTGGTGGATACAGGAATGGCTTTGGAGGCATTTCTAAGCATTCAACTTCTCCTTCAAGCATCTCTACGATCTTGTCCATTGATGGGCGACCACTCGGTATCAACTGTATGCAATATAGTGCTACTATCACCATCTTCTTTATAATTTTTGATTCCTCTTCTGTAGCATCTTTCAATATTTCTATGTTATTTCCTTCATTAAATTGATCATATACCCAGGAAGGAAAGTAAATTTGGCTCAAACGCTCTGCAACTGCATTTAAATTCTTCCTTCTACTTGCCATTTCCATAAGCAACATTCCAAAGCTATAAACATCTGCTTTGTAAGAAACTCCTCCAATGTTTTTGTAAAACAATTCTGGTGCTATGTATCCAATAGTTCCTCTTGCTGCAGTTAAGGACACAATGCTTTCCTCCAATGGACATAGTCTTGCGAGCCCGAAATCTGAAACTTTTGGAACAAAATTCTGATCGAGAAGAATATTGTGAGGTTTAATATCAAAATGCAAAATTTGCATTTCACATCCTCGATGAAGATATTGAATACCACGAGCAACTCCAAGTGAAATTTCAAACATTCTTTTGCAACTTAAGGATTCATTGTCTTCTCCAGAGAAAATGTATTTATCGAGAGATCCATTAGGCATGAACTCATATACAAGAGCACGCTTTGATCCTTCAAAGCAAAAGCCAATTAGTTGTACCACATTGTAATTGTGAATCCTTCCTATGGTGGCAACTTCATTGATAAACTCTTGCCCATTAGCTTTAGATTTCCCCAACACCTTAACTGCTACAAAATGGCCACTACGAAGCTTTCCTTTATAAACAGAACCAAAGCCTCCTTCACCCAATTTGTGTTTGTAGCCACTAGTCATCTTTTTGATGTCTGAGTAAGAGTACCTTATAGGAATAAGGTTGTTATGGCTTTGCAGAAATTCTTCAATGCTATCATACATTGATAAATGCCGTCTTCGCCATTTATAGATCAAAAATACAATCACACATGGAAGACCAAATATCAATCTTGGTCCTAACAAGGGAGGCACTGTTGGAGAGTTACCAAAAGATAATTAAGGGTGAGAATTTTAGTAGAGGCTAAAAATTGTCGCTTAAATTTAACAGTAATAATAATAAAAGATCTTACTAATTATTACGAGTCCCTTATCGCGATTTGCTGCCAATAAAAATTGAAAACAAAAAAAAAAAAAAGAGTAAAAATATTTTTAAAAAAAAAAGTCTTCGCACAGCCAATGAATGTATATCTTTAAGATCTGTCCAAGAAAAAAAAAAAAAAAAAAAAAAGGTATATTTCGAAGCAATATTTTTATGTGAAAATTGTCATTTTAGTCTCTATGGATCAGAATGAATATTTCTTGTCCAGAAGCTCCTGAAGCAAAACACGAATATGATACTCACCGTCAATATAGTCCAGAATGGTATCTTTAAGGTCTGCACAAAATAAAATAATTAAAAAAAATAAAAAAATAAGGCAAGATGATAATATTATTTTTATTTTTATCTTTATGATGAGCATACTGAATTGTGGTATTTTGAAAATTCCAAAACGCATTGCAATTCATATTAATCATGCTGACATAAATAAACGAAGTAAACGAAATTATGTTTTGGGAAATTGAAATTAGATTTTAAAAGTCTTACTACAACGGGTACGAATTTCTCCGTTATAAACACATTCACGTAGACATTCAACCTTGTTGGTGGTGTCGTTTTGGTGGCAATATACACTTCTTCGACCTCGTTTATAGTAATATCGAAACCAAGAAAGCTCAAATCCATAAAGTAGCTGATTGTGGATATCTGAGTAGGAAGTAGTAGTGTTGGTGATATTCATTCCCCTCCAGGATTTCAAAGCCACTTGCTCTATACGGCAGGAACTTACCAAATCATCAAACCCGAGGCGCTCAAAATAGTACTTCTCATCGTAATAATGAGGAAGTCGGAAGTCATCGTAGACCATAACATAAGAATTATGTCTTTCGTCTTGGGACGGAGCAGAGGTGGAGGGATTATAAGTCCCAGTACCAAGATTCCAAGGAGCGGTGTCAATGTAATGTAGAGAATTCACTGGATTCTCACACTTCAAGAAAACTACAACCTCTGAAAGTCGCAACCTGAAGCCATTCCTATTTGTGAAGGTTGAATAGGGATCATGCCATTCATTGAAATTATAGCTATTCAATGAATACAAAGGGATAGAGGAGCAATTATCCTTGTCAACATTAGGATCTACAAGTCGGATAGTGTAGTTATTGTAATTGATTGCCTCTACATAGAACTTTCCAGAATAATAGGACTGTGCGGTTGTTCGCATCGCAGGAAAGGGTGTACCTTTTGTCTCCGCAATGCTTTGGATCGTCGTTGAGTCGGAAAGGGTAGCTTATGTTGTGGATTTTGCCACACGCAGAAGGGGGACACTGATGATGATGATTATGCTTTGCTTTACAAGTTTGCTGGAGAATAAGAAAAACAAAGGCCAATTTCCATGAACACAACAGCAGTGAATATCTTCCAATTTCCATAATATCATCTGCAAGAAGCCAGCCTAGCTAGGATTTTCTTTTTTTCTTTTTTGCTTTTTTGGGGTTGGCTGCTCAGAATTTGTAGCCTAATTTGCTTGAAAGGCGCACTTATAAGTATCACTCTCACCGAAAGTAGTAGAAAACTAAACGAGTATAATAATTACAAAGAGCTCGGCTAGGAGACTTCTTTGCTAAGTCAATTCTTTTGACTCTACCTAACGGTCCACCACCACCACCAGCATACGGCCATGTAATCTCTCTTTCATATACCAAAAAGCAGATTGAGAATTAGCGTACACCATCAGCCTTGCTAGCCAGCTAGCACATGATATTGGTTTCCTTGGAAATAATGTTGGCCCTTTGGTTTTGCATATTGTTATTGCTGGTGGCCTTCTTCATACAACTCGGAGAAGGAGGAGAAGCCCAAAATCCGTGCGAACGTGTAGAACGGTGTGGATACCAAGATATCAAATTCCCATTCAGGCTTAAAGGTCGCCACCCTGATCATTGTGGGTATCCTGGTTTTGAGCTCTCTTGCACTGAAAAACGCCAGACAGTTCTTGAGCTCCCAAATAGTCCAACAAAATTTTACGTTTATTGGATAGGTTATGAGAATCAGGAACTTGAATTTTACGATCCTGAAAATTGCACCCTGACAAATATCCATTTACCAGTTAGTCCCTTCCATTTCAATGAAACAAACAGTAATTTTTTCTTGTTAAATTGTTCTACGCTAGAAAGAAAAAAACATAGCGATGAAAACTTTGGCATGATTACTTGCCTTAGTGGGCCTACCTTCCAAATTTATGCCGTTGATTCTGCTGGTTATTTCTTAGATGATTTGCCCATAGTGCAGTGTTCGATCGTAGATAAAAAAACTCTGTATTTCCCAAATAGTCTAATATGGTTTGAACCAGATTGTACACTTTGTGAAAGAAACAAAAAAAGTTGTCGATTGAAGAGCAATGGCACAGGAGCTGAAACGGAATGTTTTCTCCCTGTAATCCAAGGTAATATATATATATGTATTTTTTTTTCCATCACATTTGTATAGTTTACAAGACATTTGTGGTGATTTTTCGTACCGTAATGTAATCATTGAGAACTAGGACTTTCCTGCTTAAAGTTTATTTTGATGCATAATTAGTACTGGAAGATTAGATGATTTGTGAATACGGGTCCAGTTTGTACATGTTAGCAATTATTTTAGCAGATATAATGATCAGTTTGTCCAGTAAACCTTTATAGGACCAATTAATCAAATCGACCAAAAACTTATTTACTTGCACAAGTGTCTCTATGATTATAAGATACTGCATCTATCCAATATATCATGCATGATTGTATTGATTAATTTCTTACACATGAAAGTTTGATTTAATTAATTATAATTTCTTTTACAGGTAAAAATGAATCAAGAAAATTTGTGGCCAGTGGTGAGTTGTTTTCTTGGTATTTTCAAGTTTCAATATCTTTAATGTCTAAAAAATTTTGGATCCTTACTCAGTTTTGGCAGCAGGTGTATGCATTGGTGCATTTGTCCTCGTAGTAGTGATCATTTTAGGTTATCGTGATTATAGTATCAAGAAGTTGGAAAAAGAGAGTGAGCTGAGAATTCAAAGTTTTCTGGAGGATTACAAGGCTCTAAAGCCAAGCAGATATTCCTATGCGGATATTAAGAGGATTACAGATCAATTCAAGGACAAGTTGGGACAAGGAGCCTATGGAACAGTATACAAAGGAAAACTGTCTGCTGACTGTTCTGTTGCTGTAAAAATCCTCAATAGTACAAAGGGAGATGGAGAGGACTTTATCAACGAGGTTGGCACGATGGGTCGAATTCACCATGTCAATGTGGTTCGGTTGGTTGGATTCTGTGCGGATGGATTTCAACGAGCTCTGGTTTACCAGTTCTTACCAAATGGTTCACTGCAGAAGTACATATCTTTGCCAGACACAGATCATTTCCTTGGTTGGGAAAAACTGCAAGATATTGCTTTAGGTATAGCCAAAGGAATCGAATATCTTCACCAGGGGTGTGACCAACAGATCCTACATTTTGATATAAAACCTCATAATATATTGCTAGACCATAACTTCACTCCAAAGATTTCAGATTTTGGTTTGGCAAAGTTGTGTTCCAAGGAACAAAGCATGGTGTCAATGAATACAGCCAGAGGGACCATTGGGTACATTGCACCAGAAGTGTTCTCTAGGAACTTTGGGAAAGTATCTTATAAGTCAGATGTTTATAGTTTTGGAATGTTATTGCTTGAAATGGTAGGAGGGAGAAAGAACACTGATGTTGGAGCAGAGGACACGGGTGAAATTTACTACCCAGAATGGATATATAATCTGCTGGACGAAGGAGAAGATCTTCGAATCCACATCGAGAAGGAGGGAGATGCTAAAATTGCAAAGAATCTTGCAATTGTAGGGCTATGGTGCATCCAGTGGTACCCTGTGGATCGCCCTTCCATGAAAGTTGTGCTTCACATGCTGGAAGCAGAGGAAGAATTAAGTGTGCCCCCTAATCCTTTTGGCTCTGTTGGTCCAACAAAAACAACCAGGACTGTGGTGGCTGCAAAACTCGTGAACACGCAATTAGAAGCAATTGCGGAGTAAGAATGAGTACAATTTTTTTACTAGAATTTTAATTGTTGAACTCTTATTGTAAGCCTAAAACGTTCTGCTCTCTTTTTCATAGTATCTTCAGTTTGCAAGCACACCAGAAAGAATAAGTTGAAAATCAAGGAACTTGGACAACTTTTGAATGAGCATAGTTTAAATTATGGTCTGTGTGCATGTTGCATTGTCAATCTTTTTAGTGGGAATCTATCAAAGAACAGAAAATCTTACTTTGAGTTGTGTTATATTAATGGGTAATTTGACATTATGACAGACATCACAAAGATTAGCGTTATTGATAGTTCCTTATATATATATAAATATATGTAGCAATATAGTTGTCTGGAGCTCAACAACTATCAAAAAGCATTTGGCTATATTTATATATATATATATATATATATATATATATATATATATTATTTTTATTTTTTATGAATGAGGGAAGAAGATTTCATCTCAAGGTTTTAGACTAAATACAAATGGTTATTGCCAATTTTAGACTATCCATAAGGAACATGCTGGCCTTTATTTTCATGTTAGTTGGTCACCTAACAATTTATTACATGAGATTATTATATTTTTATGCTTGTTATACGAGTCCCAGTTGAAACTTTGGTGGAAGGTGGAACATAAATTATCACACACAAAATAAGTACCATACACAAAATAAGACTTATGACAAAAGAGCAGCTGTGACTGATGGTTGGGACTCAGGGCATTCTATAGTTGATCACAATTCAACGTTGAGACTTTCTGAAAAAAATATATATATATACTAAATAAATACAGATCTACTTTCTGAAAATAATATTCTTTTCTAAGATCAAATATCGTATCATTGTGTAATTTAGTTACAAAAATATATTTAATTACAAACAAACATTTTGATCAGTGATCACGTAAGCTCACAACTGAATGGCAAAGCCTTCAACCAATTGGTGTACAGTTTCTTTGGTTACAGCATGCCGTGTTCTTTTCTGGCAAAGAACATAGTCCCTAAATTGTTATTTATGTAACACAGAGACCGCAAGACTTTCTAGTTTATTTAGTATAGATGTCTATGAAATAGATGTTCAATTTAAAAATCAATCTTTAATGATTTTATAGATATCTCAATTTAATTAATAATTGGGACATTTTTTTTTTCTTAAAATGATAATACTATTTTTCTAGAAAATATATTGATAAAGAATATTTTGATGAGTCACACAATTTAAATAAATTATTTTTTTAACAATATCTATTTAATTTTTTTTTTTGTCAAATCAGCTTGACAAAGTATATTGACAAAACCGTCGGAATTTTTTTTTTTTTTTTTAAATCTTTAACTATATTTCTAATATGACAACAAAACTACAATAGTTCACAGAGCCATTATATGCTCGAATGCTACTTTTAAGCATAAAATTTTATTTTTCCAATCAAAGTTTTCTACCACCTAAATTCTTTTGATATCAAGATGTGTATTTAATTGGTTTACATTTAACTATATTTATCGGTTTAAAAATTTATTATGAGAATATGTTAATCTATATAATATTGACATATGTCACTTGATACAAATCTTTGTACATTTATTTGATACCTCCAATATTATTATTATTATTATTTTTTTTAATTCTTGTCAAACCTCTATTTGATAAATTGGGAAGGGAGGACCCATTATGCATTAACTTGATCAGTTAACGATCAAACACGCCAATGCAAACAATTTCATAAGATTATATGTCACTTTCACATTTAATAGGTCGGGTAAAGGGTTTATGAGACTAGCAATACCATTTACTTCAACTCTAATAATACAGGCATGGATGGACTTCAAAGTCTTTACCATCATATTGTAAATGATTTTTTAGAAGCTTATAAATTTCGTATCACGTTCGTCCTGATGTTACTTTGATTAATATTTAAACATTTTTCTTGTAAATTGGGGAGGGAGGATTTCCACATACAAGGGACCCATTATCCATTGACAGGATCAGTCAACGAAGAAAAACATCCATACAAACAATTTCGTTGCAAGTGCTACTCAATGACATTAGCAATAGCATTTACTTCAGATTTTAAAGTCTTTACGTATCATTCTTTAATTTTCTACAAAGCTCAATTTCGTAGAACCTTCGTTGTGATGCTTGCTTTGATTATTCCAACTTCAATTGCATGTGGACTGGCCTGTTTGATAATGATTTAGGGAACTTTTTTTCATTCAAAATTAATCATCTAATCGTTTTTTGTGGGGAATGCCTCACTGGGGAATTTCTTGGAAATTTTCAAAAAATAATAATAATAATAATAATAATAAAAAGCTTGTTTATGCAAGAAAATCTTATGGCAGCTTTCCTACATTTGGACTCATTGTTAACATTAACTCCAATGCATTTTCTTTTTTTTCTTTTCTTTTTTTTTTTTTTAACAAAAAAGTTTTGAGATAGGAAGGGAGTTAATTTCCTATATGATGGAGACAAATGATAATAATTAATTAATAGACTAGCATGACTTTAGTCTTCTGTGTGGGTCTTAAATATATTTGGGCTCAATGTGTCTAAAGTTCTATGTACTATAACCATTAGGTAAATTACAATATATTCTAAATCTAAACAAACAAACAAACAAAAAATTTGATAATATATTATAAATTTTGGCCCAATTATCATTTTCACATAAGATGATTAGACTCGACTTTAATCTTTTGAAAAGCCATGGGCTTATTGGAGGGACCAGAGCATTCAACAAGGGATAATGTCCTTGCTTTGATTATTCCAACTTCAATTGCGTGTGGACGGGCCTGTTTGATAATGATTTTGGGACCTTTTTTTCATTCAAAATTAATTATATTGGATATGTCTCTTGCCATCTAATCGTTTTTGTGGGGATGCCCCGTTGGGCAATTTCTTGGAAATTTTCAAAAATAAAAAAATAAAAAATAAAAACTTGTTTATGCAAGAAAAACTTGTGGTCACTTTCCTGCCTTTGGACTCATTGTTAACATTAACTTCAATGAATTTTTTTTTTTTTTTCCAACCAAAAACTTTTGAGATAGGGAGTTAATTTCTTATATGATGGAGACAAATAATAGTTATAAATCAATAGACTAGCTTGACTTTAGTCTTCTGAATGGGTCTTAAATATATATATATATATATTTTTTTCTCTTAACACGGTGGGAGACATGGGAGGTCAAACCTCAATTTGATAAATTGGGAAGGCAGGACCCATTATCCATTAATTTGATCAGTCAACACACACCCATACAAACAATTTCATAAGGTTATATTCACTTTCTCATTTAATAGGTTGGGTAAAGGGTTTATAAGATTAGCCGTAGCATTTACTTCACCTCTAATAATACAGCCATGGATGGACTTCAAAGTCTTTACCATCATTCTCTTATTTTTTAGAAGCTTATAAATTTCACATCACTTTCGTCCTGATGTTACTTTGATTAATATTTAAACATTTTTTTATAAATTGGGGAGGGAGGATTTCCACATACGAGGGACCCATTATCCATTGACCTGATCAGTCAACAATGAAACACGTCCATACAAACAATTTCGTTGCAAGTGCTACTCAATGACAATAGCAATAGCATTTACTTCAGTTTTTAAAGTCTTTACGTATCATTCTCTAATTTTCTACAAAGCTCAATTTCATAGAACCTTCGTTGTGATGCTTGGTTTGATTATTCCAGATTTGATTATTCCAACGTCAGTTGCATGTGGACTGGCATGTTTGATAATGATTTTTAAACTTTTTTTCATTCAAAATTAACTATATTGGATATGTCAGTTTCCATCTAATCGTTTTTGTGGGGAATCCCTCGTTGGGCAATTTCTTGGAAATTTTCAAAAATAATAATAATAAAAAAAAAATTGTTTATGCAAGAAAATCTTGTGGCGGCTTTCCTACCTTTGGACTCATTGTTAACATTAACTCCAATGCTTTTTTTTTTTTTTTTAAAACAAAAAAGTTTTGAGATAGGAAGGGAGTTAATTTCTTATATGATGGAGACAAATGATAATAATAAAAATTAAAAAAAAAATTAATAGACTATCATGACTTTAGTCTACTGAGTGGGTCTTAAATATATTTGGGCTCAATATGTCTAAATTTGTATGTACAATATATAACCATTAGCTAAATTACGATATTTTCTAAATCTAAACAAACAAACAAAAAAATCGATAATATATTATAAATTTGGGCCCAATTATCATTTTCACATAAGCTGATTAGACTCGACTTTAATCTTTTGAAAGCCATGGGCTTATTGGAGGGACTAGAGCAATCAACAAGTGATAATGTCCTTCCTCAGGCCCCTTAACTAGTCCCAACTCAGGAGGCCCAACTTGGGACAATTATTTGGGGCAGAATGCATGGTCTTCTATCAATGGGTGATTTATTATTCATGGCTCAACAAACGCTCATTTTAAACGTTCAGACAAAGTTTTCCATCCAATCGTACCGTGCGGCACCTACCTTAATTATTCAATCGGTAACGGTTAGGTGTGGCCAAAATTCAATTCTATCCGTCCAATCCAATTCATTTTTAACAGTTTGGATTAGATTTTTATATTGGATTAGATTCAAAATATTATAAATTGTATGGATTGGATTGGTTATAGATTGAAAATATAAATCTAATTCAATTCAATCCAATCCAAATAATATATTATAAACTAAAAAATTATATATTTTTTATTTTTTTCATGTTTATATATTAATTTTCATATATTTTTTTCATTTTTATATATTAATTTTTAATATATATATATATATATATATTTTTTTTTTATATCCCCATATCTCAAATTCCAAATCAAATTGTAACTTATAATTCTAAACTAAACATTTATCTTTGTTGCCGCCCACCACCAATCCATCACCATCACCATAATATATATATATTTTTTATATCTCCATCATATATATATATATATATATATATCTACATATATTGTATCCAATTGTTACTTATATATATATATATATATATATATATATATATATATATATATATATATATATATATATATATATATATATAAATGTTTAAATATAATTTATTGCTAATTTTATTGTTTTGATCTTTATAGATCTTACAGAATCAACTAAAATTAATGAACCTGTCAACGTTGATTGACTTATGATTTACCTAAATTTTAAGGTTAAAAAAAAAAAGAATTATGCATTGATTCTTGAGTGAATGAATTTTGACGAATATATTATTTTACATTATTTGTTCTAACAATTTTAATTTAATTTTATAGGAGTGAGATGATGACATTAATGTTTGCTATTTAATAAGTGCATGATGTGTAACATTTGCTATATTTTCTTCTTTATTTTCCATTGTAGACTATGTTGTATTATTCTAATTGTATTTTATATTTGGATAATTATAATTTATTATTTATATTATATATTTGGAAAATTTTTTATTTGTATTATATATTTATAAATTAGTAAGTTTCAAATCGATCGACCAATCCAAACCAAACCGATCATAAATGGTTTGGTTTGGTTTGGTTTGGATTTAATGCTTTAATTGTTTGGTTTGGATTGTAAATTAGAAAAACCGATATGTATGGATTGGATTGTATTTCGGTTCAAAATCGAACCAACTCAATCCATACCCACCCCTAGTCACGATAATACAGGAAGTAGAACATGTTCATTGTCTGTGACTTGCTTTCAATCTCAGTCATGCCCTTACATACTAAAATAATGATTTTGGGAGATGATTGAGATTTTTGTTTTTGTTTTTATTTTATTTTTGGGTCAAAGAAAAATCTAAACCATCTCCCAAAATCATTATTATGTAATATGATGGAATTTATGGATTTTCTCTGCTGCATGCTAATCATATATACAAAGTTGTTCAATTTGCTCAGAGCTGTTTAGAAATGATAGGGAAAAAAAAAACGTTTTGACAACAATTTCAATGGTAGCGAAATTGACAACTGAAATTCCACAGTGTATTCAAATAAAAAGCATACAAGTCCATTTTACTTACAAATAGGACAGAACAATAAATATCTGCACTAGTATATGTAAATTTTAACTAGTTTTCATTTAAAATCAAACTAATATCTGACAAGTCTTCATCTGAAATTGGTCGTGTTGAATTTGATGTTTCTTTTGTACTCTCTGCAAGCGTATCTTGAGGATATAAGAAAGGTTTAGGAAGCATTTTCAAGCTTTCAATTTCTCCTTCAAGAATTTCTATGACTTTATTCATTGGAGGGCGATCATTTGGCTTCAGTTGTATGCACCATAATGCTGTTATAATCATCTTCTTTATTATTTTTGATTCCTCCTATGTCAGATCTCCTATTTCTATCTCTTTTCCTTCATTGAATTGGTCGTAAATCCATGTAGGGAAGTAAATTTGGCTTGAGTGTTCCGCAAGTGCATTCAAATTCTTCCTTCTGCTTGCCATTTCTATCAGTAACATTCCAAAACTATAAACATCAGCTTTGTAAGAAACTCCTCCAATATTTTTATAGAACAACTCTGAAGCTATGTATCCTATGGTGCCCCTTGCTGCAGTTAAAGACACAATGCTATTATCCAATGGGCATAATCTTGCTAGTCCAAAATCTGAAACCTTTGGGATAAATTCCTGATCTAGAAGAATGTTGTGAGGTTTAATATCGAAATGCAGAATTTGCATGTTGCATCCCTAATGAAGATATTCAATACCATATGCCACTCCAAGTGAAATTTCAACTATTTTCTTACAACTTAAAGAGTCATTTCCATCTTGTGAAAAAATAAATTTATCAAGAGACCCATTAGACATAAAGTTATATATAAAAGCACGTTTGATCCTTCAACACAAAATCCTATTAGTTGCACCACATTGACATGGTGAATCCTTCCAATAGTAGCAACTTCATTAATGAACTCTTGCCCATTAGCCTTGGATTTACCCAACATCTTGATTGCTACAAAAGGACCACTAGGAAGTTTTCCTTTGTATACAGAACCATAGCCTCCTTCACCCAGTTTCTCCTTGAAGCCTTTCATCATCTTTCTAACTTCTGCATAGGAGTATCTTATAGGCTTGAGATTATTATAGCTTTGTAGAAACTCTTCTATACGGTCATAATTTGACAAATGTCGTCTTCGCCATTTATAGATCAGAAAGATAATCAAACAAGCAAAGCCGAGCGATGATCTTGATGCGAAGAATAGGGTTCCCCATCAGAGTTACAAAAAGAATCACGGGCAAAGTTTGGTTAGCACAACTTCTTCATTTTAGCTAGAAATTTTAATAATCACAGTGTTTTATAAGAAAAATTCTTCATGATGTATATAATATAAACGGTGTTATATGTATTATAATATGCATGTGTTTTTTGTTGCATATTTGCTACATGCTGTATTTTAAGGCCTCAATTCTCTAGTGATTAACTACAAACATTTTGTACTAGCATAATACTAAACCAGTTCTTATACAATTACACTTGTCCTACATTTTAATGTTTCTATCAAATAGTTACTTTCCCCCTACGTTTCTGTTCATTCTTCCCTAAGGTGTTAAGTAGTTAAGGATCACAACAGTAATGTGATTTAAATGCCAAAATTTCAAGCTGCAAACCAAAAATCAACCAGTTGTAACTCAGGTATGGAAAAATATGTGTGACTGTCTTGAATGATTGTTATGTTTTCCTTATTTACAAAATTGTAAAGGACAAGCATTATATATTTTGTCAGTAAAGAAAGTAAAAGGACTTACCAACGAATATTACTCCTGGCTTGTAATTATCTGCAGAAAGCAAAGGAAAAAACCAAGAAAAGGATTGGTCATTATAAGTACTCAGTTATGTTATCAAATGCAACTTCATATCCACAATTATTATCATAGTTTTTGTAGGTATAAACAGGTATTTTCATTTCTATATAGAAAATAATTCTTTGGTACTCCTTGTGTTGTCTTTGACCAATGCAAGTCACATATCCTAGCTAGGAATACGATTATTTATTAAAGAATGTGAACCTTACAAATAAGTAAAAATCCTTACCTCGAATATAGTCTTGAATCATCTCCATACGATCTGCACCATTCAAGATGATGATTATATCAGCTCACTTAGACTCTTGAATTGTTCAAAGCTAAGATTATTTAAGCTAAGCATGGGAAGCTAAGAAGATAATCCCTAATCTTCTAGTCTTGAATCCTTACCGCACGGTGGGATTAGCTTATCAAAAGAACATTTAGAGAAAAAAAGGTAGCAGCAAACACCTTCGGCTTTCAAGAAATGCCACAGCCATGAGAGCTCAAACCCATAAACTAGCTCATTATGAATGTCTATGTAGGAACTGTTCAAGTTAATCTTTCCCCTCCACGTTATGAAAGTCATTTGCTCTACACGACAGGAAGCCTCTAAATTCGAAGCACTTAGCCCTCCAACTTTAACATAAGAATAACGTTTCAATTAGAACAAAGCAGAGGAACTGGAGGAAAAAATACAAGGATTAGTATCTATATAACCAGAAGAGTTCACTGGCTTTTCATAGTCCAAAAAAATTATGGGCCGTGTAATAGGAAGAACCCTTGTCTTTCTCTCTGGATCAGTTTGCTAGTATCATATACACAGCGGAAGCCTGATCGAGATTGAATAAAGTGTGCAATAAATTATGTCATTATCCATAAGTTTACTAACCTTTAGCGTAGAACCTTCCAAACTATTCTCTAAGTGACAGATCTGCGTGTGGGCGCACCTGATCACAAAAGAATAAGAAGATTAATCTGAAAAAACCTCTTAAACTCACAGTTTCTGTTTTTCTCTCAAGGTGTTTTATTTTCTACTGAGATTCTAAATCTCTAGAAAATAATACGTTAAACTTGTTAACTGGAGGCTAGTAAACAGTATATTTATAGATTGCTAACCCTAATCCTCTTAGGGTTTAATAACACCTTGGGCCCAATTAATGGGCTCCTTCTTATATCTTAATAATCAATTAAATGGGCTCTGTCAATTAATGAGCTAGTTTTGGGATCCTACAGATCATTATTAATCAAGGCTCCTAATCATGGATTAGCTTGCTCCAAGAGCATTAATCCAACAATCTCCCACTTACTCTGAGCAAGCCTGGGACCGTGATCTTATCTGGTGCTATTCCACTAAAAGTCCAGATGTGAACTCCAAGATTAATAATATTTATATTAAATGTATTTTTCCTTTGTAAAATATTAATAATTAATTGATAATAATTTCTGTCAATCAATTAATTATTTATTCTCTTAACTTATCAGTTTCTCTAACAGATCCAATGCACTGGCCAGTGACTTTCAACATACAAGTACCGAAACACGTCAAGAGGATATTTCATGCAAATTCCTTTTTGTATATTTCATAAATACTTAGCAATCAAAGGACCATAATTCCCAAATCATCAAGATATTGGCCGTTCAAAAATAGACCTCACCTATTGATAATTCAAATAACCATAGTCATTTAATTACCTATTTATAATATACTCAGGATTAAGAAAAATAACATATCTAATATCGCCTGAGAATTAATACATTTCACAGAAATTTATCCTTAATTAAATCTCTTCCGATCCTCTCAGAATGACCATAATTCATTCCAATATTTTATAATAATCAAGACAGATTATTTCATAAAATATTACAGTCTAAATAAATTGCCCAACTTTATTTAACAACTGTAAGATAATTCATTAATTATGAGAACCTATGACCATGTCTTCTATGGACATATCCATATGATCATATACTACATAATTAATCTGGACCTTATACATAAAATAAAATGTGCATAAGAATTGAAAATCCATACATTAAATCAGAAAATGAAATTACAATTAGTCTTGCTCCTAGAGCATAAATGTAACCAACTCCCACTTACTCTAAAGTAAGTCTGGAATCCTCTTAAGACCCATACAATTTACATGCTTCTCAAACACATGTTCAGGAAGAGTCTTAGTAAAAAGGTCTGCTAGGTTCTCTTCAGATGCTCTCTTAGTAACCACTGTATCTCCTCTATCAATGAAATCACGGATCAAGTGGTACTTTTTTAATATGTGTTTCTGCTTTTTGTGAGACCTGGGTTCTTTAGACTGTGCTACGGCCCCACTGTTATCACAGTAAAGGATAATGGGCCGATCTGCACTTAATATCACATGGAGATCCAAAAGAAATTTCTTAAGCCATACAGCTTCCTTTGCAGCTTTAGATGCAGCTACATATTCAGCTTCAGTTGTCAAGTCAACAACACAAGTCTGTTTAACACTCCTCTAACAAATGGCTCCTCCATTTAGGGTAAACACATATCCTGATGTTGATTTGCTAGAATCAATATCCCCTTGAAAATCAGAGTCCGTATAACCAAGGGTTTCAAGACTCCCACTAGAATACACCAACATATAATCCATCATTCTCTTTAAATATTTGAGTATATGTTTCACGGTAATCCAGTGTTCTACTCCAGGGTCTGATTGGTACCGGCTTACTACTCCTACCGCATGACAGATATCTGGCCTTGTACATAGCATTGCATACATAAGATTACCAACAGCCGAAGCATAAGGTTTCTTACTCAGGAGTTCTCTCTCTTCAAAAGTTTTTTGTGATTGCTCCTTAGAAAGATGAATTCCATGTTTGAAGGGTAGAAGTCCTTTTTTGGAATTTTCCATGCCGAACTTGGTCACTATTTTATCAATGTAGGAAGCTTGGGATAGAGCTAACATCTTCTTCTTCTGGTTTCGTAAAAGTTTGATTCCTAGAATATAGTTAGCTTCATCCAAATCCTTCATATCAAACTGCTGTTTCAGGTAACCCTTTACGTCTGACAACACTTTCACACTGTTTCCAATTAACAGAATGTCATCTACATAAAGAACCAGAAAAACAACCACTATTTCTTGAATCTTTTTATACACACATGGTTCATCAGGGCTTTTCTCAAAACCATATAATTTGATAACTTGATCAAAACTGATATTCCATGATCTGGATGCTTGCTTAAGTCCATAAATAGACCTATGCAACTTGCAAACCATGTGCTCTTGACCTTTTGTTATAAACCCTTCCGGTTACTGCATATAAATGTCATTTTCCAGCTTCCCATTTAGAAAAGCTGTTTTGACATCCATTTGCCAGATCTCATAATCGAGAGCTACTGCTACAACTAAGAGAATCCGAACAGATTTAAGCATGGCTACTGGCGAAAAGGTTTCATCATAATCGATGCCCTCTTTCTGGGTGTAACCTTTTTCCACCAATATAGCTTTAAAGGTTTCAACCTTCCCATTTGGTCCTCTCTTTCTCTTGTAGATCCACTTACATCCAATTGGTTTTACCCCTTTAGGTGCTTCTATAAGAGACCAGACCAAGTTAGAATCCATAGATTCCATCTCACAGTCCATGGCCTTTCTCCATTCTTGCACATCAACATCCTTCAATGCCTCTCTGTATGTGGTAGGGTCGTCATCAGGATTATCCAAAATGACTTGATAAGTCTCTCCTAACAAGGCATACCTTGCAAGTTTATGTATCATTCTCCCACTAGGAGTTTGCTGCACTGGTTATTGTACATGTACAGGAGGATCCAAGTTTTGTGGTTCAAGTGGATTATCAATCTCTTCATTATATCCTTGTTCTTGAGTTTCTTGAATATGGTCCTGAGCTATTTCCTGTGTTTGTTCACCTTCGGGTACATTTTGTATATTTTTCCCTCTTTGAACATCAACAGGAAACAGGGGTGGAAAAATAGGAGTTTTTGGTGGACCTCAAACTGAGTCAAGCCCTTCAAGAACCACTTTACTCTTAGGTTTAAAATTGTTCATATAATCCTCTTCTAAGAAAGTGACATTAGTACTTACTATCACCTTCTTTTCCTTTGGATTATAAAATATTCCACCTCTCGTTTCCTTTGGGTAGCCAATAAACATACACATTTCTGTACGAGATTCCAATTTATGAGATTTCTGTGCTAAGACATGTGCTGGGGCATCCCAAATCCGAATATGGTTTAAGCTGGGCTTGCGTCCTTTCCATAATTCTATGGGTGTCTTTGAAACAGATTTAGATGGAACCAAGTTTAGTATGTATACAGCTGTTTCTAAGGCATATCCCCGAAACGATTCAGGTAATGATGAATAACTAAGCATCGACCTCACCATATCTAAAAGGGTTCTATTTCTCCTTTTAGAGACTCCATTTTGCTAGGGCGTTCTAGGAGATGATAATTGAGAAATGATCCCCTCTTTAGCCAAGTAAGACTTGAACTCTCCAGACAAGTATTCACCGCCTCGATCAGACCGAAGCTGTTTGATATGGACACCTAATTGCTTTTCTGCCTCAGCCTTATACTCTCGAAATTTATCAAAAGCTTCAGACTTATGGCGCATTAGGTAAACATAACCATATCTTGAGTAGTCATCAGTAAATGTGATAAAATACTCATACCCGCCTCTTGCTTGAACGCTTATTGGTCCACATACATCAGTATGTACCAATTTCAATTGTATGGTGGCACGATTTCCTTTGGCCTTGAAAGGCCTCTTTGTCATTTTACCTTCTAAACATGATTCACATATTGGTATAGGTTCAAAGATCAAGGAATTTAAAATTCCACTTTTAACCAAACCATAAATCCTGCTAGAATTAATATGACCCAATCGCAAATGCCATAGATAGGTTTCATTTGAAACCTTCCTTTTCTTAGATAAGGAAGTTGCTCATCATCATTAATTTCAATGGCATTAATACTATAAGACAAAGGAGTTAAAAAATATAGACCATTCATCAATAATCCGGAACAAATAAAAGTATTATTACTCTATATTGAAACTAATGAATTATACTGTACTGTTAAACCATATTCAACTAAACAACTAACGAAAACCAAATTCTTCTTAAAATCCGGAACAAATAAACAGTCTAATAAACTTAAAATTTTATTATCAAAATATAACTCCACTAGTCCTACTGCCATTACGGAGACATATTCTCTGTTTTCCAACTTCAAGCTTCTTTGTCCTTTATTGAGTAGGCTGCTTTGTTTGAACCACTGCAAAGAGTAACAAACATGGTTAGTGGCTCCTGAAGCAATGATCCATTTGTCATTGTAATTATCCACTAAACAAGTCTCAACAACATTTAGACTACCCATACCTGATTTAGAACAGTCCTTCTTCCAGTGACCTTTCTATCCGCACTTGAAGCACTTACCTTTCGGCTTCTTCATTACAGCCAGTTTGACAGCTGGACCTGTTCCCTTCTGTTTCTTGTTCTTCTTTCCACCCTTAGGCTTCCCTTTAGGCTTTGAAGAACTTTTAGCATGATAAGCACTTTCTTGCTTCCCGAGAGACCTTTCAGCACTCTCAAGCTCGTGCATCAGTTCAACAGGAGTATGCTTTAGTTTGTTCATATTATAGTTCATTTTGAACTGACTAAAGCTATTCGGTAGAGATTCCAAGATCATGTCTATCTTCATCTCTTGTTCCAGTTTAGCCCCCATCACTTCCGCAGTACTGATGTGCGCCATCATCTTTAAACAATGGTCCCGCACACTTCCTCCAGTCATGCGAGTGTTCATTAATGCCCCTATAGCTGCTTGTCTAGCAGTACTGCTACTTTTAGCAAACATCCCATCTAGAGTCTGAATCATTTCTGATACACACTCCAGACTATCAAGTTGCTTCTGCAAATGTTCTACAACGCTGGCAAGAATATAACAGCAAGCTGTTATATTTGCCCGTTGCCAATCTGCAAATTGCTTCTTAGTTTCCTCTGAAGCATTAACAGTGGGCTTCTAGGGTTTCGGAGTTGTTGTAATGAATTTAATTCTCTCAAAATCAAGGACAATATAGAGATTGGTTTTCCATAAGTCGTAGTTATTTCCATCCAATGGTTTTTGATTCAAAATTGTAGCTAGAGGATTAAAGGATGCCATTTGCTGAAAATTAAAAGGCACACATATTAACACGTAATCAACACAACATGGCATATTTTAATGTCCTACTAAGTTAGCTCCCAGGAAAGGTGAGGTGGATCTCAGACTCCTTAAAGACCTACCTCCTTAGAAAAAGCCTTCTTAGATAACCTCAAAATATACCACTCAAAATTGATTAAAAAATTAAAACTTTTTGAACCTAATATGTATAGTGTCCTACCAAGTCAGCTCCCAGGAAAGGTGAGATGGGTCTCAGACTCCTTAAAAACCTACCTCCTTAGACAAAGCCTTCTCAGATAACACAAACACACATCATTCAAAATTAATTTTAAAATCAACCATTGTTTCAATAATCTTTGGGCTTTTAATAACACTAACAGAGCCTCATTGGGAGGATTATTAATGTCATTAAAATTGAATATAAGAACCATTAATTTTAATTTCAAAATTATCTTTAATGTCTAAGTATTATCAACGTTGGGCCGTACAACCTTATTAAAATTTTGGAATTATTTTAGATCCAATCGAATAAAATCTGGTCATGTTTATCCGTTGGGGCATCACATAACCATTTTATTATTGGACCCTTAATGGAGCCCGCAGGTTTCAAATTAATTAAATTAATTCTTTAAAACCTTCACCCATTTAATATTTTACATTAATTAATTAGGGTTTTCCATAATAATATTATCTAGATAAAACAAATATTATTATGCACATGTATATATCAAATGATGCAATTATATGGCACCACTTATTCTAAATGACATGTTAAGTATATATCACATGTTATATCTATATAATTTAAACAATTATAAACTTAGAATAATTAATAGACCCTAATCCATGGTTTTCTAGAAAAGAAAAATTACAAGCCCAATAGGCCCAAAAAGCCCAACTTCATATTTGGCCCGTACTTCTTCTTTTCTTCAGATCTTGCAAGTCAATCGGGTGTGGGCCAAGTTAGAATTGGTTTCTAGGGTTTTTAGCCCAAAAACCACAAAACCCTAACAAGTCCCTTATTGATCTCGAGCACCAAAACCGCCGCCAGTCACCACACAAAACTCGGATAACCATGAAATTTTACAGGAAGGTAGATACCCAAATAAGGAATCTACCCACAAAATATCATCAAAATAAGATCACGCACGCGCCTCCACACGCCTTATGAATTAAGGCGTGTGAATCCCACTCTCATCCGCTTTGAGTGACGCGTGTGGGCGCATGCAGGTGTTTCTGGCGACCATTCTCCTCCCATCGATCCTCCTTCGTGTCCTTCAACTTCTTATGATGTTGATCTATCAAAATGCAGCTCCAATACACACGAAAAATGATGAACAGCAACGAGTATACAGTTTTTTTGGGGTACTTTTACATATTTTTCCAATAAATCCGAATTTACATATAAAAAAAAAATTCAAATAAAATTGCAGGAAAAATAAATAAGTAAATCAATCAAGGAGGAAACCCTAATCTTATGATTAGCCTCCTTGTTACATCCCAAAAAAAAAATATACAAGCAAAAATCTACCATGGATTAAGGCCAAAACCAAATCATTCATTGATAATAAAAAAAATATATAAATAACATGAATAATAGAATTCTAGGTGCCATATATCTAATATACATCATATATACATGAAAAATAAAAAATGGATTCGTTTTATCACACACCGATTCAATCACGGCTCTGATACCAATTGCTAGTATCATATATACAGCGGAAGCCTGATCGAGATTGAATAAAGTGTGCAATAAATTATGTCATTATCCATAAGTTTACTAACCTTTAGCGTAGAACCTTCCAAACTATTCTCTAAGCGACAGATCTACCTGTGGGCGCACCTGATCACAAAAGAAACAAGAAGATTAATGTGAAAAAACCTCTGAAACTCACAGTTTCTGTTTTTCTCTCAAAGTGTTTTATTTTCTACTGAGATTCTAAATCTCTAGAAAATAATACGTTAAACTTGTTAACTGGAGGCTAGTAAACAGTATATTTATAGATTGCTAACCCTAATCCTCCTAGGGTTTAATAACACCTTGGGCCCAATTAATGGGCTCCTTCTTGTATCTTAATAATCAATTAAATGGGCTCTGGCAATTAATAAGCTAATTTTGGGATCCTACGGCTCATTATTAATCAAGGCTTCTAATCATGGATTAGCTTGCTCCATGAGCATTAATCCAACACAGTTTGCATGTAATAATACAGTATCTCGAAGTCACTGAAATTGTAGGAGGCCAGAGAATAATAAGGAATGGAGGAGCAATTGTCCTTCTGAATATTGGGAACCACAAGTCTGATAGTGTAGTTACTGTAATTTATTGATTGCACATAGTATCTTCCAGAGTATAAGTACAACACAGTAAGGTTGTTTTCGCAAGAAAGATTGTACTTTAGATCACCGCAGTGGTCTGCATCACTTTGAAGTCGAAAAAGGTAGCTTATGTTGTGGATATTGCCACAGGAAGAGGAACAATAGTGATCTATATCTTTTGCATGGCTAGTTTGATGGAATACAATAAAAAAAAGAAGGGCCGTGAATCCTACACATAAAGGTGTTCCACAATCCATTGAGGGAGCTTGCTTTTCTTAACAACAATAGCTTCCACATATATATACATAATTGTCAAGGTTAACAGATTAAGTTGAGAATAGTTTTGCCATATTCATCCTCTGTAGTTTGACAGAGTCATGCCATTTTAAGACTCTTCTGTGGGAATTTCAACAATGGTAAGTTACAAAGTCCTGCTATGATAATTAAAAAACAAACTGTTAGCAGCCGGCATATTGGATTACATCTTATTTAATTGTTCTTCAGAAAGATAAGATAATATAATTTGGCAGAGATGGCTTAGTAGTTTTCCTAACGGCCAAAAACATACTGCTGGTTTTGACTCTAACAAATATTGTAACCTTCTCCTAGTGTCTTGTACAGACATGCTTAGCATTTTTAATTTGAAATGATATATATCTTCTGAGAATTGGTCCAAATCAATTTGTACCAGAATTCTTAATGAAAGGGCAAGAAGATCTGCGGCACCAAAACTAAATGTTTTTTTTCACTTTGCTGGATCACTGTGGGTGTTACTTTTGCAACAAACACAGGTATATACATAGAAACGGCTGATGGTAACGCATTTTGCTGTCTATTTAAAGTATAAGGAAAAACAACTGACAATTGAAAGATCTCTTGGAGGAGTTTAGAGCACCGACGCCTAGTAGAAATTCTCACACTTATGGGAAAAGAGGGCAAGTTGGGCCAAAGGAGCCAACAAATTGTTTTTAAAGGAAAGGTTTACTCCAAAGTTTCGGATGCCCTGAAAATTCTCTACGGTCGAATAGGAAATGGGCAGAGATTGAAAATCAAGTGGAAAAAAATTGGAAAATAGACCATGTCAGTGTAGGTCACTACTTCACCTGGTTACTTCTGTACTGCAGGTATTTCAACGAGTTCTTAGTCTTAAAAAAGTTGGCCTACTTCCTAAAAACCAACAACTGTATACGAAACGTTTGAAAGTAAAATAATGTCATTATAATAAAACTGAGTATTACTGTTGTATTATTTGCATAGAAATGGAACATTTTAAATGTCAAATATGAAGAGAAGACTAACCGCATACTTTTATTCTTGATCTCAGATTCATCTGTATACACAAGCTAACTATTATCATGTCTCTTATAAGAAAGCTTTACCATTTCATTAGCTATTTAGGAAGAGAGAAAGTGAGAAACACACTTTCTTGATAACTACGTTTTATGAATTATAGAAACCGTTTTTCCATGTAAAGACTAAAACAAACCTTCAATAGCATTTGATAGAAAGATGATTGTTGAGAAGAAAGTAAGGGAGAATCCTCGCCTCTTAGAAAGTTGCCAGTGGTATGCAGGAGGTGCTGGTTAATCCAATGGCAACTATAAAATGAAACTTTTTCGCTGAAAGTTAAATCTGAGAACCTGCCATGAAAGAACAAGCAGAAAATGTATTACTGGAAATACAATAATATATATTTCATGTTTTCCATTTGGGGAAAAGGGCGACCAGTCAACTCCGTGTTCTAATTTTATTTTATTTCGTTTGTTTCTGTTTGCCTGCCCGGCTTCTTTTGCTATTATTGGAGGAATCTGTCCAAAAAATTAATAATAATAAACAAAAACTGTCAACCAGACTCTACTAGCCACCTTGCTTGCCTTTAGCTTAGATATCTCTCTTCAGAAGTCAAAGTTCATTAAATAATGAAGAAATTAAGATAAGCTTTTGAAATAAAATCACGTAGTCCAAACCTATTTTTATATTAATTTTTTATAAATTTCTTGATATATATCTTAAATAGAGTAAAAAAATTAAAATATTAAATCACGTTAATTAATTTAAAATTACATTAATCATTTTTATTTTATTTTTTTTTTTTACAACGTATGAAAATTTACTGGACCATATTGAAATAGAAAAAACCTTTTGTCATGGAAGCAAAAAAATAAAAAAATAATAATAATAATAATAATACCTAGTAAAACTTTTTTGTTACTTGAAGATAATTGGCCCGCTCTGAAGAATGGCCCCCACCTAATTGTTTTGGGAAAAAAAAAGATAATTGGCCACTGCTGGACCTGGTTCATCCAAATAATAGAAGTCAAAGTCTTCTCTCATCCTTCCTCGCTGGAACAAAGCAAAATTATAGCCAATCAGAACCACATCCATGCAATCTAATTCCGGTAAGAAAACCCAACGAGCAGGCTGAGAACCAGCAATGGCTGTCTCCTTGAAAATGGTGGTCCATTCCTTTTGCATGGTTTTTCTGGTGATGACCTTCCTCATAGAGCTTGGACGAGGCCAAAATCATTGCGAAGAAGTCCAATCTTGCGGTCGCCAACCTATCCGATTCCCCTTCAGGCTTAAAGACCGCCAATCAGTTTCTTGTGGGTATCCTGGGTTTGACCTGTCTTGCACTCAAAAAGGTCAGACAGTTATTGAGCTCCCAATACCAGCAACATTCTTTGTAAGAAAGATAGATTATAAATCTCAGCAAATTGAATTGTATGATCCAGAAAATTGCCTTCTGAGGAAGCTTTTAAAGGATCATAATATATCAGCTTCTCCTTTCGACTTTGCTGATAGTTCGAATGACTATACCTTGTTCAATTGCTCTGCTATTGAAAGAAACGTAGGTAATGGTTGGATCCCCTGTCTCAGTGGTCCAAACTACCAAGTTTATGCCCTTCAATCTTATTTTTCCATCGAACAATGGCCTCTAGTTGGTTGCACAAAGTTGTTCAACAGAACTGGTATTCCTTATGATACCTATAACAAACACCATGATAATACTCTGCTGTTGAGTTGGTCTGAACCACACTGTGGACAGTGTGAAGCGGACGGAACTAAGTGTAGGTTCAAGAACAATGTCACCAGAAGTGAAACCCAGTGTTTTCGACCCAAAACAAAAGAAGGTGTTTTTTGTTTTGTACTTTTTATTTCCATGTGTATTGTGCTATTAAGTATTAGTGCTTTCAGTCAAGCAAATGTAGTTCATAAAATTCTCTTATAGGGTGATATTATGCATAATCGATCACTGTTATTAGATTATCAATTTATGACACATGGACTTTAAACTCGGCTGCAACTTACTTTTAGCTGCAGAGATGGATCTATTTCAAAAATATGAATAATTGATAATATTGTTGTGTTTTGCAGATAAATCAAAAAAAATTGTGGCTGCTGGTGAGTTGTCTTTGTCGATCTTTAATAGGTTTAATGTCAGATTATGTTAGGGATCTTTACTCAAGTTTTTATCTGCAGGTGCAAGTCTTGGTGCATTTTTCCTGGTAGTACTTGTTCTTATAACTTACCGAGCTTACAGATCTAGCAAACAGGAAAAAGAGAATCAACTGAGAATTGAAAGATTTTTAGAGGACTACAAGGCTCTGAAACCAAGCAGATATTCATATTCTGATATTAAGAGGATTACAAATCAATTCAAGGACAAGTTGGGTCAAGGAGCCTATGGAACAGTGTATAAAGGGAAACTCACTGCTGATTTCTTTGTTGCTGTGAAGATTCTCAACAATTCAAAGGGAAATGGGGAAGAGTTTATAAATGAGGTTGGGACAATGGGAAGAATTCACCATGTCAATGTGGTTCGTTTGGTTGGATTCTGTGCTGATGGATTTAGACGAGCTCTTATTTACGAGTTCCTGCCAAATGGTTCACTGCAGAAGTACATATCTTTACCAGATTCCGATTCTTTCCTTGGCTGGAAGAGACTGCAAGATATTGCATTAAGTATAGCCAAAGGAATTGAATACCTTCACCAAGGATGTGACCAAAGGATCCTCCACTTCGATATTAAACCTCATAATGTTCTGTTAGACAACAACTTTACTCCAAAAATTTCTGATTTTGGTTTGGCCAAGTTGTGTGCCAAGGATCAAAGCACTGTGTCAATGACTACTGCTAGAGGGACCATGGGTTACATTGCACCTGAAGTGTTCTCTAGAAACTTCGGCAGTGTATCCTATAAGTCAGACATTTATAGTTTTGGAATGTTGTTGCTTGAAATGGTAGGGGGGAGGAAAAATACAGACGTGACAGCAGATAATACCAGTGAAATTTACTACCCAGAATGGATATATAATCTGCTAGAAGAAGGAGAAGATCTTCGAATCCACATTGAGGAAGAGAAAGATGCGAAAATTTCTAAGAAACTTGCAATTGTAGGACTCTGGTGTATCCAGTGGCACCCAGTGGATCGTCCCTCCATGAAAGTAGTGGTTCAAATGCTAGAAGGAGGAGACAAATTGATCATGCCCCCAAATCCTTTTGGTTCTACAGGTTCAACAAAACCTAGGCCTGCAAGACGTATGAACCTTGAGTTAGAAGCCATTGAAGAGGTAGAATGAAGATTAGCAGCGGCAATTTGGTTGCATGTACTAATGTAAGTTTAATCATTCTTCTTCCAATACTAGGGTGTTTCATAGTATGTAAGTTAATGTATAAGTTGAAACAGAACACTCCCGATTGAGGGAAATCAAGGAATGAGCAATATGTGGCTCATGTCAAAGTCTTTGCAGATAATCTCATCTTTGGTCATCAATCTACATGCTGTGGATCAATCTAATTAACCGCAGGAACTTGTTTTTGGCAGTATCATTTGCTCATTTACTTTCAACTGCCAGTATTGCTGACTCTATCTCTATGGCCTTAAAGGATACAAAGAAATATTAGTTAGAAGAGATAAAAAGACAAATTCATATTATCTTCCTATAACTAATAATTGGCCTAAGCTCTGGTTCTTTGATTCTTGACAAAATCTAAAACAGTATTATAAATAATTAGTTACTGACATGTTTCCCTTTTTTTTTTTTTTTTTTTTTTATATTTCCCTGTTTTGAGATTAGGAGATTGGAGGTTGAACTTTGAACCCAATAAACATTCATATCCATGTTGTTAGTGCTTCAGTTGAAACTTTTCCATGATTATTTCTCCTCCCTTTGAGTCCTTACATATTTCCTTGACTTTTCTTCATATTTAATATTCTTCAGAGAAGAAACGAGGCTGCCTAAAAGAAGCACAGCCGTGGAGTTTGGTTTAAAGATTTTATTTGATATTTCTGTAAGGGTTAGAAATTCCAAGTCTCCATATCGTTATCAGGTGGACAATTTTTGTTTGGCCTTAATTTTTCTTTCTTTGGATTCACTCCCAAACCTTGACTCTTCTTTTTATTTTTATTTTTTGATTATTTTCTTATGAATTTGCCTGCTGACCTGAAAATCATTTCGTTGATTCGGTCAAGTGTAAGCAACATAAAGCTGGTCCACTCAAAATATCATTAACTTTAAAATATGAAACAAAATGATGAAGAATTTTATGCAATAAAATATTATCTAAACATAGAAAATTGTATTTGTAGATGAAAGATGGTGTGCAATGTAACTTCAATGAAGTTTAAATATATTAAACTGAGCACCAATATATCACTGTGAACAAAGTAATTCAGTAACTTTATTTGCGTTTAGATTCAAAAGTGGATTACACCCTAAGGATTACCTGATAGAACTGATAACAATGCTGAATTTGTAGTCTCTCTTTCTTTGATTCTTGCCTGCATCTAAAACAGTTATCTATATAGATATATGTATACAAATAATTAGTTCATGCTCTATTTCCTTCTTCTTTTTTTTTTTTTTTCCTTTTTCTTTTTTTCTCTATTATGAGAAGAAGGGCTTGAAGTTTTAAACCCAAGAAACGTCCATATCCATACTGTTTTCCAATATTTTTTCTCTTCCTTGTTTAAGGGACACGGTAGTTTATGCATCTCTATCGTTTTGAAATAAAAATGACAAGCATTATTATTTGTTTTTACAATGCAATTACTGTTTTTCTTTTTTAATATAATAAGTATATTTTAGGTGGAATTCTAAGGTCTAATTAGTTTCCTAAATTTGTCTTGAGGTTAGTTTAGGAAAGGTAGGGCATATGACGATTTAGATTATTGATGAAACTGCCAAGGAATTTATGTGCCTCAAACATTCAACAGTTCTAGCTTTTCCAAGAGGTCCAGTAATCATTGATGTGAGCTATTGAAACTTAATTCAATACAAAACTCATCACAGCAAGCATATAGAAAGAAACAAACAAGAAGAATCACACAAAGAACACACAAATTTTACGAGGTTCGGTCTAGAAATGACCTACATCCTCGGTGAACTCCATCCAAGAAGTTCTTGCACTATGAACAAAACAGATACACCTTTGCAGCAGTTTCTCTCTTGATTTTACAGATTCTCTACACCCAGAAACCACACCAGAAACCCCTTTACAACCTCTCTCTTTCTCACAAATCACTCACCCAGAATGATCCTAAACAATACCAAGAGAAAGAGAAATACAAAGAGAAAGAGGCTACAAGAAGAAAAGAGAAAACCAGAAAAAAAACTTTGATCGAGAACTAGCTGCTTCTATCATCTGTTTTTTCTGTTTCTGCAGTTAAACCATTATTTATAAACCTCCAAAACAGAAAACTAACCGCTGACTCATCCTAACCACTTCCTTAAGTGCAACGGCACCGTTTCATAACTGATGCTTAAAAGAAACGTTAACTTTGACCATCTCTCAATTGAATCACAACCAGCATGAGCCAATAATCTGAAAGAAACGTGGCCACACAGGTCAACATTCTTTATAATTCATTAGCTGCGATGAAGAAACGAAGCTGGCTAGAAGATACACAGACGTGCAGTTTGATTTAAAGCCTTCATTTGATATTTCTAAAACAATCATTCGAAATTCCAAGTCTCTATATCATTGTCAGTGGAATATATTTGCTGGAAGTATTCAGGTACTTTACATGAAAAGTTTGTTATGCTTGCTTTTTCTTTCCTTGGATTCATTACCAAACCTTAACTATTCTTTTTCCTTTATCAATATTACTTTCTTTTTTTTTGTTTTTTTCCATGAATTGCTTGCTGACTTAAAAGTCATTGCGTTGATTTGGTCAAGCATATGATATGTAAAGCTCGTTTCAGCATAAAATTACAACTTTCAAATATGAAACAAAATGATGAAGAATTAGGCAATTAGAATAAGTCTGTATTTCTGTAATACATAAACATAGTTTGAATGGAAAATTGAATGTATAGGTGAAAGATGATTTATAATAAAAGTTTAGTGCAGTTTAAATATAATGAACCGAGTACTGATACAGTTGTCCCTCTGAACAAACTAATTTACTTTATTTTTGTCAAGACTCAAAAGCGGATTAGACTCTAAAGGATTACCAGATAGTACTGATGACCATGCTGAATTTGTAGTGTCTCTGAAATCCTCTGCTTCCGTATCTTGTGGAAAAAGGAAAGGTTTTGGAGGCAATTGCAGGCTTTCAACTTCTCCTTCAAGCATCTCTATGACTCCGCTCATTGAGGGACGATCACTAGGCCTCATTTGTATACACCACAAAGCAACTATGATCATCTTCTTTTCTAATTTCCTTTCTTTCTCCATGGAAATTTCCAATTCTATGTCGTTTTCTTTGCTAACTTGGTCGTAAACCCAATCAGGGAAGTACATTTCGCTTGAAAGCTCTGCAGGTGCATTGCAATTCTTCCTTTTTCCCATGCTTTCCAACAACAACATTCCAAAACTATACACATCAGCTTTATAGGAGACACCTCCAATGTTTTTGTAAAGCAACTCGGGAGCCATATATCCGATTGTTCCCCTTATTGCTGTCAAAGACACAATGCTATTGTCTATCGGATAAAGTTTTGCAAGACCAAAGTCTGAAACCTTTGGTGTGAAGTTCTCATCAAGGAGAATATTATGAGGCTTAATGTCAAAATGCAGAATTTGCATGTTACAACCTTGATGTAAATATCCAATCCCACGAGCCGCTCCAAGGGAAATTTTAAACATTTGCCCATAGCTCAAGAAGACACTTCCTTCTCTGGAAAGTACGAATTTGTCTAGAGAACCATTTGGCATGAACTCATACACTAAAGCACGTCTTGATCCCTCAACACAAAAGCCAATAAGTTGCACCACATTTGCATGGTGAATCCTTCCAATAGTGGCAACCTCATTTATAAAATCTTGACCATTTGCATTTGACTTGCCTAACATCTTGATTGCTACAAAACGACCACTACGTAGCTTTCCTTTGAAAACAGAACCATAACCTCCTTCGCCCAGTTTGTCCTCAAAACCCTTAGTCATCTTCTTTATATCTGAATAAGAATACCTTATAGGCATGAGATTATTATTACTTTGCAGAAAATCTTCTATGGTGTCGTACATTGATAAATGCCTTCTTCTCCATCTATAGATCAAAACCACCATTGGAAATAAAGTCCCCAGTAAAGTTCTTATTATGATATATGGTCCTGAGTGGGAACATCACAAGGAGAATCATTAATTAAAAATTACAAATTTTGATGTTGTACTATTCATTTTCATGTTCTCGCTTAGCTGAAAGTGACAGATCCCATAACAAGATTTACTGCATGTGATTTACAACTTGGGATCTATGTTGTTATCATCCTCTGTCATCTATAACATTAGCATATGATTTTGTAATCATAGTCATAGGAAAGATAAAGAGTTAAAGGAAAGATACAGAGCTTACCAACAATTTTGAGTACAGGCCAATAATAATCTGCAAAGAGATAAGAATCATCAGATGCGAACTGTAAGTCCAGACATAATTGTATATATAGAAATAACAACTTTAACATCATCATATCATGATTAAACCTTACTAGTTTTCTATATTGAATCAGAAATACAATTACAAATTTTGAAAATTACCATGCTGGATCAATTGAACTGGTGCACTATGCTACATAACTGGCTTATACTAGAACTGATACCACCAAGGAACAAAAAGAAGCTGAACCTATTGCATCAAGCAATTCGATAAATACGCTGAGATAAGCTGAGCCTATCTAATTTTATACTTGAAATTAAAATTTTGGGAGAGAGAGAGTTCTTATCAGCTCTCATGAGGATTAGTTATTCATAGAGTTTTACTATTTACCACTACCCTGTAATCATCACCAATGAGACTGTAGCTGCTGATAATTTATAGAGCTCTCATCAGGATTAGTTAATTGGTTTTATTTGAAAGTATACCCATAGTGTCTGCCAATTGAATCATCATGCCAGCTGTTGAGCCCATTGATGATAGGTACAAATAAACATATAGCACTTTTCTTATTCTATATAGGATTCCAAAATAATGGTATTTTGCCTAATGGCAATAGCCTTTTGTCAATGACAAGGTGCTATTATTCAAATCATTACTGGACAAGAAAAATTATACCAATATTAATTAAGAAACTAAGCAATAAAATGGCATTAATAGAAATAGAAATACTCACACAGAAAGTAGGCAATAACCGTATAAAATGTTCCTACATAATCATGAATAAAAGTAATATATATCAGCTCATGGCAAGATCTAATTAGAGTTGTTTTGATTAAGTAGGAAAAAGTTATTAAAATAATTGAGAAAAGCAAGAAAAATGGTGTTACTTTGTATGAAGTTCAGATGATCAGCACATACTTCGAAGTGAAAACCTGGATCAAAATGGTAATCCCTTATATAAATATAGGTACGGCAGTCAGAAAAACACTGAACTTGGTTTGAGCGGTTGAGGTAGCATCTGGGCAGATCTAGAGTTTGTCGTGCTCGCAACCAAGAGATCTCGAACCCATATACCAGCTGATTGTGGACGTCTTCATAGAACAAGTTGTTTTTATCCTCCTCATGGATTAATCCATTGGATGCTATTAAAGACATTTGCTCGATCCGACAGGCAGCCCTCAATTCGGAGACACTTAAACCACCAATATTAACATAAGAATATTGCGCTAAAGTGGAGCTTGATGTATTAGTAACATTATTAATGCAAGGAGCAGCGCTCACATATAGGGGAGAACTCACTGGATTTTCACATTTTAAAAATCTAATAGGCTTTGTTAGTTGGACTGTCGTCCAGTTGTCTGGGTCTGAGCCTTCAATTCTATCATATGTCGTATCATATGGATTAAAATCATCATACACTGCTAAAGTATAGCGAGGGATAGAAGAGCAATTATCTTTCTGAATGCCGGCATCAACAAGACGAATTGTACAGCGAGTGTAATTGATTTCCTGCACGTAGTATCTTCCTGAAGATAAATGGAGTACAGTGAGGTTGTTCTCACAGTATAACTCATACATGTGGTCGCCGCAGTTTACAGGATCACCTATGAGGCGAAATGGGCTCCTTATATCGCGGACGTTTCCACAAGAAGAAGAAGCACAGGAGCTATTGTTGACATGATCTCCACCCACGCAAGTGCTGCTGTGGAGGAGTAGGACATGTACCAAAATGGCCGCAAATCCTGCATACAAGCACCTAATTACGTTATCCATGAAATGAGAGAGACAGAGACAGAGAGAGAGCTGTTTCAGTTTCTGCCCTTCTTAGCACAAAAGCACCTAACTAAAAGTGTTTTTGAATGATGACCACTGTATTTTAGTAGTCAGAGGGAAAGATGTTCAAAGCAATCTATTCTGGAGCAGGAAGTTTCAGCTGCACTTACCGCAAAAGTTGCTTCGCAGTATTGAGAGCATCATCACCAATTAATTAATTTAATTTTTCTAGACTATTTTGGCTGTAAGATTTTTCTTGAAAATAGAAAATCTCAATTCAAATATGGCCGGTAAGTTAGTTTTACTTTTCCCATTTTCTTTTGAGAGAGAGAAAGACTGATTTGTCTGTTTGTGTGTGTTACATATAATCGCGCTTGAGTCGCTATCGAAATTAAACGTTCACTAGTAAAATAGGTACAGTGTCGCAGAGTTCCGTCAAATTTAAATCTCATTATAAGCCACACAAGTCCACGTCATCCGTCGTGGCCCTTCTCATCTCAAGTCTGTCTACTTAATAATATTGCACGGAAAAAGACAAAAGTGTGCTGTATAGATAAACCAAATAGTCCCCAATAATTTTATTGTATCATCTCCTCTAGAGTCTGGTAGGACTGAAAAAATGAGAGAGTTGGTGTAGAAATGGCGAAGTATTGTATTGGGTTGTTGTTGCTGACCATAGTTGTGGCAGATATAGGATTAGGAGCAGCCCAGAATGAGTGCTCGGAATCAAGGTACTGCAGGGAAAATGGCCCGCCTATCAGATTCCCTTTCCGACTTAAACAGAGACACCCTGACTACTGTGGCTATCCTGGCTTCTCTGTATCCTGCACCTCTTCAAATGATACTGCACTTGAACTTTCAATTGATTCAATTCCCATTAACTTCTTTGTAAGAAACATAGATTACAAATCACAGTCAATTCATATTTATGACCCAAATCATTGCTATGAAAAGCTGCTTTTAAACATCTTCTATCCATCAATTCCTCCTTTCCAACTCACCAATTTGTACCCATACAACTGTACCCTATTCAATTGCTCTTCATTACTTGAATTACGATACGCCTTTCGGATCTCCTGCCTCGGTGACTCAAAGTATCAGATTTATATAATCGAATCTGCTGATGATATCTATGACCGGTCCTATGTGTCTTGTACCAAGATGTACGACTTACCAGGCTGCCCAGTTAAAATGTACAACCAAGCGAATGATGTTCAATTAAAATGGTCCAAACCAAAATGTGGAGCTTGTGAAACAAAAGGTGACAGATGTAAATTCAAGAACAACAACACTCGACATGAAACTGCATGTCTACGAAAAGGTACGCAACAGTTCTATATCAAAATCCACCGTAGGTTCTTATTTCATTGGATGCAAAACCATCAGAGTCGGTTTTGGATCACGAGTGGAAAATCAAGTCAGCTTTCTTTTCCATGTAGGCTGAAGATTTGTATTGGTTAAGCCTCTTGAAAATAGATTTTACACCTTAAATAATCATTTATATTTGACAGACTTATTTAATACTAATTTCCATGTGCATAGAAAGCTTATTGATTTATTAATTATCTCTTACAGGTGTATCAATAAAAGCAGTGGTTGCAGGTGAGTTTGTTGATTGTAATTAGTTATTAATTAAAAAATGTCACGGTTCTTGACTTGGAATTTTTGTATTGATCAGGTGGCACCGTAGGTTCCTCTGTCCTTACACTAGCGATCATAGCATTAATCTATCATGTCTACAGCAAAGATAAAAAGGATAGAGAAAACCAATTGAGGATTGAAAAATTTTTGGAGGATTACAGAGCTTTTAAACCCTCCAGATATTCATATGCTGATATCAAGAAGATTACGGACCAATTTAAGGACAAGCTTGGAGAAGGAGCATATGGAACAGTATTCAAAGGGAAGCTTTCAAATGACATACTTGTTGCCGTGAAGATCCTAAACAACTCCAAAGAAAATGGAGAAGAATTTGTCAATGAAGTGAGCACCATGGGTCGAATTCACCATGTCAATGTGGTTCGCTTGGTTGGATATTGTGCTGATGGGTTTAGAAGAGCTCTTGTTTATGAGTTCTTACCAAATGATTCACTACAGAAGTACATAGCCTCTGCTGATCAAGGGAAAAAGTATTCTCTCAATTGGGAGACCATGCTAGATATTACACTAGGTATAGCTAAAGGAATCGAATATCTTCACCAAGGCTGCGATCAGAGAATCCTCCATTTTGATATCAAACCTCATAATGTTTTACTTGATCATAACTTTACACCAAAGATTTCTGATTTTGGTCTGGCAAAGTTGTGTTCCAAGGATCAAAGTTTGGTATCAATGACTACAGCAAGGGGGACCTTGGGGTACATAGCCCCTGAAGTATTTTCTAGGAACTTCGGAAAAGTGTCTTATAAGTCCGATGTTTATAGTTTCGGAATGCTGTTGCTTGAAATGGTTGGGGGAAGAAAAAATGTAGATGAGACTACAGAGAATGCTGACCAGGTTTACTATCCAGAATGGATATACAATCTACTGGAAGATGGAGATGACCTGAGGATCCATATTGATGATAAGGGAGATGCCAGAATTGCTAAGAAACTTGCAATTGTGGGACTCTGGTGCATCCAATGGCATCCTGGAGATCGTCCTTCCATGAAAGCTGTGGTTCAGATGTTGGAAGGAGGAAATAAATTAACAATGCCTCCTAATCCTTTTGCCTCCACGGGTACAAAAAGGATGAATGTGAATATGCCTGCAGGAAACATGAAGCAAGATTTGGAAATTATACCTGAATAAGCAGTCTGTGTAATTGATTATTCATTTTGTGTTCTAATGAATGTGTAGAATTTGGTTTTAGTTTGAATTTATTGTGAAAGAACACCACTAAATGAATTAATGGGAATTAACATTTTTATTAGCTAAGCAAAGATAGTCAACAATATATATCTACTTAAGAATAAACCTATTTAGTTAGCAGATGTTTTAAGCCACTGCAGAACATTAAATCCCCTGTTTTTGTGTCCTTATGGCCTAATTCGAACTTATCATGACCTCAATCTCCTTCCATCAAATCACCTAGCAATGAGTTTCTTACTACTATAGTACAATTCACAGTCATTGATCAGGATAGAATAAATAGGGGATTATCAATATATATATATATATATATATACAATAATTATATATAGCATATGTGCCGATAAGCACTTACCATGATGTTGAATTATGAAAAAGAAAATGTCACCCTTAAAACACATATCAAATTAAAATGTTTTGGTTCGCTTTTTCTTGTGATTAATACGCATCAGTGTTGAGACTTGAAATTGTAGACATATTTTTCAATGGAGTAAAACCATCTTGAAGAATCAAAGGGTTGGAAGCGAAAAGACAAGAATTTTCCAGTCAAGATCTGCTGCTACCCCACTGTATTTATGTAATACTACTCAAGCAAATTGCAAAGGTGTTACTGAGAAGACTCTAAGAATTTTCTAGTCAACGTCTGCTGCTACCCCACTGTATCTATGTAATACTACTCGAAAGGCAAGTGAAATTTCAAAGATACTACTGAGAGGACTCCCCTTACTAAATGATTAATAGATTAAATGCAGATCATAGAAAATTAATAATCTGATTATTGTTGTTTACGTCAATAGAAACTCAAATAATCACTTAAGGGTGCAAAAGAAAAGAAAATGCTTAAAATTAATGAACCATTATGGTCTCCCATATTTAATAATAAGCTGCTTTTGATGATGAATATTGTAGTCCCTATAGGAAATGATGCTATATAATTAACAAGTATAATTTCAAAACTTAATAAATAAATAAACAAAATTCAGATGGAATATTCATTTAGATTTCAAGTCAAAGATGATGAAATTGGATGAGTGGAAAAAATAATAAAAATAATAATAAATAAAATGCCTTCTCATTTACACCAAAAGACCGAATGTATTCGTTAGAACGTACCAAGATTAGTTTCTTTTCTTTTTCTTTTTCTTTTTTTCTTTTTCTTTTTCTTTTTTTTTTTTTTTTTTTTTTTTTGGGTTGGTTGTCCTTTTCGGAAGAGGGTGGGGTACTATATATATATATATATTTATATATATACACACAACAAAAAATCAAAAAAAAAAAAAAAAAAAAAAAAGCGAAAGTAAAATTACAACTTGCCGATGGAAAATGATTTATATACAAAAAACTTGGTAATAAAGATTCTACAAATTGAGGTATGGGAAAAACTCAAACATCCGCAGGACCCGAAGCTGAAGGCTGTTGAGATTTCCTACAAATTGGACACGTGGCATTCAATCGTAGCCATCCATCAATACAATCAGCATGGAAGCAATGTTGGCATTCGGGAATGGTCTTCAGGGTCTCCTTGGGCTTGTACTCCGACAAGCAAATAGGGCATGTTAAATCCTCAGGTTTGGGCAATCGCCGACTTTCACCCAAAACTATCTTTGGATAGGACTCAAGAGTTGGCCCATCAAGGCCTGCAACGACAGTGGGCTGTGGAGCCACTGCAGAAGTAAAGTCCATAATGGGTCGAGGTCTCCCCGTTGCAATGGACTTGACTCTCCCGAAGAGACAACATAAAAGCCCAAAAAAGCACAGCACTGCCGGTACTCCAACCCCTACAGCAACTGCATATCTGGCAGTTCTTGGAATTCCTATTAAAATTTAGATTAAAGATAATTATTAGTAACATATTGAGTTTGGGTTTTTGAAACATTTGCTTCAGGTTTTTGACTTAAATTATAGGATTATTTTTCTGGGAAGTCAACCCCCACTTTTCTTATGTTCAAAAGCTAGTGGATACAAGCCCCCATGGTTTGGTTCCCCTAGTTTCTAACATGTACAATATTATTTTGTCCCTACCACTAACCACCTTGGTCCAAACCATCTAAGTAATTTATAAAATACTTTTATTTGATCCACAAAATATCAATTATGTCTTATATAGAACAAATAGTTAGGGTCTAATAATAAAGAATTATACATAAGAGTGGATTTGATTGCATAAGTTCAACATTTCTTTATCATGCAGAAAAATCCTAATCTTCCATATATTGGAACCAAAAGAAAAGCAGAATATCAGATGTACTCTTGAAGACCACGTTTAACAACAATTTTTTTTTTTTTCTTTTTTTGATAGAACGTTTATCGATAAGTTAATAGTAATAATTCTCAATGTGCATATGTGAAAGAGTTGACAAAACCAGTCTGGATAATTGCACTAACATAAAAAGTCAACTAAGCAAAACCCATGATTGGAGTGTGGAAAGAATTGAACGCACTTCAATAAATAGCTATTCAGTTGAGCAGACCACGAAAAAAAATAACTAAAATGCAATTCACAGAAATTCATCTTCTTCAAACTTTAGGCAATACAATAACCATTCAAGGTTAATCGGGTTGTCAATTACTAGCTTATATAAAACTATAATTTTTTGAGCGCATGCCACTAAAATACAGTAAAAATGATTTGAAAGTTATAGGCATTACAAGTAACATTAATATATTAATTTAGGCTTCATTTGATAATAAATTTATTATTTTTATTTTTATTTTTGTTTTTCCAAATTATGTATAGTTTATCAATTTTAATTGAAAGTAGTTAAATATATCTATTAACTATAAATGTAAAAAGAAAAAAAAAATCATAAATAGAAAATGAAAACCAATTTAAAATTATATTAGTTTTTAATTTTTTTTTCTTTATAAACATTTACAATTAATTAATATGTGAAAGGGACTCTACCTATCATTAACAAATATTAATAAACAATTAAAATAAATAAAATATACATAATATAAAAAATAAAATATATAAACTTATCATCAAATGGATCATGTCACATCAATATTAAGATATTATTTTGTGTTGGTGATATATGGTTATATCTACGCATTACGGACAACGACCCATTTCCATCAAAGCAAACCAAACCAATTGACAAAATAATAAATAATGTTCAAGAAATTCAAACATATATTTGCTTTATCTGTACTACCATTTGCAGCGTGTATGGTTCATATTAAACAATGAAAGGGCCTTGTTAGGCTGGTCTAAAATCTGACCTTGAACCCAAAAAAAAAAAAAAAAAAAAAAAAAAAAAAAAAATTCCTCTGAACAACCAGCCAGCTTCTAAGTTGCTATTTGGCATTAACATTAAGAATATGATAAATATTTTTATATACCAACTCTTCTTTTTTTTTTTTATAAAATACTTGCATTTCCAACTCTATAGCATGAGGTTTGATTTAGTCTTACATCTTAAGTGGAGGAGGTTAGGCTGGCAGAGAATGTTTATCTTCTTTTTCAGGGTAAAAAGGGGAAGACAAAATGCTTAATCACTTGTAATATGACATAAACATAATGAAAACTTCATTCTCTTTTTCTTATAGGAAAAACCTTATTCCTAATTCTAGCTTTCTTTCTTAATCTTCAATCAACTTTTTTTGAAAGCTTATATCTGTTTTTTAAGTTTTGTAGTTTACGGTGTTTCGTTGATTAAAATTAAAATTAAAAAATAATAATTATAATTAATTAATATATTTTAAAATAAATAAATAAATAAATAAACTTTTTTACCAGATTATCTATTAAACTGCAAATTTAAACTTTAAGCAAGAAAAAAAAAACAAAAAAAATCAAGCTACACCCTTCTCATACTCAAAACTGAAGCATACTTTTTAAGCATTGAGCATTAACATATAATAATACAATAATATATTCACATCCTAACTTTAAGTTTTGATTATTTGGTTTCTTTCTTAGCCAAAGGACTCAGGTTGGGCCAGCAAGATGTGCCCGACTTTTCACAAATAATAATGAGAAAAATCGAAAGAGCAAGGGAGAAAATACCAACTCAATTCTGCAAGAACATTTTCAAAAGTCTTTCATTTGTTTTTCTAAAATAAAAGTTCATTTGTTTAATTTTTTGTGTTTTGTATTATGTGGTGTTTCCTTTATAAACAACTAATCAACAGGATTATCCATAAAACAGCAGATTAAGACTTGAATCAAGAAAAAGCAAGAACAGAGGAATCAAGCTTAACCCCATCTCACCCAAAACAGCACTCTTTCAAGAGAACCTTGAATATATAATCCAATAAACTTCTCTAAGAGCTTACCAACTTAAAGCAAAAAATTAGATTAATAGTCTAAAGCTAGTTTAAGTGGGGAAAAGAAAAAGAAAAAAAGGGTAAAGAGCAAGAATATAATTTGAAAAGCATATGAAAATAAAAAAATTACCACTTGCAGGAAGATTCGAGCACACAATTTCTCGACTAGAGTTGCTCTTGTACCCGCATCGGCCACCCTGCGACTCACACCTCCCGCACGTTGGTACGTCCCACGTTAGCCGGAGATCCTCACCGAGGTCCGCTGACATTACTTTCTCATAAAATGTCCACTGAACAGGAACAGGAAAAGTCCCAACTGAATAGCATTGCGATGACAAAAGGTTTGCCATAGCAGTTGAAGCTGTGGCAAATATTGTGTAGGTAGAACCACTGAGGCAAGCTATAGGATTCAATCCATAATCCAAATAACTCGAGGAGCAATTAAAGAATGCAAAATCTTGATAAAAACCACCATAAAAAGGAGAACCCGAAAGATTGAGGGAAAGAATTCTTTTAGGTAGACAATTGTTAGGATCATTGATCCATATTTCTTGCGTGCCATAGTCTATGGCTTGGACAGTGAATTCTCCAGAGTTTGGCAGCTTGAGTATAGTTTGGCTTTTCATGTCACAGGATAAATCGAACCCCGGATAACCACATGACTCTGCCTGCTGGCGGTTCTTTAACTGGAAAGGGAACCGGATTTTCGGCTCATCTCTGGCACAAACAACCTCCGTGCATACCTCTAAGCTTGTGACAAGGTATGAGAAGGAGAAGAAGAAGAGGACTATAAAGGTAAGGATGACTATGATAATATCCATTTTTGCCAAAAATTAACTTGTTCTTGGAATAGACAACTAAAGGCAGACCAGCGATATATATACTCTGTTATGAGATATTTGACTTCATTTATAAGAAATAGTCTTTTTTTAAGTTTGCCTACCTTAAAATATTGGCAAATAGCAATAAAAAACATCTGACCAAGAAGGGCGTGATTAATCTTTACATCATGCTGCTTTGACATACATAACCAAGCTTGAAGGAGTCAAGACTCAATGGTTTTCTGAGAAATTCAATCAATCGAACGGTCAGATCACACACAAAGTCAAGAGTCAATGTGCAGTATATTATGCTCCAGTTAGCCAATGAAACAGTAATAACACCATTGAAAATTTGGGATGGACTTATAGAGGAGTTGAATATGACCCAAAATCATCGTTGATCACCATATGGGAACCAAATATTTTGAGTGTGAAATTTTGGGCATATTTTAAGTTTAGTGAGACCAGTTCAAAATAGGTGTAGACGGTCCATTCATGTCATGTGCCACTCATCATAATAATTGTTAATTAAAAATTTAAAACCCAAAAATAATTTCTTCCAATATAAAAATATAAGATGCAGCTGTTGCAATTTGCTGTAAATTTCTAAAATGGCTGTGCTTTCATATGATGTTTGATACTTGAAGCTGACTTTGATTATATGTAAATGGTGCATAAATAATGGAGCAGAACATCAACTTTTTTAACGGGATTAGACCCGTAAATCTCTTTCCTACTGGGAATTTTTTCTTCAATTACAAGATTCCCACTACACGAAGGAATTCATTCCACCACTTGATTCTGGCTAAACTCAGTGCTTCCATTTCCAACCTACAAACTTGGCGTACACCTAAATTTTCCTATTTTTATACTGTAATCCATATTTGGTTTGATTCTTGCCAAAAAGCTCTGAGATCAAGTGTAAATGATTGAAATTAGGCGCACTTCCCTTGCAAAGAATATCTGATTTTGGATTTGGTGCATATTTGCTTAACAAATAGACTACCATTAGAGATGGTGGGCCTTGGGAAAAGGACAACCACAAAATGAAATTTCCAAGTCCCAACCCAATTGCATGTTGTACGACCATAATATCAACTCCAGTTAAAAAAAGCCCAACTCAAACGAAAAACCCATGTCCCGCAACTTTGTCCCTTCATTGTTGTTTGCCAGTTAGAGAAAACAATTTTCGAATTCCTTCCTCCAAAAAAACAAAAAAAGAAGAAAAAATGTGGGGAAAACATTATCGATAATTAATTAATTATCCAAAGTAAATTATAACAAAATTACATTTTATTTTAAACAGCAAAACAAAAAACAAAAAAAATTAAAAAGAAACATAAAATTTTTATTTATCCATAATAGAAAGAGAATACCCCTAATCTCTCCGTTTTCTGATGGAAGAAAATTTTCTTGCAATGGAATATCAAAAGTCAGAGCAGCGACCGTTTCGCTCCCAATCACCGTAGCGTGTCGGCTCGGGCCCTCTTGGCCCACCAATCTCTCCGGTCTGCTTATTCACATGATCCCTATATTCTTCTTCTTCTTTATCTTCTCCACCTTCTCTGTTATCGTTTTTGGGATTTTCTTTGACGGTCTCTGTTTGGTCCTTGTTGAGATTTGGTTGGTGGAGTTGAGGTTGTTGAGCTGTTGAGCTCATGGATCGACTCGCTGAGTCAATCAGCGATTCGGATTTGATGAAGGAGAGGACTAGTTTTGGAGTTGAGAGATCGGTGATTGATACAAGCCGACGGCTTAGATTGCTCGCCATCTTTCCTTTACTGAAATTCAATGAAAGAAAAAGAAACCCTTTAAGAGATACAGAGAGAGAAGCGAAGTCGGTACGCTATCGTGTTCGGATAATGGAATGCCACGTGGTGAAACCGTATTGTCAAACTAAAACTAACGCATTTAAAACTGGGTTCAATGGGCCTTTTTTGAGGCCTTTTGTTGTAAAGCCCTAAAAAATTGGACCGACAAAATTAGTATGGTTAGATGGAGCTTCTTCTTTCTTTCTAACGAAACAAAAGCAGTTCAAGGAAAGATAGAGACAGAAAGGTAAAGTGAGAGACTGTGGAAAGGAAGAGATGGGTGGAGAAGGGCAGCTTTTGAAGAGAATTCCACGCATTAAATTCCCAAAAAGACACTCAAAATCATCATCCTCAGGTCTCTCTCTTTATTCTTTTACTCGGTCTTTTATTTCTTCCATTTATTGATAGGAATAATTTTTTACATGTTTCTTGCTGTTTTGTTCAATCACACATCGAAAAGAACAGAAAATTAGAAATGGGTTATCAAAATTTCGTCAATTTCATTGTAAAAATTGAAAATTTGGTCAAACCTTTATGTGTTAGAAGCCGTAAATACATTGATAAATGCACAATTTTAAGATTTGCTTATAAGTCTCTGGTTTATATTTTGTCTCAGCTGTTTAATATTGGAATTTTAACTGTTTAATTCTATCCTAATTGCCTGAAGTTACGTTCTTACATGTTATGGAGGAGGAAGAGGGATAGAATATAAATTCTTTGTTTGGAAATAGTGAGTGGCTTATATGAAGCACTCCAAAAAAAAAAAAAAAGAAAAATCTATTGAAGAGCAATGAAAATGTGTTTTCTCTTTACCTTTCCTATTTGTCTATCTGCTGTCTGCAATTTCTTCAAAGTGTATGTTGAATTCTATATGTAGGTTCAGCTGAACATGCAACAACAAATAGGGCTGCTGCTCATGGGAGGGTCAGTGCAAGCTCAGATGTTCCAGCACCACCCATCAACACTGCCGTGGGAGGGAAAGCTTCCCTTCAACCAAAACGCACCCCTGTCACCGATAGGGAAATAGAGGCAATACTGGTGAGTCATATATATTTCTACGGTTCAACAATCAAAATATCTTGGTTTTGGATGATGTGAAACTGAACCGCAACTATAGACTTTAAAATCTATGAAGGAAAGTTTCTTTTTCTTTTTTTCTTTTTTTTTTTTCCCCTTCCTTAGGCATTGAAATATATTTAGATACAGTATGATATTGTCCTTTAGATCATCTAAAGTGGTGTGGTTTATAACTGAGTTCTCTCTTTCTAGCAAGTGCATATACTGTCCGTATATTGCGTGTTTTCTGCGCTTTTGAATTCTTTTCATGACTAAATTTCCGCATATTGATGGACCGTGGAATTTTGGTTGAAACAAGGGAAGCCTGAGAACAATTCTAGTAAATATTACGTAATTAGGTTTGAACAAGTTTGTTTACATGAAAGGTAATTTTTTTGTACAATTTTTTTATTCTTTCTTTTTGTTTTTTAGTTGGGTGGATGTATATGATCTTTCGGCAGAGGAACAGGATGAAAGGAACGTCATGTCTTCTTTTTTTGTTATTTTTTTCAATTTCGTTGTGTGGAAATCTTCAAGTTTTACTGTTTCTTTCCAGATTTTGGACTGGATATGTATCAAAAAGAAAAGCTTGTAACTTGGTCTTTGATATTGTAAGCAAGTACCTGGAAGTACATTTTCAACCAAAAAAATAAATAAATAACGGAGGTATATTTTCTAAGCCGTCCAGATCCGTCATGGCTATATCCTTTGAAATAATTTGCTATTCTCCACATCAGCAGTTTCAATATTTTATTGGGTTTCTCTTGAGCCTACACTAGTATTTGATAAGTTCCACTTATTACCTCTTACTTCTAATGGTGAAAAGGCTATTTGTATCGTACTAAACGGAACAAGGATTGAAGCAGTATAGACTACGTTTCTATAGAGGAATGAAAGAATGTAGAAATGATAAAAGTTTATTTTGTTCTATGTTTTACCAGCCGTTTGATGAACCAGAAAAAACAGACTCGGAAGTTCTAAATTCTTTAATTATAGCCATTTGGAACAGGGAACATAGCGCCTGGTGCAAGGAATAAGTAGTATGATAAGGTATGGCATCTTCTGAATGAGCAAAGACTATTTTCTTTAGCGACTCGCACAAACCAAGCGAACAAATTTGGACAGTAGAATTTTGCTGACACAAAAATATCCACTGAATAACTAAAAGACTTTGCACGCCTGAACTCTCAAATCCAACCAGAAAATCAACTTCATGAGAAACAGACTGAGAAATATCCATCATGTGATTTTAGGGAAAAAAAAAATAATAATATTATCAAAAATTTCCCACTATGTGATTTCTAAATCAATAAAGGGAAATTGAACTGTACATTATTCATTTATAACAAACCCAAAAGCTTAATTGAAGCAACTAGACTAGGTAAATTTAAACATGATGAAAGTTCTGATACGTATACCTAGATCCACAAAATCAACTTTTTATGCTAAACCTTGTCTCCCCACCCATGGAAGCTACCTCATACTTCATTTATGCATAACCATCAAGTTCTATGGACTCATCTCTGTAATGGGTACATAACATCTCTTGATGGTCATCCATGAGGTAATCTAAAACCAATCTATATGTAGCACCATATCCACGTGCTAATGAAAAATCATGTCTTTTTTCATCACTGTGTTGCTTTCGTCATCACTGTGTGTTTGCCGCTGTCTTGCTGCCTCTTGTTTAAATCTTGATGCCTATTTAGAAGAAGATCTTCATGATTCCCAGAGTTAATGGTGTGGTCTTCTCCTTCTTCTTCTCTTGTGAGGTAATGGTCGACCTGTGCAGCCGCTTGCCGCCCCTCAGAGATAGCCCACACTACCAAGGATTGACCACGTCGACAATCCCCAGCAGCAAAGACTCCTTGCACATTGGTTGCAAAACGGCCATAGTCTGCCTTGAAGTTTGACCGGTTGTCACGCTCCAAACCCAACTTCTCTGCTATAGTCTGAAATAAATCAAACACCATTATCAGCGGGACAGTATCATATAGCAGACTTGTGATTAAAATGCATATTACAAACAATTGAGAGCAACACTTTTTAATTACAAAATTGCTCTTAAAGCATACTTATGGATTAAAATAAATTTGACCAGTTGAACTTGCTAAATTAGTACCATACTGAGAAACATGAGAAACTTACCGACTCAGGGCCAAGGAACCCCATAGCTAATAGAACTAGGTCTGCCTCAATTATCTCCTCGGAACCCTCCACCTCTTTGAACTGAAACTTTCCAGAGGCATCCTTCTCCCATTGAACACGTACCAGTTCAAGTCCTTTCACCACCCCATTCTCATCTCCGATAAATCTCTTAGTGAGTACCTCATAGGATCTTGGGTCTTTGCCAAATTTAGCAGCTGCTTCCTGATGCCCATAATCTACACGGAATATACGTGGCCACTGCCAAATAGAAGGGGCAATAGATAAGAAATCTAATATTAGTGTAAATAAATAAACACAATATATATATATATATATATGGGAAAATTTAAAACCTGTGGCCATGGGTTTCCTGGAGCCCTAGTTGGTGGTGGCCTTGGGAGAAGCTCCAAATTAATCATGCTACTACAGCCATGCCGGATGGATGTCCCTATGCAATCAGTACCAGTGTCACCCCCACCGATTACCACCACTTTCTTGCCCTTTGCAGAAATGTAATTACCATCCTGGAGATTGCTATCAAGCAAGCTTTTGGTGTTTGAATGAAGGAATTCCATGGCAAAGTGAACTCCTGATAGCTCTCGTCCTGGAACAGGTAGATCCCTGGAACCAATAATGTATACCAGTAAGTTTCAATTACATTTAGATACTAATTCATTAGGTAAACAGAATCTCGATGGATTAATTAGAACTTTAGAAATACCAATTTCTAGAGCTTTTAACTTATAGCTTACCTTGGTTTTGTTGCTCCTACCGCCAAAATAATGGCGTCATTCTCCTCTCTAAGTCGATCAAGAGAATGCAATGGGTCAGCGCCAATATTAGCATTAACCACAAAGTTGACACCTTCCTCTGCCATAAGGTTGACCCGCCGTTGGACAATATCTACTTTATCAGTCTTCATATTGGGAACTCCATACATCATAAGCCCACCAATTCTATCAGCACGCTCATACACAGTCACCGTATGGCCAATCCTATTTAGCTGATCAGCAGCGGCCAAACCAGAAGGGCCACTCCCGACAATGGCAACCCTTTTCCTGCAAAAAAGGAACATAATAATTGATTTTAATATAGTGTCATTATGGATATTTTAACATATAGCATCTTCTTTCAAAGGTCAATAAAATCAAAAAATGAATCTCAAAGAAAACATACCCAGATCTTTTTACGGGAGGCCGTGGAACCATCCAACCCTCCTCAAAGGCCTTGTCAATGATGGCACATTCAATGCTTTTGATGGATACAGGGTTCTCAATAATACCCAGAACACAAGAACCTTCACAAGGGGCTGGGCAGACTCGTCCAGTAAACTCAGGGAAGTTATTTGTCTCTAGGAGTCGCTCCAAAGCTTCTTGCCACCTATTTTGGTACACTAACTCATTGAACTCAGGTATTTTGTTGCCAAGAGGACATCCAGAGTTCTCCTGCATGGTTACACAAAGATCCAATTGAGATCAACGTAAATATATATTCTCCTTAAGTAAGAGATACAAGTGTAAGAATTATGGAAACATTAGGGTAATAGTTACCTGGTGGCAGAAAGGAGTGCCGCAATCCATGCAACGAGCTGATTGCGTTTTTAAAAGCGGGTCAGGTTTTGATTCATCCATGACTTCCTTCCAATCATTCATCCTAACTTTAGGATCCCTGTATTGAACACCCTCACGCTCGTAAGAAATAAAACCACGATGTTTAACAGCATCAGAAACCTGACTAGGCCTCTTTAGTGCTTCAGTCTTTTGTATCTTCTGTAAATTTAAAGAACCAGTCATCAGATCCATAGAAAAGTTATAGATGAAATCATCCATAAGTCTTACAAGAAAATTCTGGCAAAATACAAGTCCACCAAACGTGATGTGCATGTTTGTGAAAATATGTTTGTGAGAGAGATGGAAAGAATCCTACTCACAGTGAGCCAATTATTAGTACCTGATTTGACTTCCCATTTAAAGTTGCAGCTGCCATCTTCTTAAGTTCTTCAAGAGCATCTTTCTCCATTATCTCCCCATCGTCATACTTGTTAGCTTCTTGAGCAGCATCCTCCACAGCTTCTTTGGAGGCTTCATCTGCTTTCATACTTGCAAGAACTCGTTTGTATTCCCTGGGGAAAACTTTAATAAATTTAGGCAGAAGATTCTGAAAATCATCTAGTACTTCTCTGGCATAGCGGCTATTTGTGTGACGCTGGTGCTGCTGTATCATCATTCTAAGAGTCATAATGTCCTCCCCTTCCTCCACTTTATCAAGATCTACAAGCTCAGGATTGCATCGAGATCGAAATTTTCCATCCACATCAAGAACATAAGCAATACCACCACTCATACCTGCAGCGAAATTCCTGCCAGTTTTCCCAAGCACAACGACAGTACCACCTGTCATGTACTCACAACCATGATCACCAACACCTTCCACAACTGCCCTAGCCCCTGAATTACGGACACAGAATCTCTCAGCTGCCATTCCATTGAAATATGCCTCGCCACTTGTGGCCCCATAAAGAGCCACATTACCAATCACAATATTTTCTTTTGGATCGAACTGGCTTTCCCTAGGAGGATAAACTACAATCTTTCCACCTGATAAACCTTTACCAACATAATCATTGCTGTCACCTTCAAGCTCCAGCATGATGCCAGGACAAAGGAATGCTCCAAGACTTTGGCCTGCACTACCACTGAATTTGATATGGATGGTGTCTGTAGGAAGTCCTGCTGCATGATAGCGCTTGGTAACTTCATGACTAAGCATAGTACCAACTGCACGATTCACATTGCAGATTTGTGTATCAATGTACACAGGAAGAGCCTTTTCTAATGCAGCTTTGGACAGAGAAATGAGTTTATTGTCCAGAGCCATGTCCAGTCCATGATCCTGTTTTTGGACACAATACTGGGCAGCATCAGGCCGAAGATCAGCAGCAGGTCTAAGTAATAGGGATAGGTCGATGTTCTCCAGCTTCTCATTGCTTCTAGTAACTTCTCTATCAACTTCAAGCATATCTGAACGACCAACCATCTCTTTTAAAGTTCGAAACCCAAGCTGTGACATTATCTCTCTTAACTCCTCTGCTATCATAAAGAAAAAGTTAATAACATGTTCAGGTTCTCCAGCAAATTTCTCCCGGAGTACTGGATCTTGAGTAGCAATGCCAACAGGACAGGTGTTTTTGTGGCATTTCCGCATCATGATGCAGCCAAGAGTTATGAGCGGTGCTGTGCTAAAGCCAAACTCTTCTGCTCCAAGAAGTGCAGCTATAGCCACATCTCTTCCAGTTTTTAGTTGACCATCAGTCTGCAGAATCGTGCGACCACGAAGATCATTTGCAACCAAGGTCTGATGAGTCTCAGCCAAACCAAGTTCCCATGGAAGTCCAGCATTCTTGATCCCAGTCCATCTAGAGGCTCCTGTACCTCCATCATGACCTGATATCAGAACATGATCAGCATGCCCTTTCACAACTCCACTAGCAACCACACCAACACCAGCTTCAGATACTAACTTGACACTGATTCGGGCACCTGGGTTGGAGTTCTAAAATCAAATGGAATAACGTCAGATGCAATCGACCTTAGTAAAAAAAGCATTACATGTTTTCTAAGTAGCAAAACCAATTTCACCACTCTATACTCAAGGAGTTAATTAACAATACCAACAAACAAGTACAAAGTATCAAGTTCACAAACCTTAAGATCGTGAATTAATTGAGCAAGATCTTCAATTGAGTAGATATCATGATGGGGAGGTGGGCTGATAAGGCCCACTCCAGCAGTAGAATTCCTGGTGACAGCAATGTCACCTATAACCTTGTGTCCCGGAAGTTCACCTCCTTCACCAGGCTTGGCCCCCTGTGCAACAATTAAAAACCAACATCAGTATACAATCAATTCACGAAAACAAACAAACTCAGTTAACATTTAACCTCACCACATGCCAAATGAAGGAATCAATTAAAGATGCAAAGGCACCCAGAGGTGCTTTGCAGATACAGCATCATCTGCCATGAACATAGATCCATAAACAAGAGGAACATTCGTTCCAATAGGAATACAGGGACAGAATAGGAACATAGGAAAATAGGAAAAGAAAGAAAATAAACAATAACAGTACCTAATAGTTTGAAATTGGTGTAGGAATAATTACCTGAGCCATTTTTATCTGCAGTTCATCAGCATTTGTAAGGTAATAACTTGAAACTCCAAATCTCCCACTAGCAACCTGCTTGATAGCACTCCTCTTAGGATTCCTAGAACCATCTGGAAGAGGCTCCATACGAGAGGGCTGCTCACCTCCCTCACCTACAATTGAAGTTGTCCAAAAAAATTCAGTACTAATTACAGAAAAAGTTTTCACTCTTAAATAATAATTTTCTTAGTTAAAATACACTATTTCCTAGTGAATGAAATATAGCCTTGTAAACATTACATGATTTTGGAAAAATCTTGAAAAATCTTGTTAATGTTAAACCCCGACCTTCCACCATCAAAACTCTATAGTTTTTGATATATTAGAAGAATAAAAAAATATTGAAAAAAAAAAAAGTAATAATTCTGATTCTGAATAAAATCATGGCAAAATTGTATAATTGCAAGTACCTGTATTGGATTTTCCTCCAAGCTTATTCATAGCCATAGCCAACGTTGTATGCGCCTCGAGTGATATGGATCCATAACTCATGGCTCCAGTGCAAAAACGTTTGACAATCTCACTGGCAGGTTCCACTTCATCCAGGGGAACTTTAATCCCTGAGTCTTTGAACTTCAAAAGACCCCGCAAGTTACAGGCTTTATTCAATTGGTGAATAAGCTTAGAGTATTCTTTATAAGCAGCCACACTATTTGTCCTGGCAGCCTCTTGAAGCTTTGCAATAGCAAGAGGGTCATTCAGGTGAAGCTCACCACCTTTTCTCCAATGATAGTCTCCTGGATTTGGCAGTGCCACAGCTTCTGCACTTCCTGGAGGAAAGGCACGAGAGGGGAATGCCAGCTCATGCAGATGAAGTGCATCACGAGCAAGCATTTCAAACGTCGCACCTTCAACTCTACTTGGAGTTCCAGCGAAGCACCTCTCAATCACTTCAGATGAAAGACCCAGGGCTTCAAAAATCTGAGCACCCTTGTACGAAGCCAAAGTTGATATTCCCATTTTGGCAAGAACTTTCATCATACCATAATTACTAGCTTTGAAGTATTTCTTAACCAGCTCCTCCTTTGAGTGCATCTCACCATTAGAGATTGGTGGTATCTTTCCATCAATCTGCAATCTCCAAATGGCCTCTATAGCCAAGTAAGGACAGATGGCATCAGCACCAAATCCAACTAGAGTACAGAAATGGTGCACCTCACGTGGCTCGGCAGATTCAATTATCAACCCAATTCGGGTACGTTCAAGATTTTTAACTAGATATTGATGAACTGCCCCAACAGCCAAGAGGGAGCTTACAGCAACACGCTTTGGTGAGAAAGCTACAAATTCACAGGATAAAAACCACAAAATTAGCAAACAAAGTGGACATATTTTATGCAAGTTCCATTTAAATCTCATTAAATGCAACTTAAGGTGTAAAAGAAATATATATATCTATATAGATATATACATATATATTTTGCAGCATCATACCTCTGTCTGAAAGCACTAGTGTGGTATATCCTTCTTTAATGGCATCACGGGCTTCAGCACAAATCCTATCCAATGTCTCCTCCAATCCCTTTCTACCACGATTCTTAGAATAAGTTATGTCTAGAACTTTGCTTCGCCAACCTCTATAATTCATCTTTTTAATTGCTTCTATTTCTTCAATGGATAAAAGAGGACCCTTAAGAGATAGACGATGACACTGTTCTTCGGTGGTTTCTGTCAGGTCACCTTCAGGACCAATCATACATTCCATAGAAGTCACTATCTTCTCTCTAATAGGATCAATTGGTGGATTTGTTACTTGAGCAAACATTTGCTTGAAGTACTCAAATGTGAGCTTTTCCCTATTAGACATGACAGCCAAGGGGGTATCATTTCCCATTGATCCAAGGGCCTCCACACCATCTTTGGCCATGGGAAGCAATAACATTTCTAGGGCTTCTACCGTGTAACTGCAAAGAGAGAAGATTCATAAACAATTTCCTTAAAAGCACACAAATTAAAGAAATCAAGAAGATATGTTTACATACCCAAAAGCCTTCAATGGAGCCAAGAGACCATGAATGCCCATTTTTTCCATGTCCTCATCATTATTAGATGCCTAAAAAACACAAGATGAAATACACCATAGTAAAAATTGCTAGCAAAGGAAATGCAATAAAAACGTTCAAGGACCTTCACATCAAACTTACCGGCAGCACTCCTGCTATGGCAGGAGGGACTCTCTCTGACTCATGAACAGAACCAGTTATGTCTTTAAGCTCAATCTTTTGCTTTTTAAGCCACTCCCCATAAGGCCTTGCCAGAGAATACTGCTGCTTCAAAGCCTCGTCATCTACAACACTGTGATTCTCAAAATCCACCAAAAGCATCATTCCAGGGTTAAGTCGCCCTTTCCTAGATATATCTTCAGGTGGAATGTCTACTACACCAACTTCACTGGCCATTACAACTCGTCCACTGTGGGTGATGTAGAAGCGACCTGGCCGCAGTCCATTCCGGTCCAGAGTGGCTCCCAGATAACGTCCATCAGTAACTGCAATTGAATTTCCCAAGTAAAAAGCAAAGATATCATAATATAAACAAAATTTTCAGCTCAGTGCACAATTGTTTTTAGAAGAAAGTTACATGATATAAGAGCTGGCCCATCCCAGGGCTCCATGAGAGCCGAGAAGTACTCATATAGTGCTTTTCGATGAGGATCCATATTCTTGTCATTTTGCCATGCCTCAGGAATCATCATCATAATAGCTTCAGGAAGACTTCTGCCAGCTCGAACAAGAAGCTCAAGCACACCATCAAATGCTCCTGCATAGGAAAAATCATGTTCATAAATCAGAAATGACAATATCTTCCACCAAGAATCAGTATGTTCTTCACATCTTCATTGCATAACAGTCACTACTAGATCATTGCATGTATTTATGCATCAATTGAACATGTATAAACTCAGGATAAAGCTATGACCTGAATCTGATGAGCTGACATCCACAATGGGAAGAAGCATCTTTAATTCATCTGCTGAAAGGCCAAGTTCCTTACACTTTAAAAGTCCCTCACGTGCTTTCATCCTGAGTTGAACATATGGAAAACATTAAAGCTAGAATTTGAAGGTAAAGCTCAAGAAAACAAAACATATCTCTTAGGAATATACCAGTTTACATTTCCTCTAAGCGTGTTGATTTCTCCATTGTGGCCTAAGACACGCATAGGCTGAGCACGATCCCAGCTAGGAAATGTATTGGTTGAGAATCGAGAGTGAATCTGTGCATCAGTGATCAAAATAACAAAAGAATGTCATTAACTGTTTTACTTTATTCAGGAAATGGATAACTAATTCGAAAACCACACATGAAATTGTGTTCAGGCCAATTTAGGAAACTGTATAGTGCAGTGCCAGTACAAAACTATGGAAACCTAAGCTATTCTTTGACCAAACACAATTTCCTTTCCACCACTCAATTAAAATTTTCATCTTCAACATAGAGAGCACTGCACCAAGTTTCTGGAAACATGATTTACTTGATAATGAGGTTTCTTACCAACTCACCCAATGCATCCAATCCAGCATCAATTTCAATTAGTAATCAAGGGAGCGGAAGAACTTAAGAGATCATTCAAACCTCAATGCCTCAGAAGTCATTCCTCAACCTTGCATCTCTTCAGTTACCGGTTGTTCCAATGCTGTTTGTTGGAGTATGAAGTTAGTGGAGAAAGATAAGAAGTGAATGGATAATATATTTACCAGGGCCATGTAGCTCGTAAACCTTTCATTGCCAAGATCTGCATAGTAGTAATCCTTCACCTGAATTGGCTTCAACTGACCTTTGTAAACAACAGTCCTGGATAGATCAGGTAAAGGAATTAACCACACGAAAATGCTATGAAAACTAGTTTGAACAATATGGCAGCTATCTGAAAAACACACCTTGACGAAAGCGAACATATGTAGAAGTCTTTAGCACCACCATGTTCAAGGTTCAGTACAGCTCGAATGGCAACCATTGAAAGCCTCCTCAGTATGTACATCTGGATAGAAGAACGTGAAAACAAGAAACAAATGAACTCCTAAGACATAATATTTCCTCCTGAGGATAAGATTACCGGATAGACTAGAGAGAAAGAAAAGCACATATCTTGAATAAATAAAAATTAGGTAGAAAAATTTTGTACTCTGCCATTACATTTATAGATTTTACAATCACAAGTCTAGCATTAGATTAAGGATGTCATCCGATGTATCTATCTAAATAGATGTATAAAGAATAAAATATTATATATAAACTAATCCAATTATCTTCAAATTGCCACATATATTATGATCAGCCTACAATGAGAATGATCAAACATCCAACAAGCCAAACTACCAACTCGGAAATCCTTAAGGTAAAGACATAAACAAAGAGGAAAAAAAAAATGACATGTTCCCTCATGTAACTCAACAAAATAGATTTAATATATATAAATAAAAATTTTAAAAAAAAATAATGATAATAATAACCTGGCTCTCAATGTCAACTTTTGACCTAGGAGAAGGGGTAAGGAACACTTGCTCCACCACAGGTTCGGTAAGCAAAGCAGACTTGCCCAATCCTGTGTTATCAGTTGGCACCACTCGCCACCCAAGAACAGTATGTCCAAGAGACTCAGCTACCTGCAAACATGAACAAATACTTTCAAATGAGTGCCGTATCATAATGGAAACCACAATCATAATTAAAACTAGCATTAATCATGGGAAATACTATCATTATCAATAACGATGACACATAACAAGTTCTAAAAAAAATAGATAGTGACTCTATGAGACACTATCTCTACACCAGTAGAAACGGAAAATATTTTGGGTTGATGAAAGAAACCATGGATAATTTTTACATAAACTTTAATAGATATTAAAGGTGAAATTACCTTTGTAAATACATTTCTACTTTCGTTCCTTCGACTTTCGGAGGTTGGCATGAAGAACATACCAACAGCGTATTGCCCTGGTTGTGGAAGGGTAAATCCTACATCCTTGGCGACCTGAAGAATTATTAACCAGAAAATAGTCAGTGCCAAAACGCCAAAACTAGTTAAGAAGTATATGTAATTAATCACAAATTCAAAATGAAAATTAATCAATTAATCCTCATCGCAAATCATTAACCACTCTATTCTTCCAGTATATAATACCAAAAGAAAACAGTACTCAAACATTTTTAAAAATAAAAAATAAAAAATAGAAAAATTTCGGAGGCAAAAAAAACTGCAATAAAACTTTTCTAAAACTAATAATTGAAAGAGAAGTTAACATTTATTTTATTTAAAAAAAAAGTATTATTACAATAAAGAAATAAACATTTTTAAATTAAAATAATTTTTTAAAAAAACCCAAAAAAATTTGCAATTTGCCGAATGGTAAAACAACGCCAAAAATAATACAATTCAATTATCGTATAATTCAAAAATGAAAGAACCAAAAAAAAAAAAAAAAAAAAAAGGAAGAAGAAACAGAAAACATACCTCCCTGTAGAATTCATGAGGAAGAGCGACGAGAATACCAGCTCCATCACCGGTATTCGTTTCACAACCACAAGCACCTCTATGCGACATACGCACCAACATCTCCAAAGCATCCGTAATCTGTAGATAACAAAATAAATTCAACAAAGCCAAATTAAATACTTAATTATCACAAAAAGCGAACTCCTGCACAACCTATTACTATTATTATTAATATTTCTTTGATGCATATTTATTTTTCTTCTTCTTACCGTTCTGCGGCTGCTTTCGCCGGACAATTCAGCGACAAATCCGACCCCACACGAATCCTTATCGAACGACGGGTCGTAGAGGCCGAGAGGCTTGTCAGGAACGGCGGAGAGAGCGGAGCGTACTACGACCTGAAGCTTCGGGGACCGCCCGGGACCATCGGATCTCCAAAGATGGAGCCTTTCCGATCCGGACGCCCTTAATCGGGTCCCAAAGAACTTCTTCTCCACAACATTCGAGGATTTATTAGTAGCAGAGCATCTCCTAACTCTGCCGCTGAGCCCCGTTAGCTGCCTACCATTTAGCTGAGGTGTAAGACATGGTTTTGCACGGAGCTGGATAACAGAACCCGGGGTTGCCAACATTATTCAAAAGTCCGATTTCAGATTTCCGGTTCCAAATATATATATATATTAAAATATATACAAACTTTGGAAAATTTTATCCCAATTTAGATAGGAATTAGAACAAAATACGAGATTTATAGATCCAAACAAGAGAGAGATTTTGAAGGTCCCTGTTTAATCTTCAAAGGGAAATAAACAGATCTATGTAACTGTTCCAAATCCGACACAGTGTCTACACAAGATTCCAAAGGGAATGAAGAGAACTAATATCGACTTTCTCGGGATTTAAAACGAAGGATTCGGCTGAGAAAAGTTAACAAAATCGCAGGTGTTTTCGCGCTGGAAAAAGCATATATATACATATATATATATATGCTTTCTTCTTCTTCTTCCTATCTTTCTTCAACAGAATCTTCGAGATTAGGCTTCTAAATCTCGACCTCGAAGAAACGGCCACCGATTTTTCCGTGAAAGCGAGCGAAAATTAAGAGGAAAAAAAAAAATAGAGGAGCAGGGTAGAGAAAAGCGAGCGAGAGAAAGAGAGAGAGGAGAGGTGGGCAGAGCACCGACGTGAGAGAGCCTCTTTCTGCTCGGTTGGGATCTCCCTGGAGTAGCAGAGAGCTATTTTATAGAGAAAATACACTTAGCATCTTAGTGAGAGAGAGAATAAATTATTAGTATTATTATTAGACAGAAAATTAATAAAATTGAAAAAAATTGTTCATTGAGGAGAGAGAAATGTGTGGGACCACCAGTGGCTAAATTTACCAAGTCCGACCTCACTCTTAACTATTTTAATTTTTTTAAGTGACGTGACAGCTCAGATTTCATTTTTATGCCACGTGTACAATCTTCTATGCGGCACGCGACAGCCGCTCATGGTGGGTCCATACTATAAGATAATTAGATAAACTCTAATCGGGTTTCCAGTGTTTGGCTTCGGTTTGGAAGCCGCCTACGGTTATTCAGTTCTATCCTATTTCCTTTTCTTATCCAATTAGGCTCGGCTCCGAGCCTCCGCGACGGGCCCCCTTCTCACATAATAAAATACTCTTTAACTAAATTTAATTCATTGGACTTTTTAATCTAATTGAAATTAATTTTACTTTTTTTTTCTTTTTTCTTTTTTTTGTATTGAGAAATTAATTTTTCTCCAATTTGTAAAATGACAGTTAGTTGTTTCTTTATGTCCAGACTCGGTTGGTTCAGTAGGGGTATTTTTGTACTTCAGTAATATTACACCATAAATGTCGCTTTGGATTTATGACCGATTTGCCATTCCTAAATATTTCTTTCACTTTTCTCGTTTTCTTTCTTTTGTATTTTTATGACCTGAAATATCGCTTATCTTCTCCGAAAGTTTTTTGAGATTTTTCTGTTAAAAGTTTATTCGACTCGTTTTCTTATATTATTGAAATATTAAATTCTACGAGATTCTTAGATATTATTATTTGTTCTAAAAGTAGTTGTAAAATCAAAAATGTCTTAAATTTATATACAAAATCATATGGTTGCTGACCAAATTTTATATAATCAATAATCTATTTTTATATAATTTTTGTAGATATTTTAATATGTGGTAAAAATATAATAAAAAATTTAAAAGTTAAATCACATCAATTATTTTTAAAATATATCAATCATTTTTTTTATCATATACTAATATTTTACGGAAGGATAATGTAGAGATAGGTATCACCTGATTTTTTTCCAAGTTATACATTATCTATGCGGCAATTAATTATATACATTACCTAGTAATTAAAAATTTTAATATTTAAAATATTAATAAAACTCATTTTAAATCATAAAAAAATTTTAATTAACTATTATAAGCAGTTTCATTATTATTCTTCGTTTTTTGAATAATTTAACCATATTATCATTTCTTATGGCCAAATAAACTCAATGACGAAATACTATTTAAAAATTGATAAAAATAATAATTAATTTCTTATTTTCTATTAATTATCATGTATTTTGCAATCTCATAAATTAATAATGTTATTTCAAGGATATTTTAAAAGAAAAAAATCATGATAGTTTAATCCTCATAATTAATATAGTATTAATCATCGTATGAAAATTGTATATTACCAAAAATAATATTTAAGGGTATTATATTTTTTTCTTCAAAAAAAGAAAGTGCATTATATTCTTTATCCAATAGAAATATTGAGGATTTTAATTTAAATTGTTACTGAAGAAAACTGTGATTTTTATCACTAAATTGTTCCATAGGTACATATAATAACCTATTAGTTCTTTAGTAGGTAAACCTAACATAAAATTACTAACAAAGTTATTTTCAATTATTTAATATCAATTGAAATAATTTAATGTGGGATCAAATATCAAAAGATATAAACGATATTAATAAAAAAAATTAAATCCACGTTTTCATGATACTACTAGTAGTAGTTATTAAAAAATTATGGTAATTATAATAAACGATATATTCATGTATTATAATGTCTTAAGAGTTTCAAGAAAACGTCTTACTTACTAAATTTAATATTTATAAGCCATTTTAAATGATGTAGCTCCTGTCACCTCCATAGGAAATAAGTCTTTTATAAGTAATCTTTTTATCTGCCTTCTTAAATACATGAAGTAACAATGAGTGTACCATTTATTTGCGCCCCAACCCCCTCGCCAAAGAAAATATATATATATATATGTATAGCATTCGGAATTAGTTTCTCTTTACCATATATATAATAATATTATATATATATATGTATACTTTTTATTTATTAAATTTTGCTTATTGGAAAATAAATGAAATGAAAATGAAAATTAATTGATATAAAATGCGCAAATGATATTAGCTTTAATATCTAAATTATGATTAAAAACAATCTAAATTATGAAAAACAATAAATCTGATATATATATATATATATATTATTTATTTAAAATAAACGAAATATATTGCCGTATAATGAAATTTTAAAGAAATACTTTTGAATTGTTTGCATTGATCATTTTCAACAGCAATTATAAAATTAAAAAAGAAAATGGAGCATCGGATGCAGCAATGCAGCGCCAAAAACGAGGATATTTTGGTACAAGAAAAGCGTAAAGGGTTAGGTGGGCAGTTGACCACGCATCGTGACGCTCGGAGTGACGAAAATGGACATGTTATTAACAATAATAATTGAATGTGAAAGTCCATTAATTACCAGATACGCGGCTAATGGTATAAGTAATTTAGCTGCCACCTGATTTCTTACGCGGCCAACAGTAAAAGAATGCCACTTTTCAATCACTCGCTAATCCTTACCACAGTTATTTATGTTGGATTATATTAAAAACTCTCAGATGTGGAGAACAGTCTACAAAAGTATAATCACTTTTAATTTGGATTTGCTTAATAAATTGATGAGGAATCTTTTAAACAGAAAAAAAAAATGATGCGGAATCTAATAATTTAAATTCAGAGTCAATATTGTACCATTTAAAATTATTTTGGAAATATTAAAAAAAAAAAGTTTTGGAGATAACACCAGAAAACAAAGGTTTATACATATATAGATATATATAATCAATAAAAAAAAAATATATATATATATATATATATATAAACAAGGTGGTGACGCACTACTTCAATTGAATTATTTGATTTGATTGAAAATATTCATTAAAATGGTCATAGTTACATCTCTTTGTCTATGGCTCTATGGAAAAAGTTTATATGTCTAACTGCGTATTCACAGTCAATCAAATAAAAATTAACTGGATAACAAATATACTCGATCAATAATCCCGTGTAATAAATAAAGTTTATTTAGAGCATATAGTTGTGTATAAACAATGCAATCACACCAAAAAAATTAAAAAATAATGTCATTACATATGCATTTATTAATTATTTTTATTTTCTTGATTATTTCATTTTCGTTCCACGTTATATGTTTGAATTAATCGTCCGAGTTTGAAGCAAAAATTTCTAACAAAAAGGTAAAGTTTTAGAAATCTCTTACAAGTTAAATTATAAATTAGAAAAATTCAATTAAAAGTCAATAATTTTTCTTTCTCATGTTTTTAATTTCCTTGGTTGCTTCAAATGACTTTTATAAACATTACTATGGGTGAAAAACGGCTATTGGCAGATGAAAAAATCTAGAAAATTGATTTATTTGATTGGGAAGGAAAGCCGCGGGGGTTGAGAGTGGTCAAAGGGACTAATCATTCTCATTATAACATTGCAACATACATTTGTGCTACCTAATCCCATGTCTTAATCAGCCCACAAGGACCACCGCCATATAAGGGACTAAATCATAAATATTTATACAAAAAGTTAGGGTAGTTTTTGTGAAGAAATATATAAGAGCTCCTTATTATCATATATTGCCGAGATGTACGGTGGGTCATATAATGGTCTTATAAGCAAAAACCAAACCAAGAAGGCCTCGTATCCTCCGAGATGACGAAAACTGCTGGGAAATACAATAAAACTACGGTAACAGCTCTCACTTGATAGGATTGCTGCAATTGCTTTCCTGTCCCTTCATTTTTTAATATATATATATATATATATATATATATATTTCTTTAATTAGATTTTTAAAAAATAAATAAAATGCAATTAGTACTTGGTAGCATCTTAGCCTTCACCAACCTTCATTTTGTTAGTTGAAAAAAGAAAAACAATGGGAGAGATGGTAGGTGAAGCAACTGTTAATCGTCGAGGACCATTCTAGAATTTCTTGTCCCTGATATGCATGTCTCATCATTGATATTTATGTAACATAATTAATTAATATGTATTTTTGCGTTGAGGGGCCACATTAGAAAATTATGCCAATTACGTAAGGATGACATGCAGGGAAAAAAAAATGAACCTCTTTTATTTATTTCTTTTGGGTCAATGAAAGTTTATTCAATTAAATATCGGGATTAAATTTGATTTAACTTCAAATGACGTGTTATTTTTGGACAATGATCAACTAAGTGCTAATTTACCAAAAAGAAAAAAGCTAACCTTGTGCTAAATCTTACCATAAATGTACCAAAACCTCAATAGTCTTCATATCACAATGGATTTGAGCGCGCAAAATATATGGGAAAATACAAGTGTGTTCCCATTGGAAGCTTTGGAGACGACAAACAAAAACAAAATCTACTACATAAGTGCTAGATTTTTTTTTTTTGGGGGGATTTTCATTTAAGTTGAATTTCAGGGACCAAATAGGTCCAATTACCAAAAAGAAAAAGGAGAGGAAAAAAAAAAAGGGAGCTAGCAGGGCCCGTTAATTAAATTGGATTGATGTATACAGGATCCAAGCACAATAATATCTAGTCATTTTTACTTTGTTTCTACTTATGCAACTTTCGTTTTATTACGTTCTAGATCCATTTCATGATTAATATTTGATATTTAGGTTTTCTCTGTTTATCTAATGTATAACAGCAATGACATGCTTTGGTATTTATTTAGTTTTCAAAACAAAGATGAAGTAAACATGATAGTTATAAAAGTTTATGCTTCTATAGCATAGTAACATCTATTTTTATATGTTTCTTCCACAAATGTTATTAGATGTGGAAAAAATTACCCAAAAAAAATAATTAAAACATTAAATAATATTAACTATTTTAAAATCATATCAATTAATTTTTAATAATTCTCAAAAATTTATGGAATAACTATATAAAAATAATTGGTTCAAAAAACTATTTAATTTTTTTTATAGTGTCGATAAGCACAGTAACTCATAATTACATATTAAAATTAAGAATTTGCAAAAATAAAAAATAAAAATGGTGGATTTTATTAATCAATCTAAACAATTAGATAAATTCTTTTACATAAAAAAAAAAGATAAATACAAATTTACATAAAATAAAAAACATATTAATAATCTATTTTTTATTAAGATATTTTGATGGTTTTTTTCATTAAAAATTTTTATTAAATTTTTTTAAATTATTTTAATTATTGAAAATTAAAAATATTTTGATGAAATATATGAATTTGATAACATATTAAAATTTATAAAACATTTAAATTCCATTTTTTTTAAAATTTTAATTATTAAAAAGGTTTAAAAATCATTTTAACTATAAAATTATAAAATTTTTATAATTTTTAAAATATATAAATAAAATAAAAAGAAAATTAATATAGATTCGTGCTCCACACGAGATAACGAATCGTGAATTAACATTTTTTAACTAATTATTATTTAGTGGATTTGTAGCTCATTAGTGCGAGTTCAACAAGGGAGGGAATTTGACCAACCCAAAAAAAAAAAAAAATTAATAATGAAAGAGAGAGGAAGAGAACCCTGTGAGTGTGGGTCCAGTGGGAGTACTATCGATATTTTCTTGCCAGTGATGGTCCCAATAGGACAATGACAAACATACACGTGCCAATGCCAGCTACGCTGTGGTGAACGTTTCCGCAGCAAGATAATAATTAGATATGGCAATGAGATCTATCAATTCTGTCCTTTTGTCAAATTATATGCACACAGAGAGAGAGAGAGAGAGAGAGAGAGAGAGAGAGAGAGGTGTCTGTAAATATTGACTGTGAATTCATGAACTGTTCTGAAATTGAATCGAAAATTCCAGTTCCCTAATGATATAAGAAAATACAGATTGATACATAACTAATCATCTTTTACTTTTAAAGTGAAAACCAACAAGATAAACGCAATGTGTTTTCATTTTCTTTTCTGATTGAAAACAGCAAAGAAAAACCGCTAAACGACGACACTTTGAGTTTTGGTGGTCCTGTGCTCTACTTTGACTCCAACTGAACGCCTTCACCCACTCTCACTCACCCACTCTCGCTTTTAGGAGTGTGCTAACACATGCGTAAAAGATTTCTGACCTGGGAAGAAAATCAACGAAGATGAAAATAATTTTGAAAGATTTTTCTTATCAATTCTTTTATTAAACGAAAATAAATATATATCTAGTTTGTGATAAAATTACGGTTCTTCTTTGGTGTATTGATGAACTCAAGTGTGTTCCATCATTAATAGTGCCCAACTCGTTAACAATTAATGACCACAAAAATTATTCACAAGAAAGAGTGACCACAAAAAAAAAAATTTACAAATAATAATGACAAAGGAAAAAGTGGGCATCGTATTTGACTAAAGTTCAAATATCCAAGAAGCTCAAAAAAATAAAATAAAATAAAAGAAAAAAAGCTCAAAAGAATCCCTTGCAAAACACGTGTAAAGCCTCTCAGGGCCCCATGAACTCCTAAAATATAATGGAAAAAACATAGGACTCTTTACCGTCCTTCCACGTGGTTTACCGTTTTAATATTTATATTTTTATAAAGAGTCCCTTTTGCAACCTACCCCCAACAAAATTATTTCCCGGAGGCTATTGCGAAATTAATTAAAGGGTCTTTTAATTAATTAATTAATATTACTTACATGGAATAACACTTATATTAGACCTGTTAACCCATGGATTAGACATGTTAACCCATGATTAGACATAAATATATAGAAGATCCTTTTTCTTTTGTACGAATATATGCTAGTGGTTGTATTAATTTCTTTTTTAATCTTAATTTATATATGAACGAATCTGGTTTTCATAATTTAATTTACTTTTCTCTTCTCCTGTTGAAGATTCTAGCTAGCCAGCATTAAAATCTACAAAAATTACGAGCCTCAGAAAATGGATTTGTTGTCAAAGAATCTTTTTACTTGTTCTTGGGCAAAATGAGGAAAAAAATAATAATAAAGAAGATTTATTGTTTGGATGCTCAAGTCGGCGAAGCTTTGTGGGGACATTTCCACTGAAAGACAACACAAAAAGTACGTGAGACTATTGACACCATTGGCAGTTGGCAGTGTTTTTTTTTTTTTTTTTTTTTTTAATGTATTTGTGTTTGGTACATTTTATGGTTTAATATTTTAAATGACCCCAAAAAGTATAACAATTAATGCAATAAAAATTAAAAGGACTTTTCGTTTTCAAAAATGATCTTTTCTGCTTTTTGTGTCTTTTAAATTCAAGTGCATATGGGTACTTCTTTTTTTGTTTTTTTTTTTTTGTTTTTGGTGAATGCATATGGGTACTTCTTGCATACACAAAGATGGGTAGAAATATCCCCCCCCCCCCCCCCCCCACTCGGCAATGATTATGTTCTTATTCTCCTCTGTTTAATTAATTTGCTTTAATATGAAGTGAAAAAACAAAATAATTAATAAATCGATCATTTTCTAAGCAAATATACAGCTTCATCCAGAAGTCACTGAAATCTTGAATTCCAACCCACAACGAAGCATCTTATTGGATGCTCTTTTTGTTTTTGTTCTTTGCTAGTTTCATTTATTAATACATATAATCAATCAAATCAAAGCGAGGAGGCTTGATGGGTTTTTTTTTTGGGTAAATAAAGATGCTTAATAGTTGAAGAAATCAGAGGCGGGCTATGAGTGGATGGAACTCCATGATTGAGTGAGCTGACCCTCCAACATTGGAAAAGTCAATTGAAACTGATGGAACATCTTAATCGTGAAACATTATGATTTTTTTTTTATCCCTATTATTTTCATCCGAAAAGATTATTCTTTCATATATATATATATATATATATATATTTTGGAAAGGTATTATTATCTTTAGTAAAGCAAATTTCCATGTTTCTTTTTTGAGTGGACTATTTGGGGATCAATGGATAATTCACAAGGTATATATAATTTTTTGTTTTATATATAAGTTGTTTTTTAGTTTAACCACTAAAGCCCACTGCAACGTACAGGGGTTTTCAACCTTAATTAATTTACTCCAAGATAAAAATAACTAAAACATTGAAGTTACCCAATAATTTATACTTGATTCCCTATGCTAACGAAGGATTTGTATATATAGGGAAAAAAAAAAAAAACCAAAGGGTACATCTACAGTAAGACTAAATAGACTTAATCGCACGTGATCACCATGCAGACCAAGGAGTAAAGAAGAAAATCCAGTATCCTTGCAGTCAGAGAGGTATCTCAACGGTGTCTCATGCCATGTTTTATTTTATGAAGTATCTTATTTAAATATGAAATAAAAGAGATTGGAGGCTCAGGTTGTTCTGTTTATGGGAAATTCAATTATATATATATATATATATATATTCAATATATAATATATTTTTGAATGACAAAGATATCTCACCTATTTTTTGGTTGGCATATATATAGCGCTTTTAATAAAATTTTGAAGATGCATGTATATGAATTTGCAAGTTGAACTTCCTGTACTAACCATCAAAAATACCCGATAATTACAATTAATATAAATAATACAAAATTATTAGACCCACATAAGTTAAATTGAGTGTATATTCGTAATTATTAATTAGTAGTAATTTAGAATCTTTGTACTCATAGGCTTTGTCTAATGCTAAAACCACTTAAATTACACCTATGTTCAAAGTTTAAAATTTGATCTTGGTGGAAAATTCTCCTAACCCCCCAAGTTGTAATTCAAAAAATAAAAAAAATAGAATCCTTGAGACAAACTCGTGTTTGAACAGTAGGATCCCAAGCTTATGCATATAATTAATATATTATATTTTCTTTAATTATATTAAAAGTTATGATGGTGCTTTTTCTTACATAATTACATTAACAGCTGAAGCCAAGCTTGTCAAAATTACTAAAGAATGTTATATTATGTAAATTCAAACATTTTTCCAGATACTACTTAGCTAGGGTAGAGAACGAATAACAAAACAATCCTCTGCTTAAGGATTGGGATAAACTTAGATGAGAGGTTTCACATCCTTTAAGAAAAACCAGAAAACCGGTAACTCATCAAATAAACCATATTTTCAGTATATTGAAATAAACTTAATATTACATGTAATTATATCCAATTAATAATAAAAATGTTTAACAGAGGGAAGAAAATAATATTATAAATTGAAAAGAAAATTTAATATATATTTTTTTATTTTTCTTGTTAACTAAAAGAATAGTATAAAACTATTGCCTTTGCTTGACAATGGAATCAAAAATTTAATAAAATATCCAAACCAGAGGTAAGGAATCCCGAACCAGCCACAAGCCCCTTCATCAATAAAAGAATTCCTTACATGTCTTTCATCGACGAATAAAAAACTAAGAAAGATTAAATAATCAAGATAATAATTGTACATGTATACACTACAAAAGAGATCAAGTTTCTCTCTCGGTATTTTTTGTAAACTCCGCTTTTAATTTATTTTTTTATTCATGTCATCACATTCAAGAAGCAATGAGAACAACGAAAAAAGTTGGATCCGTCATAAAAAAGAATTGCAATTGACCAATGCTAATCTCTTTTTAAAATCACCAAGTTCCATAATTATGGACGCAAAGAAAGCTTATATTGAAAAAAACCAACATTTATTTATATACAAAATAGGTACGGGGAGTATAACTATCATTATTTTAGGCCACCATGACAAACTATTTGCCTTAGTTGTTCAAAAAAAGCATTGTTGGACCGCTTCGTTGATGATGGTAGTTGAGTAAAATAATTTATAGGACAATATATGCCAACAAAATGGACTATAAAATAATATCATATACATATTAAAAACAAAATCTATTAGTTGGAAGCAGTTGTTTGTCCACTAACTATATATATGCAAATTATATTTTAAACCAAAAAAAAAAAGACAAATTTTCTTGGTACTGCATTAAAAAATATTGATATTTGTTTATTAGCAAAAATAGCTAGCATCTCGTGGAACACAAAATTTAAATCATATTAAATAGCAAGTGGGACGGTTATTCGATGAAAGTTGAAATCTTTAATGATCATATCCTTTGGAAGTTCTACATATGTTGTTAAATATTAATATTATAATTTCAGAAAAAAGTATTGGGTCTGGAAAACGTTTCAACGTTTTTCATATTTAGGTGAGTGGGTTAAAGGAGCGGCCCCTTTTCAGTTCCCTTATCATTTTTACCATGTGGATCTTTAATTTGTAATTTCCTTTTTCTTTTTTTGAATTTTTAATTAAAAATTATCTGAAAGTTTTTCGAAATGTTTCTGCATATATTAAAGTACACATGTACAAGACCAAACCAACAAACCCCAAATCAAACACGACTTCTTTTGAAATGGATGTGAAATCCAAAAAGTGAATTTTTTTAATGGAGATTATTGGAAAGCAAATATCTTATATACTTAAACCAGCTAGAAAGAAAACAATTTGAAGCAAAGTGGTATCTAATTCAAGGCAGCCTAGTAAGTAGTAACATACTTTAATGATTTTGCTTTATGAGTTTGCCATATCAAAATTTGACAAGTAAACCTTTCTCTGGAATGCCATACGTCTGTTTGTAACTTTTAGCAGCTGATACATGACAATGACATTTACGAAATACCTAGCTGAAGCAGACAATAGTGAGTTGGAAGATCTCTACCCATGCTCAAAGCAAACCCACTTATATAGTGTGAGACTCTCTCAGCCACAACCCTTCCATTATTGGTGGTCCCATGTGTTTTTCCTAGACAAATTAAAGTAAAAAAGGACAAAAATCTGATATGGGCACCTCATAAAAAACTTGCCCATAGGTTCATATTGCCAAATTAGAATCCCACAACACCAACGTTGACAAAACGTCAAAGAAAAACTGCTCAAATTAGCTAGTAAGCTTATAGCATGAAACTAAAGAAAGCCTCCATTAATAGGAATTTGTTATAATTATAATTGGAAGATTCTATTTTCCTCTTTTTTACTAGTTGAAAATTATTTTTGATTCCAAACTAGGATCTTAGAAACATAATAAATTAAAAACCATGGGCTGCTCTAAGAAAGTTGAAAATACTTTCTTTATTTGATATGCAAATGGAATTCTTTAGTATTTGATTACAAGCTATTATTGAACCCTATGTCAGCCACACTCATCAACATGCATGAACATAATAGTGTATTTTATATATATACATATTATTTATAATGTACAAATATAATAAATCTCTATATGTATTATATGTAGGTAAGCACTGAGATCACAAATGCGGCTCCTCGAAGCCGTTGCCGTGTATGAATTTATATAAAAGAAAATTCCAGACTTGAGAACACACGACATTTATGGCTTTACAAATGTGCATTGTCTGCGGTTTAGTGGTCACGGTCCAACGTGGTTGCGGCGTATAGCGAATGACACTCAAGGTCGGCAACAATTTTATGGCTCAGATCTTATTATTTGGTCAATGGTTTTGATTAATTTAAAAGGAAAATATATATATATATATAAAATCGACTTTTCGTTTAAAAAATAAAATAAAATCTAGTTTACTATGTTTCTACTTTCTACTTCTACAATTTGCCACAATTAATGAGTTAGTAATTTATTGTTATTGTGAAAAATGGAACAAATTTTGTCAATAAAATTATATTTGGCCGTTGGATTGGTTGAGGGGTACTTGACTTCTAATCCTTCGTGGATTCAAAAGGTCAGATACTAGAGAGCCACCTCACTGACTGTCGTGCTCCGCTTGTACCCTGTTGAGGTTAAGCTTCTCTTATTTGTACCTTTTATTTATTTATTTTTTATTCGTACCTTTTATTAGTGGAAGATCTTAGTCAATGTGGGGCACATCCAATCAGAATTTCTGCTTAAGTCGTGGAAAATGTGACACGTCCCCGCCGGAGATTCTTTTGCACGCGGTTATTTGGACGTGGGTATCTTTCATTTTTCTGAGTGTAAAGTGTAAACTTTTTATTTTTTATTTTCTATTTTTTATATGAAAGTATAAACTGCTAATAAAATTACAACGTTCACATAATACTATAAACTGCCAAAAAAAATTACAATTTCATCCTAGCATTTTCAATAATAAATTCTATTTTGTTGATATTTTAAAAATTTAATGATGATATGAATTTTTTTTAATAATAAATATCAATATTAAATTTTAATATTAATTATTTAATAATACATATTAAAAGATAACATTGTTAAATTATAAATATTGTTAAATGATGATAGAATCCATTTGTATCAATAAAAAAATAAAATTATAATAATTTAAAAATGGTAATGGCTTCCATTATTTTTTTCAATTAAAAAATAGTTAAAAAATTAAAATTATTATTAATAAATGGAATTCCACAAATTTTATTATACAAAACAATTATCAAAATTAACCAATTGCAAATTTAATGCGAAATTTGACAAGAAAAAGCATTAGCAAAATTTATCATTTGCCATAGGAAAAGGAAAAAAACGTACTCAGGGAAAAAAGGTACTCTTATATTATGACTTAGCAATGCAATGCCAAAATAGCACCCTATTAATAAATAAATAAAAAAAAGAAAACAAAACAAAACGAAATGCATATTTGGAATTAGCGAAAGCATGTGGGTCATATGAATGGACAGGTTTTTCGGTTTTATTGTTGTTATTTTTTCATGTTGTTACATGACATGTTGGTATGGTTGATCATGATCTTTAAAGTTTGTTTATTTATTAATAATATATTGCCCCAAAAAAAAAACTGGTTTGTTTATTTAAATGCAATAATTGATGCTATAATTGGACAATTTCGGAGTAAAAAAATTGTGCAATTTTTGGATTTTTATGAGGTTGAACATCCACTGATAAGAAATGTTGGCACGCTATCTACATGTATATAAATTTTAAAATTCATTTTAATATATTGTTTTTTTTTTTCCGTTTTAAAAAATATCCTGACTAACACATGGTGATGATCTTGAACACCTTTTTATTGTATCAAGAATATTTTTTAACATGTCAATTTCTTTTCAATAAGTCAATTGATATATAGGCTTTTTGTTTATCATCATTATTTTATTATGTGAAATTTATAACTAAGCTTGGATAAAGACATTGTGCTATTTGGAATCGTAATCTAGTAAGATTTGTGAATTTTTTTAATTTGGAGGTGGAAAAGCATATCTTATATATATATATATATATATATATATATACATATTTTTGGGGAAGAAAGACATCTTTTTATTATTTACACAGTGCATACATAAAAAATAAATAAATAAATAAATAACAATCCATGAAATTTTTGGATTTATTTGATTTGGATGGGAGAGTATAAGGTCTACGATTCAAACAGCCAGACAAATGTTTGGCCAAAAAAAGTAATTTGGTCTGGGAAACGGGAATGATGGAGCATCCAATGAGAGTGGTACCATTTTGATTTGTTTGGCTACAAAAGTTGTAATTAGGTCATGACACGGTGCTTTCCATTTAGTTGGATTTAACGCATTGCACAAAGAAACTGGTGTTTTTCGGCCAGGCGTTAAGAAGAGTCAAAAAGTAAAAGATTTTCGCCCAAGGTAGAAAAGATGGCCCCATTTATAATCAGGGAAATCCCGTCCATGTGATCCCAAATCTCATACATGCATAATCCAAATCACACATTGTCTTGGTTTGGGTACTTTTTTGTTTTGTTTTGTTTTGTTTTTTTCTTCTTAATTTTATGACATTTATATCACTACTTATAAACTTTTCCAAACTTATCTTGCTTCCAAAGCCCAAAAAAAAAAAAAAAAAAAAAAAAAAGAAGAAGAAGAAGAAGAAGAAGAAGAAGAAGAGGAAAATAAAAGAAATATCAATTATATAATAGGAATGCTTTTTTTTTCTTTTTTCTTTTTTTATTTTTTTATTTTTTTATTTTTTATTTTTTTATTTTATAGAAATATAATGGCGAAGTTAATGATAAAAAACCGAAAGAAGTTATTCAGTGGAACCACGTCAAGTGTTGATATGGTAGGTCTGTCAATTTATACTGTGGTATGAATTTTAAATCATCCATCATTTTTAACCAATTTATTAACTTAATTATTAGATAATGGTGCAAGTTTTACTATTTATTATGTCGATGATAATTACTAATTTATGTGATAAATTTTAATTAAAATATTTAATATTTTGATATTTAAATTTTGAAAATAAATTTTTTTAATGATATCTATTTAAATTATTATTTATTGCATAGTTGATTGTTTATCAAAAATAACAAATATTGTTTTTATAACAATATCATAACAAATTAACATTAAACTCATGTACGGGATAACTACCATTTTTCAAATATACATACAACCAATTAACCAAATATCTTCAAGATTTTGTTTAGAAAAAAAGTATTTATAGGATAATTATCGCTTTCTAAATCTTCCATGATATTCTTTAGAAAAAATGTATTTATACGATAATCACCGCTTTCTAAATCTTCCATGATATTTCGTATCTTATTTTTATTAATTTTTTTCAATCTTTAATGAATCAAATTTTCTTTAGAAACAAAAATATATATTAATAAAAAAAAATTGCAACTTTCTGTTCATATACTAATCAATTTTAATTTCTTATTTTTTCTAACTATTCCGAATGTATTGAATTTCCTTTTAATAAAAGTAAATCAATTTTAAAGCCAATAAAATTGCAAAATTTTATTTGTTATAGTAAAGAACTTCAAAAGTTTCAAAAATTAACAAAACAGAAAATAAAATATTGAGAGAAGACAGTACATTGTTCTCTAAGAAAAATAGATTGATAGATTGCAGAGCATGCCACTACATTTTTGTTTTGGTGAATTCGTATGTATATATATATATATATATATTTATATCGTGGCTCCAATGACAAAGTTCCATATGAAACTAATGATCTTTATCCTACACTTTTGGGATCCTTAATCAAATTGCATCATAACAATCTCATAGAAGTCAATTCTTAAACAAAAATGTAGGATTAATTCTAAGAACAGAAATTATGATTCCACAGTACTTTTTGTTTCTGTTCTTGCCATTGCTTTTAGAATATGGAAAACTATTCTGTAGCCTTTTTTTTTTTTTTTCCAAAAAGTCTTACAGACACTTGGTTAGTTGTATATATATTTGGAAAGTGGTTATTATCTTACATGATTTATGATGGAGTGTTAGTGTTATCTAACAATAGAATTAGAGCATGTCTAATGGTTTTGTATATTAATTTTGTCTAATTAAAAATCTTTTACTATATCAGATAAATAAATAAGGTTTTAAAAAAACTTCTCTAATGGTTTTATGTATTCGTTCTGTCAAACTAATGTGGCAACAAAAGAAATAGAAACGGTGAAGAACATTATCTACTTCTAGTAGTTATGTTAAATAGGCTAAGTCAGTATTTTATTTATTTTTATTAACTTTTGTTAAAAGAAAACCAACTTCTATATGGATTTTTGATTTTTTTAATTATATATAATTTTAAAATAAAAAATTACATATTAGTATTTTAAGATATTTTAAACAGAATTCATTTAAAAGAAACTGTCTAAAATATTATATATTAAATAGTAAAAATACTATATAAAAATGAACATTTTATAAAATTAATGTCATATAGACTCGATAGAAAGAAACATTGGAGATGTTTTTAGTCAACTGATTAAGAAAAAATCATGCCACATGTCATTGTATAAATAGACATGCTTATCACATCAGCACTTGACATGGTAGGATAGTGCTACTGAATAACTTATTTTTTTTTTTTTTAAAAAAAAACCCTCAAGATGATATTATTTTTTACTTGAAAAACGAGTAAAAGTTTAGTTAATAAGATTTTAAAAGAGTTTCAGAAAAAATTATTAAAAAACCGAAATATTTTTGTATTTTTCAGAAAATTCATCAAAAGATTGAATATTATTCATCTTTTTATTTATTAATTTACCAATTATTGAAAAGGTTAATAATGTATATTTTCTTCTAGTGCTGGACCTCCTTTGAGTTTAGGCCTCGATGATGAAGCTGTCAGTATAATTGGTCGAAAAACCTGGCAGCCACTAAGCGTTAGTATGGTGGTGTGGTGCTGTTGGCTCGTGAAAGTGGAAGGAGTAGACAGATGGTGGTGGTAGGTTGTATGTTAGGAGTAGGTGGTTGTGGTCTTGATCATGGAACCGCATCAATTGGGATTCAGTGGGTAGATGAAAGTATTAAAAGTGGCATTAATTTCGGATCTAATTAAACTGGTTTATTAAATCTTATATATTAAAATATTAAATATAGAATTTAGAATAAAAGAGAAACAAAAAAAAAAAAAAGAAGAAGAAGAAACATTGTCACAATCATCATTAGTTAATTGACTATTTTCTACCAACCCCAATTACCTTTTTTTACCAACCTATTTTCATTCCCTTTAAACTTTTTTGATTTGTCAAGACCTACCTTTTGAAATGTTCCATTTTGTTTCCATTGTCCATAAAAAGAAATTTTCAAAAGGAAGGACTGGATTACTGCGATGATGCTTGTATTATTCATTGATTGTGATGTTTGTTTGAAGATTAATGGACTTGGGATTTTCCCAGCACTAACAAAGTAAACAATAAAATGCTTTTACATCTCCAATTATTTATGCTTTGTTTTTCCAACAAGTGGGTCACTGATTCTGTTCTGATTTGATTTAGTATAGGCTCCTGAAGACACTGAATCTAGACCTAAAATCCAGAGTTATACAATTCAATGTGTCTTTATATTTAAAAAAAAAAGGCTTCTGGGCAATACTTCCACTTATTAGGCTTATTAGGACCATAAAACTAAAATGAAGGTAACTTTTACACTACAAAAAAGAAATATTTTGTTAGGAGTTTGATGGACTAATGCTTATTACTTTGTTGATGAGGGCTGTAAAGAAAGAAAAAGTAGTATACATAACAAGCAGGAAAAAGTAGTATACATAACAAGCTATTCATAATGGTATACTCAACAATTATTCTGTTAGATTTACATGCATTATTTAATGTTTCAAAAGACTAATAAAAATTGTTGGGTTTAGATGATTATTGGAAATTACATTGACATGACATGATCTACATGTAATACTTTTATGTAAAGTATGAGCACTTTAAAACCTGTATGGGTTTGAAGGAAACAGACAAGATGACTTAATAATAAATTTTAGTGATATCATAAGCAATTCATCAATAAGGGAAGGCTGCTAATAGACAGGGTGTAAAGTAGAATGGTAGGCCAGGAAAGCAACAAAGAAAGAGACATTGCGTATGATAAAACATAGTTAAAGCTGTGCGTATTGAAGGAGGCTAAGTTGGGGGGATCTAATAGGTAATAGGCATGGCCCGCATGTAAATGCAAACGTGGAGTGAGAATTTTGTCTGGAAATGGAAGTAAAGGATAGGTAGAGATGGTGATGTTAATATTGTTTTCAAATAGACTTGGCAAACAAGTTTGGGTAGTTACAGACACTGTTTGCATGTGTTAGGTGGTTTCATTAAGGTTGTTGAGTGTGGGATTTTCACATGCTTTTTCCATATCAACATAGGTCTCTAAATTTGGTTGTCGGTAAGCGAGGCGGCGGAGAAAGAGAATGCCCCTTTTTTAGGGTGGGGATCTTCCAAGTTTCGTAATTATTGTGGTTTTTTTTTTTCCGTCACTGCTTGTTCTTTTGCTTGCATAAACATTGATAACAAACCTTCTGAACTTTTGGCATTTTGGAGTTTTCTTGTTGGCTTTTTGTGTTTAAAAAACCTTGAAATTGGTAGGTTGGTTGGAAAATGTTGGTAAGCCCAAACTGTCTTTGTTTGGAATCTGAATCAGGTCCAATTGGGTATAAGAGACTACCAGTCCAGTTTCGCATGCTGGGGTTCTTCATTAAGCCTTTTATTTTATTGTATTTTATTATTATTATTATTATTATTTATTTTTTCTTTTTTGAAGATTTCTATCCAGAGATGCACAATAGGTTGCTCTTTCTGTGTAGACCCGGTAGAAAGTAAATATTGGAATTTTGTTAAAGCAGGATAGTGAATCAAAAGGTTAAGAAAAAGGAAAAAAAAAAAAAGAAGAAAAAAAAAGGTGAAATACATGTATAGATGTTGAGTATCAAGCCGATAAAGTACAATGTTCCCAAAGCAATCACAAGCCAAATAGGATCCAACTCAAAACAGTAGAAAGAAAAAGGAGTCGACAACTTTCCAAAAATTTCAACCCTCCTCTATCTGAACATCCTTGCATGGCATCGTTTTAAAGCTCGGTGTCACACCAACGGATCATCAATTCGGACACCATTCTCCGAGCAAAAGGAATATAACTCAAACTATACCTGAAAAAGCAGAGATCTTATAAGTGGTCTTGCATAAATTGTTGTTGTTAATGTGATCTAAACTAGATCTAAACAAGCTGGCATATTGTGCCTGTACTAATGGTTTAAAAACGAGATCCATAGGAAGCATCTAAATATGAATCACAAAGTTGTACAAGAGTTTGCTTGATACTTGATTTGGATAGAGATGAGTGTGCTCTTCCCCCTAAAAGTCTAAATTTTACATCATTTTTTTTTTTTTAATGAAAGCCCAAATTGTTTGGTGAAAGCCCAAATTCTACATCCTAGTCGTGAATCATGAGGGATGAATGAATGAGAATGATAAACTCACCAAAAAAGAGCGCAGATCTCACTTATTATTGCAACTATTGTTAAAATCTTGCTATGAATCTGCAAGATGTGAACCAAGGGTGAAAAGAAGAAGGAAAAAATACTTGTACATAATTGAATTATTTCATGTATATGGAGACAAGAAGAGGCAAAAGAAAAGTGGTATAAATCCATTTCCAATTTTACAATCTTGCGTTTTACACTCTAGTGTCTCCACTATTAATTCATAGCACAAATGGATGGATATAACTTTAGTGTTCCCCATCCAAGATGAGATTGCCAGTCAAGTACATACGAGACTGCAGATTTAACTCAACTTTCTGCATTATATCAAAGGATGAATACTGCATACTAACCCACAAAGCACAGATGAGTGCGATAACAACACATCCAAGATAGATAGCTGTTGCATAGATGCGAACAGAATCAAACATCATTCTCATTTGTTGGCCCAAGCCGAGAAGAAAGGCTGTGCTGTCAAAAGGAACACAGGTTAGCATCTGAATGACCTTGCATAATTTTGGTTAACTTGGATCCAGATGTGCCCTGAAGAAATAAAGAATAATGGAGTGCATAGGTTGATAAGTTGAATATTTCTCATTCATGCTTTATATGAAATAACAGCCATGCATAAGTTGACAGATAGAAATATGTGACAATATTGTCTTCGGAAGAAGAGGGTACAACTAGGAGGCCTTGGACAACAACTCCATATAAATGATACTGGACATGTGAGGATTTCTTTAGGAGAGGGGTTTGTAGAAAATTGCTGAAGATGTAAATAAATAGTAAAGTAAACCATCAAAACTAGATATAAACCTGTGGAACTACCTTCCAACTGCCAATACATTGCCAAATGTGAATAATATGGCAAATTTGATTGGTTTGGCGAAGACAATCAGTGACTGCAAAAGAAGCAGGACTTGTAAATGAATGCTTTCTGGTATCAAGAAATCATTTTATTATTTTCATTTTATGACTGACATACACAAATCTCCAGAAAAAATAACAAAACATTATTCTCTTCAGTGATTGTAATTTCCATTCTATATTGCACCAATTTTCTTTCCTTACATTAAATATTTCCCATCATGAAATGCAAACAGAAAATCCCCTCACTCATGTTGCAAGAAAATAAAACTGGGTAACCGTTAGTGTGTCCAAGCAGAAAAGAGTCTTTATTTTCACCCATGATGCAAAAGAAATCTCTTTAACGTCTAGAGATTTGACATACATTTTTTTTCTTGGGTCATTACATACCTTTCTTTTTCTAGTCACGAATTCTCACTACCAATACTTTCCCGTTTTCCTTCTTCTGTTTTGCATCAAACAAAGAAACTGAACAACATTTTCAACTCACCATCTTTTTATGACAGCATCTGTTGTTGATAACAGGTATTGCTATACTTCTGTCAGAATATGAAGAAATCTCTTTTGGTATGATCTTGCTATCTCAATTCCTATGATATAGGCTCATAAAAGTTTTCAAACATTATGTATTTTCCTTTGTAAACAGAAAATGCCTTGAAATTTAGTATTTCATATATATTTTAGTTCAATTTTAAGACTGGCAAATTACATACAAATCGTACCCATACATATTGATCAAATCGTACACATCCACCACAAGTCTAAAACTGATTCTGTTTTGTCCTAGCCCATCATAAGTGCTTTTCCTTGCTGTAGCAGCAACCAAGGTAGCAACTGTTGCATTCAATTGTTAAACTACTTCTCCAAAACAGCCCCTAATATTCAAACATGCCCAGCATGTTCTTGAATGCTAAAGTCGTTCTCTATGCACAAATAATTTACTAAGGTACGTTTATACCAAATTATTTGGGGTTCCACATTAGTCATAAAAAAATTGTTTATTTAAACCAAAAACCTCAACATCGATCAAAACTTTGTATAATCAATTAGCTAAAAGTTGCAATTTTACTAGGAAAAAAAAGTTATTAAGCTTCTTGGCACATGGCAATGTATAGACGCACACTCCCCAATTACTGTGAATATGGTAAAAAGAGTGGTATACGCATACCAGAATCATAAGAACCAGACCAGCGATCAAGCACGCAGCGAAACCGTACATTCTCTAATCAAAGTCAAAACCCAAAACCATAAGGATCTGAAATCAACAAAAAATTAGCAAAACCCACAAACTCGGAATTGAAAATGAAATCTTTATCAATTTTTTTTATTTTTTAATTTTTTGGCCACGGAACCTGGGTAGCAGAAAGAGAGCACAAGCCGTCAGATTCGTCATCGAAGAAGCTCTCTCGTCCGTCATCGTCAACCCCTGACAGCGATTGGTTCAGCTTCTGCCACATTGTTGATAAACTAAGCTCTCTTCTTCTTAGCGCAGCAAATTCATAGTCACAGAGAAGCCTCTACTTATTTTGAGCCAGTTCAGTAATTTCAATTATTATTATTTTGTAATTTTTATTTCAGTTGATCCTCTGTATGTGTCTCCAGAATTCTATATTTACATCCACCAATAGTTATGGTCTTCTATTGACCGTCCTAATGACGTGTCAAATTACTATAGCTCATTCTATTTCTATCTCTTCTTTCACTAAAAGGATAAAACGCTGCTGGGGATGCCGTTTTAATCAAAACGAAAATACGCGGTTAAAAATTACAATGCATACGCCGTCTTCTGTAGTGACGTTTCCTCGACTCTTTTAAAAACTAGATATTTCTTCACTCTTCTGCTTAATATTTCTCTCTCTTTTTCTGGGAGAGTGAAACCCTAACTGCAATATTCCGAATTGGTCCTGTGGAGCCAATATATCAGAAGGTCTAGAGGTCTGAGCTGGAAAGCGAAGATGTCGTCGACGCTATTGGAAGTGACTCGGGCGGGTCACGAAGAAGTGGAGCGGCTTGAGCGGCTCATAGTGAAGGAGCTCCAGAACGATCCATCTAACAATAAGGACCGCTTGTTCCAGAGCCACCGAGTCCGCCACATGATCGATACCATCACTGCCACCACCGAGAGACTTGTAAATCTTCTGCCAGCTTTCTGGTTTTGATTTTTTTTTCTCTTTTTTCTTTTAGTCTCTGTTTGGCGAATGAGATAGTCGAGGAAAATAAACTTTTGAATTTTATTGTTTCTTTGCTTGCGTGATTCTAATAACATTTCTTTTATTATCATTCTGGAAGCGATTTTATTGCTTTTGGGAGCGAATTGATATTGATTTTTGCTTAGATTAGCGAGAAACGGAAGCTGTGGTTTATAGATAAACAGTGTTCGAGCAAATTGTCTTGGAACAATTTACTTTTAATATTCAAGGAAATAAAGAAACTATGTTTGAAAATTAATTGGTTGTTATGGTATGCTTTTCAGGTTGAAATTTATGAAGATAAGGACAGTGCAAGGAAGGATGAGATTGCCGCTCTTGGAGGCCAAACTGCTTCTGGAACGAACGTGTTTAGTGCATTTTATGATAGATTGAAAGAGGTAACTTTGCTGTTAACTAATCTCATATTTTCTTGTTAGTTTTCGAGTTTAGCTTTTTCAATATATGTTCTTTTTTCTTTTCATGTTTTTATTTTTGAATTTTGCAGATTCGTGAATATCATAGAAAGCATCCGGCCGCGCGTGTTGTGGATGTTACTGAGGAGCATGAAGCACTACTTAAGGAGGAACCACAGATTGAGTTCAGTGGAGAGGTCTGCTCTCGTAAATTGCTTAAAAGGAGTTTCATAAATGATAAAGAAATTGATATATGTAGTTATAATTCGTACACATATAGGCAATACATTTGTTTTCTCTGTGATATCGAACCTTTTTTTTTTTTGTTTTGTGTAATGGCCTGCAAAGTCTGTAATTTGCTTCAATTTATCTTTCAGGAAGCTTTTGGAAGGTATCTTGACTTGCATGAATTGTACAATCAGTATATCAATTCTAAGTTTGGAGAGCCTATTGAGTACTCTGCTTACCTTGATATATTTTCACAACCAGATAAAATTCCTCGCAAACTGAAGTCGACAAGGTAGAACATTCTACTCTTCTGTTCTGCAAACCTATGTTTTCCACTGGTAGTCATCTACGTGTTATTTGAGGATGTTTTTATTTTTTTGTTTGCTGCAGACAATACAGGGAATATATAGAGAATCTGTTGGAGTATTTAATATACCTTTTTCAGCGGACCGAGCCCTTGCAAGACCTTGATAGAATGTTCTCAAAGGTTCACTTACTATTAATACTTTATCTTGCATTACTCACTGTATATAGTTTAGGCATCCTTGCTCTATTGAAATTATTCCATCAAGAAAGAAAAAAGATGATAGAAGTTTTTTTTTTTTATTTTTTTTTATTTTTTTTTTTTTATAAAAAATATTTACGTAATTTATTTGGCAAAATTTTATTTTCCCTAAACTGATGGGTAAATATTTTTTAAGTGCTTTTGAAATATAATGTTTCCTTATAATTCTTTTATTTGTGCTATTTAAGGTTTGGCATTATTATAGATTGTTGTTCTGTATGAGATGAAATCCCATGCATATATTGTATCTGAAGGAGATCAAATTTTAGAAGCCAATTACAACCAAGTTGTGTAATTGACTTTGGAGTCCTGTTTTACTAAATATAAAAGGTATTTGGTAACACAGTAACAGTCTAATGCCGTATTCTCTTAGGATCAAAATTTCAAAAGATGTTGCTTTGTGTAGGTTGAACTGGAATTTGAAGAGCGATGGGCAAATGGTAGTATAGAAGGATGGGGAGATAATAGTCAAGAAAATGGACATGTTTCAGACCATACAGTAATTGATCTTGATTATTATAGCACTGTTGAAGAGCTGATGGAAGTGGGTCCTGAAAAGTTAAAGGAAGTAAGTGTGATCCTCTGTAATCATATTATTACATTTTATTTTTGCCGCATAAAATTTTCTTTAGATTGGTTTTTCTATATTCTCTTGTTGAATTATTGTTTTGCAGCATTTGAAGTTTACAGACTGAAGGAACCGTTTTGATTTTTGTTCTATTTTCAGATTTTTTATTGTAGTTGCTAACGGGATGAAATGCATTTCTGTGGTACAAGGGGAATAAATTTGTCCTTGAGTTGCTTAAGATAATGTTTACGATGTATTTCTTACAAAATGAATTGTTTGATGCATTAAGAACTCTTAGTTATTTGAATGTACACTGCTTATAGTTTATTATTTTAGTGCATTTTTACGTGGGGTTCTAAAAGAGGGTCAAAATCAAATATTTACTGCTTGACCTGTTTTTCCAAGATCCTTTCGGCCTCAACTTGAAATACTATTTCTTTGTGACAATGACTGATATTTGGTGAGTTTACAGCTGCTTTTTGTTTAACAATTTCATTATTACATTTCTGCATTTACACATGCCAGGCATTAGGAGCATTAGGACTAAAGACGGGTGGTACTGTGCTGCAACGTGCAGAGAGGCTTTTCCTTACAAAGGTGATTATGCACTAGACTTTAGCAAGAAAAAAGAGAATAAGTTACTAGAATTAAGGAGAATTATGTATAAAAATTAAATCCATTTTCGCTTTTGCTGTGGTTCCTTAGTTAATGTTATAGTTGCTATGAATTTATGTAAATATGAAATGTTCTAAAAGTCTTTGATTTTTGATGGGGATTATGTAACTAAGTTGACAAGAATGCTACAGATACCCGCTAACTAACTTCATTGCTTAAGAGGCATTGGGAAGATAATAATGCTTCTATCTTAGGAGTTCCAAATTCCAACTTTATTAATGATGCCTTGAAAAATGATGAACCTCTTATTTTAAGAGTTCCAACTATGTACCGTTAGTCATTAGTCTATATCAGAGTTGTATAAAACAGGATCTGAAATCTGAATCCTTCTTCCAGAACACCTGTTTGATTGGGAGCAAACCCTTTTCCTGAATTTTGATAAGAGTACCATTCAGGTCACTTTCTTTCACAATTTCTGAAGCAATTTGTTAATATGCATTTAACTTATTTCTATATTGCCTTTATTTCCTTTATTTAGCATATGCCTCTTGAAAAGTTGGACAAGAAGCATTTTGCTAAAGGTTCACGTGGTTCAGAACGGAATGGGGTTGGTGCAGCTCCAGAAGCAGGCAGTAATTTGAAAGAAATTGCCTTAATGGAGGCGAAGATAATAAAATTATGTGACTCATTGGAAGAGGTTAGAATATGTCACAGAAATATCTCTCCTTCATTGATCAGTGTAGATACAAAATATTTTGCAAGTGTTCCATTTAATGACTTTTATGACTGGGTTGCATATTTTCTATTATGTTATGCAGACAATTGCACGAACAAAGGACAATGTTGTGAAGAAGCAGGCTTTGACTTACGAGGAAATTGAAGCAGAACGTGAAGAGGTGAGGATATTGCCATTGTGTTTCATCTTTTTCAATTTTCGAGTACGATTGTAAAACACCTGGTAGTTGGGAATGACTAAACAGTGACATCTCTGCACCTAATAGTTTTAGTGTTGCTCATGTTTCAATTTTTTGGAACCCGTCCAATGTAGCCCTTGATCAACTTCAACCTTCTGGGGGCATTCCTATCCAATAGTCCTAGTGTTGCTTATGTTTCAAGTTTTTAGAACATCCATTGTGGCCCTTGGTCAACTTCAACCTTCTGGAGGCATTTCTGGTGCAGCTATTTGGTTTAGTTGGTTTCCCTATATATGCACACAAACATGCACCTTAAGTGTACGTTGGTAAAGTAGTTATAACATTAGCTGTAGGTAGTTTAGATGTGGTTTGAAATCTAGAATGATCTGCAGCACTAACAACAAATTTGTCACAAATGTGAGCCATGTGTAATTTAAAATGCATTAGACGGCTAGAATGAAGGTCACCAGCTGACTTAGCATGATCTTTGGAAACTTTGTGTGATATAAGTTGTTTCAAAATTATTCTACAAAAAAAATATTATTTTTATTTTTGTTTTTTATATATGCACACAAACATGCACCTTAAGTGTACATTGGTAAAGTAGTTATAACATTAGCTGTAGGTAGTTTAGATGTGGTTTGAAATCTAGAATGATCTGCAGCACTAACAACAAATTTGTCACAAATGTGAGCCATGTGTAATTTAAAATGCATTAGACGGCTAGAGTGAAGGTTACCAGCTGAGTTAGCATGATATTTGGAAACTTTGTGTAATATAAGTTGTTTCAAAATTATTCTACCAAAAAACAAAAAAAAAAAAAAAAAAGAAAAAAAAATATTTTTGTTTTTATTTTTATTTATTTATTTATTTTGGTTAATTAGTAGTCTTATTCTTTCTGCTAGGTGCAAGTCAATGCTTTTCTGAGCTGTATTAGGGATTTTAGAGTTGAATGGTCTTCAAATTTACAACTTTTGTGCAAGCTATTACGTAGCTCACTTTTTTTGGTCGAATATGCCAAGTTATCTTTTAGTAGTATATGTGCTGTAATTTGTTTTTCAATTTATTGCTATTTCTTACTTGGGTCAATGCCTAGCAGGAAGAGACACAAGCTGACACTGAAAGTGATGATGACGAGCAGCAGATTTACAATCCCTTGAAGTTACCAATGGGCTGGGATGGGAAGCCTATACCTTACTGGCTCTATAAGCTTCATGGGCTTGGTCAGGTAATATTTAAATTTAATATAGGAGCTTATTAAGCTATTTTTTAAAAAGTTTGTTGATACAGAAGTATATTTGTTTAATTATTTGGCAAATATAAGGAGTTTACTCCCGAACACTTGGATCTTCGAGTAATATTTCTATTAAACTTGTTCAATTAAGATTTCCATTGTTATCAAGTGTGATTGTTTAGGTCTTATGCAAAAAAAAGGGATAATTTACTCCAGATAACTTTTTGGTTCTATTCCTTTTGTGCACGTCTTACTGGAGATGTGTATGTAATAAATTGTTGATTTGACATAATTGCAACTCTGTTATGCATTTCAGGAATTCAAGTGTGAGATATGCGGGAACTACAGTTACTGGGGGCGTAGGGCTTTTGAACGGCATTTCAAGGAATGGCGCCATCAGCATGGGATGCGGTGTCTTGGCATACCAAACACCAAGAACTTCAATGAGATCACATCAATTGAGGTACACTTTTGAGATTTTTTGGGAGATGTGAATGATTATTTACTTTAGTCAATTTGGAGCCTCTTGAACAGTGAACTTCACCTATGATAGCAATTCAGTATGAATGATTTGGTCAGGTTGAAACCGTTGAAAAGATGAATTTTTGTGGCTTAAGCTGATTATTTTTATGCTGTAAATATCACCTGATAGGAGCATTTTATGGATGATTACATAGTGCATTCATTAACTGGTGCATATATCAGTGTAAGCAAAAATTTCTATGTTGCAGGAAGCGAAAGAGCTCTGGAAAAAGATACAAGAAAGACAAGGAGTGAACAAATGGCGCCCAGATCTTGAAGAAGAATATGAAGATAAAGAGGGAAACATCTACAACAAGAAGACCTACACTGATCTGCAACGTCAGGGACTGATCTAAGTAAAGAAAGAGGTAGCTCAGAACATCTCATGCAAGATCCGAAAAACAAAAAAAAAAAAAAAAAAAAAAAAAAAAAAAAAAAAAGGAGGAAAACCGCTCGCTTGGACAACTTAACATCTGAGGCTCAACTCCGGAGGACGTTTTATTCATGCTGTGGCAGCCAGTTGGGATGAAGATGTTCGGGAATATTGTAGGTTCTATGTACAATATTTGTGGAGTAGAGAAAGGAAAAAGAATTTTACATTTAGAATTCTTGTGGTGTTATATCACTCCCAATTTCTCTTTTTAACCCGTTAACGATCAAATGTATTGATGCAAAACAAGTATTCAACGGATTTTTTTTTTTTTTTTTTTTTGTTTTTTCTCCTCTCTCTCTCTCTCTCTCTCTCTATTTACTGTTTGTTTGTTCCTCGTACTCACATGGTTTTCATTAAATAAAAGTCACTATTGAGAGGGTCCTCCCCTTATTGCCGTTATTAAGAAAAAAGTAAAAAAAAGAAAAAAAAAAAAAAAGGCACGTGCTATCAACTGCCAGAACCAAAAAACTGGATAGGTTGTCGGTCGGAAAGCAAAGCAGCAATCATATTTAATCATGTCAGTCATTTACAAATAATCCCGCTTCACGATTCCGTCATCTTGAAGTATCCAAGCATGACCTTGTAAATAGAAGTGCTGAACCGTTCACTCCCCTAAGCACTAGAAGCCTAGGGTCAACATATGTTCCACAGACGAGCTCGGACAAATCAAACATTTCGGGTGGGACTTGTGTACGGACTTCTTGAACCACCAGTTTTGCAATATCGATGTTTTTACTTAAAGGTTCATCAAGATTCAGTGTTACCTCAATGTCACTTGAAGTGAGCTTGGCCACTGATAGGCTTGTCGGAAGTTCTTTGAAGGGAACTGCTTTCCTCCATTTCCTACCTGATAGTTTCTGAGCCAATGAATCTTCGGTTGATTGACCAGGGGAAAACTTCCCCGTGGTCTTTTTTTCCTTAATGTATAGACGTCTACCTGCTGCTAATCTAAATAATGAGTTCACCTCCAATTTCCCATTCACTCCGGTCTTATTATGAGGCCAGTTCTGACCGACCATGATTGTGAAGCCAATGTCAGAGGTAAATGATAAGTCCGTGTTTAAGTTGGATGTTCTTGACACTGTTAGGTGCACATCGCCAATAAGGACGCGAGCAGGAGGTTGTCGGAAGGTTAACCCTATGTGCCTCCCAGTGCAGTATAATAGACGCCACTTACCTGGCAGGAGCTCCAGCCAGTTCTGCAAGCACAAATTCAAAAATTAAATCTTTTAGAATTACACCTGGGTGAATGTTTTAAAAAAAGATCTATTACAACAAAATTTCTCAATTTTGGTGATTGTTTGGAAGTCTGAACCTCAGTGGTAAATTAGCAATTGAAGCTAAAGGCATCGTGTCAAATTCTGGACATGTTAGAGTAGCCATAAATGTAAAAGAGAAACGAGAAATGGAAATGATTAGTCACCTTTGGCTTAGAATGAGAATTCAGCACCTCCATTACTTCAATGAAGTGAGCAAGCCTGCTACGCTGCAGCATGAGCAGAAAAACAAAAGGAGTTAACATACTTCTATGTAACTGCCAACTTTCTGCAGTCTAGTTTCCAAAAGATTAGTGCAAGAAGAACAAGAACTTGTAGCCTCAAAAGGGTATAAATCAAGATAACTACAAGAAAATATATTTATAAAGGGAAAGATTGATCTAATATAATACCTGAGGCTGGCGATATATGTATTCCTCTGAGATTCGAACTGCAGTTGAGCCAAGACTCCACCTAATGATATCCATGGAAGGAACAATCCGCCATCTTGGACCACAGAGAAACGGATGTCTAAGAGCATCTAAGCAACTGTGACGCATTCATGGAGAAATGTTATAATTGACATTTGTTCTCTCAATAAAAATGTGAACAATTTATATACATATAATGACAATAACATATAATCAACAGCATTAACATCAACATATAATTGACAATTTATTGCCAATTCTGTTACCAAAAAACATTTTGGAGCTACAACAGATATTCATAGTTATATTCTTTGTAATACTTACGAACCCAAAGTTCTATCCTCTCCATAGGCAAATATCTACATCATATATAAACAGAAGCATAAGTTATTCTTCAGTTGCTAAAACAAAGGGTATACCTTATTCGTCTGGAAGGGTCGGTTGCAAGCAATAATGACAGAAGGTTCCAACCTGCACCCCAGTTTCTATCAAGTATCTGCGAAAGAAGACAAATATCTGTCATGAGAATGGAGAAGAGAAACTTGATACAACATTTACTACTAAATGTATGCATACTTGGAGTCCAACGTTTCCAGATGAGGAATTCTTGTCAAGTATTTGCAATAAAAATTCACGCAAGCATGAAGGATCATTTCCCTGCACTTGCACATCAACATAAGTTGGCATTAATGTAAAATTCAAATTCATTAACAGAAGATCATGTTATTGTAAATAAAGAAGAAATATGACTCTCTTTAATACCCAATTGACCATCTACATTAAACTTAATATGCTTCATATCTTGAGCACCATCTTTTCCCTAAATGCAAGTATGAGAAATGCATCAAGCAATGATCAAACGGCATTTAAGCCACAAGTGTAAATTACAACAATCGCAGCCCAGAGTAGCAATCAAATAGTGCTGTCCATGTTCTGTATATTTGCGCAGGTTGAATGAATTAATACATGATAACATGATTCGGTTACCGTATGCATTTTATAAGCAAAAGGTTGAAGAGAAAAATAGACATGCTATACCTGTTTAAGGAATGTTTTGAACTTTGTGAATATTAGAGGATCCATGAGCTCTCGCAACACCATTTTTGCCATCATGAATCCGACACATCTTCGCAACATGCACAAAACATAAGAAGCATAAAAATTTATCTTCTGGAAACATCTTACTTAAAACATTTTGCATCTTAGTTTGTTTTCTTCAGACCATACCTCATGTCGAAAGCAATCATCATTTGTCTCCTATCTATGTTATTGTCCAGAGTAGTGCTGGTTAAACCATCATCATAAAAGTCAGCAGCATTTCCTAGTATTCCTACCTGTAAAATGAAAGCTCATAGAGATTAAAACAAATAAGGAAAGAAAAGAAGAAAAGACAATAAGGGTAAAAGAGGGAGGAGGAGGAGGAGGTTGAGTTGAGGAGGAGAAAGAGGAAAAAAGAAAGAAAATGGAATTATCAATTAAATTTTATGAGCTATCTGAATAGTTTGTTCCCCTTTACATGTCTGTGTATAAAATCCTAAAGTTTGATATTTTGCATTAAAAATCCGGTGCTTACTTTAACATGTCTATCTACTGGGCTTATATGCACATTCTCCAGTCTCAACTCTGTATGGGCAAGTCCATGGCTGTGTAAGTAATTCACCTGAAGAAAATAAGCCAGGTAAATGCCATAAATTCATTAATTGAGCAGTTGATACCTTGCATTCACTTATGACTAGTAAGAAGACACTTACTCCAATCAAGAGATCTCTCATCAATATTCTAATAAGCCGCAACTGCCGTGAAATTTCAGGTCCTCCAACTGTGTCATCTCCTACTCTTCTTACAGAATCCTCATCCAATGCCAGAGTAGCTTCCAAGGTTGGAAGCCAATCTGACTGTTGAAGCCAATGTCTTAAAGAAAAACTACCATGATACTGCAAGAAAAATAACAAACAATGCATTCTCAACACCCTTTCTTATTCTTTTACTTATAATTTGCAGTACTCTTTAGATATATCCAAATTTGACTGATAAGTAAAAGACTGACTTAACTACTATTGGATCTATTGACTGAAAAGCGGGCTATTCATACATTATAAATGTAATGCAAAGCAGTAAATTATGTTAAGAAATAAAATTTGGAAAGTTGGAGTCCACCAGACCTTCCTTCAAACACAAAATGCTCTTGGTGAGATTGTAGTATTAGTCGAGAAAATTTATGCACAAAAGATTAAATTGGTGGTAGAATCCATTTTTCACAGGAAAAGACCTACCCTGTGTACCAGGGTAAATGAGCCACGGCCACTACTTGTAGCAGAAGAGATGTAACCATGAACTTGCATTGAATAAGAATGGTACATAAGTTTACGACGAACCAACTTCTTCAATACCTGATGACAATTACAATAAATGGTTATAAGAAGATTGTAGCAAAAGAAGCCACCAAAAAAACGAAACAATAAGACAGAAGCGACCAAACCTCAATTGCTCGCTTGCCCCTACGCTGAGCTTGAGCACTAGTAAGCCGTCGAAGAACAACTCTTGTATTATACAATGGGCTGCAATTGCATACTACTAGGCATAAGCTTGAATTTCAAATCAATTTTACAACAAAGATAAATTTACCTATTAGCATCCTTCACAATAGCTTCAAAAACTACTTCATCGGCCTACAAAAAAGTTCAAAATCAATCAGGAACTTAGAAATTGAATCCATATAACACCCTTTTAATTTTTTCGCAAACACAGTAATATTCTCATACCCGACCACCAAGGCCAACACTGACACTGTCGAGAATCTTAAAGTCAGACTTCTTGAACCTCACAACGTGCACGGATTCTTCCTCCAGAGAAAATGACAAAGAACTCCGAGAATTTTCCTCTGATTCCACTGAAGATATTCCACTTGACAATGAACATTGCGGTCCCCGACTGTACCTCTGAGTGGATAAAGAGGACTTTCCGATAAATCGCTTAGGACTAGGCCTATTAAGTTTTGTCAACAAATTTCCACAACCAAAAGCTACTTCAATGCTTTCCAAACTCGTACTTGAAACAATTCCGCATATTGCCATTGATCAGAACTCTAAACATTTAAAAAAGAAAATAAAATAGTTAAAATTCAGCAACTTTCCTATTTAATCTCCATTAATCACTCAAACATGAAACTAAAATAGATACAAAAATTTAATTTATTTATGGATCATTTAAGCTCGCTTTGTTCTGAAACCAGAAAACATGTAGATCAACTCAAGTTCAAACTAGAACTCAGATGCATAAGGTTTCGCCTCTAAATTGCTTCGCTAGAACTCAGCGTCTTTCATCATCCTTTTCGTTTACAAAACAGAGCATTATTCTTTAACTAGTTCGACTTTAAATCTCCAAATTAACTTTTCATTTCCAGCACACTTTCCCAGTATCAGAAACAAAAGAAAATAAGCGAGGTAATTCTCGCTTCTACTGTAATTCCAGCTTGTCAAACAAGCAGATACAAAAGATTCAACGAACTAAACGATAGACAGTTGAAACTGATCAAGATGAATAAAAAGTTCAGCAAAATCACCCAAAAAAAAAAAAAAGGAAATGAAAAAGCTCATAGTTCAATTCCTGTTTTCCTAAATTTTCCTTCGGTTTCACGGAAACAAAAACTAAATTCAAATTAACGAGAAAACAGAGAAGAAAACCTGAGAAACATTTCGGGAACTTACCCGAACCATGAAGAAAGATGCCAGAGAAAGAAAATTCAGATAAAATGAAAACGAAGGAAAATAAGAAAGAGTGCGAGAGAAGCGACGGAATATATATATAGACAGAAGGAATGAGGGATGCGTGTGAGAGTTGCGTGACGAAGAATGGTGAAAACGTTCAACAACGAGTCCGTCGCATGTCTACGTCTGCCTTGCCCAAATATCTCCCCTTCATCTCTCTTTCTTCCTCTTCTAAATCCAAATCCAAATCCAATCCGATCATATATTATTGTGGGGTCCCCTTTCTGAGGTGGAGGCTCCAAAAGTGATTGGACCTTTTGATTTCATCGTGACCGTCCACAGATGATTCGTAATGTGGAGCCCACCAACCGCCTGCGAATTTGAAGATTCGATAAGTAAAGAAACAGTAATAACACAACCTTGCAAGTAAATGAAAGAAAAAGAAAAAGAAAAACCCACATGATTAATGTGTTTGACTCCCTTATATTAGGAAAGGTATTGAACCGATTGATTGATTAGAGCATTTTTCTGTAGTTAATTTAGTTGATTTTATCCAAAACGACGACGTTAAAATAAAATGGAGGACCGTCATCATACGTGGCATCTTCTATCATTACCAACAAGGACGGCTTATTCATGAAAGTGTAGTTTGGCTTTTTTCTCTTAATTTTTTAAGATTTTTTTAGATCTAGGCCAATTTGTTTAAATCTTTTATACCTAAAAACGTTTTCTTAATGTTTTAATTAACAACATTTTTGTTCAAAAAAAAATTTATCAGATTTTAAAAATTTCAGCCAAACTTTGGCCTTGGCTGTTTTAATACCACTTTGTGTTTCGAAGGGACTAAAAGAATTTTTATTTGTTATTTTAAGAGCATCTCCAACAAAAGTTATTTTTGTTATTGATATTTTTAAATTTTAATATTAACATAAATTCTCTTATAATAAATTAGAATACCAATGTTAAATTTTGGTTCTTCAATAATATATGTTAAAAAATGATATTATCAAATTATAAGTATTATTAAATGATAAATAAAATTCACTTTCATTAAAAATGAAATAATATTAATTAATTCAATATGTAACATGAGATCTACAAACTTTATGATTATGGGATCCGGTGCCATTATATTGCCAAATTTGGCACCAAAAATGACATTATCAAAAAATGCAATGCCCCATTAAAGAAGCAAAAAAGAAAGAAAAAAAATGTGCATTGCTAAAAATAATAATATGCTATTGAAAATACTCTAAGTATCATTTTATTTTTGAAAACTTTTATTTTAAAGAAAACATTTTTAAAGAAGAATTTCAATTTGATTTATTAATCATTAAATGGTTTAAGATTAATCATAATAGCTAAATAATATTATAAAATATGACAAAATATAGAAAAAAAAAAAAACAGAAATACTTTGAAGTTGTATTTCATTATTATTATTTTGTTTGGAGAAACTTTAAAGGAGTAAATTGAACTCAATGAATAGTGAAGTTATGGGTCCTAATTTTTACACGACCATTTTTTCTTTTTTCACTACCTTTTTATACAAATTTCCAAAAATACTATTCTCTATTAATTTTCTTTTGGTGAATATTCTTTATTAAATGTCTATTGTTATTCAAGTATTTTTTTTTTCTTTTATGAAAAAAGGTTATTTTTGTACATTTAATAAAAATGAATGAAAATTTTATATAAAAAATAGTGGGAAAAGAAAAATCTTAGCGTCGTATTAGGTAAGTAAGAAAAGGAAGAACCATGGAGTAACTATTCTATAGGACTAAAAACATTTATGTTTGATTAGTTTTTATATCAAATAATACATATTCCCTGTGAATTAACCATTCCCCCATTTTAAGAAAAATCTATTTTTATCAAAACTTAAGGAATAACTATTCTTTGACCTATGATAAAATTTTTCTTTTTTTGTAATACAAATAAGGTAAACATAAAATTGATATTTTTTAAGAATTTTAAATTTGATGTATTTTCTATTTAATACATGCAAATAGAAAAATATTTTTAAAATATATATTATAAATTAAATTTAAAAAATAAGAAATATATATATATATATATATATATTTAATTAAACATGAACAAAATTTTAAGTTAAGATGTGAAAAACATAAACATAAATATAAATGTCAAGAATTAATTTTTTTGGTGCTAGTTATTAATTTTTTTCTTCATATTTTATTTTTTTGAAATGATTATTTTTATTCTGCTAGGAATAGTTATTCCATGTATAAACTTTAATATAAAAAAGAACGACTTTAAAGTTATTTGTGGGTTTGACATGGGGGAGGGCTGTCCTGACCAGCCATACCATTCGGAGATTCCTCATTCTCTATTATTTATTATTTATTATTTATTATTTAAAATTTAAACATAAAAAATAAATTTTCTAAAAAATAATATTTAGAAAGTTGGTAAAATTGTTATTATATACATTTCAAACAAAAAACATAAAAATAAAAACTACAATAAAATTGTATAACCAAAAAAAAAAAAAAAACAATAGTTTTAGTTATATATGTTCTCTTCAATCCCAACTTAGAGTAATGAAGTTAACCCCGTCCCCATCCCACTATTTTGATTAATCGAAGAATTCCCATCCTACTAGGAATATAGGGTAATTCAGGTTAAATTTTCATCCCTCAAGCGACTTTTGTCTTATATTAATAAAGGGATATGCATATATATATATTTTACACATTTCCAAAATGAACCTATACATGGAACACTTTCTATATTAATAATAATAATAATAAAAAACACTCTTTACTAAATCTTCTTGGTGGTTTTTAATTTAATTATTTATTATTATTATTATTATTGTGTATGTGGGAAAAGTTGGGTATATTATTGTTAGTTAGTGAGGATCTTAATGGGAGTATATTTTTCGGATAAGATAGCATTTTTAAAGATAAAAAGTAAAATTTTATCAATAAAACCTTTTATTATACTCTTTTATTTTGATGTAATCTATAAGTATTAACTATTTTATTATGAAATAAAATACTAAACATATTTTTTTATAAACAAAAAATTATTTTAGTGGTGTTGAAACTTATACAATACTAAAGAAAAGATAATATAAAATACAAATGGATAGTAAATTTGACTATTTATATGTGAAAAAGCAAACCACTCTTTTATGTTAAAAAAATAAAATAAAAATGAATTTAAAGTCTTTGTTAAAGATTAGTTATTTATTTATTTTTAAATAATGATACAAATAAAAAATCCTTTGAGAAAGCTCTTTTTTTTTTTTTTTTTTTTTGGCTGAAACTTTGAGAAAGCTGTTTTTGTTAGGTAGCATGTAGAATTTTCTCCTTCTATACCATTAACGCTTGCCTGCCCCTTAAAAGCAGGCCAAAAATAATAACAATACAAGCTATGGCCCGATCCATGGTGTGGCATGAAATCACGCAACCGAGGCCCTTTTTAGATCTGTTTGGTTCTGACACTTCCACGTACTCTTATTTCATTTTTATTTTGTTTATTACACGCAAATTTTTTTTTTGGTGAATTGGATTAAATGTTTAACATTTTAATCATTATTTAAAATAAAAAAAGATTTTAATCTTTTCGTTTTTTCGATGTGGTAGAACATTTTAATATGCTAAGACAATATTGCAAAAAAAAGGATATTTAGAATAAACATAAATGAGAAAGAAAAATTAAATTTTTTTTTTATCATATTTTCTATTTTTTATTTTCAATATAGAATAAAAATAATTTTATAAAAACAATAAATATTTGATCAATTATATTTAAAAATAATTTTTTAAAAATCAAAAATATACTTTTAGGGTTGATGTACGGTTTGGGATTATATGAGTTAAATTGTTATTCTTCTTCTTCTTTATTAATATTCAAATGCTAAATATAATGAACCAATGTATTTTTAATTTTTTTAAAAATTATAATTTTTTATTTTATTTTTAATTTTTATTTATTTTTTGAAAATAATTTTTAAAAACTGATTTGAGAATGATTTTTTATTTTCAAAAACAAAAAATTTACTCTTTATTTATTTATTTATTTTTGTTTCTTTTTTTCTTTTCTTTTTTATAAGTAGGAATCGAACTTCAAATTCGAAATCTGAAAAATGGTTTCTGCAATACCCGAGTTCTTTCCCCCGTTAAAATGACTTTTTTGTTCCAACGTGTCACATTCTGATTGACTTTGCAACGTGATCCAATCGGGGATCATTATCGTTCGTCTAAACACAATCCACAATGGCACCATTTGTAGTAATAACAAAATATCAGAGGCAAAATCGTCAGAAACACAATTGTATCCCCCAAGTCGTCTCCGAGTCTCATTAACTTTCCGATTAGCAAAAACACACCAAAAAGCTTCGTCCTTGTGCGCTCTCTCTTTCTACGACATCAAATGGTAATATTCCACATTTGTCCCCAACCGACCCCAAATCTCTCTTTGGCTCTCCTGTAATTGTTTGCATCTTCGATCCCAACCTCATCCACCCGCCTCCAACCTAACGGTAGGTTTTCTCCGATTCCGGCCACTGGCACTGTAACTTCTCCGGTTAGGTTTTGTCGCCGTTCTTTCAGGCTCAAACTTAGGGTTTTCCATTGTAGAAAGTATTGAGTTTCTCTCTCGAATTTAGGGTTTCATTATTCGATACGTGCACTATATCACTCGGCTGGAGAAATTAGGGTTTTCGATTTTTTGTATTTTGGCGCTCACCTCTTCTTTCGTTGGATAATTTAAAAAATTGAGGGTTCCATTTTGAAATTTTTGGAGGATTCATTAGGGTTTTTGGAGTGTTTTCGCAGTGATGCCGAGGAGTTCACGACACAAATCGAGCAAGCATAGTTCGAGGGAGGCGCGAGAGTACTCGGACTCCGAGAAGGATTCAAGCTTGAAGGATCGGAAGAGCAAGGAAGATAGTAGTGGTGGAGTTAGGGTTTCGAAGGATTCGGGCTCCAGTGACAAGCGGAAGCTTGATTCTAAGGAAGGGAAGGACTTGTACGGTGGTGGCTCAGGAAATGGGGACTATTTAGAGGATTATAGTTCTTCGTCCAAGCGGCGCAAGGATAAGCTTGATGACAGAGCAAGTGATAGATGGAATGGCGGCGAGGATGATTACCGAGGCAGCGGAGAGGGCTCGAAGAAGACGTTGAAGGTATCAAGTGATTCAAAAAGTAGGCGGAGAGATGGAAGTGTGGGAATGTACGAAGAGGGTGAGGAGGTGAAGAAGAGTAGTGGTAGTGGGAAGGGAGAGGGAAGGCATAAAGACAGGGATTCAAGCCGAAAGGAGGGTAGGGAGAGTAGTGGGTTGGAGAGGGACAGAGAGAAGGAAAGGGAAAGGGAAAGGGAGAGGGAGAGGGAGAGGGAGAGGGAGAGGGAGAGGGAGAGGGAAAAGAAAGGCAAGGAAGGGAGAAGTGAGAGACTGATTGGCGGTGATGAACATCGTTCGGTGAAGCAAGTCCTTGAAAATACTGGTAAGGTAACTGAATGGTTTATTGATTGATCTATATTGTTTGTAATTTCCGTTGGGTAACGACAGTGTTAGTAGTTTACAATTACCATTTATTTATTTTTTTGAGTCTTAGGAGTATTAGGAATGCTTAGGATGTATTCTCGTACCAGAACTTGAAAGTAAGAATCTTATGGGTTGATAAGTGATTGTTAAAGAAAGGAATTTGATTTTTCTAGGAAAGCGGTAGTCTTCTTATTCATTATGTTATAGTTTTTATTTGAATATAATACTACCTATAGATTGAAGCATTTTCAGATATGATCAATTTATGGAAGATAAACCAAGTCGTTAATATGCTGATGTGGTGCTTACTGTATTCTATGGATTAATTGTGGTTGCTTAATTGCTTAAACTACTTTTAACTGGCCCATGATATATTTTTTTTCTTTGATATTTGAATGTCCAACGAGGTACCTTGATCATTAGTTTCCAGGTGTAATAGTTGTGATTCATTTTCCTTTTCTTTTGTAAAATTGACATACAACTGCTTTTTACCTTTGTATGTTAAATAAGGAGTGCAGATAGTTTGACCAATAATATTTTAGGTTCCTTAAGATGGAATTATGGCCCTAACACCTATTTGGAAGCATAAATCGTGTAAGAGTATGAATTATCTGTAGTACATAATGTCTTTTGTACAAAGTACAAACAAATATGGGTCGTAAATTCTTTTTGCATTTTAATGAATATGTTTTGTTAATATCTGTCTATTGGTGATGGAAGTAATTTAGGCAGAAATTTGAGACCTGTACAGATTAATAGTTGGTGAAAAATATGGCTGGCAGTGTTAGCAAAGAATAGCCAGTATGCTTTTAGTAACCTCAAATAAGTTATTTGCTCCCCAATTTGACTTCTTAGTCAAACTATAGTGCTGCAGATGAAACTTGGTTTTCTGTAGGAATATTAATTTTAAGCAGTTTATCTATTACTCAGGAAGGTATCGAAGAAGTCTTATTTTGTGTCATTATTCTTCTATATTTTGGAGTGTGATTTGCATACCAGTTGAATTCAATTAATTTGTATACTTACATATTTTCTACCCTCTATTTTAAAGTGCTAATCAAACATCTGTTTCTGAGCCTTTAATTAAGGTCCAGTTGGGAAGGCTCCTGTGAGACATGAGTCTTCTACAAAAGTATTTCCTAAGAAGCCTTTAGTCTTTTCACAAATTCTAAAAGGATTTTTTAAACCTTTTAAAACCGTTTTTATCAATTCGAAGAGCACCCGTAAGTCTGGAAATTTCAAATTTGTGCTTAAAGTAAAATTTTCTTGGTTATTAAATATTTTGTTGAGATTTAAGGCCCTCTGCGAAATGGAGATAAAAAGAGTGATGAAACCTGGTGTCTTATGCCCAGACTGAAACAAATAGCTATGAAGAGATCTGCTTGTTTGAGAAGTTTATTTTATTTTATTTTATTTATTTTATTTTTATTAAGCTCTTACTAAGAAAGTAAATTACAAGAATTTTTAGTTTGAATCTTATCATCTGCGTGCTTTTTGGAAAAGCTGTGAATTATTCTGTCAAACTTAATTAAGTCCAACTTGGGTATTGATTGGACTTTTGAAGGAACAACACTCTTCACTAGTTTGATTAAGTCTTTTAATGTCTGTTCCCATGTCCTTGGGCGTCATCTTGTCCTCTGTGCATATAAATTGTTTCACAGTACTTAAAGAAATCTGCATAAGGTAATTTTGTTGTTGTTTTGGAGAGTACCATTGAGTCTTATGGGATCTTTAATTGTTTGGCATGGTACGCTATTGAAAAAGTTACATGAATGTTTTCTGTGCGACTTTGGAATTGGGAACAACAGGCATATGAAGTAAGGAGGATATTTTCTGGAGGTAGAAGTAGGAAATTTAAGGTAAAACCTAAGTTAGGTTTTGATGGTGATATTAAGTATTCTACTATTAAGAGACATATGAAAGTGTCTATTTGTGATAGATGCACGTAAACACCATGCTCATGAGAACTGCTTGTTAGAGAGAATTTTGTAGAATAAATATACTATAAATTATTATATGTAATGTCATAGTTGAATTTTTTCATTTAGATGTAACTTAAATGCATAAAGGTAAGAATCAATTTTCTAGAATAGCTATCTTTATGTGATAATTTATATGTAACAATGTTAAGTCTGTCTTTACTGTAGGACCCACTGCACTCCTAATTTATTACTTGTTACTTGGCTACTCGAGGCTATATGGTTTTACTTCACGTTGGTTGATGTGGCAAATTCATTCTAGATGCAAAGTCAACAGATGCTATTGGATATGCCAATGGATTTATGATTGCAGTGTTTGCCCCATTGAATCTTCATATTTTTTGATTTATCTGAGTCCTATTATCTTCCTTGGATTTCATTTCTTTTCATTTGAATTTTTTATTTTATTTTATTTTTTTTCATTTTCTTACTCAGTTATATATGTGGCATGACTGGATTTAGTAATTTTATATTTTCGTTGGAGTTATGCTGACGATTTATTTAAACATGTGTGTAAATGCCTTTCTTCTTTAGTGTCAGCCTCAATGGTGGTTTTTCCCCCCTAAATAACGTTCTTAATTTATTTCCAATAGTATCTTGAAGAAGTTTGTACATCTGATTTTCCCTGTTGTCTTGTACTGATGTTATAGAACTGTGATTTTCAATTTTTAGCATTGAGCTCTTCCCCTAAGTTGGCTTGAAGCCACCCAGTTTTAATGAAAGTTGGGTGATTGCTAAATCGATTTTTGCTGTAACAGCACTATACATTACTGTGTTGTCAGTCAATTGTCTTATTTTTTATGCAGGAGTGTGAAAGTTAATGGTATATTCTGGATCTTGTAAGTTTGGTCAAAAGGCACTGCATATTGTATTTAGAAGTGGAATCAGAAGTATGTAGTGGTTGGGAAGTTATATGAATTCCTTGATAAGATGTAAATAAATGTAGCTAGACATATCCAATTTTGATCAAGGAGACAGGAATAGAATTTTCATTTAGAAAATTTTACTGACATGATAACCTTTTTATGTAAGATTTGTGGACCTTGTTTCTGTTTAATATGTTACCTGCTCTAACCTTCCCTTGTTTATACTCCAGTTTTACATCACTATTCATGTGGTATTGCAGATTTGGGTGTTCATGTTGAGTTGGGAAGTCCCGAACCAGATAACCAGCTTGAAAGACGGATGAGAAAAAGGAGAGATGGTTCTGTTGATGTGGGTAAGCATCAAGATGATACAGGAGAAATTAGTAGTAGAAGATTGTCTTCTAGGGATGATTCTGCAAAGGATGGAAAACAGAAAGATGAGAAACGCAAGGATGAAAGGTACAAAGAGAAGCATCGAGAAGATATAGATAGGGATAAGCACCGAGAGGAGAAGCAAAGAGATGAGCACTTCTCAAAAGATTATCCTAGCGGCAGGTCTGATGATAGGCATTCAAGGGATGAGAATGACACTACTGCAGAAATCCAACAGAAGAAATCTAAGCTCCTAGATGGTGAGCGCAAAGGAGAAGGTGACCGTGATCGTGATCGAAATCGTGACTTAGACCTCGTTAGGGATCGAGATCGTGACCGTAATCGCCACCATGACCGTGAACATGAACGCGATCGCGTCCGTGAACGCGACCGTGATTATGATCGTGGTCATGACCATGACCATGACCGTGATCATGATTGGGATTGGGATCATGAACGCGAGCGTGATGAGGATCATGACCGTAATCGTGAACATGATCGAGAGCGTAATCGAGATCGAGATCGTGATCGCGACCGTGAACATGATCATGATTTTGATCGGGACTATGGCTCTCTTCTTGATGACCGTGCTGCCAGATACAAAGATAGCAGCAGGGGAAAGAGAAGGTCTCCAGATGGTCATGATGATCTAAATGATAGTCAATCTAGAGCTGTCAAAGCTCGTTATTCTGATCTTGAAAAGAAGTCTTTAAGTGGTGATAGAATTGAGGCAGATATTAGTAAGGGAAGATCTCATTCACGACAAGCTTATGTAGATACTCCTGTGAGTAGCAACAAAAGGAGAATGTCCCCAAGCTCTAGTTCCCATGTTGGTGTAGATGAGTACAGGTAATTTCTTCTGTTTCTCGCATTTTGGCGTGTCATACTATCAAGTTTTGTGATCATCATTCTATTCAATGCTGTATTTTGAACTTAATGTCAAGTTTCTTACTCATCAAGTATCACGTATTTTCAAATATTACCTCATACTTAGCTGTCATAATATTTCTCAACTTTAACATGCAAAATATATAATTATTTTATTCATAGTTACATATTAGCAAATATTGTATCCTTGCATAGCATTTTTGGAGAGGTCCCTATGTCTCTCTGTTTGACTCAATGGATATTTTTTTGGCAGTTCTCTTCAAACAAGTATTTTTGTGAGAGTGACCAGTATAATTTTCCGTCAACATGCAATTGTTTATCTTTCACTTTTTGTCCTCTTTGTAGAGACACTATTGGCCTTTACGGTGGTTTTACTGCCATACCATGTGTTATTTTGTCACCAATTTTCTCTTTGTTTGAATACATGCAATCATACACCTACACATTTCGTACTTGATACCTAAACTGGGGTTTGATATTGTGAGCATTAAATATTTGTTTCCCTCACCCTCCAATGGAGTAAAAATTAGACTTTTGATTGATAATGACCATAAAATATTAACATCAACAATGTTGTAGAAATGGAATTTAATTTTTAACTGTATGATTCCTAATTCTACTTGTGATGTATCAATAATTCACTTGGTAATCTTGCCAAATATTTGAAGATGTCACATATGAATCTGAGTTGATGTAGTTGAAATTTGTGTATAACATTCTAGATGAGCATGTGCAATCCTTATTCTTCTTTGAAGAACTAGTTCCATAGTAACTTGTAGTCATTTTGCCGTCATTTCAGGCATCTAAATCCTGAAGATTCAAAATATAAGGATTCTATTACTGAGCAGAGGTCCAAAGCAGTTCCGTCAAGGGATATATCTGGTTTTTCTGGAGCATCAGAAAGAGGTGCAAAGTACAGGTCAGTAGAGAAACCCAATAAAATAGATGATGGCCAAATTGGGGAGCTGTCAAATGAAAGGTCTTCAAGTTCTAAGGCTTCACCCTTGGGCTTGGTGGAGAGATCACCTTCATCTTCAAGCATTGACCGTAGGTACATGAATCGATCTGGTGTGAGGCGGAGCCTTGATATTGAAGAGACAGGACGTAGAAACAGTGCTTCTATTGACAATAGAGATTTCTGTGCTAATGAAGATAGACTGAATCGAGATTTGCCTTTGGAAAAGCCTTTAGTGGATGAGTCCTCTCCAGCTGATTCATCCTTTTACATTCGAACTAGTCAGGCCAACTCATCTTTGGTTTCTCCAAATCCTGCTTTCAGGGCTGGAGTTGACAGCCCTTCATTTATAGGTTCATTGGAAGATGATGGTCGGGTTAACTCCAGTGCGCGATATAGGAGGAGTAGTGATCCCAATGTGGGAAGAGGCCATAATAATGCTTGGAGGGGTGTTCCAAACTGGACTTCACCAGTACCAAATGGCTTCATTCCTTTCCAACATGGGCCACCTCATGGAGGTTTCCAAGGAATGATGCCACAATTTCCTGCTCCATTGTTTGGTGTAAGACCCTCCATGGAAATGAATCACGCCGGGATGCCTTATCATATCCCTGATGCTGAGAGGTTTTCTGGTCACTTACGGCCTCTTGGGTGGCAGAATATGATGGATGGTTCAGGCCCTTCTCACTTGCATGCATGGGATGGAAATAATGGTGCCTTTCGGGATGAGCATCCTATGTACGGAGCATCTGAATGGGACCAGAGCAGGCACCCAATGAATGGTCGAGGATGGGAATCCAATGCTGACATGTGGAAAGGCCAAAATGGTGATGCAAAACGGGATGTGTCTTCTCCATCCCATAAAGATGACCATCAATTGCAGGCTTCGGCGGATGAAGAGTCTGGGCAGGCTGGTCAGATGTTTAATCATGAAGATAATCATGACAATGGGGTTAATGCAAAACTTGCTGAAGTGAGGTCCACTGTGACATCTCCTGCAGAAGATTCTAAGCCTAAAGTTATCCATGAGAAGACACTTGATCCTGCTACATCTCCAACCAATGATGTTTCCCGTTTAAGCCGTCATTATCTTTCGAAGCTTGACATTTCAGCAGAACTTGCAAACGGAGAAGTGTATGAACAGTGTTTGAGCTTACTTGATATTGATCAGAGTACAGCTGTTGATGAAGATACTACAGATTATATTATTTTGGAGGTAGTGATTTCTTGCATAAACTTTGTTTCCTTGCTTTGTTTTGGTTGATCTTATTCCAGAGTTACTAAATGTTTTTGTATCTTGCCCCCGTCTGTCCTCTTTTCTTATGTCACAGGATGGTTCAGGGGCTGGACTGAAATCTTCTAATGCATTGTTGATCGCATCACATTTTCCTCCTATAAAGGATTCTGTGTTTCAGGTAACTTATGTAATGGATGATTTAAACAAATTTATATTGATGCATTTTAGTCGTTGTTGGTTTGTAAAGAACTTGCATGTGCATGACTCAGAAGTAGTTGTTGGAATACCCGTCATGTTATCAGTTCAAAATAGCTTACAAATGGGTGGGGTTTCAGCCATTCGAGTTGTTAGTTGAAGAAAGGGAATCCTATATACATGCAAATTTAATAGGCAAAAGAATTCGTCGCATGGACAGGGAATATACCCTGTGCCTTGGTGGGAAAACTGAGTTCTAATTTCCAGAAAGAGTCAGAAAAACTGTATGAATTCTTACTATAGCCCATGGTTGACTCCTTTTTTTCTTTACTTGCAGAGGGCAATGGATCTTTACAAGAAGCAGATGGTGGATGCCAGTGGGAAAGCATTTGTGACTGGAGGAACACTGGATTTTATCTCAGCATCCAATCAGGAGAATGGAGAAGAGCAGGTCCATTGTGATGTCCCAGGAGTAGAGGATCCAATCCCAACACCAGATGCAGAAATGTTGGATGCTCCAATTTCAAATTTAGATTCAAAAATTGTAGAAGCAGACGCAGATCCATCTTCCGATGTTGCCGAGGACAAATCAGCAGAGCGGGTTTCAAGTCCCAGGGAGGAGTTGCATATTCACATTAGCCCTTCTTCGAAGTTGGAACGGCCAAATCTAGATAATAATCAAGACAACCTAGGTGAACCAGAACCGATTTCCAGTGGTGTGAAAATGGAGGTGATATCTTCTGAGAAGCAGCCGCAGCAGCAGGTGGAATCGAAGGAAGCTGATGTGGATGGCTTCTCATCGGTTGAAATTACTTCACGCACTGTCACCACTACTCAATCCGCTATTGGTGATAATTTGAAAGGAATTAGCGATAATACCGGTGGCGATTTTGAAACTGAGGAAGGTGGTGTGGCTTTTGGTGATGCAACGAATGGTCCATTATGTATTCCAGATGGTTCTCCCAAGGGTTGTGAGGCATTGATTTCTGGGTCAAAAGAGTCTGAGTCGATAATTTTAAGTCGGATACATCATTCTCCTGAAAGTACACATTGAGACAATTTCTATATCCGTGTTTTACTTATTGTGTTTTTGGTAAGTTTATTTGCTCCATATTCTGTTGCCCCTCCCGTTCAGAAAGGAAATAAAATTAGAATATGCTCTTTGCTTCCCTTGCTATGAGTCTTGATCATCTCCATTTAAATAAAATGGAGATGATTAATTTGCCTTGAGGATTTCTTGCCACATGATTTTAACACGTCCAAGGTAAAATGATGCCAATTTATTTTATCTAAATAGGAAAAAACTCTACAGAACCTGTATTGTAGTAAGGATTTAATTACAGTAAAATTTGAAAGAAAATAAATATTTGTCTGAATTTAAAGTTTAAGAAAAAAAATTGTTTCTTAAATATAAAAATAAAATGCAAATGTAAATCAATATTTTTCCTTTTAAATTTTTAAAATTTTTTTGGGGTAAAATATTTGTCCTTTTTAAGTTATTTTTCTTTTAAAGGTAATATGATAACATGACAACTACTACTGGTACCGACCCGGCGGAAGTACCAGTGAAGTGTCATGCGAGCTCATGCTTAAGCCACGTGGTTGGATGAGACTTCTCCACTTGGCATCTTCCGTTTCTGGCCCATAACGAACAAGAAGTTTTGACCACAAAAATTTTTCATACCTTATCTCTCCCTCTCAAATTTCCATCATAATTCTCCCATAAACAAACTACACAAAATTAAAAATGGATAGCACAAGAAACAGCTGAGGAACATGTAAAAGATTTCCTCGGTAATAACTATATCAAATGCTGAACGTAATATGGCTCATTTTCTATCAAGCTACCTCAGCATATCAAGAACACTCCATACAGCCCCTTCATCTGGATATAAACTCGTTAAACAAGCTACGGGCAGTAATTTGATCAATGGCAAAGGATATTTTGAGTACTTTGAGAGAGACAGAAATTCCCTGGTGCAATGCTGTAGTAGCTCAACTTCATCAGCAGAGGAAGTGGGTTCGGTGGGGAATGGAAGAGTATCCGCCATTAATGGAATGGCAGATCAACTTGGGTATTTGGTGAATGAGTATGGTTGGAAGGTAAGGAGGTTGGCTTTCAAGGGAGAAGAGATGAGGAAAGCAGCTCAAGTTCAAGCTGAAGCTTTCCATGAACCTGCGCCTTTCTTTGACGATTTTTTCTTCCAGTTCTTTCAGGTTCTGTTTTGTACAATCTCATTTTCCACTTATGGTTTTCCATTTTGTTGACGATTCTGTTTTTGCGTTTGATTCATGGAAATATATGTATACAGGCTGAAGTGCTCTCTGCGCTTCTGTATAAACTTAGAAACTCACCCCCCAACAGGTACAGAATTGGATCAAAATGGTCCTTACCTTTAAGACTAAATTTGTACAGTAAATTAAAGATATAATTGGGATTTTACACAAATAGGTATGCTTGTTTGGTTGCTGAGCCAAATTCAGAGGAGGATTCCAACTTAGAACAAGAAATTGTGGGAGTTGTGGATGTCACAGTGTTGAGAGACCAAAATGTACTTGAGCTTCTTCCATCAGATGCAGAGGAATACCTTTACGTGTCCGGTATTGCAGTTTTGAACAATTTCAGGTTTTACTTCATTCTAATGGGTATCGAATTAATTTCCATTTTCAATACAAGTCCTTGATTTTTTTCTACTGGGCTCTGGTTAGTTTTGAAAAATGATTGTGGATTTTCAATGAACAGGAGGAAGAAAATAGCAACCGTTTTGCTAAAAGCTTGTGATGTGCTTTCAGCTCTATGGGGTTTCGAATATCTAGTCCTCAGGGCTTATGAAGATGATTTGGGTGCTCGTAAATTGTACTCAAATGCTGGATACAGAGTGGTCTCTGGTGATCCTCCATGGATGACTACTTGGATTGGAAGAAAGCGTCGAGTTCTTATGATCAAACACTTCAATCCACGTACATAATTTGGTTTCTTTATGTCCTGTTTTGGGTAATAAACAGAGTGATGCTGTGGAGAGGAGAGGGAATACTACGAAGTTATTTGGGAACGACAAATTTGAAGCTATACACAATTCTATTTTGTGTCTATGGCAGCAACTACAGTCATTGATCCAATACAGGAAATAACATTCTTCTATTATACTTTTTGAGTTTAATATTTTCTCTTCGTTGAGATTTTGTTTACAACTTGTTTTTGATACTAAACTAAATAATGCATAATTCAGAAAGAATTGTTTCTAACGGCAGGAAGAGTTTTTGTCACTTCTTATTTCATACTGTTTATCATTTTTTATTTAAATACCATTATCTTATGGGACTTGGACGAATTGATTGAAAATTAGTTAATAAGTATTGTAACGTAAACCTTTGTCTCTTTGTGATGTTGATTTCCATCAGTAGAAAAATCATATATGGTATACTAGCTATATATATATATATATATTATTCTAATCACCCAAGACTAATACCAGAATGTACGTGAACAAGAAGCAGATATCTGCCAAGTAAGGCATTCTCATAGTTGACAATATTTTAAAATAATGCATTAATTACAATATCTTTTTTCTTAGCAAAAACTAAAATAAAAATAAGATTGCAAAATTTTTCGCCATCTTCAGAACCTGAAAATAGTAATATGTAGAATAACGTAGCAGTGACAACAAAAGAAAGAAGAAAGGGAAGCAAACATCATAACTAGGAAATTGTATCATAAACAACAACATTAATCTGGCAAAATAGCCAATAATTATATCATAACTAATACCGTAATATCAAATTAAAGACTACGAAATCAAATCCACATATTTTTTGTCTGGAAAAATTTGTACTTATTTACGAAAATATATATATATATATATATACACTTATCAAGTAAAAAATTAAATTAAATTAAATTGCAACTGAAATCCAAGAGTATTATCGGCCACTACAGCAACTTCAGTAGTATAGCACTAGTACTGACATTGCTTCCACTTTTAGCTTTTAATATCAACTTAATATTGGTTCATAAAAAAATAAATTAATTCTTGATCATTAATAATGTCAAAGTCCTCGAGATATCTCGTTTATTATTATTGTATTATTTTTGAAATGGGAAATATTGTGTTTATTGGGTGAGGGATGAGAAATATTTTTATTATTCTTGATAAGTTTGGAAATGTTGGATTCATCGGGTGAGAGCTGGAAATTACCAAACAAAAAAAAAAAAAAAAAAAAAAAAAAAGGGAAAAAGGAAAAAAACCCAGTTTGGCTAGATCCGTGAAAGATTGAAAACCAAAGCTTTTCTAAAATATTATGATTATGGGCTTGCTTTAATTATGCGATACCAAGCTTATTAAATATATATTTGCAAATATTTAAAAAATATAATTAACTATAAGTATTAATTATGTATATAAAAAAACTGTATTAACAAAAAAATAATAATAATAATAATAAGAAAAAGAAAAAAAAAAAAAGCTGATATATTCTTAGATAATTTTGCAGATATCCAAAATCGTGGATACTGGATACTCTGTATTTTTACCTTTGTCTTAATTTTTTGCCTTTAATTATTATTATTATTTAGTGATGTATGTCACCCTGTATTATCACAAATAAATCTATTTGTCGTGATAAAAGAAGACTTCCTGTCATGTATATAATAAGATTGTGTACCTGTAGTTGTTCAACTATATGTGCTGTAGTTTTGCCATGGTAATTATTATTATTCCTGTTCTTGTTCGGTTACTGGAATAGTGTAAGAAATAACGAAATATTAATTATCCGGAATTTTTTAACTTTTAAATAATTCTATTATGTTAGTGGATCTCCAAAAGATGTATACCCATATATGACTAATAACAATCCAAAAAGAGAAGAAGCACGTACGTCTAACAAAATCAAGGAGTTTTAAGCTTATATTATGAAGTCACAGACAGATTTTCAACTCAGATTTTTGCCATAATATCTACATTATTATCATATGCAAGAAGATATCCAACAATATTTAAGAATTGATCATTAATAAAAAAGACGATTTTGCTAAATCATCAATCCCAGAATATTTGTCTTATATACGAAGAAGTAAATATACACCTACTCAATGTAAGTCAAAGATTAAACGACCAAAAAAAAAAAAAAAATTAAAATCCAAAGAATTAAAGTATATACATGTATGTATATACTAATTAATTAACTTTAATCAAGGTCAATTAATTAATTAAGCTGCAGGAGCTGCTTCAATGTCTCCAACTTAAGAAGTAATTTGGCCACTTCCACTCTCAGTACCGTTCCCACCACCAGTACTTGCACTACTTTCAGCGCCGTCACTACCCCTGCCGCGGCTGCCACTGCCACTGCCACTCGTGCTAGCCATTCCGACAGCCACAGGTGGCGGCGGTGGCCTACTAATGACAACAAGAGCCATGTGAAGTCTACCATGGACCCGGAACGACCACACCTGGGCGACTTCATGAGGACGGAGATGGTTGTCTTTCACTACAAGTTTCCACGTGGTTCTCAGAACATAACATGAGCTCGCCTTTCCACTAGGCTTGGCCATATCCCATTGCCTCATATTCACGATCGTCAACTTCATTATCGGTTCTGGTTCGATCAGTGGGACAGCCATGATTCCTTCAGCCCTAAGATCCGCCTTCTCATTCTCCGTCAAGAAATCCCAATCTTTGATCTTTGTAAAAGGCATCATGAGGCGGTTGTGATCCGGACTCAAATCCGTATCAGTAAGTTGTTTTTGCATCACCAACGTTATTGCCGTTCCCTGCATCTCATCGATTCTTCTCCTGAATATTTCGGGCAGGTCCGGGACAAAGTCTGGATCCATCGGAGCGGGCGGTACAAAGTTCGAGCTTCTTACTATTCTTCGACTACGACTTTTGAGATCATTCTTCTGCTTCTTCTTCTTGGGTTCGACATTGAGTTCCCAATCGTCATCTTCGTTGTCGCCGTATCTTGATCTTTTAGAAGTGGTCTTCCTCAAGTTTAGCCCGTGATTACGATGATGATGGGTTTCTTGACATTCTTGATCATGATGAAGATCATCATCAGCCACTTCCTTTCTCTCTTTCCTTACTATTTTGATTGTCTTCTTGGAAGACGACAAAGCCTTTTCTTGATTTCCCACTGCGGCCGATTGTGGTTGTGGTTGCTGTTGAAACCCTAGATTAGTGATATTCTGGTGGTGTCGCTGCTGCTGGTTAAATCGGTTGAATTTCTCAAGAGCAACGCAGCAGACTTGGGCCAAAACATCAATGCCAGACTGATCGGCGTTGAACTTGAATCCCTCGAAATCTTCCTTACTCAACAACATCATCTTCATCATTGCTTCAAGAACTTGTAGATTTTTTCTATTTTCTGCTTTTTTTCAAGAAATAATATAGAATACCATAAGCTCTCCTATGATAATGTGTATATATATATATAGGGAAAAAAGCAAAGCAACAGAAAACAAGTAGTGGAAATAATTAGAATCACTAGGTTTAGGAAACTCCGAAGAAATCGGGTTCTAATTAATGCGCCACTACACCCACTTAGTGTGACTCTCTCTCTCCCTCTCTCTCTTTTTTCTCTCTCTCTTCCTTTTTCTTGTCTTATTTGAACTAATAAGTAGTTTACCGTTAACAAATATTCTGCTTGGGGATTTTATTAAATTTTAGGAAACTTCTTGTACAGGGGGTAAACTGCTGACTCGCTCTCTTTCTCTCTCTCAAAATTTCAGTACTGATCATTCTGATTATTATTATTATTATTGATATTTTTGCGAGGACAACATCTAATTAATTTAATCAGCATGTTAGAGATAAATTATCCAAATTTTTTTAGGGTCAAATTAAAATACGAAAAAAAAAAATTATATATATATATATATATATATATATATATAGAGTATTGCGTACTTATAATTCTTGAAAGTGGCTAACATGCAGTCTGTATCTGTCATTTGTTCTTTAATGTAGTTATGATTTTAGAGAATTAGTAAGCAAAGGGCTCAGGATTTATGATTTTCCTTGCTTTTTCATCAACCAAAAAAAAAAAAAAAAAAAAAAGAAGCTTTTTCTTTATTTTTTCACTAATCTTCGTTTTTCAATATTGCCAATCTCCAATAAATTTTCTTAATCTTTGTTTTCTTTTTTTATTCCTCATTTTTTTAATCTTTTTTATTTTTTTGCATCAGTTTATAGTTTTAGTTTTTTCTTCTTTTATTTTTTTATTGTTTATTCTTCATTCCTATTAATTTTGTTTTAGTTATATTTCTTGTTCTTGTTCGGTTAATGTGGAAATTATTTAACGAACATTAATGAACTTTTACTTTTAAATAAATTAACCCATGGCATGTCATACATTCTAACAGAAACAAGAAGTTTGGGTTCCACAACTCGAAAATCAGATTGTTAGTCATAATATTAATTTGGAAACCATACATCATGAAACACATAGATAGCAGTACTCATCATATCATGCAAGATTAATTAACAAACATTTAAGAATTAATGATAACTGTGATCTCAAATTAATTAAAGACTAGATCAATTAATTCAGCAATATTTGCCTTGAAGAATATTATATGTATATATATATATACTCATCTAAGTCAAAAATCAAAATTCATCAATTAAACATCATGAATGATCAACCTGTATCTAAACATAGATACATACATATATGTATTTATATTCTAATTAATTAAGTTTAATTAAAGTCAATTAATTAATTAAGCTGGAGAAGCGGCTTCAATGCTTTCAAATTGAGAAGCAATTTGGCCACTTCCACTCTCAGTACCGTTCCCACTGCCAGAACTTCCACTACTTCCGGCGCCGTCACTACCTCCACTGCTGCTGCCTCCACTAGTACTAGCCATTCCGACAGCGGGCGGTGGTGGCCGCCTACTGATGACAACAAGAGCCATGTGAAGTGTACCTTGAACCCGGAACGACCACACCTGAGCGATTTCATATGGAAGCAGATGATTGTCTTTCACTACAAGTTTCCAGGCGGTTCTCAGAACATACATGGAGCTCTTCTTCCCGCTAGGCTTGGCCATATCCCATTGAGTCAGGTTCATGTTCGTCAACTTCATTACCGGTTCAGGTTCAATCAGTGGGACCTCCATGATTCCTCGTGCCCTTAGACGAGCCTTCTCAATCTCTGTCAAGAAATCCCAGTCTTTGACATGTGCAAAGGGAATCGACAACCTATTGTGATCCGGACTCAAATCAGTATCAGTTAGTTGTTTTTGGATCACCAACGTTATTCCCGTTCCCTGCATCTCATCGATTCTTCTCCTGAATATTTCAGGCAGGTCCGGGACAAAGTAAGGATCCATCGGAGCCGGCCGTACAAAGTTCGAGCCTCTGACGATTCGTCGACTACGACTTTTGGGATCATTCTTCTGCTTCTTCTTCTTCATGGGATCGACATTGTGTTCCCAATCGTCATCTTCGTTGTCGTCGTATCTTGATCTTTTTGAAGTAGTCTTCCTCAAGTTTAGCCCGTGATTACTATGATAATAGGTTTCTTGATATTCTTGATCATGATCATGATCATCATGAGCCGCTTCCTTTTTCTCTCTCCTTACTATTTTGATCGTCTTCTTCAAAGAAGAAGCCTTTTCTTGATTTTCCGATTGTGGTTGCGGTTGTTGTGGAAACCCTAGATTATTGATATTCTGGTGGTGTTGCTGCTGTTGCTGTTGCTTCAATCGGTTGAATTTCTCCAGAGCAACGCAGCAGACTTGGGCCAAAACATCGATGCCTGCAGACTGATCGGTGTTGAACTTGAATCCCTTGAAATCTTCCTGACTCAACAACATCATCTGCGTTGTAGTCGCTGTCTTCATCGTATCTTTAGGTACTTAAACTGGTTGATGTTTTGCTGTTTATTTATTTATTTATTTAAAAGAATCAATATAGAAATACCCCAAGCTATCCTCTCATAATGTATATATAGAAGAATAAAAAAAAAAAAAAAAAAGGAAGCAAAGTAACAGAAAACAAGTAGTGAAAATAATAATAGCTAGGTTTCAGGAAAGTCCGAAGAATTCAGGTTCTTAGCTTGACACTCTCTCTCCTTTCTTTCCTTTTCCTCGCCTTGTTCGGACTGATATATAGTCTACCTGTTAACTGCTTGCTTGGGGAGTTGGTATTTTATTAGATTTTAGGAAACTTGTTGTACTAGGGTCAACCTGCTTACTCCAACTTACATTTTTTTTTTTTTATTTGGTTTTCACACTTAATTAGTCTATCCGTTTGAGTTATTATTACTTATCATTTTAATTAAGTTAATCAGCATGTTAAATAATTACAGATTATTTAAGATGAAAATAAATTGGAATTTAAAAAATAAAAAATACATATATAGTTGTACGCACTTAAAATTCTAGTACATTTAGGAGAAAAGCAAAAAAAGAGGTCAACATTCACAGGGTGTCTGACTCTCTGTCAATTATTTCCCATTTTCTAGTGTTATTGTGATTTTAGCAAATTGATATGTAATCGGCTTAGGATTTTTTCTCTTTTTTTTTTTTTTTTTTTTTTTTGGGGGGGGGGGATAAATTAGGATTTGTTGATATCTGTTTTAGGAAAGGAAACTTCTAAAAGGACTTCAATACCCTTTTTTCCCTTTTTTTTCCCATATAATATTCTCTCTCTCTCCCCCGCTATCATCTTCTTTTTTATTTATTTTTTCCTCTTTAATAAAGAAAGGGGTAATTATGTCACAGTAATTTGGATGGACTTTTCAAATTCGTATCTTTCGAAAGATATTTTTTGTCTTCACGCAAACTTATACCCGTAAAAGATCTTGGCAATTAACAAACACTAGCAACGTCAACGTCCTCGAGATATTTTGTTTCATTATTTTTTATTTTTTTATTTTTTTATTTTGAAGGGGAATGTTGTGCTGGTTTGCTGAGAACCGAGGACAGAGACAAACGTCGAAAACCTTTGAAAAAAGAAAAAAAGAAAAAGCAAAGACAGGGTAAACAAAACCCAAAAACCAACAAAATTACAATTACCGACTTGCTTCAATTAATATATATATACATATATATATATATATATATATATTTCATAAAATGTATCAAAAAACAGGGCGTCATATAGAGCCTCCTTTTTTTTTTTTTTTGTGGGTTGTCTCCATCTAAGATTGCATGAGACCTGAAATCGTTTATGTGCTATACTCTTGCTTGTTAATGATGCGACACCACTTTAAAACTACATTTTCAATGCCATCTCATCAGTAGTCAATGCAAAATCTACTTGGAAGTTTAATTGCTACAAAAACAAAGTTAAAATTACATGTACATCAGGGCAACAGTGCATGTATAATTTCTTATGCACAAATGAGACACTCTATTAGAATTACGCTAGTGTCAGTGAACAAAATATACAAAAGAGCCGAAAAGCCAGCAAATATAAAGCTTTTATTAAGCTTGTGAGATTTGTCCAAAGAAAATGATGGAAGAAAAAAGAGGGGGAAGAAAAAAAAAAGAGAAGATTATACTAATCATTTTTTCTTTTTTACTGGACAAAATTACAAATTCAGTATGCAACTGTAAGATCCCACGGAAGAAGGGGGATGGGTTAGTGTTCCTTGCGGAGAAACAATGGCTGTGCAACTGTGTATCCTAATTCATGAATTTCCGACAGTTAGGAGCTTTACATAAACAAGGGACTTTGAATTCATCAGGCTCGTCGGGGTCAAACAAGTAATCATACCTGCCAGAGGCAACAAACAATTAACACCAACCGATAACATAACCTATGAAACACACGGAGAGAGAGAGAGAGAGAGAGAGAGAGAGAGAGAGAGAGAGAGAGAGAGAGAGAGAGAGAGAGAGAGAGAGAGAGAGAGAGAGAGAGAGAGAGTACGTTAGCTCGTCACCAGAAGATACGTTAGTCTTAGCGATAAGTACTATCCGGCTCTCTTCGTCGCCAACACTCATTATCCTCGCATAGCAGTTGGGCATACACTACAGTAAAAAGTGGAAAGAAGGAGAAAATAGCACAGAAGAATGAGGGTCACAGTTATAATAATTAGGTGAAGTAACAAAACAACAACAGTAAGACGCAAAAATCAAATCAACATCAGCTTCCTCCAAACAAGTTTAATTTGTCTCTGCATCTGCCATTATCAATACCACATCAATGAAATAGAGAAGAAGGCTGATGTCATTTCATGAAAAATTTTATGGTCTATTACTTTAGGTGCTATTTATAATAGGATTGGAATCCTCAAAGGTAGACAGAATGACTCACCGAATGGTTTATTAAGCGTGCTATATTTCCTTTATCAGTAGCATCCACCACCACTTCTTCACTGATCTTAAACAGCTGCAGAATGTTGCATCTCGTTAGTTTCGAGGAAATAAGGGTCAAAAAATGAAGAGATAACCTAAAGGGGTATTTCAGATGAACATTAAAACTCACATAGCAGTCTTTGCCTTCCTGTCTGTAGCGTGCTTCTCTCAGATCAGCAATGCTACGCCTCACCTGCTCCCCACGATATTCAAGAACCTGCAGACAGACAAACGCTTTTTATTTGGGAGAAACTTGTGCTTGCAATAACATTTAATTAGTTTAACTTCAGAATACATACCATTTCTCCCTCTTGAATATTTCTACGTGCAAAGAGACCCCACCCGTGTATTCCAGATCTACCAAAACAAACACGTTCGTTTTCGGTTCTCTGCAATCATATATACACATCCATACAACAATTAAAAAAATTAATTCACTAAGTCAAAAATAGAATTTAGTATGGGGATTTGCCTGCAAGTGGTAAAGTCGTTCTCTGAAAGAAGAAAATGATTTAGGTTCCTCGATTACCTATTGAAGAAAAAATTCAAGCGTGTTAAGTTGAGACTCATTTTTCTCGAATTCCACATCAAAATAATAGAAAAAGACTAAAAATTAGAGAGGCTTACTCTGAAGGAGTTCAAATTTCGTATTGCTCCCAAGGGATGATGGGAATGTCCCATCACATGGTGGGCAACTGCTTCTCCTTCTACTCTCTAGCAATCAGAAAAAAAAAAAAAAAAAAAAAAAAAAAAAAAAAAAAAAAAAGATGAGAAAAGAATATATAATGAGGAAAGGGAAAAAAAAAATCACCACGGCCAAAAATGATATTGCAGAAATACTAGAACTCTCCTATCAGTTCATCGTTTCATGCACTAAAGTTTACAATCAGGTTTCACGATGGCAACCACATTTGATGGAGTAAGATTAGGTACGTAAAGTTGTGACCTAATTTGGATATATTATCAAGTATACACCAAGTAGTGCATAAATAAGATGACAAGTTTCAAATATTATGTCCTAATTCTGAATTTGTAAAAAGATTCTTTGTGCTGCATCCCAAAAAAGCAACTAGCAGCAGATATGTTCCTAACCATAGGCATTCTTGGCAATACAAAGATGTATATTACTGTGAAAGACATCATAAATAAGGTACCTTCTTGTTATCTTTTGGTCTTTTATATAATCGGCACCTTGCAGCAGATAGTGGCTCAAGCTCGGTAGAATCAACGGTTGGAACCTCTTCGGAGTTTGTTCTATTGGATGAAATTAATCTTGAACCAGCCTTTTTCTTATTTTGAATAAGGCTTTTGGCTGAAAAAACACCTAGGGGAGTCTGGATGATTAAGACAGTATCTGGATTTGGAGCCCTGCACCCAAGCACCAGAATGTAAATTGCTGCTTTTGAAGGATAAGTAAGAATTAGAAATAACTTTAAAAAAAAGTTCTTGCCTGTGATAAGCACAATATGAAACCATTTTTGTAATTTGCCTCCCATTCTTTTCCAAGCTGTGCAACTGCAAGTTTAGGAAGAACATATAGATAAGAAATCTGATCAATGACAAAGATGCATGCGACTGCTCCAGAATCATTTTAACTAAAATATGAAATAAAAAAGTTCATAACAGATCATGGTTCGTAAAAATTTTAAAAATGAAAAGAGAGACAGAGAGATAATACTGAGCTGAAATATGAAATAAAAAAGTTCGTAACAGGACATGATTGGTAAAAATGAAAAGAGAGACAAAGAAAGATAATTCTGAACTGAAATATGAAATAAAAAAGTTCGTAACAGGACATGATTGGTAAAAATTGTAAAAATCAAAAGAGTGAGAAAGAGAGATCATTCTGAACCGGAGAACTATAGGTCAATGACATGGAGATTGTTCTTTAGACATTTCATACATGCACCTTTATACTGTAGTTATTTCACAAAGTAATCTTAAGGAAGATTGATAGTTTTGTCCCTCTTGCAAATTATTTTACTATGCTTCATATGATATCCAATCCATAAGTTCACAAATAATGGTTTATGCCATGACATGCATCCCATCGATACGGATTCCCATTGGTTAACACTTAAAACACAAACAACAACAACAACAACAATAATAACAAAAAATGTACTAACATGATGATAATTCCATTGGACATGATAATAGCCCTCGTGTTTATCTTTCTGCCCTCATAAATTTTGGGATATTCCATACATAGATGATATATCAAATATACTTGAATGTTGACAATATAATACAACATAAGCAACCCTCAAAGAATTACTTTATGAAATAAAGTATTCTATCCACATATATACAGTACTGTTCCTCGTAATCATATGCACTACCAAAACAGAAATCAAGAAGAAACTCACCTCCATGCGATATCCTGCCCTTGACGCACACATTGCATGGTAATAAGTGGAGCACTTGCAACATTGTGTGCATGAACCATGAATTTGCTTACAAATAACACAAATCTGAAGTTCATATAAAAGAGGCAAAGTTTAGATTCCATCATCTAAATATTTAGCAGGCAAGATGAGTAAATTAGACTCATTGAAAGCACATTGACTGTATTTGTATTAAATCAGCAAATTCAAAAAAAAAATTCCAGATGACAAGACACAAGATTCTTTTAAAAAAACCCGATTGGTTTTTCTCTTTTAAAACACCACCCAAAAAAAAAAAAAAAAAAAAAAAGAAACAAACATATGACAAATTTGAAAGTTTCTTATACGGTTCATGGAACCAGATTCACCAGATAAAGAATTACTATCCTCAATCAGGTTTAAAAAGTTCAACATTGTTCCGGTCTAAATGATGGAAATTCTCATGAATGCAATTGAATTAGAATATCTAAAAAGCAGTGTTGCCTTAATTACCTTCACAAAAGAATTAGAAGGAATACTCAAGATTCCAAGAGCAGGCTCCATCTTTTCATCACTAGCAAAAGAGACTTCTGGTCTGAACCAGGCACAAGTAACATGAACCCACAATGTCTCAACATCAGTCGGTTTTAGAGCACCTCCTGTGGTAGGCATAACATTAAATATATCAACTTATTATAGCATGATGAAACTTCAAACTTTACCCGTTATCTGTAAAATTAACCGGCAACTACTTTAACTCTTTTGGGTACCAAATAAAAATAAAAATAGATTAAAAATAAAATAAAATAAAATTCACAAAGTGAGAATAACAGTGCACAACTTGCCTTTTACAGGACACAGGCAACATTCTCTCTTGATTTCAGGAGTTTCACATGCTTTGCAAACCCATGAGGTAAAATCTCGAACATGTCTTGCACCATAGCATTCCTGATGAACAGCTATTTGACATCTGATAGAAATATAAAAACTTTATAGATTAATAATGCATTATTAGCATTAAGCAACTTGACGGGCAAAAAGTCTACTTCACCAAGTAATTCACTTATCATGTCAGAACATGCCCAAAAATCATTATATTTAGGCTGTGAATACTTGGAAAGTGGTTGTAATGACAATACCTGTTGCAAATGATGATCTTGTTATAGTCCCAATCTTCAACCCATCTACACACTGCACATCGCTCTGTTGTCCACTTAGCATAAACAGGTTCATACTTCTCTATCATAGTAGCATATGAACAGTTAGCTCTCATTGGCCAAGCTCTTCAATATCGATACTAGCTAGAGAGAGAGGGAGAGAGAGAGAGAGAAGATACCTTGCAAAAAAGTAAGCAATTTCTGCTTTCGTTCTTTTATAGAAGGTCGTTTAGGAGGTTTAACAGACACAAGAGCACTAGCATGATACTCAGCCAACTGCAACATCTACAAAAATCAAACAAGATACATTAAACTACAACTTCACTGTATCATATCATGGTTGCATCAAACACTCACGGAATCTGCTTTCCGTACTGGACATCTATCTTAACATGTCAAGAAAGTGCTTTGATGAAAAAGTAATCAATATGAATAAAATGAAAAGAACAAGGTAACATAAACCACAAACCCATTGTTCCAGTGGCAGCATGGAACCCTTCACCCTAACACTTGTCTTCCAATTTCTTGATTTGGAACCTGTATGTCGCTCCCATTCACTAAGTGCTTGCTTTCGTGAGCCACAGGAGCCACAGTCGCAAACAACTCTGGACAAAAGAAATATCAAAATAAACATTTTTTCTTTGTTATAATAAAGACAAAGGAACTTGTATTTATATCAAGAAAAAGTGCTAATTCAGATTTTAATATCAAGAAAAGGTTTAACTAAGGTTTTAATCAATACTATTAAGGTTTTAAAGGATGCTAGCTCAAGCTCTAATATGAATGTCCACTGTCCAGCACATGGACAACAGGCCACAGGACATATTGGTAGGATAATAACATCTGACTGCTATATTCTCTAAAAGTTCACAAACTAGCAATTTGCATCCTCTAATAACAGAAATGGAATTGACATATTTGTTAGATTGTATATGTGTATGTATATATATATATATATATTTAAGATATAACATTCAAGTCAACTACTAAATAAAAATATGCTAAAAACTTGGAACAATATACTGCTTCACCATATTTTTTTTGTACTATGTATATTTAAGAAGCTTGTAAAGAAGTAAAGAAAAGATCAACTAGTAATCACAAGTTTAATTTCCTCAAAAAGGCTGAAATGAATGAGGGAGAAACAATGAATTCAACCACTATTGACAAAACAACAAAATATTTATGAACAACAGTCTCCCACCAGCTATCATTCAATCAATTCCCTTATACTTACGAGTGAAGACTTGGAAAATATGTGCCTTCCACACCATTGCAGAGAACTGTAACCTTGCTAGGCAGCACCAACTGACCATTATTTTTGCTCCATCTGAATAAGAAACTATAATCATCAGATAAAAGGAGGTGAAATAATGCATTCAAATTTCATTGGAAATGCAACATATAATCGTGGATAGAAAGAAAATGAACTTCAACTAATTCATAGAGAAATTGAACAAAAAGAAAATTAACTACTGTAAAAACAAAAAATAAAAAATAAAAAATACAATAAACAGCACTAGCAAACTAGTAATAATTCCCATTATAATGATAATTAAAAATACTGATAACAAAGATTTTTCACAGTGAAAAAAGGGCTTTACAGACTTACTTTACTCTTGGTTGTCCCCTTTCTGAATCTGACAATTCAAAATTAAACTTTGCTTTGCAAGCAGGGCAGTAATAATCAGTGCCACCCAAATTCTTCAAGAACAGAATAACTTGATCAGGGAAGTCTGAAATGCTCTTAACGATCTCATTATACAGAGCGAGAAGAAAATAAGTATCAGATATTTACTATGATGGACAGACCTTAAAAAGGTTACTTGAAATTTTGTCACATTCGGCATGCACCCATACTTTACAACCATCACAGCGAACCTGTCCAAAGAGGACATTAAATAATCAATAGCAGTTATACAGGAAAATTGTAATAACCCCAGCAACTTGTAGGTTCCTCACCCAACTTCCACTGTCCGAATGATTCCAAATCTTCTTGCATATGCCACAATAATGCTTCGATTTTGTTAACTGCAACAAAAGTCCAAAAGATAAAAAAATCCACCACATTTTCACACCCAAAAACTAAACTAAATAAATGGTTCAAAGAATAAAGCAGGTTGTACGAACCCTAGCACATGTTTTACAGAAAAAAGGGCCTGATGGAGTTGAAGCCTTCATCTTTTTTGACATTTTGAACGGAAGACTAGAGCCGCAGCCATCACAGGCTCGTGGCTCCGTTTTCTTTCCAGCCATATACTGCACAGAAAGAGCTAGATTCAATGAACTATGAAGATTGAATGGAGAAAAAATGAAGATTGAAGGGAGAAAAATGCATTTCATTAAAGGTTAAGCATCTTCTCTCCAATGGGTTGCTGAGAAAAATTTTAGCAGAACAAAATGTTTCACACCAGGTCTATCTTCTTTTAGCTACATTTAGAAGAGTCATCACTACAAAAAGGATAATGGTAATGCCACAATTAACCATCCTTCACTTATGAATTTCATAGTAATAGAAATACATGTCGAGCCCAAGGAAAACACAGGTTAATCAAGGCACAACAATCTAGGAGTTTGCCAGCACGAAAGATTATTAAAATTTTAAACCATGGAACATGTATAAAAACTGAAGTCCTACTTGCTTTATAGCATTTTCAAAACAGTAGGTATGATATCGAACAAATCTTTGCTAATATCAATTTCAATGATAATTCCTGTATGATATTCGATCAATTTTCATTCAGCCTTACATTGTAGCTGTCACTCAAAAATAAAAGGTGGGAAACTACAAGAAACCTTACCTGGTTCAGAAAGTGACAGTCTGGATCCTGGTTTGAACCAGTAGCCTCTTGAACCCCTCTTAGAATAGATTCATCATACGCTGGATTCCCAGCAGCCATATTTATATCAGCAATCAATTTCTCCGTGTAACCTTGTTCAGCCAAAAACGCCTCCTCTATTGCCATCTGGAAATCACATGGCTTGCAGTCATTCAATTCAGACTGCCCCTGGAACCTAATCACGAAAAATATTGCCCAAGAACAAAAAATAAATCTAAATTGCAATTCAAATTGGTGGTGAACAGAAATAATAGTAAAAAATAAACAAAAAAATAAAATACAAATTGCAGCCACAGACCTGTCTACAAAATCCATAAATGGAAAAATCATCCCCCGCTTAACCCACGCATAATCCTGCTTGACGTCATCAAAGTATCATAATTAATGGCTACGTTCTTTTTAATACAATGACAACACAAGCCATAATTTAGATAACTTCTACATAGGAAGTAGTTCATACCCTTTGATTTTCATTACCAGAGTACCCAAAGAACATCACACAAGCCGCATCAGCTATGCAAGCCCTCAAAACTAGCTCAGGTGCTTGTGACATCGGGTCGATGACAATGGCAGGCCAAAAAGGCTCTTTTTTCCCTGGCTTTGCCCACACTATATCACTAGAATAAAAGTCTTCAGGTCCATACGACCCGTCTTTCCTTTCGCCACTGTCTTCCAAAATCCTCTCACCTCCAACCAAATCAACTAGTTCCTCATTTGCGTCAGCTGGGCATTTCTCATCTTCAACCAGTTGCTCATGCACCGATGTAAGTGAACTCCTCGAACTCGAATATTTTCTAACATCAAAATTCTTAGAGCCCACGTAACCATCCTCCTCACCATCCTCGTCATCGCACAATGTGGAATATTTCCTATATCTATATCCAACTCTCTCCTCATTTCGCATCTTTTTGGTATTTACACTACAAGTTTTTGGCGTTCTAAAGCTAAATTTATCCTTCTTACATTCAACTTCGTCATCAAAAACATAATCACGCAAACTAGTCTTACTTTCTTTCCTCCAATTCTCAATGACTGAATCGTTAAAACGAGAAGGAAGTACCTGAACTCGACCCCTCGAAGTTCTCACAAGAGGTGGCCGTGAAACCTCCACCTTCCCATTAATCTTCCTTCTCGTCGAATCTCGACCCTTTGATTTAGACTCCACTTCAGGGAAACACGAGTCTTGTGTACACCACGAAGCAGAGAAGCCCTTCTCGGCCGCAACAGAGCCGATAAACCCATGAAGGCTCGCGGGGATTATACCGGCGGCGACCTCGCCGAGCAGATTCAAAGGGTAATACCCATTAGTCTTCCTCTTCTTCCTGGAAGTGTTGTCGTCGTCCTCACCCGCTGAGTCTCCAAGTTTGCACCGTTTCAGACTCGGCATTTGGGATTTCAAATTCCGCTTAATTATCATTATCGCAGAAATTCAGAAAACCCCAACGAATCCTCGATTCCAAAATGCTTCTATAAATCTCAACGCTCGCATAATAGTACCCCCAAAATCCTTTCGATTTCACATCAAAACCCCAATTCTCGGAACACCCATAAACCCTAATTTCCAGATATTCTCAGAAACAGAGCAATTCAGAGGATAACGAGTTTGGTTCAAACTTTTCTTATCTTTTCTTTCTATTTTTTTTTTTTTTCTATTCCCCAAGTAACAAACAGAGAACTAAGAAAGTAAAATCTAAAGAACAGGAATGGAAAATTGAGTGACCGAAGTGTCAGCGAATGAGGAAAAAAGGATCAAATTTCTCGAAAGAGTTTGAAAGAGAAATAGGGATCTGTTCGATGAACTTTTTTTTTTCGTCCCTAACTGCTTCAGAGCACAGATAGAAAGAGAGAGAAGATGAAAAAAAGTTAAATAAACAAATTGAAGTTTAATAAAATGGAAAAATAAGTAAAAATTAGAGTTTTGGAAAGCTTTTTAATTTTTATCGAAAATTTTGAGAAAGAGTTATAGGGCGGGTGAGTGGTGACAGAGCATAGAGGAGAGAGAAGAGAGAGGGAGAGAGAGAGAGAGAGAGAGGGTCGGCGTTATCTTGTAAAAGTGTTATATTAGATGGGAGAGAGAGAGAGGGGTTAACTTGCGCCTTACGTGTTTAGAGCACAATTCTTCAGCTAAGGACCTAAGGTCATGAGCATGGTGATGGGCATTCTGGTTTAGCAACATTCTTTCATGGGCTGGGTTTTCTTTTTTGGATTTTGGTTTGGTGGCTATGGTATTTATTTATTTATTTATTTTTTTTGTAAGCAGAGAAATCATGGAGTTTATGTAATCTGTTCCAAGAAACTTGGAAATTTAATGTAGCAACCAATTTGTACTTTATATTGGTTTTTCAAATTTTTTTATGTGAACGTTGGATTTAATTCGACTATAGTTCGTTAAAAATTTTATCGCATGGTTTGTTCATCCAATTGTTGCTTTGCTTTTGTTAAATTTTTATATTGGGCTTTGTTGTTATATGGCAACGCTGCAAGTGCAAGTTCGTTTTTTGGGAATAGTGTACGTTTCAGTGGCAGCACAATGTGATTGTTTGAAATTATTTAATTTCCATATGATTTTGGGTTGTCAAAAAGTGTCTTGGGATAGATTTGTCGACGAAAAATTGATAATGGGTTTGGTTTTTCAGAAATCTTTTTTTCTGTGATTTGGCTTGGAACTTGGAAGAGAATGAAGGCGTTTAACAGAGCAATAGGTGGAAGAGAAGAGTTTTTTGATTTTATTTGAAACTTTATGCCTTTTTATTGGTGGGTCTGATTTCTTTTTTTTTTTTTTTTTTGGTCCTGAAAACCGCGAGTATGACCAAAAGAAGATTGTTGGAGGTTTTTAAAAGTAACGAGGATTCACCAACGGAAATCACGAATTTTTTCTCCCATTTTCTTGGAGGGTTATTTTGGGCATTGATGCTTCGTTTTAGGTGGGACTGTTAAACGGGTCGTGTTCCAAAGCTACTATTTGCTGAAAGGTATTAGCTTTCGCTTAATTTTTCGCTTTCTTATTATTCAAAATTGCTTCTTTTGCGATATTTTCCCTGTTTATCTACATTTTTTGTTCATTTTTGGAGACTTTGAAAATGTATAATCCGACTCGGATGACCTGAGAAATCTCACCACCATTTATAGTTCTTTTTCAAATTTTTGTTTTCGTACGAGAAAGGCCAAAAGGGTCTACAAGCTCGAAAATAATCCCTCTCTGTAATTAAAAAAGCATGAGCTTGCCAGTCCTAGTTTATCCAATTTGGCAACACCGTCCAGTTTCCCACCACATATAGCAGGTATGTGTATGGTCCTTTTTTTTTTTTTTAAATATAATTTCCCATTATTTCTTATTGAATTATGTGTTTGATTTTGTAATTTGATGAATGGGTTTGTGTCTAATCAAGCCCTTGACTGAGTTTGGAACAGTGTCCAGTGAGTCCGATCATAGGCAGAGTGTTATGTGGGAATATATTTATTTGGGTAAAGCTTTGAGAAAGATAATTCGAAATGGGATGGATTTTCAAGCCTAGATCTGAAGGGGAGAAGGTAGAAGCTTTCAAGGATTGATAAATACCTTGATGGGTGTGTTATGGTAGATTTGGCTCTGTCAGTGAAAAATGTTTGGCTGCCATGAATATTTTAAAAGAACCAGATGAGAAAGCAGAAAATCTGTGGACGCTGGAAGGTCAACGATAAGAAAATATTGCTAAAGAAAGCTGGTTTTTCTTTTCTCTTTTTTTTTTTTTTTTTTTTAATATAAACTATTATTAATTGATGCAATGATTAATGGTATATCCAAAACTAGGGATGGCATGTTGGATCATGTGAATTCTTAATAATTTTATATGTGCCTTAATTATATGTCTTGAAATTTTATTGGGTTTAACGTGCGAAGAGTATATGATCCTTAAGCGTTTAAAAAAAAAAAAAAAATGAAAAATGTTTGTGAGCCCTGAAAGAAGTATGGTTGAGCAACATGGGCTGGGTTTAATGTTTCAGGGGCGCATGTATATGCTTTAGGAGGGCAGAGAAATCTTAGATTGGTGCAAAGTTGGTTTCCGAAAGTTGGATCTTTCATATATGTCTTTTAATGCTTTTTGGGCTTTTCTGTCTCGGATTGTTATGACTGAAAATTTAAACTATTTATTTCCTAAATTAAAAATTGGGTCATGTAGTTGTACATCCTGAGTTTGTTTGAGGAAACAAAGTTTTTTAGGTGAAGTTGTCACAAGATTTGGCCTGAAAATGGTTTTATTGATTTGTTGAAAAATTTAAACTATTTATTTCCTAAATTAAAAATTGGGTCATGTAGTAGTACAACCTGAGTTTGTTGAGGAAACATAGTTTTTTAGGTGAAGTTGTCACTAGATTTGGCCTTAAAATCGTTTTATTGATTTGTTGAAAAATTTATGGTGGAGAAAAGGCGGTGTTTCGCCTGAGCAACGGGCAGCCCTGTCAGAAAGTTCCTCATAAGTTTTGGTGGCTAAGTATTTCATGGTGGGTTTTGGTGGATGGGTCGTAGACGGTTGGATTGGAAATATGGTATTGAAACTTCAAACCATATATGGTGTGTCCTAAGGAATTGAATTTTTCCACAAATTTTTTTCTGGGTTTGGGGGTAATTTTGGGTGGATTTGTAACAAATGGTTAAGGTATAATGGAGTTTTTTTGGTATATGCATTTATTAATTTTCTGGTTTACAAAGAGCTATGATGATGGTTTAAAATCCGACTCTTGCTTCTTTATTTTATTTTTTGGTGTTTTTTAAAATCCGAGAGTCGGTGTTTGTTCAAAATGATTGGTAACCATGGAAATTCTAGCAAAATTTTCTATTATTAGAAACTTTGTTATACTAATTACCTCCTGTCAGAGCATTTTTGATTCGTTCTGAATAGGAATACTTGGTTGAAGTATGTTTAGATAGTAACACATCGATGCAAATTTTCTGAAAATTTCCCTTCACTTTATATGGTGAATTATATTGATGATAGTCAGTGCCTAAATTCTGGGGAAGAAGAAGAGGCTTTTCAAGTATTGCCAAAAGCAAAATAATTGGTCTTTCGGGTACAACTTTTTTCTTATTGTTACACTATAAGCAGGCATTCTCTGTAACAAAAATCTGCAATTTTGGACGTGCACCACAATTGGAACTTTTATAGCCACTAAAAATTTTCACTGTGGAGGGCTCTAAACTGGACTGGATAAACAAGGGAAAAAGGCGGTTTAATATCCATGTGATGCAAAATGGGTTGAAACTCGAAAGTCACATTGCAAAAATGTTATTAAGATTACAGAGTACTAAGTTTGTCAACCTACAGTGGCAGTGATCTGACACAAAAGAAAGGAGCTAAGTTAGAGCTTTCAATCTATGGTGGGTGTACTAGAAAAAGGTTGGACTTTATTCTATTGTATGATCTAGAAACATTTTCCTACTAGAATTTTCCTTTCAATTCATGTCAGAATTTTTCAGCCTTTCGTGAATCGTGGGTCCATCAAGTTGGAATTTTTAGTCGGCAGGTAATATAAGCCAATCAAGATAGACTAATTATGTGGTTAAGGCTAAAGAAAGTATCGTTTTCTATCTAATCCTCCACTAATCACAGTACTAGATATGATAGAAGAATGATTTTCTGTATTTATGTGATTTTCTTCCTATGGAGGGGCTTGTTTACGCTTCATTCAAGAAGTTATGAATTAACATTTTAACTCTAGCTGCACCATCTTGCATAGACTGCAGAATTTTGTGACAGAATGTCCATTACATGGGCCTGCCCTTCCATCAGTACTGAATCAAGTTGGTCCTAAAGAACGATAGATTTGCGTTCATGGAAGTAATAATGAAAACAAAAAGTAAATAATAATAATAAGGGCACGCTTATTATTAGTTCTTGAATTGAACCTGTAACCCCAGAAAATGAAAAAAGATTTTAAGCCAATTTACTTTGCTTAATATGTTACATATGCACTACACAGTTCTTATCAATGAGACAAAAATATAAGAATTACTGGCAAATCCGAGACTTTTTAATGTTTCTGAGATCTGAGGCACCAAATGTGTCGTCACCCATGATGGAGTAGAGCTACAGAGCAAGAAGGTAATGAAGAATTCAAACTAGAATTTGCCTAAAGTGGGAATTACGAACCATCACATTCATAGGAGGCAAGATGAGGGGGGAAAAGTCAAGCCAGAGATGGGGTAATATTTTGTCTGCGTAGAAAGGGGTTGAAGCAGAAGGCGCATAAAACACAGCTATCGAAGAATATATGATACTGTTTTTGGTTGATACCTCTCGTTTGTAATTGGTCAAAGGCCTGCCCCAATTTGGACAGACAAGTTTTTATAATGTGAAAACCACATGACCAAGCGACGCATATTCCTGCTTAAGGTGCCAAGTTCTAGCAAGCTCTCATAACCCATGGTTTGTTGTCTTCGCATGAAAGGCTGAGCTGTCCATCTCAATTACAAGACAAATCAAAACACCTCCAAACAGGAAAAGTAGAATTGTGATTGTTGATTGCATTTCTTTTTCTTTCTTTTCTGTCTTTTTCTTTTCTTTCTATAGACTTGGTCTTGCTTGGCCAAACAAGCAAGAAAGAAGGTAGGTCAACTTGTAAGCAACTTGCAGTTTGTTGCTTTTTTATTTTTTTATTTTTTCAGAAAATAGTAGGAATCTGGTTTTGATGTGCAACACCATGAATGACCATAAAACCATTTGTTGTAAAGAGGAGAAGAAGTGAAAGAAAAACACTAATATTGGCATTCGATAAACATCTATTATATGAACAAGTACAAATCATTTTTTTTTTTTTTTTTTGGGGCTTCCTCTTTTATTTAGCATACTCTATTTACAACTCTACTTGCTCACGGTAGGTAAAGAGGAGGTTATTACAGAAATAGGAGGGGGAGGGGGGGAAGTATGGTAGACTAAGTCTTCCATATGCCAGATTTGCACTACTGTTCTCTTCCATTGCATAATCGGACCTAGCTACTTCATTCCTCCTTTCTTCATACCATATTGGTCAACAGTTATTGTCTCCTGGCTTCGGTTTCTTCAGTCTTGGCAAACCTTCCGCGAATCCTTGGTTGGCTGTCAGCAAGAGCCTTCCTGCAGGCATACTGAAACAAAGCATAAAAAGGTTTCAGTAAGGAATCATCTGATAGGCAGAACTCAGCACATGTAAAAGTAGTGGAAAAATTTAAATTCAAGACTGTTTTGTGGCAAGCAAAGCATGTTGAGGGAATGACGGATTTTTCCATTCACATTGTGTATGTTTTATATGGTAAATCGATGAATGCCATAGCTAAATTGATCTGGAATTCTGATTCGGAGTATGAAACATAACAGATAGAATTAGGTTCCTCATACTGCATGTATGACTACATGGAGGGGAAGACATACCATGCTTTTGAAGCTATCAAAAACCAATTTGTAGTTGTTGGAGTTAGATCAATGATGCTAATAGTTATCTTTATGGGCATATTGCTGTATTTTAAGTTAGTGCTTTTACTGATAGTGAAAATCATTAAGCAACTATATCTAACAATTTTTAACCACTTTCAGAACTCCCAAAAGGTAACCACACAATACAAGTCGATTTTTGTAGTGAAGGTGATCAAAATGTATTACACTGAATGTCTAAAATTTGCAAATCCTTCAAACTACGTTGCATTATTGTTTCTTCCATTTGTATGGAATAAAATCAAGGAGTCAAACGTTGCACTGTTGCATGGCTATGCAATCCTCAACGAGGACTTTCTGTATTACCGTAATTAGCTTGCAGACTAATAATATATCTAAGGAGGAAAAAAATAAAAATGTTACCAATTGTTTTTACCTTTATTTTCCTGCCAAAATTCCTCTTCGTCTTCTTAGTTCTGTATCTTGAAAGCTTTTCCCTACGTTCCTCTGAGGTGCAGTTGCTGATGAAGGGCCTCTCATGGGGAGAGTGGATGAGGCTTATGTTACCATTTCCAAGAGTCTGTCATAAAAACTCAGTATCAATGACCCAGCCCCATCCTGTTGAAATGGCCAGAAACATCTAAACATTTCTCAGTCCGTAGGCTTTTTTACCATGCCAATAAATGTTTAGTGCTCAATTGTAGAAAAATGAGTCACTAGACTCTGCTGGCTTATACCATGCAGATGAGTTGGAATATGCAGACAAAACCAACCAGTTACAATTTTCAGATGCAGAGAAAATGAGTTTACCAGATTGACTTACCCTTTCCAACGGTAAGCAATACAACTAACAAGAACATTGGTAATGAACAATACATTAAAAAATTATAATATGTGGAAGGTGTCTCTTGAAGCAAACTAGTAGGGTGTGTTTTAGATCAAAATTGAGCATCTCCAAGTATATCATGCATATTGTGTTCTTAGCCCAACCTTCACTTCTAAGAGGAGCATTCAAATGGTCAGGATTGGCCTTCATACATGCTATTAGGACAGATTACTAACTGAAAGGTGGCTATTATATGCAATTACGATTTGAGTGAGTTCATATTGAGCATGAACCTAACAATTTAGCAAACTTGAATCATATAGACTTAGAAACTACACATGCCCTCTTCAAATATCCAGTAAATTATCCTACTACAACAGGGAAGCACTAATATAGTTCTATAATTGATGACGCTCCATCCACCTAAAATACTTATGGCTAATGTCAGTGTATCCATCGTATTATCCAATTTTCTTACCTTCAACAACATCTGACTTGTCTTTGGTCCCAAAAAAAGAAAAAAATTTAGTCTCAAAGCCATGATTTTTTCTGAACCTGTTTTCTGTGTCAAGAATACTATCTGTAACCTTATTTTAGATGTTTAACTACCTCAACCCCAAAAATAATTTGGTAAAACAATATGAAATAATAAAGTCTGACCTTAATGTCTCCTTCACTAAATGCCCGCCGCATACCATAAACAGAACCAAAATCCATTCCAGGAAAATCCAGAAAACTTGGCTTGGTCACAGCTCCATGCATCCAGTCCATTGAGTGTAAACATCCCGAGCTGACACTTTTCTGAAATGGTACATCAAGAAGAGGTTTGTCCTCTTGAATTTGGCTATTATCTGCCCTCAAAATTGGGATCTTAATATCCAAGACTTCAGAAAGCGGTGCGTCTATTGCTGCTTTTTCAAACAGATCCTTCTCGCATGCATAAAAGACCTCACTTAAAAGCTGCTCCTTTTGAAGTGATTCAATGTCTGCAACCTTCAGTGCTTGATGGGAGATGACATCTTCACCACAAGATACCATTGAAATAGCCGCCGTCATGGGATCAAGGCTCACAGCCGGCTCTTCAATAATGGGTTCTGGAGCTTTGAATAGATCCCCTTCTCCTCCCAGGTCATACTCTGATATCATAGAGGATTGAACCAGGTCACCCTGCAAAAGGCAAAGGAAAAACAAAATTAGCAACTACCAAGAACTCACCTGAACAAATCACTACTTCTTTGCAATTATATTAGTACTCATAGGACAAAACAAACTGCTTCTAAATTTATATCAGTTATAGTAGTGAATAACCCCAGGTTAATTCAGATATAGTTAATGGTTACTATTTTATTCAAATTTTAGAGTGAATCAAACTTAAATTTAATAGTTACAACAAAATAACAGTAACCATATTTACAAAATAACCAAGAGATAGCAGGATAGCATGTCAATCATAAATTATGCTCAGATTGGCGTCTCAGATTTCAACACAATTGATGGCTCAACATAAGAGATGTGACCGTTCTTTATGGTTCATAGCACAAGCTTGGTTTTAGTATTTGGCATTTTGTAAGGAAAATAGAACAAAAAATTTTCCCATAAATCCAGTCAAGGAAGAACTAGGAAAGAAAAACATGCAGTGAAGCTCACTGTTAAGCTAAAAATTCAACCAAAAGTTGGGGGCATCAAAGAAACAGAGAGAATACTGAGAAAGGCTGGTCATTAATATTCTTCAGCTGCTATAAATTCAGAAAATATAATAAAAAATTATAAAACCAAATAAACATTCCTAAAGTTGATTTTCTGTAAAAACCAATACCATACCAGAATTTCATATCTTTTTTCTTTTTCTTTTTTTTTTTTTTTTTTTGGGTTTTAACCGAGTAAAATACAAACTCACTAAAAAGGAGGATCCTTTTAGCAATGAAAACCAGCAGCTTTGTGTGAAAGATAGATCCGTTGATACTTTTTTTTTCTTTTTTTTTTTTTCAGGGTCATTTTCTTTTTCCTCTTATCCTCAAAAAATTAATTTTTAAAGACCAAAATATAAATATTCATGGATATAATATAGGAGAATAAAACTTTTATGTTTTCACACCCGCCTTCAAGAAAGCGAAAAAAATGAGAAAGAAAAAAGAAAAAATAGAACTTTTTTCTTCTTTAGTATTAGTGTTAGTGCGGTGGAAAAGCAAAAATCACAACTATAAAACTGGAAGATAGATTATTGAACACGAAACTACGGCCGAAAAAAAACAAAATATATATATATATATATTTTTTCGACTTGTATATTTTTTTCTTGGCCTTTTCTATCCTTTTCCAGATCCAGCATAAAAAGCTTACTCCAGCTGTTTCCATGTATGCTTCGACTAAATGATGAAAAAAATATTAAGGAAGAAATATTCTTTTTTCTTTTTCTTTTTCATTTTTGTGGAAACACAGACGCGTAAATCATAAAGTTCCTCAATTTATTTTTCCCTTCATTTTTTTTTTCTTTTCTTTTCTTTTCTCTTTTTTTTTTTTTTTTTTTTTGTCCTTGTTTTCTCATCAATTAGAGAGAAGGAATCAAACAAAGAATAAAATCAATCAAAATACAAGATGCTCAGGAAATTGAGCATTGAAAGAAGAATCTATTAAATTTGTTCAAAATTTTCATCTCTAATTCTAGATTTACTTAAAACCTCATGCTTTCCCTTTTTTTTTGCCGCTCATTTTCTCAGCAAGCAAACAGAGGGTAATTGAGAGTGAAGGCCAAAACTCCAACTTCCGGCAAATCAATTCAAACCCATGACAAAAAAATCAAACTAAATGCAGATCAAGAAAACCCACGAAGTAAAAGGAAGAGAAAGTAGAGATAATGAGAAGAAAAACAAAACTGATACGTGTCCATTCATAAAAAAAAAAAAAAAATTATTTAATTTCAGAGACGAAAAGAGAGTACCATTAAAGCATTGGACTTCTGGATTTTGCAGAATTCCTCAAGTTGTTGAACCTCTTGAGAGAAATTCTGAAAGTACGGGAACAAAAGCCCAGTCTCTGCATACATTTCCCAAAACCACACACTGTCTTAGCTCAAAGCTTCAAGTAGTAAAACAGCGCTTTGTTTCAATAAGAAGAAGATTTTTTACTTGCTCAAAATACAGAGCAAAAACAGAGTAAACAGAAGCAGAGCAAAACTGAAACAGAGCAGCCAAAATGGTTGAAAAAGAGAGAACAAAGAGGAATGGGTTGGTTTCTTTTGCTGCTTGGTGATTTAGGACTTAGTAGGAGAGAGAATATATATATATAATAATTTGACAAAATATTGGGAGTGGTGATGTAATATTATAATAAGGACAAAGTGTGAAAAGGGCATCATCATTTTTATAATGCACTGTCCCCATGTCTCTTATCATGCTCCTTTTTTAATACAAATTTTTAATATTATTTTTATTATTTTCTATTATTTATTTATTTATTTTTTCTTGTGGAACATTATTAATTCTTTTTCAGTATTTTACTACAATTTGTAGAGGGTGAATTGCACCAAGCCAAAAACTTGGAGATGTTTGTGGGCTGGACTGTGGTCATCAGTCATCAGTGTATCATAAACCTCACTGTCTCAGGGAAGAAGGCCCCACGCGCCTTGGAACGCGTGGACAGTTTTCCAGTTACATGTGAAGTGCAACTTGGCATTTCCCATTTTTTGATGAAATTGGCATTTCCCATTTTGTTTCATATGGAAATCACCCTTATTTATACAATCATAGCCTATATACTTTCTAATTTAGACTCACTTTGTGGCCTATATTTGTTTTTTTTTTTTTTTGGCTAACCTTTGTGGCCTATATTTGTGAACCCACTTTTACTTTTCGTAATATATTTGTGAACCTACTTAAAGGCCATATAGGTGTACAATATATTTTTGTCACATTTTCCACGTATATGTGGCATATGATAGTAAAATTCATTTTAGATCTTTTTTTTCTTTTTTTGGAGATGAACTTTTTATTCCATATAATGAATAAGAGTATAAAATTGATGTAAAATAACTCAAAATGGTTAACAGGATTTTATCCAAAAAATAAATAAAAATGGTTATAATAGTATTAGATATAGCGGTGCCGCCAAAAAAAAAAGAAAAAAATGTAATGAGTGGGCACGGTTTCAATTAATACAATATAAGGAATTTATGAATTTCTTACCCGCTATACCAACTAACATTTAATTTAATTTATTTTTTTTTACCAAAAAACAAATCTGTTAATATTTACCAAAAAAATTTAATATCTATTAATGTCATTCATTATTATTGGGTTTCAAAATACAAGAGACATTTGATAATTATATGTATTTAAAGGGAATAAAGTTGGATGTATTCATATAAGGAAACAACACCTTCCCTCCCTTTACCAAGAACAAAATAACACCTTCCCTCCCAAAAATAATATAAGGACATAATATCTTTAATTATTAAAGTATCACGGAAAGAACAATTTACTTTTGTGCAATTTATGGGCCATTTGCATGTATTTGGATACCAAATGTCTAACTAAATTGGAAGCCAAAAAAAAAATTATATTGAATTTATCTTACATTTTTTTTTAAAAAAAAAGTATAGGAGTAGATTCCCTTTTAAGTATTTACATTAATGAAAATTGGGAGTAATAAAACTGAGCAAGTTTATGGAGCATATGTATATATTGCATTACTTTTTTTTTTTTTTTTTCCCAACACCTTGAAAGGCCTTCCTTGTTCACTCAAAAAATATAAAAAAAAAGGGAAGGCCTTCCTTTCTTCACAAAGGAAAATAAAAAATTAAAAAAGATTTAAAGAAAGAACGAATGACATTCATTATATGGAATCGTTTATGTCAACTTAAAATTGCGGCTCCATATAAGGGAGGAAGAAGATCCATATTCCATGCAACAAAGAAAGAGTAGTGGTTGGATCGCTCTTTAATTACTTCATCTTTCCTTTTACGTTTCCATCTTGTCCATTCTTGATTTTCTTGTTTGTATGTGATTAATGGTGATTCTGTCAAAATTTACCAATTAAATTTAATTTAAAATTTTGTAGTTTAAAGTACTTTTTTTCCAATATATTAATCGGGTAATAGTAGAAGATGACATTTTTTTTATCTCTTTTATTAGCTGAATATGTAAAATCCGAACGTACTAGTACTGACATGAAGATTCTAATTACAGAATTCAAAAATCATCATATAATACTGATAAGGCTAGTTTGGATAATCTATCATTGTATTTGCTGACAAAAATAAGTAGTAATCACACATATATAGAATAACAATATATTTCCCTAATTTTTGCTCCAATGCCAAATATCAAATTTAGAACATGTTAGTGTTATTGAAATCAGACAAAGACTTCGGTCCATCCGGTATAATCTGTGTTAAAAAAGTTCTTGGCCGTAGAATTTATGTAAAAAAAAATTATTGAAAAGTTAATAAATATTTGGCGGTTAGTTTATAAGAAGTTTATATAAATTATTTTTTTTTTTGAAAAAACTAAAAAATATTTAATTGTTAGATTATAAAAGTTTATGGCAATTCCTTTGATATTTTTTAGCTTTCCATACAAAATCAAAATAAATATTTTAAAAAAGTTTAAAATTTTAAAATTTTCATTTGGACTTAAAAATATATTTTTTTAATTATATTTTTTTAACAAACACTTATTAATTTGTAGCCAAAAGAGATTTTCTTTTTTTCTTTTTTTTTTCTTTGGGGCAAAATTTACAGCATAAATATTAATTAAAATCTTATCATTTAAAACATGGTAAAGGCTTTTAATCTGAGGACATAGTGTACCATATCCAACTAGTTTTCACCTACAATCATTAACATTTGAAGATTTGTGGACGGCATGGGGACTGATCATAAAATAATAGTTTCTCCTACTTCAAACTCCTTACTTGCTAATCCAGCAAGAAATCATAACCCTTTGAAAGATATTTACAGAAAAGAACAAAAAAGAAAAAAAAAAAAAATCCTGTTGTATATTCAAATTAAGAACTAATTAACCGCGTGCTCTTGACTTTAATAGTTGAACTTTTATGTCAGCGCCTAATAAGTTAAATTGTATCAATTACAAGTGGGATGAATTAGGTTCCTAACTCCATTAGATAATATATATATATTTGTTTTTCCTGATACAAAATTAATGATCTAGCTAATTCAAATTGTAATTGAATCTGCACAAAAAGGTCAATCAAAAAAATGCATTTTCATATAAACTTTGTATGCTAAAAGATCGCACGCTTTATCAGAAGAGCAATTGAATTTCTTTTCTTTTTTTATTTATTTATTTATTTTTGAAATCAGAACCATTGAATTACTTGCTTGGATTCTGAAAGATAATAAAAGGATCAAAAAGAGGAACACCCCCCCCCCCCTAAAAAAAAAAAAAAGAAATCAAAGACGGTTTGCCGAATTCTTCAACTAAATTATACTTAATTAAGTAACCTGTCATGGTTGGCTGAGGAGCTGTGCTATTGATAGATACACAAAGAGGAGGTCTTATTCAAAGTCCCAGTAAGATCTGCTTGGTTTCTATCCAGAACATGCTAAGATAGAGTTGGTTTTCATTGAAAAATCTAATTAAAATCTACCAAGTTTGATTGATAGAGTAGCTTTATAATATAAGCTAAAATGAGAAAAACTTTTGGCATGTTGTTATGGGATGTCCTTTTAACAACTTTTTTTAAAATTGTAAGAGTTTGGATGTAAACTAATGTTAAACCTACACATCACTTAATCGAAATAAATGATTCCGATAATCATTTATGAAAATTAATTAATTATAATTAAATCAAATCAAATATTAAAATATCATATAAATATTATTTTAAAAAATTCTTTTGCCAACAAGACTAATTTTCTTTAAACAATTTTTATAAGATAAGTACCAGAGTCGGTCTTGAAATTTAGAGTACCGTACATGAAATTTAAAAAAGTGCCCTTTTTGTTTTATCTATTTATATTTCTTCGGTTTATTTAGAAACACAACAATAGAACAAATAATAATAAAACTATTACAATAATCATTGAATCTTTTCATTGTTTTCATTGAGTCGAAATTTTTTTCATGATCTAGTCTTTAGTTAAATCTTCCATTGAATTTTCGACAACATAATCTAAATTTTGTGATTCTTTAACAATAAATCTATCAAAAGCACCTTTTTGAAATTGTATAAACTATTCAGTTTTTTTTTTTTTTTTTTCCAAATTTTGTATGAATGTTGTTTTTTTTAGGATGCATTTTAATTTTTTATGGGAAAAAAAAGAAACAATAGGAAAACAAAACAAAATGAAATAAACACAAATAAATAGAGAAGATCAGAAAAATAAAAACTGATTTATGGTAAAACAAAGCATACAACAAAAGCTTTTAGAACTATATTGTTTATGGATAATGTGTTGTTTGTGGATATTTACTGTGCATTATTATATACGTTGTCTAAATCATATTCCTGCATATTTAATTATGATATGTGTTTCAAGAATAATGAAGAAAAAAAAATTGTTAATTTATATACTCTATTCTTTCCATATATATATATATATATATATATATATTCATCTAATATTTATATTTTCTTTGAATTCTTTTATCTCCAAATTTCGGATTTTTAATTTTGGCAAAAATAAATTTCTTCTAAAAAACTCTTTAAAAAAATGCAAATAAAACCTATTATATATCTATGATACCCTTAGAGCTAACCTTGATAAGGACCATCAGTGCCAACCTTGATAGGTACCATAGGCTTGATCACTGTCAATTGCAATAACAGTAACAAGAATCTAACAACTGCCAACCTATGATAAAATATTATAAAAATATGGCTAGAACAATAGTAGTTGAAAATAATAAAAAAGTTATAAAGCACAAAACACCATGGTAAATATATATAAGCACATTTTTTACTATTCTAGTCATGGACAGTCTTACACAAATTAAATTTATTCAAAAATATATAAATTTTTAAGCATTATTAAAATATATCAATTTTAATATGTCTCCAAACAGCTAATGAAAAATTTAACAAAAATCCATTTCTATCAAAACAAAATCAAAGCCAAAAACCAACCTACAATTTGGAAAAGAGAGAACTCATTATTGGTCTGAAAGAAGGGATTGAGGTAGGTTTCATCAACCTAATATTGCGAATTCCTAATCTGGCCTCCCAACAGAACATGACTGATGATGCTACTTTTGATGATATAACTAAGAAAACAAAGTTGTCGTCATTCTTCTTTGTCTTCTTGCTTGCAACTTGGGTTGGGTCAGTTCATTCAAGTTCCTCTTATTTTTGTATTCTCATCATCTTATCAAATTTTTACTTTGTTAGATTTTTTGGAAAAAAAAAAAAAAAAAAGACTATACCTTGCTAGACGACCCAAAATGAATAAATAAAAAAACTAGCGCCTTTGTTTAATATAAATAATTTTTTTGAATAAACATTTTCACATCAAATTTGTATGCTAAAAAATCGCACGCTTTATTAGAATTTTTTAAATTATTTTTCAAATCAGACCTATTGAATTTCTTGCTTGGATTCGGAAAGATAACAAAAGGATCAAAAAGAGGACCAAAAAAAAAACGAAAAAAAAAACAATCAAAGACGATTTACCAAATTCTTCAGTTAAATTATACTTAATTAATTAACCAGCCATGGTTGGCTGAGCAGTTGTGCTATAGACAGATATACAAAGAGGAGGTCTTATTCAAAGTCCTAGTAAGGTCTGCTTGGATTCTAACAAAAACATGCTAAGATAAAGTTGGTTTTCATTGAAAAATCTGATTAAGATCTACCAAGTTTAATAAGGTAGAAATAGAATATAAGCTAAACTGAGAAAAATTTTTGGCATATTGTTATGGGACGTCCTTTTAACAATTTTTTTAAAACTGTAAAAGTTTGGACGTAAATTAAATTACTAAATACGTCATCTGATGTTGTGTTAAAAGCTTAGTAATACATATCTCATAGATTTTAGTTTGTTTATATTGTATAAGGAGAAGAAAATAGAAATTAGAAAATAGAAAATAAATTTATTATTAGCTGTAAAAAGAAAGAAAGAGAGATAGGATTCTATCTTCCAATTTGATAAAATATTCAAATTCTCTTCCATTGTGGAGAGTGCTATTCGTCGACATTGCAAATTGGAATTAAGAAAAATAATACGTGAAAAGCGTCAACCTAACTTTTGTCCTTTTCTCAAACTCAAAGCATAAAGTAAAAGAACATAAGGTCTTGCATAATCTGGAACAGAAAGAAAAGGAGCTAAGAGTACCTGAAAGTAAACCAGTTCATTTATGTATATCTTTTAGGTGGGCGAAAGTAAGCTCCCTTATGTACTAACTATCAACGGAAGAAAATATAAATTCATTCTCCAAAAGATCCCATTTCAAATAAATAGTCTAGTAATGATTTTTATTAAAGTAATAATGCTTCTAATTTCTAGTTTTTCCAAGTACCCTGAACCAAACTTTCATGCTTCGATGGCAAAACGAAAAAGAAGGAAAAATGTTTCAAGTAGTTTAATTTGGAATCGAAAGGTAAAAGAAAATAAAAAACAAATACAAATAACCTTTTTTAGTTTTATTTTCCTTTTCAATGAGTAACATAAAACGAGTCTTAATCTAAACTGGATTAGGCTATATTTTAAATCCAATTCAATCAAATTTAATTCTTCTAAATTTAATCAAATTCGATTACATAAAATTATAAATAGACAATACTATAATCCCATATTCCAAACATGCCAAGAATGGGATAAAATATGCATTTTGTTATTTTAATAGTCCATTAAGTGATTCTTGATTCAATACTAAATATTTTCATAGATAAATTTTATCATTGAAAAATTATCTTCCAACGTAATAATAAAACATATAATAACATCGTAAATGCTTAAAGCTGGTCACCACATTTCAAACCAAATTTAAATTTTAAATTTATTAGTTAAAATGTTCTTCATACAATTTATCATGTCAAATTGTCTTCAATTACAAACTGGAAATGATTTTTAGAAAAATATTTCCCTTATAGATATAGAGCATCTCTATACATATATATTGATGTAATCTTGACATAACTTTAGTATATGTTAAGAAGGACATGTGAAATCAAAACGAAGTACAGGAAAAACCCACTAAGAGATATCCCTTTCAGAAGTATAGTCTTTATTTATTATCAAGGTCAAATAGCTTTCAAGTCCCAAAGAAAAATTCATGTGAGGAATATGGAGTTGGGCTGTAAAGTAAAGCAAAAAAATAATAATAAAAAAGAAGGATGAAAGAATTTCAACCAATTAAGGCCATAAAAAGAAAGAGTGGGAGTATATGCCCTTTTTTATGGGAGGATGGCAATGACAAGCGTAAGAAATGTGCACTGCGGGATCGCCCATAGCATTGTACATAAAAACCTTAAAACTCCCCCATTAGGTAAAAAATGGAAATTGAAAGAAGGAAGCTCTATAAGAACCTTCACAAAAAGCTTTAGGCACACACAAAGTACAAAATTTTTTTCTTTGATTTATTATTATTATATTATTTATGTCGATATCGTTGGACTCTTTGGAGAAAGGGAGAGGGTATCATCCAGTTGGTTGATTCCATGTGGCACATTTCTTTTCCAACACTTGGCAGCTAGAATTTGATAGTGGACTTTAGCAGACAAAGAATGAACATGATGGAAGAAAAAGGCAAAAATTACTCAGGAGTTCTGCCATTTTCATGGCAAGTTAAAAAATCGTAAAGGTCTGCGCACAACATTTGTACATGGATGGGCTATTAATATGTCTACTTAACTTTTTAGCCAGAAGGAATTTCGTGGACCATTTTAGTGCTATCAATGAATTAAGACATAAAATAATAATGGGGATTATTATTATTTCTCCTAATTAATTAATTTTGTTTGATTAGATACAGTACATATAGTGGAAGAGTGCTAGCTGCCGACCTTTTTCCCCCCCTTAATTAGCTAGTAGTGAAGCTTAATATTTATATTAAATAATATCCTATATATTTTGCATTTGGTTGACTTAGAAGAGGATTGATAATGAAGTAGATGAAATGAATTAAGACAGTTCCTTTTAATTTCTTTTTGCTTAGCATCTCAATTACTTTTCTTTACATAAAGAAGGTACTCTCAAAGCCACCACTTTCAGCTTCTTCTTCTTCTTCTTCTTTTTTTTTTTTTTTTTTTTTTTTCATAGCACTGCATATTCCAATTGACGTAATAAAATTACTGAAAGAAGGAAAAGGGCATTGCAAAAATTAATGGCATGAACTATAGCTGAACAGGCGATTAGTGACCTCCTTTGAGTAGATTCAGTTTTTTTTTTTTTTTTAAATATTATGTTCAAGCATTAATGATCTAATTACATGGCAATGCATACATTATATATATATATATATATATATATATGCATTAAATTCTGTCTGCATGGACCAGTTTCTGAGATGATGATAACTACCAAAGGACACCATAAATTCAACAGAAAACTTCAAAAATTAGAAACAAACAAGAAGAGGGACTGAGAGTTTTCAAATCGAATTTGGTATCAATCATTGTGTAGGAGTAAATTAAAATAAAATAAAACGTTCATTGATTTTCTAGGAAATTAATTAAGTTCGGCTCTTGAGGTAGATGAAAAAAAAGAAAATAAAAAGAAGGAACAGAAAATATGGATGAGAAAAATACAACGTCGAAAGAGATTTGGGGGGCGGGGGGTATGTATTAAGAAAAAACAGCTGGAGATGATTGTCGGATAGTAGTTTGTTTTTGAAGAGACGGTGTTGTAATTGGAATTGCTTTGGTGAAATGGGGCCCTCTATGCATCCCCTTATATGGCCTGAACTTGAAGGCACTTTTTGGATTCTTTTGGATGTTAAAATTAACCTAATATTGATATGATGTGTATATGCGAGTGGGAAAGGGTCATGGAGAGTGGTGTTTAATAACTAGTTTGACAATGACTAAAGTTAATTATAAGTGACACTCTTTTTCGCCCACAGAAATGCATGCGTTAAGGCATGTTTGGCTCTATTACCATGTATTAAATCAATTAGTTTCTCAATTTGCAGTTTTATTACAGTTTTTTGATGTTCAGTTTACGCATACAAGTCATAATCAAAATTCCCAACTCTCTAAATCATTATAATTAATGGAGTGATGTAAAAGATGTATGACAGGACCATTTTCGGGACCTTTTTTGATCGTCTAAAATAAGTTTTATTTAGAAAAAATTCCATTGAATCTGTATCGAAAATTTAATAAAATCTCTTCATAAATTCATCTTTTACTGGATCATTTTCGGGACCATTTTTGGACGTCTAAAATAAGTTTTATTAAAAAAAAAATTCTACTAAATCGGTATCAAAAATTCAATAAAGTCTCTTCATAAATAGAATATAATCCAATTGTAAAACAAAAATAAACGCTTTTAATAAAATTTTTGTAATTTATAATCAACCCAACAAGGATTCTAACTCAAGATCTAATAGAAGGAAAATATAAAAATAAAACATACATATTAGGTTAATTCATAAAAGCATATAAAAGAAGTAAACGAGTTAAAAAATAAACAAAACAACATAATAACAATCTCATAAAAGTGCAAAAAAGAAACAATACATTAGTAGCTAGAATGTAACGAAGATAAAGATGCGAAAACAACGAAATATACGAACATAATAATAAATAGTATCCAAACATAATGTGCATCATTAACTGAGGTTTAGGAGAACCTATGAAATTGGATTCAGTAAGTAGAATAAAATAATAATATGAAAGTAGTTATTTAATTTCAAAATTGTTTAATCTAGACCTCACGTTCATTTTTTTGAAAAATTTTCCTTTTTAAAAGCATTTTACAAAACCTAACTTGTACCATAAATTAATAATATAAAATCAACATTACATGGTTAAACAATTTAAAATATTAAGAATCAATTAAAATATAACTTGAATATTGGATAATAAACAATGTAATTATAACCTTATAAGTGATAATAAAAACATAGTAAAACTAGCAATATATAATCACATACAATATATCATATGATATACTTAATGCTGTTAATTAATGTAAGGCGTACTAAAACACTACGAAACAGTAAAGAGATACAAATAAACTATTGTAATGAGGGAGTTACTATCAGCATATTTAGAATTTACAATTAACCAATTAATTTATGTTTTAAAATTTGAAGATAAAGTTATCTTTTAATAAAACATATAAAAATATTTTTCTAAAAAATTTCAAAATGATACCTTTTCAGAAAATTCATTTTCTACTCTATTTTTCCATATTTTATATTTACTTTCTTACAATTTTTTCCTCATAAAAATCATCAAACATATGAAAATTTTATTTTTTAAAATTTTTTCAAACTTCCACTAATTTTGACACTTTCCAACAAAGGCTTTGATAAAATTTGTCTGAAATTTTTTAAATAAAAAAATTATATATATATATATATACTTAAAGGAGAAAAATATTTTTGTGAAAATGATGCATTTTCTTAATCATGATTTTAGTTGCATGTTAGAATTCCATTTACTGAAATTACATTGGGTTGGGGGGCTCGCTTTTTATTTTTACAAATTTTAAGAGATTTTGACATTAAGGCTAAAATGGTGAAATGACTCAACTTAATTAATCATCCTGAAGTCAATTTTGTAGTTAGATGAGAGAAAGTGAAATAATTTAAATTTGTGTGCAAGATAATTTTTGTCTTTTAATTATACGGAAAATTGAAAGCATGACTAATGCATAAAATTCGAATTAATCACGTAATTATGTCAAAACTATGATCTTCCAAGAAAGTGACTAAAAGGCGACAAAGAAGCGAAAAACGACAATAATTAGTGAGACTGGCATTTTCTTGCACTTCAATTAGTTACGCAGAAATTTCAAGGGGGTATTTAAGTGGAAAAAAAAAATATATATATATATATATATATATAGATATTTAAGGGAAATATATACATATATATATATTTATTTATATATATGTAAAAAAAAAAAAATTGCTCGTATTTCACAACAACGCAAGGTTACAAAAAAAATTACAAACTGTGTTATTATTTTCTTCTGAAAAAGATGTTTTAAAATTCCCGAAAGTGATATTAACCCCAAAAAAATAAATAAATAAAAAAATAAAAAAAATCCCGATAGTGAAAGAACATTTTCCTCTGTTTGCAATCTAATAATTGATATATCCTGTAGGCACCACAAGTATGACGTACATAAAAACGAAAGCTCGTTTTGTTGCTAAAACATTCGAGGTCAAAATTCCATAATTTACCCCATGTAAACTATTTAAAACTCCATAAATAGAAGTAAAGTCTAATTTTGATTTGTGGATTAAAAATTTAGCAATTTTGGCAACCAAAAAAGATCACAACTTTTCGGCCCTAGGAATATTATAATAAATTATCCCAGATATAATGTATGTAAATTTAAAAGGTTGAAATTTATACAGACTAATTGAGGTCCAAATTCACCACCGAAAATAAAAATTTTCTGGGCAAATTTTCATGAAATATTGGCAGTGATAGGATCATCATCCAATAAAAAGTATTAGTGGCTCAGTGGAGCAACAAAAGTTAGATGATATGACTTGTCATATTTTGACAGCGTTTCATGCTTTGTCATATATTAATTTTTGTTCTTGGCAGATAAAATAAACTAGTTTTTGTTTGCTTTCTGCTTAAAAATATTAATTATTCAACTTGTCGGATAAATACAAGATTGGATTTCACACGATAGTTTTGTTTGTCACATAGAAATTTTAACTTTAATATATATCTCAAATCAAATAGCTAATCACATTAACTCTTCCCTTCTGATTAGCTGGATTAATTAATAAATAAATAATCTTCTAATTGTGGGTCTATTTCAGCTGATAACTTTTTTGAAACCTAGATTGAACTAATAAAGAAATGCAATTTTAATTAACAACAATCCACAAGCAATTTATTACAAATAATATACTAATTAAGCCTATCATTCAGTATAATTTAGATTATTTCAGACGTTTAACTATTGCTAGACTATATTATTTCTGGAAAAAAGGTGCTTTTCATGTGAAACTTCATACAAAATTAACTTCTTCAGAGTGATTATTACCAAAACGAAAAATGGAGAAGAAAAAGAAGAAGATGAAGAAAAGCTTGTCCAGAGTGACCTAATCGATCAGCTAAGTATAGCAAAAACATAGTCACCAAATTAAAATAAGAAAAACAAATGGCAGTACTAGTTCTGCGAATTGTGAAAGTGGAGTACAAATTAATTGTCTTATACATATTTGCAGTACAATGAAAAAACAGACCTTTGAGAAGACTGGCAAAATAATACATCACACACTTGGCACGTACAAACAGTCCCCGAAATCCAAAATAATTTACATCGGGGGCTTTGCAAGGGACATAGGCAAGCGAAGGCCTCGTCCATTTGTAGGTGGAGATCCACTTGTACTTTGAGACAACTGGAGATAACCAAATCTACAGACAGGTGGCATGCCACGTCATATAGGAGTATCCACCTTCGCATGTTGTTATGAATTTGAACACGGATGTGATTCTTACAATCGTATACATAAATACACCAACATGTGGAGCATGTATATATGTTACGTATGCTTAAGCCAAAAAAAAAAAAAATATATATATATATATATATATATATATATATATATATATGTATCTATATATATGTTTATGTATGCATCATCATTTTTCAAAAGCTTTGTTTGAACATGTACATAGGCTTGACCCATTCATTAGTCATGGGCATGTATTTTTATATGTTGTCCCTTGTGTCGCGGACCATACAGGAGATAAAGATGTAAGACATGTATTATTGAGCCATTTGGAGTTTTGTGAAAGCGACAAGTGTCTTTTAGTGCCACTTTTCAAATATCCAACGATTCACAAAAATTCAAATTAAAAATAACTTTTTAAAGATTGAAAAGAGAAAACGAGGGACGGGTCAATCAAAAAAAGGGTATATCATCATATGAAGTATCTTTATTTTTCCCTTTGTCTTTTTATTTATTTTCTCTCTTTTTATTCTCTCTAAAATAGAAGCTCAATCAGTTTCTAATTTCCAAATTATTTACAATTTTTAGATTTATTTTGATTTCTTTCTTGTAAAAAGTCATTTTGGATCACGTGGAACTATCTAAATACGAATGATCTACAACCATTAATTTAGAGATGAAATGGCAGTACAATTATTAGAGCCACCTTTTCAAACTACTAATTATGAAGTAATGGAGCCATTAATTACCCTTTTTTAGTTTTTTGGAACAATTTTTAATCTTGAATTCAAGACTTGATGTTAAAATTTACCTTTCCAATTCATCAAAAAAAAATTTACCATTTTTTAGTCAGACTTTGATCATATTGGAAGCTGTTTTTTTTTTTTTTTTTTTTTTTTTGGTTGTATTATTTTTTGTAGCTGTATTATGGGAATATTTCCTTTATATGGTACTCAAAAGAAAACAATGGAAGGATTACCAAATTTCAGAAAAATAGGTTATCGAAACCAACTAATTATTATATTTTCATGCTCATCAATTACAACTACCACTCGTAGATTATTTATTATTTCTTTCCCTATCCTTCTCGGTCTGAGAAAGTAAGCCTATACTCTGTAATTATAATAAAAAAACTTGCAGGAATAAGTCATTAAGCCTATACTCTGTAATTATAATAAAAAAACTTGCAGGAATAAGTCATTTTCAAATCATTTAGATATTTTGGAAGAACAAGGTTAAAAATGGTAAATAATTAAAAATTAATTAAGACAACCAGTTACTTTATTCCACTTGAGGAAGCTCAAGTAAAACCTATCTTAAAAGAAGGTACTAATGAAACCATGAAGCCAAAATCTTATTAATTGTTTACGGTAGAAGATTGAAAATGACTCCTTCATCGAATCACAGAATATATATGGAGGAAAAGATTATACCAAGTATGAAACTTTCAAGCCTACTTTTATATAGATACAGATATATATAGTCCACTTTTCTTTAATTTATTTCAGCCACTCTCTTTCTCAATGATATTCAACTTATCTTGCATTAGAAATAAATTTTAATCTAATTAATAATATTTATTGACCTTTTTTGAAAAAAAAATTATGGCTGATATTAGACACTTCCCCTATACTTGCATTTCTTATCATCGAAAAGTATTAGTTTATTATACACAATGGTTAATAACATCATGCTCACATTATTGTTTATAAAATAAAATATCATATCCTGCCGTTTAATCATCTATACATGACAACAGAAAATTAAGAAAAATAATATATATATATGTAAAGGATGTTTTGTGTTCTTCATTCAAATTATTTAATTTTTCATAATAAAAATTTTCCCTTCTTTTCCAATGTTACGAAAGCATGTTTGATAATTACTGTACAGATTGATAGGACAGAAAAATATTCATGGACACCATTTTTTATGTAGATCGTTGATATATGATTGAAGGGTTGGTTTTTTTTGTTGTTGTTGTTTTCTTTTTTTTTTTTTTTTTGGTAGTATAGTTTTTTTTATATATTTTTTATTTTTTTAACAAAAGCAGTAGGGGAAAAAAGAAAAAAAAAGAAAAAAGGATGAAAATGGAATCCAAACCATTTTATTTACCAAGAAATTATACTAGCACTTGATGAAAGTATATGGTATAAGAGCAAAAAAATGGACAAAGGGGACCATTTTCCAAATGCCTGCTGGTGGAGAACGATATACGGGTTTTGTTGTCCCAAGCCCTAAGGCTACGTTTGTTTGGCATTTAAGAAAAAAGAGCACAGAGTGACCAATAAAACAAAAAGGTCATTTTCAAAGCTTTGTTCTGAATAGGCCCTACCAACTAAGAAGACAATTTTGGTGGTGCCCTCAACAGAGCCCATTCCCTTTTTATGGAAAGGGGCATGTGAGAGCGACCAACGTGGCATATATGGGCACGTGTTAGCATGACTGCGCTTAATACAAGTTAGAGGCTTTGTTCTCCAATTCCAGATGTGTCCAATCTCACTACTATTGGACTAAGAGGATTGCCCATCGAGGGGACATGGTCTTACAGAGCAGTTTCAGACCCAGTAGTAGGTATTCAAAATCTGGTAAAGCAAAAATTGCACAAAGCCCTCTTTCTAGTTGGCACTTAACCTTCCGCGAAATCATATTACATATTATTCGATAGTCTAGTCTAACCCTTTCCAGTAGTCTTCTTGTTTTTGTTTTCAGTTTTGTTTTTGTTTTTTTTTTTTTTTTTAATAGTCTAGTCTAGCTAGTCCATCATCAAAATGAGAATTTTGTGTATATGTTTATGCATAACTTTTAGTCAGAATTACAACCAGATTCCAATGATATTTCTTTGCATTTTTTTGAACTTTTCTGCTTGTAAGATGGTTAGTGCTTTTTCAAGAACGAAACGGTCGTGGATTTGTAAATGTAGAAATTGCAATCCTGGAACACAGAGAATAAACATCGTGCTACTGCCATGACTAAGATAATAAATAGTATAGAAACGACAAAGTAGCAGGCACCAAGCACTACCCCAAAGCTATCAGATTTGAAAAACCATTTTATGATTATCATTTGAACCATAATTGCTAAAATGACCACCACAGACCATTACCAAACAAAAAAAAAAAAAAAAAAAAAAAAACAAAGAGCGAACACCACAGGCATATCGAACCTAAAGAGCATTATACTGGGTGCATGGTATGATGCATGCAGCATATCAATCATATTAAGCATTCAACCAAACTTATTGCGAAGGTGGGCCAGCAAAGGAAATAGTTTTTTCATTGCAAATCGCTAAATTCAAATTCCTGAGACTTCTTGTAAAAGTAAAATTGTACCATAATTTGTTAACAAACAACCTATATCAACAAAGTTCAAACCAGGTCCGCAAACGTGAATACATCGACAAAAAGTAACAGCTAATCCCAAATCTACAAAAAGGTCAGCCAAGTTGAAATGGTTCCATTTAAGATATCTTGGCTCTTGAGAAGTCCATCTCTGGATGCTGCAGAAGATCATAATAATACAAAAAATGTTAGTAAATCTGCTATCCAGTCATAATAATTCTCTTTCTCTGGACACAGCATTTAACTGTTTTTATTGAATAAGGAAGAAAAGTTGGATCAGATGAATACCTCAGCCATGAATTTCTTCAGAATCTCCTGCTTCTGCATTTCATCACTAGTTGGGAGGCCCATAGACTTCTGCCTTTGATCAAACTGCAGAAAATGCACATGAGTCATTGAAAGTAGCATAAAAAACAAGAGGTGTAGATGATTTACAAATTCATCATACTCTCAATACAGTCTTTGGGGCTATTAACAATAATATCTAATTCCAGAGACAAAACTCAGAAAATCTTCTTCTCATTGTGTCAGAATAAAACTCAGAAAAATAGAGATTCGAATCCTTCAATAAAATACCAAAATCCAACAGAAAGAAACAGGACACCTTACTAAGATTAACTTAACTAACGTCCACAATCACCCGATCTGCATATGTAAGTGTATCCAGTGTTCCAATCTATGCAACTAAAAGTGCTTATAGTGTTTCAGAAAATAGAAAGGGTAGTGTATGGCATACCATCATCTTTTCAACAGTCTGCCTTGTTTCTGGGTCCAAGTCAGATAATTTGCTAGACTCAGGTTCAACCTTTTGAGTATCAATTTCAGGATCACCTTTGACCAAACTTTTCCACCACTCCAGCTGATCGTGTTTGGTCAAGAGAATAGAGACAGCACTCTGATCCTCTGCAAAAAGGGTTGAAACACCGTAAGACATGGCAAAAGTATGAAAATTTACATAAAAATCTGACAAAATTTACTGCACATTAACTCACTAACATTTAAAACAAAAACAGAAAAAAAGAAAAAGGGAAGTGTTTGTGCATTCTGTGAGAAATAACATACCTAAGCTCCAATAGCTGTCATCAGGCTTGATAGGTCGGAAAAGCTCCCCCTGCACATATGTACATACATGTTATCAATGGAAAAATAACTTGTGTGACAAAAACTAAAATAGGCAATCAGGCATACTTACTTCAATGATAGGAGGTTGGCCCTTAAGCCCAACTTTCAGATGTTTTTTCTTTATCTCACATACAATAAACCTTGCTTTGGTTCCAGGAGGCACAGGAATAATTACAGTAACCTCTTGCAGGGTCTGGGTCCAAGAATACTTCTCCAAATCAAGACCATTGCCTCGGTTTGGCACTGTCAAAGCATTTTAATATGTCAAAAATTAATAAATTTACAATAATTGAAATACAAAATGACAAAATAATTAAAATTTTTATAACAGAAGAGGTGACAAAAATGAAATACACCATTCTCATTAGAACTATGCATTGCTACAGTAGATATCAACACAAATTATAAATAAATGAAAATTAACTGCCCTCTGCCATATCAGAGAGACACTTGCCCTACCAACAGTCACAAGGCTTTCACTGACTTAGCTAAGCAACATAGATCTTGTAAAAATTAGAGAAGCACACATATTCAGACACAGGGAAAGACTCATTTGTATCAGGTAATATAATTTAGGGAATATTACACACCAACCCCTAAAATTACATGGTGTACCCTTCACATAAACTAATTAACACACTTCTCCAGAAACCTCTTCCCGCATCAAGAATCATTCTATTTTGAACAAATTCAAATATTATATATCAAAAAAAAAAAAAAAAAAAAAAAACCTTAGAAACCACCATTGAAGCCTCAACATCATTTTTTTTTAAAGTTTTACATCAACAATAAACCTTTAGATAAACCAAGAATAGCAAATAAAGAGCTTAGGAAAAAAAGAAAAAAGGTGGGCTAGAAGAAAAAACAATCAAACTTGAAAAATCACAAAACTATTGATTGTTTCTCCTACAATCCAATAACCAAACCTAAACTTTCAAAATGGTTCCTTTGCAGTAAGGTATATATAGGTCACCTATCAATTATCTCTTCTGTTGGAACCTGGAGCCTTTCCAGGTGAATATGGTTTCTATGGATGGATATTATCCTAGATGGAATGGATTGGGCATTAGTTGGGTTTTCAACTAGGAGTGGATCACCCCATTAGTTAGTTTTTCCAGTAGGAATGGCTAACTCATATGTAACCCTTCTCACATCCCTGGAGCATCAAATGCTCAAATGGAAGAGGAGAAGGATAGTGCATTAGTTAGTTTTTCAAGCAGGTGTGGATCACTCATTTAGTTGTTTTTTTCCATTAGGAATGCCAACTCATTTGTTTCTCTTCTCACATCCCTGGAGCATCAAATGCTCAATTGGCTTTTCTATTTTATAAGCGACTAATAGCTTAATCATTCACATAGACGATGGGTAGGTCCTAAAGGAGCTCCTAGTAAATCAATCACCAGACAATAGTGACACCATGGTTAGGTTCGAAATAGGTCACCTCATACTTTTGCTATCCTCTGCAAAGTCAAAAGGGAGCCTGCTGCTATTAGTTATATCAATAATAAAAATACCAAAACACTAAGATTTACACTTTCCTCGTAATAATACTTCAGTTTTACTTCCTTAATGTTCATAACTCAACTTCATCACCTATTCCAAAAAATTAACTCCTAGTTTTGTTCACAATTTGACACGCATAAACACATCCTCCTATTCCTTCTTTAGATAGACAAAGCACTCTTAAAAGGAAAAAAAATAAACCTCCGAACCAATGTGATATCAGATATAACAAACAGAAGTAAACTTCCGACGTAAAGCACTAGGCTTTAGACCAAACCAATATTTGATAAGCAAAGTATAGAATGTTGGAAACCAGACAATACTCAGAGTGACCTTCCCCAACTCTTTCAAAAACAAAAAAGAAACTGGGAAACATTCATAAAGTTGATCATTCTATACATTGCTCAGAATATAGATTAAAAATATCATGCACCACTCTACTCAGCTACTCAAGCCACTATTGCGATTTTCCAAGAACTAAAAAAATCTTATAAGCTTTAGCTTTACAATAATAACATAACAAAAACCAATTAAAAAAAGCAAAATTAAAACACTCAAAGAAACCATACCAAGAATAGCTAGCTATAAATAATACAACTATTTAGCTGAATTTCTTTTATGTTCAAATTTATTTTCACAACCAATAAATCAGCATGAAAGAGAATAATAACAGAAAATTACTACATTAATTTATGGCAATGCAAGGGGATAACTTTTAATAAATTCAAGCAATTCAAGCATTATATATTTCCAACAAAAAAAAAAAAAAAAAAGCCATGATCAAAGAAAAGAAAAAGAAACACGAAAAACATAAATTTTTTCTCAAACCGGTCCCCATTCCTAAATTTTCCTGAAACACCAAAATATAAATTTAAGATAAGAAGAATAAAGATCCGTACCTCTGGCGCCACTATCTTCTTTCTCCTCGGCCTTGGCCGGAGCTTCAACCTCCTTCTTAACCTCTTCCATAGCTTCCTTCTTCACCTCCTCCTTCGTCTCAAGCTTCTTCCTCTCCTCCTTCTCCTTCTTCTCCTCGGCCTTCCTTTTCTCCTTCCTCTGCCTGGCGGTGCGCACGGCGGAGAGAATCTCCTTCTCCGCCGTCTCTTTCTCGAGGAAGTCGGTTTCTTGGGCAACCAAGTCGATAGCTTTCTGGAGAAATTGCAGTGGGTTTGAGGGATCCAAGCTCGCCGTAAACGGCGTCGCAGAGACCGATGAGGCAGAGGCCGCAGAGGAAGGCTTGGATTTGGGTTTCTGCTCCTCCTCTTCGAAGTCGGAGATTATGGCCATGACTGAGTGTTTGTTTGAGTGTTGTGTGTCGGTGAATCGAAACTCTCTCTGGTCACTTTTTGAGTTCGCAACAGTCCCTTGTTGTTCGTTTCGGGCGTAGGATAGACGATTTCGATTTACTGGGACGCGCTCTATGTATACTGTTACAGTAGAGAGTTCTAGACTTTCAGGTTTCCTTGTGCTATTTTATTTACAAAAAGGAAAAGGGTTTCCTTTACTAATTCCAGTTGGATTTTAATTTTAATTTATTTAATCATTTATTTTTTACCGATTTTGTGTTGGATATATATATATATATATATATATATATTTTGGGTAAATAAAAAAACGGAAAGTTCTATTTCCGAGAGGATTGTTATTGGAGATCACCTATTTTTATATATTGATGTAATGTATTTAATGTTCTGTTGAAATTGAACTCAATTATTATTTTTTTTGGGTATAATTATAAAATTATATATTTTAAAATTGTGATATGTCTGTTTCAAAATAATATCTACTTCTTTTTGCCAAAATAATACCTAATAGATTCTATGCGGATTAAAATTAGTATTATTTTATAGGGAGAAAAAGATTTTATATTTTCATTCATGCTTTATGTTGTAATAAAAAATAGTAGAGACACTAGAGAGGCCTTTCACCAAAAAGAAAAGAAAAGAAAAGAAAAGAGAGAGACTAGAGGGGGTCTAGATTTTTATAGATCTCCTTTACCCATCCGGGTTGGGTTTTGCTTTCATTTGGATGGGTTTATGTTATTATTACCCATCCGGGTTGGGTTTTGCTTTCATTTGGATGGGTTTATGTTATTATTTTGAGATATGATTGTAATTGGACTTTGTATTTTATTATTTTAAAGCGTTTGATGTAATATATATATATATATATATATATATATATATATATATATATATATATATATATATATATATATGTATATTTCAGTAGTGCATAAGTTGTATATTGATTACAAATATATCATTTTCTTATTTTTTATTTTGGGTGAATGATTATAAATATATCATAGCATTGTGACATTGTTTAAATGAGAACTTATTAATTACATTTTATTATATGCAAATGTCTCATAGCGAATAAAATTTGTGAAATGCAATATAACTTGAATAATACATATATCCAATTCCACAACATCGTATCTTTTAACTTTATGCCACTAAAGTCAATTAGATACAATAATATTTATCTGAAGTGAGTTAATTCTAAGTAAGAAAAAAATTATAATATTATACATGCAATCCCATTTGATCAAGCATCACCTGAAGCATCTTTCTATATATTGTTAGATAGTATTTATGATACATTTTCTTTACCAACTTGGAGAAAATATAAATGAAAATTAAACATAACAGACAATTGAAAAAAGTAATCAATAGAATCTGATATATTTAATTTATCATTTATATTTGGAAGAAACGATTCAATAATCATTAAGAAATTATGCCAAATGTAGAGGCATAAAAACTGTGAACAAGTCTCTTAGACAGGTTCTTGGGTGAGTTCTCTTTTCACAACAGCATCCCTAGTGAGTTTGAGAGACTCTTCTATTTCATCCAACAGCTGATGAGGATCAGGAATCACACTCGGATCAACTGCTAAAGCAATAGTCATCTTGTTCACATAGCTTTGGAAATGGATTGTCAGAGCCTGCAAGTCATAAAAAATGGAAGGAAAAAAAATAATTGGATAAGAAACAAAATTGTTTACGATACAAATCAACCTCCATTTTATGTTGGACTTACGTGTGGATGACCATAAACACTAGGAGCAATGAAAGTTATTGGATGGCCATAAAAGCTAACATCTTCTAATGGACCGACCAGGCTTGAGAAGGCCATTGTTGTATTAGAAAGAAGTCTGTGCGCTATGAATCCTGCCACCTGTCAATGATAAAATATTGCTTCTTATGTTCAAGAATTGTGAATTTTCATGCAAAAAATGGTTAAGTTTCTCGTAGATTTTTAACTAAAATCTTCTTCAATTTGATTAGTTTCGGGAAGATACTGAGGAAGAGCAATATTTTTGTACCTTAGCTCCAAATGTTGTGATTATAAGTTTGGCTGTTGCAAAAGTGCAGATAGCTTCAAGCGACAGCTTTTTTCGATCGATCATAGCTTTGGCTTGAAGAATGTAGTTCAATGGATCATCTTGCAAAGCAATGGTGAAGGGAACGAGTATATATCCAATCCAATTACCCCACCTGGTTTTGGAATCCTTAGCCATCATCTCTGCTAAATCCTGTTTTATGAGTAACACCAGAGGGAAAATGAAACATTTCAATGTGGGAATCGCTTTAGCACAGAAAAATTGGAAAATTTATGTGATGTTGATCTATGCTCAAAGTAACGAGGATAGGTAATCCACCTGAATCCCCACAGTTGGTCTTAAGTTGATCAGAATAGCTGCTCTAAGGCGAATACTTTTCGGAAGATTGTTTCTCTTATGGTTTGATCCTCCATCTTTCTGATTTTGAGCTGCTGGGATAATAAAACAATATGCATGTTACATTACAACATGTGAAAAGCGAGCAAGTAATACTTGACAAAGTGAAGAGACAATAAGGACATGACCTTAAAATAGTGTGACAACAAATTTTATGGAAATGAAGATGAAGAAATTGATTAAAGTTTTGGAGGACAAATAAATCTATCAATTTATATAAATTTGCTCTGAGAAATTTATTGTAAGAATTTGAACAACATGAAGAACTGAAAATAATAAAATTTAATGAGGGAAATAACAAACTGGTGTCCTCAACATTCTGCATATAACAAGAAAAAGAGATGGCATAACAGGGGAAGAACATAGTCCCACAGAAAACTTACCATATCGGCGGTTTAGATACTTCGAGAGACTGGCTTGTGTCACTCCCACTATAACATCATTCACTGTCTGATTAAATCATCAACTTTATCAGTTTGGCAGTGTGTAAGAATTTTTTTCTAGATCAATTTGAAGGTGAGATTCTGGGACTGCAAGTCATGAAAGTATCTTAGGTTCACAGTTTAGTTAAATGCTTTCCTGGTTAAATTACTTGGATAATCCGAAAACACATAAATGCAACTTGGTCACTTCAAATGAATTATCTACATGTGAAAATAAACTTATAGCCATTATAGCTCATTTAAAATTACTTTCAATGTGCCTCAAGTTTGGGTTATGAAAAGATTAATTGATAAAACGAAATTTTCACTCCTTGAAAAGGATTTCCACTTTCCTTCACATAAAAATAATAACAAGATTCACATTCGAGTCATATACATAATGCTGGGCGATAACTGGTAAGTATAATACTCTAAGAACTAAGCCATAAATAAAAAAATAAAAAAAGTTGTTGGGAACAATAATGAATGTGGGAAAAGTCAAAATTTTTACATAAATGTTGGTACTACTAGGCACTCTAGTGCTCCAGTTTGTGTACGCAATTTTTGAGAAGTTGGACCAGAAATTGAGCATGGTAAATCTTGTGAAAGATAAAAAAGCTATATGCATTCATCTATATCTACTTTCCTCTTTTCCCCATAAAGAGTTTGGCAGAAAAACCATAGATTGTAAAGGTAAAACTCATCGAATTGAAGAGGGGGAAAAAATAAAAAATAAAAAAAAGGGTAAAGCTCATTGAATTGAACCTCATCATTCTTTGTGCTTTAGCAAATATAGCTCAAATTTTTATATCCCCTTTTTTTTCTTTCTAACAATCAAAATCCAAGCATTCACAAAAGGAAAAGAAGATCAAATCAAAATAAATTAACAAAATCAAAATCCAAACCAAAAAAAAGCAAATGAATTCCATAAATTTTAAAGTATCTAAAGCACCTACCAATTTCATAGAGTTCTTGATCAGCTTTATGTGGTCAAGACTAACCGTTCGATGAACGAATCGCTTGGTGGCAAGCTCAACACCAAGTTCACCTTTAATGGGAGTCTTTGTGTCTTTCAAAAACAGAGTAGTTGCTAAAAACAACACAATATGGACAAAAGTGTTCCATATCACTATTAATACTGACCAAATAACCCATAAAAACCTCCAAAACCAGCTTGAATCACTCGAACGGGTCCGTTTCTTCATTGTTGGAACTGTAGGCAATGAATCCGGGTCAGAGGTTTTCCGGGTACAGGCAAGAAGAAGCGACATGAGAGATGCTCCATCACCAACAGAGTGGTGAATTCTGAAAACTCCGACTGCTTCTGCATATGAAGTTTTGACGTTTAGGAGATGAAGTTCCCACAAAGGTTTTGAAAAGTCAAGAGGGGTTGTCGTTATGTTGGAAATATAGTCTTCTACAAAACGATCCGGAGAGTCTATTTCCGAATCAAAGTTTGGAACTATAACATGGTCTTCAAGATTTACCGACGTTCGAGTCCATTTTCTTTTTCCACACCCCCTTTCACTGCTAACCTTTTTATTTTCACCCAAAAAACAAAAAAAAAAAAAAAAAACAATCAGATAAAATCACCCAATAGAAATAAAAATGACCATTTTGCTATTCGTGTCCCTTTTTGTTGGCAGTTACTGTTAAGTGATAGTGAAACTTTGTTAGCTAGGGTACTTTATGAATCATAAAGTGATTAACCATTTGCAACTACCAATAGAATTGACAATAATGCAACATATATGAACTATTATTTATTTATTTATTTATTTATTTTGGTGAAAAACATTTATGAACTATCTAAATAACAAAAGGGTAGGATTTTTCTTATTCAAGAAGTTAACTAAAAAAAAAAAAAGAAAAGGAAAAAAGGACGGAGAAGAATAAGGAGGAGTAAAGTGTAATTTTGTAGATACCAGCTTGCTAGAGAATCGAGGATGTTTAAGCAAAGTTTGTTTTAAACCAGCTTTAACAACGTCCGGATTGATGTTTGTTTTGCAGCCCAGGATTGATATGATATAACAATTGAATCTCGGCGAATGAAATAAGCGAGCTGCCGGACTAAGATACTGTTTTCCGGCCGGCCATGACAACGACGGCTGTGACGACTCGCCCGTATTCATCTCTGTTCTTTGCTTCCACTACTTCCTCTTCTTTCTTCTATGCTTGCTTCTTCTTCCTCTTTTTTTTTTTTTTTTTTTTTTTTTTTGGCCCGGGCTTCAACAGCCTATGGAGAATGCAGATTTTTTGTCCTCCTAAATTTACAGTACAGGGCTTTGGTCAAAATGGTAAGCTGGAAAAGTCACTTGAAATTCTTTTAAATGGTGGGAGAGAGGGGAGGCAGATGTAATTTTGGTCAAGTTGAAGGGTTTTCGTTAGATAGTTGTAATATTTAAGAGGTTTTTATGAGTTTTTTAATGTCCCAATAATATTTTGAAACTGACAGAAATGGACAGACAGATACATATTCATGCATTGGTTCTCCAAGAAAGTAAAATGGTGACAAAAATTCATTGGAATAACCTAAGAAGATTTTGCTTGCAGCCAAACTATTTTTCTTGATAATAACTTTTGTTTTGTTCGTTGCTTAAATCTTCAGAGAAATCAGAAAAATAAATAAATCTTCCGACAAATCAGTCTGACTGTGATTTGTGGTAATGTGCCGTGTTTTAGAAATTTGGTTAAGCTTAGACTCATCAAACTATGATGGCTGAAAATTGCCAAAAAAAACTATGATGGCTGCAAGGCTTTTGGGATATGTCCAAAAAGTGGTTAAAAAAAAAAAAAAAAAAAAGAAGAATAATCTAATTTTTTTTAACAAACGAATAATTTAAATTTGTTAATCAAATTTTGAATACTAAATAATATGGTAGTTTGTTATTGCTTGACAAATAATATTAACTGAGAATATTAAAAAATAAATAAATAAAAGAAATAATTGAAACCATATAAGAAAAAGGAGAAAAATGAGAGGCTGGCTCTAAATTTAGTTTTGAATAAATATGACAATGGGACCGTGCGGCAATAGCACCCAGCTGGTTTTCTTGGTTTCATGGTACGATACAAGCCCTCAAATTTTCTAAAAGAAATTTATGTCACCTCTCCCATACCAATATTTAAAATGCATACTAAATTTATTTTGTTATTGTGCTAGCAAAATTATATATGTACATTTCCTTCCACGTATGAACTTTCATATTTACCATTTTATTTATTTATTTTTACTTTAGAACTTTTATATTTACTTATTTTGATTTTATTGGCTCTCCTAATGTATCAGTTATCTCTATTAGTAAATTTTGATTTGTTTTCTTTAAATGTCATGACTAAATTTAATTTATCTACATGCTAAATGGATTAGATTGCCTTTTTATATATATATATATAGAGAGAGAGAGAGAGAGAATTGCTATGAAGTGAGATTTCTCACACTGTATGGAGTGAGATGCCGTTACTCTTAACTCTCGTTTGATTTGCACTGTACATTTATTTTGAAAAAAAAAAACTTGCTGTTGCTTTGCCTGGGTTAAATGAAACGGAGCGTGGCACCTATTTTCAAAAAAAAAAAAAAAAAAAAAACAGAACACGAAACTGCAGAGAATAGAAGCTCCTGCACCTCCAGCTTCAGATCCAGAATCCCTAAACCAGCAGCAACTCAAGCTCACTCTCGTTCTTCTCTGCCGCCAGCGTGCTCCTCTCTGCCGCCCAACACCTCCAGCAGCCACCCCGCACCTCTAGCAACACAGCCGCTTTCAGGTTCGTTCCTTCTCTTCCTCTCTCATTCTGCGATTTTTGGGTATCATCTCTGCTATATTTTATTTTCTGATTGTAATTTTAATAAGACTATAGTAGAGTTGGTTTTATAAATTTGTCCAGGTATGATGCATTACTGTATTTCTGTTCTAAGTAATTGGGATATGGAACTGCATAAACGTTTTTTTGTCCTGTAGGTTGGACGTCTCAACTGCATTCAAATATTGTGCATCTCTTGTTAGTAATGTAATGAGGGACGTTTATAAATTTTTTCTGCATGGAATTTTATGAAAATTCTTTTTTATGACCTAGCAATTCTTCAAATATCAAATCTAATCATGGGGACCATGTGGTTTGCATTCTGGTTGTCTTCACATCAGCGTTGCTGTTGCAACAATTTTTTTTGAGCTGCATTGCTGCTTATTGTTGTAGTCTTGTGTTGAACAAAATAGTCTTCTGCATCTTGCTTGGTGCAAAATAATGCCGGATTATACATGAATGCAAAAGAATGTTTGATAATTGCTGTGAATATAATTGATGCATTTATTGTACGGTTGTTTTTCCATTTTTGTTAGTATAACAGTTCAAGTACAGAGATCTGTGGGCAAATGGTCTATACGATGGGTATAAGCTCCTTGTTGATTTTGAATATAGGTCATTTTATAATGTGAAGTGATTGCTGTTAAGTTGGACAATAGTATATAGAAATTTAGGTGTTTCTGTATTTGTATTATGTTCTAGTCCCTTCATTTGAGGAGCTAGTTTAATGATTTGGTCCTGGTGTTGCTGGTTATGTTTGCAGTTTAACTATGAAAATTAAACTGAAATTCACCAGCCATGCATGTTATTTGAAATCTAATATTCATTAAATCTCATAATCTTAAATGTACGGTGTATGGTTTTTACGTGAAAGGTAGGAAATAAAAACTTGTTTCTTGTGAATTCAGTCATATACATACATGGATATGCATTTGACAATTGGTGTGACATTTACTGTACGAAATTTTTAATGTCATATTAGTTTGATTCATATAATTCTATGTGAATGTTTTGGTTCTTGACTATAGTTATTTTCTTTGCTTTTTGGATTTTTCTGCCATTGTATTTCTTGAATAGACATAGAGCTATGTGAATGACATAAGCTAAATTTGCTTGCAGCAATATGTTAGACGACACTGGAACTCAATTGTACACTCCACAAGTTGTAGAACAAAAAAAGCCAAATGTTAAACAAGAATTTCAAACAATTGAAGAGGCTTTTCAATTTTACAATGCATATGCAAGAGAATGTGGATTTAGTGCAAGAATGAGTACTAGTAAGAGAAAAAAAGGAACAAATGAGCTAATATGGAAACAGTTTGTGTGTTTTAAGGAAGGAGAGACAAATGAACATTATCAGAAGAAAGAAAAACATACAGTTCAAAGATCTGGTGAAAGGAATCGAGGATTAGTTCGAGTTGGCTGCAAAGCTAAGATGACAGTGGTTAAGAGTCAAACAGGACCAAATTGGATTGTTAGTCAATTTGTAGAAGAGCATAACTATGCACTTGCTACTCCAAGCAAGATACATTTGTTAAGATCTCATAGAGTTGTATCAGCTGCAAAAAGAGGTTTGAGCCAACAGTTATCAGAAGCAAATATTCCAATGTGTCAACAAATAAGGGTGCTAGAAATAGAAGCTGATGGTCCTCAAAATATCGGATGTGTTGAGAAAGATATAAGGAACTATGGACAGAGGGTGAGAGATAAACAAAAAGATAATGATGCAGAATTGTTAATTGAATTTTTTTCTTCTGAGGAAGAAAAAAATCCAACCTTTTACTTTAAGTGTGAACTCGATGAAGAAAGCAGGCTTGTTAGATGCTTCTGGGCAGATCCTTTTGCAAGGAGATCGTATCATTTCTATGGTGATGTAGTAGTGTTTGACACAACTTACAACACGAATAAATACGATATGATATTTGCTCCATTGGCAGGAGTAAACCATCATGGTCAGACTGTTATTTTTGGATGTGCTTTGTTGAGTGGTGAAAAAACCGAATTTTTTATTTGGTTATTCAATCAATTGTTGGATGTAATGCCGAGGGGTGCACCTCAGGTGATTATTACGGATCAAGATCCTACAATGACGAAGGACATTGCTCAAGTTCTTCCATCAACTTGTCATCGATACTGTATCTGGCATATTTTGAATAAATTTGCGGAGAAGATAAATACAATGGTTTATCGGGATAACTATCATTGGTTCAAAAATATAATTTGTAACTCGGAGACTATTGAAGAGTTTGAGACTAGTTGGGCTGAGTTGTTGAAGAATAGTAATTTGGGAGATAATACATGGTTGCGCCAAATGTATGAAATCCGCAACAAGTGGGTTTCTGTTTATTTTAATCATATATTCAATGCAGGAATGTTGAGCAGTCAAAGAGCAGAAAGTTCACATGCATTTTTCAAAAGGTACATCTCAAACAAAAATTCATTGATGGACTTTATTGTATGTTTTAATAGAGCTATTAATCATCAAAGACATGATGAGTTAGTTGCAGATCATATTGATGTGAATGAGCAACCAAAGTTGAAAACTATGTGCCCAATGGAGACTCAAATGGTGAAAATTTACACAAAGAGAAATTTTATAATTTTTCAAGATGAGTTATTTGAAAGTTCTGCGTATTTCTTAAGTTGCACGTTTGAAGATGATGAGTCTGTGTTTTATAGTGTACGGAAGGCTAATGGAAGTTGCTCATCAAGGAATAGACAGCTTAAATATAATAAACTTTCAGATTCTGTGTCATGCAGTTGTAGGCTATTTAACTTTAATGGAATTCCATGTAGACATATATTAGCCTACTTTCGAATTAAACAAGTCATGTTTTTGCCAAGCGAATACATTCTTAGGAGATGGACAAAAAGTGCAAAAATTGGTAAAGTGTGGGATAACAATGGTTAAGAAATGAATGACCATGACGATATGTCATTGGTGACTAGGCATGCAAGTTTATCTCGAGTTTGTTCTAATTTAATTGATGATGCATCTCTTACAGTTGAGGGTACCAAATTTATTTTGAATGAGATTGAATTGCTACGTGGTAAAATTAAAGAAATGAATGGTGATGGAATGACAGTGCCAGAAACAACTAGCAAAAGAAGTACAAAAAAGCTTCCAAGTATTAATAATCCGTCACATGTACGATCAAAAGGATGTGGGAAAAGATTTAAAAATGTAAAAGAGATGTTAGTTTCAAAATCACGCCTTTGTCGAGGATGTGGACTTCGTGGACAGCAACACGATAAGAGGAATTGTCCTCGGTTGCAAGAAAGGTAAATATATGAGATTCTCTCTTAGATATATATATATATATATATTAAGCAAAAAATAATTTTATATATGCAAGATAATTTTATTCATATAATTTTTCAGCTTTGTAATATATATTTTATTTTTTTTATCATATAGATCTACAATGAATGACCAAGACATCAATTCCAATTCGGCAAGTGAAGATGATGACTTAACTTCTCATGCTGGTAATTTCTTCTATATGACTAGACATAAACTTTTTATGCTGGTAATTTGAATCCTCATAATGTTATTTTTATTGTAAGATCAAATTTACATGGTGCAAAAAGATCGTAATTGTCATATCGTGGAAGCTGTGTGACCATGAAGATTGATAGGAGATTATGAATATCAATATGAATTTGAAAGCTGGTTGTATGAAAACTATGTGTAATGTATGAGAACTATGTGTAATTTGGTCACTTTAATTATTTAAACATATGCTGGTTTTTGGACCTATGTGTAATATGTCACATTTTGTAGTTTTTAAAGCAACTTCTGTAGAATTATTCATATTCAAATTATAATTATATTTTTGTTATTATATATTTAAATCTGAAAAATATAAAAGTTAGTTCATCTTATTATATAAAAACTGATTTTTCATATACATATATATTGATAGTAAGCATTTGTTTGTGGAAACTAAGTTATATAGCTTTTATATTTTTCGGCTCATAAACTATGTTATGTAATTGTTTGTTTGTTTTTAAAATAAAAGTTGCTATTTGATTGCCAGTGTATGACCGTTCAATAATTTTTACATATATCAAATACAATTTTTACACATATCAATTTTTACAATTTTTACACATTGCTTCAAATTCCTCTAATAATTGTCAAACATACTTTCAAGTACAAATTATTACATATCATTTCTAATAAATTTACATATTCTTATAAAAATAACAAATTGATATGGTAGCTATAACAATGACAGTTAGAAATCTCCAGTCATAGTCGTTTTTCCATTGATGCTGCTGCTTTTCTGTCAAGATTTTAAGTAGACCCTTGGCAGTATAATTCAACTCCCTTACATTATTATTTAGACTAACCATTTCATTAATCAACATTTCTGTCGCCGTTTTGTTCATGTTTCCATGTGTACGATGTATTTCATCATCCCATACAAACTTTCCACAATATTTACCATCCTGCATAACATTCATATGGTGAATAAATAATTGATCCACTAATTTCATAACACAATATTATATATAATTTTTATATTTACCTTATTATTATAGCATTTCCAAAATTTTCTATTTGGATTTTTTTCGGAACGAGATATCTGCAGTTTCATATAACCACCATAAGCACACTTTTGTTGCCAAGCACTTTCATTTATACTGGATGTTGACATATCATCAAAGTCCAGGTTACCTGCCACTTTATTGGAAAAAGGAAACCTCAAAGTCATTAAAGTTGCTAACAAAGAGGAGCATGTGTGATCAACAACCAATGTAGTACAAGTTACCAGCTAATTTTATCAGTCAAGGGGATACCAATTTACATATCATCATGGGGCAAGATTGAAGATCCAGTAGCAAAAAAAAAAAAAAAAAAAAAAAACAAGAATATAAGTTAAGTAATATAGCGTAAATATGCAACATATATGACATGGTACTGCATGCCAATATACATCATTCAACTGCAGAACTGATGGGCATTCATTCTCATATCATGCTGCATATTACTAACTAAAACACACTGGAAGTAAAAAGAGTTAAAAACTAGAGAAAACTTCAAACAAAACTACGAGAAAGTTCAAAAACCGAAGAGATCAGATAATCATTATCATTGAAATACAGCATATTACATCAACCATGCAAGTAAAACTGGGCGTCAGAAGCTATCATCACATCTCCCGTCATTCCAGGTGAATCAAATTAACCATAAACAAAAACAGAAAATATGTATTAAAGGAATTAAAGAATTAATAAGAAAACTAAATAGAAATTATTTGCTCAAAAGTAACTGGGGTCAGATAAAAATGTCAATCCCCACCTTGCAACAATAGTTGAAAAGAAAAAAACATAACCTGCAGAAAAACCCTTTTAGACAAATTAAACAACAATTATAATTAAACTGAAAACATAACCAACAACACCAGGACCAAATCATTAAACTAGCTCCTCAAATGAAGGGGCTAGAACATAATACAAATACAGAAACACCTAAATTTCTATATACTATTATCCAACTTAACAGCAATCACTTCACATTATAAAATGACCTATATTCAAAATCAACAAGGAGCTTATACCCAACGCATAGACCATTCGCCCACAGATCTCTGTACTTGAACTGTTATACTCACACAGATGGAAAAACAACCATACAATAAATGCATCAATTATATTCACTGCAATTATCAAACATTCTTTTGCATTCATGTATAATCCGACATTATTTTGCACCAAGCAAGCTGCAGAAGACTATTTTGTTCAACACAAGACTACAACAATAAGCAACAATGCAGCTCAAAAAAAATTGTTGCAACAACAAAGCTGATGTGAAGAGAAGCAGAATGCACAATATTTGAATGCAGTTGAGACGCCCAACCTACAGGACAAAAAACTTTTATGCAGTTCCATATCCCAATTACTTAGAATAGAAATATAGTAATGCATCATACCTGGACAAATTTATAAAACCAACTCTTGTATAGTCTTATTAAGCAATAATTACAATCAGAAAATAAAATATAGCAGACGTTATACCGTAACAGAGATCAAATATGTCTCTTCCCTTTTAACTCAGAGATGGTAAAAATGAAATTACTACGAAAAGAAAAAATTAACAAATAAGATTAAATAATGGAATATATAACCACCTATCGGAGTCAAGACTAACTGGTTATTCACAAAAGTAAGAATGCATCAACTATCCAGTAACATAAACTTCACCCTACCGCCCCAAATTAAAAAAAAAAAAAAAAAAAGACAAAGTGTCATAAATAAATTGCAGAAAATAAAAAATCATAAATAGAACTTGCACTTTCTATAAAGATCAAAAGAGCACAAAACCAATATCAATTGTTTGCGTATCTGCTAAGCATTCTTTCTTTTGGTATAATCGGTTTGATGATACCCAAAAATTACAAAATGAGAGAGGAAGAGAAGGAAAGAACCTGAAAGCGGCTGTGTTGCTGGAGGTGCGGGGTGGCTGCTGGAGGTGTTGGGCGACAGAGAGGAGCACGCTGGCGGCAGAGAAGAACGAGAGTGAGCTTGAGCTGCTGCTGGTTTAGGGATTCTGGATCTGGAGCTGGAGGTGCGGGAGCTTCTCTTCTCTGCAGTTTCATGTTCTGTTTTTTTTTTTTTTTTTTTTTGAAAATAGGTGCCACGCTCCGTTTCATTTAACCCAGGCAAAGCAATAGCAAGTTTTTTTTTTTTTTTTTTTTTAAATAAATGTACAATGCAAATCAAATGGGAGTTAAGAGTAACGGCATCTCACTCCATACCGTGTGAGAAATCTCACTTCATAGTAATTCTCTCTCTATATATAAACATTATTGTATAATGCTACCAAATACATAACTTCAAATAATTGTGAAGAATAATTGTATATGCACACTAACGGTTTAAATTTCTATTTTCACCCAAAAAAAAAAAATGAAGGAAAAAAGCTCTAAATTTCGGTTTTTCATTTATCAATTTGTGAAATTGAGTTCTATAATTTAAAAGTTAAAATTTTAAAGATTCATAAATTTTGGAGTATTGCCCGTATATATTTCAAATCACCTAAATATGCAGGTTTTTAGTTTGAAAGCAGGGTAGTGACTTATGACCACTGACCTCTAGGGCAAAGAAGGGTGGAGGGGATGGAAAGAATCTATCATACTTCCAGGAGTATCAAAATGCTCAAGGGGATGATATGAAAGGCAAAAACAAATTTATATAGATATATAGTTAGTCTTCCATTAAAATGTATTTATTAGCATCTTATTTATTATTTTTTGATTTTTTTTAAAATATAAGATTGGCTATAAAAATATATAATATAATAATTGAATTCTGTATGTACCCTTTGTCTATAGTTTTGAATAATGCAAGTTTCCCAAGGAAAGAGGAAATTGAGTGGGTGGACTTTTAATTTCTTTTCTTTGTTTGTAGCTTCCCTCTAAAAAGATTAAGATAATCGGGGGATCGTGGTGGTTGCAAGAGTAACAGGAATTTATTGTTGCAAGTTGCAACTACCAAATCAAAAACAAATTTTAATTATTTCTTTAAAAAGTTTTTTCAAAGGAAGAAAAGTGTTTCTTTAAGAGCGAAACGAAATTATTTACCTAATATAAGTTTTAGTCTTGCGCCAACAACCTGGGGGTGTAGCTCATATGGTAGAGCGCTCGCTTCGCATGCGAGAGGCACGGGGTTCGATTCCCCGCACCTCCATTTTTTTTTTTTTATATTTTCGTTAAACTCTCTTTTTTTCCTTGTGATTTCAGACTTCAGATTGTTAGTTTCGAATTTTTATGGGCTAGTTAGTAGCAACTAGGTAGAACCGATCATTAGTAGAAATCTCATAGTCAACTTTCCATGAAAAAGAATCACTTCACACGCGAAAAAAATAATAATAAAAAAAGAGCTTTATCCTCTCCGTTAATCATGCCATTAAATTATTATTTTGTCTATCAATCCGTAATTTTCCCTCTCAAATCTTACCCGATACTAATTTCCAAGTCAAAAGTTTAAGTGAAATAAATTGGAAAAGTAATAATGTATATGTATTAAAATATTTATTAAATTTTATTTGTTAATTAATATATATTAGAATATTATTAATTGATATATTTACATAATATAAAATACAAATAATGAATTTTAAAAAAATTAATTAATTAAATATTATTACATTATTAATTACATCATTGGATCAACAAATTTAATAAATATTTTAATAAATCTAACATTATTAAAATAAAAAAAAAGATCAGCTTTCTAAGGAATTTCGATTATTACAAAAAGTCCATTTACATTATACTATTGATGCTTATATGCTAGCTGTAATTTAATTCTTTCTATGATTAACTATATATGATTTAGACGGTGTTTGGATATTCCAAGGTTTTTTTTTATTTTTTTTTATTTTTCACCCCAAAAAAAAGTTTTTTTCTTTTATATTTTTTTGCCAGTAGGATATTCCAAACTTGGACATGTCAAGGCTTTTCTTCATCCTGTTATATGTACAATATTTGTATGTTCATTTTGATTTCTAGCAACTCTGACCATTGACTTTTGTATTAAATTGGTCATTGACCTTGAAGTTTAAGTGCAATTTGGCAACTTGGCAACTTGAATTTGTTTATTTTCCATGTTTTTCTCCAATGAATTGGTCTCTCTCATAAAACCTTACCAATGGTTTCTCTGTCTTTGCCTCTGCCTCCTGGAAACAAGCTCAGATAGGCAAAATACTTCAGTCGTATTCATTACTAGATCTTCTTTCCTGTACGGTATAATTGTATCTTTCCCTGCTAGTATATTTCTAATACATCACAAAAGCATTTCAGTTTAATCAGCAATAATGAAAGTTTTCTTTTTTGATTCCATTGTTCATCTGCTATTATACAGACCAAAAACTGAATGACTTACTTTTTTGTTCTCATTTGAAGTGTACTTCCTGTGATTTGGGTTTGGTTTATTTTGTCACCTTTGCTTAGCTCAGTTGGGTTATTTAGTTCGTATAATATTGCTGAGAGAATATAAGTAATAATGTCTTTTTCTTCCTTTTTTGTTTTTTATTTTTTTTAACACAGAAAGCTGGTTGCTGATGTATATTACTACTATTGAGTTGCATAATATTTTTGGCTGGGTTGAATTTTAATTTCAAAGATATAATTTACAGAACACCATTTATATAATTTTGTCATTATCTCCCTATCTTTTGAAGATATATTTTGAGGGATATCAGGAATAAAATAAGCAAAACCAAAGTCCAAGAACAATGCCTTCTGGAATGGAGATTTTCACCCATTCAGGACCTTCACATCTCACTACAGTGGACTGGTAGTTCAAAATTTTCCAGTCCACCAAAAAATATGGCATTTTTCTATACAAAATGATCTGCCTCATACTAATTCATCAAAAATATAAAATAATGACTATAAAAAATATTCTTACTTGTAGTAATTTTCTTTGTTCCTGCAGGAAAAACCCACATCACAGAAGAACTGTTGCAGCAAGTTTGGTAGAAGGAGCATACAAAATAGAACGAGACAGGCAGCAAAATCTCCAAGGACATGAAGCTCTGGCACCACCTTGGTGGGAATTCTTCCATTTTCAAGTAAGCCATGTACTTGTAGACGATGTTGACCATTCTATCTTCGGTGTGATCTACGAATCCAAATTCCCAACTTCTTACTTCAAACATTCCGAGCTCAAAGCTCCAAGATATGTTATGGCGTTTCGCGGAACCTTAACTCAACCAGACACAAGATCCAGAGACCTCAGATTGGATTTCAGGTGTATCAGCAACAGGCTCCACGAGAGCTCTCGGTTTCAGCTTGCAATGCAGTCAATCCAAAACATGGTTTCTTTAGCTGGAGCTGAAAACGTATGGTTGGCTGGACACTCTTTAGGTTCAGCTATAGCTTTGCAAGCAGGAAAAAGTATGACTAAAATGGGTTTTGCACTTGAAACGTATCTTTTCAATCCACCATTTATATCTGCTCCAACAGAGAGGATCAAGGAAGAGAGAGTGAAGCATGGGATTCACATGGCAAGCAGTGTTGTCAAAGCAGGGCTTAGTCATGTTGTGAAAAGTCGAAATAACCGCAATACCACCAAAGAAGAAGACCCTTTTGTTGTGTTAGCTTCTTGGTCTCCTTACCTGTTTCTGAACCCTGCTGATCATATTTGTTCAGGATATATTGGGTATTTCGAGCATAGGAAGAAGATGGAGGAGATTGGAGCTGGGAAGATAGAGAGATTAGCATTAAAGAATTCCATAGAGAGTATATTTTCAGGTGCTTTAGGGAAGGAATCAGAGCCGTTCAATTTTCTTCCCTCAGCAATTGTTACTATTAATCAGACTCCAGCACCAGATTTTAGACGTGCCCATGGAGTTGAACAATGGTGGAACCCCAATTTCCATTACCGTTCCATGGTGTTTCATTTCAGTAACTGATTGATGGACCTTTTTTGTTTGTTCTTTTTTGGTGTATGAAAGAAAAAGCTATCTTTCATCATAATTCACACAGAAGTGTGTTGGTGTATGACCCGCTGCTTTGAATAGAATTCAAAAAACCAAGTTTTTTTTTTTTTTTTTTCTTTTTCCTTTCATATCCTTTTTCTTACCCAAAAAAAAAAAAATAATAATAATAATAATAATGACTAATCCACTTTGATTATGAAGAATCCAACTTCTACATTTGTTTGACTAAAATAGCTTCAAGGCTTTACATTCCATTTGCTAATTTTGTCCTCTTCTTTCTAGAGACTAACATGTAAATCTTCCAATGAAAATGATTAAAGTACAAAGCACATGTGATGAATTCTGAAATAACACAATAACCTTTTGGTTATAGACCTTATGGTACTGTCCTAATGGTAAATGTAATTAACATACAAAACTATATTTCTTTTATATATATTAGGACTGAGATTTGAACTCTACATCTTTTGCCAGAGCAAGTAATGGTAGACAACATATGCAAAACTTTTAATAAAAATTATTCACATTCCACTATAGACTTACAGTGAAGAAATTAAACATTGCCACATGTGACTAATTACGAAATAACACAATAATCCTTTAGGTATAGACCTTATGGTATTGTCCCCCTAATTAATTCAAGTGCTTATTTCAATCTGATTCAGAAATAATGTCTAATGCCGACTGCAGGGGTCTCCTAGCCATAATGTAATTCCCCTTATTCATTGAGTCTGCAGAAGCATATGGATTTGATGGCATCTCCAAATTCTCATCTACTCTTTCCAACATATGAATGACTTAGTTCATTGAAGGACGGTCTACTGGATCCCATTGGATACACCAAAGTCCCACAATAATTAGTTTCCTTACTATCATGGATTGTACCTCTTCTACAATTTCCAGGCCACGGTCTTCTTCTCTACTCAAACGATTATAGGCCCACTCAGGAAAGTATATTTCACTTCAGTTCTCAACATGGACATCCATATTCTTCCTTCCTCCAACAATTCATTTCTAGCAACGACATCCCAAACTGTAAACATCTAATTTATACGATGCATTTCCAAATATACCCTAGATAGCACTTCAGGTGCTATATACCCTATTGTCCCTCTAGCAGCAGGCATTGAAACAACATTTGTTCCTTAGAACACAACCTGGCCATTCCAAAATCAGAGATCTTGGGATTGAAGTTTTGGTCTAACAAGACATTATGGAGTTTGATAACGAGATGGATAATCGTTGATCTCAACCTTGATGGAGATAATCAATGCCCTTGACAATGCCTAAGCTATATCATGAAGCTTCTCCCAACCAAGATTATGGCTCTGCCTCTGGCCGTCTGCAGAGTATATATATTTCTCTAGCGACCCATTTGGTAAGAACTCATAAACCAGAGCTCTTTTTACCCCATCAGCAAGGAGCCAGCCAAACGAGCCACATTCACATGGTGGATTCTCCCCATTGATCTAACTTCATTAATAAACTCGTCTCCATTGCCCTTGAAATTGTTGAGGAGCTTAACGGCTACAATAACCTCATTCGAAGGCATTTCTTTGAAGACGGTTCCATAACCTCCTTCGCCCAATTAATCCTTGAATTAATTTGTTATCCTCTTAATATCAGCACAAGAATATCTTGTAGCCTTTAGACCTTTGTAATCCAACGAGAACCTCTCAATCTTGATTTGATTTTCTTTTTTCGGTTTTATTGGAGTAACGAAACCGGCATGTGTCAATGGCGATTAGTAAAAGAAGGAAAGAACCTAGGATAGTTATACCTGCATATAAAATAATAATAATAATAACGATAAGAATTATACTCTCCTCTTCTTATATATATATATATATATATATACGTAAGGTGAAAGAGAAAAGAATATATGACTGTCATGAGTAGACAACTTATATGTACCTGTTACCACTTGCTTTCTTGATCCTGTTTCTCTACCTGTCAAAAGACAATTAATAATGGTAGGTCTCAAGCTTATGGTGAATGAATAAATGCAAAAGTTGTACTTAAGCCAGGGTAGCAAAAAGATGAGTGAATAAATGGTTCAAATTCTTTCAAATCCCCGATCAAGTGGAAAGAAATAATTAGTGAGATTGAGTTACACACACCTTTATTTTCGTTGGTGGGGATGAAGACACAATGAGTAGTAGGACTACTGCTCTCTCTGCAATTATTAGCACTTGTATCTGCCAATCTACATTCCCAGCCTTCCGCTGTACACTTGGCGCACATAGGTTTTGACCATTTTTGATAGACCTTATTCATTCCATGTGATAATTCAAAAGCAAGCCGTCGTGTGTCATACATCTTCTTGCAAGAGATGAGAGGTAGAAATATGATGCGATGTTGGAAACAATTCCTACAACTTGGTAGCCATGGCTGCTTAAGTTTTCATTAAACAGGATTTTATATTATCTATTATTTATTATTTATTTAATAATTTTATATTGTTCATTTTCATTATATACATATATATATATATATATATATATTTGTTATCTATAAATTTATGTTTGTAGTTATCAATTTTTCAATTATATCATTATCCATCATACAAAAATAAACCATTATATATATATATATATATGTATATGTTTTAATGTGTATTTTTTAATTTATTTTTACAAAATTGATTGGAACTTACCACATACATTATTAATTATCAATAAAACAAAATATTTATTATCAAAGTTTAACTCAAAAAGTTAAAAAAAAATTATATTTAAAATAAAAAATAAGATTTAATTTAAAAAAAAAAATTATTAGCAGTATTCGATAAAGGCTTTTACAATTAGACGGCCCTAAGGCACAGTGCTCCGGTTGCCCACTTTTAGCCAGAAAGGGAACCTGATTGTTGGCCCATTGTCTTTGCATCTTATTGGCTTACACACATCATCTAGGCCTGCAATACCTACATTCATCATCATCATTGAGAAGGGAAAAACAGAGAAAAACAGGACGCTGGTCATGGTGTTACTATTATCTATCCTTCCCATTTTCAATATAATCTCAAAAATGAATGCTCCGTCTGAACCCCACACAAACATTATTGGAAAGGGAGGGGAGGATTTTCCATTAGTTGAATTTTCTGATCATTTTTTTTCTCCTAGTGGAAGTTGAACTTTAATTAATTAGACTAATGGGTGAGAACTTTCGTCAGTGGAATTTATACGATATCTAATTGCTTTGGTCTCAATCCTTCAACTACCAACACCACACCTTTCTAAATCAACATGAAAAGCAACTAGTAATAACATGGCAATTGTGCTAATTAGTTGACTTAGAAAAGTTTTTCAGTTGACTGACTGACTGACTTAAGAAAGATAGGTCAATTTGGATTTTGGCCCTGGTTCTTGCTCTCTGCTTTGAAGCTTGTATTGCAAAGAAGAAACGCAAGGAGTGTAATTCCTCATGTGGAAATATCCATAGCCATAGACATGAATTGGCATGCGAGAATAACAGAACCATTTTGTACCTCTCTTTCCTCAATCTCAAATATTATGTCCTCAATATTCATATCCTTATCCTGTGGACGACTACGTGAAGCCAACCGAGGAGCTCGATGACAAATATTATGTCTCAAAAGGCCCCTTTCTTTTCTCAATCTCAAATATTATGTCTTCCCTTTTTTATTGTGGCTACAAATTTCGTATTGACATATATCTGAAACGAAATGTAAACCCAAAAAAAAAAACAGAAAAAAAAAACGCTATTATAAACAAATAGGGAACAAACACAGAGGATTCAGGTCCATGATGTGCACGTTTTGAGCTGATTCCCAAAGGTACCAAAACCAAACTATATTACGATCAAAGCTAAACATCAGATAGATTTCACAATGTAAATGTTCAAAAACCATGCCATAAGTATAAAAGATAAAATTTGAGAAAATCTGTACTCTTGTATCGAATACTGAATTGGTACATATAGAGGACTCAAGTTACAAAAGATAAGACTAACAAGTCTACACATATTTATCTACAAGTAACAGAAGATTACAACAGATGACAATAACAACACTTGATATAAACACTGTGTCTCATTATTGAGTCGGCATGTATTTGGTGTTCGAGGACAGTACAGATACACTTAAGAAGTTCAAAAACTTAATGATACTTTTAAAAGTTTTACAAAAAGAAAATAACTGCATATGGTTCATTCAATCTGATTCAGAAATAATTTCCAGTGCAGAGTGCATTGGTCTCTTAAGCGCGGTGGAGCTCCGCTTTGATGAATCTGCAGAAGCAAATGGATTCGGGGGCATCACCAAATCATTTTCATCTCCTTCCAACATCCGAACAACTTTGTTCATTGAAGGACGATTAACTGGGTACCACTGGATGCACCAAAGCCCCACAATAATGAGTTTCTTGATTATCTTGAATTGTCCTTCTTCTACAATTCCCATTCCAGGGTCTTCCTCTTTATTCAAATGCTTATAAACCCATTCTGGATAGTACACTTGACTTGTGTTGTCTACATTGACATCAATGTTCTTCCTTCCTCCAACAATTTCAAGCAGCAACATCCCAAAACTATAAACATCGGATTTATGTGACACATTCCCGAAATTCCTAGATAGCACTTCAGGTGCAATGTAACCCATGGTCCCTCTAGCTGCAGTCATTGAAACAGCACTCTGTTCCTTAGAACACAACTTTGCCGTACCAAAATCGGAGATTTTGGGAATGAAGTTCTGGTCTAACAAGACATTATGGGGTTTGATATCGAGATGGATAATTCGTTGATCGCATCCTTGATGAAGATAATCAATCCCCTTGGCTATGCCTAGAGCTATATCTTGAAGCTTGTCATAACCAAGACTATGGCTCTGCCTCTGCCCCAGGCCATCAGCAGAGAATATATATTTCTCTAGTGATCCATTTGATAAGAACTCATAAACCAGAGCTCTTTGTTCCCCATCGGCACAGAAGCCAACCAAACGAGCCACATTAACATGGTGGATTGTCCCCATTGATCCCACCTCATTGATAAACTCGTCCCCATGACCCTTGAAATTGTTGAGGATCTTAACGGCTACAATGACATCATTGGAAATTCTTCCTTTGAAGACAGTACCATAGCCTCCTTGGCCAAGTTTTTCTTTGAATTGATTTGTTATCCTCTTAATATCAGCGTAGGAGTATCTAGTGGGCTTCAAATCCCTGTAATCCTGCAAGAACTTCTCGATCTTTTGCCGATTTTCTTTTTCTATTTTATTGGTGCTATGAAGCCTGTAGATTCCAATGCCGACTAGTACAAGAAGGAAGGAACATAGAATAATTCCTGCAATATATATAAATCAACGAAGTATATATCATACCCCAAAGTGAAAACAAAACAATCATTTCATCATCTTTAAAATAACCGTATGTGCACAAAATATATAAATGAGTTTGAGTGGACAACTAGGTGTACCTGTAATCACAAGCTTTCTTGATTTGCCTATGACAAACAAAATGATTAGTTCTTGGTGTTATTGACAGTACGCAGTCGTAAAAATACAAATAGTACGTCTGGATTTATGTAGTTAGTGATAATTTTCAGCTATCAATGATAGCTGAAATAGCCTTATATATATATATATATATATATATGTTCCATGAACGCGAATCACTTGCTATATAATTTGGATATTAATTGGGTGATCTGCAGCAAAATAAGTTCACTTTAATTGGTACCTATGCAGGTTTTTTTATTTTATTTTAATTTTTTAAGAGAGTACTGTACAATATGGAGTTTAGAAATAGAATATAATCAACTAGCTAGGATAGAAAAATCACATACTTTAGTAAAAATATACAAGTTTCTAAAGCATCAACATGTTATTAATATATTAATATTATATGTTCTGTTCCTAAAATTTTAAGACCCCCTGTTATTACACTCCCAAAAAAAAAAAAAAAAAAAAAGGTGCGTAGTAATTTCTGTTTTGGGTAAAATTTTATTTTCAATCTTTGGGTAGGTTCTCTGGCGAAAGAATGAATGGGAAAAAGATGGAGGCGAAGAATGAGATACCAAGTCTGAGTGAATTAATTGTTGTTTTTAAAAAGGCAATTGTCTGGTAATGTGAAAATTAATGATTGCAGTTCAAAAATTAAGTTATAAGAACTGAAAATATTTAACACACAAACTAAAATAATATTTAACATACAAATTAGATTAAAAATTACCTGCAGATGTACTATGCTTGGGAATGTAGAGACATTTGGTTTGAGTTGCTAGGCTGCTATTTCTATCCAAAACACATTCCATGCCTTGCGCTTCACACTTTGCGCACATTGGCTTGGACCATTCTAAACTAGTAGGAATATTTTGATTATAATCGTATATTATGAAGTCAGGAACCGACGGAATGTCAAGCATCTTCTTGCAAGAGGAAAGTTCCCAATATGATGTTTCAGTCTTATATGGTTTTGCTATGATTTTGTAGTCATGGTTGCTTAAGCAAGAGATCAGGCCATAATAGTAATCATAACCAGACGAACAATTGAAGATGATGAAAGACTCCAATTCATAGATGAATGGAAATTGGAACGGAGAAGCAGAAATATTGAGGTTTAAAATCTGTCTTAGGAAGCACATATTTGGATCATATACTTGAATCTGCTGATTTTTGTAGTTGATATTCTTCACTAACAACTTTACTGATCTAGGTAGCTCCAACACCGTACTGTTCTCCTTGTCGGCGGTGCAGGAAAGCTCAAAGCCCGGATAGCCACAGTGGGTTGGCTGCCGATCTCTTAGCCGGAATGGGAATCTGATAACTGGTCCATTGTGTTTGCATCTTATCGGCTTGCATTCATCATCTGGGCCTGCTGGGCCTGCACCATCTGTCTTTCCACTAATGGTAAACAAGAAGAAGAAGAAGATAAACAACAAATTTTGGAAAGTGGGTACGCCCATGAAAATATTCATTTGGGAAAAAATAAAAATAAAAATAAAAATAAAAATGCTCCTATTTCTCAATTCTAGGATATTATAAGGATTTTCCCCCACGTCGTAGAATTGTAAGATATTTATTTTATTTTTATATTTGTTTTCCAATAACAGTTATAATTTTATTTTATAATTTTTCTTCGACATAGACGTTGTGGGGGAAAAAAAGATGGTCATTAAAAATAAAATTAGGATTGGTCTTTAGAAGTAGTTTTTTTATTTTTTATTTTATTTTTGTATATGTTAATACCAAATATATAGAGGTCAAAATTTTTTTTTTTTTTGGGGGGGGGGGGAAGGTCCAAAACAAAAGATAATTCATGATACAATAAAAAGGATAAAAAAATGGATCTTAATCTTCTATCTTCTTTTTCTTATCTACATTCTGATCCATTGTTTACTAGTCAGGTATAAACACAATAGAAAAATGGAGATAAAAATCTCCATATAAAATCATTCCATTTGCAGTTTCATGGAAGCTTGTCGATGCCCCATATTGACCGGCAACGACTACGACTAATCTCACTCGAGGTTTGGTTTATTCGAATATAGAATTATTATGAAATGGAAAGGTAGGTGTTGATTAGATGATGCTTGAAGTAGTAAACTACTTAGACTATTCTATGAGAGGATTTCTAATTGTTCTATCCATTATTATTATTTTTTTGTTATATAATAAAAATAGAGTTATTCAAAAAAACAAAAATGTCTCTAATAGATTTGTGCAAAGGCTTTGTCAAGTTAATGTGGTAAAAGAACAATAAATACTGTTAAGATAATTGTCTACTAGTGGAGTGTAGCAAATAGTTAATAACATGCTTATAAAAAAAAAATTATTAAAAACAATCTTTATAAAAAATATATATTTTCAAAAGAAGAAAAATAATTAAAACATCATTAATTAATGGCGAATTAGAGAAAATCATTAGAGAGTAGTGTCTATTAAATAGACATCTCATCGGTAGGAAGCCCTTCAACAACATCTATTCCACATTTCATGAGTAGGAGGCCTTTCAACAATATCTATATCACATGGATAATAATTTACAGAGCTATTGAATATGTTATAATTTATTCTTCTATAAAAATCTTTTTAGTAAAAAGAAGAACACTATAATGACCATTTAATTTACCAGATTATCTACTAAGTATGTACATATAATTATTCGATAGAAATAAATATAACTAAATATAAATCAATCAAATAATATATATATATATATATATTTGGTAAAGTAGATGGTGACCTCTATTATTATTATTCTGGTGGAAATTTTTGTACTGGCATTTCAGTCTCAAACTCTTTTATTACTGATATTAATATATGATCTTGAGTTAAAAAACAACATTAGTTTCCATACTAATTGGCCAAAAAATCACACAAATTTATATGCATATTGCAGGTACTAGGATTTAAAACGGTAAAGGATTTCTAAGGACTTGTGGAAATGAACTATTATGTGATTCCTATGTGTCAATCTACCAAAACTAATTAATGACACATCAATTAAATATTTTTTATTATTATTTTTTTAAAATAAAATCTAACTAGTGGAATAACAATCCATACAATTTTTGTGAAGATTTGTAAGTAATTATTATTGGTGGTTGATTCAACTTTCTAAAAGTTGATTAAATTGTTTTTTTCCTAGCTATTGACATATCATATCACTATTCATACCTCTCTCGTGAGGCCAATACCATATCAAAATGGTATAGATACGTGTTCGTGTATATATATATATATATATATATATCCACCAGCATTTATAATATTCAAAAGTGAAGTTAGTTTGTCAATATCGCTCGGAAAATTCAACCTTTCATGGTTCAAACACGCATATCCTTTCTTTCTTTCGAGTTAAAATTCTCGGAAAAAGGACACCAGACGACAAAAAAAAGAGAGAGCAGTTGGTCAAGAAAGAGTGAAAGACTAAGAAATTTAGGAAATAATAAAAGAAAGAAAATGAAGTAGGTGTGGTCCAATTAATGGGGTTGCTATTAACATAAATAAGGTGTCGGGTTGTCGGTGGTCTCTTTCCGTTGGGATAGTGCCTAGCCTGGAGCGGAAGAGAATGAGGGGTAATTAGGAAAAACTGAGAAAATTAAATTATTTTACGAAATTAATAAATTCCACAAATAAATAGAAGGTTTTTTACAGTCTAGTTTTCAAGAAAAGACTTTGTACACTAACAATAATAAATATCATTCAAATTTGATATATAAACACCGAACCTGAGGAACATATTATTGTTCATGTGCTATTGAGCGAGAGATCATTCTCCGATGATGATAATGCCGAGGGAAAATAATGTTGTTGCATTAATGTTCGGGATTTTGGCCCTCAGTACTCTTGGTTTCTACCTTGAAGCTTCAGTTGCAGAGGCAAAAAACAAGGCTCAGTGCTTGCCTTCTTCTTGTGGAAATATCGGTAACATCAGCTTCCCTTTCCGACTGAAAGACGTCGACCCTCCTTATTGTGGAGACAAAAGATTCGAGCTCTCATGCGAGAATAATCGCACCACTTTGTACTTGAATAATAATTCTCATAAGTTTTATGTCCTAAACATTTCTTATGGAGAAGCATGTTATTATTCTTCACTCCAAGTGATAGACGCAAATCTAGACGGAAATATGTGTTATTTTCCTCTCAATCCTATTCAGTTGCCTCGTTACTATCTTAGTGATTTTAACTATATTACAATTGTGAATTGTAGGGAACCAGCAGTTAACTCATCTATATATATAGATGCATCCCCTTGCATCAATTTCAATTCCTCCTCCTCTTCTAATTCCCCCAAATCCTACTTTTATGTGTTATCTTCCGATTCATTGGTAGCCGATATTAATTGGGACTCGTGCTACGTCCAAGTTTCGTATCCTGCTACAGAATTTGATACTACTGGCAAGACTATTGTTGAAATTTGTCAACAATATTTATTCATGGGCTTTACATTTCATACTTCCGAATACGGTTGCGGTTTGCACTCTTTGACATGGAAACAGAGGTAACAACTTCTGAAATACGCCTATATATATACAAACAGGTTTTTATTTTTTATTTTTTTATTTCTATTTATTTATTTATTTTATTTGTGATGTTTACTTAATATTTTGAAAACAAGGACTGGCCGTTTAATTTCAGTATTTGGTAAATAAATTCTCTTCGTTTGTATATTTACTTAATTGATGTTGTCTGTATTTGGTTGAATAATACGCAGGATTGAGATATTTTTCATCAATCTGTTGATGTTTTTCGTCTATCTGTGGTCTAACCATAGAAGTAAGAATTTTTGGACTTAAATATTCATTTGTTATCAATTCATCTAACTGTAGTCTCAAGAATGTTGATGAGTTTGTTCATCTTTGCATACTTCTTGATAGGGACAGTGATTGGTTCCGCTATATTCTTAGGTAAGGCAAATTTGATTTCTGTTTGTCTATTAAAATTTCATCCATATATATATATATATTGCTGAGATTAAAACGTCCATTTAGCCATGACATATGCGAAGTACTGCTTATAAGTCCGTGGCTATATAACTAATATCCCTACAAACATTACATTTATGCAACTGTGTAAAGCCAGTTAGTATAATTAATTGCGTAATTAAAGTGAGACAGATTAATAAAAATCTTTAGTGCCACATCCATGTATTATTTATCTACCTTGATGTGTTCTATACACGCAACAATTTATTTTTTTTGGTGTCTTTTTTTTTTTTTTTCTTTTTTTTTGTGTGTGTAGGAGCAATAATTGTTGGAAGAACATTATTAGGCTTTTTGTGTCTATTTGCACTTTGCAAGCGCAGATTGAGACAGAGGCATTTATCTGGGGATGATACAATTGAAGAATTTCTTCAAAGTCAAACTAATTTGATGCCTATAAGGTACTCCTACTCACAAATTAAACAAATGACTAAAGTATTCACAAGCAAATTAGGTCAAGGGGGCTATGGCGCAGTGTACAAAGGAAAGCTCCGAAGTGGTCATCCTGTTGCCATAAAAGTGTTGAATATGTCAAAAGCCAAGGGGCAAGATTTTATCAATGAAGTTGCCACCATCGGAAGGATTCATCATGTTAATGTGGTGCGACTTATTGGATTTTGTTTTGATGGTTCAAAACAAGCTCTTGTATATGAGTTCATGCCAAATGGATCTTTGGATAATCTTATCTTTTCTAATAAAGAAAAGAGTGTACAATTAAGTTGGAAGACAATGTATGACATAGCAATTGGAGTTGCTCGAGGAATTGAATACTTACATCGAGGGTGTGACATGCAAATTCTTCACTTTGATATCAAGCCACATAATATTCTTCTTGATCAAAATTTTGTCCCTAAAGTTTCAGATTTTGGGCTTGCCAAATTGTTTCCAGTAGATGATAGTATTGTATCTATCACTGCAGCAAGAGGAACAATGGGATATATTGCCCCAGAGTTATTCTATAAAAACATTGGTGGTATCTCATATAAGGCGGATGTGTATAGTTTTGGAATGATGTTGATGGAAATTGTGGGAAGAAGAAAGAATCTGAATGCATTCACAGAACATTCAAGTAAGATATACTATCCATCATGGATTTATGACCGAATGAATCAAGGACACAACTTGGAGTTGGAAGTTGACACCGAGGCTGAGACACGAATAGTGATGAAGTTGCTTATTGTTGCATTTTGGTGCATACAAATGAAGCCCATGGATCGTCCTTCAATGGGAAAGGTGCTAGAGATGCTAGAAGCAGAAGTTGAGACCCTTCAAATGCCTTCCAACCCATTTTTATATCCTGACGAGATGTCAAATGATGCAAATGACTGAATTGTTCTCGACTGAGCTAGTTCTATTGATATTTACATTCTCAAACATAATGGAATTGATAAAAGGGAAGAAGTATTAGCTTTTATTTGAGATATAATTTACTTTTTAAAAGAAAAAAATAAAATCATTTACAACAATTACCTTTGCCTCAAAATCTAAAATCCATGAATGTAAATGGCTTATAAACTTTGTCAACCTCACTTGATGGGGTATATTTACTTTTTGATACTTTGTATGTATACAATCTTCCATCAACTTTACTTCCATTCATACTGACATGGGTGAGGTGTCAAGTATTAGCTTTTATGTTGATTTTAGCTGATAATGGATTTTGGTAATAACTTAGTTTTATTATTACATAATAAAGATTTATTTTGTATTAATTAAGTACTATAGTCAAATAACAAATTTAAAGATAGCAAGGGCTGGGTAGTTTTAATAAAATAATAATAAAAAAAAGGACTGAGTTGTTATTGAACTCATTAATGTTTTTTTTAGGACAGAGGCGTTACGCATGTAAGTATTGATCTCTTAAATTTCTATGAACTGTATGCATGTATATAGAGAAATTTTCTTCTTAAAGCTATTTCTAAGTTTACCGTGAGCAGCGACACTGCAATATGTAAATTGCATTGGATGAGATCTCAGTTAAAGAGTTTAAAATTAAAAAATTTAATTGGAGTTGTGGCAATTCTAATAGAAAAAAGGGCCAAAAGCAAAACCAAAAGCAATATGAAATTCTGACCAGTTAGATGTGGCAATAAAGAGATTCAATCATGATCGACTAGATGTTCCCACTAGTGGACTCACCTCTTGGAAATGTCAAGGTTCGTTTCGTGGCTTTCTTTGTTACTTGTTAATCAAAATTCATTGAAATGGACAGCATAAGAGAAAAAATAATTTGGTCATGATACATTTAAAAAAAAAAATTTAAGATATTAAAAAATTATGTTAATATTTAATTAGTTTATATTTAGTTATATTTATCAATAACCAAATTATATTACCACATTAATTAATAAAATATTAATATATGATATTTGATATATTTATTTGGTATTTTAATATTAGTCTTGATTCTACCAAAACAAAACAAAAAAATAAATAAATAAAATAAAAATATTACTCTTGCGATTTATTGGGAGTCAGTGGGGTTGTTCTTGGTCCTTTTCCATTATTGTTGGAAAATTCAAAAGTGTCCAATTGGATTGAATTTTCAAAAGTTTTAATCTATAATTATTGAAAACTCAACCCAATCGAAAACGATAAAAAAATAAAATAAAAAAAAATCTTTGAAACAAACTTGAAACGATCATGCTGAGCTGAACAAGATTCAATACACACAAATTCGGAAAAGGTCGTCAAATTGACGGACAGCGAGTGGCCCTCCATGGAAAATTGAGGAAGTTATTAGTTATCATATTGTCTTCCACTCTTCCTCTTCATAATTTTCTACATGCACGTACTCTTTACAATCAAACTAAGCAGGTGGGTTAGTTAAATATATCCATTATACGAAAATTGATATCTAGCTATATTCATTTAACGATGTTACGAAACAAACGCGTCTGAAAAAATAAAACTTCGACTCTGAGATTAACATGTCAGTAAAAATTTAATATATATACGACGTGTTCCAAAACTGTTGATGTCAAACGGTCGCTAAAAACAACAACACACGACATATCCGTTAAGAGTCGCTGAATATGCGGCTGAACAGAGTTGCCTTTAATACTGTGCGTATATTTTATCTTAATTGTATTGTTTAAATGTTAGACTCATGAAAAATGATTAACCATCCACTTATCTATGTTTACATAATAACAAAATTTACTTATATGAGGTTGTTGTTCAATTATATAATTTTTCATGTACAGTTTATTCTTGCTAATCTCTTAAATAGTATTTTTTTTTTTTTTAAGATATTGGTAACAGGCGACATACAAAAATAGTTACTAGTCGCATGTTCCCCTTTTATTTTATTTTTTTAAATCAACTTGATTTTCTTTAAAATTTCAAATAACCAGTGAAAATATTTAAGCAATATAACTGAGCTGGTTTTTTTTTTTTTTTTTTTTTTTTTGCAATTTAAGATATTGGTAACAGGTGACGCGCAGGCTTTGTTGTGCGTCGCCTGTTCTCCTTTTTTTTTTTATTCTTTTAATCAATTTAATTTTATTTCAACTACAAATAAACAATGAAAATATTAGAATAACATAACTAAACTGTTTTTTTTTTTTTAAGGATATTTGTAATAGGAGACGCACATACTTCATTATGTGTTGCCTATTCTGGTTTTTTTTTTTTTTTTTCTTTTTGTTTATTCTTTTAATCAATCTAATGTTATTTCAATTTCAAATAACCAGTGAAAATATTATAGCAACATAATTGAGCTGGTTTTTTTTTATTTTTTATTTTTAAGATTTTGGTAACAGTTGACTCACAATGTAAATTGTGCATCGCCTGTTCTCCTTTTTTCTTTTTTTTTTCTTTTTATTCTTTTAGCCAATCTAATTTTATTTCAACTATAAATAACCATTGAAAATATTAGAGCAACACAACTTAACTGGGTTTTTTTTTTATTGTTTTTAAGATTTTAATAATAGGCGACGCACAATGATTTTGGTGACAGGTGACGTACATTGTCCGTCGCCTATTACCAAAATCTTAAAAAAAAAAAAAAATCAGCTCAGTTATGTTGCTCTAATATTTTCACTGGTTATTTTTAGTTGACATAAAATTAAATTGATTAAAAGAACCAAAAAAAAAAAAAAAGGAAGAGGCGATATATAATGAAGCTTGTGCGTCGCTTGTTACCAATATCCCAAATATTGGTAACAACAAAAAAACCAGCTCAATTATGTTATTTAAATATTTTTACTAGTTATTTGAAGTTGAAATAAAACTAGATTGATTAAAAAAAAAAAAAAAGATAACCGGCGACGCATAGTGATGTCTGTGCATTGCCTGTTACCAATATCTTTTAAAAAAAAAATAGTTTTGTTATATTGCTTAAATATTTTCACTGTTTATTTGAAATTGAAAGAAAATCAGATTGACTAAAAAAAAAAAATGAGAATAGGCAAAGTGTAATGAAGGATCTGCCTCGCTTGTTCATTTTATCTTTAAAAAAAAAAAAAATCAACTAAGGTATATTGCTTACATATTTTTACTGGTTATTTGAAGTTGAAAGAAACCAGATTGATTTTAAAACTAAAAAATAAAAGGCAACAGACGACCCGTAACGAAGCATCTGTGTCGCCTGTTAATATGATGAAAAAAAATAAAAAGAAAAGAAAAAATACCAGCTTATTTATGTTGCTTAAATATTTTCACTGGTTATTTGAAGTTGTAAGAAAATCAGATTGATTAAAAAAAAAAAAAAAAAAAGATACAGGCGACTCGGAATGAAGCTGATGCATCGCCTGTTCCCTTTAGAATGGTTTGCCTTAAATTATCTGGTGACCCATGTATCATTTAATGCGTCACTTGTTATTTCAAAATAAAACAAAAAAATTTAATCTATTCGAAATCTTAAATTCAAATAAACTATCATTGATACCCAAAAACCTGAAAGTTTATCTTGTTGAACATACTTACGTCGAGCGATTGGACTATAAGTCTTTGTTGCATTAGATCAATTTACAATTGGTATATCCTATCTCAAATTAGGTTGTGAGAGATGTGTTTTTGTATTTCGTGTATACACGTATATGTGAATGATTGAAAAGAACATTGATAAAACTGTTTTCTATTTTTAGATCAATGGAATTGATGTTCATTAGAATGCTAAATGAAAATATTTATAGATGAAATTTTAAAAAACTAATTAAAGCTTAAAAACAAATTTTAAATACTATGGTATAAGGCGACTCTTTTAAATGCAACTGCATCGCCTGTTCTTAAAATTTTGGAGACATAACAGAAACATTTATGAGAGTTGCATATTTTAAAAACAAATGCAAATTTTAAACTCAAATAAAGGACAAAATCCTATTTAAAGGGTGAAAAAACATAAATAAAAGAATAAGCGATGCTATCTGAAGACAATGCGTTGCCGTTTCCTCTAGTTTGTTAAAAAAAAATTACAATTTAAGAGACTTGCAAGTTTAAATAGAAAATAAACCGTATTTGGAAAAAAAATTAAAAGGATTAAAAAAAAAAAAAGGCAACTCTAAAAATGTTATTGCGTCGCCTAATCCGTTGTCATGTCTAACCTTTAACGACACAGTTTATTTAAATGGATCGCCTGTTTTGCCATTTTCTGAAAATTTTTGGCGCGTATTAAAATTTTACGCGGGCCTTTGAATACCATGTCTTTTCACAAAATAGATGTTAGTACACTACCTAATAGATGTTGGAATTGGAAGCAATCTCAGAGAGACTTGTAGAGTGCAATATTCGGGTTTAAGTTTCCATTTGCCTACATTGCTGTCTAGAAGTTGGATTTCTCTGTATCGCCGTCATGGTTAGCTTGGCTTCTTCTTTCTTCATCTCCATGGTTTCGGTGAGTTTCTTTTTTTTTTTTTATGATTGGTGATGACATGTGGTGGGTTGGGTTATTTTTTATTTATTTATTTTTTCATTATAACTGGAGATTAAGTTCGCTGGGTTTTCTTAATCTTACTTTTGTGGAGGTTCACTGGATTTTCTTAATCTTGCTTTTGTCGATAATTTGTTTGTGATATTGTTTGACATTGTTCTGTTTAGATTGGTAGGGAAATGGATAAATCGTCAATAACAAAATATAGAACCTCAAGCGATTTTGTTAAGGGGGTGAATGAATTTTTGAAATTTAGCATGGAGAATGCCAATAATTGTAATGCCATACGGTGTCCTTGGATGCAATGTGGGAATATGAAAATCCATACTATTAGGGATATTAAAAGCCATATATATTGGAATGGATTTGATGTCAACTATCGGCGATGGATTTGACATGGTGAGTCATGTGATGACAGTATGTTGATGAGATGGGGATTACATGTGTTAACTTTAATAAAATTGGATATAAATATGACCCATTCATCATGGCTTCACAAGTTCAGCAAATATTTTATATTGAAGATCAACTTGATTCGAGATGGTCTATTGTTTTAACTCCACCACGACATTGTACTTTTGTTGAAGAAGAATTGGTTGAAGAAGATGTTCTTAGCGATACTATGATGGCTCACAGTCCATTTGCCATACAATTGCCAAGTGTTGATGAAAATGATAATCAAGATGAATGTGAAAGTGGCTATGTTGGTAATGACTGTGAGGGGATATGGATAAACAATATCTTCTAAATAAATTGGTACGTATATTTATTAACTTATGTTTTAAGTAATATTTATAACATTTATTATTATTCATTAAATTATTTTTTTGATCCGCTTCATTATGTGTTTTCCACTTTTAATGAGGAGAAATGTGCCTCGTCAAATTTTAAGAAGGTAATATTATACTAAATTATAAATTTAATAATTATTAATATTTTATTTATTTTGCATAAGTGTTAATAAATTTTTTAATTTTTCCATATACAGTATGGGGTTATAATATCGTCAATAAGAGGATGTCAACTTCCATTTCAATGAGTATGCATTCATGGAAGTTTAATTAATATTAAATTTGTTATGAAAAGTTACAATAGTTTACAAATTATGTAAAAATATGTCAATGAGATAATATTTAATTTATTTGATAATTAATTTGTTATGAAAAATATTTATTTTAAATTTTTGTATTCTAATTATTTTGGATGGATCTAGTTTTAGTTTTTTTGTATTTCAATTATTTATTTATTTTTACTCTTTTAATCAATTTTCACAAAATAAAAAAAATGTAAAATTAGAAAAAAAAAAAAAAAAAAAAAAAGGGGCGACGCATTAATACATAACAAAGTCGCCTAACATATTTGATGACCTTTAATTTGCTATTTTTAGCGACTCATATATTTAGCGATACTTTAAAAAAGTCGCTAATACATTTTTAGCGATATTGTGGTGAAGCATTGCTAAATAATGTGTCGCTATAAGTGGATTGTTAGCATGCGTCGCTAAAAACTCAACGATAGACGACTCTCCTGGTGCGTTGCTAAAAATCTATCTGAGTCGCTAAAAACTCAAAGATAGGTTACTTTTATGATGCTTAGCTAAAAATAAATATACATCGCTAAAAATGCAAAGATAGGTAACTCTTATGGTGCGTCGCTAAAAATCTATCTGAGTCGCTAAAAATTTAAAAATAGGTGATTCTTATGATGCATCGGTAAAAATCAATTTGAGTCGCTAAAAACTCAAAAATAGGTGACTCTAATGATGCATCGCTTATTGTCCTATGGCTTAACGACATGATGTTAGGCGACTCCATACGATATGTCATTATTTATTTTGTGCGACGCATTTATTGCATCATTTATCAATGCGATTCTATTAGTGATCCCAGTCCAATCATACATTTTGAATGGATACATTTAGTGAAAACAACCACATATTATTCGAGTGATTTTATTTGGAAACTAGTTTTGTTTAAATTTATATGTATGCACTGTATATGGTAATTTGGACAAAGGGGGGTCATAAATAATTATGAAATTCAATTATTTTTTAATTTATGAAGAACAAGCTCGATTGCTTTTATCTTGTAATATTTTATTAAGGAGATAACTCAAATGATTAAAAAAAAAAAAAAAAAGGAAATAACCCAAGAAAACATTATTAAAATAAAACTCATACATTTATATAATTGATCCCTTTTTCATTCTCAAGCATTGCTTGTTTTCAAGGAAAATCTTTATGTTTTTTTCATAGGAAAAAAGAAATGGAATAATGGTACTTCAAGACGTGTTTGATGCTTTAATTCCAATTTTATGATTTTGTTTTTTTGACAGCAACAATTTTGTGTGTTTCTTTTTTTATTCCGCGAAAAAAAAAAAGAAAAGAAAAATCAATTTTGTGTGTTTGATATGAAAGAGAAATAGAAGGACATAAACAATTAAAAAACTCAACAAAAAATTTCCATAAAGAGGAGGGTGCCACTCCTTGAAAGTCCAAGATGAACACTTGGGCCAAATTGTTAGCCATTGTCCAGGACATGGACTACAATTAGTCCCGATCTTAGACTGGGCTAGTATTTTTAGCCCTAGGAACTCAATCTTGGGCCAACTTGTTTACCCATATCCCGTTATAAGCATCCAAGCTTCTCCTTAAAGAGGCTCAAATCCAATCTCACGATTTCACAGGTCATGAATTTTCTAGTCCCATTTCCACGACAGGCCCACAACAATTATTCTTATTTCCTAATTTTTTTAAATATTTCAGAGTATGAATCGTATTATGGTTTTTTAATAATAATGCTATAAATAACGAAATATCCATTAAATTATTTATATTTTTTTTAAAATATGAATAAGGGACTTTTAATGAAAAAAATAAAACTAATTCGGACGCTAGAGGAAAAAAAAATATATATATTTTTTCCATGTAAAAAATGGTATAAGAGTTGACTTTGACTTACAAAAGTCTTTCTTGCATAGACCACTGTAATGCAGTGGTACTCTCTGAGATTTTGGAACTCAGAAGGTTATTATCTCTGATTCATCATAACCATGTCAAGGGAAAATCTAATTACTTTACTAAGTATTTTGGTCCTGGTTCTTGTTTTTCACTTTGGAGCTTCATTAGCAGAGGGAAAAAAATCCAAGGAATGCCTGCCTTCTTCATGTGGAGACATCCTTAACATCAGCTACCCTTTCCGACTGAAACATGATCCACCCCATTGTGGAGACACAAGGTTTGAGCTCTCATGCGACCACAAGAACAACCTCACTATTTTCAACCTCTACTCTCTCAAATTCTATGTCCTCAACATTTCTTATGATCATTATTACCCTTCGATCCAACTAGTAAACGCCAATCAAGACACAAATATTCCTCTGTCTCTCACTCGGTTGCCTTGTAATTACCATGTTGATTATTATTCGGTTTCTTATATTTCGCTTTTGAATTGCATCAAACCGGTTAAATCTCCTAAATATATAGATGCGTCTTCTTGTTTCAATATCACTAGCTCTTCCTTTTCCCCCAACTCCTACTTGTATATTTTACCTTCTTATTCATCGTTATCAGATATTCGTGAGTCGTGCTATGTTCAAGCCTCGTTGCCTGCAGCCACTTTTAATATCAAAAACAAGACAGTTGTTGAAATTTGTCAAAATTTAGAGATGGGGTTTAATTTTTATCCTTCAGTTAGATCTAAACCATGCCGTCCGTTGCCATTGACCAGGAGGTATGAGCTCCTGATATTCTCAATGCTTTTTGTTATTTGTCTTTACCAACTTATGATTGAGGTTTTCTTTTTTTTCTTTTTTATTTGAAGGATTGAGATTTTTTTTAGGAAGCTATGGTGGCACCATAAAAGTAAGCATTTTGGACTTCATTGTTATCAATTGTTGTGTCAATATGAATAATATCTTAACTATGCCTTCTCAATTCTCATGGTTTGAGTTTCTTCCTATTTGGATTTGTCTGACAGGACAACTAATTGATTGCATCATATCTTTAGGTAAGGCTAAATTTTGCTATCTCTGCTGTCATATAGACATTGTTGTCTGAAATTCATAGTTAATCATGTATGAATTTATATGTGTGTGTAAATTTCTTCCAAATGCTGAGATTAAAATGTCTACCTAGCCTCATTGTTTGTGAAAGATGCAGTAAATTGATGTGTTTAAATGTATGAAGCTTTAAAATTCAGATGGAACAGTCTTTAAGGCCACATCATACTAATTTTTCTTTTTTCTTTTTTCAATCTTTTTTTATGCGTGAAGGAGCAATAACTTTAGGAAAAACATCAGTGGGCTTCTTATTTCTTCTCGCAATTTGCATATACAAATTGAGACGGAGACATTTATCTCTTGATGATACACTTGAAGAGTTTCTCCATAGTCACAATAATTTGATGCCTATTAGGTACTCCTACTTACAAATTAAGCGAATGACTAAAGGATTCAAGTGAAAATTAGGTGAAGGGGGATATGGCTTGGTGTATAAAGGAAAGCTCCAAAGTGGTCATCCTGTAGCCATAAAAGTGTTGATCAAATCAAAAGCTAAAGGGCAGGATTTCATTAACGAAGTTGCCACTATTGGTAGGATTCATCATGTTAATGTGGCCCGACTTATTGGATTTTGTGTTGATGGTTCAAAACGAGCTCTTGTATATGACTTCATGCCAAATGGATCTTTAGATGCATTTATATTTCCTAATAAGGGAAAGAATGTTTCCTTAAATCGAAAGACAATGTATGATATTGCAGTTGGAGTTGCTCGAGGAATTGAATACTTGCATCGGGGATGTGACAAGCAAATTCTACATTTTGATATCAAGCCGCACAATATTCTTCTTGATGAAAATTTTGTCCCCAAAATTTCAGATTTTGGGCTTGCTAAACTATACCCGGTAGATGATAGTATTGTCTCTCTTACAGCAGCAAGAGGAACATTAGGATACATTGCTCCAGAGCTATTTTACAAAAACATTGGGGGCATCTCTTGCAAGGCTGATGTATATAGTTTTGGAATGTTGTTGATGGAAATAGTTGGGAGAAGAAAGAATGTAAATGCATTTACAGAGCATACGAGTAAGATATACTTCCCGTCATGGATTTATGACAGAGTCAATCAAGGAGAAAACTTGGAACTGGGAGATGTCACCGAGGGTGAGAAAAGAATCGTGAGGAAATTGCTCATTGTTGCGTTTTGGTGCATACAAATGAAGCCTGTAGATCGTCCTTCCATGGGAAAAGTGTTAGAGATGCTTGAAGGAGAGGTGGAGTTCCTCCGAATGCCTTCCAAACCTTTTCTATATCCTCAAGAGATGACAAATGAAGATTAATAGTAGATATATTTATCAGCATAGCAACCATAGTATGGTGTAAATCATGGGCCATTATTGAGACGCCTTAATACCTAATCGTGTATAGTTTCCAAATTTAATCTTTGATTGTGTATGATTTTCTGCATATTCATGTTCTGTTTTGTTAACCCATCAATGTTTTAGGGCTTAGAATCCTTGAATAAATTCATCATTTGTCCAGAGGCCAATGTAAATTTATACTTGTATTTTGCACCCTGCTAATTTACATCGACTTTTTCACCAGTATATTTGGATAGTTGGTAATTATTAAAATTATGATTTGTTATATAATGTCCCTTATATTTACACATTATTGTCAAATCACTTGCAAAGCTGGTATGAAGAGAGAATATTTGTCTCTAACTAAATTAGCAGTTTCTTAGATTGATTTAATACATTAATCCACCTTAGGCAAATATATACATATATATATATATATATATAAATGTATTGCTACTTAATGAATTTAATGACACCTTCTTTCAGAAGAAAAAGGCAATCAATTGAATTATGTGTATCACTGCCCATACTTTTCAATCCGATTCTGAGATGATATCTAGTGAAGAGTGTCTGACTTTGCTAGGCGCTGTAGAACTCCTCTTGGCTGAATCATTTGAAGCAAATGGATTTTGGGGCATCACCAGATCCTTGTCTCCTTCAAACATTCGCACAACTTTGTTCATTGATGGACGATCTACTGGGTACCACTGGATGCACCAAAGTCCCACTATACTAAGTTTCTTTATCATCTTGGACTGTCTCTCATCTACATTTTCCATTTCAAGGTCTTCTTCTCTATTCAAACGATTATAAACCCATTCAGGAAAGTATCCTTGGCTTGAGTTCTCATCATTTACATCCATATTCTTCCTTCCACCGACAATTTCAAGCAATAACATTCCAAAACTATAAACATCTGATTTGTATGACACATGTCTAAAGTTTCTAGAAAAGACTTCAGGTGCAATATAACCTATGGTCCCTCTAGCTGCAGTCATAGAAATAGAACTTTGTTCTTTAGGGTACAACTTTGCCATACCAAAATCAGACATTTTAGGATTGAAGTTTTTGTCTAACAAGACATTATGGGGTTTGATATCAAGATGGATGATTCGTTGATCGCAACCTTGATGAAGGTAATCAATGCCCTTGGCTATGCCTAAAGCTATGTCGTAAAGCTTCTCCCAACCAAGATTTCGGCTCTGTCTTTGGCCATCTGCAGAGAATATGTACTTGTCTAGTGATCCATTTTGTAGGAACTCATAAACCAGAGCTCGTCTAACTCCATCAGCACAGAAGCCAACCAACCGAGCCACATTCACATGGTGGATTCTCCCCATTGATCGCACTTCATTTATAAACTCGTCTCCATTTCCCTTGAAATTGTTGAGGAGCTTGACAGCTACTGTCACTTCATTAGAAAGCTTTCCTTTGAATACAATTCCATAACCTCCTTGGCCTATTCTATCTTTGAACTGATTTGTTATTCTCTTAAGATCAGCATAAGTGTATCTTGTGGGCTTTAGAGCCTTGTAGTCCTCCAAGAACTTCTTAATCTTCATCTGATTTTCTTTTTCTGTTTTATTGGAGTGATGGAACCAATAGATTCCAATACTGATTAGTACAAGGAGGAAGGAACCTAAGATTGGACCTGCATACAAAAGAAAAATATTCCCCATCAAAAATGATCCTTAAGAAAACAAAAAAATGAAAATTTAGTTCAAGCATACAACTTTTACCTGTAATCACCAGCTTTCTTGATTCTGTACCTGTCAAAGACAAAATAAATCATAGGTTTCAAGCTACTGGTGAAAGAATATAAGTAGAAAGTTGAAAAATGACTTAGAATCTAGAAAGAGCTATATAGAAAGTGAAAGTTTACCTTTATCTTTGTTGGGAATGTAGAAACATCGTGTTTGACTTTCTGTGCCGTTTCCGTCCAATCTACATTCCAAGCCTTTTGCTGCACACTTGTTGCACATTGGGTTGGACCAACTTAGATAAAAATCATGTTTCATGGATTCTATTATATCTCTAGGAATTGGTGCTGTGTCATACATCTTCCTGCAAGGAGGAGGAGGCAATAACCCCAATAGTGTAGTATATCTATCTGAATATGCTTGGACTTGGTAGCCATGGGTGCTCAAGCAAGGGAAAATTGAACTATTGTACCCCTGCTTACCTGAAGAACAATTAAAGAAGGAGAAGGAGTCCAGTGAGTTTCTGGATTCATCAACAACCACAAACTGGAAAGGAGATGCAGAAATATTGAGGCGTTGAAGCTGTTTTGGGAGGCAACTATGTGGGTCATATACTTGAATCTGCTGTGTTGTGTAGTTGATATGCTTTACAAAAAGCTTCACTGAACTTGGGAGCTCCAACACCGTGTGCTTCTTCTTGGTGGTGGTGCAGGAAAGTTCAAAGCCGGTATAGCCACAGTGCGGTGGTTGCCGATTTCTTAGCCAAAATGGGAATTTAATGGCTGGTCCATTGTGTTTGCATCTTGTTGGCTTGCACTCATCTGCGTCTGTTCCTTTCCCTGCAGTATTTACAGTGACCAAGAGAAACAGAGAGAGGAAAACCAGGGCGTGCATCTTAGTCTCCATTGATACCCAGCAAATTTTAAGATCCTAAGATGGTGCTCTGAACTTTGACCAGTTTGTGGGTCATCTTGCTCAAATATCAAAGATGCGTACAACTTTTTAATTTTCTTTCTCTCATAGAGTTTTAATTATCTGTTCATCACCAAAAATGTGAACTCTGAATTTTCCTGGAAGGTGGATTTTAATGTGTTAATTCAAGAGCTTTAATGAGTCCACGAGCACCACCAAAGTATGAGCAGTAATAAGATGTCGGCAATCAAAATCATTAGCTTAATTTAGTTAGCTCTCTATCTTCAATTCCGTGATCATCCAATAGACACTATACATGCATACCCCACCAACGTTAATGAAAAATATTGGGATTGAAAGCTTAAACAAATTCAATCTGATTGGGAATCTTCGACAACTGGATGAAAAAAACACAATATTTAAAAAATGTAAGTGGAAAAAAATACAATACAATTGCACTTTCATGGAAGAAGCTTGTCGATGTACGTTATCTAGAATAAAGTTCCATGGTTGGCTGTGGTTGTCTACTGCTGTACGTTGACAACCGATTGACTAATTTAGATACAGAAAGTGATTGGAAAGTTCCTTTTCTCATATTTTGAAATCTATGAAGAACAAGCTTGATTGCTTTTTATCTTTTATTATTTTATATAGGAGATAACCCAATAAATAGCATTAAGTAGAGTCAAATATTTATACAATTAAGAATCTATTTCAATAGTTTTTGCTAATTCAAGATGTTTTTGATGCTTTAATTCCAATTTTTGTGTTTTTTACTGGGAAAAATGAATGGGCCACAAACAATGAAAAACACAACAAAAACTTTAAATAAAATAGGAGTGGCCCCTAGCCAGTCCAAGAAAACCCCTCTGGTGTCAAATTGTTGTCTCTTTACGATTGTCCGGGACTTGGACTACAATTCGGTCGGATATCTCTTGGACCGGAAAAAGTATCTTACTACATGGCCCGTCCATTCAAACTAACTTCCAGGCCAGTCCAACTATGAAAGTCTGGCCCATCATATTCTGTAAGAGGCCCAGCGTTACAATTTTCTTTTCTTTTCATTTTTGTAATTTTCAAGTATTCCCATGTAAATACCAAAATTCAAATATTGTTTTTTGTTTGTCTTTATAAATACCTCCTCAACTAAATACTCGATTCTCGAACAACATACATAGTCCATATTCCCTTCTTTGAATTCTTTATTCCTATTCGGAAAATCAATGACTTATTCTAGAGTAAATTAAACCAACTAAATAATTATTATATGTGATACTTTTTTGAAATTTTAACTTTGAATGTAAACTTTAACGTTTTAGAAACATGATTTAGCATATTAATTGTATAAATTAATTTGGCTTGAACGAACTGGCCTTGAATTTTATAAAATATTTATGCTCATGGTATAAGAGTTTCTATTAATTTTTGTTCTATTTTTCTTATACAACAAGAAGATGCATTCTTCAACAGATAATTCAATTCAAAATACACAACTACATGATTTTAAATCTAATATACTCTAGTTCATTACTTGATATTAATTCCTCACTATTTTGCTAGCTTTGACATGTTGGTTAGCTGAATTCTGCCTTACCCCTATTATTAGAGTTAATTTAATTTAATGTTCTTATATAATGTAGATAATATATTGTCAAGAAGGCAATCAAATTTATTACTGCTATAAAAGTTAAACATTGTCATGAATAATACATGCATATTTTGTTTTAATCGAACTCAGAAATAACATCCATTATAGAGTGCATGGGGTTTGATATCAAGATGGATATTAGTGGATATCACCCTTGATGAAGATAATAATCAATGCCCTTGGCAATGCCTAGACCTATATCATGAAGCTTCTCCCAACCAAGACTATGGTTCTGTGCATGTCGCCGTCTGAAGAGAACATATATTTCTCTAGTGATCCATTTGGTAAGAACTCATAAACCAGAGCTTTTCTTACTCCATCAGAACAGAAGCCACATTAACATGGTGGATTGTCCCTATTGATCCTGCTTCATTGATAAACTAGTCTCCATTTTCCTTGAAATTATTGAGAAGTTTAATCGCTTTAATAACCTCATCGGAAAGCATTGCTTTGAAGACAGAACCATAACCTCCTTGGCCTTTATTATCCTTAAACTATCTCTCAATATCAGCGTAACAGTACCTTGTAGGCTTTAGAGCTCGGTAATCCTGAAAGAACTTTCTCAATCCCGATTTGATTTTCATTTTCTGTTTTATTGGAGTAATGGAACCAGTACATCACAATTCCAATAATTTTTACAATGATGTAGGAACCAGAGATAAAAATAAAATCATATGCTACATTACAAAAATGAAATTGAATAAGAATGTTGTGCTACAATCAAACACAACTACATTTTTGAATAAATATATGTATTATTCATTTTCCCTAGTGAATATGTTTGTGTTTGGTATATGAGAAAGTACAAACTTTTGTGGCCCGAACATTGTAATACACATGAACTAATATATGGTTCTTTTGGTACTCTTTTTTCTTGGGCAAAGTTCAAGCCTCGAGCCGTTGTAGTAATGGCACTTTTCTTTCCCTTGACATCTCCAATTGGGATTGCAACTGGAGTAGGAATTTCCAATGTTTGCAATGATGATAGGCCAAATACTATGATTGTAGAAGGTGTTTTTAACTGCAGCCTGTCTGAATTTTGATTCATATGTCTCTTGTTGATCTACTTGCGGCTAATTTTATTTTATAAATTTAAAGATGCAAAACAATTCAAGCCTTCATGTTGGTGCAAATGTTGTTCTGCTTTCTTGGTGCTTGGCTGCATCTGTTTTGGCTGAGTGGGCTTAATTTCTTTTTGTATTTTTTTTGATTGGGAGCTCTTTGTGGTTCCTAAATTTTGGACTAATTGAGAGATTTTAATCTATAAATTTGATTGAAAAGGTTTGGGTGCCAGAAAATGTTCACATGATGGTTTGTATATATATATATATATATATATATATTTTTTTTTTTTTTTTTTGCTGTCCCCTATGCCCACCCCATCCCATGACTCTAACCCAACACGTCTTGGCTTGGATAGCAGCGCTCAACCAATTGAGTTAGGCTGCTTCGTCTATATGTATTTTAATCTTGGATTAATTAATCCACAACCTTTAAAAAAACATGATTTTCTGAATCTAAACATAGCTAAGTATTTGATTATGTGTGATAAAAAAAATGTACTTTTTGGTTTTTAAATTTAAAAAAAAATAATTTAAAATCCCTTTCTCAAAACAGGGCGCTTAGAAGGAAAATAGGTAAATGTAAAATTTGGAAATTGTAGCTCGCCCTTTCTTGAATATAAAATTGGGAAAGTGAAGGCAAAAAGTTAAAAACAAAAGGAAATACTTTGCCTTAAAATAAACAAGCTGGTTTACACTGCATGTGAGAAAATTTTATCAAAGACAAAACCAGAAATTAACCAAAACAAAGTGATAGTGATTCGCTAGAAACTCAGGGGAAGAAAAAAGAAAAAAAAAAAAAAAAAAAAAAAAAGGAAGAAGAAGAAGAAGAAGAGAGCAAGAAAGGAACAAAAAGAAATGGGGATGGTAAGAATACTGCAAAAGACCAGCGTTTTAAAGGAAAGAAGATGTTTGAAATCATGTGGAGCTGATGCTACGTAAAAAGATTGTGAAGTAAGTTTGATAAATATAAGGTAGTTAATACAACTTTCATGACCAATCCATAAGATTTTTTTTTTTTTTTTTTTGTTTTCTTATCCTGTCATGACCCATGAGTTATGTAAAATGTTTATATAATAATTAAATCCATTTTATTATTCATTTAACAATTTCATTCCAAGTTAGTTCATGCATTTCTGTTTTTTTTTTTTTTTTGGTCATATAGGTCATGCATTTCAGACATGATGCATACGGCAAAAAACATTTATTTATTCATTTTTTGCTTTGAAACAGATATAAAGAACTCCCATTAATGGAATGTCTACCGAATTAATCGAAAGAGAGAGATATTTTAATTGGCGGCCCATAACAATAGAAGACATCCAGCCGACAAACATGCTCGGCCATGTAGTTTGAGCTTGAGGCTTAGTGTTCCTTTTATTGGGCTTGAACCTTTATAAAGAACCCAATTTCCATCATCTATGGGATGTCGATATCACACATCGTTTACAAAGCATTTGCCCAGATTATGATACGTACTTGCATAGCCACCAAGAACTTGGATCAAGGCCCAATTTGAATCGAAGGAGCTCTTAGCCTTTTGTCCCGTATGAGATTGAAAAGTTTAAACAGAGGCAGGCTGGTCCATGCTGAATTCATTTGGAATGAACCTCACTCCAAAGGGATCAAGGTCAAGCTCAAAGATCAGAGAGAGGCTGTTAATGGTAGAGCAGTACCTGAACAATCTTATATTGTAGAGTATGTTCAGCAAGAACATATGTGTGAGTCTTGTTCAAGGGTACTACAAACCAACACGTAACAGTATGCAGCAGCAGTTGTGTAACTCCGCCAGCATGTTCCTCACAGACGCACATTTTCCTTTTTTTTCTTGTAATCGGGAGCAGCTCATTTTAGAGCACGGCGCTGCTGCCACTGCCATAAAAATTGAGCATATGGAACAGGGAATCTACTTCTTCTTCTCGAACTGCGGTCGGGCTGTTAAGTTTGTGGATTTCATTGGTGAAGTTGCTCCAGCAAAGAGTCGAAATGACAAACAACTTGTATGCCATGATCCGAAATATAATTACTATAATTATAAGTGTACTTTCTCTGTGGAGATAAGTCCTGTATGTCATGAAGATTTGATCTGTCTACCTCCCAATATCGCAAAGAGTCTTGGAAATCTTGGACCACCTGTGATTTGCACTAAAGTGACCAAAGGCATTGCGTTACTCGACCCTATTACCTCGTGGCAGTGTTGCTTGGATGCTGATCATTATTGGAGACACCCTTCAAGTCTGTCCTTATAAGCAGGCAGCTAGTGGAAAATGTTGTCCTAGATGTGGACATTATATTTTTGGCACCAGTCAATGAGGGTGGTGGATCAAAATATACTTTAGCTTATGTGCAGGTTGCTCGTGTTTCAGATTTTGGAAAGAATGATACAATTTTTAACATTACAACATATCTAGGGAGTTTTTTAAACCCTGGGGATTATGCTCTTGGTTATGACCTGTACGGGGTTAATGGTAATGATATTGAATTGGACAAGTACAAGGGTCTAGACCTTCCTGATGCCATTTTGATTAAGAAGATATCCTTTTACAATAACAGAGAGTACCAGCAGCCATTAGAAATAGCATCAATTAGTACTGAAGTGAATGTGGAACTCGAAGAGTCGTTTGATGAGCTTGATATAGCATGAGAGGACGATTGAAAACCAATAGTTTGTCCTAGTCATGAGAGATTTTGTTTATGTTTGGTATTATATTATATTATAGTGGAAACATGCATCTTTGCACTATATTACACTAGTTTTCTTTTGGATTTCATTTAATTTTGTGTGAGATTTAGTTGTTACATGGAGACCCCGTTTCATTATCTTTCTTTAGTGTGCTTATATTAAATGCATCCAAATTCTATGAGATAAAATGTAAAATCCATTTCATTGTCTGGTACCTGGCCTCTTTCATTGATTTTTGACTTAGAAAGGTTCAATTACTTTGATTAAAGGTTTTTACGTTCTGTTTTTCAGGGGATTTGTGAAATTTGGTTAGACATGTTTGTTTTTAGATCTAATTTTTGTGAAATTTGATTAAGTTTATGTTGGAAACAACAAAATAAGAGGCATTATTTTGTAATTACTTCAACTGAAGAATTAAAGATACCAAACCAGAAGAATTTTAAAGGATATACAAACAACTCATCAGGAAACCATGAGAAAGAAGAAACTGAATTATAGGCCCAAAAAAAAAAAAAAAAAAAAAAAAAAAAAACTGAATTAGAATATATACAGTGCTAAGAAATGATACAAACACTGTATGTCTTTTTTTTTGGTGAATAAATTACACTCTATTATCTTCTTGATATATGTAGAGTATAGGTTGTGTAAATGCATTAATATGTGCATAATAAATTATTCTTGATGTTTATCGAAGAAAAATGATTCTTCAAAACCATTTTCATGGAAATTTAAGATTTTAAATGTAAATAAGTAATACGTTTTTAGTTTTCTTTGATTTTAATTTTAAAACCAAAAATTTAATCACCTAATTTATAAATAATTATTTATATGGCCTAAGAGTAAGACGATAGTCCATAAGTATTAAAATATATACTTGAATATTTAAATGTTTTATTATTCTAAAAAGTATTTAAGACATAATTGTAATTTTAGTTTGAAAACCAATACTTTCCCCGTCTTCATAGGCACAAATATCACAGCCATGGAAGCCGTTGGAGGAGGTGCGAGAAATATGGGGTCGTCGGCTCCATTGAAGCCCCACTCGAAGTTCACGGTGTACGAGAACCCTGCATTCTCTGCTGCTCTTACTGCCAATAGTCTTCAGCCTTCCAAATCCACTCTCGTCTGCATCTTTTCCTTCTCCTCCGCCTCAGCTTTGGCTCTCCTCGCCATCTTCTCCGGGTACAAATTTTACTCTCTCTCTCTCTGCCCCACCTACATTTCAAATGTCAGGGTTTCTCATACTGTTTCTTTATTGCCGCTGTGTATTGAATCTTCCTAAGTATCTTTCTTCTGAAATAGCTTTCTTTTTTTCTTTTTTTCTTTTTTCCTGCACACAAGGCTGTGAGTTAGGGTTTTGCGAGGGTTTAAGCGAAGATATTACTATTTTGCGCAATAATTTTGATTTTTGTTCGTTGTTTACCAATTTGAGTCATACATGCTCATACTCATTGTTTGGCCATGAAAATTAATATCTGACTAATCGCTCCTTAAAGTTTAGAACTAGGTTGAGTTTCGGATTTTTTTTTTTTTTCTCTATTTTTAAAAGGATCTTATTGTCCATTCTTCTTTGTCCTTTGCCTATCTAACTAGGATTTCAAACTGAAATTGTATGCTTATAGACCTTGGTTGGTGTCAATTCCTTTAGTGCTGAATTCTATGTTGCTAACATGAATTTTTTTATTTGTTTTGGCCTTGACTTGCTGAAGGGAACATGGGTTCATCGACAATTTGAAGCTTAAAACTGATTCCAAGGAGACAGCGTGTAAGTTATCTTAAATCGAATTGCAGCGGTGTTTCTTTATTTGACCTTGCAATGTTAAACTTACCACTCTGATATATAGTTCTTATTGAAAATTGTTCCTTTGTCCTCCAGATTTATTTGTCAAAGCAATGCAGGGTTTCTTGGGCATAGTGTTTTTGGGAACTATAATTGCACTCTTCAAAGCCATCTCATTGCGTCGAGCGAAAAATAGTGTCAGTGCATTCATATCTCCCTCTAAAGAAACTAAGGATCAACTACACCTTACAAATCGTCAACTAGGGCTTTTGGGTATAAAGCCAAAGTCTGAACAAGTTGTATTTGAATCTTCGAAGAAGCCACCCAAATCCAAGCCCCACTCAGCGTCTTCTCCTTCAGATGTTCTTGTTCCACTTCATCAGCCAATAAACAGTTCAAACCGTTCATCTAGAATCAATACTGGGAAGTCCACCTCCAGCGGTGGAAACAAGATGCATTCTATCGGCAGCCCTTCCAAATCACCAAATTCTTCGTCTTCTTTGTATCTAGTCCCAGGATCTGCTTCACCTCTGTCTTCTGTGCACAATTCACCAGGGCTGGATTCTGTAATAAATACCCCTTGGTCAAGTAAGCGAACCTCTGCAAGAGATGTAACTTCAGAAGAGAAGCTAGAACAGTTTTTGGCAGAAGTAGATGAGAAAATTACTGAATCAGCTGCGAAATTGACAACTCCACCCCCCACCATCAGAGGCTTTGGTGTTACCAGTCCTAACACCATCACCACTTCAGCTAATACATCTGGAACTACAAGGAGTACACCATTGAGGCCTGTGAGGATGTCTCCAGGTTCTCAGAAATTCAACACTCCACCTAAGAAAGGAGAGGGAGAGTTACCTCCACCTATGTCCATGGAAGAATCTATTAATGCATTTGAGCATTTGGGCGTTTATCCTCAAATTGAGCAATGGCGTGACCGCCTTAGGCAATGGTTCTCTTCAATTTTGCTTAATCCTCTATTTAACAAGATCAAAACAAGTCATATTCAGGTCTCTCGTCATAACTATCACCTTTTTCCCTTCATTTTATTTTATTTTTTATTTTTTATTTTTTATTTTTTTTATTATTTTCCCCAATAACAATGGTCCATGCTGCTGTTTGGTTATTGTTATTAAGCATGAAGTCATGTGGGTTCCAAAAACTATTTGAAATATAATGAGATGACGAGTAGCACCTAGGTTCTATATGAATTATATACTATATATATATTTTATGTTTATTCCTCTAAAATTTCTATAATTATAGGTAATGCAAGCAGCAGCTAAACTTGGCATATCAATCACAGTTAGTGAACTTGGAAGTGATTTACCTACTAGTGGAACAGCTACTGTGTCCTCAGTTGATCGGACTAAGGAATGGCAACCGACTTTAACCCTTGATGAAGATGGACTTTTGCATCAGTTACGAGCTTCTCTTCTCCAGGCTCTTGATGCTTCCACACGTAAGTTGCTTGTGAACTATATTACTTTTCATGTATTCTCTTTTTCTTTGTTTTATCAATTTTCATGTCTAGTGTGGCTGGATTATTTTTGGTAAAGATGTTTGTTGACGAGCCAATGTGGGTTTGGCCATTATATGCAGCCAAATTGCATCAAGCCAACCTGCAACAGTCCCCTCAGCAGAATCCCATGGTCCCTCTAATGCAGGAATGTGTGGATGCCATCTCTGAACACCAAAGGCTTCGAGCACTGATTAAAGGAGAATGGGTTAAAGGTTTGCTACCCCAAAGCAGTGTTCGGGCAGAATATACAGTAAGAAGGATACGAGGTAATTAGCAGCTTGATATGCGTATCACCACGTCATGGTCTCCATAAGCAGCTCATATATGTAGTGGTAATTTCATTGTTGTATATACTATTTAGCCTTTTAAGATAAACTGAATTGCCTGTTTGCTGAGTTTCACAGAGCTTGCTGAAGGAACCTGCTTGAAGAATTATGAGTACCTTGGAACTGGAGAGATTTTTGATAAAAAGAACAAGAACTGGAGTTCAGAGCTTCCAACTGATTCACACTTGCTCCTGTATTTGTTTTGTGCTTTTTTAGAGCACCCAAAATGGATGTTACATGTAGATCCCACATCTTATGCTGGAGGCCAGTCTAGCAAAAATCCATTATTCTTGGGAGTTCTACCCCCAAGAGAAAGGTTTCCTGAAAAGTACGTAGCGGTTATTTCTGCTGTGCCTTCTACTCTTCATGTAGGTGCTTGTGTTTTGGTTGTTGGAAGACAGAGTCCCCCGATTTTTGCCTTGTACTGGGATAAGAAGTTGCAGTTTTCCCTTCAGGTAGGTAATTAATTGGATATGCCTTATTATAGTGAATATATATACCACCATTATTGTAGAGGGGGGATATGTATTGACTTCTTGTTTGACAACCTGGAAGACGGAATGCATGTCTGCTAAATTAATTGATGGATCCTAGGTGTGGTCTCAATATGCTTGATGTAGGGTAGGGTTGTGGTTCGTTTTGAGGTTCAGGTTTGTGTTAAGAGTCAAGGTTGAGTAAGACCAATGCTGGGTTTCAAGGTCTTGCGGACTGGCAGTTAGCATTGTGTTGGGACTTGCATGAGTGTTAGTGTTCTGACTCAAGGATATTTGGTTCAAGGTGGAAATCATGGTCAGAGAGAATGAAGAGTAGATAGAGTTTGCTAGGGTTTGAGGTTGATTTAAGGAATAAGGCTACCCCTTCTAATTTTTTGTGTTGTACCATGCGTGCATGAGTGGGTGCTTGCATTTGAATGCATATTGCATAGTAAAATATACAAGCTACCAGCCGTATATTAAATCCTGGGATATGTATTTCATCGAAATGCCTAACAGTAGTGTTTTTTGTATTCCCAGGGAAGAACTGCATTATGGGATTCCATCTCATTGCTATGCCACAGGATTAATGTTAGCTATGGAGGCATAGTCCGGGGCATGCACCTCGGTTCTTCAGCTTTGAGCATCCTCCCTGTTCTGGATTCAGAAACCGAAGAGTGAGAATGTTGTTGTTTGTCACAATTTGTTATTACTCCAGACATCTGCAACAAAGACTTCATGACCAGCGGCTCATCGAAGTGTCTTTTTCCGAACTTTCTAGACCAAGAGAATAGTCTATATGACATTGAAGTGCTGGTCAAAATTTTTGCTTTCTAGCCTTCTTACATGGATGCCCCATTAAGTCCTCAAGGGCATGTAAAACTTGCAATGTTGCAGTGCCTCAATTATTACATTCCTCAAATTGAATCACTGGGATGGTAGAGATTTAAATCTTGTTGAAGTAGACTAGAACTGGTTAGGATGCCCCTGTATGGAAGCACTGGTAACATTTTACTTGCTGCAAATAGTCGGCGTTCCTTTGAATAGTTTACTTAGGCCTTGTAGTCTGTAGGCAGGATTAGTGATCACTCAACGCTAATGATCGTTTTTTATTTTTATTTATTTTGGTGAATGCTAATGATTCTTCTTAGTCATAAAAATAAATAAAGAAATACAAATGAATTTTGGGAGTAGCCGGTCCAAGAGAACTGGTCTTGTGCCAAATTCGTTATGTTAGGCCTCATCTTAGATTGGGGTGGAACTGTACCTGTAGCCCGCCTAATGACCGAGTACTACTTTAGGAGGCCGAGTACTACTTTAGGAGGCTTCGAGCCCAAAATTTCGTTTTTCTAAACTATTCATTTTTCAATATTCAGTTTTATAATTAATTAATTTTTTTAAGAATAAAAATAAAATTTGAAGAATTTTCTCTTCAATAAGTGGGAAAAAAGCTTCTTCTTTTTCTTTCTCAACACTGGGATTTGATCAATCTATAATATTGAAGCCAATTAAGTATACTTATATAGTATGAATAGTAATATTGTCAATTAAAAAAGGTAATCAAATTTACTACAGCTACAAAAGTTTTCCCCATCCAAATGTGCCTCACTTTGGCTCACTTCTGAATAATTTAGGTGGACGCATACTAATGAAAAATAGTAAGTTTTTTTCAATTTCTTTCTATATGTTGCTTAGTTAAGAGAAATTGATGGGTTTGACCTACCTGTTTAGCAAGGCACCGAAAATAGCTAAAGCTGATTCTAGAGTAGGACAACATGTTTTCTTCCTTTCTTTCTTTGTTTCTTTCTGTAAATTTTTTTTTTTTTTTTTTGGGTTGTCCTAACTGAATTAGAAGATGGTGGAAACCAGGAAAAGGAAGGAGAATCCTAATATAATAGCTTTTATAGTTCAACATTTTCCTTTACAAAGCAAAAAACTACTCGTGGGCAAACTACTTTATTCTGTGAACTCGATCTCTATGTGTATCTTTTTTTAGAATAAACACATTTTGTGAAAACCTAATTAAATTTCGAGTATGTGACGCTTGAACTAATTCCAATGGACCCCCTATCTATCTCTCTATGGAAATAAAAGTGTATATAAATGGACACACATAAATTGCCCACTAAGATTGTTTAAGATCTATAGCATACAGTATAATTGACTAATAAGCATGTTCACAATAATGCAAAAAGTGAATGAGATTGAAGCCAAAATTATAATGTCTATATATGCGCGAAGTTTGTTCCATAATATGGTCCACTTGAGGGTGCATAAAACATCACTAATTCATTATGGGCCACATTTTCCCTTCTCATAGGTTATTTGTTTAGCCAGAGAGGATATATATGATTTTATATATACATTCATTAAAAGCAAAATCTATCATATGTCCTAATCTTGCTTGTTTTCTTCAATATCTTCTTCTCTTTCTTGTTTTTTCACCCTACAATTCCATTCAATCTGAAAAAAAGTGGTGTCTGATCCAAATAGGGCATGAAAAATTACTAAACAAAAAGAAATTTTGGCACAATTAGGTGGGTATCTTTATTGCAATTGACGAAGGATTTTTTAGCCTTTTGGGAGTAAATTTGTGGAAAATATATATATATATATATATTAAAAAAAAAAAAAGATCTATATTATCAATCAATCAAACAAAAAGATAAAAAGGCTATAAATTTTCTTCAGACTTATTCAGGGTGATAATCACTCTAGAATTATCACGAATAATAAAGGACAGGTGTTGATTTGGTGAGGCTTGAATAAGGAAAAAAAAGCACTAATCTTAATTAAATACTTTTCAAACCTTTTGGATTTTACCATGATTTGTGATTTGAATAACAATTGATGCTTCTTTTACCATCACTTTTTTCTTGTTAAAAGTTATTCATGCCACCGACCTTTTAGAAAAGTACTTATAATACTGTAATTATAGCTTAAGAGAAAAAAAAAATTTATATGGTTCAGAAATCCCTTTCATGATGTTCACTTTCTTTTCCATTTTTAATTTTTCTTGGAAATGTAAATTTTGAAAAAAAGTTTAAGCCGTCCTTAACTAAGTTGTTGGATTAAGACATATCCAGCACCCTACCATAAAAAGTCTAAAGTCCACAAAAGTGATTTTAAATAAATTAATGTTTGATTGGAGTTGCAATTAAAGTTTGTGTCCACTATTGTATATACTGAAAGGGACACAAATTGGATTATTGTTCTAGCCAGGGAAGCAAGGGACTGAAATTTCTTCTTTTTCTTTTTCTTTTTGTTTTTTAAAAAATGAAAAGAAAACATTGCTTAAGCCTGTCTATCAAAAAAAGAGAGAAACTTTCATCCAATTCTAATTAAAATAATCTTCATTTCACTATTATCGTTATCAAAATGTTTGTTAATTAGGACTAATGAATAAGATAACGACTTCCAAAAAACAAAAAAATCATAACTTGGGTTTGATGGTGAGAGTTTTATTTTTTTATTTATTATTATTTTTTTTTTGATAGTGAGGGTAATTGATTGGTAATGGGTAAGTTAGAAAAATGTTTGCTTTCAAGGACCCAAAGGATCCTGCAATGGTCATGCGACACATATTATCTGAGAATATTATTTGAATGCTTCATCCACAAATAAGATTGACCCACTAATTGATTGTGCAAGAGAAATTTGCTGGAAACTTGTATTAATCATACTGAATGTGCATTTAAGAGGATAATTAAATACAGAAGAATAATCATATGGTGGCTAAATAATTTGCAACAAATTAATTATTACAGCAAAGTTTACTTCCTTGGGAAAAAAGAGTGAGACTAATTGACTTGAAACTATGTCAGAGAAGTTACATGAAAAAAATAAAATAATAATAATAATATATGTTGCTTATTATTAGAGAAATTAATGTCTGAACATACACATATATATACATACACATATACATACATATACATTATATATGTGCAACTATCTGAAGAATTATTAAAAGACTTAGAAAAAATGGGTCAGATGAAATGGTTATTTTTGTATTACAAAATTAAGTATACATTCTGCTCTGTCAAAAAATAATAATCATAATGATAAGGTATTCTGTCAAATTTTATTAATTAATAATTATAGTAATAGAAGACCACTCCATGCATTCAAGAGCCCCTAAAAGGAGAAAAATAAATAAAAATGAAAGATTGCTTCACTTGTTCAAATGCTAAATATCATAAATTTTTTGGGTGTAAATATATATATATATATATATATACATATACCATTTTGTTACAGAAAGGATCAAATTATCTTTATAATGTAAAAATCTAACATTAAACATCATTTTGAAAGGATAAATTTTACACCAACGTATTCTTTTATAAAATATAATTACAGAGCAAATCTATCTGCACTGATGTAAAATTAATCATTACGAAATATTATTTTAATGTTAAATTTTCATCTTATAGAAAGAATATGATCCTTTTATAGCAAAAACCGCCCCCCCCCCCCCCACACACACACACACACACGTATAATTGGGATCTAGTAATGGGATTGAAAAAGAAAAAGAAAAAATGCCTTGCACATCCCACCACTAATACCCCCGCCCCACCAAGCAAACCACCCCCCAGCCTTTTTTTTCTTGTTCAAAGTCATTCAGTTAATTAAGGACGATAGAATAATTTATTTTTTTTATATATATAAAAAATATCATTCGTACATAAAATGCTATAAATAATAATTATGGTGTTTTTAACTCCTAACCATCTTGACTCATCATAATGATTTGTAGTTCATGTTTTAAACATGATTAATTAATTATATATCGATTTATATGGTAACGCATTAAAGCTGTCTGAATATTTATATGATCACTTTTTTTGGGGTCATTTTTTGACTTTCCAATCAATAATTATGATCAACATCACATTTACCCAATGCTTGGAGTATTGCCAATTTCCAACTAGCCATTCTACTTTATTATATATATATATATATATATATATATAATGCGATTGAAATGCTCTCAAATTATTATTATTATTGTTACATGCTTTCAAATTAGTTAGAGTGACCAAAATGAAGTTATGTGCATACACATTTATAATCATTTGGAGTATATATGGCATAGCCACAGGCTAATGTATTACCAAATATGAATATGGAAATATACCGAATCTGGACTGCAGCCAATACTATCATACCAGCTAAGCCCAAGCCTTATCACATGGTTCACAATTTCATATCACAATCTAATGCAAAATTCACAACCCCAGTTTACCAAACAAACCAAACTTTTTTTGCCATAATTTTTATATGCACGTGTACGTTTAGATGTAGCACTGTTTATATACATATGTATGCAATATAGTATTTTATGTGTAAAATCAGATGTCCAAGACAAATGAGAGATTGTTATTATTAATTAGAATAGTTAATAAATTCGTAAAATTAGGCAGCCAAAAAGTACAAAATATTATGGACGTATATAGATAGATTAGAAAGGCAGAGAAGGCGACAAAATTCAGGAAAAAGTGAGATCCATTATCATCCGAAAACCTTTCATTCATATAAAGACACAGGGAAACTAAAAAAGGAAGTGACCAGCGACGAATCCATTACAGTAACCCTATTGCTTAGTTCCCAACCCAAGGCTGTTTCTCTTGTCCTTATGTTCTTCTTTCTTCTTCTTCACCACATCCATTTCCAAGGATAGCTCTAGAACTACAATCTAGCAATTTGTTGCACTCTATAGGAATTTTCGGAATTATGATTAAAAAATTGTATATAGTTTTGTTTTAGTAGATGCATTGACTCAATAAGAAATATCTATCAGGCCAATAATATTTAATTAGTTTAACTCACTTGTAGCGTGAAATATAAGTTTGTAAACCTATATGTACTCTTAATTAAGCTATTAATTAATTAAACTAAGATTCATTGAAATTGCCCTATATTTATGTATATTAGACGTGGATTAAGAAAGCTACCAACAAGCAGTAAAACAAGTAATTAATTATGTGCCTAATTCGACTAGTTATAACATTAGATTTTGAACAGGGGAGGGAGTGTAGGCGCATGTGATGGCCAATTTAATTGCGGCATCAAATCAAATAACAAATTGTCAATTATATTGCTTAGGAAGCAAAATTAAAATCATTGAAATACAATAAATGTGGACGTACATGTAGATTTCAAATAAATCATACAACAAATCATGTGACCGGCAAAGGGGGTTTTGGCCCTCTGTCCCCTACCATCATAGAACCAGGCACATGCATGATTATTAATCTGTTCTTTAGCTACACCATTCCTAAGCAACATGTGGCCAACACAATTTCTTTTTAGATCAATTGGTCTTGGACAGCCAAATTATTATATAATTTCTTCAATTTTAATCGCCTACAAAAGCTTTGACCCAAGTCATATGAACCAGCCGACTTAATGAAAAGAATTTTATATTACTTTTAATTGCTATATGTGTATATAAAGTTCTATGACTATATGGTATAAAACTACCTTCTTCTTTTTTAGTCTGAAATCTTGTTATATATATATATATATATATATATTATCAGAGGGGAGAGATTGACAAAAGAAATAATGCTTTTGCTATTAAATTGTTTTCAAGAAGACTAAACATAACTAAAAAGCTTTCTCCGCTTTTAATAGATATTAGAATGTAAAACAAATTTGTGTTTGATGTATATTCTATTTACCGAGTGGGAAGAAATCAAAGAAATACTTTTTTCAAAACATATAACCCAATAAAATATATATGAATAATCATATGCAATATGAACGTATTTGACCGATATAAATGATTGATTAGCGACCCAAAAAAAAAAAAAAAAAACAAGGAGAGGGAGAGAAAGTGAAAGAAAAAGACTATTTCTGAAAGCTACTAAAAATGTAGGAGGTATTAAAAGAGGGTATGTAGCACTTCCCCTTGCCTGTGGAAATTAACACCTTGAGGCACACATAGTTAAACAAAAACAAAATACATTTTATTTTATTTTATTTTTTGTTTTTGGAGATGAACAACCAAATTAACAGCTTCACAGCCCTGACCATTGTACCTATGAATTGCGTAAGCATGATATTGACATACATGGTCACGGTTCATTTTTGCCTACAAAAGTTGCCGCTGCTTGACACTAAAATTAAAGTTGAAAGTTTTAGGCACAATACCACACAAATAAACTGAAAAATACAAGAAAAGGCGGGTAAAGGTTTCATTTATAGTACCAATTACCAAACTAGTGTCAGTGGAAAAAGTTCAAATTCAAATTGTGCCTACCAACTTCTGCTGGCTCTTTATATGTAAGTAAAGCAGTGAAACAAAAAAGGTAGAAAGCCAAAAGTAAAAGAGACTACACGATTTTTCCAAAAGAATTACCCAACACAAATGGTTTTCAAATGGCTGAGAAAGTTACTTTCTCTGCCCACTTTGGCCCTATAAAGTCAAACTTTCCTTCACTGGGTACCTTTTTTTTATTTTTCTTGCTTACCAAGCAGTTTGGGAACAAAAGCAAAATAATAGGACAGAGAGAATAAGATTATTTGAAAGTAATAATTAATAATTTATATAAAAAAAAGTAATAATTAATAATTACTGATATATAACGAAAGGTTCTTGTTCTATTTCTAGAAATGTACTTGTAAGTACGTACGTTGTAGTAGAAATTATTTATACACCTCTTAATTTGGAAGTACATTCCGTGATAAGTTATTAATTTTTACCTACATTGAAATGGCTCTCAGGAAATATACAAAGAAATTTTTTCTAATATTCTTGTGGGCACAACTCTTTTTTTTTTTTTTCCAATTATAAAGTAAGATACAAAAATCGTCCAGAAAAGAAAATAAATTGGAATTTATAATCTTCCAAAGCTCCAACTAGATACGAAATTTACATAACTAAATTGGGAAATTAAATTAAATTTCATGAGGTGGAGTAAATAATTATTAGAGTAGTTCTTTTTTGCAATGTAAAAGGAAATTCTATACGGTTTTAAAAATTGTAAATAACTATAATAATATAAATTTTTTTAACATAGAAATCAAACATCTTAATGTTTATTTATATCTTTTTTAAATATCTATTTTCTACCAAAGCAAAATCACCTCGTCGGACCACCACTATACCAAAGACTAAGTAATGCCAGCAACTTGCCGGGGATGACCATGGCCCTTGGAAACTTTAGCAGATTGTTGAAGAATCGTTGGTTCTTTTATTTTATTATTATTATTATTTTATTTTTTTTATTTTTTTTAAGTTTTTTTATTTTTATTTTTAACTTGATTTCCAAATTAAAAAGTTAAGTTTTTGAATTTCTTTTTTTCAAAGAACTTGATTGATAAGGGCAGATTCCACCAATGAAAGTTTAAGATAATGTTCATTGATCTCCAATAGATTAGCTTCAGCGATCTCCTTAAGATAAAATAATCGTTTCGGCTACAGTTTTTTTTTTTTTTTTTAATTTCAAATCTCTTTACTTAAAGAAAAGGAGAAAAAAAAAAAAAAAAAAAGGTAACACCTCCAACATTGGAGAACTGCCAGCAACCATTGGAGACGCATGTTGCCATTGTAATGGATAATTTATAATATAATTTCAAAATTTAAATTTTGAAAAAGTAAAAAAAAAAAATTTAATATAAATATTTTGACAATTTAAATATTAATAAAATTGTATAAAATTGATTTGACAAACTCGCGTTTCGGTTGTTTTAACTAAGAATTATGTGTTTCTTGGGTTTTGTTTTTTGGATATGCTGACGCGTCACTTACTTGGCATTACATAAGAGCGCAAGAAGACTTGGGGAATAGAAGGGTTGGTTTGGTGGAGGACGGAGAGGAGCTAAGAGAATAAGGAGGAGGAGTAGTACTAGTGGACATGCAAGCGCGTGGCACATTCAAAGTCCTCAACGGTTTCTACTTTATGCGTTTTTCCTACATTTATTACTTTTTTTTTTTTTTTTAATTCTCACTAAATACTAATACTGTCGGTGGATTCTCTGTGGACCATTATTTTACTTCTTAATATTATTTATTAATATTTTTATAATATTCCCACCATATATCTGTTTTGACTCATTTGCCCTTTTCCGAGGTGTATGTTTTTTTTTTATATGAAAAATTTATTTAATTTATAAACTATTTAAAAATTTTCATGATTTTAATTCATGTTTTTATAAGCATAAATAGAAATATTTTATCACTGAAATGATCTATTTTGGTCTTTCAAAATGTATGTTGTTAATTATTTGTTTTAGAATAACTTAAGCATTATATATATCTGAAAATTTTCAATAATTATATTCTTCTTTAATTTAAAAAAAATGGCATTTTAAGAATCCTTTTAATAACCATTTACTTATTAAATTTCTTTGTTAAACTTAATTTTCATACTAGAAGATAATATATATATATCCGATTAATTAGTTTTATTATTTAATTATGAATTGCTTAAAGATAAAGTTTCAATATTTATTTCTAAAGTTAAAATATATATTTTCGTAAATTACTCGGTACATTTATTTTGCCAACTTGTATCCCGGTCCAAGTCTGTAGAAGTAGGTAATTACCCCCCCAAAAAAAAAAAAAAAAAAGTTCTGTAGAAGTAGCTATCAGAAGTACTAATAGCTAGCCACAATTTATTCTTTATTCTCAAATAGATTAATATTCGTGCAGAGTAATTCGTGTATCCAACTTTTCCCTGCAAAGTGAACTGCCATGTACTGTGTTGCATCCTATTCCCATACTTAATTCTTAATTAATAACTTTTTTTTTTTTAATACAAACAATTCTTAATTGATAACTAATTGTTATTTTTATATAAAATACATTTGACTAACTTTAATTAATAACCATTATTACTTAAGACATATGCTTATAGGATCCGATTCTGAATCCCCGGAGAGTTTGCCTCCTCATATAGGTAATCACTTTTGTACGACCTTTTTCTTTTATATTTGTGAATAAGTTCAACAATTTAAATTGTCAATTTTTATTTATTAACTTTTGGAAAAAAAAATAATAATAATTACTTGTATGAAATGTTTCCAAATCACAAAAGGCAATGTTAAAGAAAGTCACCCTCAAAGGAGAGAGGAGGAGCACATTCTGGTTCTTTCAAAGGGAAAAAAAAAATTAGGTAACGGATAGGCATGAAGGAAAAAGAGGCTGAAAGCATGTGGTGCGAAAGGATGTCAACCAGTATTATATATAGGAAATTTGGAGTGGAGAAGTTTTATATTTATATAAGAAAAACAATTATACTTTCTCACAAACTATATTTATGACAAGATAAGAAAATATATAAGAAAAAAATGTGAAATTTGAAAAATTAAAAACAAAAAGTTTGATTCTAAATGTATGATCACATTTGATTCTAAATGTATGATCATATCTGTGGTGCCCAACGGAATTAGGACCATGGAGAAAACTTGGAAGATTGAAATGTTTCCAAGGGTATGAGGGCCTACATTTTTTGTATTAGAAACTCTATAAATGTTTTAGACGCTAAAAGATGTGGAAATAATGATAAAACGATTTTCATTGAATACACACATGGGCTTCCCTGGCAAATCCACATATAAATATTATCTCTGCCACATATATGTATAGGATTAAACATTGTTATTTTTTTATTGGAATTAAACAATTCAAAATTCAATTATTGTTCCAGAAGACAGTGATTGTTACTATTGAATTATCCCCATAAGCATTATTGTTATACTTTTTCGTGTCGTCTTTATTGTCATCGACTAACTTTGCATCTTCAATTGAAACAAATTATATATAAGTCGCATCTTCAATATTCAATACTAAAATGATATTACGTTTCAAATTAGTAAAATATAAGTGTAAGCCCATGTATAAAACAAATAGGCCAATCAATGCATAAAGGAACAAAACGGCCTATTTAAAAATTGATATATAATAAAAGAATTGATATAGAAAGAAACCCTATACCTTGGACGTTAAAAAATACGAATATATCCATAAACAAGATTTGAAAATAATATATATGTAGACAGGGTACGTAGCTCTTATATATATGGGAAATAATATACAGAATTCCAATTTCATATCTTCAAATTCAACTCCTTGAACAGAATCTTTCATACATAGTTAAAGATTGCATAATTAAAAAATGGGTAGAAAAAAGAAAAATTCGAATTGGCCTACGTGAATGACTACAGGTTGTCTAGTTGATTGTTTTATTGGCAAACTTACTTTTCAACTTTTTTGTTGTTTTCTCTTTGCTTTTATTACTAGGTGAATCAGATTATTATTTTGACAAGAAATGATTAAAATGGCACACTTCAATCTTCAATGTTCCTGTAATAGTACGAAAATTATATTTAATGAAAATGACCAACAAAATATTCACCGCTTTTCCTTCCCTGAACACAAGTGGGGGGAACTTTCCACAACTCTACCCTTTTGGGACTGTTAAATAAAACTACTTAACCAGTCTCTTTACTTTAAGTTAAAGATGGAGAAAACAAAAGCTAGAATGTATATAAAGATGGAACTTGGTAAAGAGAAAACTTATTACAAGTGAGAAAGTTCAGAGAATAGTAGTTTGTTTGGACCACTTGAGAGTTACCTCTTTTACTTTCTCATAGCAAGAGCTGCGTGTTCTTGTTTAATTTGTGGGCATACATATATTAAATAAAATATAGATGCCAATTAAGAACATAATTCTTATTGACCAAAAACTCACTTATTGATAGAGGTAGAATTTATGAATCCATTTGCCAATAATGGACAAGGGAAGAAAGTGAAAAAAAAAATAATTAAAAAAAAAAAGATTGAAATTATTGGCATATTGTAAAAGCACGCAGTATGACTGAGCCCTGAAGGTCAAGGATATTGATTAATCATTCATATTTCTGTCCAATTAAACATACAAATTTAGATGATCTATTGGAACATCTCAAAAGATTCTTTAATTTTTTGAACCAAAAAAAAAATTTATCAGCATACAAAACTCAATCCTTTTCCCCCTTCCATTCCACCATACCCAGTAAGATTTGAAATTACATTAAGAAAGAAAAGAAGCTTAAATAGGAAAAAGTTCCATTTCCACTAAAACAAACCCAAGAATTTTTTAAAGATTACAAAGATCAACCAACACACACACAATAGCTTAAGAGCTAAGAGAACCAATCAAACCACTCACCTTCACTTTTTACTAAAAATTCTTGTGTCATGTAAAGATCTTTCCTAATTCCTACCACTTCTTCCTCTTCTCAGTACTTTAAAAACCAAGTATAAATATTTAACGTGTAATTATTAATTATTAAAAAATAAATAAATAAAACAAAAACAAATAAAACAAGTGCGATGCAAAAGAAAGAAAGAAACATTACACTCCCACAGACTCTCTCTCTCTTCTTTGTGACCCAGTGGGCATTGCTGAAGTAGCAGCCAGCTAATGCCTTCGACATAGACCTCACACCAACCAATTTTCCTCTCTCGCTCTCTCGCTCTCTCGCTCTCTCTCTCTTCTCTACACTTTGACACGACCATCGTACATATATGCACACAGAGAGAAAGCTCCTATCTAAACATATATACATTCCTTCTCTCTCTTTCTGTATATATATACACACAACATTCTCATCACTTCCCCCATTCTTTGCTCTTCCAGTTTTTACTTCCAAACAGAGAAAGTAATATCGTAGAAGAGAAAATGGGATACGGCAAACTCGGACCATCCGACCCGGGAGGTTCTTCATCGAGTCAATTGACCCAACCCGAGGTAGGAACTTCCTACACTCGTCCAGTCCGCAACCGCAAGAAGATCATCTTCCTCTCCGTCCTCGCCATTGCTCTAATCGCCGCCTCCGCAATCTCTGCCGTGCTCTTCATCGGAGTCCGAACCAAAGCCTCGGGTTCCCCTGGCTCCGTTCTCCACCGCAAGCCCACTCAGGCTATCTCCCGGGCCTGCAGCAAGACCCGGTACGAGAGCCTGTGTGTGAACTCGCTCCTCGACTTCCCTGGCTCTCTCAACGCGTCCGAACAAGACCTCGTCCACATCTCCTTCAATATGACCCTCCAGCACATCTCCAAGGCCCTCTATCTCTCCTCCGGGATCTCCTACCTCCAGATGGACCCCCACGTGCGCTCCGCCTACGACGACTGCGTCGAGCTCCTCGAAGACTCCATCGAAGCCCTCTCCCGATCCCTCACCTCAGTCGTCCCCTCCGACGGCGCCACCAACAGGCAGCTATCCGGTGGCTCCGTACAGGACGTGATGACCTGGCTCAGCGCCGCTCTCACTAATCAGGACACCTGTACTGAGGGGTTCTCCGACCTGAGCGGGAATGTGAAGGATCAGATGGGGGAGAGGTTGAAGGACTTGTCGGAGCTGGTGAGCAATTGCTTGGCGATTTTCGCGGCTAGCGATAGCGACGATTTCTCCGGGGTTCCGATACAGAATAGGAGGAGACTGCTGGAGGAGGATTCCGACATTTCGCCGGAGAATGCGGCGGGGGATTTTCCGAGGTGGTTGGGTAGGAAGGACAGGAAGTTGCTGGCTCTGCCGGTGTCGGAAATTCAGGCGGACATAGTGGTTTCCAAAGACGGAAACGGAACGGTTAAGACGATTGCCGAGGCAATCAAGAAAGCTCCTCAGTCCAGTAATCGGAGGACGATCATCTACGTGAGGGCAGGAAGGTAAATCCGTATTACTCAAAAAGCTACTTCGTGCTTTTCTCTTAACTTTTTATTTATTATTCAGTTGGAAAATTACGTTTAAAAAACGAGAACAAAAAAAATATATATATAGAAAAAAAGAAAAATTAAATAAAAAGTGTAATTTGGTTATTTGGGGTGATTGGTTCATTGACCATGGGCATAGTAATGACAGAGTAAGCATCATGCGAATGAATGACAATTTCTAAAATGCAGGTACGAAGAAGATAATTTGAAGGTTGGAAGAAAAAAAACAAATTTGATGTTTATTGGTGATGGCAAGGGCAAAACCATAATTTCAGGTGGTAAAAGCGTTAAAGATAAATTGACGACATTCCACACCGCTTCCTTTGGTAAAAATTCCCCTCCTTTTTTTATTTCTTTCCTTACCTTCTTTATTTCATAATTTTTTTGTTTTCATATATAATTAATAATTTCCTCCAAAAAAAAGAGAGAGAGAGAGAGAGAGAGAGAGAAAGGTAATCGCCCTAGTGGGTCCCCACTCATCAACAATCACTCATCAGCATGCAAGATGTATAACTCGCACGTGGCCTGTCATCAAACTTAGATTCCTCCTTTATGATTTATACCCGACCTCATCCACTCCTACTTTCACTTAATTCACTATATATATGTATATATATTTTTTAACAGAGAATAAATATATATATAAATATATATATTTTATAAATTTTTGTATTTTATTTCTATTCGAACCTGGAAGTTAGTGATTGTTTGGAATTTTGTGGAAATTTAGCTTACGTCAAGAAGAAAAAACAGTGCAACATATCTTATCAAAGTAGAAGTAGTAGCTTTTGTACTCAAACTACGAATTAATCACATTATTTATGGCTGTGTCACGGGTTTTTATTACTATTTACTGATTTTTTAATTTTTATCCATTGTTTTTTTGTTTAATTGTACAGCTGCTACTGGAGCGGGATTCATAGCACGGGACATGACGTTCGAGAACTGGGCCGGGCCTGCTAAACACCAAGCCGTGGCTCTTCGGGTCGGCGCTGACCACGCCGTGGTGTATCGCTGCAATGTCATAGGATACCAAGACACATTGTACGTGCACTCCAATCGCCAGTTCTTCCGCGAGTGCGACGTTTACGGAACTGTCGACTTCATTTTCGGAAACGCCGCCGTTGTGTTCCAGAACTGCAGTATGTTCGCCCGAAAGCCCATGGCCATGCAGAAGAACACCATCACGGCCCAAAACCGAAAAGACCCGAACCAAAACACGGGCATTTCGATCCACGCTTGTAGGATCCTTGCCACATCGGATCTCGAGGCGTCCAAAGGTAGTTTCTCGACGTATCTGGGTCGTCCATGGAAGTTGTACTCTAGGACCGTGTACATGTTATCCTACATGGGTGATCACATTCATCCACGTGGATGGCTGGAGTGGAATGCTGCGTTCGCACTAGATACATTATACTACGGTGAATACATGAATTCTGGGCCGGGTGGGGCAGTGGGTCAACGGGTAAAATGGCCCGGGTATCGGGTCATAACGTCGACGGTGGAGGCTAGCAAGTTTACGGTGGCACAATTTATATATGGTTCATCTTGGTTGCCATCTACAGGGGTTGCATTCTTGGCTGGACTTTCGGATTAATTTTATTTACACATGAATTATAGGCAAATTATTATGTCGTCAGTCCAAACTCATAATTTCTTCTTACTTGTATCATTGTATGAATTATATAGTTTAAATATGCAGAATTGTTTTTTTTTTTTTTTTTTTTTCAACTCAACGATGTTATTAATATAGAGTTGAAGAATTATAGTAATTTTATCGAATAAGTTGATTAAAAATGTAAAAGACAATGTGCATGAGACCATTGATGGTGATATATTTTGTGGATAGTAATGGCATTTTTATATATTTTATTTCCTTCTTCTTTATTTTTGTTCTTTTTATATTTTAATCTTCCACTCTTTGGTCACTATTGGATTTCTCGTGGTGGTGCTCGCTTTCAACTGTTGTGGATTAGATTCAATGGCATTTATGGTGTCGGTGGCGGTTGTGGAGGAAACCAAAAAACAAAATTGATGTGTGGGCCACATAATAGGTTAGTGAACAAAAGGATGTAAAACAGTTTATTTTGGGCCACAATTTCATGGGCCACGAGTTAATTGTATTGTGGGATTGGCCAACCCAATAGTTGACCGGTCACTACCACCATCTACTGGGGTCCACTTTTAATTTCCTTTTCTTTTTTTTTTGTCCCTTGCCATTGATAGTTAGGAGCAGATAGAAGAATATTGCAGCACTCCCCTAAATTTTTCCATTACAATTATTGCAGTGTAGGTAAGAATGCGTTAGATAATAAACACATTCATTCCCACTAAAGATTTATCATTTGAAGTGTTTTCAGAAAATACTACATCATAATTTGAAAGTGTACTTTGGGAGTCAGGGAGTGAACTTTCATCCAACTGTCCAAAATTTATGTCAGTAAAAAAAAATATATTTTTAGTCGCTATCGAATGATATTCATACATCTGGTAACACTATCTCAACCAACCAGAGAAAAGGACCAAAAAACATTGAAACTATTAACTGGGGGGTGGCCAAAAAAATTTGCCACGATGGCAAACCTACCTTTAAATCCCATCTGTCGGAATAGACAACATGCATTAAAGTCAGCAAAATTTTGAACTTTATGGAGCAAAGTTTAATTTTTTTGTTAGCATGTCTTTTTGAGCCAAAGAACGTGATTGAGAAATGGCCCTCCTCTACATGTTAAAAAGCCAAGAAAAATTGCCAGCCTGAGCTTCCTGAGAAGGCATAGCCAGCTATGGTGGGGATTTTGTTATCCATACAACTTGCTTTTTGAATTCTCGTCCCTTATCTTTTTCCCTTTTCTGTGCTTTCAAACACCAATTTTCTCACATGCCTAGTCCCTTCAGAATGTTCCCTCAGAAATATTGATTTTTCTGTATTTATACATTGAAAACTTTGTTTCTTTTTGTTCTTTATATACCATTTCCCACAATTATTTTTTCTGTATTTTATCACATCATCATTTTGCACTTTGAAGATGTTACGTATAAAAAGGTGTAGAAATATAAAGTATCCGAGAACAAAGAATTTATGTTAAATTAGTTGTGGAGAAAATTAGGTCTAGGTGCTTTTGTTATTGTTGTTGCTGTCAATCGTGCAAAATGCTTTTATGAAGATAACTAAAAACCCTGGAAACAGTCATAATTTGGTACAAAGAAATGAGTGGCTAAAAGAACAGGCCGCCTTGTTTGATTTGGAAGCAAGAAATTGACCATTTTTTGTTCAGCAGGATTGTGCATGATTAGAGTACGGGAAAACTAGGACCACCTCCTACAACTACGTCTTCACTACATTGTACCCTCCTAAGAAGATGACCTGTAATGCACTCTTTAGAGCAAAATAAAACAATATAGGATAAAGAAAACTAAAATTAAAGTAGAAGTCTCTCAGTTAGCCGAAAAAGTAAAAAAAGGAAGTCTCAACAACATAGTATACTTCTTTTTGTGACGTATAATTTGGCCCAACTCAAAGAATCTTTTTGCGAGACGAATCTTACTTCTTTTTGTGACGTATAATTTGGCCCAACTCAAAGAATCTTTTTGCGAGACGAATCTTGATAAGTTTTAAAATGTTAAAAGACACCGTATTGGATAGGATGATAAATGCTATCCCATTTTAAAATCATAACCTGCACTAAATCCATAAAGAATAATTATCATTAAAAAAGAATCAGTGCTAGTCCATTAACATACGTCATCATATTATGTAAATCACACCCTTCTTGCCTCAATGATTAACATGCCAAACTTGTTAAGTTCATATATATATAATTGCCACTAAACATCGTAGTTCAAATAGATTTGTTTCACGAAAAATGTAATACCAGTGTTCTTCTTTTCCTGTATTCTTGAGTAAACAAGAAACAAAAAGACAAAAATATACATCCATCGGTGAAATTTTCTTATGGAAACTGTTTATGTATGTTTCCAAGTGGTCAAAAGAAGAGAGATAAGGAGAAAAGGAGCGGTCTAAGTCTTACTATGTATGAACAAAATGAACAATATGAAGGTGATTCAGCAAGTTCCAAATGCCAACCAACAACCCGCAGTCCCATTAAAAACATGGATGGAGATGCGCAGTGACATGCACAAATGAAGGGTGATTCGGACAAGTTCCAAATGCTAACCAACAACCTGCAGTCCCATTAAAAAAACATGGATGGAGAGGCGTTGTCCATACATCATGTGCAGTGACATGCACACATATATGATAAGCCTACTTATTCACTACATTGTTCTCTAAGGGAATAGTTCATCGAGGCGTCGATCCATGATGGATGACAGAGTCTGGAGAAATGCTGCTTCGCTTATCCCTGGGAGCTCAGCCTCTTGTGCTTCTTCAATGATCTGCTCAATAACAGCTTCCTTCTTCACCGTTTCCCTGCACATGATGCTTCCAATGGCAAAGGGAGTGAGTGCTCTCTCTACACCTTTCTTCAGCAGCATGGTGGAAATGCGAAGGTTTCGGGCACACTGAGGTGGTAAATCCCACCCATGAAACTTCAAGAGTTCAATATCCCGTTCAGCATCCAGAGATTTGATGTATTCAACAGTGTCAGGGGAGTAAGGTTGGTGAGCTTGTGGCCAGTATAGCCATTCAAATGTGCAGTCTTCAAACTGCAATTAGAAATAAGAATGAGAGGAAGGACATCAATACCAAACTGAAAATTCTATCAACAGGAATTGTTTGCCAATCATTTTTATTCTAGTTCATCAATATAAAGGGAAAAAGCACTGCAGGTCAAAAGCAATAGGTTGCCCCATCTTTAGGAATGATTTTAAATCATCAGAGAAACAATTCGGTACATTCACAATGAAGCCTTCGAAAAAGCTATAAAAGCAAAAGTGCAGTAGGAATCATGAGCCATAACACACCTTTAAAATTAATTTATATACTTGCATCGCTTTTCCCATGCAGTATGTCCTATTACCTAGTAAGTGAAACAAACTGGCAATGGCTCAAAAATTCAACAAGCACATCAATCTATATGCATGCCTATCATTTTGTAACTTGAGTATAGTCCATGTATACTGCTAATGTCCAACAGAAATGCATATTATAATGACTGCACATTACAGATACTATATTCCACCACATACATCAACAATGTCCGACAGTCAATCTGTAGCATCTGAGAAAAGGAAAGAAATAACACTTGCACAGGGTACCATTTCAACATGAAAATGGAAATACAAAAATATAGAAACAAATACTACAGGTAATGGAAATCCTTTAACTAAATAACAGAGGGACCAAAGTATAGCAGTAAATTAATTGAGCACTGATTAAAGAAAAGGTTAAAGACTTACATTCTCTGGCAAGCAATAGCCATGATCAATTGGAATAAGCGTAATCCGACCTTCGATGTCTCTGTGAACCAAAATGTTCCCAGCATGCCTATCTGCATTTGCCAACCTTATGTCTAACACAGAAATCTTGTGTACCTCCTCAACTGGGAAAGCACGAGGGCCCATATCCTCACAACTTCCGTTGTTCTTCATGAACATCTGCAGTGACCCAAGCTTAACATTCTTGGTAGAATACTCAAAACCTTCTGGATGATTGAACCTGCGGTGCAAGCACTTAACCATAACTGTGGGGGGAACCCCAGCAAAGCCCTTCTCCTTATTATCTAATGAGTGAGGTCCACTCCTAGGATGATCTAAAATGTAGGCTGCAACTTCCCTCAATGCACCTTCTCCTACCCTAGTTCCTTTCTTCAGGCCTTCACCATCCAGTGACAAGGGTAACCCTTGAGGATTATTCACAGCCATTGGTTCTTCATCAATTGGCTTGAAAACTGAAACATACTTCAGACCAGAAGAATCTTGCATGAAATAAGCTCCTCCTGATCCATCCGAAGATCGAACTGGCTCATGGCCTCTGTCTAGACCATCATAAGTAGAGTTAATAAGCTGTTTAGTTAGTGATGAAAGTTTGACCCTAGTATTTACAATTAGAGGTTCCAAAAGGAAATCTTTTTGCACCGGCTCCTTCTCTACAACCCGGCAACCCACAAATTCTGAGCTCTGCTGGCATTTTCTAACTAAGCCAGTCCTGTTCTTAGATAAATTCGATGCCTCAATTAACACTTCAAAATCCTTTTCAATAGGCTTAGCCCTTACTTTTGCAGATTTTCTAACCAACAAGTGGATAACAGCATCGTTTCTCTTGCAGATATCATTAATAAGTTTCTGATCTTCAAGCTCCTCACCATCAAATACCAGCTCTTGATCTTTGAGATCAACAAACCCTTTCCCTTTCTCAGCAATCTGCTGCTTCACATAACCCACATTTCTTCTCCTTTCAACATGGAACTCAAACTCCTTCCCACATACAGTCCTAACAGTAATAGCTTGGAGATCTGAAAGCCTTAGTACCAAATGCAACAAATTCCCATCGGTGACCCCATAGTCACGGAAACAAGAATTGTTCCGAGCCAGTTCTCTTCCATCATATACCAGTTTCTGTTTCTTCACAAAAAACCCTCTAGAAGCCTGGATTTTCAGCTTCACAGAAGCAATGGAATCAGACTCCATAACTCTCATGGGAATCACAGAACCAGCAACACTAAGGTAAATCAAGATTGAATCACCATTAGGCGGACCATATTGACTGGTAAAATTACCAGGAAAATCCAAAGATTCTTCATATCCTGGACTAAGTGCAACACTGGCAATCGACATTGTTTATCCTCTAAATATATACCCCCAGTGACTAAAATCAATCTACAAGATTTAAATCCCCCTAGAATACTTCAAGAATCAGAGTCTCCATTCTGGAAAACTTACGTAAACGAGATACAACTGATTACGATACTCAAAACTCGTAAGAAAGGTATCCAAGAACTAAAGCCTCTCTCCGCAAGTCTAAAACTAACAAAAATTTGAACTTCGAACAAATTCAAAGTTCTTCAAGAAAACAAATACTGGACAACCAAAGCTGTTGTATTCCTAACTGGGGATTTTGTCAGACTCTTTTGATCTATAAAGTCTTTCCAGACTTCCAGTGGCGCAAAGAATCTGGTTCGAGTCACTATTCAAATGTTGAAATAGAAAACCTTCTCTGTAAGCTGGAACACAGAGAACCTACAAAAAAGCACAATAATTCCGCCATCAAATATTTTTTTAAAAAAATTACTGCCAACAGTTTTTTTTTTAAATAAAAAAATAAATAAATAAATTACTGAGTCTCTATAAACACCTAGAGACATAAAATTCTAAATTTGCTCCAGCAAAGCAAATGAAAGAAAATACCAAGATAATATCTTTAGTTGTCATTCCGCCATTGTTTAAATTTCAAAAAAAAAAAATGCACTGTTTTAATTTTAAGAGCAATAATAAAAAAAATAAAAAATAAAAAAGCAATGCAACTAAAACTCTGTTCTACACATAGCTCAACTGAATTTCTTCTTTTCCATCATGATATTCTTTTCAGAATAATTTAGCAGAGAATGTTAACGAATCGTTTGAAATATCTTTCTTTTTCGTACTTTTTTTTTTATAAAGAAAAAGAATAAATTCAAATTGTCGCCAACAATTAATAATAATAACTTAATTCAAATCTCCTATTAATTCCATTTATTTTTTTTTTCTATCTCGCATTTATCAGAATCCAGAAAGATTATACAAAAAAGCATCCACTAACAAACATAAGAAGCAAAAAAAAAAAAAAAAATGAAAACAAGAAAAGAAAAAAGAAAATAATAATTAGAGAAAGGAAATTTTTACCTGAAAAAAACAGGAATAGGAGAAGAAATTCAGGTAAATGGCGATGAGAATGAGAAACTTAAAATCTCAGTTGTCATCTCCATCGTTGGAGCTGATATAGAACCCTTGATTTTCTTCCCAATTCTTTCCCGAGTAACCGAAATTTTCTCGCTCGCTTTCTTTTTTCTCGAGAAAAATGCAGAGCTAGAGAGAGAAAGTGGGGCAGGAAGACTTGGAACAGAGTGTTGACATTTTGGATGGGGTATTTATAGCGTTGGACCAATGACTTGGAAAGGAAGTTTAGAGCTGTTATTTAACAGCGTTAGTTTTATAAACTGTCGTTATGTTCCGTTAGTGGGGTTAGTTTTGGAAATACGAAATTTGAATACGTAAATTTTTTCTGTTCTGAAAATATTATGTGAGTTCTTGAACTTATTATTCACCACATCCTAAAAATAAAAAAATTTATTCCAACCCCACAAGTTTATTTTTCTCCGCACACCCAGATTAATTATTCATATACTAATGAATAATGAAAATAAAATTCATTATGCATATAATCATTATCATATTAAATTTAAAAAATGGCAATCGAGCAAGATAAAGCTGGAAAGAACTCCACCATACCCCACTCCCACTCTCCTTAAAATATAAACCCGTCTCCTTTCCATTTCTCCACTTCTTTTGAAGCCATGTGGGGAAAATAATGTTGGGCGAGCATTCCCCTTTCCTATCTAAATTAAAAAATATTTTCAAAAGACTATTTTTATTTTTATTTTAATATAAAATATGTATTGAAATATGCATATTTAAATTAACATATTATATAAATATGATACTTATATAATATAATATATTGTGTTATAAATATGTAAATATATATATAGATATTTAATTTAAAAAATGTAAAAAAAAATAAATTTAAATCTACATATTTAAATATAAAATAAATAAATATAATAATATAAATGGGACATTGGGGGCAAGGATAATAATCCCCTATCTCAGTCTTGACCCTGGGGCAAGCCCTTTTGCCCTGCACATTGTTTAAACGGGGAATCCCACTCTATTAAGGGTGGGTTAGTGTGAGCCTAATGAGGTAAATTGTTATCTCTAATTAAATTAATGAAATTTTAAATTTAATAATCTCTTAAAATAATCCATGAATCAGCATGCAATAAAATTCTCCTTAAACTCGAATAACAAAAGGGAATTTATTGTACTGCAATTTGGCATTTTCTATGAAGGCGTTTTATTTTTCTCTGGTAGTAAGGTTCATATTTGAGTCGAACACAAAAAGTAGATTAATATGTTATTTAATGAAAATGTTACTTGTATGTTTTTTTTTTTTTTATTGCAATTGCATAAAAGAAAGAAAGAAAGAAAAAATTTAAGCTATTTTTTAAAGCATGTTACTAGATTATCATTGACATAAAATATGTAATAAAAATATTCGGGTACAAGATAAAAATAAAAAAATTAAAAAAAAAAACTTTATGATATAAACTTTGTTTAATGGATTGGAAAAAAAAAGATTATACTTGATGATTTAAAAAATCAATGTAACCATTATTATATTGATTTACACGTTTCTAGAAAAGTTTTCACGCACAGACAAAGTTATTCTCGTAATTTGGAAGGCAGAAGGATATTTGCAGAATAGGGTTGTAAAAGTAAATTAAAAACATACGTGAAAGGACGTTGCTCCGCATATATATATATATATATATATCAGACGGGGAACTAACAGCGTTAAAGATAACGGAAAGTGTCGTCCAAGCCATGTTTTGAACTTGGCCCTTAAACAGAGCTTCCACATCGATTGAACCAATGAGTCGTTGCCACATCATCAATTCATTTTACTTACGCATGAATATATTTAGTAATTGATTAGTTATGAGATGCCGAGTGGGGTCCATTTTTACTACGTATGTGGCAGCACTTAATTCGACTGATGATCTGTAATTTACTTGCGAATTTGTTTGTTAAGAACCGAAACAAAACTAATTAAATTGGGTAAAATAGAATGAAAAAAAAAATTTCTAAAAAAATATTATAGCATCTATGAACATTTGTTAATATGGCATAAATATAAATTTAAATTTTAAAATTATTTTTGATATGCTCAACAATTATTTATAATTATTAATTAATTATATATTTCATAAATATTAATCATTCATATATTTTATTTTTTTTAGAAAATTTTAATTTTTTATAAGACCTTTATAATGTCTAACGTTATCTTTAAAAATACACCTTCATTTTAAAGCATTATCAATGACAAATACTATTTTGTGCCATTAGTATTTTTAAAATATGATATTGATATGAACTCTCCATTAAGTGAATGTTAATGTCAATATTAAACCTTAACATTATCTTTCTAATAGTATACGCCAAAAAATAACATTGGTGTGTATACATTTTATTTAATCACATTACTATTTTTCTATAATATTAAACTGTAATTACAATTATACACCAAATTTTATCAATTACTTTTTTTCATCTATTAAAATTTTATTTTCTACATACTAATATATATATATATATATATATACACATCAATATTTTTTTTTTTTCATCAACGATCCTTCTACCTTTCTATATATATATTTTTTTTGCCCACCACCATATCCATATGTATACATATAATTATGTCTACCAATTAAGTTCTTTTGATTTTTTGCTTTTCAATTTTACAGTTTGAATGAAACCGTTTGCTTTCAATTTTGAGATATATTTGGCTTTTCAAAAAAAAATTGAGATACATTTTGCTTTGAAGCTGTAGTAGGTCTCAATCCAAAATATATATATATATATATATATATATATATATGTAATTCTGCAGGAAGGTAGGGAAATGCAGCGTAAGAAAGCAATAGTTCCCAGTCAATTTAATAAGCTGTATCAATTATAAAATAAATAAAAATTAAATTTACATTAATAAATGATGTAGATCCATAAACTTTATTATAATGGGTTTGGTATTGAAATATCACTAGAGATCTCTTGTAATATTTAAATTATATCAGTTTAATATTTAATCTAAACAGCATTTTACTATTTTTGTTATTATTAATAATAGTTATTATTTTATGTGTTAAATTTTAATTAAAATATATAATTAAATTATTTTTTATTCTAAAATCCATGAATACGTTAACAATAGTTATTTAAATTATTATTTTTTTACTGTGATCATTAATCAACGTTGATAAATAATATTTTCCATCTAAACATTATACTATTGCACAACAATTTTTTTAAGAGCAATGCCTATATTATTTATGTGAGATATCTATAAGACACATTTCTATTGTAGATCTTTTTAAAGAAAAAAAAAATGATATGGGGATGAGAAAATCTACATATGATATTTTAATTAGATAATAACCAATTATAGAATTATCTTAATTTCGGGATGTGATTTTCTTCATATATAGATAATAGAATCCCATGTTTAGATTCTAATATAATCTCCAAGCCAAAATCAATTAAATAGCATTTAAATACAACAACAACATAACAAAATCTTTTCTTTCTTTTTAAAAAATAAAAATAAAAAAAAATATAAAGTTATCTGTTAGTTCCATCGATATATGTTAAATTTGTAATTTTGGATTTTTGTTTTGGGGTTGAATTCACTTTTAGGATGTAATATATATATATATATATATATAAGAAAATTTTTTATTTTTTATTTTTTATCTAAAATGGTTTTTTAAATTCTTTTAAATGGTTGCTTCTGCTTCTGCCAAAATCCCATTATCATTATTGTTACCATTATTGTATGTAGCTTTGCTGAAATTTAGGGATTAAAGCATTTTTTTAAAGTTTGTGAGAGACAAGATTAAATGATACTTTATTCCTAACCGAAGGATTCTTTAGAATGATTTGTTTATTTCACAATCAGTTCACCAGGACCTTTCTTTTTTAGCCAATTTCTCGAATACAAGCTCAAATAACTTTGGTCTTCTCAATTCTTGCAAATTTCAAGAGCAATTTCTTAAAACCTTCATGAATAATATATATATATATATATATATATATATATGTATTTTTTTTTTTCCCTACTTTGATGAACTGAAATCTCGAACAAAAGGTATCGAGCCTAACCATATTATCTGACAGGCAAGAACTAGTTTCATCTTAACGTTAACCATCTCACTTGAACCATGATTTAATATAATATATATATATATATATATATATTTACATATATAACTAAACAAGGGGGAACAAGAAGAAGTTCAATAAGATAAACATTAATATAGAGCATTAATTAAAATCCTTAATTAACCCGCTATTTTCTGCAGGTTCCCATATAATTAAAATCATGGGATTCCACTAAAGTGTGAAGCTCCTAAGCAGTGGACAAACATGGGGTTGCATAATGTATCCAGGGATGCATACCCCAGGAGGATCTCATCTGTTGCAAAATTACCAACACTTTTTTAAGTTACAGAGGCATTTCTTGGATCAGTCATTCTCCATAAGCTTCTCTATCCTAGTCCTAGATAGAATTACATACAAATTAAATAATGATTAATTCCATATTAGGTGAGTAAAACAATCCCAAAGTCATATCCATAAACAGTACCTAGCTCAAAATATGTATATATATATATGGGTTTATATATATAACCTTGGCAACTGCAACTTTGTAGCTTTCATGGCAATGAAAGCCCCATTTCTCTGCCATCGAGTTGCTTATAATATAACCAATAAAGTTTCAACTTTATATGCAAAAAAATTCCAGTAAAAAGGTTAAAGATAAGCTTAACATACTGATCTCCATGTGCATGTGCTTACCCAGAACCCACCATTATTAGCTTCACCAAATCATGCACAGTGAATATTACGTAATGGTAGTGGTCGGTGAGGAAAGGACAAACCAGATTATTAAGAAACTTTATAACAGTTCCAACCCTGCCAATCCACACGATGTGTCTGGAGAAAGTGGCAGGCTCCGTTTAATATTTAAACTTCCATGATCATGCTTGGAAAAAGTTTATTATTTTAAAGGGAAAAAAGCTGGAGAAGACGACAAAAAATTTAAAAAAATAAAAACTCAGTATTGGAAAAGAATTGTTTTTTTTTTTTTTTTCTTTCTCTCTCTAAACTGACTGTACTAAATTCACAAAAACACTACAATTATGAATCCAGAATCCACCATAATCATGATGATCTTCCCCTAAAAATTCAAAGACAAATCGCATAAAAAGAAAAGCAGAAATAAAAAGAAGGCAATCCATTTTTCAGAATCTCTCTCCCTTGACAGCTTGTCTTCCACTCTCTCTTTTTTTAGCTAATTTTTATTTATTTTATTTTGGTTTTGGCCTTTTTTTAATCTTTTAATTTGATAAAGGGTTCAATCTTTTTAACCAAAATAAAAAAAGATTAAAGCTTTAAAGTATTCCACACTTTACTTCACATCCCTTTCAGGCATCTGATACTTGGTTGAAAACTGATTTAGCGAATTTAACAAGATTATTTTCATTAGATGGGGCTCTATATTTTGATACATGATTATTTCTGTTATTACATTTTATTACAAAGATTTTGGGAACGAAACTTAAACAGCACCATGTCTAATGATAAACCTAAAATGGAACAAAAATTCAATAAATTCAATTGGAAGAAAATGAAAGAAGCTCTACATTCTACTACAACTGGCATTATCACCACCACCAAGAACAAGAAGAACCAAGATATGCACAAAACGCTTACTTCAAAGATTTCTTTCTATAAAGTCCCATATTCTCTCTTCCATATATATCCGGTCTCTGTGCCGGCGAGGCATGTGACGCTCATCTGGGAATATTAATAGTTCATAAGGTTTTCCAGCCGCCACAAGTGCATTCACCAGCCTTGCAGTGTGCCTAAAATGCACATTTTCATCAATCATCCCATGCACAAGTAATAGCCTTCCTTTCATCTTCTGAACATGGTGCATCACAGATCCATATTCATAGGTCTCTGCACTCTCAGATGGCAGTCCCATGTACTTCTCGGTGTAAAATGTGTCATATCCATCCCATGATGTAACTGGGGCACCAGAAACTGCACAGCGAAAGACCTCAGGAAATCTGGCCAAAGTCATTGCTGAAAGGTATCCACCATAACTCCACCCATACAACCCGATTCGGTTTGCATCTGCCAGCCCCTGTTTGATTAGCCACTCAGCTCCAGTTAGTTGATCCTCAGCATCAATGCGACCGAACTTGTACTTTAGAGCACCTTCAAACTTCAGTCCACGTCGAGCAGTTCCTCTGTTGTCCAACTGTAAACAGTAAACGATCAAAACCACAAATCCTTGGGAAATAGCAAATTGATGATTCAAAAGATTTATAATGTTCCTTTAGTTCAAAAAGTCTTTGGATTCACTCCTAATTAGAGTTGTAATATTTAAATCTTAGTTAGGTGATTAGTAGAAGAAATGAAATATAAACAGAGACAATGTCTCACATCAATGCATTCAATTAAATGCTTTTTAATCGAAGTACAAAAGAAATAGAAAATCAGGTTGACAGATGAAGGTATGAATACTGACCTTCCATACTAAGACGCCTTTGCTTCGTAGATACTGTGCCCTCATGTCAACTGTATTTATCCAAGAATCACAGACTAGCTGTACGCTTGGTCCACCATACACACTGATCAATGTTTTGTAAGGTGGTGGTCCAAATCTTGTTTCATCAGGCTTATATAAAGCCCCATATAACGTACTCCCATCATTAGCCTGTATTTGAACTATCTCCGGAGGCTCAAGCTGAAGCTTTTTGAATCTTGGAATTGTAAATGACTGCTCATACAGAGGCATTATCAAGCTTCCATCTTGTAAAGAGCAAAGCAAAACCTTAGGTGGGGAGCCGAGGCAATCGTGGATATCAACAAAATTCCTCATATGATGATCAAGCACAACCACATGTTTCCCCTGGCCCTGAGTCAATCTCATTGGGGACTGCAATGGTTGGTTTCCATCTACAAAAAGCTTAGCGCAATAAAGGTTAGATTCTAAGGGCCCATCTAAGGTTCCAGTAAAATATATAAGCCCTGCAGCTTCATTTACACCTGCAATTTGTTCAACCATCCACTCTCCTTCAGTGATAGGACCTAAGCAATTCCCCTTTGCACCATGAAGATAAAGATGCCTAAATCCTGTTTTTTCACTAGCCCATATAAATCCACCAGAAAATTTGCTCATTCCTCTGTCCAGAGGTGTGAAGCAGTCATGTAAATTAATCCATGTGCCTTGTTCTTCTTCCAGTATAACTTTTCTTTTGCCTGTTGTGATGTCAAACTTAAGGATCTTGAGTTTGGTATGGGTCCTATTCAAAACCTGGGCAACTAATATGTTTTCATGCATCCAATTAACTCTGGCTAAATATTCCTCCTCATTGTCCGGTTGATCTGTTCCACCACAGACAAGATCCATCCAAGTAATAGGACCTCCAGCAGAAGAAACTACACCAAGGCGAACTTTGACGTTTGAAGCACCTGCAAACGGATATGCATGATCTTCTTGTGCCTCCAAGCCAACAGAACTTTTGCCTTGGTGCATAATTCTGAAAAGAGGTATCTCAGAAGAATCAACTTGCGTAAATGCCATATATTTGCTGTCTAGTGACCACCAGTATCCATTCTTCCTATCCATCTCCTCCTGTAATATAAATTATTCCAAATATCACAAAATGAGATTGAACACCCAGAAAATAAATAAATAAAGGCATTCTGCAGTAGTATTTGGAATCAATTTATTGCTTCCAAAAGCAGATAATTTGTCTATAAATTCTAAACTCAGAAAGATGAAGTGGTTCCAAGAAGCAAACAAAAAGATATCACTTGTATATATAGGAAGGGAAGGAGGGTTGTTACGTGACGTTCTTACCTGAGCTATATATTCAGCAAGGCCATGGGTCTGCAACACATAAAAAGCCAGAGTCATGTAAATAGAAGCTAAAACTGAAGTAGCTTAACTTTCTTTCCAGACCAAACCCAAGCTGAAAACTGAAGTTGAGATGAATTTAGGAATGATTGAAATGCATGCATTACTTTTTCGAAAAATCTGATGTTGTGAACAGCATTCAATATCAATGATAACAAAAACTTATCAAACGAAGAAATATGTGATTTCCCATAAAGCTTACCAAAGTGTTTCCTATAGCACCATATGTTAACTGGTTTGATTCATTGTATAACAGATTGAGCACATGCAGCTCAGAGTCTCTAACATAAGCAAGCATTGTACCATCAGGGGATAGATGTGGATCAATAATTGGTGAACATGGTGTGCTAGGAAGTTTGAGCTCTGGCTTTAAACTGGAAAGATCCTGGAAATAGATCTGCCCATAACAGAAGAACAAATCATCATAAGCAAGTAGAATATTTAAAGTTGATGTCCGTAGTGAGTAATGGATAGATAGAGAACATAAAGATATACAATTTTGTATGCATAACAACAAAAAGAAAAGAGCATCATATGAAGTTAGGTAGCCATGAGGAGGACTACATCATGTGTTCCAATATTTGCACTTCTGCTAAATATTCTATCCAACTTTCCAGTCGAACTATAAGAAGCTCCATCGTCAAAATTAGCTTGATAATCATCAACAACCTATTTATGTAAATTTGCCTAAAACTGTTTACTGACTATGCACCTAAACCAACCCTCCAATCTCTAGGGTCAAACTGAATACATAATAAATAACCATCTAAATGATAAATCAGCTGCCACTAAAGAAAGTACATGAAATTTTGAGGCATTTCAAACACAGTATATACTTATCCAACAAAATAAAAGAATTTGAGCAAACTTTTCTATTTTGTGCATGCAAAGACAGCTACCAAATCATAGGTAGTGAAATCAGTGCTTAAAGGTACAATGCAACAATTGAATGAACAGATATTCTCGGTATAACATGAAAAGGAAACAGTACAGACAACAATTATTACATGCATTTAAGAAAACAGTGTAAACAACAATTTACTACAGGGCTAAGAGTACAAACCCCTCCTGGCAATGGCACCATGATTGCCTTCTTTTTTGAGCTTGTCTTCAACCATTCATACCGCGTCACTCCCAACCCACGCTCCCTCAATCTTTCCCTCCTCAACTTCTCTTCTGGTGATATATTACTCTCATCAAGCCCACCATCTGGGGGACTAAAAATCAATTCTTGCTTGGAAGATTTGAGATTGAAAGCGAAAACCTTTCTGTTCAAAGTGTGATCAGGACTAAACAGATAAGTTACAATGTTATCATCCGGACTGAAACTGATTGAAGTTGGTGCAACATATCCAGGCAATGGGTATTGCACAATCTCTTCAACAGGGAAAAGTATACAGTCGTCCAAGGTTTGTGTAACAGTGGTGTCGGTCACAGGCATTTCGTTATTGAATGATTGCGCAAGCTTCAATTTCTTCTTCTTATTTTTGTCGTCATCAAATGATTGCATTACAAATGAGCTAATTGGTATTCCTTGGACAACTGCATTTAGCGTCCGACAAAAAACAAAAACCAATCAATTCAAAAGTGATTTGAACAACAGAAACACCAAAGTACATAAGTCTGAAATGCAAAAAATCTCCACCACTATTAGGCTGCTCAGGCAATGTAGGATAATTAATACAAAAGTAAAAAACTCTTAAAAGCAAAATATCATATTGTTTAAGACCTTGCCACAAAGTCCCTTAGCATTGAATCCCCAAAGTATTTGGAGTAATTATCATCAACACAAATTCCACTCAATTGACCCTCAAACATATTGAAGCTGCAACAGCCATCAAGAGTAAACCAATTAGAAACAAAATTTATTTTAATCCCTGACCAATTGTAGGAAACACAAAATAAATAAATGAAAAAAAAAATTACTTAATTGAGACTTAATAACCCCTTTTTTCCCTCTCTCCCACGGCAGGCCAGAAGAAGAAAGGGTTAAATGGAACAGCAATCAATAACGCCCCCACAAGAAAATAATAATAATAATTTTTTAAAAAAATCAGATTTTTCATTCATTTTCACAGCAAACGAGAAAACAGTTAATAAACCGCCCACCCCAAATGAAAAAAAATTAAAAACCCACAATTAATCAAGAACAAACAATTTACCTGTTAAGAAACCCCACAAATCAGTTCCTTCTCAAAACCGTGAGACTTTATCCACTGGATCCGATCACAGGCTACGAAACTGCACCACACCCAAAACAAGCATACTCAGACAACCCACTTTTGTTAAATCATACTACAAAGTAACATATTCGGAAACAGAGGGAAAAGAAAAGAAAAAAAAAGGCAAATCTTTTTTTGATTGAAACCAGAACCTGAGAAAGAGATGAAAACGATCGTCCATGTGAAAGCAAATGAAGAAAAGAGAAAATATGGATTCCTTGGAAGTGACTTGAAATGGTTTTCGAATCAGGAATAAAGAAAATATGGAAGAGAAATTATACCCTTTACGACTACTCAATCGCTTTATTAATACAAAGCACGAATTAGTTTTTTTTTAAATCCAAAGAGATCTATAAGCAAAGTTGATAGCTTTGATTTTAATCTCTCTCTCTCTCTCTTTCACTAAGTTGTTAGTTGTTAGCTGGACTTCTGAAGAACCTGAAACGCGTTGAATATCAACGAAACTGCGGATGATGAACATTCATTTTCTTTCTTCTCTCCAATAAATATACAAATAAATATTATTTACTCTTTGATTTCTGAGGGGTTAAATAAATTTAATCGATCAAAGTTTGTTCCACGCGCCACTTCCCACTTTGGCTACTTTTCTTTTATTTTTAATTAATTTTCCATCACATTTACCGCCTTAATTGGATCTTTGTTCCTACTTTCGATAAAATTGATAATTGGAAAATGGCGTTATGCAAATAAATAAACAAACAGAAATGGATAAATAACATGATTGAATAAGGAAAATTCCGATGAGTAGCTCAGCTAAGCACAGTGCCAATTTGTCGCCTAGTAAAAATTCTTTTTTTGGATTGAAATTTTAAATTTTGAAAAAGATAAGTTCTATTAACAAATTATCTAGGCAGATGGTTTTTTTTAATTATAGTAGTCATATTTCATATTTGAAAATTAAACAAAAATTTAAAAAAGATAATTTTTGGTGTTTTTTTAAAAAATTATCCTAATTATATATATATATATATTCGACAACTATTTTTTTTCTTTTTCCGATATGGTGAAAATAAAAAGTAGAAAAAATGTACTCTTTTTTCTACTTTTTATTTTACAGAAAGAGAAAAATGACCAATGACAACTCGGTGCTACGTCAACACTCAACAGTGAAGCCGTGAATTTGAAGGTGACTTTAAGAACAAGACCAAATGATTGAAGCTCCAAACGAGTGCACCCCATTCGCTTCAATAGGAGCGTGACCACCACGCGTTTCAGATAATAATTGGGTGAAAAATTGGAGCACTTTCAATTTCTGGTTGCCCAAAAAAAGAATCGTGTCGTGGGGAGGGTTGTTTTTACTGTGTGGATGATTCACTGTCCCACGCCACGTGTTGCCAACGTAGTTGCACAGCCCTAGTTAAATAGGTTTTGCTGGCCCAATCAAAATCTGCCACGTTCCTCTTGGCTTACCTTATTGGTTTTCGTCTTTTCTCTGAAGCTGGCCCCGCATATACATGAACCATACCGAAACACATCAGACAAATACTGCAATAATTTGGGTACAAATCCAATAAAATAGTTGGTTCAATTTTTTTTTATTCAGAATTTTTGTCAAATTCATTTCTATGTTCTCATGTATGTGATAAGCATTGTTTTTTTTTTTTTTCCTTTATTATTACTTTTTTTTTTTTTTTTTTTGAAAACATCAATTTTATGTAGAATAACACTTTGGTTTCGATATTTATACCGTACCAAATTGTTTTCTGGCAAAATGATATATTATTGTTTTATTGGTTGAACATTTTATATAAAATTGGGCATAGGTAAATATTTATACGATAAGCCAAACTAAATACAATCTAACAGTAACACCATTTTATCACATATCTTCTAAAATCAGAATTTATGTCAATCAAATATCAATGGCAAAATGGTGGAGATAATAGAAGTATGAGAATGAGATAGGATAGCTCTAGCTGTGCAGCGGAACATATAAAAAGAAGTTTGTATGGGCGTGGACCATTTCTTTGGCAGGCGTTGGGAAATGGAAAATAAGGCTTAGAGATATGGCAGACAGAAAACACTTTCTTGATGGAAACTATTCATGCGGTGCCTCTTCCTTTTTGAACCAATACTATCTGCCTTCAGGTTTTTTAATTATCCAATTCACTATCTTGGGGTTTTGTGGGGACCACCTTGATCCACAAACTAAACCTCGTGGATCACATTATGGTGGGAAAAATTGAATACTGACACTTTCTAGAGGAAATAATTTATCAGAAGCCAATACTATGTATTCCTTATAACATTCATATACATATAATAAAATTGCTATGTAATTGGATCGTTGCTAAGGACTCCATCTCTTCTTGGTAACCTAAATTAAAATGAAACAGCCCCACATTCAATGAAATGGGCATTAAAGAAGTTCACAAAATATGGGGCAAGCTGCTATTTTAGTAATGTTTGTTTTCTTGTATCTTGCTTTCAAAACAGAAAAACCTTTTTGGAAAGAAGTTTGAGGTTCAAGATTCTTGGAAGAATCCATGTCATATCAAGGGAGAGGATAGCTTATACATAGAGATCTTTCTAGCTCAACTTTTACTCAAAGATTTACTTATTCCGCAAAAACATAAAATGGAAGATTGGATTGGATTGGTGATGTTCGTGCAATGTTTTTGAACCTTTTCTATAGTAGCCTTTGAACTTGAGAAGAAGTAGAGAATTTGAGGGTGGCAACAAGAGGCTGAAGCTTGAGTAGTGACTTAATTTTCAGCTCTGCTTCATTTATCAAGTTCTTGTAGTATGATTCAGAGATGAAATCTTTCAGGGTCAAGATTAGCTTCCTTGAAGTTGACTTGAAACAACCAGCATCTCAAGACATGATATATTGATTCCTTCCTGAAGTAAATTTCAGTCTCACATTTCTGGATCTTCAACTTCACTGCTCATCACAAAGCTAGGAAATGCCAAGGTTATGTCCCTGAGAAATGTCATGGATTTTGACTCATGTTATTAAAATTCGGTAGAAAATATGAAACTCAACTCCTGTTAAGATTTCTCTGAGCGGGGAATGAAGAAGGGAATTATCAATTTGGACAAGTATAGAAATAAGGCAATGTCAAGTTCATGTTGATATAAAGATCGACAAACTTTGAACAGAATTTATTACTTACTTTAAGTATGGTAGAGTCATATTCTTTAGTAGAGATGGATGTTTTGAAACAAATTCCTTCCACTCATCTTGGTCAATCCTTCCATCGCCTTTTGAATCTGCATCGCTAAATGTCTGGGGAAAAACAAACAACTTCAGAAACATTTGACTTAAAGAATCATGAAAGGGTAAGGGTCTTGATATAGAGGGATTTGTACCTTATCCACAATTGTTTGAACAACATCATCTGAAAGTACTAGCTCTGATTCATGCAAAAGCGCCAACACCATCTCCTTCAACTGTCATAACAAGATAAACTCTCAACATAGTTGTGCAAAATAGCTTCATAAAAATATTGTTACACATTAATAAACATGAAACTTCCACCAAGAAGACAGTGTCAGTACTGAACCAATTGCTAGGCATTAAAGCCACATTCAGGTCAAAGCAATATCTTTGTTATTAAGTTGATACATTAACAAAAACAAACATATTCGGTAACTCCCAAAAATAAATAATTAAAGAAAAACCTTTTTATGATGTAAAACAATTTTAAACAATCTGTGAAAACAGAATGGAAAAGGAACCATGATGCAAGCTGCAAGAGAAGGAGAAAAGTTTGCATAGTTCACCTCCTCACGCTCAATGTAACCAGTGCGTCTCAGGTCGTACAATCTAAAAGCAACTGCAAGAGGACGACCAACTTAGCAGATGATAATGTGGATAATTAAAAATGAGAAAGACACCATAAGAAGCATGAACATATGAATTTTATTAGGAAAATTTAATCTTACATGAAATTTTGTCTTCTACAGGTGCGTTGGGGTGAAAGATCCCCAATGAACGAACAAATTCTCCAAACTCAATAACTCCATTGCGCTTAAGATCAAATAAATCAAAAATCTACAAGAACCCCCCCAAAAAATAAAGAGTAAGTTCTGGAATGGCATCATCAAATGCTATACTGTAAAAATGCATGATCATTGATAAGTGATAAAAAGGATTTAAAAACTTAAAAATTAAGTTAGAAAACAATAAAAATAAAACCATTATAGCACTTAACAGTTCAAAATCACAGTGAAAATTTCAGCCACCACTGCTTTCAGAAATTTAGAAGTCTCCATCTACCAAGAAAAGACTCATTATTACATTAAGCATGGCCTATTGATCTATGAAAGAGGTGCCAGAATCACACACCCTGTCTGCAAACAGATTCCTCCTATTTCTGTTCCTGAAGAGTGCCAGCTGGAATTCTTCCTGTCGAAGAGTTGGATTATAAAATTGTCATTAAGTAGGAGAAAAAATTTCAAGTATATAGTTGATAATACACAAAGTGATGAAGTTCTATTGACTCATATTTTGCACACTTGTGTAATCAGCTAAAAATGAAGGTAACAATAACTTTGAGATGCAACCATGGAAAACATACCTTATGGATAAGTCCATCATCAGTAATTGAACTGCTCAATTTCTTGAAAAGCTCATATAAGGCTTCAACTTCACTCACACTAACTGCAAATAAGTTGCATAGAAAATTTTAATGATAAGAAAATTTAGTCACTATTCTATTCCAGAGAATTGAAAGATAAAGATGCAGGTGTCTTGAACTAATTAAACAGTCCAGTCTACCTTAAGGGTATCCCAAGTGATATTAAATCATTAGTTTAATAAGACATAATCATGGATGCCTAGGGAAAGATGATGAGCCTAGCTATGGATTTATAAGCAACATCATGAAAGAGGATCATTATGGTTCGTTTGTGAAACTAAGCAAACTAACAAAGTTACAGGAGAACAAAATAGTTATGCTGATGCATACTCACAAGGTGTTTCAGCAGCAAGAACAGAAGGCTCTTCGTAGCCAGGAACGTAACCTTTCTTTGAGGGATAGCAGCCCATTCATACAATTTCATAGAAAGAAGTAAAAAGACCCCAATAATACCGAGGAAAAGGCCAGACCTGTCAAAATCCAAAGAAAAATTGAAATTAGAGGGGTGAGAAAAATTTTGAAATACTGTAATGTCAATTTGTATATCCATAACCATCTCGGATGGCAAAGATAATGACAATCGAACTCAAAACACGAAGGCCAATGACAAGAATTGAAGGAGACCAATCGGTAATGTCTCACCCACTAGCAAGAATATAGGAAGGTCCTCTCTGTGACTCCAATTCAGACCACACAATATAGGAGTGGCTAGACATACCAGTAGACATTACCAGAACTGTGTATAATGTATGCTATCACTAGCCACAGATCCTTATGGGACAGCAACTAGCTGCTGCTTTTCAGCTAGAAGAAACTCAGTTTCTCGAACCTTCCAATAATGACAAAACTGCTTAAAATTATTAAAAATTTGATGCCAAAATAGTTATATCACCAGTTCCAGCCTCCCCTGAAAGACTAGAAAATATATGAGAAATCCTTACGGACTTAAGCTGTCACTTGAACTATTATTACTTAAAAAATATAAACATATAGGGGAAAAAAAAAAGAAAAACAAAAACAAAAAAGAATCTGCATATGGGCATCATATTTAGGCTACTATTCAAGCTCATAAAATTTCTAGTTCTGAACCTGTTTATGTTTCTACAGTTCTACAATTCTTTCCTTGGCTAGTTCCATATCGTCGTCCTAGTGCTACAAAGAACTGGTAGTAAGACCCTAAATTTTTTCAGCATCACTATTGCTCGTTTGGGAAGAAGGCAGAATGATCAAAGTTGAGATTTTCAGATCCTCACTTAGCTTGCAGATAAAAATTAAAGTATCAGCGTTAGATTTCTCTTACAAAAAAACATATATATATATATATATATATATATATATCTTTCTTGCGTAGGAATTAGGACCACATGCCTAGTACGATCATATTCTGGGATTATAACTACTTAATGCATGACATTGAGCATGATAGCATCTCAAATCTTCCTGGCAGCCAAACACTGTGCAAGTGCAACCCGGTCAAAATGCGACTGCAGAAAAAACTCTCAGAGACCATCATTACCGATTGAAAACATGATGTAGCAAAAATGAGAATCTGCTCAGCATCATGCTTTGGAATTCCCATTTGGGACTCGTCTGCAAAATTTAATAATTTACTAACAAGAAGTTTACGCTAAAATAAAATCAAAATCAAAACTTTTTTTTCATTCTGAAAACAATAATGTGAGATAAACCCAGTGACCCATCTTCCCCGTTTGACCGAAGGGTAAAATGCATGAAACAAATTGGATTTAGGATATCTGAATGAAGCACGAGACAGAAAACACTTGGGGAGCCAAAGCAAACACCATACCAAAAAAAAAAACATGGGATTATAATAATATCCTCCCTTTTCATTTCTTTTTTCATTAACCATAAGAAAAAATTCAAATTATAAGCACATAGAAGAAGACCCAGTTCCATTAAAAACAATAAACACAGAGATAAGAGCTAACCTGTTAGAGAGACCTGAAGATGGCCAAAAGGGGTCTGTCGCTGAGCTTTCGCCGTTTAGAACATGCTAAAAAGAAATGAAAATTGAGAGAAAGATCTTAGCTTTCTTAGCTTGGCTCCAATGGGGTTGAGTACGTGGTCTGTAAGTTCAAGGAGAGGTTGTTTTATGATATTCAAAGTTTTCAATCTCCAAACTGAAACCGCATCAGTATATAGAAATCTCCTTAGAGAGCCTGTTTTTACCAATTTTTTTCCGACCCACTTGTTCTTTTCGCTTTCAAGCTCAACACCTTTATTTTAAATAGTACACTAAAAATATAAAAAAATAAAAAAAAAAAATCTTTTTTGGGATTTTAGTATAAATATAAGCACGTTGCTCAATAGTTAAAAAGTTAAAACCAAAACAATTTACCCTAAAAAAAGATGGAAAATAAAAGAAACGAAAAGTTAAATCCAACACAGGACGGATTCGTTTCCAGCAGGAACTTTAACCCTTTTTTTTGTTTTTTTTTTAGTCTTAATTATTTATCACTTTTCAAAAGAAAGGGGCAACACTTTTTCTAAATCTTTTGCTTGTGCGGCTAGTTTAAGGTTTTAACTTAAGTTTTAAATTTTAAATTAAATATTATAACTCTCAAAAAAATATATCACATGTTTTGCTAAAGTCTTTTATTTTTTTTTTAAAACACATTTTTGAAAAAATAAATATTTTTAATTATTTTATTTTCTTTTTCAACGGCATAGAAATGTGCATCAAAAAGACTTTTTATTTTATTCTTGTAGTCTTTTAAATATTTACTATTTTTATATTTTTAACATATTAAATTATTATTGCATTAATAATTGTTATATTTCTATCTTGTAAATTAAAATTAATTTATTTTAATATATATTTAATTCCCCTTTTTTTAGTTCTGTATTTTTTAGTCTGTAATATATAATACACACATGTACATGTATTGAATTTATAAATACTAAAATTATGTATTTTATGGCCGAACTTTTATCATTTTCTTTAATATGATTTATAAACATTTGCCATTTTATATTTAACTATGGTTAAAAGTGCTTGTGAGCTAATTTTTCTTTTATAAGCTAATTTGTAGAAGCTTATAAGGTTACAAACAATGGCCAATCAAGAAGTTCAGTTAGAAAATATATGGAAATATATAAAATCCCTTGAATTTAAATAAGTTAAATAATACAAAACATAAAACTCATTCAATTTAAATATGTTGATAATATATAAACATATATTATTTTACGTGAATGTTATATATATATATATATATATATATATATGTACACACACACACACGCATATGTTAATAATATAGAGAAGACAGAAACAATTTAGCTCTAAAAATTTATGATTTTAGAGTATCTTTTATTGATTTGATTAGGAGCAGTGCTAGAGCACCAAAAAAGGCTACAACGTCTACCACGGTGATTTATTTATTAAAAGAACAATGTTATGGGGTATTAAATTTTGTATTAAAATTTTAATATCAATTATGTGATAATTTTTTAATGGTATTAAATTGATATTACTTTATATTACATGAGTAGATAAATCATTTAAAAGTTATCAAATTTTTAATAAAAAAATTTAATCATTTTAGATTTATCCTTATTAAAATAATATGTAATTTTATCTGTTAGAAACATAATATTTCATCATTCGGTAAAATATATTTTAATAGATGTTTTGTTACCTCTAATATATCTTTTAATTAAAATAGTATTATATGCTTGAAAGGCTGATCATTTAGTTTCTTGTTTATTAGACTACCAATTAACTAATGCATCTTTTCTGCTATGACCCCCAAGGTTATGTCACTCTCTGAAGGCCATCCTATAGTCAGATGGTTCTTCTCAAAATTTAATAAAGTAATTATTTATTTGTACGTGGAGGATTGACATCAATTTTACCAATTAAGAAAGTTTCTTTTAGTTGTGTGGGTAAGTTTACACAAAAAATTAGAATAACTGGTTGAACGAAATTAATAAACCATTCACATCTCTATTCCATGAATATAAATCTATAATAAAAAAAAAATTATTGTTAATGATATATATATATAAACGCTTGGAATAATTTGAATATTAATTGTAAACTGTCCTCCCAAAAGACAACTCTACAAGTAAGTAATCTTGCTTATCATGTTAGTTGGGTTCTTATCAATCAATAAGTCACAGATTGATTTTATTTTATTTTATCTCTATCTTCAACGTGAGGAAAATAAATGGAGAAAATTAAAAATAGTTTTATCATTTTATTTTTTTATTTTTCGTAGCAATCAATGAGATTTCCATCCTCAAGCTTGCTTTCTTTGGAGTAGCATATATATATATATATATATATATAATATGTGTAAAATAGAATAATTATTTAACTCCTGAAGAAGCAAGTTGCATCCCTCCCTACAGACCTATAATTGTTTTTTATTAAATTTGATAGCCGACCCCTTGGACATGTTTTACCTCTAATATATGTGTCAAAATCTCCCATAATTATAATATATATTTAGCAAAGTAACATCATCCTCCTTTCATGTATACGTGTGTGTATATATATATATTATTAGTATTTGTACAAATTTCAACGGTGTATATAATATATAGTAAAAGAATAACTTATATATGTTTCTTACCTGCATTTGGATATATAATTGCAAAACCGACCCATATTATGTTAAAAAAAAAAAAATTCATATATATGCGCTAATTGATGAATATAATATGCTTAATTAATAGTTATATATATATATATGAGCTAATTGATGAATATAATCTGCGTAATTAATAGTTTTATATATATATATATATATATATCTCTGTGTGTGTGTGTGTGTCTCCATCAATCTACTGGTCCTGCAATTATCAAAGACCTATATAATCAGTAAAATGTATATCTCTTGGGTCTTGAAATCGACTTTATTTATTAAAAAAAAAAAAAAAGGCAATATACGGTGTATATAAAAATCAAACCACATCAATTACATGAAATGGGTACCTCGATTATGACCCAAAAAAAAAAAAACAAAAAGAAAAGAAAAATTATTTCATTGGACATATACATAGCAGTACTGGATTTTTTTTGTTTTTGTTTTTTTTCGGTGGATACACGGTACTGGATTACTAAAGGGTGCCAAAAGAATATGAAGAGGTCCCCCATTTCTTGATGTAGACTAATTAATCGGTACATAAGCTGCCCTTCAATTTACATGTAAATTAACTGCTTCCATTTCATGATCATGTTCATGAATTATTATTTTTTTCTTTTTAGTGGGTTCCATTTCATTAAAAGATTGGCTTTTAATCTTAAAATATATATATATATATATATATGACGTGACAGAGCAGATCAACCGAAGTCACTCCATTACCTTTATTGTTTGCTATTGTTGTGACAAAACTCAGATACTGTTGAATACAGATCGATGCATCACACCCAAATTACAGGGATGAAAAGTTGATATCCCGTGATCATCAACAATGTCCTCTTAACTTTTCCACCATTTTTTGTTCGAATTCACAACAAGTGGAGACTCATGCAAAACGTTTATTCATTTTCGATAAAACTTTCAAAGAAATTATAAATGAATAAAATGAAATGGGTCCTGAAACTTTTTATATTGATGACGAAGTAGCTAGATATCTTTGTGCTTCGTAATTTCAATTCATGAGTAGTGGCGAGTCATGCCAAACGTTATTAATTCACTTATATATATATATATATATTTTTTTTTTTTTTTAAGAGAAAAAATTGTGAATTATTAATCAACCTTTAATTATCTGTCGACCATGTAATTATACGTGACCTTGAAGAAAGAACACGAACACGAGCTTAATATTTGGAAAAATGACAGTCGGTGATGAAGATGGCTAACACTAAAGTTGAGAAAGGACATGAATTATGGATTTGTGGGGCTGTGCAAAAGTTGAAATATTGATGAAGATGTTTGTGGCCGTTGCACCTCTATTTTGACCTTCCTCAAAAGCAAAATGCTAGCTATATGAATTATTAAAATCTAGCTTTATGAATTATTAAAATCCATCTTTTTCTTCTTTTCAAGTCCCATCCTTTTACGTGTGTTTTCATTTAAACATTTCACTACTTTTGAATGAAGATTTTTTCTTTTTGTAGTTTGGTTAATCGAATTCAATCTCCAAATAGATGATTATATTAAAGGATGACAATGTTGACAAGTAGTACATTATTTATTCAACTGGTTATGGTGGGGTAGAACATTGCCAAAAAAAAAAAAAAAAAAACCAATTATACTGGGGTAGAAAGATAATAAAGCAAGATAAAATTTTGGCCAACGTACGAAGGCAAAGAAAAGGGGAAGTAAAAAGATAAAAAATTAAAAAAAAAAAAAAAAAGGTGAAAAACCCAAAATTAATGAAACTTGTTTTAGCTGGTCCAACTAAATAACTACACGACAGCTAGACCTTTTGAAAAGAGGCAATAGGCCATGTCACGTGTGACGCAACGAGTATCATATATTCAAATATGCATACGATTACAATCTTACTAAATATAACAAAAACAAAAGGCGTTGTTATAGGGATCAATTACGTACCAAATTAACTTATTATAAGTCAAATCTCTGAAATCCCCATTTGCCTGAAAAAAAGGATAATTTCCAACTCCCATTATCGTTTTTCCAATGCTTTAGTACCTCTGTCTACATATACAAATATGAAAAATGACCTGCTGTTGTAAGCTACTTTGTATCAAATGAAAATTTGAATCAACTTTAAAAAATGTTAAAACAATCACTAACAATAATTAATATTGGTCCCACCTAAATTTTATAAGTTTCTCTTTTATATTTAAGTTTAATTCTTTTTGAAAATAAAAATTATTTAAATAACATATTATTATTTGAATGATGTGGTTAGCACAAATGAACTATATAGTAGTTCATTTAATACATAAATCTTTCTTGAAATCTTTACTATGTATATATATTATAATTAACTTCCTATTCTAATGGACAAAACACATAAATTAATTAGCAAAAATATTCCTAGAAATAAACAAAGTTAGTAGAAATGATGATGATGTAGATTCCAAGCTTCATAGTGAATTTAAGCTATAATTTATGAGTTGCTGTCAGGACCCGTCCAGAATTTCTTCCCCGGAACCCTAGACAGCCCTGATCCCAGGAAAACCCTACCGAACCTTCCAACGGAAAATCCGGCAGAGCCTCCCCTAAGGGATTTACTTACCACAAAATTCCCTGCACTGAAAACACACTTCTAAAATTATCCCCTTATTCCTCCCACAGTACTACAAATCGATTCCACAAATTGCAGCACTTAAAAAAAATAAATACAGTAATCCAGTGCAAAATAAATACAACAAGAGTGAAAGAAATATTACAACTGCAATAAAAGAATAACAGGGTACTGCCGAACTAAAACAGCAAGGAAGATCAAGTCCGCTCCGAGTGAACACCGACAACCTGGTACCTAGAGGAACGGAATTTAAGAGTGTGAGATGCTAATCATCTCAGTGAGCGACCCTACTACTATACCATATATTATCACAGTAATAAGTATAAATAATAATTATTTGGAAATAATATTTTCTCTCAAAACCCTTACAATTCACTCAGTTGGAAAGGTTCCCCTTTTAAAACAATTTCACAAAACCCTTTATCCATATTCCCCGAAAACCAAGACATCAAATAAATATCCGAACAGTAATAATTAATTTTATTTTTCCAATACAGTTTCCAAACATTTTATTTTTAAAACACAGTTCCAAAAATCAGTTGATGCACCCACTATATACCAGTGGCGCCAACAGTACCCAGCGTCCCAAGGTACCGCCAGACAGGAGGTTATAGAGAGAAACCGGCATACGGTCGCGTGGCGTCCCACAGCGCCGCTGCTAACCTGGTGTCCCGGCCAAAGGGGGGTGGCCGCCCTCTCCGATGGCATCCACAGGACACCCTCATAATATCAACCGCGCGCTACTCACACCCACCTGCGCGCTAATCACATCACCTGCGCGCTAATCACACCCACCTGCGCGCTAATCACAACCGTGTGCACACTAACCATATCACATATACCATATCACATATACCATATCACATAATCAGAACACCAGTACGTGCACGGTGCATCTAAAAATCATAAAATCCATAAATTTAAATCATAAAACAAATTTCACATTTTTCATAAGCATAGCGGGCATAATCCATCCGCTTGAACCGGGAAATTCTCCACAATTTCCTTATAATCCATACCATAAATTCCATGATTTTCAAATCCACCAACTTCCAAATCCATCAATTCAAATATCCACATTTTCCCAATAGCATAAATAATTTCTCGAAATATCATAATCAAATCTCATAATATTCCATGGGCATATTTTATAAAAATTGAAATCACCAATATAACCAAATATTTTCTTTGAAATATTTGAAAATCAAATCATGCCCAATTTACCATTAAAACCACACCAATTTCAAAATCCTCAAAACCATAAAATAATTCCACATGGCATAAATTGTAGAATTCGCATTTTCTTAAATCCAATAAATTCATAAATAATTCTACAATAAATCCAATAAATATTTGGCACATAGAAATTAAATTCCAAATATTTCATTCACACATAATATATTCATCAATTAAATTCCCCAAAATTAATTTGAAGGTGGGTCACTCACCTGGAGCACGCAATTAACCCATGATCCACTACGGGATCAATTCTACGACTCACCGGTGCTCCTAGAACAAAATTCACAGACAGTCAAATAAATTAATATTTTATTCGGGTAAATAATACCCGGTACCCGGGGGGTCAAAACACAAACGATAACTAAAATTTACGAATCATATACCGAATCGAAGCTCGAGTGATGCTAATCACAGATCCGGTCTTAATTTCCGATGATCGTACCCGACGGGGTTTGAATTTCGTCGGGAAGCTTTTCGGGTTTCGGCTCCGCAATTCTCCCAAACCGTCGCGAATTGGCGGAAACGGAAGTCGGATTTGGGTTCAGGAGGTCGAACACTGCGGACTGGAGCTGGCCGGAATTTTCGGGCACTCGCCGGAACAGTAATTTCCGGCGGGCCGCCACGTCACCGGCAACCGTCGCCGGAACAGTATTTTCCGGCGGTGGCCGTTTGCTGTGAAATTTTGCAGATTTGTAGATCGTGAGGAGAGCAATCCAACGGGACCGACAGTGAGCAAAACGGAGGTCGGACGGCGGAGAAATCACCGTTTGAAGATTTTCGACCCCTCGCCGGAAAACGCTCCGATCCCGGCGCGTCGGTGGTCCGATGGCCGTGATTTTTGGTGGGTAGGCCGGACTTGAGGAGAGGATGATGGGTGTATGGCGTGTGTACTGTATATCGGCCGGAATAGTGCCGATTCGCGGTGGCCGGCGGTGGAGGGGGAAAAATCGCCGCCAAACTTCGGACGTCCGATCCGGGCGCGTCCGGCGGCCGTTCGCCGTGAAATTTGGAGGTTTTGCCGGAAATGAGGTGGGCAAGCTTTCTGTCCGGTGCGTGTACAGTAACTCGGCCGGAACAGTGGCAAAATCCGGTGGCCGGCGGTGGCTCTCTCTCTCTCTCTTCTCTCTCTTTCTCTCTCTTCTCTCTCTTTCTCTCTCTTCCCCGAGAGTTTTTCAAAATTAAAACCCTGCGTGACACTGTTCATGCCACGTGGACCAATCAGAAACTGACACGTGGCGTTTCACTGTTCACCGACCCAAAAAAAATATTAAAATAATACGGTATCCGGTAAACTTCAAACGTCCATAACTTTTTAACCGGATGTCCGTTTTGAGCGTGCCGCTAGTCTGTGAACTCGTATCGACGAGCACTTCACAACCATGCATGAGTCAAAGCTCAATTCCCCATAAACAAAAAGTCAACTCCGGCACCCCTTGGACAGTTTGGACCGCAACTTGTTTCGTCCATAACTTTCAAACCGTAGCTCCATTTTCGACGTGCTACCAGTCTACGAACTCGTGGCATCGTGCACTTCGCCACGGTACCCTAGTCAACTCAAAATTCTCACCGAGTCAAAAAGTCAACTTTTGACCCCCTTCGGTCAACGGTCAACGGTCAACCTCGGTCAACGTGCACGGATTCCGGTGCGATTTGGGACGGGGTGTTACAGCCTTCCCCCCTTACAAAAATTTCGTCCTCGAAATTTCCGCGCGTCACTGGAACAAACAAGGGTTCTGATCACGCACCTGCGCTTCGGGCTCCCATGTCGCTTCCTCGACTAAGTAGTTCCTTGCCAACTAATCCATGCCCAACACTACTTCAAGTCTGGATAGATCCAACAGGATCAGGTCTGCTTCCATCACTTGATCTGTGAAATCGTCGGGCGTAGTCCTGGCTCCCTGCTGCGTCATAGCAAACACCCGGCCTTGACTTGTCTGCTGGGGTCTCCTTCCTCTACCTCGACTCGATCCTGCAGACGGCTGGACTGATCCCGAAGAAACTCCTACTGGCTGACTTCCCTGGGAACTCTGTCCTGGAAATATCCCCGTATGCTGTGTCCGTCGACCTGCTTCTAGCACACTGCCGCTACCATAAGGGCAATCCCTCCTTATGTGGCCTGGCTGCCCACACCGAAAGCATAAACCATCCATCTGACACTGCCCAGAATGATTCCCCCTACAAAGTGGACAAATCCGCGGAGAACCAATGCGTGACTGCTGATACGAGCTTGCATCCACAATGATCGAATGGCGAGCTGGCTGGGGCATGCGATAACTATCTCTCCTCTGGAATCTGCCTCGTGGGCTTAACCCATCACTGTCTGAGCCTGAGCTATGGCTCTTCTTAGCTGCCCCCTGTCGAGGTACTCCGCTATACGATCCTTCGAATGATCTGCGCCTCGAGGGTCTGTGTATCTCCTCCTGTCTCTCTAGCTCGAGCGCTGCATCCCTGGCGGACTGATAGGTGGGATGTACTGATCCAGAAAGGGTGTAACCGATGCTCTCTTTCAATCCGTCTATGAACCTCACCTTCTTCGTGTGATCGTCGGGAATCAGGTGCATGCAGAATCCTGATAGTTCTCGGAATCTCCTCTCGTACTCGGTCACTGTCATGTTCCCCTGTCGCAGTTCCTCGAACTCTCTCCTTCTCGCCTCACGGTACGCAGGAGGACAAAACTCTATCAATGGCAGTTGTTCATCCCAGCTACCACGAAACTGCATAATGCAAGACCTTAGCAGGTCTTCTAATGTCTGAATTGTGCACTCTGCTTGTCCATCAGATTGCGGGTGAAAAGCGGTGCTGTAGTTAAGTCTTGCTCCTAGTGCATCAGCCAATTTCCGCCATAGTCGTGAAGTAAAGCGCGGATCTCGATCGGAGACGATGGCTAACGGTACTCCATGAAGACTTACAATGCGTTGCACGAACAACTAAGCTAACTTCTCGGGTGAAAAATGTTCTCGTACCGGTAGGAAGTGTGCCGACTTGGTGAGACGATCAATGATTACCCAAATGCCGTCGTACCTTCTAGGTGTGGAAGGAAGCTTGAATACGAAGTCCATATTGAGTTCTTCCCACTTCCACACGGGAATCGGTAAAGGTTGGAGTAGTCCCGAAGGCTTCTGTCTTTCTGCTTTCACTTGTTGACAAATCAAACACTTTAATACGAAGTCTGCCACTTCTCTCTTCATACCAATCCACCAATAATACTTAACAAGCGTCCGGTACATCTTGGTACTCCCAGGATGCATCGCATACATCGAGCTGTGCGCCTCCTCTAAAATCTCCTTCTTGAGTCCTGGAATATCCGGAACACAAAGTTGTCCTTTATACACGAGGGCTCCATCCCTCCTTATGGAAAATTCCGGATCAAGACCTTCTTGTACCTTGCCCTTAATTGTCCTCAACTTAGGATCTTCCATTTGGGTCTCTACTATACGATCCACCAACACCGGTCGTACCTGGAAGCTAGCCATGAGAACTCCTGAAGGATGCATATGCATTAACACCCCCATCTTCTTCAACTCCACCATGAGAGGTAGTTGGATGACTTGGATGTGAGCAAGAGATCCGGTAGCCTTCCTACTCAAGGCATCTGCCACTACATTCGCCTTACCCGGGTGATAATCAATCACACAGTCATAATCCTTTAACAACTCCATCCATCGCCTTTGCCTCATATTTAACTCCTTCTGTGTGAAAATATACTTGAGGCTCTTGTGGTCGGTATAGATTTGGCATGTGGCTCCATACAAGTAGTGCCTCGAGTTTCCACATCGCTTCCTCGACTGACAAGTATTCGATGTTCTTTTGTAGCAACAACACATGAATTACGCTGCATGCCGATGTCTGCTTTCTCGCTTCCACTTGTCGGCAGCGTAACTTAGCAAGTATACTAGAGGCCTTATCCACTATCACTACACTACCATCACGCCTAATAGTGACTTTAACTTTCCTCTTGTGCAACTTTCATTCTCATGCCCACTAATTAAGGATATTCAAATTGGTCCACGAGAACACGATCTGCAAGTCTTGGTCATAGTCGAACGCTAACCATAAGGTGCTTCTAAAGCATGCATCCTTAAACCAACAACCAACTCTCGTGACTCGATCAGCACTTTAAAAGGTTAGATTAGAACTTAAGTCTAATTTCCTCAAATACTGGTATCACCAAGTTAAGGTTGAGATTAATTCACTTGTCTTCGATTACCCTCCTAGTACTTACAATTATCAAACCCTTGCTCCTCATTGATTAACCAATAGTCTTAACCTCGACAAACATCAATCTTTCTTTTAACTAAATTCATCAAGGTCATGAATAAAATTCTCAACATCCAAATACCATTCTTGAAAACCCTAAGTTTCCCCCATTTCAAATAGATTCCATGAACCCACACCTCAAGCAATAAGAAATTTAAATCTTAATTCTAGCATCACCACCAATACTATGAACAAATCACTAGATCCTTAACCCAATAAAGTATTCCACACTTCTTAAATTCTAACTCCGTCCCAAAAATCATACTCCTTATCATTGTAAATTATCACCAATAATATCAACCACCTTGAATCGATAAAGCACCACCAATACGAACCTTAAATCTCCAAGGAAATAAGATATCAAGATCTTAGCTTCTAGAATGAAAAATAACCATGCTTAAACATCCAACCATGCTTAAGGAATCATCCTCATCTCATTAACCTCATCAACCACCAAGTAGAACTTTAGTCGCTATCCGGAGCTTGCTTGATTCTCTAAACTCTGTCGTACCTTCTCTTTGTGAACGATAGTTTAAGCACGAAATCCATGTTTACATCTCCCTACTTTTACTTATCGGTGACCTAAGTACCTTTATTCGGATCTTGCAACTTCCTCTATCGTGCCAAACCACCATGTCATCCAGTGAGCATTCCATACGTCTTTATACCCTTGGGGTGTATCGCATACATTGAATCACGTGCTTCCTTTAAGATCTCCTTTTTGAACTCAACGATACCCTGCTTTGGATTCTCGACTGGCGATACTTAACCTTAAGTCGCTTTTGGAAAAACCATAACATAAAACAAATAATAAAATATATTTTTCAACTATACCTAACTTGCATAGGCAATTGTTAAAACTCCACATTGAAATTCATATCTTAAAATTCATAGCATAAAATAAAATATGCACGCTTGTAATGGAGGTACGTACGACACCTTCTACATGTTACGTAATCCATGATTCCAACTGTCGCTGACACTCTGCTACCAATACAAACCAGGGTGGTTGCCTATATTGGCCGTCCAATCCCCTGGACTCGTAGGCAACATGATCATGGGGCTAGCTCTACATGGACCACATTGGTTCGCCGCCTCCATATGGTGCAGTATAATATCAAACAATATAACATACAAATACATGTACAAGCACAAACCAAAAATACTTGAATAAAACACCTTTAATTTCAAATACCACTTTGAAAAGCATTTAAATTTTGATAATCGACCGGGAAAATATTTTGACGCCTTGAAATCAATCGACACACATCCTTAGGCAATCATCCTTCTCCTCCATGAACGAAACGGATACCATTCACGATGATAAGCTTGACCTTCAAAAAGAAAACGCATCCTCGACCATCGACTAGGCCATAGGAATTTCCCGTTAGGCTAGATGATCCTAATTGACACCCTCGAAGATTAGAGTTATTCAAACTCGGACAACGAATTTACTTCGAGACAAACAGAAAGAACGCTTTCACACGGGTAAAACGAGAGATTAAACACGGATAGGATGCACAACAATGCACAGTCCCTTAGGAATACTAGAACCTAGAGCTCTGATACCAACTGTCAGGACCCGTCCAGAATTCCTTCCCCGGAACCCTAGACAGCCCTGATCCCAGGGAAACCCTACCGAACCTTCCAACGGAAAATCCGGCAGAGCCTCCCCTAAGGGATTTACTTACCACAAAATTCCCTGCACTGAAAACACACTTCTAAAATTATCCCCTTATTCCTCCCACAGTACTACAAATCGATTTCACAAATTGCAGCACTTAAAAAAAATAAATACAGTAATCCAGTGCAAAATAAATACAACAAGAGTGAAAGAAATATTACAACTGCAATAAAAGAATAACAGGGTACTGCCGAACTAAAACAGCAAGGAAGATCAAGTCCGCTCCGAGTGAACACCGACAACCTGGTACCTAGAGGAACGGAATTTAAGAGTGTGAGATGCTAATCATCTCAGTGAGCGACCCTACTACTATACCATATATTATCACAGTAATAAGTATAAATAATAATTATTTGGAAATAATATTTTCTCTCAAAACCCTTACAATTCACTCAGTTGGAAAGGTTCCCCTTTTAAAACAATTTCACAAAACCCTTTATCCATATTCCCCGAAAACCAAGACATCAAATAAATATCCGAACAGTAATAATTAATTTTATTTTTCCAATACAGTTTCCAAACATTTTATTTTTAAAACACAGTTCCAAAAATCAGTTGATGCACCCACTATATACCAGTGGCGCCAACAGTACCCAGCGTCCCAAGGTACCGCCAGACAGGAGGTTATAGAGAGAAACCGGCATACGGTCGCGTGGCGTCCCACAGCGCCGCTGCTAACCTGGTGTCCCGGCCAAAGGGGGGTGGCCGCCCTCTCCGATGGCATCCACAGGACACCCTCATAATATCAACCGCGCGCTACTCACACCCACCTGCGCGCTAATCACATCACCTGCGCGCTAATCACACCCACCTGCGCGCTAATCACAACCGTGTGCACACTAACCATATCACATATACCATATCACATATACCATATCACATAATCAGAACACCAGTACGTGCACGGTGCATCTAAAAATCATAAAATCCATAAATTTAAATCATAAAACAAATTTCACATTTTTCATAAGCATAGCGGGCATAATCCATCCGCTTGAACCGGGAAATTCTCCACAATTTCCTTATAATCCATACCATAAATTCCATGATTTTCAAATCCACCAACTTCCAAATCCATCAATTCAAATATCCACATTTTCCCAATAGCATAAATAATTTCTCGAAATATCATAATCAAATCTCATAATATTCCATGGGCATATTTTATAAAAATTGAAATCACCAATATAACCAAATATTTTCTTTGAAATATTTGAAAATCAAATCATGCCCAATTTACCATTAAAACCACACCAATTTCAAAATCCTCAAAACCATAAAATAATTCCACATGGCATAAATTGTAGAATTCGCATTTTCTTAAATCCAATAAATTCATAAATAATTCTACAATAAATCCAATAAATATTTGGCACATAGAAATTAAATTCCAAATATTTCATTCACACATAATATATTCATCAATTAAATTCCCCAAAATTAATTTGAAGGTGGGTCACTCACCTGGAGCACGCAATTAACCCATGATCCACTACGGGATCAATTCTACGACTCACCGGTGCTCCTAGAACAAAATTCACAGACAGTCAAATAAATTAATATTTTATTCGGGTAAATAATACCCGGTACCCGGGGGGTCAAAACACAAACGATAACTAAAATTTACGAATCATATACCGAATCGAAGCTCGAGTGATGCTAATCACAGATCCGGTCTTAATTTCCGATGATCGTACCCGACGGGGTTTGAATTTCGTCGGGAAGCTTTTCGGGTTTCGGCTCCGCAATTCTCCCAAACCGTCGCGAATTGGCGGAAACGGAAGTCGGATTTGGGTTCAGGAGGTCGAACACTGCGGACTGGAGCTGGCCGGAATTTTCGGGCACTCGCCGGAACAGTAATTTCCGGCGGGCCGCCACGTCACCGGCAACCGTCGCCGGAACAGTATTTTCCGGCGGTGGCCGTTTGCTGTGAAATTTTGCAGATTTGTAGATCGTGAGGAGAGCAATCCAACGGGACCGACAGTGAGCAAAACGGAGGTCGGACGGCGGAGAAATCACCGTTTGAAGATTTTCGACCCCTCGCCGGAAAACGCTCCGATCCCGGCGCGTCGGTGGTCCGATGGCCGTGATTTTTGGTGGGTAGGCCGGACTTGAGGAGAGGATGATGGGTGTATGGCGTGTGTACTGTATATCGGCCGGAATAGTGCCGATTCGCGGTGGCCGGCGGTGGAGGGGGAAAAATCGCCGCCAAACTTCGGACGTCCGATCCGGGCGCGTCCGGCGGCCGTTCGCCGTGAAATTTGGAGGTTTTGCCGGAAATGAGGTGGGCAAGCTTTCTGTCCGGTGCGTGTACAGTAACTCGGCCGGAACAGTGGCAAAATCCGGTGGCCGGCGGTGGCTCTCTCTCTCTCTCTTCTCTCTCTTTCTCTCTCTTCTCTCTCTTTCTCTCTCTTCCCCGAGAGTTTTTCAAAATTAAAACCCTGCGTGACACTGTTCATGCCACGTGGACCAATCAGAAACTGACACGTGGCGTTTCACTGTTCACCGACCCAAAAAAAATATTAAAATAATACGGTATCCGGTAAACTTCAAACGTCCATAACTTTTTAACCGGATGTCCGTTTTGAGCGTGCCGCTAGTCTGTGAACTCGTATCGACGAGCACTTCACAACCATGCATGAGTCAAAGCTCAATTCCCCATAAACAAAAAGTCAACTCCGGCACCCCTTGGACAGTTTGGACCGCAACTTGTTTCGTCCATAACTTTCAAACCGTAGCTCCATTTTCGACGTGCTACCAGTCTACGAACTCGTGGCATCGTGCACTTCGCCACGGTACCCTAGTCAACTCAAAATTCTCACCGAGTCAAAAAGTCAACTTTTGACCCCCTTCGGTCAACGGTCAACGGTCAACCTCGGTCAACGTGCACGGATTCCGGTGCGATTTGGGACGGGGTGTTACAGTTGCAGATGTCACATTCATTCTGCTGTGAAATTATAGATCCAAGAATGAAGAATCTTGTGCGGCTTCTTGGCATTTCCATCATTCCCTGCTAGATTTGCCGTCTAAAAAAGAGCTCACCGTCTTCTTCAATTGTATTGTCCTCTGCGACCATCAATATAGTATGTATATATATAAACTATATATAGTTTCTCAGAGACTGATAAAAAAAATGCTGCTAGGGTTTTGCTACCTTTTTAGCATTGAAAAGCACACTCCAGTTACTATCCATAACAACTATGCAGCTTTCAAAATTTTGAAAAACTAGTTTGTTATACTTTTTTTAGCTTATTTGATAATAAAAGCTTTAAAATCAGTTTTTTTTTGGAAGGACACAGAGAGCCATAAACATATATATATATATACACGAGGTAAACCAGTATAATATAGCTAATGACATTATACGTGTAATTCCAACTAAAAAAAAAAAAAAAACGAAAAACAATTCAAGGTCGACCTTGCGGCAAAATGTAGCATACGAATTTTTCATATTGATTTTGAACTTTTTTTTTTTTAAAAAAAAACTTTTAAGATTCTGATATCTTACCGGCAGATTGATCATAAAAAATTAAAATAAAAAATGTCATGTTTTGATAATGGTCAACAATTTGTGGTCCAACATAATATAATTATATGACAACTAATTAATATGTGCAACATGCAAAAAATTTAATTAAATAGTGTTTAGGTGATCAACGTTTACGAAAGATGCCCAAATCCATACAACTATATACTTGGCGACTGTAAGCAACCCACCAATAGCCAATAGGCCACAGGCCAACCTAGCTACAACTCCCATCGATTAAGATATCCACGGTCCATGAAGCACCAACTTAATATATAATCTAAATTAGCTTAATTAATCTTCTCCTTGGTAGCTTCGGGCCACATACTTCGTCAACGATATAAATATATGTCCCTTTCTGCATGTGTAGCTTAAATAAACATTAATTTATGTGGCAGAGTCAAGTGTATGTTAATTATGCATTTCAGAAAATTTGGTACGTTGAAAATGATATAAAATGCAATGTATTATTAAACATTTTTGTATAGTACAGATTGACTATAATTTTATGGATATCTTAATGTTGTAGTTTGTCTTTGTTTGAATATTTTTTTGGAGTTTATCGCCAGGATTAATAGGACATGACTTGTATGGGTGATCAAAAAACAGCTTGCTGTATAGCTTTTCTCTCTGTCACATCACTTTCACAAAATTATCTACCTTCTTCCTTGATAAGTGACAAAGATTAAATTTTTATTACCTTATTAGAAATTATTGTGGATGTCAAAATCATCTTGAACTGTATATAGGTCGATTTTTTTAACCTATCAACGGAAAAAAAGTTCCCTAAATTTTAGTTCATATTTTCTTTTGCTTGAAGGTAAATACTTTCAATTTAAAAATCCTCCGTAGAAATTCATCGGTGAAATTTATGCTGTTTTGGGATTATTCCATTGGTGTATTAGTACAGCAGAAAGGGACAAATTTCCATAATGGAAACAAAGAAAGAGTTTGCCAATGGTTGTGCATTTTCAATTTTTGACACAAGTGGCGAGACATGACTTTTCAATACGGTTGATGATGTAGAAATATATAAAATACTAAATATTTTGTTGTAAAAATTTATTTTTTTAAAAAATGTGTCTGGTTGAAGGTTCAAAAAAAAAAAAAAAAAAAAAAAGTATCTGGTTGAAGGTTCAATCCACAAGTCTCCCATGTTTATGGTCCCCAAAAAAAAGAAAAAAAAAAAGAAAAAGGTCTCCTACGTTTTTTAAGATAATTAATAGAATTTCAAGGGCATTATTCCAAAAATGGCCCAACCATGTCAAGTTTTAAGCCTGTAACAGGAGCTCCGGCTGAAAAATATTAAATTTTGGGCCTATAACAGAAGCATTGGGCCCAATAATATTGAGTTTTGGGCCTCCAAAATGTAGACCCCAGAATATCAATTTTTGGGCTTGAGCTTGGGCCCAATAGTGCAAAGTTTTGGGCCTATATGGAAGTTTACGGCCCAACTATTTCTATTTTGCACCTTAAGAAAAGCATTGGCCCAATATAATAAGGTTTTGGGCTTTTCCCTAAAGCTTCCGTCCAACTATGCTAAGTTTTGGGCCCATCCCAGAAGCTTCGACTCAATGGGCTCAATTTTTGGGCCCCTTTGGCCCAATAATATCAAAGTTTGGGCCTATAACAAAGCTTTGACGCAGTAAAATGAAGTTTTGGGCCTTCATGGGGTTCATTTCGGTTACCAAAGGCCGTACAGTATTCTTCGCTTAAGATTTTCTGATAAACAAACATAAACCCTCTTAGAACCCTTATTATCCCGGTCGATAAAAATTCTCTCTTTAAATCACGTTTCCAATCCCAAAACCCTTCTCTTCTCCCTCTCTCTCTTTCTCTCTCTCTCTCTCTCTGTCTCTCTCTCTCTCTCAGTCAGATCCTAAAAAAAGCTCAGAACGAATCAATGGCTCTCTCAAAGCCTACATTTCTAATCCACCTGAAGTCCCTAAACGCACCTCATCGCCACCTCCGTCGTCTTCCTCCTCCACCAAGTTCCTTCATCTCCCTCCGTTTCCTCTCCTTCGCTACTCCGGAGGAAGCCGCCGCTGAGCGCCGCCGCCGTAAGCGCAGACTCCGCATCGAACCACCTCTCTCCTCCCTTCACCGAACCCAACAACAGCAGCAACAGGCTCAGACCCAATCCCCTAAACCTCAAAACCCCAATGCCCCAAAACTCCCCGAACCCGTCACAGCTCTCTCCGGCAACCGACTGAACCTCCACAATCGAATCCTCGAACTCATCCGCAAGAACGACCTCGAAGAGGCCGCTCTTTATACCCGCCACTCCATCTACTCCAATTGTCGTCCTACCATTTTCACCGTTAACGCTGTTCTCAATGCTCTGCTACGCCAATCTAAATACTCCGATCTCCTTTCCCTCCACCGCTTTATCACCCAAGCAGGTGTTGCTCCTAATATTATAACCCACAATTTGATTTTTCAGACTTATTTGGATTGTAGGAAGCCCGATATTGCTATGGAGCATTACAAGCAGTTGATCAATGACGCTCCTTTCAATCCTTCTCCTACCACTTATCAGATTCTGATAGCAGGGTTGGTGGATAATAACAAGTTGGAGAGAGCTTTGGAGTTGAAAGAAGAAATGGATGTCAAAGGGATTCCGGCAAACCCTGTTGTTTACCACCATTTGATGTTGGGCTGCGTGAAGAATTCTGATGCTGATGGGGTTTTTAGGCTGTATGAAGAGTTGAAGGAGAAGTTAGGTGGGTCTGTGGAAGATGGTGTTGTGTATGGGAGCTTGATGAAGGGGTATTTCTTGAGGGGAATGGAGAAGGAGGCTATGGAGTGTTATGAGGAGGCTGTTGGGGAGAATTCGAAAGTCAAGATGAGTGCAGTGGCTTACAATTCGGTGTTGGATGCTTTGAGCAAGAATGGCAAGTTTGATGAGGCATTGGGGTTGTTTGATCGAATGACAAAGGAGCACAACCCACCTAAGCGTTTGGCTGTGAATTTGGGAAGCTTTAATGTGATGGCAGATGGATATTGTGCGCAAGGGAGCTTTAAAGATGCCATTGAGGTCTTCAGGAAGATGGGGGATTATAGGTGCAGTCCGGACGCCTTATCTTTCAACAATTTGATTGAGCAATTATGCAATAATGGGTTGTTGACTGAAGCAGAGGAGCTCTATGGAGAAATGGACGGGAAGGGGGTGAACCCGGATGAGTATACATTTGTACTGTTAATGGATGCTTGCTTTAAGGAGAATAGGCCGGATGATGCTGCTGAGTATTTCAGGAAAATGATTGATTCCAAGCTAAGGCCTAATTTGGCAGTCTATAACAAGTTAGTTGATGGGTTAGTTAAGGTAGGAAAGATTGATGAAGCGAAATCATTTTTTGATCTGATGGTGAAGAAGCTCAAGATGGATGTTCCAAGCTATGAGTTTATAATGAAAGCATTAAGTGAGTCAGGCAAATTCGATGAGGTGCTTAATGTTGTGGACACAATGCTGGATGATGACGGGGTTGAATTCAATGAGGAGGTGCAGGAGTTCGTTAAAGGAGAGCTGAGAAAGGAAGGTAGAGAGGATGATTTGGTGAAGCTTATGGAGGAGAAGGAGAGGCAGAAAGCCGAAGCTAAGGCGAAGGAGGCTGAAGCAGCAGAAGCAGCAAAGAGAAGTGCAAGGGCTGCTGTCTCCTCTTTACTTCCATCAAAGTTGTTTGGGAATAAGGAGTCTGATACAGGTTCTGCAGATGCCAATGGAAATGCCATTGAGGCTGGTAAAACAGGAATTGCGGAGATTATTGGATCTGAAATCACTACTTCAGCAAATGAAGAAAAGCAGGCTGATCAAGAGGGTGTCAGTGAATCTTCTCCAGTGGAATCTGCTTCTGCCAATCCGGAGACTGCAGAGGAAGCAATCAAAGGTTAGAATTGGCTGGTGCAACTGAACAGGCGGGATTTATGGGCATTAACTTGATGATGGGTATATAAACATTTAGACTAGGAACAGAAAATCTAATGTCATTGTTGGGAATGACGATGATTTTGTCATTTAATTTTTCTCCTTCATTTTTAGGGGATTATGAGCTTGAAGCTTATGTAATTTGATAAATTCCGCTGTCCTGTTGTTGAGCGATTGTTATATTAGCAGCCTCATTTTACGAATTTCTTTTCCCTCGTCTAGATAGCTTTCGAATGAAATGGATGGTCAACATGTGATATAGATATATCCTTAATTGCCCACTAAAGAATTTGTCAAATCCAAAATGCATATTTTTAGCTGACATTAGGAACCGAGATGTTTTAGGTGATGGCAGACTCCAACTTGACATGGAAACTGGTGAAACCAAAGAGAATTGCTTGAATGGTAGAGCAGGTAAATTTGAAGGCTAGGGTATTATAAGGCCGAGGGAGTAGAAGTGATCAGTAGGGGACGTACAAGCATTATCGTAACACTATACAATATTTATTTATTTTTTCCTCAATTGTTTTTCCAAGATTAAACACTACAAACCTGAACTTACTTTTGCAGAAAATTGATTTTAAAGATGATTTTTCTATAAAAGCTTCAAGAAAAGCTTTAGATACGTCATATAAAAGCTTCAAGAAAGAGGTTGAGATGTAGCCCAATCTTCATTGAAAAGCATGTTAGGTGTGAATCAGCCGAGCAATTGTTGGAGGAAGAAAGCCTGCTTATATCATACAATTTATTAACGTTGAAAACTTTCCAAACCTCAGTAGTTTCGTTCATTACAGAAAACCAGAACAAGCTGGCACAGCACAGGTATACAACACACAGCAGTGTCACAAACACACACACTGTAAAAATGCCTTCAAAAATAATTTCTCTTTCAGCTACAAAGATTTGGTATGCACACCCCAGCATCTGGATTCTGTTGTTCCTTCCATATCCTTCCAGTAACTCTAAGCTTCAGCTCCTTCCTATCACCACCAGAGAAGAAAAGGGCCATATTTCGTTGGATAATGAGACCATCATGACTATCCCTGACTTTTCGGTGGCTATCACGGATGCTACGTGGGGTACCCTCCCATATGAGTTTCCTGCCATTAGCCCCAACCTCTAGGCTATAGCTATAGTTCCGAGCTTCATTCTCGTCACCCATAAAACGTAGGAATGCCATGTAAACAGGAGCCATGCCAAGCTGGAAGGCTTCAAAATGCAGGCAGAAATATTGACCAAAACAATGGAAGACCTGACAAAGAAGCAGACAAGCCAGTGAATTCTGGTGTTAGTATATTGAGATGAGAAACTTTGAACCTCACAGATACCTCTTTAAAATAGGTGTTCTCTTGAACAATATAGAGATCGTTTCACTGATGGCTGGATTACTGTTGACACATCTACAATAGACTAACTTATGACAAAAGTAATGGGTGATTAAATAAATGCAACACAGTAAACTAAAAATCAAATGACATTAACATCATTGCAATTATATGGAAAGAATAATTCTAGCATATAGAATAAAAGGTCATAATAATCAAAGACATTTAACGAAAAAGACAGCATCTAGGTGCATAAATACATTGATGGGGACTTATATATTTGCAGTAAGGGTGCATATCTTCATTCACAAAATGGTTGGTCCAAACTCAAAAGTTGAATACACCAAAACTTATATAAACTCGGTACACATTATACATTGCTTTTTGCAGAAAATACAAATCAAAACTCCAAAAGCAATATCACTTACCGTAAGCATCCAAGTGGCATTCTCTACTTCCCGGGGATTTGACTTCACATAACGATGGTTGAATGTGCATCCTGTATGCATGTCCACCTTGTGATCATCCCTCAAGTGAGCAACTAGGAAAGGGATATCCCCGACAGTAGAGCACTCTGATCCAGCATATGGGCAATTATAAGGTCTGAAGTTACACATTGATTCATGCTTAAGTTTGCTGTAGTATGGAAATATCTCTGGACATCCAAGCGAGTAATATTTGCATGGCAATTCAAGTGACTCAGCCACCTTCTCCAATGCTAAACACCTAATATCTCCAAGTTCCTGTCTACAGGTGGGGCACCGGTTGTGTACCCTTGTTTTGCAGGTGGAACACAGTGTATGTCCATTATGGCACTGCAAAGGAGTTACTTCGTTGAGAAGACAAGAACCATCTTTTAAGATTCACAACCATCATTTTCAACTTACACGAATCAAAAATCAATGTTAAAATATTTATCCAAGTTTGTCTTGGGCACATTTATGGGAGCAAGCAAATGCAGATTCATGCTGCCGATCTAAGTTATTTAACCATTGAATATGTAAATTTTCTACTTTCTGACCCATGCCAAATAATATTGCAGAAGCAATTTAACTTAAGAATATACACTAGAGGGTGAAAATGCAGAACCACAGTGATCCAATTACTAATTCATGAGTAGTTCAATTATTCAACTGACACGAGTTATCAAAGAGACAGCAATTAAATTGCAGCAAGAAAATTTTGTTATAAAAAACCATGCTAGAGACTGTCTAAAAAGGAGTTGAAAAAAGGTCTGGCAAGAACGTACTTCACTCATTAATGATAGAAACGTCTTCCAGTAATTAAATTCCAAAAATTCAAAATTCCTCACTTCAGCATTGCTTATATCATCATCCACCCAGAACCAGACATCGGTGCATGCATTGGACCAATGCCAACAAATGGAATCAGAACCCATCAGGATGCATCAATAATCAACAATCATCTAATCAACAACTTATCTAATAAACCCGGTTCCCACAGGACCATTCATACAGCAAATCACAAAATGTCAAAATTAAACAACGTACGTATTGGATTCAATAACCGCTCCAAAACCCAATTTTAAAAATCAACTCAAACCCATCTCAGACCCATCAAATCATCAAACAAGTATCAAGCAACAAAGTACCCACAACGAGCAAAAAGAAAAAGAAAAAAAAAAAAAAACCCGAATCCACTTCAAAATAAAATACATATATAAATGCAAGTATTAAGAACGAATTCAAAACAACCATTTGCGACCCAAAGCAAAGGAAGCGGCAGAGAGAGAGAGAGGACAAACCTGATGGATTGGAGGGTACATGGAATTGGTGCAGACAGGGCATTCGAGCAACTCGTGGACGCTGGTGGCCGGAGTAATGGCGTTTGGACCCGCAATAGTAATATTGTTAGCGCCATTGGTTCGAGGCTTAGAAGAAGAGAATTCGGGAAGGTGCTGATGGAGATTAGGATGTGGATGAGGGAGAAGGGTATTATGGTGTTGATGGATCTCATCCTCATCAAGACCATCTGAGGAAGATACACACTCAATGCTGTCCAAGTCCATCCCTCAGACCCAAGAGACAAAAACCCACCAACCCCCCACCCCCCAAAAAGCAAATATATATATAAAAATTTACAAATCAAAATCCAACTAATTCAAAACCCAGAACATTTATACCTAGGTTCATCCGATTTCACTAAAATCTTCTCTTCTTTTTCTTCGTTTTGATTGGGGAGATTGATTTTCCGAAGAAGAAGAAGAGAAAGAAAACAAACATAAGAAATGGGGGAAAATGTGGGCTTGATGGGATTCCCCGTAACCAAACAACCCCCTCTTTTCAGAAAAAAAAGAGGTTCTTTTCTTCGCCCTCTCTCTCTCTCTCTCTTTCCAGGGTTTGTGTGAACTGTGAAGAGAGAGAGAGAAAAGGATGACCGTTGATCCGAAGAAACTGATGGGAGTAGGATTATAATCCAACTGTCGTTAATGTTTTCTATTATTTGTTTACTCTAATTAAGTTTAGACAATTAATTTAAAATATATGACAACGAAAATGTTTTAAGAAACTCACTTATAAATAGTAACTTACACACGTGGTTAATAAAAACCACTTCCATTTTTTTTTTTTTTTCCCTCCCTCAAAAATCTTATTTTTTTCTGCACTTTAACTTCTTGTATACATGATTTAATGCTAAGATAAATTGTAAAGATAAAAAATTTACAAATAAAAGCAATACCTAAATCCAAAGTCCTATTTGAATCTTAATAATTTCCCGAAAACTCAAATAATAGCAAAATATTTTCATTTGCTTTCTTTCCACCATTCATTGTTAATGGCATTAACATGGTTGGTATAATAAATGGTATTCTTTTACTTTATATACAGAATATCGCAATATTAATAAATATATTTGTGATATAAAAAGCAATCCATTTTATCCACCAAAAAAAAAAAAAAAAAAAAAAAAGACGAAGGAATCTTGTAGTCCAATTCTTTACCTCTTTTTCTTTTTTAGAAAAATTCTTTACCTCTTAAGATGAACTTATTCTTCAACATCATAACTATATAAGATTTATAAAAGAATATTGCATATAAAATTAAACTACAAAGTACAAACTAAATCATCCATTACGGAGAACAAATAAATAAATAAATAAATAAGAGAGAGAAGGAAATCACCCAAGTTTTGTTGGTGGTTCTTAAACAATATTAAAAATTGGAGACAGAGCATCTCGTTTTGTAATTATTGTATACTGAGTTATCTTCATTTAGAATATTATTAGATTAATATTTTGGGAATCTACTTTATATGATATGCCAGACATTAATTTAGATTACGTACATAATACTTATAGACCAGGGCACATATTTTTGAATAATTATACAATATTTACCAAATGTCTCACCTCATTTTTACTACAAAAATGGCAAAAAAGATGAATATTGTTTTCTTTTTTGTGAGAGAAAAGAAAAAGAAAAAATGAATAGGGTAATGATGATAGGATTTGAAGGGTGTATATAGTCTGCTATGCTGTGTAAATCACTAAGCCGGTCAGTATAAAAACACAAAAGTGAAAGGAAGAGAGAATCAATGACGCCACGTGGCTTGCATACTTTACATGATTAGAGTGGGATTTTAATTAGCGTAAAAGGGTTGCAAATGGCAAAAGATGCTTCCAACCACAGTCTAATTTCTAATTAGTGGGTTTTCTCTTTTCTTTTTATGAGGTCTAATTTTATGTGGTACACGTGTACTCCTTTTGTATTCATTATCACTTCCAGCAACTTCTGGGTCCCATTTTTAATGATCTAATTATGCAAATACAAGGTTTGACTGACAAAATTTGGACCAAAAAATAAAAAAAAAAAAATGCTAAGACATTACGATAATTAATAAGAGTAAAAATGCTTGACAGCCTCTTGACGGTTGGTATCCATTCATATGTTAATTACACAACGTAAGAATTCTAGGTAAAAGTCAAATTTGTTTTATGAAAAATAAATACTTCTAATGGGCAAAATAATATATATATATAAAATAAAGAATATTATATTAAAAAGTTAAGATATCCTTACCTTACCAGACAATATTATATACATCAACATGTATTAAAGAAGACCATATCAAAGGCTTATTTTGAGTCCCTTTTTATCTTGTGTGGCCTCAGACAAAGGCCATAGCATAGCAGGTTTGTAAGGAATAAAACGTTACCATTTCATATGGAGTTTATTAGTATGCACAAGTACATATGTTTTCCTTTCAGTATGTATATATATATATATATATATAATTATGCGCTTTCCTATTTAACCAAAAAAAATAAAAAAATAAGAAATAAAAAGTATATACGTTTTCCTATTAACCGGAAAAGATTTTCCAGTTCATGAACTGGACAGAGGCCAAATCCTTTTGTGGAATTGTACATAAAGCTTATCTATATATATTATAATTAAAATAAATTTTATTATGTACAATACATGAGAATACAAATAAATAATCAAAAGAGATATTATTACAAGCTGGCAACAACAGAGGGAAGTTCTGTTTCCACCTCAGGCTCTCTTTCAGAACCCTCTTCGGTTGAGGACTGTAAAAAACCATCGAACAAAAACAAACAGCATTAGAATCTACTACGCATTTTTTAAAACCCCAAATAATCTGAAAGCATTATAAACCATTCTCACCTCTATATTTTTGGATTTATGTCCTAAAAGATAACAATCCAATGCACCCTTTCCATAAAGGATTTTAGCTCCACAACCCTTGCCTTTGCCCTTTGACTCAACAGCCTCTTCATCAACTACAACTGCGTCGATTATTTCATCTCCTGTTCTGACATCAGGAATCTGCATAAAAATTTCAAAATAAGACAACATTATCCAGGTTCCAGAGGCAAGGAAATGGTACAAGGAGGCTTAGAAAAGCTAGTTTATTTAGGACGCTGTGGGGGGTATAATCCCAACAAACCCAAGTATTCTTCTTAGGAATTTATAGCTTTATACTGAAAACATCTAATCTCATTTTGTAATTATAGTCTCACAAAAAGCAAAAGTTGTTAAGAGTTTTTGAGTTTCTAACAGAATACACTGTTTTATACAGAAAAAAAATGGAAAGTTGCATGAAATGCCATCAAACTATATTGGCTGCACCAGGCATTGAGTTATTCGTCTGGTTTTTATATAATAATCCAGAAACCTGGTATCTTATCCACAGTCAGTAAGGTTAAGCCAGTCAAAGAAGGGAGAAGCGACAAACCTCATACATGGCATCCATCAATATATTCTCTAGTATTGACCGTAAGCCCCGAGCCCCTGTGTTCTTTGATATTGCTTTTCTAGCAATCAATCTCAAGGCACCCTCTGTAAAATGCAGCTTGACCTGGATTAAAAAAAATCTACGATATCATGTATGCAGACCAAAAATATAACCAAATGGGTGAAAATATGAGCAATGCGAGAATTACAACTGAAAGTATTTAAGACTGAGGTGCCAGAAAGAGGCTACTTACACCATTCATCTGGAACATTTTCTTGTATTGCTTCCCAAGGGCATTTTTAGGCTCCGTTAGGACCTACAAGACATATTTGGTACTAAGAAACACATAGGAAGCTGAATCAAAGACAAAATAATTAGGCTTAAGAGAAGCAGAGAATTTTCAGGAGCAAAAGTAAGTAGATGGGGATAGGGATGAGAATAAGTTCAATATCTTATAAATCCTAAGAGAGCAGAAATTATTGTAAAATGAAAGTTTGCCATACAAAAAATTGATTCTGAAAACAGAAAAGTTAATGAAAGATTCACCTGGATGAGTTGATTTTCAGTCAGTGCAGACAAACTGACAAGTATTGGAAATCGCCCAACAAATTCAGGTATCAAACCATATGCAATAAGATCACCACTTTCAACCTGTCAAAAAGACCATGTTCTTCAGTACGTTGCATGATATTCTGGAAAAAACTTTGTATTTCAAGAAGCTAATATGAAAAAGAAGGCTACAAGCTGTTACTTGTTTATTGAGTCTGGTGGGGACTTACAGTCTCCAATAAGGATGATGTAACAGCAGCATCTGTCACACCACCGGTCCTCATGTTTGCACGTACTGGGGCACCAAATCCAATAGAAGAATCTTGATGTCTGGGAAGAGAAGCAAATCAATTTCAAGTAATTTAAAGTGAGGTGAAGAGGAAAAACATAATGAAATTATATTGGGATAACCTTTCTGAAATTGTTTTCTCCAAGTCAATAAAGGCACCCCCACAAATGAAGAGAATATCCTTAGTGTCAATCTGTGAAGAAATAAGGACAAGTTAGAAGCAAACTAGGAGATTATAAAAGCATAAGAACGCCAAAATCTAGCCAAGCATAGACATGAAAACATTGTCTGGACCAGTCATTGCCAAGCTTTGGAAAATAGCAAATCAAATTTATTATGAAAGCATCCAAGTTAACATCATACAAAGGATAAAAGGGGAAAAACAAGGTTGACAGTATATAAGCCGTAAACCAACCAGACAGGAAAATTATAAACCAACACATATATACCTGAATATTTTCACCCCTAGGGTGCTTGCGTGCTCCCTTCTCCGGCACATTGACAATCTGTATCAAAAAGAAATCCTTAGGTTAGAAATAAAGTTCATAGATAATTCACTGACCACATCAGAATGCAATTAATAGATAATTCACTTGACCAAATATTACAAAAAGAATCTAACTAGTTGATTTACACATCTATGACCAAGGATTTAAATAGCCATACATGGCACGAAGCTGCCTCACTTGCCGCATAGCTAATGCATATGAGGCAACATGCATCACAACTCACAAATTAAGATAATTTCAATTAATATCCATTACAAAATAAGATGCACACTTACTGTTCCTTCCAGCATCTTTAACAATGCCTGTTGAACACCTTCTCCAGATACATCTCTACTAATGTTGAGGCTTTCAGCCTGCAAAGCAGGAAGTCGAAGATACAGAATTGCATAAAAATGGGAATTTAATAATTTCTCTAGTGAAATAGAGAATGTATAAGAGCATATAAGAACTAAAAGCGCTTGGAACCTTCTTAGTAATCTTGTCAACTTCGTCAATATAAACAATGCCCTGCTGTGCAGCTGCCACATTATAGTCTGCAACCTACAGCATGTAAACAATGTAAATAGACTGTTAAGTTACAATTCGTCCCCCAAAACTTAAGATCTTAAAAAGCAGACCTAACTGTGCATACCGTCAAACTAATAGAAACACATACTGACAACCCATCATACGCCAACAAAATAGCTAGATAACGAATTTGGGCCTTACACATGAAGTAGAATAATTTGATAGAATTGGGTGTCACAAAGATTCAAACACAATGCCTTAAAGAGCTTTACTATCAACTACCAACAAATTATGCTGTCATGAGTGGGTCCAAACACACACACACACACACACACACACACACACACACACACACACATATGATAAGATAATTAATCAATAAAAGGCATAATAGAGTTTAGACTATTAAGAAGTACTAACATGGCTCTAGAATGCATAGCAAAATTTTTATGCTTGTAAATATAATAATTTGTGAGCATTTACCATCAGCAGTTTGTATAATATTGACTCCACATCTTCCCCTACATAACCTGCCTGCACATAAAAACTTCATATTATGTCGATACCAAGATACACTAAACTCCACCGTGATTACAAAATCAAACCAATTACGAAAAGATAAAAAAGGTGAATAAAACATGTAAGTAATGAATTTCTTAGCATACAGCATTAGGTGAACTGAAGGAACCAAAAAGTTTTAAGAAATTCATCTTTGCATTCAACTCCAGTTTGTTAAAGTGAGAATTTTGGTGGATAGAAACAGAAAAAGAGAACGCCATCCTCCTCATTAGTACAGGTCTGGCGCCATAAAGCAAATCAAACTTCTCAACAAGCCAAACGACAGAGGATAGACGGTCATTTGTAAAACTTGATATACAATTAGTTATTATTACAAGACTCCAATGATAAGTCCCCAACTTACCTGAGTCAGTGTTGTAGCATCTGCTATCACAAATGGAACATTAACAAATCGGGCTAAGGTTTTGGCGAGTAATGTCTTCCCTGTCCTTGAAACATCATTATAGAAAACAAATGAGAGGAGAAACTAAAATCAACATAAAAAAAGAATGAGCTGAGAAAAATGCAAAAGGAAAATAAGAGAAATAAAACTAGCACATCATAAACTATTATCATTATTTTTTTATTTATTATTGTTGCACTTCATTATGCCATGACATTCATTAATCCCTTGGGGCAAGACCTACAAAATCAACCTGTAACCAAATGAAAGCTTTTGGCAGGTTATACTCAACAGTTATTGCATAGTGAAAATATAAAATACTCATTAGCAGTTTACAGCAATGTTAATATTATATTACCTGAGCCTGTTGGCCCCATCAGAAGAATGTTACTTTTTTCAAGTTCAACTCTATCATCATCCACCGAATTTGGTTTTTGATTACCTGAATCTTCAGAGGACCTAAATTCATCAACAATTGTAAACAAGAAAAAGGTCAATTTCTATTTAGGAAAAAAAAAAAAAAAAAAAAAAAGGTATGAATAATGAAGGTATGAAGCTAACCATTTATTTAGGGTCTCGTGATATATCCTCTTATAATGATTGTAAACAGCCACGGCTAGCACCTACATTCCAGACATACAATCAGGAAAACAGCAAAAACTAACTCTTTTGCACAAACAAGTAAAGGAAAATATTATAGATTATTAGAACTAAAGGATATCAATAATACAATCCATATAGAGCGATATTATCCAATAAGTTGCACATACTTTTAAGAAAGTACCTTATTTCGTCTTCCACTTTCAACATAATTGTCAGTATTTCCATTCAAAATCAATATCTTTACTGAAAAACATTTCACATAAAAACCAGCTACACCAAGTTCCTCTAAATAAACATAAATTTCTCCTTTAATTTCTAGAAAACATGAATTACTAAGAAAAGTACACGTTAGTTGTCCCAAAGCCTCTTGATTCTCAAACTATTTTGCAAAGATTTCACCATATACATAATCCTTCACGCTAAAACTCTCAAAGTGCAATTTTGAGAACTAATATCAAAATCCAACGACAGTTAACAAACTAAAAAATGTTAAAAATCTCACCTTTTTGGCCCTCTCTTGTCCAATTACAAACTTATCAAGTCCTTTACAGATTTCTTTCGGCGTTGGGAAATTACTCCCCATATTTGACCCTCCCCAACACCCATCCTTCGAATTGGACCCGAACCCACCTCCCGAACCAGGGCCTTGACCACCACCTCCTCCTCCTCCTCCACGAACCAAATTCACATTCGGACCTGCCCTGACTACAATTCCATCTCCAGACCATACCTCGGGTGGGTCCCCATAAGAGTTCAAAACACTATTACGCCCACTTCTGTCCAATTTTTCACACCAATTTCCATCGTTGTTTTTAGTGGCTTCCTGAGTAGCTCTTCGACCATTGAGAATTTGGCTGCCTTTTTCTACGAAATCGCCACGGAGCGAAACGGGCTTGAAGGAAGTGAAGTTATAAGGAGTGTTCATGTAGAGGTCGTCCCATTTGGTACGGTGCACAGATTGAGAATTGGCCATGCGACCCGCATGCATATAGTTGAAAACGAAGTATCTGAACTGCGAGACCGTCAACGAAGCTGTCTCCTTATAGGGCTTCGATCTGAGCGCCGCGGCCATTGGAAAGGGGGCTCGATTATTTTCCCGGGAAAACGAATGGCCCAAAAAAAAAAAAAATAAATAAATAAAATTAGGAGGCGAATATTTTAGGGTTCATAAAAGTGTATCAAAATGCAAAATTCAAATAGGAGATTTAGGAAAGGGAAGGCGAATTCCAGTGGGTTAGTCCTAGATTTTGGAAATCATGTATGGTGGGAGAATTTTCGGGAAAAAGGGGGGGGATTTGGAAGAAAACGACGAATATCTTCTGTGTGCTGTGAGTGACTGTGAGGGAGTATCCTATTTGCGACGACGTGTCGTTCTTATAACTTGTATTCAAAGATTTTATCGAAGCAGACGATACTTTTATTTATTTTTTTGGTCAATTACCCACCTTTGGGCTGTCCTTTAGCACTCATGAGGTCAATGTTTTTATTTTTATTTTTATTTTTTAAGAAAAAAATCTGTATGTTCGAAGTACATTATTCTGCCTTTGGTTTTTTTATTTTTTATTTTTTATTTTTTATTTTTTTCTAATATTTTAAGATATTTTAATTCATTGATATTTAGCTCTTTAGCGGCATGCAATGAATTGCAGGAAACTGAGATAAAATATCGCAAGCAGTCATCATCAAAACACTTGGACGTAAAATTTCAAAATTTCCAACTGAGTATATGCAAAGGAACAAATTATTTTTATTTTTAATATTATTAAACAATTATGTTTTAAAATAAAATATTATTAATTATTATTTATCTATTGCTTCAGTTGGATAGACATTAGACAGATAGAAACAATAATAATCAAAGATTTCATGAAAAAAGACATACTAAAAAATATTGCGAACTGAAAGGAAGTTTACAATTAGAAACATAAGTAAAACGCATCTGAAGCAGACTTGAATTAGAAGTAGTTTTAACTTTTTCATTGTTGCCAGCAGAATCCTTTAATCAAGAGAAATTGTGCAAAGAAACAAATAAAAGGGAAAGGGTGAGTTGGTATTGATATGGAAATAGTTCATTACAATAAATATAATACACTGCAGCCGAAAGGCCTAAAAACACCTCTTCGATGACAAAGAGCAAAGCATCTCGCTACGTTTTACAACATTGCAGAGAAAACTAACACACAAACATGTAATTCTAAGCATTACTAGACTATAGAGTTAGTAGAATTGTTAGTTATGGATCATGACTCAGGCAATGTCGGAGATGCTCAGCGATAGAACAACAACTAGTTTCTTTACAGTAAAGATAATTTGCTTCTGACGGCATGGTGTCTGTTGAAAATGGCTGTTTCTATGCTTCCTTGTCTCCACTTAATGAACCGCAAGGTTGCTGAGAACTATCACTATATGATAAAAAGCAAGTCAAAATTAGCAATCGCAAACATGACATAAGCTATACGTGTGTGAAGCAATCTATTGTGTTCTTAACATATTCCCTATTCTCTTAACACTTCAGGGTATATAATATCATGTTTATCGAATATTTTCTCATCATTTTCGTACATAAATTTCAACACATATTGACTAGGTACACATCGAAGCCGACTACAGCACAGGACTGTTGAATCTTTAGAGGCTTAATGTCTATTAAGAAACAATGATAATCCAGGTAGTTTTCCATCATATGCACTCAGGTTAACATGACTGACAGATTACTACTTTTCTTCCAGTATGGTTTTTCACTCTTTCTTTGTATTATTTTTGGTTTTCAATTATTATTCATAAATGGGAAATGTTTATCTCAATCAACGGTGATGACTAATAGTAGGATAGAAGAAGCTTGTTAAAGAGTACTATTAATCTTACTCAACGTTTGACATCAGATTTTGAACTTCACGTATAGCATCATTTGCAGCATATAGTGCCATCTTTTTCACCTAAAAACAACAAAACGCTTCAGTGCAACAAACATCTTCCCACATACCAAATTTCTGCCTCATGCATTAGAGTAAACATGCATGGAATAATTGCAAGATAAAGTCTACCATTCACTACTAAGTACAAAAAAGATTTAAGTTAGTTTATATTTTGGGGATTGATAACTGATAACTCAACATGAGTAAAATGAGGACAGTCTGACAAGCATCATCTTTAAGTTTAGAGTTACTACAAATTTTCATAATTGCATTCCCCACTAAAATTAGCTAAAGTGAGAAAAGTTTTTTATGGGACAAAAATTCATAATCATATCTTTTATTTAGGAAAACCGGCATTTCTTTACAAAAGCTAGAAGAATAAATCATATTACTAACAACTTCTGTTCAAATATTTAATTAATAATATTACTAGGGGAAGCAAAATCAAGGATCATTATGATCTGGAGAACAATAAAAAATAAGATGTACCTCTAGTTTATCCTCCTTGTATCTATGTGTTTTCGGAAGCTTGCGAAACTCCTCTGTCAACCGAATGCATTCTTGTACATTCTCAGGGGAAACAAAGTCAAGGGCCACTTTAATGCATGACTGGATAAGAAAATGTAATGATGTTAAACTTGACACAAGACAAGTATTTCATAAGATGAGTACTACTACTGTCCAGACAAGTTTAAAAGATATGACTAGGATGTCATTGAGTATAATTTCAACTAAAGTATCCAATGTTCACCAAACCTTTTTTTACTCCCCCTCCCTGTAGCTATTTTACTATTCAAAGATTTTCATTTGATTTAGATCACCTTCCTCACTGCAATAAAATTTTCAAATTTTATACACAGCCAGATTGTTCTATTATTTGCATACCTAAATAACATCTCAGCATCCTTAGCTATGATACATATACTTTTTACTGCGTTAACCAAAGTGAGGTCAGGTTTAGAAACATGGCAAACCCACATCACCTGAAAGGGGAACAGTCTAACATTGGATTCCCTAGCATTGCTTTAAAAGAAGGATGTTTATAAGAAGCAACTATGTTAGATTGGAGAGCATCTCGCCTGTCTATTTCTCACTTGATGTGGGCATCCAGCAGGAATGAAAACAGCCTCACCAAGGTATTGCTCAAACGTCCAAGGTTCAACATCTGAAAAGGAATTCTCACTTAAAATATCTTGTTATAAAATGAATGCCAAACTAAAGAGAAAAATTCATACCAAACTCTTCCTTCAGCTTCTTTTTATGCCTCTCATTCAGATAAAGGGTCTGATCATGAATAGGATGAATAATCTGAAGCAAGAATAAGTGCATCGTATCAACTAACAATGATATAACTTGAAATAATAATGTTGAAATTGCATAGCTATATTAGTTACCGTCAATCTCAAAAGTCTTAAGCTACTAGGATATAGGCCTAACTATGTGTATCAGACCAACACAACACCAATTAACACTCCCTCACAAGTGAGCCTGTCCAGTAACTGGAAACAAACACAGACTTTACATGAGCGCAATCAAAGAAATTACCAAAAACTGGGGTTACCAGGATTTGACCAAATTAGTCAGACAACAAAAGCTTTTGATATTATGTTATAAATCCCAAAATTTTGATATTAAGCCTAAGTCCTAACTAAATAAATCAAGTCAAAATATAACACATTAATAGTAGGGAATCATACGCACAGAATTCACAGGAAGATTATTGATGTGACGGAATTCTTTTTTATGCTTTTCTAGGTACTCAATCAACTTGGGTACATCTTCTCGACGAAAAATGTCCCAAACAGCACCTCCATACACCACCTCCAAAGTATCATTTCTCTGAAGGCCACCAGCTGAACTTAAGGCAGGTTCAACAGACTCTACGATGTCCATTTCATTGCCCGAACAAGTTTTTCCCATGAAATTTTCCTTTTTGAAACACTTCATTTCTGATGGCACATCTGAAGGCTGAACGTGTTCATTACATGGAACTCTTTCAATCACTTCATTTTTAGCATTGCATTCATATGCAGAACCAAATTCTTTAGCAGCAGGGCAGCTGGCCCCAGAATCAGTTCCAGCTTGTAAAAGAACAATATCATTAGCAACCTTTCCGCTCACTGAAGGATTCTTGGAGCCTGAATCCTCCCCATCAGCTAAAGAAAAAGCAGAAAATCTCCTACTTTTGGTGGAATAATGGGAGTCTAAGTTGATCCTGAATTGAGCATCCAGCTTGTCTAAGCTACCAGACCTTTTAACTGTAGAATATTTTTTCAAATCCATCTCTTTTTCAACCATGCTGCGTGTACTCTTACCATCCTCACCAAAAACTGAGGTGATGGAATCACCTATGTGAAATTCGAAACTTGGAATTCTTTCATTCATATCTCCCGTCAATTGTTGGCCATCAGAGCTAACACTAACTGTTAGAGGACATTCCAGAGAACATGCAGCCTTAACGAACTTTGCATCTATACCCATTTTTTCCTGTTCTGCATCTCGTTTTTCCTCCTCTAGACATTGCCCATGCTGTAAGGAGTCATCATTCTCAATGGTGTCCGCAATATCAGAAAAATCAAGCCGTAAGTCTTTATTCTTACAAGGCCTTTTTGGTTGCTTTCTGTTACATTTACCCAAAGGCTTGTCTGTCCCAACACTGTGCTTATGCAAATCTTCATTTTCATATTCCTGCTGTAATTTTTTTATAGTATTGCACTGTGCTGGAGGAATTTTTACTTCATTTGTATTCATCAGCACATTAACCTAAACAAAAATTATGAAAATGGCATCAGTTCTTAAGATGTTGTACCAATAAGACAATCTAGTAGCCATACTGCGAATAGCATATGAAAGCCCAGTAGAATCTCTTTAACATGGTAATGATATAAAAAGCTCATTCAGGAAAAGTACATATTTTCAAGAAAATTATTTATAATTCCGAATATTTGTTTTGGTCATAATCTTAATGCAACATTCAGATGAAAATAACAACAAATAACACATCCCAAATTGATAAAGGAGCTGATGATAAGATTTTAAACATAAAACTTAACCAAAAAAGTTCCAAGGATAATCAAATACCGCGTCAGAAATGTCACAATGTAGTTTTGTTACTGAATCACCGCTTCCAAGCTCTTCAATACATCCATAAGCAATATATGTCTTGGGTCCCAAGTCAGGCTTTAAGACAGCAGGAAGTTTTGTAGCAAGATTCAAAACACCTGACCTAGGATTGGTGTACTCACTGAAGGGAAGCATGGAGATAAATTCAGCACCATGCCTTGGTAAACACTCTTCAAAAGAATTTGATGCAGGCCAGTCTTTCAGTTTCAACATCTCTGGCCAGCCATTACGATACCTACGGCCCTCTAGGTAGCCCTTGAAGAACTGAAAGATATTTATCTCAACCTACATCACCAAGAAGGAACACAAAAAGATCAAAGTTTAAGAATGCAAGAAACCATGCTTTCAGGATAGCTGGTAGCATTAAGCATTGATGTGACAAAGCACCAAACTATCTAGTCTGTCACAAACTCATAACCGCAGACCATCCAAGCAACAGCTTCATCTCATCAAATTTAAATTTTCACTAAATTGACATTAAGAACATTTATATTCTAGTGAACTTTTCATAAATGATCAGTATGAAAGAAAAGAAACCATAATTGATGTAATGTTAAGACAGTGACCTAAGAGAAAATTAACATATCAATTTTTATTTTTTTCAAGAAAAAGAAAAAGGAAAAAAAAAAAAAAAAAAAAAAAGAAGTGGAAATGTTAAATCATCACAATATGTCACAAATCATCCTACTTTAACAAATCAATGTGCTGTCAAAAAAGATTAGGCCAACTTGTAAAAACATAAAATTACAAAGTTAAGGAGATAAAATATAGCATTATACAGCCTTTTATTTATTTCTTTATTTATTAAAAAAGGTATAAAAACATTATCAGAAAGGGGTAAAAAATAAAAGAGCAAATAGTAATGAGCGAAATGAAAATTCAGACACTTAGAAAATGAACACATACCTCGCACCAATCAAGGCAATCAATAGCTTTTACCCTGACTGCCTCCTCTTTTAACACTCTTTTTGCTCCCATGAAAGCCCTCCACATAACCATTGGGTCCCAGCTAAGACCAGTAGCCTTTTCAAGTACATTTCTAACTATAACAGGTTCACCTCTCATCCAGTGCAATTGAAAATGCTCAATTTCATTTTCTTCCAAATGAATTGCATTTGGGCTGTAGAGAAAGTTATCATGACTGTTCTGCCTATAAGCTGCCTTCCTCACTTGAGATTCTTCTATTCCATTTCCCACAGAATTGGTAGTATGGCACAATGAACATCCTTGGGAAATATCCATATCAGATGGCTGATAATTGACAGTTAGGTGCTCTGCATTCTGAATTAGTTCATTGACCCAGTTAACTTCAAAGATACGTCTCAATTCAAGTAACGTGGTGCCACAACCTCCCTGTGCTTTTGGAGCACAAGGTATCGCACCATTAGCCTCTGCTGTCCAATCAGTAGAGTCCCATGGCATAACATCCACACAGTCATTTATTGAACTCACCACTTGACTCTGTGAGGCAGCTTTCTCTCCATTTGCAAGAACCTGAAGATTTGAATCTATACCTTGACCGCCTATTCTTCCACAAAAATGTTTGTTAGAAGATTCTGCTTCACTACCGCCAGGTCGAAATCCTTTTCTTAGTTCCCAGCAACAAGCGAGACAGAGTTCATAAGAACAATTTGGATTGGGGCAGCTTCTATGGAAATTGACAATGGATGTCTTGCAGTTGTCACTGTTGCATTTGTCCATGGCCAATAGATTGCATCATTAAGACTTGAAACTACAAATACATTTATCTAAAGGAAATGGGAGAAAAATTCCATAACCACTCAAATCTAGGAAATTAGAGGAGATATTAAAAGTGAAAACTTTCTACATGTGTTTGGTCTAAAGCCAAAGCCAATACCAGTAATTGGTATATGAGAAGATAAAGTAAGAAAAGAAGCAGACACTATATAGAAAGAGGCATGCATTGAGAGTTTATAGATAAGTAACAAATATAAATATGCACTGAATTCAGTTAATACCTACATCAGATATAGTATACAGTTTATCAATATGCGGTCATTGATTTTTCTAGTCCCATGCAAGACCTCAAAAAGTACTTCCATTAAAAAATTGTGGGCAGGCAAGTCGTTTTGCCATTGTAATAGAGTAACAAAAGCCCCATCATCCCCTGTCTGGGAGGCACATTATATTCCTAAGAAAAAACTATAATCTTCCAAAGTAAAGGTAATAGAATATGTGAATGAAAATTCTCAACCTCAATTCAGTAACTAGTGTTTCAATTCAACCATCAGGGTATGTGAGACAATACCAATACACTCGATCATCATCCTCAAGTACAGACCTTTTAACATCCTTTTCCGTCAATTGGACACCTAAGAACCAAGAGCGAATAGCACATTGCTAAGAATTCAGAACCATCTATTTAGAAAAGGACCAAAAGTTATAGTCTAAAGATAATATCATATTCCAATACCACGAATACACGCTTCAACATCTAATTCAGAGCTTTGCTCCCTTTCAATATGCCTAAGGAGAGGCAGAGTTTTGTGTAGCAAGTAAAGCAACTTTTGCAATTTGATACGTGTATCTGCTTCTTCATACCCGGCCTGATAAAACACGAATAACTTGTCAGCCAGAAAAAAATGAATGAACAATTGCAGTAAAAGTAACAGTAAGAGACTTAAGAAAAAGAGAAGGCACAAACCAAGACAACTAAATCCTCCTTGAGGCATATTCTGCAATTGCAATTACCACAGCAATATGGACAAGCCATCTCTATATCCTTTCTTGTTTTGTTTGGGTACCTATTTCATTCAAATACCATCAGAATCATTCATATGACTCATCCTTTATAACAATAGCAAGTGGCACTGAAATGTTAATTGGTGTTTTATTGAATGAACATTCAACTGAAAAAATATTTACTTTTCTTAAGAGCATATGAACAGTAATTAATTTGACTATGAATTGGAATTGTTTTTATTAATGAACAGAAACTGTAAGGCTCAAAATGAGGGTTGATTAGAGTGCTTCTTATAAGTAAACAAGTCATCAGTTCTCTGTACCACTTAGCAAGGCACTCATAGCAATAGCGTTTTCTTTCACAATTCAAACAGATGACAACACCACTTCTATCATTCCGCAAGCATTGGTGGCACAGTAAACTCCTGCAACTATCATCCTAAAACAGAAAATGGTTAAAATCGATTGCAACAGAAAATTTGAAATAACTAATATACCATAAACATAAATGACGATTGTTAACTCTGTACAACAATGACAATTAGTTAACGATTCAGATTGAACCACACGTTGTATATACCTGATACAGCAGTTTACTACAGAGATAAACTCTATCAGAAAAGAAGTGGAATGGATTTAAGTTCCAAAAGGCTATATGGACCATCTACAACTGTAAATATGGAGAGTTTAGAACTTCATATTTCTTTGACTATTAGTGCAATTCATCAATGCATGCAATTTTTTTCTCTTTTTCTTTTTCTTTCTTTTTATTTTTTTATTTTTTTATTTATTTTTTTAATAGAATAACCACCGTTCAAAAATGATAGAGGGCAATGGGCAATAGTATTTATATGGGCCACAACTATATTAAATAATCGTCCATGAAAGCTTGTGTTGCTAACCAACCAGCTATAACAACATATTTTCCCATCTCAGCGAGGCCATGCCAAAGCATAAATCAAAGTCATGTGGATCTTCTTATTCTGGACTAATCAGATAATGTGAATGGGATCACTTTCTAGAAATTCTATCTTTTTTTTTTTTTTTTTTTTCAAAATTTGAAATCCTAATAAATGTTTGTCCAAATGGCTAATCTCAGCTGTAAGAAAATACGGATTTAAGATAACTCACCAATATCTCAGTTGATTTTCGTTCTCCAATGACCCTGGAATCTCTTTGCTGTTTGTTCAACTTCCTGGGTCTCCCTCTAGGCCTCTTCTGAAAATTGCTGAATCTAGATTTCAACTGATTAGGTTTCGTTTCTATTTGCGTGGTATCCCTCAGCTGCTTATCTCGAAATCCTATGTTTTTCAAATCCTCTTCATTTTGATGCTTCAGGGCTAAAATTTTATTTAAAGCCCCAGGAAGAAGAATCCTTCTCCTAAACTTTGAACCTCTTGGTTGGCATCCTTTAGTCTTTGATATATTTTCACAAACATTTTCCCCTTCTTGGCTCTTTGAACCTCTTGGTTGGCATCCTTTAGTCTTTGATATATTTTCACAAATATTTTCCCCTCCTTGACTCTGATCTGCTTTTACTGCAATAATTAGTCCCTTGTTTTTGGAACCCTTAGGTCTGCCTCTTCCATTTTTCCGTTGCACAGTCTCACTTCCACCTCCACTACCAACAGGAATTTCCTGGTTTTCTTTACCAGCAAGATTTTTCTTCCTATTCTTTGAACCCTTTGGTCTACCTGCCTTTCTCTTTGATTGGATAATCTCGCTTCTGAATTCATCACCACCATAAACTTCCACAGGTAGTCCTGAATTTCCCGCATCCAGAAAAGCAGGCCTCTCATATTCCAAGCCCATTAACTGATGACTATCATGATCATCACACATGATTTCACCAGGAGCTTCTTGTTTATCTTCTGCAGCAGGAATTTCCCTCTTATCCTTGAAACACTTTGCTCTATCAGGCTTTTTCTTTGATCGGATAATCTGACTTCTGAAATCATTACCAACATAAGCTTCGACAGCCACAGGTATTAATGAATTTCCCTCATCCAGAGAAGCAGGCCTGTCATTTTCCAAGTCCATTGACTGATGACCACCATGATCACCAAACATGACTTCACCAGGAGCTTCTTGTTTTTCTTCTGCACCAGGATTTTCCCTCTTAACCTTGAGACCCTTTGGTCGGCCACGCTTTTTCTTCGACAGCAAAGATTCACTTCCACCTGTATTCTTACAAGTGGATTCAACACCACGCCTTTCACTTGCATCTTCACCAAAAGGCTTAGTCCCCTCATTCTCCAATTTTGGTGATGGACCAATTTCACAACCATTACCAATTTCATCTATGTTTTTGCTGAGAAGTCCATGATTTTCTTCACTAGCTAGCTTTTTCTTCTTATTCTTTGCACCTTTTGGTCGACCACGCTTTCGTTTCGAGCAAACAATCTCATTTTTATTCTCATTACCATCGGATACTTCATTTTTCATCTTATTCTTTGAACCCTTTGGTCTTACCACACCACCGTCTTCACAAATGCTCACTACTTCCCCTACCATTTCATGATCTTTCTGACCTTCAAGATCTTTACTTTTCGACAAACCCTTTGGTCGATGAAGATTTTTACACTTATTCTTTGAACCCTTTGGACGACCTCGCTTGCCCTTCAGCCTCATAACATTATTTCCACCATTACTATCACTAGCAACTTCACCCAATCCTTGAACACTCTCTGCAGTACTAACTGCTTTTGTTTTGTTCTTCGATCCTTTTGGCCGACCTCGCTTACCTTTCGACTTCACAACCTCCTCTCCACCGCCACTTCCAAGTCTATTTTCCTCATACCCACCATGAATACGAATATTTACTTGAAGATTTCTACATGCATTCTCACTGAGCAAGCCTCCAACTTCTTTACTATTGAGATTTCGTACATGACTCCCATTTTCAACGAACCCGTCTTGAAATTCATCATCTCCACCAAAATTTTGACTAGCATTCTTGGTGTCAACTCTGTAAGAGTGTTCACCACCCAATAGTTCAATGTTTTCACCGTTAGGGCCTCCTTCACCAAACACATTTCGAATTTCTTCACTGTCGAAAAGTTGAGAGCCAATTTGACATGCAGGTCCACTGACTCCACCAACAGTACCTTGGCCATCTTTGCCATCCCAGAAGTCCAAAACTTCGCCGTTCAGACCAAACCCAGCGCCACCACTGACTTCACCGAAAAGGCGAGCAATTTCGTCCCCAACACTCGGAACGCCACCGGCATTGGCAGTAGCAGATCCGCCAAACCACCCGTCAAGCTCTTCTTCAACTCCAAATTCCAGAATCCCAGTTGCCAAACTTTCTTCACCCTTTTGGGTCTTGTACATTTTCCGCTGCCAACCCACTTCAGCTCCACCGCCATTTTTACAGTCATCACCACTATTCACTTCCTCTCCAGAGCTTATTTTCCTCTTCCTCTGCCCCTCTTCTTCATCAACCTTCTCCATCCTCCTCTTGCACGTACTCAAAGTCCACTCACTCTACCTTCCAACGTTAACTTCTCCGACTCTTGATCAAAACGGTTCTAGTAAAAATTGGAAGAAAGAAAAAAAAAAAAAAAACCCATCCGTGGCATGAGAAGTCTAAGAGCCATAGAGGAATTGCTGGGTTGTTGCAGTACTAGGAAAAAAAAGCAAATTGTATAAATTTTTGGCCATGGGAACGTCGTTCTCACTTCTCAGAGAGAGAGGCAGAAAGAAAAGAGTGCATTTATTTGGGTGTCTGACAAATTGTCGCCTTTTAGACATGGTTAATGGCTCCCTTGTAAAATATTGCACAAAGTTAACAGTAGAGCTACACGCACGCACGCACGCGCGCGCGCACACACGCACACACACACACACACACACACACAGTCTCGGGACGAAGGGAGAGACCAAACTAAAGAAAGGACTTCTTGTTACATGATTTTATTTTTTCTTTTTCAAGTGGTAATGATGATGATGATCATCATATTTTTCACTTAAAAAAAAAAAATCCGGTTTATCAAAAAATAGATAAAAATAATTGTAAAACAAAAAAAAATTAGCGGTAGTTGTCCCGCTGATCAACAAAATAAGGTGTGTGTGTTTGTCCCTCTCTTTTCTAATGGCAAATAAAGGTAGACGTCAAGATGGCATTTATGGAAAACAGCATTATATACAATTGCTGTGTACTGACAAAAACTTGTTTGGTTTCTCTGAGCAAAATAAAAAAATAATAATAATAATAAAAACACCATATATTTCTAGCATTCACAAGATTTCAATGGCTGGCTTGCTTTTTTATTATCATTATTTTTAATCATGAAAATAATTTTTATAAGTTTATTTGGTATTTGTAAGATTATTTGGTATAAAAGTTTTTATAGATTGTAAGATAGTTGTTATTGTCCTGAATGAGCCTAGATTTTAACTGATGCTGCTAGCCTACATGTGCATCGGTTCCATGGTCTAGTGGTCAGGACATTGGACTCTGAATCCAGTAACCCGAGTTCAAATCTCGGTGGAACCTTTTTGGTACCCGAGTTTATCACTTTGTTTTTGTCTCCATCTTTTTTCTGCTCCCCACCACCTTCTTCCTTTTTCATTTTTTTATTTGCTTTCGCGAAGAAGAATCATTTATGCTTTCATAGCATATTGGCACAGTTTAAAAAAAAAAAGGTAACCAACAGGGCATAAAATTAGAAATTCATTTTCCCCAAGTTGCCCTTGCACATTGCTAACATAGAGACGTTTGAATCCACCCAAGAAATGAAGCCATTATGGGAATACTGTAACCATAATGCTGAACTTTGGGAATACCAAATTGCGTCCATTTATCATCATGAATTCAATGCTCAATAGTAAATACTCATTGTCTTGGAGACAATCAATAACTGAGCCTAAATTGCCGTAGAAAAGGAGAAAATCTTCGGTGCATCGGTGGTACCCGCTCAGCTGATACCACTCCAAATGATTTGCTGACATGTGTTAAAAAAATGCCATATCATAAGCCAACTGAGAGGAAATATTTCTAATACTCGCGGAGTATTCAAACTCAGTACTTCTCCCTTTCATTTAATGACATTTGAATGACATATGGATGATTTCCTCGTCAGATAGCATTCCCCCAAAAACTCATTAACGCCGTTGAGCACCGTTTCTTTTTTGTGCCTTGGCTTCTCCGCCTCCTCCATTGAAGCTGCTGCATCCTCTGTGATAAAAGAAAAGGCAAGAAATAAAATGAAATAAAGTGGTAAAAAATAATTAGAGTACATCAAAAATTAATTCGATGGGCACTATGAAATGAAATTTATGAGTACATCCGGGCACTATGAAATGAAATTTATGAGTACATCCGTTGCCTCTGAAACTAGTTCAACACCCACCTTCTCATGATCTTTCTCTGAAATAGTAGATGTTCATGGATTCAAGAACAATCGCTCCCCACCATTCCCTCTTCAACATACCCACCATTCCCTCTTCAACATAAGAGAGCACTTACCATGAGAAAATGCACCATTTGTTAAAAAATTTCTTGGTCAAATAGTATGACACCGGCATTGGGTCCCCCGTCTTGGTGACGGTAAGACCACAGTGATCCCAATTTTCAATATCCAATCAATCCCAACAAAGGAGATAGACAAAAGAAGAATGATAAGCAAATTTTACAATGAGTGAGCAGTAAATAAAGATTATGATAACCAGTAACTTTATAGTGAAAATCTGTCATCATTGTACGCTCCAAAATGCCAACAAATGTTTCTCCTAGTTATTGAAAATATAAAATGTGAGCAAATCATACCTAATTTCATGGAACTTTAACAAAAATGATCTCAACACAAAACAACATTTCCATATGCATTTATTCAAGGTTTGTTCTTGTCTTCTTCCTTCATCTTTTTCTCCCACCTGCGTTTCTTGTATTCAAGCAACATCTCTGGCATCTTTTCCATCAACCTTGCAGTGTTTTCCCGTTTCTCTGCAGATATCCTGTCATGTTTGTGTCCTTTCCTCTTGGTTCTCATTTCTTTCCTCTCCGGATCATATGGCCAATCTTCTCCGGCAAGGAGCACTTCCTTGCGAAGCCTAGCTCGATGACGTGCGCTGACTCCAAGTGGCTTCCATGCCCCTAATTCCCAGTAACCCCACACCCCCTTCGATAGTTCATCCTTATATTTAACCAACTTCTCACGCCATGGATACTGGTATTCCCCAATTGCTTTTGCCACAGATTTCGCAGCTTTGCCCGCCATCAAAAATTATTCTGAAGGTTCTCTGCCAGACCACATACACAAAGGTGAATGTATAAGTTAATAAAACCAATATACTATAAAAGTCCTTTAACCAAAAAAACAAAAGCATATTAAATGGAAAAGCAAATTTGGTTCGAAAAGAATCAGATAAACTTCCACAAGAATGAGGAAAATAAGCAGATAACAGGCTCGGTATTATTTTCTTCACTATTAAAGAAACTTTGCGATGTTCTTAAGCATCCATCAAACTATCTCAGACAACACCTAAAGAAAACTTGGTAGTCCTAAAACGAATGTATTGTGTCTTATGTTAACCTTTATGTTCAGACCCAGTAAACAACATATTATTCAATTGAATAGAAAATGGACTCTAGCATAATGCAGAAAATTATGTGAATCCTACTCTCCTCTTTACAGTGTAAAGATAAAACGTGCACAAGGTTTCAGCTAGAAAGTAGAAAAAAAAGGACTGCAGCAATTAGCAACAAAAAGAACCTCACTTGGGATTGTGAAAGCTAAACCAGGCCAACCTAAATACCTCGCGTCTCATAAACCCAGTTTATTGAACATTAAACATGAACTGGAAACAACACTATATAATTACGATCAAAAACCTTAAATTGGCATCATAGAGTAGTGCAAATGAAACACGAAACGCGTAATTTGAATATCCAATCCAAATAAAGCAAAGCAACGCAAACCAAAATACCCAAATGGGATGTTTCTGAATTGAGGTGGTAAACCAGATAAGCATTGATAATCCAGAAGATGCAATTTTTCTTCACCGTTTATTCGAGAATTATCAATGTCACGCACTAAGTAGGGTTTAGGACTATATTCTCATTTGACGCATAGGTTTTTATTGAATCTCAAACAACAATTAAGCAGATAAATAAATGAGTAATTCAACAAAAACAAAGTCCAAAGAAATCCTCGAAATAAAAAATAATAATAAAATTCAAAGACACCCACTTCCTAACTAAAATATGAAGAACAGATAAACTACAGAAAATCGAAAAGCAAGAAGAAATACATGACTTACCAATAATAAACTTTTGTGGGGGATGAAGAAAATCCGCCAAGCAGTGGAAATGAAGTGAACTGCGAGAGAGAATGATCCAATTCGACGACACTAAGAGAAGGAATGGGCTGCTCAGCTCTGCTCCGTTTGAGAGTCAGAAACTGAAAACGAGTGTGGCTTTCGAGACCCTACAGAGCATAAGGTAGAGGAGGGCTGAAGTGTCAAACACGTGCGAAAAAAAAAATTAATAAAAATAAAAATTTGGAATTAAAAAAAGATAGAAAGAAAATTTTCGCTTCATTGCTCTTTTTGATTATTATTGTTTTCATTTTATTTTTTAGGTTCCTAAAAGTCACTTTGAGTTGTGTTTTTACATTTTTCTTTTTCTTAATGATAAGGGTTTTTTTTACAATTTATTATATACCCAAATAATTTGCAAGCAGAAAAAAATTTTAAAAAAAAAATTGTCAATCAAAATTTGAGATATCACTCTTTTTTTTTTTTTTCCTCAATAATATTTTGGTATCAACAACATTTAGAGTTTACAATATAATATTTTATCCGTTTGCTGATTTTTATTTTTTATTTTTTGATGATGATTGTTTGTTTCAATTATTTTTGCTAAAAACAGGATTTGGATTTGGATCATATCCCACTTGAACTGAAAAAGATGAAATAAAATGCCCATGGAACACATTTCAAATAAAAAAGAAAAGGTTTCCAATGAAAAATATATGCATTACAATAGACCCATGAGCATGGTAAGGACAAGGGATGCTTTATGCCTCAGCTGAACCTAATTTAGAAAACACATATTTTCACTTGACACCGGAAATGCATTGCCTTTCAATCCCCCATCTCATATTCTCCACATTCACAAAGACACAAGAAGGTGGATTCAAGCCAGGAGCTCAAGCTGAAACTGTGTATTTATGACAACGGACAATCCCATCTCCGAAAATTGTTAAGAGTTGTAGCTAAGTCCATTACTTTTTCTATTTACAACTCATCTTGGGGTTAATCTACTTTGAGCTGCATGAATTTGGTGCTGCCATCATATCAAGACTTCCAATTAGAAACTTATTTAACATGCCAAAAAACAAAATAACAGAGAAATAAGAATAAATAAATAAACCGAACACACACACACACAAATTGAAGCTTTGTTGTTCTGGCACACATGGCACAGATCTGAAATCAAACAACAATCATCTTCAACCCCAGGATGAAATTATTGTAAATCTGCGAGTACATACCTTTCCAGTCGTAACACCAACAATACTAAAAAAAGATTTAACTAATCTAATCCAGCATAGCTCTTAGCTCATGATGGTTCCTAATTTTTACCAACTTAAAAGAGGAATCCTGGAAGCTGCTTAAAATGTGTAAGAGTATTTTTAGAAGATTCATCTCATAGGAAACCAACTGCATCCCAACAAAAAACAACCTAGCCGGTGGGGTGCTTAACGGACCTTTTTAATCTCAATTAGATGTCCCTAGATGGAGACATTTTATGTCTTGTATAAAAGGCACAACTTTTCCACATCCAATCTTCCACTTGGAGGCACATTGAACATTCTAAAATTAAGACAAACAATGTGAGGTAGTTAAATGAGCAAAACCCATTCTAACTCTCCCATGATTTGATAACAAAAAGTTCAAATATAAGAAAACAGTGTACCTTCCAAAAGATTTTGCAAGTGCAAACTGGTGCACACAAATATGGACAGGTAAATTAGAGAATCATAGACTCATATTACAACAGCAAAATGGTTCAAGAGAAAACAATCAAATCCAATGAAATAATCTATATAGACCAAGTCAAATGCACGGTTAGCGACTCAGAAGGAATTCCATCACCCATGTTTCTTTCAGAAGATATATATGATACAGTATTGCGTAGAGATTTAACAACTATTTTCCACTAGGTATTTAGCAGTTCAAACCAGGCAAGAAGTTACATCGAAAAAACTACCATAAGTTTAGGCCATTACCTGGGATGCATATGATGAACTTTCAGCCAGGAACTTGAGAAACTCTTCCTTCTTTTTATTAAAACTGAACTTTGCATTGTCCCATAATGCCTGTTCTCTCTTTATATCTTCGAGCAATTTTTCTTTCTTCCATTTTATCTCCTTGATTTGCTTCTCTGATTCAATATAGCTTTCAGGCAGGCTTGATGTCACCAACTGTTTCGGAAATCTCACATCTACATCTTCCCTAACATTAGATAGGTTCCAAAACTATGAGCTAGCAGCAATGGTGATCACCAACTAATACAATAACATCCATCCAGTTCAAACTTTTTATCTCACTGTTGAAGCAAGTAAAAGAAGTTTGAAAGAGCAAAAAGGGATGCAAGTTATAGTTTATTTCCTATTTCACTAGATCTGAAAAGGCTCTTACCGGTTACCCAGGGAAAATACACCAGTAGTCCTAATCATTCCTCCATCTAAAGAAAGGGCTCCATCGCTAATGCAAGGGAGGGCACTTACCATGTCTGCCCTAGTTTTATATACTTGCAAACGAGAGAAAAGATTATAAAATAGAGTCTCCCTGAGGCCATGACCACTGGATGAGACACAAAATAAATATGAATTATCCACAGTGATCATATTTACAGCAAAGCCAAGAAAGCCAGGTGGATGCTCTCCATTAGGTAACCGTGGTTTATGAAGATCAAGCCTTCTTTGGGGGTCATCAGATATAAATTCACCAGCATATGGTCTGTGGAAGCGAGAAGAAATGGTCTTCATGAATAAAAATAACAGATTAATTAATAAAGCCTAGAAATTAATACTAGTGGAAATTGCCAAGGAAAGACAACATATAAGATATTGCCGAGGAAAAGACAACTTATAAGACCCATGCCTTAAGTTATCAAGACAAATAACAATAAATCGCCCTTCCAAAGTCTTCCCAATAGAAGCACCAAGTCCGTGAAGACCAGAATTTTTATTAATGAAGCCTTCTCTGTCATAAACTTCTAGAGCTTTGACACCTTCATAAGTCTTACAAACAATTGCAAGCATAGTCTCCGCTCCTAAGTACTCTGAAAAAAGTCTGCATTTCAAATGAGTTCAGTGAAAAACATGTCAAATAAGTTTCATAAATAAAACATCTCTTTTATTGAAGACTTGTGGGTGTTTAGTATAGCTATGCAAAATGGATAATGCAAAAAACTTCAAGACAAGTTGATACCAGAAGAAGTAAATGGAAAATGAGTTCAGTGAAGAACATGTCAAATTAGTATCATAAATAAGCTATCTCTTCCATTGCAGACTCGTAGGAGTCTGGCTATGCAAAATGAGTAATGCAAAAAAAGTTCGAGACAATTTGATACTAGAAGAAGTAAATGTAAATGATTATTTCAGCTAATATAAGGATTATGAGTTGCAACAAACACACAATACCACAAAGAGAGAGAGATGTGATACATAGTCAAACTCACCTACTAAGATTATCATCGTCTACTTTTGCAAGTGTAGCAACAATACCCAGCACATCCTTGATCAATGTAAGATGGGAGGCCTGAGAACCATGACGAGTTTTCAGCTGGCATATAATGCCTGCGGCAGATTTTTCATGCCGTAGAATCTGTTCAGTTGTTTCTTCCTCGGACTGGAGGTCTGAATGGGCCTCATTTTCGATCTTAGGTGTGCTTGAAGGGTGATGACTGTTTAAAAATACTGAAAGGAAACTTATCTCAGTCGACTAAAAAAACAAAGAAAATAGCACATGGTTAGCATTCTAAGCCATCAAGGATACTGAACGTCTTACAAAGAGCGATTTTCTTATTCCTTCGTTTTTTTTTTTTTTTTAAAGAAAAAAATCTCTAAATGTGTTATCCCATTTCAAACGCAACCAAATGCTTACCAGGATAAAAGTTAAGACTCCATATATGCACTTCATTTCAAATTTATCATTTACCATGGACTTTATTACTACCATTCCTTCCTCACTAACCATATTAGACATTATTAGGATGTGTATCTGTGGATGCTGCTTATGATGTCAAGGCAAACTAAGGACACATGGGCACTTTTAAAAAACTGGTAATGTCCCCATAGCATCCAATCTGTCGTATAGTGGCTACATGTTTGCTTTCCTATTTACGCTTTTGTATAAAATGGAGTTGTTTCAATAAACAATAACATGTATTTACAAGAAAACAAAATTGATGATACCTTTCAAATCCACAATTTCGTCATCTAATTTGGCTCTCTTGGAGTTCAGAAACTTAATGTTTTCCTCATGCTGTTTGATTTTCATTCCTATTGTTTGCAGATCATCTTGAAGTTTCTACAAGGATTAGGTCATTGCGAAGTTATAATATTTGGTCAATTCTGTCAGTGTTAAAAGGAAAAATAGAGGTAAAGTAGATCTCAAGGAAAAAACGTTATACAATGAGCTCCACAACCGTTTACATGGACAGCAAAGCAAGTAATTAAAGGACCACCGTCATAGATTTTGTTCACAACCTTAGAGTGGTAGATGATTGATTCTGCCTGTGAAAATCCTCCATTTTGCATTTCATCCTTTACAACTACACTAGTTTCTTTCTGATCCACTTGCATCAACGCTGATGAATCTTTAATAGACAATGACTTTGTATGAATTGAAAGCTGCAGAGAGAATGATGTTTAAATGTATGATAGCTTAAAAACAAAAGACAAAACCAGGACGTATGATTCAGACATACAAAGGATTGCAATTATAACAACTAAATTTTAAGATCCAAGTCTGAAATAGGTTGATAGTGTTGATTGTGATTTTCTTTCATCCATCAAGGAAGATCTTGATGAACCTCAGCCAAGAGGCAGCAGGAAAAAGTACTGAGAATTTAAGCTTAAGCTATTGCATGAACTTCAACAGAAAAACTGCAAATGTCTAGAAAACCCAATGCCAACATGTATTGCGTACTGCTATAAGACTGTTCGACTCAATTCACATCTACTACAAAAACCTTCAACAAAAAAACGTTTGCATGTTAAATTCTCTCTTTCCCCTTAACATAAACAAACATTAAAACCCCCTCAAAACACCCAAAAGATTGACAAAACGCCTAATGGCCGCAAACCCACATAGTTAAAAGTGCTATATACGAAAGCAGAAATAGAATTCCAGTGGCACAAAAAGAAAATTGTACAGAACCCATTCTTACAAAGCTCTAAAAAAAGTCGGTCAATGCAGAGGAATCACATAATTGAAGTCCATTTTTTTAGGGAATTAAAAAGCAACGGAAAAAGCCTACGATATAGACAATAAATACATGCATTGGAATCACCTAAAACCCTCATGCTCTACTTGGTCGACTCCACCAAAAAAAAAAAAAAAAAAAAAGAGTTTGAAATTCAGAGACTTGGGATACCGAGTTTTCTTTCATTTCTCTTTCAGTGGGGTTCCCACATTCTTTGAGAAACCAAGAAGAAGACTGAATTTTTTGAGAGAGACGGACACACTCACCTGGTTGTTAGGTTGATACATGGCAGAGTTGACTCAGCAAAAGTTCTCTTAGTCACTCGCTCGGCGTGCCTACTGTCTCCGTGTGAAATTTCATAATATATAGGGCTGCTATATATAAATATATATATGTATATATAGGTTTAATTATTTACATCATACGGATCTACCTTAGACCACAAAATTGCATTGACATCCCTTGTATTTCCTAAAATATCACTAAGACACAGCTATTTTCTTCCTCTTTTTTGGTTTCTTTCTTTTTTCTCCCGGTCGTTTTGGGCTATAAAAGGCAATAAAACGACAAAAAGCTTTGGGAACCTGTAGTCGTAGACCTTCGGCTGCTAGATACCGTGACAAGCCCAAAAGCAGCCTCTTTTTTTCATCGGATTGCTTCAGTCACTCACAATCCATGCCTTTGCGATTTCAAATTTAATGAATTTTTTTTGTTGGTTTAAAATTCTTTAAATTTTTTTCATTACAGAATTTAATGAATTTTAATTAATCTTTTTTCTGCAAACACTTGTTCCAAAGTTGAACTATCATTTGTTTACTTTTGTCTTTTTGAGGATGTGTATATACATTATACATAACTTCAGCAAGTCACAATTACTACTAACAAAAAAATATCACAAAGCCATACACATTTTCTTCGACATAAAATAAAGAATTTAAAGTGCTCATTAAAAATGATTTAGAGTTATAATTTAATGCAAAAAGCTTTATATACAAACAAAAATTTTTCAGCGATATATATCTAGATTGGTGGTGTAGTAACTTTGAAGAACTTTCAGTTTCCAATGTATATATTCATCCAAAAAGAGAAAAAAAAAAGATTTCCTATGCATCATATATATATATATATATATACTCCAAAAAATCAATTGTTTTGCAAGGGATCCAATTTGTCCATGAGTTCGAGATACTTCTTCTTTTTCCTATTGAACTTTTTTAGATATTTCTCCCGGCTGTTAGACTGTTTTCTTATATGAACTTTGAGAACCTGCAATTCAGACTTTACTTCTTCAATCTGCCGCATTAGCTCCATACTTTTTGGATTCATAACCATCATACTATTTGTCTCAACTGGAAAACATATCTTAGGATCCCTGTAGGACACCGATTATCAAACAGGAAGGGTCATTATCTTAAAGAAAGGGCAAAGAAAGATATCCAAAGATTAAAGAAAGAGCAAGAGAAAGATACCCAAATCCAAGATAAACTACTCCATTTTCTTTTAGAATCCCACCATCCAGAGACACAGCACCATGACTTATACATGCACGGGCAGACATCATGTCCTCCCTGGTTTGGTAAACATGGAGCTCGCCGAAAAGATGATAAAACAATGTCTCTCGAAGACCATGGCCCGCAGAAGTTCTTGTATACAAATGATCAACATCCATGTCAACCATATTGACTGCATAACCCATGAAACCTTTAGGAACTGTCCCATCTGGTAACTTAGGATCCTCCAAAGCAAGTTTCCTTTGAGGGTCATTACCTTCAAAGTCTCCAATAAAAGGCCTGCAAAATAAAAAATCGAAAAAACCGTGTAAGAATTTTGTGTGCATGGGTCAGATCGTGCATGAAACAGGAGGTTAAATTTAATACCTCATGTCTTCAAGGCATATAACAAGAAACCGGCCATTTAAAGATTTCCCACGTGCAGCTGCTTCTGCATAAAGAGCATTACCACGATCAACTTCCCCATTTTGTTCATACTTCTCGAGAGCAACAGCAGCTGCAAATGAACTAGAGATAACAGCAAGCATTTGATCTTCTCCCAAGTATTCAGATAATATCCTGCATATAGATCATAAAAAAACCAAAAATAGTCAAAAAAAAAAAAAAAAAAAATATAAAAGAGCAACCACAAATAAACTAATCTTTTAATTGAGAAAGTTTAAAGTACACAGGTATTCCACCTGCTTAGCTCAGTGGAATGAACTCTGCCAAGTAGAGCAACTAGCCCAACTATATCATCCATGAGATGACGATGCTGCTCATGCAATTGCACCTCTCTAAAAATATGGCAGACAAGAGCAGCAGCAGAGTTACCCATGCTTTCAATTTGTTTCATCACTTCCTCTTTATTGGATAACACAATTGGCAACTTCGGTAGATAAGATTCAATAGAAGCTGAATATGAGCAAGATTATTGTGTCATTTGCATATTCAGTTATTATCCGAGTGTCAATCTTAACATGCAAAGATATAACATAAAGAAAACAACACTAGCTTCTATATACCAATATAAAAGTAGTAGCGTCTGGTGCGTCAAGAGTTTTAAGATGATGAAGTAACAAAAAAAGTAGCCATATAACGGCTTTATATGAACCAAATAAATATAACGTTTTACCCAATGAATATTCAAAAGTATAAGTTAGTAGTAAAATCACTCTGTACTTTGCAAACAGCAAAAAATGCGGGCCAAGCATCAGTAGAATTTGACAACGCTTGTAAGTCACTCGTTTAGCAGAATATATCACATATTCAAATAACGAAAAAATGGCTAAACATGTTAAAGCTGCTGAAAACCTTGCATATCTTGAATGACTTTCTCAGTTTTGACCTTCTCCTCATTAAGCATTTTCAAATTCCTTTCACACCCTGCAATGCGCTCACCGATTGTACGAATTTCATCTTCAAGTCTCTGTAGAGAGAAGAAGGCACCATCAAGAACTTTAAAATTTGACATAACAAAGCAAAGTTGACCATTCCCTATAGGTTATCCAATCCCTTACAAAAGATCAATAAAATATATTTTAGGGGAAAGAGATATAAATTACTTTTAAAGTCAAATTTAAACTTTGGAACTCAAAATTAGTAAATATGGGGCAACAAGATTACATAAACTACAAGAGCACATTCATGCAGCATGCCAAGATATGACCTGCATTGTATCTTCGAGAGCAACTTAAGCTGGCATTTATCAAATACCTTCTCATCATTCACAATCGACACCATTAAATTTTTTACATTCTTGAAGGGAGATGAATCTTGAAGAAGCAAGACCTTTCCATCTGAACACGGAGATTGAATCTCATCATACTCTGGATTTGAAGTTTCAATTGCAGACACCTACATAAAAACTTAACAATCAGTACCCAATTGGCGTAGCTATAGATAATTTCTGAAAAGGTGTTCCAACCTCAACACTCAGACTTAGCTCTGGATGACGGGAATGACCAGCTTGAAAACTGAAGACTCCTCCTCTTTGAGGGAGGGGAATAGATGGAACGGTGCAGCGCCCATGCTTGAAAGTATAGCGAATTGTCTCATCCATATTTAGCAATTCAGCCTTTATTGTAAGCATATGAGATTGCCCGTTGTTCTCTTCATTGTGTATAGTATCATCAACAACACCTTTGGAATTAACAACTTCAAAAACCATGTTTTCCAGTTGGGTTCCAGCAGTCACAAACTCGGGAACCTAACATCATTTTCAATTTTCAGGAAATAGAAAAGGTTAACAGAACAAGATTAATAACTAGGAAGAGTGAGAGATAGAAACAAAGGACCATTGACCTTTGACACAATTCTTAACTCCCTTTTCTCAGTTTGAAATTGTTGTTCGTAAACAACTCTATTGTCTGATGAGACAGAAATTGATACTGCATAGAATGAATCAATAGATAAAATCATAATCCTCAGATTGTAACTAACTCATAGCATCTACTCTTTCAGAATGTATGGAAGTGTAAAAAAAAATACAAAAACAAAAACTTTAAACTTTCAGAATATATCAGTAAGAATCATACTTATCCTGCAAATGCTACATATGCTAACAACAATATATAAACCGAATACCAGGAAAGTAAAAGTTCATGAACAAGGTGTTTAATGCAGAAAATGTAAAAATCAAGCACCCATCAGTGTGTGTATATATATATATATATATATATATATAAATGACAAATCAGCCTCATGCCATTACCATGCGCTCAAATAAAATATTTAGGAGAAAAGTCCACTGATGAAGTGTTATTTTAAACTGTTATAACCGAATCATAAAAAAGGTCATAGTTTGTATTCTATACATACTAAAGGAAAAATACTTGTATTTGTAAATTTCGGTATAACGGCTTTTAACATATTATTACCCTAGCCTATGCAGGTCAAAGAGCACCACAGTGCAAAGGTTCTTCAAGTATCATATTTTATGTCATGATACAAAGTAAAATCAATATCTTAAAGTTTTTATTTTCTTTCTCAATTGGTATTCCGTTCTTGAGTACTCTTAAAATGGAAGGCATACCATTTTTTCCATAACCAGCAGTAACTTTCAAAACACCACTGAGGTCAATGCATCCATGATCATCCACCTGTGTAAAAAATGTTTTTTCTTAAGATTAATATTGTAAATAACTTCACCTCACAGAAAATATAGCAGAATCATTATTTAATCTGTTACAATCAATCATTATAATCATCTTTAGTAAAAATACCTATATATTGGAAAGAGAGAAAACATAATATTAACTGAACCAGTAGTTGCAAGCAGCATCATTAAGCAGAGAACTAACAAACAAATCATCCAAATACATTAAATTAACATATAATGTCAGGACAAGGGGAAAAAAATATTCCATTACTATAATTTAGAAAAGCTAACCCACATCTAATTACCACAATAGTATTGATATTACCCCACCACTACCACATGAACTTCATACCACTACCACCACCACGACCACATTGATAGGATTTTTTAATCACTTCTAATTCTGTCTCCATTTTCCATTTATTGTAAGATTCCCACCATATTTGAATGGCAGAATCTTTAAAGTAAATACACTTCTAGAACACTTGAACAATTGGACTTTTCCATATTTACAATTATCAATCAAACCTAATTGTAGACAAAAATGTACAAAGATTATCACCTTACGCATCAAACCTAATTGATCTTGTATATGAAGCCCCTCCATGTTCAACAGGACTTCCGAGCCCTTTCTCACATGATTATCATATTCATCAAACATCTGTGGAGACAAGGACTAAATTGTCAGAAAGCATAAAAGCAACTGCAACATTACAGCAACCAAGTTTCCATTACTCAACCAACACTCTTATGCAATTATGCTCTAAAAGTCATTGAGTCACTATACAACAAAAGATCTTGTAATCAAATCATAATAACATGGACCACTATTTGACCTTGAGTAGCAAAAACATCAAATATACCTCTAATTTTAGCTCCTTAACCATGCAACCTGGAAGCAGTTGGCTTTCCAGGATGGGGGGTTGGGCTTTGACATGCTGTATACATCCAGGAGTAACTAATACAAGGAAAAACAAGAATATAAACTGAGAAAAAAATTCACTATATTGCAAAAGAAAAAAAAATAAAATTTACATACAAATTTTTTTTCCAACGAATATAAAACAGACGCAATACCACGACAGGGGATAGAAACTGATAACATCCCATCCTGCGTACATATGAGTACAGAAGCTTCATAAGTGGGTCGAATTTTGTCCAACTCACAGCTCGCAATTACCACGTCCTGAAAATATACAATGTCCAACCAAAATAGAAAAATTAAGATATGAAAATTACACATTTATATAATGCAAGTGCAACACATCGGTTATATTCCAACCATACCTTAATTTCTAGAGTCAATTTAGATTCTGAAAGGTACGTCTTTAATCTTTCCACTTTGAAAACAACTACATCATTTGTTTGGATTCTGAACCTCACTTCAGGAGTAGATGTAAATGGAATTCGATTGTCATAAATGTCATAACATGCAATCGAGAGAGGTTGAAAAGTTGAACCCACCCTGACACCAAAATCATGGAATGAAAAAAGTGGGATTTGTTGGTTTGAAAGAGAAGGGGGCTAAAAAAATTAAAAAAAAAAAAAAAAAAACTGTACAATACGCATAGAGAAGCTTCAGAAAATTCGATTGGGAACAAATAAGATCTTGAGGGCACAATCAGAAAATGTCTATACAACTGACAATACAAAAGACTAAATAATAAAATTTTGCCAGGGGGAACACATTTCTTGCATGACTACCAATGTTTTCAAATATACACCTCACTTCTGCTGGCCATTAAACCATCACCCCTTCGGTATAATAATAATAATAATAATAACAAAAACAAACAAATAAGGAAAACTTTTTAAACAATCCAATATGAAAAAGAACAAATATTTATTAACTTATAAAATTAAAAATAAAAATTGACTTATTTATTTTTGACATTCTCAATTGCACTTGATAACAATTTGAAGTAACTCTCCCTAGCCACAAAAAGAAATATTACAAACAATTCAGGATCCCAATCATTAAAAAATTGCTTACCTTGCATTATACGGTAGACTCTTATCGTCACTTAAAAGTCTCCATTTTCCAATCTTGCTAGATGCCTTGACCTGAACTCTTCTAACAAGAGTCTTACAACTTGACTCTATCTGACAAACAGGACAAAGGAGCACCAGATTACATTATAATTAAGATGCCAGTTAGAATCATACAATACTTTTCAAATGGCAATGCATCAAAGTTGTTACAGATAACTTACAAGAGAGAAAGTAAAGGCATAAACACCAGCTCTTTCAAATTGTTTCAGCTTGCACCGAAGTGGAAAGACATATAAACCTTGAATATCTTTGCGCGATGAAGGTTTTACACGAATTGAATAAATGTGTTTTTTCTTATTATGAACATTATCAGCTTCATTATTGAAATTAACTTCCATGGTCATTTCTAAATTACTTTTGAAAATATACTTTTGATCTAAATTCGCTGAAGCAGTGGAAGATGCATAATTTGCAGGCCTAACTACCGCAACAATTTCTTTAGGAGCAACCTGTCCTGCCTTAGCTTTTACAGGTAATGCCTGAAAACAAAAAGAAACCATAGCATATTGAAGATTAAAAAATATTATTCCTTAATTTTCTTTTTAAAATTGGTAAAAAGAAAGAATGGATCTGACAAGCCACTCAAAAAACCACAACTCAACATAATACTCTACCTAGAATATCCAAACTAAGCTACATGAAAATCATTTAACATTTCAGCTCTATAGGCTATATTTTTGCCAGACCTTTAAACATCCACTCATGTCAATTTTTCACCTCCCAACAAACTCGTGCATTAATAAAGAAGATAAAAAAATCATGGAAATATACCAACCCCATCAACATCCAACTCTCGACATAGTGTTTCACTTAGCAAGTCAATTGTAGCCGGAGCTTTTTGACGCCTCTTTTCAAGTTGGCAGTCCCACTCAACGCTTTCAACAGCTAGGCACTGAAGTTGATGGTCCATATATCAAGAAAACCATAACCCAAGTGTATCCAATAATCAAAAGAACTTGATCTTCCTAAAAAGATAAAATTGAAAACTGTACTGCAAACCTTTCCAGAATCAACCACACTGACAGGTACCGATAAGGAGTCACGAATATTTAAGCTAGTTTCCCCATCTTCTTCTGAAAGGACGCAGCCATTCTCATCCGGTACACCCAGAGGTCTTTGAAGCCAAAAAAATAAAAAAACAAGAAATATAAATTGCATAGAAGTCTTTTGGGGAATGAAGTAAACAGACTATGTAAAGAACTTATACAAGAATGCACAAGATACATGCCTGCATATAATCCGAGTTTCCCCTATTGACCCCCAAAAAAAAAAAAAAACAAAAAAAAAAAAATTATTAGTGACATTAATTTTCTTTTTAGAAACCATTAGCGAAGTTAAATTGACCATAATTATTGCATTATACAAATTTCTATTTGAACCCTAAGAAAGGTAAAAAAGAAAAGTAATTAGACAGCTGCATTCTGATATATAGAAGGCACATCAAATTCCAATGCCTTCAACCAGGAAAACCACTCACCACTGTAATCACCTTCAATTCCTCCCAGCAAAAAGTATTCAATCGTTGCATAGACATTGTTTTTATGAACCCCAGCACATGCTCCCCTAAGAAGTTTGATTCTTTGGCCAGATTTCCAGGTTACACCCTTCCTATTTAAAATCTTGTGCACTCTTATAACTACACAGTAATGACCAATAATAAAATAAGCTAGCACCAGATAGAAATAGAATAAAAATGGAAGTCACAGATCTGAAAAGAAAAGGAAATGAGTTGGCAGAACAAACAAAAAAGATCTGCTGCTTTCAGAAAACGGAGCTGTTGATCCTTTTTATACCCACCATCAGAAGAAATGCGAATAGATTTTTTGTTAGCAGGGCTGACAACGAGAACTGGTTGATCTTCTCCATGATCAATTTCTTCATCATAGCGGTCATGCATGCGAAGAATCCAATCCTGATACGCTTTTTCTAAATGCAAAGGAGTCGACAACTTACCATCTCTATAGACTTTGACATGGATCCCTACAAATAAAATATTATTTGATCAAGAAATATAAAAACTCAATTACAAAACTATTTAAGTAATTGTTCAAATGAATAGAACAAGATTACCTTTTTCATTCTCAGACAGTTTATTGCCAAAGTTCCTCAGAGCAGTTGTAAAAGAATTATGGTGTGCTAAATCAGTCTACAGATAATAATGCCTTTGCTGAGTAGCTGTATCAATATTTATAAATAGAGCTAACAGCAAAAATGAATAATAAAGTAAACCTCCATGAACCAATTAGCCCATCTTAGTTTCAAACAGCTCATTTGTATTTTCTTAATAATATCTGTCTATAAATCTATATTCTTGGTCCATAAAAAAGGTTTTAAAGATGGCAACATTGACATTGTACAGACTATTAGAGTCTTTTCATTTAATAATGTATCAATCACAAACAGGCATGTCGAATTGTACCTTACAGGCTGTAGCAACTATTTAAAACCATAATTTTACCCAAACATACAAATATATATATATATATAAAACCATAATGAGTAAGAACTATATTTTCAAACAAAAGAAAGGATAAATAAAGAACATGAGACATGATGGTATTTAGAAAAATATCTGAAGTGAATCTAGCAACTCTATCAAAAATACAACAGAGAGCATAAAATTCTTTGCACCCACTCATCACAGGCACACGTAAACAATAGCATTCCTCACCTTAGATGGTGTTGGATTGAAACCGGCATCAGTCTCTGTAACCACAACATTGTTTTGTAGTGAGTAAAGACATAAAAAATAAAATAGATCTATATTTGTACATAAGTGGTAAGTTAACATGTAGCCAACCACCCACCGATAAAACATTTAACTCTCCGACAACATCTCTTCAACAAGTCTGCTTTATCTCCTTTTTTGTTTGCAAAATCCATGAAAGGAAGCCATGGCTGTGGTACAGTAGAAAAGTAGATCTTCAACATAGAGAGTAATTTAACATATCTCCATAATTTATAAAGTCTCTGCTGCACTCACAAGGATTCCCTCAAAAGGTTGTATAATTACAAAAGCACCATAAGAAGGTAGCCAGAGCAAAACACAATAAGCCAGATACTTCGGAACCCAACAAACTATTTGATTTTATTTAGTTAAATTAAATTATAATAAAAAGAAAATCCCACTGAAAAAAGAAAAGAAAACAGTGTGATTTTCAACATGTGTAAAAGAAGATGAATACTACCTAATCATTTAGTAATACAACCAAATACTAAACCTCCGTATTTCTCACCAATTATGAAAACTCATATTTCATCTTTTTATAATCTCAAATTTATTAGCTGCTATTAGAAGATCAACAACCCACCCAACGAGCATCTGGAAGGAGACGACCAAGCCGCCGAACTGAAACACGGCTAAAGTTTTCAAAGTTTTCCGTAATTTGGTATCCGTCAGCTTCTAACTTCTCCAAAATATTCTCAATCCTCTCTTTTCCCTGTAATATACTACTTGTAAACATTTGGGCATAGGAGAAAGCAAACAAAGAAGGTCATGCATAGTGATTGATACCTCGACAACAGGGAAATACACACACTTCAGGCATGCATTAGCTTCTTGATATGCTGTTAAACCAGAAATATACAGAGTATGTGAAAGCAAAATTTGTTAACAACCAATGGCACAAAAACAAAAAACAAATGGTAAGCCAACTAAAAGAGAAAAAGAAAAAGAAAACGAAATGGCATATTTCTAACACAAAAATTGATAGTTGTAAATAAAAAAATTCTTAACACCAACCTTGACTGCTGGCTGTACTGTCCTGTTTAATCTTGAAACGAAGCTCAAAAACAAAATTGGGACCATTGCAAGAATTCAAGTTGGTAACTGCAACCTCCCCACCTTCAATCTCAGCTAAATCAACATTGTTAACCTGACAAGTCAGAAAGTATCCTCAAAGACTTGAAAACGTTATGGCAAGTTTCTCTGCACCTTAAAGGTATGACCAAAAAGCCAATGCACCATACCATCAAATAAAATGAATCATATATAAGTTCGACCAACAAGGCAGCCATATAGCTTGCCAGTAATTAAGATGTACTTTAGCTATTTGAAAAAGAAAATCCAAAAAAAAAAGAATATATATAATATTTTCCTTCTCCAAAATTTTCATTTTAATTATAACTTAATATTGTAAGACCTGTTGAAATAGTTGAGGAAAAAGGAAACGTTGTAGCTATCTGACATGAGAACCCTACCAAACTTCCCATAAATCAGACCAAAAAGTAAAATCATTTTCAGATTTTCCAACTCAATGTTCAAAGATATTAAGTTATTGAAGCATCCATATGTAATAAACAACAGCAGACGTGGTTAGCTAGAAAGTCTCATACATGCAAAGAAAACACTACATAACAATATGTGCTTATAATAAACCTGAAACACTATTGGCGTCAAGGTCTTTCCTGAGTTCGATGCTTCATCACACTGCACATGAAATAAGAAATCAAATGCATTATGACAGAAAAATAGCTTCATTCCAATAACAAAATAAAACACCTATAGAAATTAGAGCATCTTTTAAACTTTATACAACAATACATGTCAATACAAAAGAAGAGCACTCAATCTTCCTGCTAATGTCAAATATATTTATTTAAAGGTAAAGAAGATTATACAGATAAATATGAATTTGGGTGACAGAAAGAAAAAGAACTTAAAAGAGTATCATTTCACAAAAATAACAATGTTGTTATGCCTATGTATGAATGTGTACTGCAACATATGATATTTTATGCAGTAGCCAATTATAGTAGCTCATGTAGGAACCCCAGAAGACAACGTATTGGAACCTCAGAAAACAATGTATTGACGTTATTTTCAATCACCTAAAGTGCAATGCACCCATAACTCATTGGAAGAAACCTAAATTATTAATCAACAAAACGGATGAACATTTTGGCTTTTAAAATTAATATTAGCAGACAATAGGAAAGCATGATTAAATAAAAAAGGAAAAATAAAAAGTTCTTCAAGAACTCAACTAGAAAAATCTATTCTGATGTGTTACTTCAAGACATTGCATCAAGCATTCTTCATGAATTTATTAGAACCATCCTACCAAATATGGAAACAAACACCTTCACCTAAAACCAAGTACCACAAGATGTACATCCTACAAATGATAGCACAAAGAAGAACGAAAAGCATATAAAGCAACTCATAGACCAGAAATATTATTTTGCTATTGATAAACAACTTTCCTCAAACATACCAGAAGATTTACCACATTAAGTTGCAATATTTAAGAATACAAGCTAGCATAACCAAAGAAACTAATGTCATAAAGCCAAACCTGTATGTAAGGAAAATATATGTCCTTTAGCCTACACTGAAGTTGAGATATGTCCAACCTTTTGATTCTAGGTTCAAAAATTTCGACCTGTCATTATATTGGAAATGGAAACAGAATTACAAGTCTATTTAAAGTTTACAAAAACCACAGCTTTAAGAACTCACAAGCTATGTCAATCAGGATAAAAGATCACATGCCATTTTCCAGAAGGACTTCGATGAAGCAACTAAAAAAATTGTATTAACCAAATCTACTAGAAAAAGAGGCAAAGTAAAGGCAAATTTTATCAATAAAAGCAATGACATTAAAAGATGACATAGATGAAAAACTAGACAGCAAGCATAATGATGCAACAATCTACCTTTGTAAAACTTCCATGAGGTGTGTCCCTAATTTCTTCTTCTAAGGGATTTCTGATACCACCATCAGTCTAAAACGGAAATGAAGCTGTCCATTAGTGCAAGAGATAGAAAATCATTGGGTGGTTCTATTGCAAAGATGTAAGAGAAATCAAATAAAAGCATTAGAAAATATGACCCTCCGAAGATCAAGAAACCGGTATGCAACTTAACTACCTTCCAAGTATGCTCAGAGCCAGAACTGCCAAGTAAGGCTTCTCTCTCAAGATGTAGCATATATACTTTCTTGGAATTCTTTGTCTTCGAAGAAACAAGAGCACGCCTATGACAGGGCAATGAAATGAAAAAAGGTAAAACTAAACATTTAGGAATCTTCAATCAGAATGAGGACACAAATGAAGGTACAACTCATACCTTCCTAAATGCATAGACGCAATAGGTCCTCCATATCCAAACATGCCAAAAAAGGGCTGCATAACCAAGATACGCTTAAAAGATAAATTTCAAGGAGTAAACACTAAGAAGACAGTGGACACGGGACATAACTTACAAACAAATTGTACTTTGAATATGGAGGAATAAATGCATGCTAATAAATAATCATGAGAAAAGAAAATAAGATAAAGTGCATGTAGGAAATAAGAGGTAGACTTCTCTTTATATTAGAATGAAACACACATGCCTAAGCTACAAAAGTCAGGGTCTAGTTTTCACCATATAAATAAGTGTATGCACAAGATAAAAGCAAAATAAAAAGACACTGAAAATAGATTTTACCGTAAGGTATGGAGGTTTTAAACCTATTGCCTGTCCTTTTGAAGACCTGTGAAGTGATGCACCCATCTTTCCCCTATATAAAATATATGTAAATGACACTGTTTGAGGAACACAAAAACCTCACAGAACATGGAAATCAGAATTTGAAAATAACACTTATTATCATAATAAAAATAATGAAAAATGTATTTTGTTATAAAGTTGCTTAAGGTTTTATTTCTTTCGCAAATTCTTCTTCTGTTTGACACTTGCGTATCCACTTTATAGGGAAAACAATTTCTTTAATTCATTATGCCTCTTTGAAGTACCAATCGCTCGTTCAAGGAATTACATCAAGAATGAGCATTAAAAAGAAAATAGAAGAGTTGTAAGAAAAACAGGGGTATGAATTGGTTCAATGATCACACCAAGTATATTTCATTGTTTAAAAAAAAAGATATGGTGTGACAAGACGAAGCTTAAGGAATTTCAAATCATTTCAAGATCTTGATGTGGAAAGACATAAACTCATAAATGCAACTAAAAAATTAATGTATTGTACAAATAGAAAAGCATATATACAATATTAGAACTTAGTTTCTAAAAAATTGCTTCAAGGAAAAAATAAATAAATAAATAAAAATTAATAAAAAAGAGTAAGAAAAGATACTTGTTTTCCTTACCACTTTACAATTGAATTCTCATCACTGCCATCCATTCCAGGACCAGTGTCAAATATTGAAATCCTCTCATCAACAACATCTACCCTGCAAATATTTAAAGAAAATGTATAGTTACGATAAAGTGATACTATAAAATGTATAAAAAATTCAAGGTGGGCCAGTGTAAAAAAACATGACCACTGATGTAGGGTATAAAAGCAAATAACAATTACAGAAGTGTTAGAAGACCAATTTTAGTAAATAGATAAATTTAAGCTGTTAGGCATCAAGATATAATTCAAGGCAACTGGTGATATGTAGCACAATCATTCGAGAAGTATGCACAAATCACAGAATAGTTAATAGCAAAGAAGGAGGTATCAGAAGACCAGTTCACTAATATAGAACCCAGTAATTTAACTTTTTAACCTCGACAGAAATTCAAGTTGATAAATGAATTAGGAAGAGAAAAAGAGCTTAATTCCAATAATCAATATATTACATGGGAACTGCAGAAATAATCATAGCCCAAATTACACAATTGCCTAATTTGCAGGTGTCATAGGCAAAGTAAATAATAAGTCATTTTAGTTCAGCTCTGCCTACCTAACAATAATATCTTTTAAAATGAAAATCAAGCAAGAAATCAATAAAATGTCATTTAACATAGAGCAAGCACAAAAAGGTTATGCAGTTAACACTTATCATAACAAGACCCACCTAATAAGTCTCCGATCACCTTCATTGTTTGACCATACTGCTTGTAAGGAATTATCCTGGTATATGATCAGATTAGTGTAAATACCTAACTGGAAACAAAATTGAGAACACAGTGGGTCATTTGTTAAAGCTATGACCAAAAAAGCTTACAATAAGATCCGCAAGAGCAGTCTCAAAAGTGTACTCTTCTGGAAGCTCCTTTAATAAATCAGTGTGGGGCGTTAGATCCCACATATTCTGGCAAAAGAACAAGTCCATAATATAACCTATAGCAATCTCTTAATTAAAAACATATAACTAACAAGTATAATTTACCAAAAAGCAGACCAATTCTTGGACAATCATTAAAGTTGAAGGAATAATAAGGTAGTGAAAATGAAAAATCAATTACGCACCTCATAAGTTTCGGCTACTTCTCCAGAACCATCCTAGGTCGGAAAGACAAAAGGAAAAACACCAAATAAGCAAACAAATTGATCTTCACTAATAAAACTAGCCCCCAACTTATAGGGTGGTTAAAAACAAACAAAAAAAAACAAAAAAAAAAAAAAGGAGAGAGAGAGAGAGAGAACCCAACAACTTAAATTCTTATAAATGCTCATTTTCTCATAATTCATAAATAATCAGTCAGTGTTTATAGTCTTAAGATAAAATTAAAGTTCTCCGACGACCCAAAAACAAAAACCAATCTTCCATCTTCTCTTTCTACCATACGGCATCTTATACTCACATTAAGACGTAATATATGACATTTGTGAGGCTTAAAACTGTCGAATTTCACAATGTTTGCGAACTTCACGTCATTAGCATCTTCAAAAAAGAAGCGTCCTCCTTTCCAATTGATACGTCTTTTCTGCTTCAAAAATCCGTATTGCTGCTCAAGCCGATAGTACTCTCCTTTGACCATACTGACAAATTCATCAACAGGCAATTTGGGTGGAGGATCACGGACATTCAACCCAATAGAAATTCCATTGGGTAACAGTATCTTAAACCGAAAAACTTTCTCGTTACCATAACCATCATCTTCTATTTCGCTTGCTCGCCTTTTTGGTCCCCTTTGAGAGAACATTGCTGGTTCCATTTCCATATAATATATTCAGGAGGAAAAAAAAAAATGAGAATTATAATGGCTAAAACTGCAATGGAAAAAATCTGAACCCCCTATAATATATACATTTTTTTTTATATTAAGAAAATATAATTATTTTGAAACTTGATAAAGTAGAAAATGTCAATAAAACACAAAAATGACAGAAAATCCAGGAAAAAAAATAAATACATGAATAAAAAACATAGCATGCTTTACAAACATGAATAAAAAACATGGTATGCTTTAGAAACGGTGAGAGTCTGTACGACTCTGTTCGAACCTTTTTTTGACTGGAGGAAAAAATGCAGAACTTCCAGAGTAACGGAAACCAAACAAAGCGCAGAGAAAACAGAGACGTTATTTGAGATTCAAGATAGGTCAGCGTTTCTGATACAAAACCCTAAGGCTCGGAGAGGATGAGAACTGGAGAGAAATCCTTATAGGTAGAGAGAGAGAGAGAGAGTGAATGAAAAAAGAAAGACGAAGTTTGATAAAAAGCAGAGTGAGAGAAATGAGAATCAAAGCAAATAATATCCGACCTTTTTTTTCCACTTCATCGGCACTAAAAAGCGCCGGGGTGCACTGTCTGTCACTCTGCTACGTAACTTGCTTGTACGGTAAATCAAAATCATAATTTTTAAATTTTTTGCCCCGTGTGAGGCGCACAGGCGCACAATACACCTTCGGTTCACGTTGGCCACATTGCCAAAAAAGCGGCAATTTTGTGTATAGCTTTGTTTTACAAACGGTAGCCTTTTTATTCCTTCATGATACGTGCCAGCCCTCTATTGGCTATTGCTTTTCCGTTAAAAATCAGATTATGTGCGTCCCGCACTGTATGATCCGAACCACCTTCTGTTAACACGTGGAATTGCCAATTGGGCCTAATTCCATTTAAAAAACAAAAAAAAATTCAAGTATTTTGTAAATGTCCTAAAATTTCCTTTTCACTTCAGTTGCTGCTAATGCCATTATTGTAGTTTCCAGGCTATAGTTCGTTTTTATGAATTATTTTTCTTTTTTTTTTTCTGAGAATTATATTTTGGCCAAAATCTGGTAAATTAATACTCTGGTTTTAATAAATTTGAAGCAAGACTTTAATGTACATATTTGAACAAATTTCAAGAATTTATTTTTTTTTTTTTTTGACTTCTCTTAATCATATGAAGGGTAAATCTCTCAATATTATTTCCACAGAAATCTCTTTCATTCCAGGCCTCCAATGTGCATGTGCATACAAGTGTAACAGATACATAAAACTTTCTAAGTTGGTCGTTCCTTATAGAAACACATTAAAATATATTTTACAGAAAAATAGAATTAAATAACTACTTTAAAAGTTAATCGTAAAGCATGTATGGATTTCAAAAATTAGTAAATATATGCAGGCAACAAAAAAATTAAATGAGGTATAATGTTGTCATATTTCGTAACAAATCTGTGAGATTTGACTCTCTGAGTATGTATAGATATCCTTTTTTACTTTGATATTAGAGGTATATTTTAATATTAATTCGCAGAGCATGAAAATATAGAAAACATGATCTTAAAGATACTTAAATTTTATTTAAATTAAATTTAAAATCGGAACCTCCAGAAAATGAACTTCATGCCATGCGTGCGTGCATGGTCAACCAATTGAACAATTAATTGCACAACTTATTTTATACACCGTGTATATATCCTTCCTCATTCATATTTTATATAAGAAGAGGGTGTATATGTGGTATATTAAATATATATTTTTTTTATTGCATAAATTGTTGTCTAAAAACTATACGTGTATGATGATGTGGCAGTTTTGATAGGATCTTCGAGTTTCCTTAGTCGTAGAATATTCTTCTTCTTCTACCTCACTTATTTTAATTCCAATATTCTTCTTCTTCTACCTCACAGCCATGACCTCACAAGCATGTATAAATCCTAATTGGAGTACAACTAATTAAATAGGGAAAATAATTTGAGAGAGCAAAGAGTGGTTTTATAGTTTCAACCATGAGGCTTTGGTTGTCTAAATTCTCTTTGTATTGGGTGGCCGAAAGTATTTTAGAGAATGTGATTGTTTTAAGTATTATTTATTTATTTATTTATTCATTTTGCTTCTATGTCTGTTCTTTGGATTTCGAGGTCTGGGAACAAGCTTGTTCGGATTTTTTATTAATGGGTAGCAGATAATTCTGGATTCCCTGCATATTAATTCTCAGTTTTTGAATAGTATAATTCAAGAGTTGGATTGCATGATTCAAGGGAAAGGCTCTCATGCTAGCTCTTGAATCTGTTATTTCTTTGCAGCCCTTTTTGGTTTAATGAAAGCCTTATTTCAGCCAAAATAAATTCCACACCTTTTACAAGTTTACTATTGACATTTGATTTCTAATTCGAGTATATCTTAAATCTTATTAGAGTTCAAATTAAATTTTCTTTTTGTCAGCCATAATGAAATGGCAATTATTAATTGAGTTTGTTTTTTAGTGACCCATTAGCACATGCCAATTAATTAGCATAGAGGAGCCAATTAATTATTGTCTAACAGATAAGCAAGAAATTCCTAGATCCCAAACAAAATTTTAGTAGTCTAGCAAACGACCAACTCCAATTTGTCAAAAATAATTAAAAAAAAAAAAAAAACTTTTCAACTAGTGAAACGCAGAGTAATGCAGATAAATATAAATGCTCCTAATTAATTTCTAGTCTAGTTATTAAAAATCATAAATTTTCCTTACAATGAAATAAAAAATCAAACAAATTTAAAAAGCCAAACACATTCTTCAATATATAATTTTATTTTAAGAAAACATCCTTCAAATTTAAATGGTTACTTTAAAATAACGAGCTATGTGATTGATAAGTATAAAGCTTATATTATGTATAAACAAATATAAAGAAATACCTCTAAATATAAAATATATATATATATATTATTTTTTTGGGGTAAAACAGTGAATATCATGTTGTGACTGTGATTAACGATTTAATATATATTTTCCCAACTTGTTAGAGGTTGCTCGGGCTCGTCTTCCTAAAATTAATTTGCCATCAAAGTCAAAAAAAAAAATCGAAATCGGAATTTTTAAGAATAAAAACGAAGACTAATCAACTTCATATGCCATATGTACGCATGATCAACCAATTAATTGCATAAATTGTTGTAAAAAAAATATTAATTGTCGTTTTTAAGAATAAAAACGAAGACTGATCAGCTTCATATGCCGTTCATATGCCATATGTACGCATGATCAACCAATGGTCAACCAATTAATTGCATAAATTGTTGTAAAAAAAATATTAATTGCATAAATTAATATGAAAACGAAAAGAATATGCAAGAATAATAATGATAAGGAGTATATATGATAGGCAGGCACAGGACACAAAGAATAAATTTATGGGTGTTTCGGTAGTAATAAAATTAGTGATTTAAAATTTTATGATAAAGTGAAATTTTTTTTTGTTTTAATAATTTTTAAAAGAGATAATTTGTGGGTCTTAGTAGAAAATAAATCTCATAATGTATTCTAGGTATCATTTTTAAATTCTCTGAAAAATTGATATTATATATTTTTTTAAATACAAATTTATCTTTTAATTTTAATATATAAATTTATTTAATTATTTGTAAATCCTATTTTTTTTTTTTTATAATTAACCCAATAGTATAAAAAAAAATTTAAAAAAACTCATTATTAGAAAACTTAATCTTAAAAAATGAATTTGCAATAATTAATTTTTTCCAGTACTTTTTTTTTTTTATCAAACATCCTATTAATTATATATATATATATATATATATTTTTTTTTTTCCGAGTTTGATATGTTGATATGTATGATATGATACCTTTTGATATATAGAATGGTTGAATTTTGCTTGGTCGTATAGAAATTAATATTGTTCTCCTTCGATCTCGGCTTCTCCTTGGACGCTCTTGTCCTATAAACGAATCCAAATTCTGATTAAACCTTTGTTTATTGATTCCCGTTGTAGCCTTTTAGCTTCAATTCTTTCAATTTTCTTTCTTTCGTTCTTTCCTTTTGTTTTTTTTTTTTTTTTTTAACATGGGAACATGTGTTACTAAAAATATATATATATATATATATATATTATGGAAGATGATGAATTATAGATAGCTGATCTTCAAGGCGGAACGGGATCATTCAAAAGTCTGAATACGTCTGTACGACAAATCCCTAGGCGTCGAAGAAGTAAACGAAGGCCAAAGGAAAACAACCTATTATCTGACAACAAAGGCCATCAAAACCACCGCAGTCTGCAGGTTGGACCTACTTAAATAGGAAAAGAGTTAGGAGTGAGTCAGAGTTATGGGTGTTTCAACACTTCTACAAGTTGTATCAAATTCAACTTCTAAATAAACTAAAGTATATCCTACAAAAAATTTTTCCCAACTTATATCTTAAGAGTTTATTTAGGAAATATTTCATTATACCGTTTGAGATTTGAGGTTAATACAAACATTTTAAGATTTCCAATAATATCATCCATACTTTTTCAAAAAAAAAAATCTCTAAATTATCTTTATGGCCCTTTTTAAATTATATTAATTTTAAATTTATTTTTTTTAATAATTAATTTGAAAACTTCAATTTTTTTATTTTTACTTAAATTTTATTTTAATTAAGCGATAATTTTTCCATTTGTTATAAAAAAATATATATGATAATTTTAAAGTAAGTTTGAACAAATTTAAAAAATAAAAAAAACGAATATATATATATATATATATTCTTTTTACTTCTCCTAATTGTGAAGAGTAAACGATCTATCCCATTTGCAAGTCTCCAATGTGCATGTGCGTACAAGTGTAACAAATAATAAAAGAATTTTAAGTTGGTCGTTCCTTATAGAAACACTGCGACATATATTTTACGGGAAAATAGAATTTAAGTAACTACTTTTAAGGTTGATTGTAAACTCTGTATGGATTTCAAAAATCATAAATATTTATATTGTTGAAGTGTATATACAAGCAACAAAAAATTATTTTTTTGTAAAACTAATTATAGAGAACATTATATTGAACGTCCATTAATGTAGCAATAGTTAAGAGTTATTTTTTGTCCAACTAAACTGTTAGTTTTAAATAATTAATTTACATGTTATCTTCAACATTTGATCACATAGTTAACTTTTTTTTTTTTATTCACAAAAAAAAATTATTAATTGACCATAATTAAATAAACTCTATATGTTATTACCTCTAGCATGTTGATTACAGTTTCATGTTCTTAAATAAATATCAAAGTTATTCTTTACTTGTAATCTCAAGAGTGAGAAGCATCAGTATATATATCAGCCGAGTGAGAGATTAAGCGCCAGAAGAAAAACAGAGTAAGAGAGATTGTGATAACTCATGAAAGAGGGAGACAAAGAGGATTGGACTCACTTGTTTTAATATATTTTTTTTACTCACTTGTTCAAAAGTAGTAAAAACGAAGTTGAAGCAAAAGACGAAGTTGGCATTGGACTCATAGATTAAGCGCCAGCCATGTTTTGCTGTTTTGGATCAATCCTGCGGCGTTGCTTTGGAGAAATTAATTCAAATTATTTGCTAAATATTGGCATCTTGCAAATGATATGTGACCAATCTAGTACTGTACGTTATATATGATGAATGTTACTTTCTAAATTATGGAACATGCATATGCAGAGACTCTTGGTGACAAAATCTGAGTTCGAAATCTGTGCGACCCAAGATAAGCAAAGAACTCCTTTAATTTCGTCAGATGGACTTAAAGAATGTAGGCTAGCTAACACAATTGAATTTATCGAAAATTCCCCAGAACAGAAAAAAACCAATAATAATAAATAAATAAAGATGGACAACTAAAAGAAACAAAATTAAGAAGAATTAACATTTTATTTTATTAACAATTAATCTATGAAATGAATATACGGGCTGTATTCAATTACGAAGATATAGATAATCAATGAGTAGTATTGGAGAATTTGTCATTGATGGTCCATGTGATGTTCTAGTAGTTTTGTTTCCACTCCGAGCTGTGTCATGCTCAGGACCAAGATCTCCAAGAAGAAGACTAGAGCAGAACGCGTTTGGAACCCCATGAGAGAGCCCTTTCTTGGTTTCTTAAACTTGAAGCACCATTTTCTCATCATTTCTTCCTTTTCTGGCTAAAGAAGAAGAGACTTGGCGCAACACTACCCAGCTGCATCTTCTTTGAAGTACGACGTCGCTTTGGGATCGTTGCTTCTTGTTTCGACGAACAATGAAGAAGAAGAAGATTTGTTCATCTTCGGTCAGTACGTGAACAGAACTCTTTCTAATTGCCTCCTCAAGAACACCTTATTCATCTCCTCCTTTCGCATTATTCCCAATTCGGCCATCTTCGTTTTCTTCCTTGAAAATTCGCAAAGCAACCCCACATATAAACATCAGCACAAACGTCAAAAGCAGACTTCTTGTTGAAATCGAAACCCTTGAAATCCTCTTTCGTCAATGGGCGCATCTTCATTCCCAAATCTGAAAACTGAAAAGACAAAAAAAACACACACAAAAAAAAAAAAAAAAATGCAGAGAATAATCTCTCTTCTCTCCATGATAGCAAGAGTACGAAGAGAGAATGAGGGCATGCAAAAAAGAAATGTAACTTCTTTTTTTTTTTTATATATATATATTTTTATCTATATATAAACGAAAATTATGCAGCCACCGCCACGTGGCAGTAAGAGGAAAATAATAATAATAATCTGTGTCCTCTGCCCAGTACATCCATCCCCACTCGTTTATTTATAATTTATAATGGCTTTTAGAACCCTCTCTTCTTTTGTTTTTTTCATTCATTATATGTATATATATAAAAAGCAGACAAATGTAATAAAATAAGAATATAAAAGTTGAAAAAATTATTCGTATTTAACTGTATAATATATTTACATAAGTATATTAAAGAACATTAGGGTTATTCACCAAAAAAAAAAAAAAAAAAAAACATTAGAGTTGAGTGATTTGAAAGAAGACTTTGAACTTAATTGGATGTGATATAAATATATATATATATTTATATTAATTCTGTTTTCTAATTTGTCTTTTGTCTGCTTTATAAAAAGTATATATAAAATAAACCAACTAAGATACAGGTGTAAAGGCATTCTTGAAGGAAAAAAAGGTGTGAAGGCATTCAACTAAACCGACATTATTTGACTATATACACGTATTATGCTTTTGAAAAGATAAAATAAGCAGGTACATAGAGTAACCCAAAGGCATTGAATGAAAGGTTAATGAAATTCTGTTGTATACCTTAACCTTCCAAAGTTTAGATCTTGTTTGGGCTAATAGGTTATTCAATAGTTTAGCCCATAGTATTTGCCAGTGGGCAGCAGTATATTATATTAGTGGGCTAGTGGATCCAAGTTAGTTGCCATCCTCAACTTTTGATTGTATGATTCAAAAAAATGTATTTGAGAAAATTTTCTGAGTCTGGATATGTTGTATGACCTTTTTTTTTTTGTTTCAACGAATTCCCAATTTAAGCAAAAAGAAAAGAAAAGAAATTTATTTGTAGCCTGTTTGAGACCACTGCAACAAGCTTGCCAGTCATGATTTGATCATTCATGGGTTCTTGATAAATATTTAAAAAAAAAATAAAAAATCAGCCAAAGGAAATGGAAGTTTTGAATATTGTAGGTAGGGTTAAGAAATTTTTTTTCTTCCTATTTTTGTTTTTAAATGGTTGGGTTGGGATTTGCAGTGTATTTTAATCTATGACAATTGTTGATCATAATGATATAGTTATATGTATGAAAGAATTTGTCTTTATCTTGAAAGTGATTTTTGGTAACTTTAAAAAGTTTTATTAAGAACAAATTTTTATAAGCAAAAGTGGCTGCCTCTTTAAAGTATATATTTGAACAAATTTTAAGAAATTAAATAAGCAAATATTTGTTCGTTTTTTGCATTCTCCTCATGGAAGAAATCAATTAGAAGAAAAAAAAATAATTGCATAAATCATTAATAAAACATAAAAGGATAGGCAACAAAAATAATATATATATATATATATATTGAATATAAATATAGTGACCACAATAATTTTTTTATTGTGAAAAATAATCAAAAAAAAAAAAAAAGACTATATATGATGATGTGGCAGGTTTTGATAGGATCTTCATGTTTCCTTAGTCGTAGGATATTCTTCTCCTTCAACCTCCCCCTCCTTGGACGCGCTGGTCCGATAAACCCATTCAGATAGTGATTAAAACTTCATTTGTGTATTCACTGATGAACCCTTAGAGCTTTCATTTTTATTGTTTCGAATTCATTTTTAAACCAGTTGTTTTGACCAAAATCGACAAGGTAGTATAAAAATTTATATTAGACCGACAATATTGATGAAGCTGAAATCTCCAGAGCCAGCTTCAGTGGAACCCCAAACAAATGTTTAACCAAAATGTGAATACATCTACAACTCCAATGGCGCCGTCTAAGAAGTGAAGGAAGTTGAAGGGAAAGAATCTACGATCATACCGCTGCTTCTGGATAAAGAGCCTGCTGGTCAAGGGGAAAAAAATAATAATAATAAATTAAAAAAATAAATAATGAGATGCATATTTATAAGGTATTGTTTTGACCTGGAAAGATTAACTTGCAACATTCTTGTTTTGACCTGCATATTTCTGTAGCTAAAACGGCCTCAGCTTTTGCACTCTTCCGTAATTGTCCTGGACCTAGTATAGATTATTGGGCCCAACATTGCCATATGAAATGGCCCAAATACCCCTCTCTCTCTCTTTCTCTCTCTCTGTGTAAATATTCATACATACACACACACACACCCCAGTACGCAGGTCATGCATTACTGATATGCTAGTGCTTAAGGGGGCTCTAATAGCAGTTGTTGAAGAAGTCTCTTGTGATAATTTCTTCATGCTAATAAAGAATTCTTTGGTGGAAAATTATGGGATACATCAAGTCTGTCATTATTAGTACTAGAAAATCATTTCATGACTCTTCTGTAAAAATGTTTTGCTTTTATTGGTATTCACTAATCCAAGATGGATTCTTTTCCATTCCTCGACTCTTCAAATTTGGCAAACCTAATAGCTAGTCTAATTATCTAAGTCCTTCGATTTGATTCTTGTAGAAATAATTGGAATTCAAATTCTCCATCTCCAGTATAAAAACAAAAATCTAGCTATCCACTTTTCTTCACTCTTCCTTAATCTCCACATACTTGGATTTCTATATGGTGTCCTTCCTGTCTCCTCGATCACTCATCCGTATTCACATATTTTATGGAGAATTTTGATGATATGGGTAAATAGAATCATAATGTTCAATATTCCTTCCAATTGTACTTTTTTGTTGGTATCTAGAATGTATATATGTGTTATATACGAGTAATGAGTCTCACACCAAACCCTTATACATATATAGAAGGACCTGTCTTTGCTACTTCACAGTCAAATTTCAATGTCATGATTTGCATCTTCTACCAAATCATGCACAGTATCATATGTTTTTTTCTACATATTTATGAAAAATCTACATGCCATCAGTATCATATATATATTTTTTCCCCTACATATTTGTGAAAATTCTACATGCCATGGACAATTGGCTAGTTTCTTGGCAAGGTATCAATTTATATATATATATATATATTTATTTATTTTATTTTTAAAAAAGATATAAATTTATAGAAATTTATCTTAAGAAATGTGAACGAGGAATGTTGTCTGCAGGCATTATTATTTATTTAATTAATTATCGACCGTATCAAATATTGTTATATTTATTTAATTAATTATCGACCGTATCAAATATATATATATATATATTTTTTTTTTTTTTTGAATAAGACCGTATCAAATATTGTTATACTTAAAATACACATTGGATAAAAAAAAAAAAAAAAAAGACAAAATGAGAAAACAGACAATTAAACCCATTCAGATTATTCTATTGTTTTCTCTAACACGATGTTGGATTGAGGAAATAGAAGTGAAAGGAAAGAAAATGATTTAATTCATATAATTTAATTCTTTTGTTTGGATTATTAAAATAAGGTGAAAAAAGGAATAAATTATGCATATTTTGACCACCTAGCTTTTTATTCTTATTTCATAGGAAATGGAAAGGAAAATAAAAAGGTTTAATGAAATTTTTGAATATTCTAATATTATTTTTATTAATTAAAATCTAATCAATTGAGATATTTACATTTTTGTAAAAATATAAACTAAATTAATTATTTTTTCACTTTTCCTTTCCTCTTTGTTAACAATTATCCAAACAAATAATTATTATAAATATTTTATTTTCCTTTTTTTTTTCTTTTTTCATTAGATTTATCTTCTTCTTTTTTTTCAATCCTCCAATCCAAACAGATACTAAAAGATATATGATATATAGTATGATGTTTGCTGTTGAGCCCGTGACAATCACCTGAGTCACATGTGGAATAGTCGACATCTAACACCACCAGTGCTAACTTATTTTGCATGTGACATTATCTCATTTTGCTGTATGAAAAAATTGGATTTGAATATAATATGTTTTTAGTTTGAATATAATATGTTTTTAGTTAGTTAATTGTCAGCAATACTATTTTCGCAACGCGCAAAATATTTCCATATAATTGACAACAAATTATATTTTGATTTGGATTATGAAAAAGGTCAACTTTGTATATCCTATTTCATTTTGCAGGATATGGAGCTCTACCAATTATATATCTATATTATATTTCTTAGTCTGGATTATCAATTTGGGTTTGAAATCTCCAAACTGTGTGTTAAAATATATCAATATATATATATATATATATGTTTATATGTAAAATATTTATATATATATTTTTGTTTATATGTAAAATACCCTTTTATGTTCCTTCTTTTTAATTAATCAATTATAAAAAAAAAAGGAGGTCAAGGACAAATGATTTCCAATTATTTAATAGCTTAGATTCTTTAAAAGGGATAAAAAATAAAAAAACAAAAAATAAAAAAGAAGAAGAAGAAGAAGAAAGAAGGTAGAGAAGGAAATATTACCAGATTAGATTTGTTGCACCAAATCTTAATTAGATGTGAAGGAATGTTGTTATGAAATGATTGCATCGAGTAGTTGATATCTCTTAGTTTAGATGGTTGTCCACTAAACCAATATCATTTCTATATCACTCTTTGCTCTTACAATATATATATATATATATATATATATATATATATTTTGGTTAGTTTCCTTTTATCATTATGATAATACAATAGTGATATATAATCCAATGGTTACAGATTATTAAATATATTTATTTTGAACTTAAAAACGTTTAAAATATCTTTTAAAAAAGTTTAAAATGTATTTTACTGAGTTGGATTTTATTATAACAATTCATAACCTAAAAAAAAAAAAGAGAGATTGTATTTTGAATCTATAACTTTATGGATGTAGCTGTGAGAGATAATTTACCTTATTTAGCACTTTTATGTACAAGTTAATTAGACAAAAGATAGATGCCAAATTTCCCTTATAATCCAAGCATTTTTTAACAAAGGTACTTTCTCTGGACATGCTTATATAATGTAATTATAGGCCAATTATGGAGGGCATTAAATATTAATATGACAATTATTTCTTAATTATTTAGTTAGAAAACCCAAAAAGATATATATATATATATATATATATATATATATATATATATGTAAGGTAATTCGAAACTTAATGACCGAGAGATTATGATTAATTATTATTATTGAAAAAATTTAATTATTCAGGAATTGATGACACTAAACCTTAACGAGCTCATATATATGGCTTTCATTATCCGTTGTTTTTTGTAATTCTTTTTGATATATGCCCCTCGACAATGAATTTATGGGTTAAAAACACTGTTAAGCATAAACTTCAAAATTATGCGCACAAAATGTTTGAGAGAAGTGCAAATTAAGTCCTACCTTTTTTTTTTGTGCACAGAATTTTTGCATGAATAATTTGTAAATGGTCCCACAGCCAATTTCTTGAAACCGTGGTGGTGTAACATATAAATATGGTGAAAGGTACATTTCACCAAACATAATAAATCCCACCAAAAGGAAGGCACACAACTAAGACTACCCTCCTTTTCTAATGCATCTTTTTTTATCTTGCTTCAATTTCTTCCTTTAAATGCAAGCAATTGGTGATCTACCTTAGTTAAACACTTTTAAGAACTCAACTGTACCTTATATTCACACCCTTGGCTCTGCCAAAAAATCTTACTAATATAAACCCACTAATTCACAGCTCAGCAAAGAAAGTAGAGAAAGTACATATGTGAATAATATATATATATATATATATATATATATATATATATATGTTTATGCTCCTGTTGAAATAGACATTGGCTACCTATATATGCATGACTTTCAATACATGGGTGTTTGACATTATGAGAGGATGCATAAACTTGTAAATTTTATTTTACAGCGGCAGGGAGAGTATTGGTATCTAAATCCATAAAATAAATGTGTTTTCTATTGTGGGTTTTTTTCCATTTTTTTTTTTTTTTTTTTTTTTTTGGTGGGTGGGCTTGCTTTGGAATTGGAAAATTATGAGGTTTTGGTAAGAGGATACAGTGAAATATTAAAATTTAATTTGAGGGTTATTTTTAAGTTTGGAGGCAGAGAGGAAGATAAAATTAGGTTTTTGATTACAGATTAAGACACGCAAAAGTAATTACCAAATCCTTTCATAGATATTAATCCTTATTGATAAGTAAAGCAATGACAGTATTCTATTAATTTATTTTCATATGAACCACATTTTTATGGTGAAAAGATGTGCAATTGAAGCTTCACAACTTCAGTAATTTATTTTTACCCCTTTTTTTTTTTTAATAAAAAAAAATTATGGGTTGAGTTGCCCCTCAGTGAAGATCTTAATGAAATTGATGTTGCAGGTACATGATACCATTCATCAAAAACACTAATAAAAACATTAATTGGGTTGAAGAATAATCAATGTCACAGCAAAAATAAAAATAAAAAGGATCATCAATATGAGCATCTAATAATATTGACTTCATATTTCCCAGTTTTTCATTTTCATTTTTGCCCACCAATCTTTTCACATTAAAAGTCCTGATGCAATATTATTTCATTTAATTGTTGGGTAGGAAAAAAAGTTGAAATGGCATCCAAACTTAAATTACAAAGCAACAGACGTTCAGTTTCTGCATCATGATTAAGAGAACAATAATAACTTCAAATTTCAATAACGGGCTCCAAATTCAAAATCCCATACAATATCTTACACATTCGTTCTAGATTTTTATTTTTTTAAAAATTTGGTTTGTTATATTCTTCCTTTAAAATACAATTTTATGTATTTTCCAATTTTAGATCAGAGACGCCACGTAATACTCCAACTATGTTGACCAAGTTTTTAAACCTTTGCAACCGGCAATCTTAATAATATTATTATAATATCAAGTTTTTAGATAAATATTAAAAAAAGAAAAGGTGGGCAGGTAATTGTTATAACATCAAAGTATTGGGGTCTTTTTTAATTTAAACCAAAAATATTAAAAAAAGAAAAAAATTACACGAGGGAAGAGGATGACGTGGCAGGAGAGCTTTAAGCCGGGGGCTCAACGGTATTTTGCACTAGAAATACAAAGTCGACCTCTTCCCCCGTGAAATCGTTAAATACTAACGGCGATTGCGCGGGCGTGCAGTTACTCTTCTCACTCACTCTCTCCCTCTCTCTCTCACTCGACTCTAGATGAGCTTTTTTTTTTTCTCTCTCCGTTTCGACGAGTTTCAGACACACAATTTTTTTCTTTCTTTTCTATGAAATGCATGGAAAATGAGACTGAGAGCACATACAGAACAAATTTCCAATCCAACTGATCCAAACTTTTCAAACATATATTCATCAGGTTCTGATTCATCAATCATACCTTTGTTTCTCTTCTATATATATATATATATATATTATATTTATGATCTATGTGGATTTTTTTTCTACAGCATTTTATGGGTGTTCGAGTTTTGAATATGTCTTGTTGATTTCGATATCTGGGTTTTTATTTATTTATTTTTTTAAATATATAATATATTTTTTGTTTTAAAATTTGCGTTATATTATGGAGTTAAGAAGATGACTGAAACTTTGACGTTTTGATATGGCTAATTTTTGTTGATATGGCGGTGGGTGATAATTAAGAAGACGATCTTTTGGCCGGAGATGGGGAAGAAAGGAGGCGGTTGGTTCGCGTCGGTCAAGAAAGTCTTTAAGCCTTCTTCTAAGGACTTGCCTGACAAAAAGGTAATTTATTTTATTCCCATTAGAAAAAAAAAAAAAAAAAAGGGATTTGAGTGCCTCTTCAATCTTTATTATGAAATAAATTTCTTTGATTTTAAGTTTTCATTATCAAAACTGACCCAAAAAATTCCAATTATATACTCCAAGAATGATGATCTTACAATTATTTTCTTAGTTCCTTTTTATTTATTTACTTTATTTGTTTAGCTTTATTCTATTGACAGATACCACATACCAATCTTATAATATTTCAATGGTGTTTAAAAATTCTTCAAATGAATGAATCAAAGGATATTTTAAATACTTTTTTTTTTTAAAATTTCTGTCCAATATTTTATTATAATTAAGTAATCTGATAGAATCAACAAATTATATTTCACCCAAAAAAAAAAAAATTTTTTTAAAGCAATTAAAAAAGAAATCAAAGTTCATAAAAGCATATGGGTTAGATTCATAAATGTGATTGGTCAGAAAATGTTATGTATATGCATCATATTTAGTACTCTACAACCAACCCCCGTATTTTTAAGTTTCTAAATTTCAACAAAAAATAGACCTGTCTGATAGTAACACATCCTCAAATTGACCACCCCTGCTTTTACCATGGCCAGTTTTAGCCAGTGAAAGGAGGACTGGTCACTTGCATTATTTTTCACAATGAATCAAATATTAAAGATGAGCCTACACTTTTACTGCATTTTTTTAGAAGGTGCCTCCAATGGTCCCCTTTCAACATGACCATATAATGTAGCAAAGGCTTTTGACACGTTATTATCACTCCAACTAAGCCATCACCATCATGGTCATGTGCATCTTCTATGTCAGATTTCAATCATCCCCTATGGAAATTTCTTATCCCACTTTGTGACAATCACTGGTTTGTTTTATAGTGTAGTAAATAATACTTCCTTTAGTGCCAAGTTGCAAGCTTACTGTTAATTGATGACATTAATTTTTAGAAGGAGAATCAGGAGAAATGGCAGCATGATGCTCCAGAGGTTGTTTCGTTTGAACATTTTCCGGCAGAGAGTTCTCCGGATATCACAAATGATGAGAGCGCTGCGTCGACTCCAACGGTTGAGGATAGAAACCATGCCATTGCTGTTGCTGTGGCAACTGCTGCAGCTGCAGAGGCTGCAGTTGCAGCAGCACAAGCAGCGGCCAAAGTTGTTCGTCTGGCTGGTTATGGTCGTCACTCTAGGGAAGAAAGGGCTGCAACACTCATACAATCACATTACAGAGGATATCTAGTAAGACCTTTTGTTTTACTCTCAGTCACACAAATAACTAAGTGTAACCATATTGATCTGCTTATAATATGATATAATGTTTCATTTTTATACATATCTCAAATTGGGTTTCCTTGACCATAATGTTTGGACTGCTTTGTAATGTGCAAAGAAGTTGACGGATTTTATTGATGATAAATATTGAACCTGCAGTATCCAACATTTCAATCTTTTGGATGGCATTTAAGTTCCTCAGTTCATGTACCAAGAAGCTATTACTTAATTTTTAGGGTCTGCTCTGGGCCAAATCCTTTCTTCTTTGTTTCTTGGTTAAAATTCTACATTTTTCTTTTAGTTGTCACATTTAAAATGCTTTAATGAGTCTCTTAAGGTCTTTAAGAATGCTTGTTTCCCATGTCAATGAAAAGCTGCTGCGAATGAAATTGTAGGCCCGAAGGGCTTTGCGTGCATTGAAGGGATTGGTGAGGCTGCAAGCACTGGTCAGAGGCCATAATGTGAGAAAGCAAGCACAGATGACAATGAGATGTATGCAAGCGTTAGTTCGTGTACAGGCAAGAGTACGAGCACGAAGACTTCAATTGACCCATGATAAGCTTCAGAACCAGAACCAGGTAGATGAAGGAGAAGAAGAAGAAGAAGAAGAAGAAGAAAGAGGAGGATTAGAAGTGCAAAAGCTGAAAAATGCCATGAAAAAATATGAAAAAAGCAGGGATAGTAGGCATCAAAGACAACAAAGTTCAGACAGAATCAAAGACCTCCCTTCAAGGAGACATGATGCTGTAGTGAAAAGGGAGAGAGCTCTTGCTTATGCTTTTGCCTACCAGGTCAGTCAGCTTTCTTTTCTCAGTGCCTCTCATTACCATCGTGATTATTGCCTTGCTTTCATGTTTTGGAAAAAAGATATTGTTTTAATGTTTTGGAAAAGTATCTCGCACTTATATTGTAATGATGTTAGCTTTTTGGTCTCCCATTGATTACAATAGCAGCAACAGCAACAACATCAACAGCTCCTCAAAACTCTCACAGACGGTAATGATTTTGGGCCCACAACGGATCAACGTGAAAAGGCCCAATGGGGCTGGAACTGGCTCGAGCATTGGATGTCGTCGCAACCATACAATGCCCGCCACTCCAGCCCACGAGATGGAACTTATGTGACACTGCCGGCCACCACCACCACCAGCGACGACATGTCAGAGAAGACGGTGGAAATGGACATTGTTGCAGGTTCAGGCTCGAGTAACATCAATATGGGCCTGCTGAATGAAGACTCGATGGACTCAGACCCATATTCTACGAGGCAGCATAGACAAACAAGCTCAAACAATGTCCCTAGCTACATGGCCCCAACTAAGTCTGCCAAGGCCAAGGTAAGAAGTCAAGGCAATGTCAAACATAGAGCGCCGTATACTCCTCAGTGGAACCCATCAACTAGAAAAGGATCGGTTACTGGGTCGGGGTGTGATTCCTCAAGCTCTGGTGGAGGAACTGGAACCTACCATCTTCCAAGGAGCCCAAGCCCAAAACACAGTGGGTTAGGTTTGCAAGGTAGAAGAGCTGTGGGCTGTAGCCCGGATTCACCTGGGCATGATGATTGGGCCTTACCTTTGAGTGTTCATGGTTGGAGGCATGATTTTGATTAGTTGTGATTGCAAAGAACTTTGGATGTGTGATTGATGACACAAACTTTCTTTGTCATTGTCAATATGTTGTTTATTTATTTTTTGTTTTTTTATCGTATTAATGATGATGTATGCAACAATGGACACAGCAATTTGTGATCTTAGCAATTTGTGATCTTATGTATATTTTGAACTTTTGCAATACCAATATCGATAAACATATATATTTTCTTTATGAGAAAATCGAGAGCAATGTGTAATTTAACGATATTTTGTTTTTGGCAATACCAATATTGGGGTTTGCCATACATTAAAAAAAATAAAAAATTATGAAATAAAAGAGTAAAGTAAATCCTATTTAATAAAATAATTAAATCAAAGATATTTATCTTGATAATTATGTAATTAATTTAGTAATATCTAAAAATTTGCATTCAACTTTTAAATGGATTCAATATTATATATTGTGACCAAAATACATAGGAAAAAGATTGTGTTCTTCCAAACCAACTAATTACGCAATAAGGTTTTAACTTATTTGAGTCACTCTCTCTCTCTCTCTCTCTCTCTATATATATATATATATAAATGGACCATATTAACATTTTAACGGTAAACATTCTAGCCTGGATCAGCATCTAAAATTTGGATCAATAATTTATTTAGCTTTAGAGCAAGAAATCCACTTGCCAAATTGAAGGAGAGATGGGATACAACTTTCACGTGATGATACTGAAATTTTCTCTTTTCCTCGGGAAAATGACCAATCTGTTCAAACTCTGCATCTACACTCGACACTTTTCTCTGCTTTGCGGCAATATATGATATGCTCACTCTTTCTGTTGCTCTTTCTCTTTCACTTTCTTATTTTTGTTTTCATTGCTTTTCCACGTGTCCTCATTCAAGCCGTCCCACCTTGCTTGTCAAACATAGTACAAAGGTTCGGGCTATTGTACTCTACATCAATTTTCCCTGAAACCAAATCCCCATTTTCCATTAATACATCGCCACGTCAACAGAATGAGTTGAAGTGGCATGCATAGGGTGGTATTGGCAAGAGACTGTGGTGGTGTAGAGCAGAGAATTAATTTCTCAACTTTGGCAACTTTTTCTGGATCTCACACAATCTCTCTCTCTCTCTCTTTCTCTCCTATAATAAACCAGTTGTATTGTACTTTAGTTTTCTCTCCGTCAATATATCTCTCTTATAAGATTTCTTTGCACTTTCAACCACAAATCACGATGCCTTTCGTCTTATATGGGTCACTCAAGTCTCTTTCTATAAATTTCTCTCTTAGACTCGTCTAATAATTTCTTTGTTTAATTTCCTACTCTTTCTTTCACATGGAGTCTCTTAGAATCAGTGGCCTAATCCCACCATGCAACTCTATCTCAAATGTAAGACATTCTAGAATATTATTATTGAATTCCAAAGTCATTGGGCAACAGGGTTTTGCTTCTTTGTGGAGAAGAGGAGGGAGTTGTAGGAGGAGGATGAGTTTGAGTCTGAGAGCTGGATCAGTTTCTGGTGGAAATGAAAGTGCTTTGGGTGGTTTGCAAGAAGAAGAAGATAAAAAGAAGAAGGAAAAAGGTCTCGTATTGGGCACTGGGAGGGATGTCTCTGGCTCTGCTATTGGCCTTCATCTAATTCCTTCATCTGGTATACATGTTTTTGATTTGGAAATTGGAATAGTAGAAATTTTTTTCTTCTTTTGGTTTAATATTTTTGAATTTTTGGAAGTGCCATAAACTATGTTCCAAATTCTGGGATATGCTTTGATTTTTGGTATATTTAACTAAAAAGTTTGATATTTTTAATCATTATTATAACAGCCTTTTCTCTGTTCATATTAAAATATTAATTGACGAATTCTTTTTGACATTTCTTTTAAAGATGCTGTCAAATCAGCCATCTGGGAGTTCTTAAATTTGCTACAGTTTGATTCGTGTATAGTATAATTATATAAAAGATTTCTACTTCTTTCATCTTTAGGATCGCCTATAGACAGAAAACTCTTTCAAATTTGATTATTGCATGGAATTTATTTGATGGGTGTTTGTTTTACTTATTTATTTATTTTAATGATGGGAATTAAAAATAATATGGAGGCGTTACAGAGTAGTGCAAGGCTCTGAACTTTTTCCCCTTTTAAGAGTTCAAAATAGATGAAAAATTTCGACGTGATCACATGCTCTGGCATGCTAATAGGGATGGGACTTGTGACTCGATAGGAAATGATCCACAGGATTGCTATAGTTATTAGAATATCAGGCACTTTTAGAATCAAGTGGTTGCTAATTGGTCTTAATGTTATTAAAGACCTAAACTAGTCACCAAAATCCTTACATGGGGACCATATTTTGAACTTTTGTTTCCATAAGTGAAATTTATTTATTTATATTTTGTTGCCATTTGAACAAATTTGGGCGACTCTTTATTCAATTATTCCATGGAATTTGTCAATTGGGTAGATATGGTTTTGGATTGTACACCAATGTGCATGATTTTCTGGCTCTCAACAAAGTCTAAAATGGTGACTAGACCTTGGGATGTATATTATGCATTGTCTTGTTAATATATGATAGAACTCCAATCCTGCACTGTGTCAAATTTTCAAGTATTGAATTTTTATGAATCATTATAGAAATCGACTGCAATTTCAATTAATTTCCATTATAGGTGAAACTCAAGTCATTGACTCATCCGGTGAAGATGCAACCACCGAAACAGTGGAAGATGCAACTACTGTAACGGAAGAAGAGGCAGATGACACAGATGAAAAAGAGGAAGCCCTTGCAAAAGTAACCTACAATATTGTCTTTGTTACTTCTGAAGCAGCACCTTATTCGAAAACGGGTGGCTTGGCTGATGTTTGTGGTTCATTGCCTATAGCACTTGCTGCCCGTGGTCACCGTGTTATGGTTGTCTCCCCTAGATATCTCAATGGTACATCTTTGGACAAAATCTATGCCAGTGCTGTTGATTTAGACACCCATGTCAAGATATATTGCTTCGGAGGAGAGCAAGAGGTTGCCTTCTTCCATCAGTATAGGGAGCGTGTTGATTGGGTAAATATTCTGCAGACTTGCCTACCAGTATTGTTGTAGTTCTGTCTCGTATCTTAGTAATATCTATGAACTTCGAGAATCTTTTTGATAATGATGAACCCCTTCACTCCTATCTTCAGGTGTTTGTGGACCATCCATCATTCCATAGACCTGGAAATCCATATGGGGATATTTATGGCGCTTTTGGTGATAACCAGGCATGTGTTATATTGCTCAAACTGTAATTTTGCAGTGATAGATCGCTGAACTAAGCATGCTTTATGGTTCAGAAATAATGATAAGTTTTATTTCTCATTTGGTTTTACAGTTTCGGTTCACTTTACTTTGCCATGCAGCATGCGAAGCTCCACTGGTGCTTCCATTAGGAGGGTACACCTATGGAGAGAATTCTTTGTTCATCGTCAATGACTGGCATGCAGGGCTTGTGCCAGTGTAAGCGATTGATTAACTCTGCCAATATTGCAAATTTAAAAGTTTCAAGATACACACTGTGTGGTATATCTGAACTATATGTTGGTTAATGGAAACTACAATTTTGCTGCTGGCTTATTTGTTCTCTTATTGAAGATTTTGTTTTTAATATTTTAATAGTATTCTTGGGGTGCTTCCTCTCTCTGTCTCTCTCTGTGAAGTTCATTCATGAGTCTTGGTAAAGCTAGAGATGATGGTAGAGTATTGACAATTACATGTCTTCTAGTTCAGGCTTTTGGCAGCCAAGTATCGTCCATATGGAGTTTACAAGGATGCCCGAAGTATTCTCGTAATCCACAACCTTGCACATCAGGTAGATAATTTTCCTCTCTTCTAATTTGTTAGTTAATTTTTCAGTTGTTGCATTAACAAACATAGTATCAGAGCATGGATGTCCTCCCTCAAAGCATGAGTTAAATTCCAGAAGTTCCTGGCTAAGGACACCGAGGAAATTCAATCATCAATAGATTACTTACTGGTTTATGTAATTGTCTTGAATAACAATGTCACAGAATCAAATGTAAACGCAGAAATATAGTTCTTTGTATGTGAATTTATGTTCTTGCAGTAATTTGCTCGTTTTTATGGATCAAGTGATCAAGTCCTTGCTTATAATGAAAGGAAAAATGTGTAGTCTGAAAATTGTGGTGAAAGTAATTTTGAGGCTAAATTGTCATTGGTTAAAGCAACCTTCTAACAGTGGCGAGCTTTATCCTTTGTAGAGGATACAACAAAATGGTTAAAAGTTACACAACTCAATTATCAGCATAATTCAAATTTATTGTAAAAGTCGTCTATATCTATCAGTCATATCTTTCAGGCATTCAGTGAAACCAATCTAATTAACTTTTCTTGTGCCCATTTAAGGGAGTGGAACCTGCAGCCACATACAAGAATTTGGGACTACCTCCACAGTGGTATGGAGCACTCGAGTGGATATTTCCAACATGGGCAAGGACACATGCGCTCGACACAGGTGAAGCTGTCAACATTCTGAAGGGTGCAATTGTGACTGCCGATCGAATACTAACAGTTAGCCAGGTCAGATACCTTATACATTGTATATTATTCATGAAGGATTTATTTGATGAAATGTTAGACACTCTAATTACCTGTAATATGGATCTATATTTAGATTCTTTTTCAACTTAAAGCAAGTTTATATTTGGAAACTTCTATGTGAAAAATCCTTCAGCAAGATGCTCTTATTCTTTTAAGGAAAATGCTATAATATTTAGGGTTCTCATAGTGCATCAGCAGTGTAGACTTTGATTTTCAAATTGTACCTTCTAAATGCAGGGATACTCCTGGGAGATTACGACTGGTGAAGGCGGATATGGTCTGCACGAGCTACTAAGTAGTAGAAAGAGTGTTCTTAATGGTATGGCTGTTTGACTTTGTATGTCTACCTTTGTAGATTGGTGCCATGCTGAGAAGGATATCTTGCAGTTTACCATGCTGATACTACTTTTTGATGTTTACTGTTATGAGCAGGGATTACAAATGGCATTGATGTTGCTGAATGGGATCCATCTTCAGATGAATACATTGATTTCCATTATTCTGCTGATGATCTTTCTGGAAAGGTGTCTAAATCTGTTGTTTCTCAGAAAATGTTTACTATTCCAGAAAATTTCCCTTACCCGCTATTGCAATTGCAGGTTAAGTGCAAGGTTGCTCTGCAGAAGGAATTAGATCTTCCTGTTAGGCCTGATTGCCCATTGGTAACATGTTTAATGTCAATCTATATATTGGCTTGGTAGCAAAACCTTTTATGTCATGTTATTGATGTGATTCTTCATTTTCGTAGATTGGCTTCATTGGGAGATTAGATTACCAGAAAGGCATTGACTTGATTCGTCTCACGATGCCAGAGATCCTGCAAGATGATGTACAATTTGTAAGTTTTTCTTTTCTTACCATGCATTCAACCATCTGTTCACCTATCTGTAAGCATATTTATATAAAATAAAAGTAAAGCAGTTTCCTTCATAGATAGGTGTTTGTGAGTTTGTCTATCAAATTTGGGTTCAAGTCTTTTATCAAGTTACCAATGCCATTGAATATATTGCAGGTTATGCTGGGTTCTGGAGATCCACAGTACGAGAACTGGATGAAAGCAACAGAATCAGCATATAGAAATAAATTCCGGGGTTGGGGTGGATTTAATGTACCAATTTCTCATAGGATAACGGCAGGGTAATATATATAGTTTCATTTTTTTCTGTTTAGATGCTACTTAAAATATTCATGACAATGGCTTATTCTGATCTTAAATAATAACCAGCTGTGACATACTGTTGATGCCCTCGAGATTCGAGCCCTGTGGGCTAAATCAATTATATGCAATGAGATATGGAACTGTACCTGTGGTTCATGCGACTGGAGGACTTAGAGTAAGTTTAAACATTCTAGAAATTACATATAGTATTCTGTTGCTAGTCTGTCTCTAATACCATGCTCTTTGTATTTCAGGATACCGTAGAGAATTTCAATCCCTATGCTCAAGGAGGCAGTGGTGAAGGCACAGGGTATATGGTTGCTTTAACAAACACTGACATAATATGCTCACACACACACACACACACACACACACACATACACACACACACACATGCGTCTATAAATATATTATTATGTTTAGAAAGTGCATAGAAACTAGTTATGACATTGTCATGGAATTTTTTGCAGGTGGGCTTTTTCTCCACTAACAAAAGAGAGTATGTTGGGGGTATGTTATGTCATATTTAAAATAATACTAAAATCATTTCCCGTCTATATATAGTTTGAAAGTTATTTACAAATTTGTTGTCTTTCTTCTTTGAGAACTGGATAAATGAGTACTATGATGGATATCTTAATCTCATGGAGCTTACTGATGCTGAAAAATTTACTGTTTCATTATTCACAGACGCTAAGAGTTGCTGTTCAGACTTTCAAAGAGCACAAATCTTCATGGGAGGGATTGATGAAAAGAGGTATGCAGAAGGATTTCACATGGGAAAGCTCAGCAGTAAAGTATGAGCAAGTCTTTGAATGGGTGTTTTTGGATCCACCCTACATTGGCTGAAGGAAAAGAGAAGAAGAAAAGTTTCAAAAGAAGACAAACTAAACCCCCTCTGGCATTTTCCATTGATGAGTCCAACGAATTTGGACAACCTTTTTTCATGGTCTACCAGATGGGTTGCTGCTGTATGGAGGAAAGTTCAATCTCATTTTTACATTGGTTAATACATAATAAGTAGTAAGGAATATTTTCTTGCTGTAATTTTGATCACCTTTTTCAATCGGAGCGAGTAAAACTTGTTCTGATATTGGACATTAATTATAAATTAGACTAATTGATCCATACAGTATAAAAAGCTACTACATATACAATATGTCTTGTATCAATAGGGAATAGAAGGAATAGGTATATTTTGGTTTGCCAGAAAATGATTGCCTTTTCTTTGTCTGGGAAAACTGGTGTAGATTCTTTGGAAATGAAATTTGGATTGCCATTTTTGCTTCCATCCCCATTTGGACGGCGAAAAAAAAAGGGCCTCTGTAATTAAAATTAACCTTCTTAGTTTCACATAAGATTTTGTATTTCATTTGGCTTTGCTTGTGTTTCAAGAAAAGAATAGTCTTAAGCTCCCATAAGTTGGTTGCTTGAGCTTGTTTTTCTTTTCAAGTACTCAAAACTGGTTTCTTATACTTCTGTTTAGCAGCAAAGCTTTTAAAAGTCAAAGTCAATCAATTTGGATAATTTTCTCTTAATCAAACATTTCATTTTCCTAGATCTTGAATACCAATTACGGCAGGTCATTTTCAATACTTAAAATTGCAAATAGATTTGGATATAGTATTTTTCCTTCTTTTTTTTTTTTTCTTTTTTTTTTTTCTTTATTGGTGGTTTAGAATCGTCATCAATATAATTTCTTGTCCTATAAATCTTAAATAAGTTTCATATAAATCTCAACAAACAAGCAGTTTAGCAGAATGTGTATACACGTCATGCTTTTTTTTTTTGGGGCAAAAAACAAAAAAATACCTATACAATTAAAAGAAAATAAGATTGCATGTTGTGTTGGATAGATCCTAAGCTTAAGACGAAAAAATCAACCTTCTCTAAAGAAGAAAGATGACCAAAGAATCAATACCCTCGGGAAACTTTTATTACACGTAAGATCTAAAGAGGACAAAGCAAATTGACATTTTTGTAGTTTGTGCAGATCTGACCTAGAAATACAAAAAGTCAGTCCCGTTCTTGTCAAATAATCAACTTGTTTTAAATTCTTCAACAACTAAATTCTTTACCGATAATCCAAGCAAAAAAGAAAAAAAAGTTTCAAAATTAAGAATTTATATTTTTTTTGTCTTCTTTTGGGTTTCAGATAAGAAAAACCCATAATGATTAGAAATAAATAAAAGAAGAAAAAAGAATTTTTCTTTTTATGGGTTGTTAGAATTAAATGCAATAGTTTCTGGCAGTATCATACTGAGGCATTTTTTTGGATCCAATGATAAGACCTTGCTTTGCCAACCGAAAGCCTTCCAAGTGGCAACAATTCATTGCCCAGATCACCTCTTTTAAAATTTCATAATTGTACCAGTTTTCAATGATCTTAGTTTGAAGGACACTTCTTACACCCCACAAACCAAAAAAAAAAAAAAAAAAAAAAACAAGAGGTTGTAAGGGTACTTTGGTACTTAAAGGTATTTCCCAATGGAACAATAAGAGCATTTTGCAGTAGTTATTCTGTTTTTATTTTTTATCCTCTTCCTTTCTAGCCTCTTTAATTTTCTGCTTCTCTTTTAAGGACCAAACCCTAGCAAAATAACAGAGTAGATTGGGTAGATTTCCAAATAAAAGGAGTTTTTAGATAGAGAAAAGTGGGAAATTCTGAAAGTGGGTTTTTGAGAAAAGGAATATTCTGACTTCCGAGAGAGATTTAACACAGAAAACAGAAAAAAGGATTTTTTTTTTTTTTTTTTGTCTAATTCTGTGTTTTATGGAAGAGAGAGAGGTTGAAAATTAAAGATTGGTTATTTTCTGAGTCAAGACAATCTAAAACAATCAGTTTTCTGCGAGATAGAGAATCCCAATTAGAAAAGCTCTGTTTTTGGGATGCGAATTCTCTTCGATCCAATTCGATATTGCATTTCCTTGCTCTGTTCCGGTCTGTGAAATTCCAATTCAAAAGCTTAGATCTTTTTTTTTCTCGAATACCATATCAATGATTTCGAATCCAAATCTAATCTGCTACGCCTGCATTGCCAAGAACACCACAATCCTTGCCCAGTTCAGCAAAGAATCTGATCTCGAAGACTTGGCTCAGCAATGCATCGAAAAAGCCCCTCCTTACCACTCCATGTTCTCTCAAACGGTCAGAGAAAGAACTTATACCTTCTTGCTCGATGACCCATTTGTCTATTTCGCTATTTTCTCTCAAGATCTTGATCAATCTGAGGGTATTTGGTTCTTAAACCGCTTGAAATCAGGTTTTCAGGAGTCTCTCAAAGGTGGGTCGATGAAGGGGTTTGACAATTTTAGCTCCCTTTGTTTTCAAGCTGAATTCGATGTTGTTGTAAGAGAAGTAATGGCGTTGAACTTGAAGTCGGACTTGGACTTGGTGGATTCTCCGCCTGTTGTATCAAATGGCAGTCGAAATCCCAGTTTGGATTCGTCAAAAGGTAAGAAATTGATTTTGACACCATTGCTTGGGAAACCGATTAAAGGGTTGAAGAAGAAGAAGAGATTGTCTGGTGAAAGCAATGGGGATTTTGGCAAAGATTTATCGATGGAGAATAAGTTGGATGTTTGTGAAGATATGAGCAGAGATTTCTCCATGTCTACGCAAAAAAATGTCACTTTGCATATAGGAGACAGGCAAAAGGCAAAGCAGGTTTGGAGAAAACATGTTTGGGTAGTTTTGTTGCTGGATTTGTTTGTCTGCGCCATCTTGTTTGGTATATGGTTGTGGGTTTGCAGGGGGTTCAAGTGCATTGATAGTTGAATTCAGGATCTTAAAAGGTTGAATTCAAAGCTGTGATATGTTCTTGAGGAATTTATAGTTGTAGATGTTGCTTTGACTTAAAAAATGCTTGACAATTATGCAAGGAGGCTTCTCGAATTCGTTTGATTTGAACCGGTACCTTCCTGCTTCTTTGACTGAACTCCTTGTGTAGATCTTGAGACAAGTCACTTCCATAGCTCTCAGTATAAAGTTTTCTTTTTTCTTTTTTCTTTTTTCTTTTTTCTTTTTTTTTCATCGGCCTCTTGTCATGCAATGCATCAAACTGTGTATATGTTAAGGTTCTTACCTGTGCAGGCGATGATATCTTTCTCTACTTTATTGCATCACTTACAATATTGTAATTGCTTCAATGGTTTGCCACCTGGCTGTATGATACTGCTTTGTTTTCCATTGATTTGGATTATGATTTTGACTTCTCTTTTATCTTTCTTCACCATTGTGATGCACATGAGGGAGATGACCGGCATGAATGGGTATTTAGATATCCAGGTCCATGAATACCTTCTTCAGTAGTTTCCTCTGTGTATACCCTTTCTTAATATCTTCACTTCTATTCCATTTCTTTCATTCATTTGTGTTATGGCTGGGAAATTGGCTATATAGTAGTAATATGTGTTCTAAGAAAAAGAAAATTTCGTGGCCTGTGGTTGTGAAGAGCTGATGATTATTTAACAGACTTTATAGAAACGCTTAATGTTATTGTATAAAAGTTGAATTAGCATTCTATATGAGGTTTGAATTTACCCAAAAAAAAAAAAAAAAAAAAAAAAAAAAGAAAAAAATTCCATAGGAGGTTTGTTAACCATCGAGCATTGAAGTTTTTATAATATGAATGTTTATTAAGTACCAAATTTTGATTGCCATTCATTGTTTGTAATCCTTAGCTGTTTAGATCCATTCCCTGGCAATAAATTCTTGATTAAGTAAGATTTGCAATGCATTAAGAAAGTTGAGAAGAATCATAGACGACAGATAATAATTCATTAAGGGCAAGGAAGTTGAGACCAGCTTGCAACTTTATTTCTTGGGGCATCTGTTTACAAAATGATACCTGGTTTCGTCTTTGATACTCCTGTTAATCTTTGAAAGTCGGGAAAGAATATCAGGAAATAGGATGATAAGAGTGATAGTTTTTGAGCTTGACAATTTTTCTTCAGTTTTTGAGCTTCTTCCTTTATTTATTTATTTATTTATTTTTTTTGGGGGGGTGGGGGGTGGGGTGTGTTGGGGAGTGGTGTGGTGGTGGGGTGGGTGTTAATTTCTCAGTTTTTGAGCTTCTTGACTATGATAAAGGAAATAGTTTAATACTAGCAATTCAATTTATGATCTGAGCTTTGTACCTCAACAAAGCATATTTTTACATTTTTCCCTAGCAAACTATTAATTGCCATGAGCTCATCTTGCAAATTCTGATGCCTCCGTAGCAAGCGATAAATGACCCCACAAAAAAAGGATGATTGCCTCTCCTGGGAGAGATTATAGTTCATATTTGAAGCACCAATATTAATTAATTTTCCCAGTGGGCCTAGGTAACTGCAAAGTAAAAGAGAGTGCATCTTCTTTTTTCACGGGTTGAAAATGGTGCAAGGGTGATCCGACTCAGAACCAACTTCAAGCCAATTTTAAGTCTAATTGAGCCCAAATTTTCCCACAAAATAGAAAGTAAGCTCATATATTATGTAAAGGATAACGCACTGAATAGAAAAGCATGGAAAACCAGACTACCAGTGTATATGCTGTTCATTTACAAATAAAATTAGCTTTCAACCAACAGAAGAAAATCATACTTTCACACAACAACGAGGCTCAGTGCCCAGTATTTAAAATAAAAGAAAAAAAGAACAATTGTTTACAGTACAGTTTTCTGTCATGTTACGAGGACATCGCTTTTCATGATCCTACATGAAATCTGCAATCTACATGACTATGTTGGTCTCAGGGAGACAAGTTTTCGAAGTACCAAAATCCACAATCACTACATACACTCAAATAGGCTTTTCAAGTTGCATAACAAATGGAAACATCGAAAATCCATTCGGGATTAGCTCTCTAATCAATAACTTAAAAGCAATGGAAGTTTTTACATGAGCTGAATTTCCTGAAAAGTTTCGCCTACCAAAAAATATTTATTCTAATAAATATCTAGGATATTATACATTAATTATATCGTGTGTGCTACTTTAGCCACATGGGGTAAGCTTCTTATTGCCTGCACCACGAGGATTATCATCCTTCCAGTCATCCCACGCTCTCGCCTTCTCTTGGGCTGCATCATCATCTTCATCCTCTTCACTTATCCCCATTTTACGATTGTCCTTGTACCATGAAGAATTGGCTTCCTCCATGAGTTTAGCATTCCTCTCTTGCCATTTATTCATCATTTCCATCTCCTTTAGCCCAGCTTCCTCAATACTCATGGTAGGTAACCTTCACAAGATATCCAATTTAGCATCTTTGATAAGCCATTAAAATAATAATGAAACTTTTTTTGAAAAGCCCTAAAATTTCAAGTATTACTTTCATATCCTCGATAACATAATATTATAAGGTTAGGTACTACGCTTATACATCTGTCTTTCAAATTTATTCATCAAAGGGCAAGTTAATGTTACCTATAACCAGGTTGGAAAACCTGAGCTGCCATCCTTTCCCTTTCACTTGTCAGGCTTCCACCCACAAGGCTTGCAGGTCCAAACATCAGGGGCTGGTGCTTGTGATCATGTGCCTGTGAGGCCTTCGCTCTCCCTTCTAGAACATCTTGAGCAAACGTAGCACATGTTATAGGCTGTACTGGTTTAGTATATTGCGCTCGAGTTGCAGCATCACGATGCCATGTTTCTGCTCTTCTGGTGCGATCATCAAGTATGTCCCGAGAAAACTCCTTGTCCCCCTCCTGTAATATGAGCCAAAGAATTCGGTAAGAAGGTTTTTTACAAATCAACCACTCTATGAATTCTATACCCCACTCCTCACATATTAACCAGACATTACCCATCTATGAGGGCTTAGCTATATTTGCATACATATAATCTTCAAGAAGTCAATGGGCAAATGTGATAAATCTTTTAATGAATAAGTTATCAACTAAATACCACTCTAATTTGCCATCCCTAGCGCCAAAAACCCAAGACATTTAACTCAGTGATATTATGTAGAACATTGTAATGGATTCTCAACTTATCTCTTATCTGCAAAATGAAATTCAAGAGGGCAGAGTTAATACCTTTGATTGTCTTTCCTTTATAGCTGACAGCATCTCTTCCTCCTTCTTCAGCATTTCCAGCAAATCAAAAGCCTGAGTTTGTTGCAAGTTGAAACCAGAAAGAATTAAGATACATTACAGGGATGATGGAACTCAGAATAATTGAACAGGATTAAATAAAGTTCATTAACTAACCTTACAGATAGCTAACGAGATAGTAGTAAACCAGGCCTACACAAAAGAAATATTGAGATTTCAGTTTAACATGAAGAATATAAATCAGTGAATGCCATAGCATTGAACTAGACTAACAGAGGAAGCAATCAACTAACCTCCCGTTCTTCTTCTCCATCATCATCTAAGACATCTTCCTCTCCTGCCTCAACAGGAGTGGATAGAGCTGCTGCTTTACTGGAACGCCCACGCCGTTCTCTCCGCTCCTTTATTTCCAGCAACTTTGACTCTGCAGCTCTCTGGCGCTTGAACCGAGAAATCTAAATGCAAAAATAAAAACAAGTAACACATAACAGAATCAAGCCTCAATTGACAGAGCAGAAAGAAATGCACTAGAAAATTTTAATTAGTTAAAAGCACAAGCAAGCAGGCCATGAGCCTTAAGAAAGCTATGTCACAATATTGAAATTTATGTTTATTATTACCATCATTAAGAAATGTAAAAACTACCTTCCGAGCCCTTCGATCAGCAAAGGAATTTGCACCACCCCCCTCCATAGATGTTTCTAATTCCTCTTCCGGTACAAGTTCCATTGACTCACAAAATGAAATGAATTCCTAGCAAAATATTGCCTCTTAATAAGTCATAATTGAAGCATAAGAATAGTTTATAACAAACAGTTAGAACAAGTGGATTTTGATTAACATGAGTGTAAATGCTTTTGATGCAGTGCAATCATAAAAATATGATTCAGATAGCGAACAGTATTCACCTTTAACTTTGCTTGGCAAACCTTAAGAATATGTATTCTGTCATCATGCGCAACTTTTTCAGTCAGCTCACCAAGATAAAATGGCACCTGAAAGGAAAAAAAATCATAAGTAGCTGGAAAACAGAGAAAAAAGACGTAGCAAAAAAAAAAAATCATCTTAAAAGGCAATTTGAACTACAATTTCTCCTTAACTAATAAATCAATGAGATAATATGTTTCTTGAAAGACAATATTTCAGATCATTTAATACAAAAAATCCTGCTTCAGTTCCAGAGCAACTATTATATTATGATATCATTCTTATCTAAAGTTTTAAATTTTCCTCATATGTTACCGTTGCATGGTGCTTACTGTATTTTTCGCCACATTCTTCCATCAAAAGATAATAATAACAAAGAAAAAAATAAATCAATTTCCTTTCCTTGCCTGCATTTACTAGCAACTACAGATAAAGTAAACAAACAGATTATATATATATATATATATATATGTATGTATATATATATTATTTTGAATAGAACAAACGGGTAATTAATCATGAAACAATCGGACAAATTTCCAAATTTACAAACTTAAAGTTGAATAAATTACCAGAAGATATTTAAGGTTACTAGTGCTGATATCGTCCTTGGTCTCATTAGTTGAGAACAACCCCAGCTTGCTTATCATTTCGTCGCACTTTTCCAAAGCCTCGCAACCTTTCCTCACCACATCCTGAATCAAATCCACCACAAAACAAAAGCATCCGATCAAATTCCAAACACCATTTTCATCTCCCCCCAATTCCCCAATATCCCCCGGACCGCCCCCAAAAAACAAAAAAAAAAAAAAAAAAAAAAGGGGGGGGGGAAAACCTGATCAGACCCAGCACCAGACTCCGTAACCATTAGATGGATCTTCCGAGCTTGCTCGAAGAGCGCCGGGAGAGACATGTTCTCCACTTTGCATTCACCCATCGGTCAGTTTACAGGAAACCCTATCGGATATTCTTCCCAGTGGAAGAAAAAACCAAAGTTCAAATTTTGGGTCAACTGAAATTAATAGAAATAGGAGGAATAAAATTAAATTTCGGAAATTTCTTAGGGTTGCAGAATTTGGGAATCAGATTCGGAAGAAGGGAAAAAAAAAATGCCCAAAAGTTTGAAATCGGTCGCAGAGAGAGGTATATATAGGCGAAGATTCAGAGCCTCCGGAGGACCACACCTTGTTAGGATGTGGAACAAGGGCTTGAATACGTGTGTCACCGAATAATATCGCCACGTAGCACATGGGCGTGGACCCCATTTCACATCTAATGTTGACGTGGCGTTTTGAGTTTTTGGGCTCCGCGTACAATAGCGAACTTTCTGGATTGTGCGGGGTTGGCGCATTTCACACCCAGAAAGGCCTAGAGGCGTGGACCCGTCCGAGTCAGCCCATGGTAATGTCTCTTCCCCTCATAAACTCCCCGGCCCAATCTTTGTCAGCATCAAAAAATAAAAAGCCCAAAAGTAAATAAAAAATTTCCAAATAATATAAATAAATAGTCTTGAAGCCACCAAAAAAGAAAAAAAAAAAGAAAGAAAAAGAAAAAAAAAGGACGAGACATTTATGTCTCAACTAAATATAGAAATGGATTTGACAACTCCATGACATACAACTACGTATTATATGTTTTCTCAGTTTTTTCTTTCCTCCATTTTTTCATGTTTGGAAAATTTATGGAGCAAATAAAGGGTTTGGTTTTTATTCCAATTTCTGCAATTTGATTAATTCCATATTTCATACCGTGGGGTATATTAGACACCAAGTTTGGTTTGACGTAAGTTGTCATTCAATATCAACCAAGCTTTTTTTAATTATTTTTATTTTTCATATTCTCTTTTTTCAATGATTCCACATGTTTTAAATTTGGTCAATCATTTCAAATCAAAGTTTGCACGAAATAATTTTCCTTTCGGTTGTGGAAATAGAATTACCATTCAATTATTTGAGTAGTAGCTAAACAATATTGGGTGAAATGATTGATAAGAAACTCACTGAGCGTGTGCTTAGAAAAGAAAAAAAAGAAAAAAAGTGCCTAAAAAACAAGGGTAAAATTACAATTATGAGATAGAAACGGGAGACTTTTATTGGTGTTGCTAGTTGTTGTGCATAGAATCTTCTTGCAGAATCCATTTCCATGCAAAGAGACAGGACAATAAATTGAAGATAGCTATTTTAGTTTATTTTATTTGTTTGATGGAAAGTAAAGATAGATAGCTATTGAAAAGTCTTGAAAATTTTACTAATCTTCATGAAGCTTGAGAAGCATAATGTCAACATAAGGAGATATTATTTTTCTCTCTTTTTTTTCTTGTGGGACCCAAATGATACATCACTATTAATTCCAAATCCTTCTGTGAGAGAACATGGGCTGTGACCATTGATGTCCAAACCTGACTGTGACTCTAGAATATTTAGTATTTCTTTCTTGTTTTTCGCATCCTCATTTTCAGAAAATAATAAAAATAATAAATAAATAAAACCAAATATATTAATGAAATGAATCCAGCGTCATCACCCAAGTTCAGATTCCAAAGGCAGATCTTGAAGGTTTAATGATGATAAACAGTGTAGTTGGCCTAATTCTTTTGGAAATAATACATTTTCAAACTAAGCTTTTCCTTTTTATTAGGATGGGTTTATGTAAAGCCTTTGTTGAACAAGTTCCTGCTTTACAGTTCTCAGCCAAGGAAGCAACTTGAAGAGAAGCAAAATAATCTTTTATCTGGACCCATGAAGACCAGGTTTTTCTTAGGTTGTTGCATCATCATGATTGTGAACTGACATTGATGGTGTTGTCTGCCTCCTCTTATCATCCCCACAATATGCTCTTCCCCTGTTTGTTGTAGCCTACTTGGAACTTCCACAGGTACATGTATTTCTATTTCTACTAATATATGATATTATATATATGGATATATGTATATGTCTATGTGCATGAAATTTCTGGTTTTGGTGAAGAAACTGAGAGTTCTATGGAGGGTATTTTAAATGCAGTCAATTAAAATTGCTTGCCATGGTTGGAAACTTTTTTTTTTTTTTTTCCCCCAAACTATTTACAGGTAAATTTTATGGTTCAATAAAATAAATTATGATAATGTGGTCCAAACTTTGAGTTGTTTTGTTTATTTGGTTTTCATTCTGGATATATTGATACTACCCAAGATAATGATTGATCTACCAGGGATTCGTAGGAGGTGTAATCAACATTTGCATAATATCTAATTCATAGTTTGAGATACTTTATATTTTGTAACTTTTTTTTTTTTCCTTTTTTTAATATAGTATTTTATACAGGTAAAGCCACTCTGGAAATAAACGTTAATATTCTTTAAACTGTTTTATAGTGATGCATTGTCTTTTTTATTTTTATTTTTATTTTTTATTTTTATTAAATATCAGTTAATGGTGACAAACAACCAGGAATCTAGAGTTTCTGCTTCCTATTGCAGTGATGACAGGTGCTGAAGAGGAAAAGGGGGAGAAAAGTTTGGTGGGGGGAGTAAAAGAATAGCAAGTGGGGATTCCTAGGGTCAGTCTTTCACTGAAAACCAGGAAACAAGCTTATTTTCTTATTTTTAATTTTTCTTATTATTATTATTTTTTTTTACCTTCTATCCTGTTAAAGTACAACCCTTTTTAACCGATTTTGCAGTCTCAAGCACGTGTAAACTCCCATGCTTTTGCCATTTGCATTTTGGCAATGGGAAAAGTTCCTCCTCCATCACATTTTTTTGTATGAAGGAGAAATTTTTTATGCAGTTTGGTCTGTTCAATAATGCTTTTAGGATCTCCATCGGAAAAAAGCTGCTGTTTTTAAGCTACAATTTTCTCCCCCACAAAAGACCCTTTGTCTGGTTTGAGTTGAAAATATCTTATACCCAGTTCACCCTGTAAGTTCTTTAATGTGAGTATGAAACTTCGAGTGTCAATGGTGTTTGTGTAGCTATATGTGTTTATTTTTTTTTTTATTTTTTTTCTCAGTATCTGTGTAAAGGATTTTATGGGTATTTTAATTCTGCATTGGCTAAAGATTTTTTGCCTTTCATTTGATTTTAGTGGGTTATTTTTTTTCCAATTCTTTCTTTCCCATCTCTTTTCATTTACATTTATGTGATTACTGAGATTCTGTCGTAGAATTTATGATGGGTTTTTTTCAGTTTCTTCTGAGTTCTGACCTTTAATTCCTCATTTGATTTATTCTATCTTAGCCAAAAATAAAAAATAAAAAGAGGAAGGCTAGTTCTGAGTAATGGACGAGAAGGTGGTCCCCAGTCCATGCTTAACCATGTCTGAAGATAAGAGTGATAGCTTATATCCTTTGTATTTTGGCGTTTCTTGTGCATTCTTTGCTCTCCGGCTTTTGTCAGAACCTGATGCTGAAGATGAGAGATGGTGTTACATGCGCAAGAAAATGCTTCAAGGAAGCGCCCAACTCTTGGGATTGCTTGTATGGAGGGTTCAAAGAGAAGAAGTTAATGGGAAAAACCGCGAGCTTCTGGTTAAGCTTGACAATGCTGAAAAAGAGAGAGAAGAGTTGAAGAGAATAAGACGTGAAGATGCAAAGGCAAATGAGAAGGTGGTTTGCATTTTTGCTGCACAAGAGCAGAGCTGGTTCAATGAAAGGAAAAAACTTAGAATGCATATTGGAGCCCTGATGAATGAGTTGAGAGTTGTTGAGAAAAAGAAAGATGAAGATATTTCTGAATTGAATGATAAGTTGAAGGAAATGGAGCTTTTGGTACAGTCTAAGGATAAGGCATTGGAGGAAGAAGAGCAGAAGAGGAAAGAATTAGAAGAAAAGCTAATAGAAGCTAAAGGTGTTGCAGAAGAATTGAGAGAAACAGCAAAACGTGAATCTCAAGAGCATTCTTCTGAGATTTGGAAGCACAAAACTGCATTCATTGAGCTTGTGTCAAATCAAAGGCAGCTTGAAGCTGAAATGGGCCGAGCACTCAGGCAAGCTGAAGCTAAAAAGAGGGATCTTGATTCAGTCCTAATGCAAAAGGAAGAATCTGTTCTGATGGTCCAAAAGCTATCTTCGGAGATTGTAAAGATGCATAAGGATTTGGAACAGAAAGACAAGATTTTGTCCGCAATGCTTAGGAAATCCAAGCTGGATACTGCAGAAAAACAAATGCTTTTGAAGGAGGTTAAGCTATCAAAGACAAAGAGGAAGCAAGCTGAGCTGGAAACAGAAAGGTGGAAGGCAGTCTCTCAGTCTAGGCCGGAGAGGCATTCATTGAGAAGTATGTTGGCTAAACAAGCCTCCAATTCTAATGCAACAGGTTCATCTTTTTCACACATGGGAAAAACTAGATCTCATCAACCAAGTGATTCCCTTCTTGGATATGAGCATCTTGATTTTAGAAATGATCCTGAAGGTTTTTCTTCGCCTGCCGAAAGTGAGTATACCTACACAGTTCAGATAAATGAGGACCTAGGTATGAATGAACTCCTGATTACCCTTTCAATTTAAACATTTATATTATTTAAATTTAAGCTCTTCTTAGTTTCTTGATTTCTATCTTTTCCTATGAAGTCTTCAATACCTATTGCTTGAAAGTTACTGTCATATTTGCGTTCTAACTTTGTTTCATTTGTCTTATGCTCTTGCCTTTATTTATATTTCAGCTGATGTTAAGCAGTTGGAAGGTTGGGTTCGATCGGAAGCAGAGAAGTATGCAACTGTACTTGAACAGAGGCATCACTTAGAAATAGAAGCTTTTTCGGAACAATTGAGACTCAAAGATGAGAAATTAGAAGCTTTGCGGTGGAGGCTGCTAAGCATGGAACTAGAATCAAAGCGGCTGCAGGCCCATGTTGAGGGACTAAACAAAGAATTGTCACAAATGAGACATAACAACATGAAGATGGAAGCCTTGTTATTGGAGCGCGAAGAAGAATTAAATTCCTTGAAGGAGCAGTATGAAACGCAGTTAAGGTCTCTAAATTGCCAGAAGAACAACTTAAATTCAAGTCTACATGATTCAGCAGCAGACAAAGAATCTATTTGGCCACAAGTCAAGATTATAAAGAGACTACCAGGGGAGGAAGAAGAACAAGAAACAAAGAAAATTTTCATAGAAATGTCTCAAGAGGAAGCCACTGAGAATGAAGAGGGAATGCCATCTTTTAACCAGTCCAAAGATGTATTAGTACAATCTCCTGAGAAAGAGTTTGATGAACAGAAGGAAGTACTCCATCAAGGCCCTACTGAGAAAGGAAATGCAAGTCCAGTGGAAATAGATGATGTAGAAAAGTTAGCTTCACCTTCCCAACAGCCCTTAAATAAGACAAATAGTTCCCCATGGAGGATGGATCTCCATGCTCTTGGAGTTTCCTACAAGATCAAGAGGATCAAGCAGCAACTTCTTATGCTTGAGAGGTTGACAGGAAAGCAAGAAAGTGGGGAAGATATGGAAAGGAATGATGATGGAGAAAATGGTATAAAAGTTTTTCTTTTGTTGATGTCTTTGCTGAATAAACAAGTTGGCAGGTACCAGTCCCTCCAAGGGAAAGTCGATGACCTCTGCAAAAGGATGGTAAGCTTAGATTCTTAATGCAATGGATTATGTTTTTTAAGTTATAACGTTTTTCAATAGCCATCTTTCAATGATCCTTTTACCAGTTGAAAATTTTCTCATCTGATTATGAATTTGTTATCCCTGACTGTCAGCATGAAAATGATTTAGAACTGCACCGAAGAGATTCTAATGTAGCAAGAACAAAGGACAAAACCAAAACACTGGAACACTTCCTTGAGGAAACATTCCAGCTGCAAAGATATATAGTTGCAACTGGACAGAAACTGATTGAAGTTCAATCCAAGATTACTTCTGGATTTGTTGGGTTGGTTGGAGAGCTAGACAAGTCTGCTGGCTTTGACATGAATCGCTTTGCTGATAGTATAAAAACTCTTTTCCAGGAAACACAAAGAGGTCTTGAAGTTCGTATAGCAAGAATTATTGGGGATCTTGAAGGTACCATGGCTTATGATGGAATGATACGCTTGAGGAGGTAGTGATAAACAGAATAACATAAGTTCCAATAAGAGTTCCAATTTCTTGGTGTGATTATATAGCTTCTACTGATTCTATAGTTAAAATTGTATAGGCAAAAATACACGAACAATCTCAATGCTAATATGCATATGTATATTTCTGCTAATCGCAGTAATAATCCCATGATATCTTGCTTTTTTTTTCTTTTTTTGTTTTTTTACCTTCCCATATCCAAGCTAATAATCCGTTAACAAGAAATGAAGTTACCGTGACAGAAAGTTGGATGTTTTCCTTTTGAAAGGAGTAAGTAGTGACAGGTTCATTTGTTTTGTCCCTTCTTCATTTCCATTTTTAGGCAACTATTGTTCTCTCTCAGACAGCTAGAAATCATTTTCTTCGTTTCATTGGCTTTAATATGTATAACTGAACAAGAAGCATATCCTCATGTATTGGTACTTTAGCAAATTGTTTCCCATAGTATGTGATTAATTTTTTCTATATCTGGTTACTTTCGGATTTCATGTGTTTTTCCTCATATAACTCAACAAGAAGCATATCCTCATGTATTGGTACTTTAGCAAATTGTTTCCCATAATAGGTGATTAATTTTTTCTATATCTGGTAACCTTCAGCTTTCATGTGTTTTTCCTCATCCTTTTGCTACCTTTTAATTTTTAAGCCCTTCTAATTTTCAGACTTGCATAAGAGCATCCTCAAGGGATTTTTTATCTTTTTATTTTGAAGAACTAATATGTAAAAATATTTTTAATCTACTATGTATTTTAACTTTTTAGTGTGTTTGACTCTTCAAATTTGGAAAGCCAAAAATATTCTTTATCATTTAATGATTATTAAATTCCAAAACTATTATGTTGATATATTTAATAATTTGGTTGTATCTATGAAGAAAAATGAAGGGAAATAACAAAATAATTAAGAGGGATTTGATAAAAAATCAAAAAAAAAAGAAAAGAAAAAAAACATAACAATAAATGTTTACTGAAAAAATAAAAATAAAAAATGTGATATAAAAAATATTGTTGGAGGATAATTTAAAATTTAACTCTTTAAACATAAAAATTTTCTTTATAATACAAAAAATGATATTTATTTTAAAAAAATCCTTAGGATGCTCTATGTCTCAAAGGCATTTGGATGACACTCAATCATATCATATATAGACCATGGATAATCACAATGGAATTTGTCTGAACGCATAAAAGTAATAGGCACAAAGAAAAAAGCTTCGATCAGAAATCAGTGATATCTTAATATAACAAAAGACTTATGAGATATTATGTATATTACACTTGAAATTTACGTACGTATCTGACAATATATGCACATAAATAGGAGAGCAAAACATTACTGTCAAATTACAAGTCATCATCTAAAGCTTTGTCTGCTCCAAATTCAACCTGATAGACAGATCAAATTAATGTCTTACATACTTTTATTGGCAGTAGTTCAAAGTGGTTATATGTCAATTTGCCATCTACTCTACTACAGGAGACGTTAAAATAATGATTCAGAATTTTTGTGCTGTACTCACTGGTCCCAATCTCACAGTTTGTCAACAAGCAACATTAATTGCTTGCAAGGGGTAAAATGAAAATCACCATCAATTTGTCATTCTCCCTGCTGTAGCATGGTAAGATAAATCCCCTATTCTGGAAAAAAAAAAAAATGTAAAATTTTATCTTATACATTAATTTGTTTGTCTTTTCAATTTCCCAATTGTCACTCGGAAAATTGGCAACTGAAAAAATAGCAAAACCTTGACATTGTTTTTGTGGAAAACTGGGACCAAAGGCTATAGCGAATGGCCAAAAAGATTGGGAATCACAAAGATATAAACCCCCTAAAGAAATTGAACATGAGGAACTCTCAAATGCATGTTTCCCTGTGTTTTCTAGATGGTACATGGTGAAAATTGGAGAGGTACATTTCCCAAACAGGTGACCAAGGAAAAAAGAAAAGAAAAAAGCTTTATATACAGATAGGTGAAGATAATTAAAATGAATAGATAAGCCTGCATGTCCTGCTCCCTTTCTGGTTGTTTTCAGCAGCATGTGTTCCCTATTCAAACAGCAATTTTCTATCACAGGTAGTTCTGTTGCTGTCATTTATAACTTCGAGATGGTGAACATTCTAAGATTTTCTGTGCTGCTGCTTCTATAAAATGACATATGTAGAATAGTCAACCATATGTTAGTACCTTCTGAATTTTAATCTCCATATAAATTCAATCAAAAATACAAGCAGCAAAAAAAAAAAAAAAAAAAAAGCAAATACGTTCAAAATTATTGGAGACGGCTTATTTGGGATTTCAAAATTTTAATCATATTCTTTAATTATCTTAAGCCAATTCCTTTGAAAATGCACATCCAATAAGGTTGACAAGGAACGGAGATCCGATGAAGAACCTAATTGATTAATAATTATCTATTATCTAAATTCAAACATGTGCATCTTGGGGAAGTTGATCGCCGTTGTTATATAAAATTATAGATGAAATGAATATGGTAAGTGGTTGGTAAAAAAATGAACTAGAAAATAGATGAACATGGTCGAGATGAAGTACTCCAAGAAGATGAACAAGAAAAAAGGCTTTGTTCAACATTAAATATACATATATATATATATATATATATATATTTTGTTTTATCCCCAATCCCATAAGCATGTAAAAAGACAAGAAAACCCTTAAAAAAATATCTCACTTGTAATTCATGTGTTATTTAACATTAAAAAAAAAAAAAAAAGCTATGACACTAAATTGAAAGTTTAGGGACTGATTTATTCCAGAAAAAATAATTTAGGGATTAACTTGTCAAAAAAGTTAAATTTAGGGGTCTATGATATCAAAATCCCCTGTAATATACATACATACAGAGGGAAATGAAAGGTGTTGACAATGAAGTTTCAATTTATCATCGATGGTAGTAGCTTAATGGAAGAAAGTTGTTCAGCCTTCACATTTGCAAGTTCGGGAGTTGAGATCGTGTTTTGGCAAACCTCGTTATTGTCTCAGATGGTTCCATACTCCAATGATGCGTGGTTCAGCCTTCACATCTGCAAATTTGGGAGTTGAGGTTTGTGTCTTGGCAAGCCTCATTATTATTTTAGATGGTTCCATGTTGCAATGATACGTGGTACAGGATTATGGCCTGATGTCTATAATACCATCATGAGGCATATTATTTTTAAGCTAAAAAAAAAAACAAGAAGCTTCAATTTATGAGTTCCGCTTTCTTCCATTTGAATGTAAGTGCCTAAAATGTTCCAAAAAACATGAAGTTGTCCATTATAAGCATAGCCAGGTGTTCTTTTCAGTCATCTTGCCTTTTTATTGTTATTTTTTCCCTTTATTTATTCCATGGACATCACCTTTTTAAAAGCATAAAACCACAAACTAACATAAAAACAAATAAGAATGACAAATAAAACGTGAAGGGCTTTCATGGACCAGATATTGAATAGGCATTTCCGGGTTGGAAATTTTTGGATTTTTCTTTCTTTTTCTTTTCTGAGGGAAAAGGAAGTCCACGTTCTTATATGTTTGGTAGATGGAATTTAAGACAGGGTGGAAATCAAAGCTACCACATTAATGGGACATGATCTTAACCAGGCTACAAACACACTTAATGAATGATTTTACAGACCCATATCTAGCTATATGTTAACAATTAATTTGCCAGACTAATGGAAAGAAAAGGGTTTAATAAGATAAAGAAAATATTAATGAGACTAATAAATACAAAACTCTAGGACAATGTCAGCAGAGAAATGAAGTTGCCTATCTACCAACTGGCCTTGTGTTCGGAGATTGGGTCCTAAACCTGTCTTCCACCTTTAAACTATTGAAACCCTTAATTTTCCATTGTGATTCTTATACTGCCATTGAGGGATTTTTTTGGGGTTTCGAGTTTTGTGTTTCGAGATGTAAACGTTAGAAATTGTTTGTTTATCATCTAATCCCTCCCTACCAACCTTTTGATCAATTTAATTAGAAATAATACTTTGGTCTTGAAGTAGTCTATCAAAAAAATAAAAAATAAAAAAATTGGTATATCTGTCGTCAAACTTCATTATTATTGCTTGAAAAAGTTTGTTTTAGTTTGTGTTTTTTGAAGTGCTCTTACCTGGATTAAGATCAACTTGCATAATGGTTTCTTTTTCTTATATAATAAAACAGTATTATTTGCAACTTTTCTAGCAATCAGTACTTTAGAAAATCAAGAATTGCTTGCTACTTTTGTTTTTTTTTTTTGCTTAAAAGAATTGCTTGTACTTTTGTGCAACTTTTGACTCCCTTCATGATTTTCATATCATAAAGAACTTTGACATGCACGTTCTTTTTTTGTACTATTGATTCTTTAAAGTATAGTATCAAATTGCATCCATTTATGAAAGTATAACCTGTATTGCATTATTGCATATTGATTTCAACAAATATAATCATAAAACTGTTCATTGATGCCTCTTCGGGACATGCCAATGGTAAAATCCATTTCTAAAACATAAAATTTATATTGGAATCTTCCATCCCTAAAATGAGGGAAAAAAAATAATAAAAGAAAAAATTGTATCATCCATTTTTGTTGCCTTTTGTACTCATATTTTTGCCCCACCATTTTGGCAATTGTCATGTTACAAAAACTACCCAATTATCCCATACAAAAATCCTTCACACCTTGCTACAAGTTTCCATTACACGTTTCCATTACCTCTACACCAAAAGGAATAGTGTTGAAGAAATTTTATATGACTTTTCAAACAAGGCACTATTTGACAAATAACCGTTGCTGGTCGTTATCATCCAATCAAAGTTTTTTCTAGTATGGGACCCAATTCTCCAATAATAATTTTTTGCTACTCTTATGAAGAAAACCAATGTGCAAGGAAATGATGAAAAAATATAATAGAAGCTGAGCGTTTTCTCGTGAAGAAGAAGCGCCAGGAGCGTTGCTCTCTGTGACCCTCACAATTCACATTCACCACCACCCATCTCTCTCTCTCTCTCTCTCTCTCCCCATGAAAATCAGATATACACACCCATTTCTGTCTCCATAAAATGCTCAAAAACCCATCTCACAGAATCATCAGAAAATTATTTCGATTTGTTTATATCTGTAGAGAAAAGGAAAAGTGTTTATCCAAATGGGGTCTGAGTCAGAGCCAGTGAAAGAGCCAAGCACAGCTTTCAAGCTCTCTCTGTTCTCACTTCCAACCAAACCATTAGAGCCTTCTGGGACACTTACGCCACCACTCCGAACCAGAGCCTCTATTCCTTTTCAATGGGAGGAAGCACCAGGCAAGCCTAGGCACCACTGCAGCACTATTGAATCAAAACCCAGTTGTGCAAGAACCTTGGAACTTCCTCCGAGGTTGCTAAAAGAGGCTAAGGTTATCGATTTCCCTTTTCCAACCACTGCCTTGGATAGTAATGGACCTGAAGTGGGTCGTTCTCTGTCTTTCACTTTTTCGTTTAGGAACACATCAGAGAGTAATTGGGGCAAAAGGGTGTCCAAAGATGGAGCTGGTTATTTAGGATCTAGAAGATGGGGGAGTTTCAGGAAGACCAAAGAAGCTATTGCACCACGCTTTGAGATTTCTTCTTCTTGTAGTACTGGTTTTGAGAAAACTGTGATTGGCAGTGGAGTTGGTGGTTGTGATAATGCAAAGGTGAAGATCACAAGAATTAGAAGGAGAGGAAGCTTGTTGAGTCTCTCTAATACAAAGTCACACTTATTGGTAAGTGGAAAAAAGAAGCAAATTTTACTTTGATGAATTCTAAGTTTCCATCCATTTTTCTTCTCTCTTTTCTATTTTGGTTCTTGTTTTTGTTTTTTGCTACTATGAAATTAAAGTTCTTCTGGATTTGGTGCACGAATAGTAAAGAATATTGTTCAAGGCATGAAGAAAAAGTTTTCGTTAAGTTGGGTTGAATCTATAGTTAGTGAATTATATGGCAGATGAACCATGTTGTGAATTAAATCTCAAGTTTATTCTAAGCCTAACTTTGAATATGATACTGTATCTATTATTTTCTAATATTTGCTAGATCAAAGACTTTTAATAGTATATACCAACAATGTACCAGATAACATGCTCTTTTCTGTGGAAAAAGTAAACAAGAAGCAGAAAAGATTGACGAATTGATGCATGGATTTTGACAACAAACAAAATATGTATCCAAACCAGCAGCGTACTGCATTTTCCAATTTGGACTTTACCCAAAAAGAAAAGAAAAAGATTTTCATGGTTATATTATTACACCATATTCTGCAACAGTAATAAGCACTTAATTTGGCTGACAGTAATTGTTTAACTTCTGCAGAAGATGAGTGGTAGAAAATGAGTTTTTTTTTTCTTCTAATTATCTAATCTTTTATTATTAAATGGGTAGCCTATTTTCTTTACTTCTGAGTTTCTCTACCCTCTAGAAGTTGTTGATCTTGTGCTATACATACATGTACTATATACATCTATATATATATATATATATAATCAGTTTTTGCCATGTAAAACTGCAGACAAGCATTTATGAAAGCTTTAAGCAGGTGGTCCCGTGGAGACGCAGGCAAGAAAAACTCAGAAAGACGGGCTCATGATTTTCATTATTGCCCTGGTGGTCGATCGGCTTGATCGGGCTGTAGCTTTATGTATAAATGATGCTTTACTTTCCATTATTCAATCTTGTATAGCGACAAAATTATTCCAATAAATTATATAATAAGCTCTGCTTTTGCATTCTAAATTATATTACGAAAATCAGTGTGCCAACAACTTCAATCTAGCACTTACTGTATCTTGAGCTTTTAAATGCGAGTTTCTTTGACCTAGTATTTTGATTTTCAAAACAGTTTTTCTAACATATGAACGCGATTTAGATCAGATTATTTAGAAAAAAGATTCTTGATAAAGATGAAGATTTTCAATACCAACCCCCAATTGACCAATCCGAGCTCAACCATTTTTCAACGATTAGGCAGTTCAATAGTTTATTTGGTGATAAAGACATTAAGCAGTGCTTTCTAGTTTGGACTAACTGGTTAATCTGTAGAAAGAGTGAAAAATAGAAAAACTAAAATCACTGTGATAGAGATTCTTTGCATTCACAAATCAACAGAGTAATATTTTTCATTTTTCTCATCTATTTTCGGCATATAAACAGATGCGCTATCCTTAATATGCAAACTAGACAAAAGATTTTCTGTGTGATCTAAGACTAACTCTAAGAAACAATCCCTTCTATTTCTTTCACATGGACAGTCAGAGAATTGACAAAATCAAGCATGAGCAAGCTGCAGAGACCTCCTCTTCTTGTAATTAGCTTTGAAACAAGCCTGCCTTAGCTTTTTGGTTTTCTTAGTCAACTCCGTGTCTGGCAACACTTCTAGAAGCCTTTTGTGCTCTTCCAGCATCATTATCTCATCAGCCAAACCCATTTCCTGCATTCCAATTTCCAAACAACCACTTAGAAATGATGCCTAACAAAAATTCAAAACGAAACATCTCCACATCCTCTGAAATCCACTCCATTTTTTCCATCGATTGCCAAACCAAGAATTGAACATAAAGGTCACGAAAGCATAAAACCACACCCAAATGAGTTAAAAGATGGTAATTAGTCTTAAGCAACATTATACTGTGGAAACAATAATATTCTATTAAATTAAGCTTCTGCTCCAACAATGGAAGTAAAATTTGGCATAGAAAGTAATGAAACAGTTTTAGTACCTTAACAGAGTTTATAAGAGACTTCAAGCTCTTAATTTTTCTGTGAGGCCACCTCATGATGTTAAGTTCCCTGCACCTCTTCTTAAGCACAGTCAAGCCCACTTTCAATTCCTTAGCTGCTTTAGTAATAGGGACATCAAAATGCTTCTGTATATCATTCAATTCTAGTCCAGCACATTTTTTCCTATGATCATCACCATTATTGCTCCTCTTTTCTTCTTCTGTGTTATCGTTCAAACTTGGTAACCCTCTTTTTTCATGTGTAAGATTTTCAAGGTGAGTAAAAGAATTCATCATGTTCGTTTGAGGCTTTTCATCAACCATAACGTCTTCACATTGAGATGAATGAGCAACATTGTCCAAGAAAAACCCACTAGTACTAAAATCTTCAAAATTGTGAAACTCAATGCAGGGAATATTATTGTGCATGTGATTGGAATTGTAATGGCAGGGTAATGGAAGCGAAAAATTGAAATCAAAGAAAGTCTCTGGCAGTGGTGGAAGTCCCGTAAAGCTGAAAAAAAAAAAAAAATAAATAAAACCAACAAAATGAAAGACAAAACCAAATGGGAAAAGTACTAGTCAAAGTAAAAGCTTTAAACAAACTTAATCTCTTGAACAGTAACAGGGACAAGCAAGAGAAAGAAAATGACAGTTTTCTTTTATTTTCTTCTTCAATTTTCTAATCAACCAAACGGGTTAAAAAAGCAGTAGAGCAGTAGAGCATGGTACATATACATGTATATATATATATATATGTCTTACCAATTTTCATATGGTTCTTCATTGTACAGCCAGTCAAAATCAAGTGGATTTTCCAAGTTTGGAACGCAAAGTTGCAGGCTAGACTCCATTAGAGAGAGAAGATAGAGATACTAGAAGATGAACAAGGAGAAAAGAGTAAGAGTTTCCTCAGAGAGAATTGTTGCAAAGAAAATTGAGCAGAAAATGAAGTGTATAAATTTGGAATACACAATTAGGAGGTTACAAATTTAAAGTAAAATTTAATTAATTAATGCCATCTATGTCTATATATATAATTGGTGACTACTTGCCATAATCCCCAAAAAGAATGAAGTCTGCTTTTATACTTTGCATTAAATGTTTCTAACGTATACGAATATCGGCTTAATACATTGAAAAACATATACCATACATTCCATGAGACTCATATAATCAAAAATTACATTGAAAAACATATACCATACATTCCATGAGACTCATATAATATATATATTCATGTCAAATATATCAACATGAATGTGTGCATGCATGCAAGCATTCCAAGGAGAAAATTTAATGAGTAGGTTACAGGACGATTAACGAGGTTTGAAGAAATTAATTCTCATTAAAATTATGGAATTAATTACGATGCTTAGTATAAATGATTTCACATATACCATTTTCGTCATCTTTATCATCTGGATATATAAAATGATTAATTTTGTTTTCAAGGATATTTGTGAAAATGGATAAATATTATTTAAATACTCTAAATGAGCCGTCAAAACCTGACATTGTTATCGATTAAGTCCCTATACGTACGTCCTTACCCTATTTTCTAGGGACGGCGGAGAAAACGGTACAAAAGTTTTTTAATGTTTTATGCCTCTGGCTGTTTCTCTCTGTAAATTTTTTTGTGCCTATTTAAATGACTTTTAAACTTAATAATAATTGAATTAATTCAATACTCTTATTTATTCCATCTATATTGTGTTAAAATGGCCTAATTTGATTGGCCACTTGATGTATTAAAATCCCAAATTTGGGTTATAGTTAAAACTTTTTATTTTTTATTTTTTATTTGGTTTCTCGTAAGAATGAAAATGTTTTGGGAAGAATTTACATGTGTATTTTTGGGTACGTTGCAAATGAAAATATTAGGGATTCAAAAGTAGGAAAACTTTTCTTCATGTGACCTTTTAGTTATATGTTTCTGTCTACATTCTATTTTCAAACCAAACCTACCTATATTATAATTTTGAACAGGGCTAGAACTAGAAAAATATGGCTACTACAATAAAATATATATATATATATATATAGCTTGGAAGATATTTTTCATATATAGTTCATTAATCCTTTGTAACTTATAGCAATTAACTTGTACAAAATTACTTTTAGTGTTTAGGACAGTTATAGAAAAATCAGTAGTGGGCACCAGTTGATCTAACTTCAATAATTGAAACCGATGGTACCAATTAATAACCATCAATCACCATAAACATCCTTAGAAGAACTAAATAAATAAAAACTATTATATAGGCTTAGGGAATGTTGTTAAAAACCAGGTGAGCTAGCTTATGGAGATTTGAAGGTAACCTTAATGTTGTTAAGAAGTGAAATTCCATCGTTTTGGAAGCACTTGGAATGCATAAGATTGTGCAGATTATTAATTAAAAAAAATAGTATTTGCCATTTCTTCAAGATTCTCTATTTGGATTGGCCTACGAAAGCATGTGATTAGGCTTGGACTCAGTTTTTCACAAAGAGACCCAAATGGTTTCAAAAAAGCAAAAAAGGCCCAAACAAGGCATAGTCCATAAAGCGCTTATAGAGGAAGTTCAGCGCAACAGTATTTTGTCTCCCATATGTCTCGTCCTCGGAATAATAATAATAATAATAAATAAATAAATAATAAAAGAGAAACGAAAGAGAATGATTACAGTGTGCTTCTACGGGACCCACTAAAATCTCCACCAATCACGCCACTGATTAAGCCATTCAATAATCCAACTGAATTAATTATTGCAGATAAAAAAGGGAAATAATCACACCGAAGCCGCGGATTCAAAAAGCGAAAATTGGGAAATTTCGAACCCCCGACCCCACAGAAAAGGTCGATTGTCCCTCGTTTGATCAAACACCTTTAATTTGTGTTTTTTGTCTTTTGGTGGGGCCAAGATGAAGGAAGAAGCAAAATTTGAAGGGCCCAGATTTTGCAAACCTAGTTTTGCAGATTTGAGAAGGTGTAGGGAGGATGGTGCAGGGTTGGAGTATGGAATAATAGCCTTTTTTATTTTTATTTTTATTTTTGTTTAGACTGAACTCTCCACGTTTTAGTGTTTAAGCCAATGAGTACCTCCAAGGTCACGTCTTTTCGGTCACGATTTGCCCACTCACCTCCCATGACCGTGCTTCCACGTTCTCTTATGTTTGTGCTAAGATTAACCTCTATTAAAATTTCTAACAAAATCACTACTCAAAATTATCAGAGTCCAAATTTTCCATTTTTAATATTGGGAAAAAAAAAAAAAATCGAAGTTTGAAACTTCAATATATATATATATAACTATTTTTATGTGCCCAAGTTTGAGTTTGACATGGTGTGGAAAGATTGGGGGGTTTAGTTTTGGTTTTGGACTTTTAAGAAATAGCTTTGATTAGCTTTTATTGTGACCTTTATTAGTTGGTTTTGCTCATTGTCAATGTGAAAATGATATATATATATATATATATATATATATATCATAAATAGTGTGTTTATTTTTCTTTCAAAACAACGAAATAAAAAAAAATAATAATTGTGATATTGAGTGTGACAGCTTGAAAATTGATAAGAAGGCAACACATAATTTGTATAAATAATTAATACTAAATATATTTTATAAATTCTAAAATGAAATTAGGAATCTTAATTAGAAGATTCCAAACATTCACATTTGATTCCCGATCACTAATCACGCCCTTGGAGTGTCGCGTAGGCTTAACGGAGGTGTTTGAAAGATGTGTAACGCCATTACCAGAAAGCCCCCTCCACCATCGCGTGCCTTCAAAGGGCATAGACAGCAGCGATGTGGGTGGGATTTTCCAGTGCTCCAACATCGAGGATAGTGCGCGTGGGTCTTACATTGTACCTTATTACCATCAGGCTAATACTTACCGATAGTCCCGGTCATTAAAACAAGCGGTCAAGATCAAACCCATCAATAAATAAATAAATAAATAACAGATCATTAGTGGTCGTCCTCGATTTATTTACTAGGCAAAGATGTGGTTTTTTTGGGAAGAATTTTCAGTGATTTTATAAGGTTGTTATAAATTCCAAGTCCAAACCTGTTTATCATCATTTTACATCCAAAAAGAAGAGCAAATTAGAAGTAAGAATTTTTTTTTGGGTTTTTTTTGAGGGAGTGAAACCATATGTACATGTTTGGGGGAACCGTGCATTGGAGGAGAGGAAGGCAGTAGCAGAAGGACCCATCATTAGGAAGAGGGGGGAAAAAAAAAATAAAAAAATAAAAATAAAAAATGGGAGTAAAAAATGGAAGTAGGTCCCATGAAGAATGTTAATGATGAGAGGGAAACCTTGCACTTGCTCTCTCTTTCCCCCCGGACCCAGTTTTTTGCTATAGCCAAAAGGTGCAGACTTTTGCTCTTTTTTCCCCCCTCTCTCTCTTGCAATATCAAAATGCCCCTGGATTCCCTGCCTATGCCGACGTGCTCGCCTTGATGTTTGTTTCTCCATCTACTTTCATTCTCTCTCTCTCCTCTCTCTCTCTCTCTCTCTCTCTCTCTCTGTGCAATCTCTAAAACTGTAGGCATACATTAGAGTTGTCGTTTTCTATGGCTTAGTCAAAAATCTTTTTACCAAACCACATTGGTCACTTTCGAGTTTGTGGCCTATTTATCTGCTCTTTTGGCCTTCTTTGCCATTTGGGTTTCGGATTTCAAGCTCCAAATTTTGAATTTGGGGATGTGGGTTTTGGTTGTACTTGCTTAGTAGGAACTTTCACGGAAAGGGATTAGGCAGGTTAGTGAACTCTTCGTTTTCTTGTATTTTTTTGACTGTACCTGCTTGTGACTTTTGTCTGCTTTGTTTGGCTGCTGTGGAAACTTTGATGAAGGTCGAGAAAATGTTTTTGTGAGTGAATTTTTGACTGAGACCATGCGGATGTTTTAGCTTGTTGAAGTGAGTCAGCTTTTCTCCTTTTGAGTAAAAAAAGAAAAGGAAAAAAAAAAAAATTCCCGACTGGTGTACTACATGAGAATTGCTTTTCATTTTCCTCAATTATCTTTTGAGGGGAAAAATAAAATAAAATTCCCACGAACTACCTTATCAATCTTAAAGAGGGTATTTTGAAATTTACAGCTTTTGATGTTTTTAAGGATTTGGTTGCATTTACTTTATGTGGTTTCTTTTTAAATTTAAATACAATTGAGAGTATTAGTGAAGATTCAGACAAACTCTGCTTTTTTGGTAATGGTTGCAGAAGAATGGAATTTTAATGCTTATTTTGATATTGTGTTGATTTTTTCTGTCTGGATGGTTGCTTATGCTTGTTTATTCTGTTCTTCTGTATAAAAGAGGGTGGACACAGCTATTGACTCCTTAGAAAATGGCGGCTTTTGGTATCTTATTAGTTGTTGGTTTCTTTTTCGGAATGTGCTTTTTCGCAATGGGATTTTAGCTTTATATTTCTCGGAGTTTCTCCTTGAGTTTCAAAATAGGAAAACGGCTTTATTTGTGATTTAATGCTAGGTTTTTATATTTTCTTGCCTTGCTACCCTATATTATCTTTTTTGCTGGATTTTGAGTTGCTCATTTTGGTTGTTTTGGAATAGGTATTCATAGTTCATAGTCTGCTTTATGGTCACAAATGGCAACATCCACTCTCCCTATTCCTCGAGAAGTGAAACATTTTGATGAGATTTCTATGCGTCAGAGTTTGCTCTTTACTGAGAGTCTTAAGGTAAGTTTTTTTCCTGTTCTTTAATTGTATAACTTGGTGCCCAGGCTTCCAAATTAAAGTCCAACTCTTTGGTTGTTTGAACCTGGCGGTCTCAAAACTCAGAATTTGAGTGCATCCTTGTAGCCTTTTTGGCTGTTAGACAACTTGTTTTCCATAATTTTTTGGTCTTTTGGCAGAGAGTTTGAGATTTATGTAGTCAGGCTGGTTCTATGTTGTCATCCTCTTACTGCATCTGTATTTTCAGGATTTGAAGAATTTGAGGTCACAATTATACTCCGCTGCAGAGTATTTTGAGTTGTCTTATACAAACGATGACCAAAAACAGATGTGAGCAATTCTAGTTCATCACACCGAAGTTTTGACAGTGTTTTCCTCCGTCTTTAAGTTGCTTTTAAAGTAAAAGACTAAGTTCTTCCTCTATATGCAGAGTGGTGGAGACATTGAAAGACTATGCCATTAAAGCTCTTGTAAATACGGTGGACCATTTGGGTTCTGTAAGCTATAAAGTTAATGATATCTTGGATGAGAAGGTGGATGAAGTTTCTGGAACAGAACTTCGTGTTTCTTGCATTGAACAGGTGTGCTCGGATTTGTTAAAAGTTTGTAATTATTTGAAAACCTTAAACTGTGTCATTATGTTCTATACTTGACCTATCTAAAAATTTAACATATACGGCAGGCATGCTAATTAACAATCATTAACTAAATATATGTGGTTCAGCTTTAGCTTGAAATGAAATCTTAACAAGCTTGTAATGGAGCATGTTGATACCAAAATTGACAGAAGTTGATCTTTTGGGATGTAATAGAATGTAGTTTCTCTTGTACATATATACAGAGAGATCCTTTCCTTGCTTATGTTGCTTGATAATATCAGTAGGGAAGAAAAAAAAAAAAAAAAAAAAAAAAGGTACCCAAATGACAAATTTAAACACCTTTTAGCTTGGGAATTCAAATTTGGTAGGGTTTGAACTGCTATAGCAAGAGGAATGTCCATTTAGAAGAGCTCAGCTGGACAAAATGCAGTTTAATCAATAAGTCTTATATTTTATTATCGAGCTCTACAGGCTTTTAAATGTAATAATTATAACCTTTTTAAGGGAACCCTTTTGTATAGAACGCTAGGTGAGCATCGTGAACATGTTGCAATCTACTAACATATTTGAAAACTGTCCTTTATTTTCTTATTACCACACAGTTATAATAGGACATCGAATGGTAACAGCAAAGTTTCAACAACATTTAAGTCCAGCCATGCTATTGGATCTAAAGAAACCAAGATTTGAGAGTTATTTAACATTTTGTACTTCTATGTGGTAATTTAGCGGCTAAGGACATGCCAAGAATATATTGATCATGAAGGCATTACCCAACAGTCGCTGGTGATAAACACTCCAAAGTACCATAAACGGTACATATTGCCAGGTGATGACATACTTCTCTTAATCTCTTTTATAAATTCATAATATTTGTATCATGCATGAACCATGTGTGTTTGTGAATGAAGATGAAGAGATCCTAACAATATTTCGGATTCATGTTCAGCTGGTGAAACCATGCGGGGAGCCAACCGCACTAAATCAAAATATCTAGGGTGCAGCCTAGATGATGAAGATGACTGGCACCAATTTAAAAATGGTATGTGTTTATCTCCCATTTATTAGCATATTTGTCATAACTTTGGAGATAGTTTAACATGGCTTGATTCTTACTGTAATTTGATTAAATTTCTGAAGCTGTTCGAGCTACAATTAGAGAAACCCAAACCCCCACATCTACAGTCAGGTAAATGTTATGTTGAATTAAATTGTAATCTGTAGTTTAAGGATTGCTATAATACTTCAAGTAATACCTCATGCAGTAAAGGGCTTTCTCCATCTCCTTCACCAAGAGCAACACAGCGACCTGGAGTATTTTCTTTTACTGCTACCATGCCAAAAAAAGAATTAGGTCTGTCCAATGTTGAATGATGTGATACTTTGAAACTCTTGGTTATCTAATTTACAATTGTGATTTTTTTACTTTCTATTGTTATGATGACTACGTTTGCTGGGATATCAGAGAAACGATCAATTTCACCGCACCGGTTTCCACTTCTGCGTTCTGGATCTCTCTCAAGTAGGCCAATGACCCCCAACTCAAGTAGGCCAACCACACCGAACTCAAGTAGGCCAACCACTCCAAATCCTTCTTCTAATGCAAGACGGCGGGTGAGTATATGGGATCATTTTACCTGAATCTTTTTCATTATTATGATAGGTGCGGTTAAATCATCCAAACTTTCAGTTTATTAATGTTTGCTTATGTATTTGTCTTGCAAAACTTATTTTAATACCTCTACCCTTGTGGCCATATCCTACTTTTCTTTATGTTCATGCTACTAGTAAACTAAACACTGAGGTTGTCATATATTGGCAGTATCCTTCTGAGCCTCGGAAATCAGCTTCCATGCGATTACACGCTGAAAAAGAAAATGCCAAAGAGGTTGATCAGTTTCCCAGCAAAAGTAAACGTCTTCTCAAGGCCTTGCTTAGCAGACGCAAATCAAAGAAAGATGACATGCTCTACACATACTTGGACGAATACTAAGAAAATAGACGATGTTGAAAGAAAAAGAAGCTACTGAAGCAGGAAAAAGTTTTTGCTTTCGGCTTTACTCTTTGATGATACACATTTTGTACTACTTCTGAGTGATAGATTTACAGTATAAAGTACGTGCTTTCCTTTCGATTAACAATTATATATATATATATATATATATATGAGATTATCATGTATTATTATATTTCACAAAGGCATTCTGAGTAATGGTTCTATATAGTTTTCATTACATGCAAAATTGCTTGCAACAAATTTTCCGAGTTTTTTGGATGTTGAGCTCTGTGCTGAAATTGTATATGCTTTTAGTTTCATGAAAAGACATTCATAGATTGCATAAGATTCAGCACCTTAAACGAGGAAGTGGGTTATCCATTGAATTCCACTTTAATTCCCTCGATGATCATGCCTACATTGGATTCTTTGCCCAATGTGGTAACCTATACTGTTTTTAGTTAACTTTTTGACTGAATTTCTTTCTTTTTTGATAAAAAGACTGAAATTGTTAAATAACGTAAAGAGTCGTTTTCAAAGATCCAACGCTGAAAGGGGTATAGCACATTAAAGGTCAACCCAAAATTTTTTCTACTTGTACTCTTTTCACAGTCCCAATTGGACACCATTTAAAGCTGGCTGACTATCTTTGCAATCCAGTTACTTTTATCTTCAAAGAATAGATCAAATCTAAAGTATGACTAAGTGATGAAATTAAACGGATTTTATCACCTACTTAATATTAATATAATAAATTTCTTTGTCCTTTATCAAACTCCGTAATCAATTCTCCAACCTACTCACAACACCTAAACCTTTTCTAAATCACTTCCAACGATGGGCAGAAAAAAGAGGACAACATAGAAACATTTTCAATTTTCTCCTTGGCCCTGTAACTGGATTATGCTTTCAGGCATTCCTGTTCGTGCAATATTGTCAATATGCTGCAGGTAAACCTTACATGCATCATCATTGGATTAAGGAAGACAACCATCATTTATTAGAAACCCTTTTCCCACAAGCTTGAATGATTACAAATTAGAGAAGCTGAAATAATAATTTCTCATCATTCCACGGACACATCAAACTGTGCATTCGTACAGCTTTCTTTTCATGTATCTAGGAAGGCTTATTTCTATAGCAGCTCATTTCTGCAGTGAAATTCCTATTTGAAAGCAATACCTTGTTGTCATTGGCCAATTTAGTGAAACTTAACCCATGCTTGAAAAAGATCTAACTGGCATTTAACAATTGTAAAACTACTAAAACAGAATACAGATCATAGCATTTAAAGCACTGTAAATTGATAAAAAGTCTTAGGCTGTTACAATGCTATTCCTTTTCCAAATTCTTCAATTGTCTTCGTGGCAAGTGTAAGGACATCAACGAAAGCACTGTATGATGCACGGAGAAATCTGGGCTCAACTGCCTCAAAATGCCTGTTTCAGCAAGGATAGAAAATAAAATTAAATATGGTTGATACTGGAAATCCATTCAGAAAGATTTTAAATTTAAAAACCAGAAGTTCAGAAGTAATATATATAATTAACCCACAAATGGTACAATTTGGTATTCATACATTATTATAATGTAACAAAATTACATTTTTCCTTTTTGCAGAAAAAATATACTTACACTGACAGCTTTCCTTTAGACACTATTATCTCCCTCTTCACTTTATCCGGTTGCAACTGCAATTAGCAATGGAATTGAATAAGGATCTAGTTTACATGTTCCAAATAAAGGCTTGAGATTCATGAAGAACTACCTCCTTATCCACTGCCAATGCAGCATAGACCATTGAAGCAATTTCCTCTGACCCATAATCTACTTCCAAGTCACTGCATACGAAGTTTCATTAAGAATTAGACGATCCATTTACAAGGAAAGTAATGTCAAAACGATAAATGGATAAACCATATAAGGACGAACCAAGGAACTCTATTTTTCTATGAATAAAGTACCTTTGAAAACTTTTTATCAGGTAATTGAGTAGCATAGAGATTCTCCAAGAAACCCAGTCATTATTATAATTGGTACCACATAGTATCCCCTCGTAGAAGTGCATTCTTGAAATATCTCAAACAATCTCTTAATTCTTAATCAATTTTACTTCTGGATAAATCCATTTCTTTAAGAATAATTAAACACTAATAAAGATTGGATTTTTCTTTACTTAGACACTAAAGATTGAGTTTTTACTTTTCCTCTAAGCTGAGCAAAGTTCCAGGATACACGATCTGACAGCATGTTCTACAATCCACAACTACTATGGAAAAATCTTTGCATATAAATATTTATTATAACGACATGCTGTTGATATTAAACATTTTATTGCACAAGACTAATTCGAAGGAATATGGAAAAAGAAAATTCCCATATTGCAAATCATGAAACATAATACTAAATGAATTTAACACAGAGCAATATCAAAAGGGTTCAACCGTAATCTTAAATTTACGTGTATTTGTGGGTTCGGAAGAGATGATGAGCACATAAAAATTCAAACAGAACAAAAAAAAAAAAAAAAAAAAAGGCTTGAAAATTGAAATACAGAAACACCCACTTGAAATGCAGGCTTTAATATATAAGAAAAACAGAATCCAAACAAAGAAACGAAATTTCAGAGAGAAAGAGAGTGAAGAGAGAGAGAGAGGGTAACCAGCTGAATTCCGGTTGGGTTTGGCTTTCAGACAAAGAGGAAGTTATAGCTGCCATTGCACCCACTAAACTCCTCGAAGCAGAGAGAACAGGATATTAGGGCAAGTGCGGCAGGGGCTTTCACGTGAGGGTCACATGACTTGATTGCCCAATCGTTTTGGCAGCACGTCATCACCATCCTAATTATAGTTTTTAGTAACCAATTGGAGTCTTCTGAGAAATGTGGAGGAAACCACGTAATTTGTTCTGTTTTAATTGACGAAAATACCACTAGAGTTTGAAGGAAATAACATAACAAGAGGTAACAAGGTACTGGTTTGGCTTTGCATTGTCTTTCGCTTTGGAATAAAAGTATATTCCAATGGTATATTGGGCAATGCTGCCTCATTTTTATTGCTTAAAAGGGAATCTAATAACAGAATCTTCTATCACTCTCTTCCTGAATTTAAAAAGGAAGTTTCTTCCTTTGATTTACAACTTCTTAACCAAGCAAAGAACCACAACAACATCGCTCTGTCCCTCATGAACAATCAAGTGCCAGGTACTCTCTCTCTCTGTTTCTCTAGTAATTTATCAATGATTTTGTTTAGATTTCATGTTTCTGATGTATAATAGTCCTGGGTATGAGAGTTTCTGTTTGAAATTCTTGCATGCTTAACATGCAATTATGTCTGAATTCCATGTTTTTGTTCTTCTTGAAACTGTTCAGACAAAAGTTTCTTCTTCTTCTTGTTATTTTGGGTGGTGGTGTTGAATCTGATCAAAGGTTATACCATGAAAAATGAAGATCTTTTACTCTGCTTCTCTACAGTTTGCAATATCATATTTTTGTTGTTATACCTTCTAAGATATTCAGCTTCATGTTGAATCCTTTGAGTTATGAAGGGAAAAAAATATATATATAGAAGAGAGAGATGCATATATATATTTTTACATATTATCTCCTAACAATTATCAATGCTACTAAAATATTATGCAAGAGAATAGAAGAGAGAGAAAAGTAAAAATAAATTGTTCCAAAATTTCCCCAAAATATTTCTTCTATATCATTTCTGTCCATCTGCACTTTTTTTTTTTTTTTTTTTTTTTTTTGAGATTGAGATCTCCAAAATTTCATATAAAATATTCAAAACAAATATAAGAATTTGGGATCATGAAATTAAATTTTATAAAAATGTTTAAATTTACCTAAATGTTTAAAATTTCTAATTTCTTCAAATCTTTATTCTTGATCATTTTTATCCAATTTTTTTGGTATTTTGAACTGCAAAGTTTCAATTATGGTATTCAAATTGGTGCTCTTGAATAACTGTAAAAATTTGAACTCTTAAAATTAAATTTTATAAAGATTTTTCAAAACTTTTCAAAATATTTAAAGTTTCTCAAAATCTTTTTTCTAAATCATTTTTATTCATTTTTTGGGTGATTAAAAACTTTAGAGTTTCAAATAAAATATTAAAAATGGTTTTCTTAAGCAAATATAATAATTTGGATCCTTAAAATTAATTTTTATAAAGGTTTTTCTAATTTCCTCAAATATTTAAAATTTCTCCAAATATTTATCCTCGATCATTTTTATCCAATTTTTTAGTGACTTTGAACTGGAAAGTTTAAACTAAACTAGTTAATTTGTTCTCTTGAATAAATATAAGATTTTGGACTGCATAAATTAATTTTTTATAAAAGTTTTCCAAAGTTTTCCCCCAAAATTTAAAATTTTCCTATATATTTCTTCCAATCATTCGTATCCATCTTCATGGATATTAATAACTCCAAAGTTTTAAAAAAAAGTATTAAAAACATTTTTTTGAACTAATATAAAAATTTGAACATTTGAAATTAACTTTTATAAAAAATTTTCAAATTTCATAAAACATTTAAAGTTCTCCAAATTTTTTTCTTCTAAATCATTTTTATCCATTTTTGTAGAGATTAAGAACTCCAAAATCCAGATTTCCAAATAAGCATTACAAATGATTTTCTTTAACAAATATAAGAATTTGGACTTTTGAAATTAACTTTTTATGAAAGCTTCAAGTCTTTCTTCTAAATTATTTTTATCCATTTAATGGAGACTAAGAACTCCAAAGTCTTAAATAAAGAATTACAAACAGTTTTCTTTAACAAATATAAAAACTTGGACTCTTGAAATTAATTTTTATGAATAGTTTTCAAATATCTCAAAATGTTTAAAATTTCCCCAAATTCTTCTTCTAAATCATGTTTATCATTTTTTCCCTTTTTTTTATTTTTTATTTTTTTAGAGATCAAGAACGAAGTTTACTCCAAAGTTTATTAGTATTACAAATGATTTTCTTGAACAAATATTAAAATTTGGACTTTTGAAATTAACTTTAACAATAGGTTTTCAAATTTTCTTCACATGTTTAAAATTTCGCTGTATCTTTCTTCTTAAAAATTTTCATCCATTTTTATGGAGATTAAGTTTCAAAAAAAAAATCAAAAACGGTTTTTCGAACAAAGAATTGAGAAAAACAGAACGGATTGTTGTAACTTGGAAAATCCACATTTACCCAACTAGGAGGAAATAGAAAAAAGACCATTATTTTTAAGTTTTACCAAACATGTCATCCCTGCTTTTTCTCTCCTCTTTAAGTTTCATTTCCAGCAATGCAGTACTTTCTATAGCAGAACTAGAAGAAAAAACCTCAAAAATAAATATTCCTCTTACTTTACATGCATTTCTATCAACGAAACACCTCACAAGGAAGAACTTACTCTTAACTTCTACGAAAAGCAGGGCCTCAAATTACATCTTTTCCATTAATTCTGTCAAACTAAAACCTCTACGCTTTACGTTAATGTTTCTCGGTATAACATAACCTTGATTTTTTTTATTTTTTATTTTCATTCATTAATGAAAAACCCAAATGCATTATTAAGTCAATTGAAATGCAATTTTTCCTTCTCTGAAGAACAAAGAGTACCAATTGAAATGCAATTAAGGAATACAAGAGTTTATAACTTTGCATTTAAGGAATACAAGAGTTTATAACTTTCATAACTAATATTTCTCCCATTTTATTTTGATATTGCACATTACCATAGATTGTTCACTTAGGATTACGTTGTACAGATTGTAATACCTTTTCAAATTCTGTCAAATGAAATCTTTTTACATTATTGTTTCTTTATGGTGTAATATATATAATTCAAACGTTTAATAAATGAAGTTTTCCTTTTCAATTATTGATATTGTTACTCATATTGATATCTCAAAAACTATAATGTTACAGGTTCGACTTTATAATCCCATTAAATTATGTTTTAATCGATGGGTGGTATATTAATTACACCGAACGCTTTCTGTTCTGCCCAGTCAAAGAAGCAGAATGGTTAAACAAAAGAAATGGTTTGGCCCTTCATCTCCACTTTGGAGCTGTAATCTGTGAAGGCTCATCATGTTAGCATTGTACTTTGCAAGTGAAGGTAACCCCACCGGAGTCCAGAGAGCGCTGTGGTAATTTCTCCCCATTTCTGTCTCCTAATGCAAAGCTAAGGAACCTTGTGCTATTAACGAAGATAATTGTTCTTCAAGTCCCGTAAACATCATAAATAACTGCTTAAATTCATACGCTGCATCAGTAGGATGAAAAATTAATGAAAGAACCCCTGAAAAAAAAAGAGTACAAATTGACTGCTTAACTACTTTTTATGGAAAATATGCACTTTAACTAAGGACATTAAACTTTTAGTGGCAGGAAAGTAATTAGACTTTACCGGTAAATGAGGGGGTTCACTGGCTGTAAGATTATGTGAGAGTAGCTCCGACTCTAACTGGTTTTATTCTTTTGAAAGTCCGCTTTGCAAAATCAAATGTCAACGCAAAGAGACCAACGAAGTATAATAGGCAAAGGTATAACTTCTCTGACATGTTACACATGAAAGACACACCGCTTCCTCCCTCAGTACTTGTTCTGCTAGTTGATGACCTCGTCTGCATCCACCCTGGAACAAAATAATATACTTCTTTAGCTGGTAATCGTCATACAGACTATAAAATTCTATGTTAGACATGTGACAGCTGATTCAAGTTTCTGCTTAATCAAACTGCTACTATCATTTACTTTGCCCTGATCAGTTCTCACAATAATCTTATTGTGGGATGAGAAAAGTTTAGCCTAGATTAATTACCAAAATAAAAATTCTTTAACATTAGCAATAACCGAATCATCTTATTAGGGTGATACCTCAATACTGTTAACATTGATAAAAGTCTAATGATGTAGAAAATAAGATTGGTTATTGGTTTCTATCTCAAATACTTACCAGAGCTTTTGTTAGGCAAATTTGTCCACTCATGTGGCTTCATATGCAATTTTGAAGCCTCGATCAACTCCATTAGAGCTTTGTTAACCTGAATTGAAACAAATAAAGAACCAGGTTTCATTGCAGTGTATAGCATAGGCAATTAATTTCACATCATGCATATCATTTCACAGGTTTCATTTTGTCAATCATAAAAGATACACCATTACCATTCATATTCAGATGTTCATCACGCATACCTCTTCTGTCCTCTCATGACTCACTAAATGCCCTCCATGAAGATCCACCATTCTAGCAACAGGGTGCAGTTTTTCTGCCAGTCTTCTTGCATGAGATATTTGAGCAATAACATCATACCTATACATGAAAGAAAATTCAGTGGAAATTTAGATTTTACTTTTATTTGTTGTTTTTATTTAAAACCTGGACTTGTTGGAGTTTTTCCCTAAAAACTCTAAATTTTCCAAAAGAGTTATACTAGTTAAATTACAGGCAACTTATGCACATTATGTCATCAATGCACGTGTAGGTATTGTCATTGTCCAATATTCAATCCACACACTATAAATAATCATAATATCTTCTGTTTTTTTATGGTGAATGATCATATTTTCTTGAGACAGCATGCAAAACCAAATATTGAGGTTCTATGAGATGCACAAGAGAAGGGGTAGAAGGGAGAGTGAGGTAAGATGGCAATTAGTAGTTGAATGTGATTCAAGAAACGTATATGCATGTCTATAGAATGCTTTTTTGTCCAGTAAACTGTTCAATTAGACGAAAACCAACAGACTTCATAAAACTGTACGGACGGATGTCAGAAGTTGATGCACTATGCTTAGACATTTTAAATATGGGTCCAGGAAAAAAAAAAAGGCAGGAACAATGTTTAAAAAGTTGACTAATGCACCTGCCGTGAATGACTGAAACTAGGAATCCAGCAGATCGGATCAATTCGATTTCAGTTCGTGTCACTTTATGTGTCCAGCATGCATTGATTTGACCCTCAAAACCATAGTTAGACTGCATCCCAGTTGCTGTTATTCCTTTCACATATTCCTGCAGAATACATGATTTAGATAAAAATAATGAAAGTTCCAGTCTAAATGTTGCAGTGGCATTTGTGATAAATCAATGCCAGATCAGAACTGCCATGCATTCTCGATCCTTACATTATCCTCAAAATTTTATTTCATGATCGCAAACAACTGCATCTTGGAAATGGTGAGTTAATTCAGATGCTTCCTATCACTTTTGAATCACTGACACCACCCATTTTCTATTTCTCAAATGAAAAATGAAAAACAAAAAGTCACAGATGTGCTAAGTTTAAATTTAGTGAAAGAAAATTACGAAATGTTATTCCATTTCGTAAAGATTTAGTGCTAAGTTTAAATTTATCTGCTTCCATTTGTCAATAGAAAGATTCTGCAATATCCAGCAAAAGGAAGGTTGGTTCTTACTTGATATAGAATTGCTCTTCTTGTGGCAGATCCTACATACTCCTCAAGATACTCCTGCACATTGTTATTGAGTGTGATCGTGAGAGTTGTTTCTACTACAGTTTTCTTAAGTAATCTCATCTTCAGCATTGGTTATTATCAGGAGTTAGTTATAAAAAAATAACAGAGAGAATCAAGAGAATTTTCACCTTTGAGTAGTGTGTGTCCAAGTCAACAGCAGCCCTTTGTTCAGGAGTCTTTGCCCTTAAGAAACGGATTGCAATGGACAATGTTTGTCGGTCAAACTGCAAGAAATAAGATAATCTTAAACTTCTATTAAGAAAAAAGTTCAACTGCAAAATTATATACTTCGTACAAATCTATAATTATGTTGGACATTTTCCATCTTCAGCAACAGCTTAAAGTTGAGGTAGAATACTTATGTCCCAACTTGCCCAATCTCAAATTCTCTCACAGCACTTTCAATTTTATACTTTTAAATTGATTTTCTATGGATTAGTGTACCCTATTACGTTCTTATTATGCAAACCAATTTTTCTTAATTCATTACCGGTCAGTTAGGAAACTGAGAATTGAAAGATATTTCTTTAGGCATAGGCCCACATACTCATGTAATCATCCCGAATAATATATACCTTTGGAAAACATTCAAATCCTCCACCTGTCACATTAAGTAAAGCCAATGATAGAACTCTTTCAGGCACCATTGCTGCTAACTTGCAAGCTATCATACCTCCTGTTATTGATAGTAAAGCTCGATCAGATTATAAATCTAATTCATAAACAATTAAATTTGATGGCATATTTAGTAAATTCAGCTTGAAAGTCATTAACTCACCCATCGAATGACCAAAAACATGAGCTTTTTTCCAGCCCAGGTGATCCAACAAAGCAATAGCGTCCTTTGCCATTACTTTTGTTCTGCATCAAACAATGACATACCATTTTCAAAAGTTGAGTCTTTTAAACTTAATTCACGTATTGGAGTTGTTTGTTTACTGAAAAACATAACCACCAGCAAGGTAATAATCCCGTCATATTATCAAAATCCAAAAAGTGAAAAATCAACCCCAACTGAGCCAAATGCTCATGGTCATGGTAGTAGGTACATTCAGTAGAGGCCTGTTCATATCAGTACTGTATGACACAAAATCACAATCCTTTACTAGGACTTTTCATAGCACAAAAGTAACCCCCCCCCCCCCCCCCCCCCCCCCCCCCAAAAAAAAAAAAAAAAAAAAAAAAAAGGTTCTTATTTTTATTTTTGTGACAAATTAAGAGTTTGACAACTCAATGGCTTCTATCAGATTACGTCGTTGAACATTAGCAAAATGCAAATGTGGGTTCTAAAGCTAATCTGATATTGGAAATATGGACAAACCCGAAAAATCACAAACACATAAATTATAAACAAAAGCAAAAGAAAGCAAAAAACCATACGATGGAGCATTCAAACTCTCCAACCCCAAAAAGACTAAAATTCAAAATTCAATAAATAAATAAATAAATAATTAAAACCAAACCATGAGAAGGAAAAAAAATAAAAAAAAATAAAAAGAAGAAGAAGAAGAAGAAAGTAGTAGGATGAAGAATTTTTGAATAAACAAATTTGATAAACTCACGTGTATTGAGATTTTTTGGTGGGGACGGAGCTCCGACCCATACCACGATTATCAAAGGCACAAAATTCGATACCACCAGCCTCAGCCTCAGCCTCATTGTCTGGACAATCTCCGACCCTCCTTGAATCATCGTTGGGCGTATCGGTGCCCGTCAATCCCTTGATTTGTGGGCCCCAAGCGTCGTGGGTCGCAGCTAGTCCTGACCCAAAAAAAAAAAAAAAAAAAAAAAAAAAAAACTTCTCAGCCCCACCCAAAATTTCGATCGAAACCAATTCGGAAAACCCATACAAGAAAATTAAAAAAAAAAAAAAAAAAAAAAAAAAAAAAAAAACAGAATGAAAAAAAAAAAAATATATAATAATAATAACTAATCAATAAGCGACCTATGATGAGGAGGACCTTGGTCGGCCCACGACCATAGGTTCTGTAAAAAAGCTTGGTTCCATTGTTGAGCTCGGCTTCCACACTGCTCTGTTGCGACTCAACCTCGCAATACGGCATCGTTAGCTGTGTGTGTGTGAGAGAGAGAGAGAGAGAGAGAATTTGGTTCTCGGCCTGTGTGTTGTGATTCTCAGATTCCAGAAATACAAGAGAGAGAATTTGGTTCTGGGTTTGGGCATCTTTTAATGGTGCCCGAGAAGTTGGGTGGGACCACGTGGCATAATAAGGATGACAAATGCCAGGTAGGATGGTGGTCGGCTGGGCCAAACTCGGGAAGATGGGGTCAAAGTCAACGAACTCAACAAAAATCAATATTTGGTGGTAGATGGAGGAGGAAGACAATAGGAAGGATCATGATGCAGATGATGATTGAAGGATGTATGTATATATAGAAGAGTTTGCTGTTTTTCAAATTATTATTATTTATTATAATCTTCTTTTTTATTTAATTTATTCTGTTTGAAAACGAAATAATTCATCGCGATTGGCTAATTCTTATTTAATCTTTTTTTTTTTTTTTTTCTGGGAAGGTTCTCCACTCATGCAGATGATGATTGAAGGATATATACATATATATAAATAGAAGAGTTTGTTGTTTTTCAAATTATTATTATTTATTATAGTCTTCCTTTTTTTTTATATAATTTATTCTGTTTGAAACGAAATAATTCATCATGATTGGCTAAGTCTTATTTAATCCTTTTTTTTTTTGTTTTTTTTTTTGGAAGGTTCTCCACTCATGCCTCATGGTCATGGGATTTTAAATTCAAATGGAAAAGGGCACGCCTTAGCTGACAAAATAATATATACCCCGTGATAAAGCTTTCTAGTCCCTATAATATCCTCAAAACCAAACACTTTCTATTATTATTATTATTATTTTTATTTTTATTTTGGTCGAATTTTTATTATTATTATTTTTCTTTCTAATATATATATATATAAATATATATATGTATACACACACATAGAGATTTTTATTTAGGATTTCTAAATTTTACTAACATTTAATATTATAATACTAACAGTTAAATTTTATCCATGGTTAAGATTTTGGTTTTAAAATATCATATAAGATTTATTTTCCCTTCTTTTCACTCCACTTTAACCCTTTTCATTTTTTTTTTCTTCTTTCCGCACCTACAAATTTCAAATGACTTCGTTAAAACTCCATAGATTTAAGTTATAGATGAAATCAAAAGCTTCATAAATTTATATTGTAGACGAAATCCAAAACCAAATTCTCTATCTTTCCTATTTCGTTTCATAGAACTATAAATTTCTCTATTTTTCCATTGCTGTTTGAGGTATATATTTTAGCTTCGCATTAAAAAAAAAAAAGATATATATTTGTTTGAGGTATGCATTTTAGTTTCATGTCAAAAGAAAAAAAAAGTATATATACATATATATATATATATATATATATATATATATATATATATAAACAAAGGTTATCTAAGGCATGAATAAAATCTGATTTTTGATCTGTGGATTCAAATTGTGCAATATTCCAAATAGAGTTGATTAAGGTTCTTTGGGGAATATCTAATTCAAATTGGGTTGGGAAATTACAACATAGTGGAAAGCTGAGTTATAATCAAAATTAGGAATCTCTGACAGTGCAGAGTTGCTTTCAGAATTCCACTCACAAAAGCAGATCACGAGAAGTACTATTCAATTACTGTTCATGAACAGTAAAAAGCACCGAAAAGCAGAATACTGTTCACAACACTGTTCACTATTCAAGTTACTGTTCACCGACACAATCATTTCAATCAATAGGAGTTCCACTTATTAAATCAAGCCCTCCTTTGCCTGTATAAAGGAAGGCACCACCATATATTGGAGGAGTTGAATTGAGTAGAGAATTAGAGAGTTTTCTTGGCAGAGTTTCTCCTCTTCTTCTTCTTCTCTTCTTCTTCCATAATCAATTGTAATCATATATTTGAGTGTTAGTTTGTGTGCTTTGTAATCAACTGAGATACCAAATTTGTGGTACTCTCCTTAATCAAGTAAGCATTTGCATTCAATTATTTTCAATTATTTATTTTAATCATTTATTTTATATTATATTGCTTGACTGGTTCTACCGCCTTCAATATATTCTATATAATTTCATATTTATATTTATATTTCATTTTATAATTGTTCTTGGCTGGCTTTGCCGCCTCATCTATTTATTTTCATCTCTTTACTTTCATTTACTTCCGCTCATTTAATCTCATTCTACTCTGTTCTTATCTTATTCACACTCATTCTACTCTGTTCTTATTCATACTCTACATCTTGTCTTTCTCCCTTGAATGGTATTAGAGCCATAAGTGTTTCGATCTATATCTTGCTACTTTCTTTTAGCACCCGTAGAGTGTTATATCTGCTTAATCAATTCAAGCCTTCCCTTATGTTGTTGATGTTGTGGTCTTCTTCATCTCCAAACTGGTAGGCATCATCTTTGTCTTGATCAAATTCTATATCTTATTCGGATTCTTGATTATTGTCAGTATTAATGATTCTGTGTTTTTTGAACATTTTGTGATAAACAGCATCAAGGTTTGGATACATTGTTTTGTAGTGGAAAGAGGCAAATACATCATTCCATACAAATCTTAAACCATTATGAATATATAATTTTGTATATTGATTTTCTTTTGCTAAAAAATATTTTTGATTAATTCCTTGGAGATTAAAATTGTCACCAAAAACAGCAGCTCTCCAATGGCGTTACTGTTTTGTAATAGTATTAGAGCATCTGCGGACTTCTTCATCTTGTCTGAGGTGATGAGTAGCATATTTTGATTTTTCAAAAGTGATTAGGTGTCTTGCTGGTTCCCATCCGTGGATCCACTATGGGGGTGTGGATGTGATATGAACAGTAATATATCCTTGTTTAAGAGGACTATAATGGTGAGGTAGGAAGAGACAAGTAATGGCCATTTTTAATACTTCAGTACAATTTTGGGCTTGATCTGTGTGGGTGAATATGATTGTCCCGACTAATTCCCAATCAAATAGGGTAGCCCAAGTGATTGTTTTTTCTTAAAAAATGAAATTGTGAAAGGTTGGGGCATATAGTCCAACTCTGTGGATGGCATAACTGATTTCATGTGGACAACCTACATAATTAAGTGGGAGTGTAGCAGGGTCACATGTGGTACATTTTTTATTGGAGGGGTGTAAAGCAGCTTTGGTGTATACATACATGCCTCGAGGACAAGTATGGGGTGATTCTACAAAGGAGAGTAGCATTCGTTGGAGAAAGCTAAACTTTTCATAGAATTGTTTCTTTTTTATTTTCCAGATATGAGAAATGATTTCAGGAGGTAAACCAGCTTGGTGTAACCATTGATTTGGATAGAAAAAGATACGAGCAGGATTCCATGGTAAGGTGAGAGATTTGGTTGGGAGTATGGAAGAATAAGGGGTATGATTGGTAGAGCCTAGGTTTTGATTGAAAGGTTGTTTTTGTTTTTTGGTCCAATAATCTAAGTCTTTTTGGAGGTGATTGATGTGGAGTTGGTGAATGGCATTGTTATGAAGTAGGGTTTGAATTTGGTGTTCGAGACATTGTTTTTCATGTTGGAGTTGATTGACTCGGGTTTCTAAGAGGTGATCTAAATAGGGGTTGTTAAGGAGATCAAGTGGATTCTGGTATGGGACAACATGATTATTTTGGAAATGACCCATTCTGACCCATGGATGAATAAAGGCTTGAGGACCTAATTGTCTATAGGTGATTTCAAGGGCTTCTCTGAGGCTATAATAACCTCGATATTGGGTATTGGTTTGACCAGCAATTTCATGGGCTATTTGGGACCAGGTTTTATAAAATATAATGAGAGAAATATTGACTATCAGGCTTTTGACGGATTGATTGTAAATTGGTTCTTTGGGGAATATCTAATTCAAATTGGGTTGGGAAATTCTTTTCTGTATTTTCTCCACTCTAAATTGGAACAGAATTGTTGTTGATTATCATGTAGCCAAGTGGGCGAGACATGCTGTAATGAAAATAATTAGAGAAAAGATATTTTGAAAATATGAAAAATTTTATATATAGTAGAAAATAAAATTTTAATTGTTTGAAAATATGAGTAAAAGATTGGAAATAGGAAAACAAGGTAGAGTAAGAAAAGGAAGGAAGATGATTGGTTTGGATTTGATTAATTGTTTTGGAAATGGATTGATCTTGTAGGAGCTGGACATTATTTGATTGGAGTAAGAAATCAAATTTGACTTTTTTACCTAAGGGGTGACTGATTATGCCATCGTTTTCGGTGGTAAATGGGTATAACAAAGAAAAAAAGGGAATACCTAGAATAACTTGATCTGTCATATTTCTAACAAGGACAAACGAAGTTTTGAAACAAATTTTATTATGACAAATATGTGCTTGATTAATTTCGTAATGTAAATCCATTTTACTACCGTTAGCGGAGTTTAATTTTTCTTTAGTTTTGATATAATATTTACTAGGTATGAGTCCTTATTGGACACAATTTAAATCTGCACCTGAATCTAAAAATGCAATTGTCGTTAATTGAAAATCTTTAATGATTATGGTGATTTTAATGTGCCATTTTCTAAGTTTGATTTTTTGAATTGAAGCTAAACAATTATCACGGGAAGATCCTTCTTCCTGTTCTTCAGGTTGATTAGGACGAAGGTTTTGAGGGTTATCTTGAATAAACTGTAATTGGTGTTTGATGATATGATTTTCTAATTTTAATTCTTTAATTTCAGACTTAATTGTTTTAATTTCTGTTTGTAGATCTTGAACAGTTATATGTTTGTTTTTTGATTTATTAAAAGTTTGTAAGGCTTCTGTTAAACAGATTTTTTGAGTACTTTTATTAAGTTGGTTTGTTTCTTTGTGATTATCAGTTATTATCTTTTTATATTTTTTCATGTATTCTATTCTTTCATCAGGATTTTCTGATTTGCTAAGTAATTCTAAAATTATATCTTCATCTTCTGTAGAATTAGTTAAGACACTAAGTGATTGATTACAACAGGTATCTAGACAACAAGCATCTAAACATCCTAAAGTAATTTTAGGGTTATCTGTGTCACTAGTGGATTCAGTGTGAATACTTGATTCGTCAGAACTTGATTCAGTGTAAATATTGTTTTCACTATGTTCACTATCTGTGTTGTGTATTCCTAAGACATTGATTAAATTTTGTTTTTGATCTTCTGGTAGCTCTAATTGTTTGATTGTTTGCTTAACTTTGCATTGATTAGCAAAATGACCAAATTTGTTACATTTAAAACATTTGATTTTAGTATTATCTTTTGAGTCTTTTTTATGTTTATTTGATTTGTAGAATTTATCATAATTGAGTTTATTAAACTTATTGGTTTTGTAATAAGTTTTATGATTGAAATATTTATTGTTTCTAAAAGTGTTCCTATGTGATTTTTCTTTGATTTTGTTTCTCCTAGAGGGTGCTATTGTAGATAAACCATATTGTTGACAAAAGTTTCCTAATTCGTATTTAGTTTTTCTTTTATCATTTTTTAGTTGATTAGCTATTTTTATATCAGTGCACATTTTTAATCCTTTTTTTTTTTATTATTGAAACTATATCTCCATAGGTTAATGAATCGTAGTCTATGTGACCACTATCATTACTTAGGAATAATAAACCCTTACCTCCTGAATTTCAAGAATCAACTTATAAAAATCAATTCTCTGTCAGTTCTGATAAATTATACGAATGCAATATAGATGGATTAAAAGAACAAGAAATATTAAACAAATTACACCACATGTCCATGGTTGCTAATAGTTATTTTACTAATCAAAACCTTCCCCAACCAGAAATTGTTGAATTATTAGTCACAGGTTTTACCGGTACTTTACACTACTGGTAGGAAAAACATTTAACAGATCAATCTAAATTAGAAATCATTCATGCTATTAAATTAGATGAAGAAGGATTCCCCATATTTGATGAATCAATAGGTCAAGGTGTCCCAGATAGTGTCAATACCTTGTTAGCCACAATAATTAAACATTTTATAGGAACCCCTACAGCTATTACAGAAAGAATCCATAGTCAGTTAACCAATTTACATTGTCCAACTCTTAGTGATTTCGAATGGTATGTACAAACATTTACCACTGGAATCATGATGAGAGACGATAGTAATCAACCCTTTTGGAAAGAAAAATTTATTAATGGTCTACCCCAATTATTTGCCAGAAAAATCAGAAATGTCCTAAGTAATGATAGTGGTCACATAGACTACGATTAGTGTTATATATGCTTAATCAATTCAGTTTCTTGTTTACTATCTTTATCTTTATTCCCTTCGATTTACTTTTGTTATATTGTTCCTTTCTAAACCTTGCTGAATAGTAATCGTTCCGAGTCTGAACAATAAGTCCAAAGAGAGGCATGAGAGGATGTCGATCTGAGAGGTATAGGAATAGGATGGAAAAATATTAGTAAAAGTAAATTTGGGATCTCCTTCTTATTTCCTAAATAAAATGTAGTAATTGATACAACGATTTCCATCGGACAGCACACAGAACAAAAAGGAAAAATGGGATGAGTCTACTTGTTAAAGTAGACAAGTTGAAACTCCCAAAATCTGAGCTCCTTCTCATTGTTTAGCATTTACTAGCACCTTGACAACCTCTCTCATTGTTGGCCTCTTGATAGGCTCCTTCTTAGTGCATCTCAAAGCCACCTGAAGAACATAAACAACAACTTGTTCCGTGACATGTGAATCTGGCAATTCCTCCAAAATACTTGGACCTACATTCGATGGAGTTGTACGAGTGAAGGAGGAAGCCACCGTGGGTGCAAGAAGAGGAAAAAGAAAAGATGGAAAGGGTTAAGGTGGAGCGAAAGGAACGGAAACAAATCTCACGTGATATTTTAAAATCTAATTAGGTTTTACCAGTTGGTGAGATCTAATAGTAAATATTATAATAATAAATATTAATAAAATTCAAAAATCATAGATAAGAACATCCCAGTATATTAATATATATATATATATATATATTTAAGTCTCACATCATATATTTTCCCCTCTTAATAAGTAAAAATAATGCATTAATAGACATCGGCTTTTTGCATTTTGCTTTTTACATTTTTTTCTTTTTCTTTTTTTTTTTTTTAGCAATAGTATGAAACTTTTGAAAAAATTAGGTGAAACTTTGACAGTTTTGCATTATTGTTATGTGAATTGCACGGAAAGACAAATTATTATTAATAATTTAAGGATAAGTTGAGGTGTGTATTTTATTTTGCAAGACTTGCATATTTTATATTTTACATGTACTTTATATGTGATTACTGAATATAGTATTTTATGCTAATGTTTTAAAATAAAAACGGCAATATAATAGGCATTAATGTTTGTAGGCATGCATGCATTTACCATATGAAACATATTATCCTTGTGCGACTTATCATCGATCACATCTCAATCCAATTTCTCTGTATATATGTAATGCACGTGGAAGTAAAAGAATAGCAGCGGATGATATGAGTGCTGGATAATTGCACGTGGCAGATAAGAAGTCGTTGAATGCCGCGTGGGAAGATATTGTCGGCTTTAGATTGGTGGGTGGGGAGGACAATCTCCAATTTTGGTCCAATCCACTTCTCTCTCTCACACATTTTTTCTTCACCTCATTATTACCTTTTTTTTTTTTTTTTTTTTTTTTTTTGTTTTTGCAATTTCTTACCGAGATTTTGTTGAGTTGCACATTATTATTATTTGGCCCACAAAATCTTTTATTAAATAAATAAAAACCAACCAAATGGGCTTTTAATAAGATTAATAAATGTATAATTATGGAAGAAAAAATGGCAGTCTCAATATACTTGCTTTTGGAATATGGATATTTTTATTTTATTTTTTTCTTTTCTATTTCTAGTTTGGTAATTTGTGAATCAAATTGCAGGTTTTTGAGGTTAGCAAAGTTTATGCACCAAGTAACTCCATTAAAACCAAACTTGAATGACAAAATACCACTATTTATTTATTTATTTTTTTGCTACCCTTTCTCACCTTCTCTGTCTGCCTCATTTCTCACCATTCTCTCTCTCTCTCTGCTAACCATCATTTTATTCTTTCACACTAAAGTCTACATAAACCCAATTAACTCTCCAAAACCATCCTTATTCAACAGAACAATATTATACTCAAATTTGTCATACTACCTCAAGAAAGAAACCAAAAGAAATTATTTGATTATTAGCAAATAAAATTGAAAAGAGAAAAACTTGGAAAACTTCCAACATGAAATTAACGGCCCACATTTGAAGACTCATTCTTGCTGTTACCAACAAATATCAAACGTGAAAACCATAATACAGACTTACCTTTGCTTGTTGAGCTCAGCCAACCGAGCAGTTTGCTTTGCTGTGTCCTTGAGATTTGCATCTATTACTCTTAGTCCAGCGTATGGAAAATTAGTTACAGCACCCTTTTGAAGCAAACGGAGACACGTAGGCTAATCTTAGGGACACCATCAAAAAGCATGTGCAGAAAGAGATTTAAGTTTCAAAGGAAGTTTAAACCCAATAAATGGAAGACACCTGTCCATTATGTGGTGGACCCAAAGATTAAAACCATCCCACAACATTTTTTTATCCCATATGCACACCATATTAGAACAACGCAAGCAACTTTAATTATTTTCAAAAAAGAAAAAAGAAAAAGAAGGAATTAAAACCATTTTGATTTCATATATAAATATATATATATTTTTAAAGGCTATATATATATGAAGCTGAAGATGGCTATAGAACTTGTCACACTCTATTAAAGGCGGACCCACCTTGTGCCGAGGCACGTGCGTGCCTTTAGATTTTTCTTTTCCTATATTTTTTAATATTTAATTTGCTATTTATTCTTTAATCCCCTTATATCTCTTTGTATTTCTCCGCTTGCTCTCGTATTTAACCTTTTTCAGCCTAGCTCACATGTTACGTAAAAAAAGAAAAAAAGAAAAAAAGAAAAAAAAAAAGCCCAGAACTCTTCATTTTTTGTTCCCCTCTTTTTCTATTTTTACATTTGTTTTTTCATTTTGCTTTAATCCTTTTTCTCTTACTTGCCATTTTTTATTTATATTTATCTCTTATGTAATCACAGTTTTCTAATATAATTTGAAATTCTGACACTATTTCAAGACATATTTAATTAATATTTTTAATATAATTTTTATTTCATATTTGTTTTAATTACAAAGAAGTTAAGATGCCATTTTTCTCTTACATATCTTTTGTTAATTTTCTTTTTTATGATTTTCAATTATTTTAGTTGTTTAAATTGTAACAATACTAAAATTTATATATTTATTTTTGTCTTAAGAAGTGTTTTTATTTTATGAAGTTGTATTGCCAAAGCATAGGCATTGAAGATTAAATTTCTTCAAAAGAAATTTATAGAAAAATAATAATAAAAAAATGATTTAAACAATAATTAAGTTATACTCAAATTAAGCAAAAAAAAAAAAAAAAACAAATTATGTTATATCCAAAGGATAGATGTTAAAAGAATATGGACCATATCATTAAAAAAAAAAAATGGTTATACTCAAATATTAAAAAGATAAAAATTACTGTAACTAAATGGTGCGTTTGGTTTATGGGATCGGCTAGGACAGGATGGGATTGTGTCCCAAGTGTGGTGTTTGGTTTGCAATTTTGAGTTTGGGACAAATTAACCCAAACAGTGTTTTAACACCAAGGGTGTGTTTGGTTGATGGGATCGGTTAGAACAGGATGGGATTGTGTCCCAAGTGTGGTGTTTGGTTTGCAATTTTGAGTTTGGGACAAATTAACCCAAACGGTGTTTTAACACCAAAAGACTGGGACTCAATTGACCCATCCCCCCCCCCCCCCCGGGGGTCATATTTGTCCCAAGCTCGAAGGTCTCTCTCGCTGGCGTCTCCCTCCCGCCGGTGTCTCTGGCTATATCATTTTTGCCGGACTGTTTGCGTCTCTCGTAGGAGTGGAAACTGCCGGTGAGTACAGTTCTTCTTCTGCATTCCATTCGTTTTACTTCTTCTTCTTCTCAGTCTTCAATCTTAGTCTTCGATCTATTCTTCTTCGATCTTCCATCCCCTTCTTCTGCGTTTTTCTTTGATCTTCCATCTTCTACTTTCTTCTTCTTCTGCATTTTTCTTCTTCTTCTTCTTTTGCTTCTTACCTGCAAAATTAGGGCTTATATTTTGTTTTCATGTCATTTGTTGATCTGCAAAGTTAGGGCTTATATTTTGTTTTCATGTCATTTGTTGATCTGCAAAATTAGGGCTTGATATTTATGAGGAAGAAGGCTTAATTTTGGAGGCTTAAACTAGAGCTAAAGCATCCGATTTGGAAGGTAAGTGTTCTGTTTTTGCCTAAGCAACTGAGAATCACTTCCCAAAAGAGGCATTCAATAAATGTATAATAATAAAGCAGCAACGTTTTAACTAAAAGAAAACTACAAGCTTGTAATTTCAAGAAGCTAAAAGATAGGGTAGACAGAGACAAGACTAGATCTTTGTGAAAGAAAAATTATATCGTAGATTCAACAAGGTTGCATAGAGACCTGAAGATTTTTGTTTGGCAACTGCTTGATATTGAAAGTGAAGTCCTCATTCCAGGTTGGCTCTTTTGTCCTGTCAATAATTAAACATTTGCACATAATCAAACCTATGAGTTGGGACAATTGACAATTCCATGGTTTCTGCATCAACTGAATTTGAGGCCATGTTATATCATGAAAAAAAAAATGTATAGCTCTTAGATTTTCATTTTCCCTTGGACAACAACTCTTACATTTGATGGCACTATTATCAGAAAGTCCATGGTTTCTAACCTAAGAGATAGTTCAATATTCTTGAATTAACAAGTTTATTCTATGCTAAATATTCCCACCAGAAAATCCTGAGAAATAAAATTTAAAACAAATGTAACTGTTAAGTTTTTAAGTAACAATGATCACTTTCCAGAGGTTTTTTAGAATCAAGTACTAAGAAGGAAATTGCACTACACACAATATTCAAAAAAGCTTTTTAACAAAAACATATTCTATTAACATATAATAATTGTAAGTTTGAATAGATACAGACATACATGTATATTTATGTCCATATGATTGGATATCCTATATTCAAGTCATTTTTTTACCTGCAAAATTAGGGCTTATATTTTGTTTTCATGTCATTTGTTGATCTGCAAAATTAGGGCTTATATTTTGTTTTCATGTCATTTGTTGATCTGCAAAATTAGGGCTTGATATTCACGAGGAAGAAGGCTTAATTTTGGAGGCTTAAATTAGAGCTAAAGCATCCGATTTGGAAGGTAAGTGTTCTGTTTTTGCCTATTGTTGATGTGTTGCTTATGATGTGTTGGCTAGATTAATATTAACCATTTTTTACTTGCTTGTGTCGGTTTCAGATGATACTTTGAGAATTAGCATATCTAATTCTGTTTGTGATGTTGGTTTGAGAATTATATCTAATTTGGTTAATGTCGTTGTGCAAAGAATTAGATCTGCAATCTGTTTGTGATAATACTTTGAAAATATGTATTGCTACTAGCAGTGGTAACATATTTGTATGAAAATATGCATAAACTGGTGTTGGTGTTCTAGCTACTAAGTATATGATAACTAGGTAGCATTTGATAACTAGGTAGCTACTAAAAAAAACTTCAATTTACTACAGAAAATGCAGCATTTGATAACTAGGTAGCAGTGGTAACATATTTGTACGAAAATATGCATAAACTGGTGTTGGTGTTCTAGCTACTAAGTATATGATAACTAGGTAGCATTTGATAACTAGGTAGGTACTAAAAAAAAATTCAATTTACTGCAGAAAATGTAGCATTTGATAACTAGGTAGCTACTAAAAAAAACTTTAATTTACTGCAGAAAATGCAGTATTTGATAACTAGGTAGCTACTAAAAAAAACTTCAATTTGATAACTAGGTAAATTAGATGACATATATATAATTCCACCATGTGCACCCCAGACACACTAAGAAGATTTATTTTATTCGCAACTAAGCAAAATGTAGTAAAAGAAGAAATAAACATATTGCAACCTCCTCGGCTTTTTTGAATAATAAAAAACAAATAAAGAAATCATGCATACTGTTGAAAAAGCATCTGTTAAGCAGGTACAATTTGTAATGCTTCCCTAACATTGACTTAACCATTTACTAATGAATACTGTATAACAAACATTCTCATAATAAACATTCTCATATATAGGCTACTTAAATTGTTTGAAATTGAAAAAAAATTTATTGAAAATCAGTGAAATCAAATGTAAGTGGCTACTGGTCCTAAATTTTAATTAAAGAACCAAAACATAAGCAAAATAAATATAAAGAACTGGACCAACAAAATAAAACAATTGTAAAACTATATATACATTGCAGCCAGTTATCTATAACAAGCAGGGGGCATTTCCCAATTCCCGCCAAAAACAGAACAAATCAAATTACCAGTGGAAGAATACAATGCTTACAGGAAAATGCAGAGTCATATTGCAAGAGCAAACACAATTCTGTTTACTTCTTCCACCCAAGGTCGAATGTTACTTTTTGATGGATAACTGCAACAGGAGCCTCCTCACCTTCATAATTTGGGGACAAACAGAACATCTAAGAGGTTGCCATATGTAAAAGGCAGGTTTTGGATGGAGAGTCCTTAAAAGAGATTTTTCTTCCATTGAAGAGACAAAGAGGGAGGCTTTAAAATACTGCATGTAAATGTAGGCCACATGCAGATGTGTTGTAATGCATGACATTAGATTAAGAAACACCTAAATCAGATTAATGAATCAATTTGCTGCATGGCTTGAAAAGTATTTAGACTTGAAAATATATCAAGCTTTTGACTTTCAATCAGCTAAGTGGTTTTCAAAGAATGATAAGCCTCAGTAATTGATGCACTGTTTAAAATGCTCCAACTATCAAGAAAGTCTAACATCTGCTTGCTAATATCTGCATACAGAGGAGTTCTAACCATTAGCTCGTGATGCTCAAATTTTAGTTCCTCACACTTCAGTGCAGCAGTTTTGCATCACTTGATGCATCCTAAAAGTAAATGAAATGAAATTAGATGAGACATTTTCAAGAAACTAAATAATCATGACAATATCATAAAATTAGGTTAAAATTCTTTCATGGTAATCATGATGCATTATAAAGCACATGATATCATCAATAATTAAAGGCTAACAGTATTAGTTGTCTATTTTTGGAACTTACCTAGGAGTCAAATAAGTTGAACAAGTTTTGGTTATACATATAGTGAAACTCACTGTTTTTATATATATGTATTCACATATGCATTACAACATGTGCTTGCTCTGTTTGTTACTTATTAGTCAAGATAGCTATTTGAGCTGCCATTAGTTTCTTACCTAGGTGTCAAGCTATGATGGGGTAGCTAGAATTTGATAGAGGGTTTCCTATTTGCTTCATGATGGAGCTGCTGTTGCTGTGTGAGACACATTAACAATAAAAACCAGAGTGAGGGAGAGTGCCTGTAACATTAGAAAATCATAGGGATATTTTCTCATAGGGATTGAGATGCTGTGACTTTGGTGATGAGCTGTATATTTTTGGAAACTGAAATTTAATCTGATCAAGACTCTTCAACAATGGATGTAGGAATGGTTATAAGTTCTGAATAGCTATAAAACTTATGTTTTGTAGTTGTATTTTATTTTCTTAGTTTATTCGCTTTTTAATTTTAATTTTAATTTTTTTTTTATCTTGTTTACTTTAAGTGTGAGTTCTTCAATTGAGAAGAAAAATCTTGCTGCAAGTTTAACATAAGTTAGTTTCCACTTGGAAACTCCACTATTTCTTAAAATTATAATTGAATACCAAAGTTGCTAGTATTTTCTCTTGAGGCTGTAACGATGCACAGTTTTGTATGATTCACATACTTGACAACACATAATAAAGAAATAATTAAAATCTAAAGGTCAGCATTAAATCTGGCATATCATCTAACCATTGCAGACTTATACATGTCCAATTAAGATGCCCAAATTATGATATCAAACTCCAGGCCTGTTCCTTCCATAATTCAGTCTTCTAAGATTATATCAGTAATTAAATGGAATAAATGGGGCCTCTGGTCCATATCATATAGTCAACAGTTAGCTAATGTCTACGGGCAGCGCTAAGGGTTCTGTGCCTTAAATAATTTTCTAAGTCCAAGCTTAATCGTCCTTACATGAAATGATGAATAAAAGAAATCAATTTAAGTAATATTCTTGTCATCTAGGTCACAGCTCAATACCACCAACTTGCATAATGGACATGTATATATAAAATATGGTCACATGTGCAAACAGAATTAATGCTTATGTAGAGTGGAGTTACTGAGATTCCATATGTGGACAAATTTTCTAGCATTATATATATATCAGTCAACTTAAGATGCTTATACTCAACTTCTTCAGTTTGAATAAATATCTGCAAATCATTGGCAAAATAGTTAAAGACCCACAAAAATAGAAATGAGGTTATGAAATTGATGCCTTATTTATTTAAAACATGTTATAAACAAATAAAAAGATATAAAATACGTATTAAATATAACAATTATGAAGTATATTATTTGATTACAAATTAACAAATGTTAAAAAAAAAATATTAGTAGAACATAAATGTAAATAAATATTAAATATGCAGTTCATATTTTTTTTTTAATCTTTAATCCTATCTCATTGCTATAATCAATTAAACAAAAAAGTTTGGGAATGATTATGTTTCTTTTATCTTTTCTTAGTTCCATAAATAATTGTTTCTATTTCATCCAAAATAAATTATGTTTCTTAAATATAATGTGCGCTTTTGATATATTTGTTCTTTTTTTTTGTTTTTTTTTTTTTGTAGTACATATGGATCGAAGAAAAGTCGCTGCATTCTTTTTGCTTCCAAATGATTCACAATTAGAGTCTTTTTGTACGGCATTTATGTTGCTTTTGTTTATGTATATGTACTGGGCGTATATAAGGCGACATGCTAGAGGTTATAGGAATCAACTAACTAGAAATGCAGAATTGCGTATGTCATTTCTAAATAGTCTGTTAGACAATGATGTTAATTGTATTAGTCAGCTTAGAATGGATAGGAGAACATTTGATACTTTGTGTCAGTTATTACGCCAGGATGGATATGTTAAAAGTGATGGCATTGTTACATTGGAAGAGCAAGTCTGTATATTTCTGCACATAATTGCTCATCATACAAAGAATCGTACAATTATCACTAGATTTTTTAGATCGGGAGAGACGATTAGTAGATATTTCAATTCTGTGTTGCATGGAGTACTGCGCTTACATAAGACTTTATTGAGACAATCAGAACCTGTATTAGATAATTGTTTGGATGATAGATGGAAAGTATTTACGGTACGTTTGTGGAATTGTTTGGTTATTTATATTATAGTTTAATTATTTGTAACACTATCTGATATTTGTAACTTTGTTAATGACGTAGAATTGTTTGGGAGCTTTAGATGGAACATATATTAAGGTGAATGTCCCAGAAAAAGATAAACCAAGATATCGAACAAGAAAGGGTGAGATAGCCACAAATGTTTTAGGTGTATGTAATCCAAATATGGAATTTATATTTGTATTACCTGGTTGGGAAGGTTCTGCTTCGGATTCAAGAGTACTCCGAGATGCATTAAGTAGGCCAAATGGGTTAAAGGTACAAACCGGTAAGACTAATTCTCAAGTTTTACATTGTAGTAGTCAACATTGCATACACTAATAGGAGATATGTTTTTTCTTTTTTTAGGTTGTTATTACTTAGTGGATGCTGGTTACACTAATGGTGAAGGGTTTCTTGCACCATATAGAGGAACATATATCACCTTTTTGAGTGGAGAGATGGTTGTGCACCCATAAATCATGAAGAGTATTTTGACATGAAGCATGCATCTGCTAGGAATGTCATTGAAAGATGTTTTGGGGTTCTTAAAAAGCGGTGGGCAATTTGAAGAAGTCCATCTTTCTATCCTATTGCAACACAAATCAAGATAATTACCGTATGTTGCCTTATACATAATCTTATTAGAAAAGAAATGATAATTGATCCTGGGAAAGTCGAGTTTGATAGGAGTGATGATGTTGACGTTAGTATGGAGGATGACTTTATAGGATCGATTTCTTCATCGGACCAATGGACCCACTGGAGAGATGATTTAGCTAAGCAAATGTTTGATGAGTGGAGAGGTCGTCGTGGTCATTAGTGGTCAATTGTTGTCTTTAATGCTTCTCTAATTGTTGTATTTTATATTGTTTGTTAAACATCTTGGATCATTTGTATGAAAACCAATATATATTTTGTGCCATTGTTGTCAACCTTGAATGATTGTTGCTTATTTGCTTGCTGTTATTTGCTTGCTATTATTGTATTGTTGAAATCATAAAAATGTGAATTTCGATAGAAATTGAGGTTGGAAGTAGCAGTCATGATATCCGAGGGGTCGAATCTAGACGAATATGGAGTAAAAGGGAGGAAGATGCTTTGCTGCTTATTTTAGATGAGGTTGTAGCTAGTGGGCAGCAGTGTGATACAGGATCATTCAAGCCTGGCACAAGGGCTATGATTGAGAGGCGATTAGCTGAGATATGTCCTAATTCGGGATTGCGAGCAAATCCACACATTGAGTCAAAATTGAAAAAGTGGAAGAAGCAATACGGTATAATATACGATATGCTAAACAAAAGTGGGTTTGGATGGAATGACTCTCTTAAATGTGTGGAAGTTGATAGTGACGAAGTTTGGAAAGCATATGCGCAGGTTTTGAAACATTGGACATCTTTTTTCATTGAATTTTTTAACTTGAAGTATGTTTTTCTATTGTTTACAATTAAAAGTTTGTTTTTTTATTTATTTTATTTTAGAGTAATCCAAGTGCAAAGGGATGGAGAGGTAAATCGTTTCTGATGTATGAGAGGCTTGCTACAATTTTTGGAAAGGATCGGACAACAGGACATGGAGCACAAACTCCGATTGATATGGTCAATGATTTGAATTTGAATAGTGGGAATGAACAATTTAATGATGTGTGTTCTCCTATGTCTATGAATGAAATACATAGTGAACCATCCACCCGACCTAAATCAAGAGGTAAGAGAAAATCTGGATTGAAGGATGATGATATTGTGAGCGCGTTTGGCAATGTAGCAGAGAAATTGTTTGATAAATTGGCTGCGAAGTTAGATAAATCTGAAGCCAATTATCCATAATACTTAGCTATGGAGCTTGACAGGTTAGGCTTCTCTGCTGATGACAATCTCGATATCTCTAAGGCAATGAGATTGGATCCATCGAATGTTGAGGTGTTTAAGATTATTAGGACGGATGCGGGCAAGATTGAATTTGCTAGGAAATTTTTAAATTACTAAGTATCGTTGTGGATCATATATTTAAGCCTATATATGAGGGGATGATAATTAGGAACACTTATATTTGAACTTTATGGACATATGTTGTATGGTTGTTTATGGACATATGTAGTATGGTAATGGATGTTGGTATCTAATTATGCATGTAAAGACACTTTTATGAAGCATGTGTTATGTTTTAGTGTATTAATATGCACTTGATTGATTTAATGCATTGTCATTTTGTTTACTTATATTATTATATTATGTTATAATTTAATATAATATGCAGGAATATTCAATGGCAAGGAGAAGAATTTATGTTGTATTTAAAGGTAGACAACCAGGGATATATAATTCTTGGCCTGAATGTCATCAACAAGTTCAAGGATTTAAGGATAATTTATATCAAGCCTATAATACAACCGAAGAAACTGAAATAGCATATGCTGAGTATGTAGAACAAATGATGAGGAATTTAAATGAAGCAAATCCAATACAACATATCACCACACTTACACATGTCAACTTGAACAATGAGTGGCGTAATGGTTGTATAATCGGCTATTTGTTTAGATTATTATCAATGGGTGTTTTTATTTATTTCGCATATAACTAGTTATCGGTGTAAACTCAAATATATACATTTGTATGCAGACAAGTATGTGAAATCGTAGTTATTAATACTTTCTTAATTAAATATGATGTTATGTTTTTTTATTTGTACATATGATTTAATATATTATGATATCAATTTATTTGGTTTTTTAAACCATATATTAAAAGTAATTTGTGGGTATAAAAAAATTACAATTTAATTCGAATGTAAATAAAAAATTACAATTACAAAATTTCATTAATTATCTGTATTTTTTATTAATTATTATTTATAAAATATTATGTTATAATTATATTATATTTTATTTTTAAAATTATAAATTAATATAGTTTGTGGATGTAATAAAAATTGAAATTTTATATGTAAATACAAATATATCAATTTACAATATTATTTAAATATATTATTTTTTATTATAATTATAAATTGAATTTTATAAATTTTCATTAAAAAAAATTATAAAATAGTCCAATACAGTCTAATCCTGCACCAAATATGGAACAACCAGTTCACCATTTAGTCCGGAACTATATCAAATATAGGATTGTACTATTCTATCATGTCCGATCCGAACATGTCCTGCGTACCAAACGCACCCAAAGTACATAATACAACTCTGATAAAGCTGTAGTACAAAGTCTTAACAACTCCGACAAGTTCTCTGTTCACTGGTCTACTTAGGTTTTACTAGGAAAATATTAGCTCTATGTCCTAGGCTTCCGTTCATTTTCTTTTCTTGGATCCCAAGAAACCTTAATCAGTTGGTGCATCTTACGTCAAGATGGGGTTTAAGTAACACTAGTTCAGGTTTGATCACTTTTTTGCTGTCTTTTGGCAAATTTGTAAACATTATGGATCAGGATTGTGGTAGGTTTCCCATCACAACTTGATTCTTTGGCAACATGCTTTTCCGTATGTTTGCTGTGTTTTTGGTTAATACAACCCCATTTCAGCTATTTAAAAAAAAAAAAAAAAAAGAAGTACATAATAGAATTATAATTAAAGGAAAATAAGAAAAAAAAGAAAATAACAGCTTCTCAAATAAAAGATAACTACTTTTCAAAACGAATAAATAAAAAGTAACCACAAATATACAACGACCTATCCTGTGAAGCTAGAACTTGGTAAATTCAACAACGGTTGGGGATAATATTATAAAAAGAAGAAGAGCTTACCTTTACGCCAAAAGAAGAGCTTCCTTTATGTCAAAAGAGAAATCATCTGCTATTGTTAAAGGGTTTCACCACGAGGAGCATCTGGATCACTGAAAAGATATCAAGGTGGTTAACAATTCAGGATCAAGTTCGTGCTAACAGTTCCAGTTAACAAACACTTTTCGAACTTACCCCGTGTAGTCATGGAAATATAGATCCTAACGCACTTTTGAAGTGAGTTCCATCACAAGTTCTGGGTGTTCTACCTTCGGATGTTCACGCACACATCCATTCAGTAGAATGCAAAAGTTCTGTACAACCCTTGCCTTCACAACCATATATATACTTCCATCTGTTATTTTTCATCAACTATTTTCCTAACATATAGATCTAAAGCTTCAACATCTGCCCCGCATCAATTTTCTCCTTGCCTATCATAGCTTCCAAGGGATGCTGATCCCCTCAAAACCTTTTTGCCAAAATGCGTCAAGTTTCTTTTACCACTCAGCCGCACACTCAGTGGTTTGTCCATGATTTTTACCATCTGGCCTCACATGCCTAAAACCTTTGGGTTCATCACTTCCAATTATGCCATAATAATTTACACCATGGGATGCGCCAAACATACGTGCGAAGTGTGTCCAGAAGTTCAATTACATATAGGACCCTCTCATTCGTCAAATAAATAAATTAAAAAAAAAGTAATGTAATTAAAGTTATTATATAGTTTTTTTTTCTTTTTAAGGAAAAATTATCACATAGCTTAGATAAGATTTAATTAAAAATTCTAATAATTTAATTTTAGAAAAGTGTAAGAGTAAATTAAATTAGTTGGCGTAAATGATTTTTTAAATACAGTATGTTTTTGTATTTAACTCAAAGTTTAAAGGTATAAATATATAGGCCTATAAAATTCACATATAGAAGATGATTCTATAATCAGGATCTTCTGCGTACCGATAAGAAGCAAAACTCATGCTATTTTAAAAAAAATTTTAAAAAGCGTCAGCCTTCTATCAAAAAATATGTTTAAGTTTTAAATTTTTCCTTTTTGGCTTGTCGCATATGATTCTTTTTAAGATTTTTTTAATTTTTTATTTTTCTACACTTTTATTTGATGTAATTATCCGTACCTTGAGTAAAAATATTTTACCAGAAGGTATGGAATGTATATCGTCCAAAAAAAAAAAAGATGTGGAACTTTACTTCAAGCCTCGGCAACCACCGGTGGCGAGCACAGCGGCAGCGGAGAATCTGAAAACTCTGTGGTCGACCAGTAATTTTGACAAATATGGGGATGACGTATTATTTATGACTGATAAATCATATTAGAGAGAGGGTTTTCTTCGCTTTCTGGGTTTGGGAAAAACAGGGGCTGTTTGGGTTTTTGTGTGTGCTTGTTATCTCTTTGTATTTGATAATTATATATATATATATATATATATATATATATATATTTTTTTTTTTGGTTTCTTTTTTTGGGTTTTATATTTTCTTTTACATTATGATGGTTAATACAATTTCTCGCAACAATAGGGTATGCGTAAGTTTCTGCATCGCAGAGAAACTGAAAACGCAATTGACGATGCTAAGACGGACTTCTTCGAGTATGATTTTCCAGCATTTACAAGGAGTATGAAGAGAAATATAAAGAAATTGTTGAGCGATAGGAGGTATTATTTATTCCCTTTCACAATATATATATATATATATATTTATGTTTTTGTTTTGTTGTTAGTTTTGTTATTAGACTTCATAAGAGTAGCATGATATATTTGTTTACTATTATAAGGTGTGATATGCTTGTTTGCTATGATAGAAGAAAAAAAGGCTTAGTTTTTTGTTTTAATAATAAGTTTAAGATATATTATTTATGAGGAGTAAAAGTGAGGGGTAAAGGAAAACAAAATTCAATATTTTATAACTATAGAAAGGGGAAATTTTGCAAACTTACGTAGCCAAGGCCAAAACCCAATCCCATACGTTTGCATTCTTACATTTCCCCTACAAAACAAAACCCTCCTGAAAAAAACAAAAGAAATCCTCTCCTTTTGGCGGACAGATATTGACATGCAGCAAACTCTGTGATTTTACCAGAAGATATGGAATTTGTATCGTCCAAAAGACATGTCTTGTCCAAAAAACAAGATGTGATCTGGATCAATCCTCGGCCACCACCATCGGCGAGCGCAACCCAGGCAGCGGAAGCGGAGAATCTGAAAACGCAGTCGTCGACCAGTAATTTTGACAAATATGGGGATGACTTATTCAAGGTATTATTTATTCCCCATCATAATCTATCTATGTATTCTGACTGATAAATCATATCAGAGAGAGGGTTTTCTTCGCTTCCTGGGTTTGGGAAAAACAGGGGCTGTTTTGGTTTTTTTGTGTGTGCTTGTTATCTCTTCGTATTTAATGAATATACATATATATATATATATATCCTTTTTGGTTTCTATTTTTGCTTTCATATTTTCTTTTACATTATGATGGTTAATGCAATTTCTCTCAATAATAGGGTATGAAGAAGTTTCTGCATCTCAATGAAACTGAAAATGGAATTGACTTCTTCGAGTATGATTCCAGCATTTACAAGGAGTATGAAGAGAAATATAAAGAAATTGTTTAGCGATATGAGGTATTATTTATTCCCTTTCATAATTTATATATTCAGACTAATAAATCAAATTAGAGAGGGGTTTCCTCTGTTTTCTGAGTTTGGGAATAAAAGAGGCTGTTGTGCTTGTAATCTTGTCTCTTCCACGTGTTTATTTTATTTTCTCTGTTTCATGTTTCTGCTTTTATATAATATATGCCGTATGCAATTTCTTTCGACAATAGGGTTTCATTACCATTCCGTGTCCAAGATTTCAACGGTTGAAAAGGCTGCGAAGTTTGCTGTTGAAAAGCATAACAAAATGACGGTAGATAATTGATTACGTACAATTTTGTTGTTATATTCAAAATAGATAGATGTCTTTCGTATTAATGGAAATTGTATTTATGTCTTTCAGGGTGAAAATATAATACTCTTAATAGCTGTCAATGCTAATTTGCAACTTCGGTATGATGCTAAGGTTTTAGATATGACATTGAAAACACTAGATGGAGATCAAATAGTTTATAAGGAAGCTAAAGTTTCTGAATACTTTGGATTTAATCGCCCCATTGAACTGGATATTTTCAGGAATGCTATCTGCTATGATAAAATAAAAGGTAATTCAGTTTTCTATCCAAACATAAACATAACTAGACCATTATTTAGGTGGTATTTGTTTTTTTTATTTATTTTTTGGTACCTTAATACAAGTAAAGGATTAAGTCTAGACTTCTTATCTGATTTTTCATCTTGGTATGCAGTGATAGTCATAAATTTATGTGGTTTTACTTAATTAGCCTATTTATTAATACTATTTGCACTCAAACCAACCATCTATATGTGTCCTACACCTCTTTCTCTTTCATCTTTTCTCAAACCTCTGATTCCATGGATGATGGTTCCACCAAAGGAGCTTAATCCATGGTCTCTCTATCTCCCTCCCTCCTCTATAGCTAGCTTCCTCACCCTCTCCCTATGGTTTTCATTTCTTTGGTCGCTCTGTCTCTTTCTGGTGTCCTGTGCAATTTGATAATCTTTGAAGGGAGATCAGTGAGGGAAGGAAGGAAAGAGAAGATGAGATGGAAAGGGATCTTGTATTGGGAAGGAAAATTTTGGAAGAAAAAATTACAAAAGACTCTTAAAAAATTTTAATAAGATATAAGTTACTTTTTTCATTAACATGAAGATATCATAAACTTAATATTAAGTTAAAAAAAAAAAAAGAAAAAAAAAAAGGAAGGAAGAAAAACAAAGTTAAACATCTTAACACTTAAAAATAAGTTTGATTAAGATATAAGTCCTGAAAAACAAACACCTCCTTACTGTTCTCTCTCTTTTCACACCTGCACGTGTAATTTCTACAGCCTTATTTCATATAGTTTGTTCTTTCCTTTTATGCAATTTTTTTTTTTTTTGAGTGTCTTTAATCTATCCAAGAAAAATAAAATTGCTGTCTTTTATTTATAATAGAAGATCCTAGAAGCTCGAGACTTGATTATGTTATTGAATTTGATGAATTAGGTTGTAAAAAGTGATTGGACTATGTAAAACGATCTCTCGTCTATTGCTTTATTTGTAATTTTAAGGGCTGTAAATGTAACATGAATTTATATATATTGGCCTGTGACACTGTTTTCATTCTATTTCCTTTGTTTGGACTTATTTGATGGCAGAGTTGGAATCAAACCTTGGACGTAACGCTGATTCATCCACTGAAGGGAGTGCACGAAGGTTTGCTTTTACATATTCTTGTCTTTTGGTTATTTATAAAAGTAAAAATAATTTCCATCAGTGAGGGAGTATATGTGGGAAATAGAGGATAATTATCTTTTATTTGAATTATACCATATGTGATATATTATCTATTTATCGTAATGGATATGAGCAAAGATTTGGAAAATCTGTGCTAAATTACTTGTCTTGTTTGCTTTTGGGACTTTACAAAAAAGAAGTTTACTATGTTTTGGAAAGTTTTGAAACTAAAAATAGTGCACTCAAGTTTATTTGTGCTTTATTCCTATACCCTTTTCGTTTCTTTTGGATGGCCTTGAACTAATTAGTCTGGTTCTTTTCAACGGTTGCTTTACTATACATGTTTGACTTTTTCTTTCTTTCTATGTTTGGCTTATATACTGTTCAGGAGCATGAGCATTTGTATTACTAAAATGCCGAGGAGAGAATTGAGAGATTTTTCTTGGACATATGGTTATTTCACTGAGATATTATAGTACAAATGATCTTACAGGCAACAGAAGTGCAGATCAGAGAATATTTCCACTCAGAAGCGTGCTTTTTTCAATGCTCATAAGGATGAGGAATGGTACAATTCTGGTTATGTTAATCTGGTTGTTCTGTTTTTGGTTTATAAGGTCCATATGTATTTTTCTTTTCCCTCTTTCAGTTTTTTTTTCTAACTTTGCCTTATATGTTGATGAAGGTTGAAAAATAAATATCATCCTACAAATTTACTTCGCATCTTTGAAAGCTGAGATCTATTGTTTGAAGATTGATGATGACTATTATTATTACATTGGTATGGTGTTAAATAGATATAAGGGCAGGAAGAGCTTATTTCACTGGCTTTTAGTGGTAAAATATGACCAACCTCGATTCAGAATTTATTTAGTCTTTATTGTTGTTTATTTGGTATATGATCTTTACAGGAGGAATAGACAAGCTCAGGAGACTGCGAAGAAATTTTTACTTTATCTATCAAAAGGAATACTCGACTTGTATGGACTTTCTTTCTTTCATCTCTTTCTCTCCATTTAATTTGAATTGTTGTAAATATCATATTTTTGTAATGTAGGAGTCCTTGTGCCACTGCATTCTATTCATCGAAACCATGGCAGAATAGTGAGCCGAACTCTTATGATAAAGCTGGAGAAAAAAACCGGAGACTTAATAAAGGTCAAGACGAGGAAAGTGAATTTTTGGCTGCACTAAAGGCCCACCCTGTCAGTTGTCTGCGTAGACGAATACAATCAGGTATTAAACAAGCCTTTGCCCTTGTACGAAAACTTGACATTGAGAAAGGGATTGAAGACAATATTATGTCCAATATTAACTTCTATGGACAATTTAATTCTGCATATATTTTTCAAGTTCTTGTTGTCAAATGTATAACAGGTGAGAGAGTCCTCTATGGAATTGAACTTCTGGACACACTTCTTGCGTATCTTTGGCGCATCCATGGTGTAAATTATTATGGCATGATTGAAAGTGATGAACCTTAGGTTTCAGGCATGTGAGGCCAGATGATAAAAATTATGGAGAAACCAGTGAGTCTGGGGCTAAAGGTTTTAGGCATGTGAGGCTAGATGGTAAAGATTATGGAGAAACCATTGAGTCTGGGGCTGAATGGGAAAAGAAACTCGACACATTTTGGCAAAAATGGTTGTGCGGTCCGCATTCCTTGGAGGCTATGATATGCAAGGAGAAAATTGATGCTGCAGATGTTGAAGCTTTAGATCTATACGTTAGGAAAATAGCTGAAGAAAATGAAGGATGGTTGTGAAGCCAAGGATTGTACAGAAATTTTCGATTCTGCTGAATGTGTGCATGAACATTTGAAGCTGGAACACCCAGAACTTGTGATGGAACCCACGTCAAAAGTGTGTCGGGATCTATATTTCCATAACTATATGAGGTAAGTTTGGAGTGTTTATTAACTAGAACTGTTAGCAGGAATTTCATCCTGGATTGTTAACCACCTTGATATCTTTTCAGTGATCCGGATGCTCCTGGTGGGACCCTCTAACAATTGTAGATTTCTCTTTTGGCACAAAGGTAAAGCTCTTCACTATATCAGCAACCCATTCTTGAATGCATCAGGTTCTAGCTTCACAGGATAGGGTAAAATGTGGCGCAATCATGCAAATGCATAAAATAAGCACAGTCCGTTATGTTGTGCATGAAGACGTATTATTGTATGTTTGTTGTTATCTTTTATTTATTCTTTTTGAAAAGTATTTATCTTATATTTGAGAAGCTGTGTTCTTTTTTTTTTTTTTTTTTTTTTTTTTTTTAGTTTTATTATGTACTTTAGTTTCAATAGTGATATCTTTTTATCCGAGTTTAACCGTATTCTTTTAGTAATTTTTTCTGATATGGTCAATGTTCTTTTTAACATCAATTCGTTGGATATTACTTAAATTTGTTTTGTTGTTTATGCAGATGAGCTAAATAGTAGCATCGAAGGCCTGGCGATTCACTTTTAAGGTGTATTTAAGTTCATTTTTAACTTAAATCTATTTAGGTTCGAACGATTTTTTTGTATGGCAAACATTTTTGATGCCATTGTCATCAGCCAACTATGAATGTTCATGTTTGAATATGTTAAGTATTTGTTAGTTCCAATAGTTTGTAGTTTTTATTTTATAAATTTTTTGTTTTTATTCACTTTATTTTATATTTTTGGTCTTTCGGCCTAGGCTCTCCCAATGCAAATGGAAGAGGTGGCTTTCTTAATTTAAGTTTGGGAGCTAAGGTAACCAAAATAATAACCAAAAAAAAAAAAAAGAAGTGAATTGTTCGGCTTTTTATATATCCTTATAAAAATAAATGAAATCACCAACTTAAATTTAGGTTTGAATGTCAGCAACCGAATAACAAGATTGTTTAACACAGAGAAAAGCTTTTTTAACCATTCCATTATATTTACATATTACCATTTAAACATAAAAAACATAAAATAATTTTATATAATATTTTTAATATTTATAATATTCACATAGTCTCAATAGACTTATAAAAATGCTTTTTTTTTTCTTTTTTTTTTTTCTTTTTTTGGGGGGGGGGGGGGGCTTTTAACATATCATTCACAAATCAAATGTCATCCTATGAAAATTTGTAGTCGTGATAAAATATTTTTGGATGAAGTTGATAATCATAGAAATTTAACGGAATTTGTATTTTGATCATAAACCTTTTGAGAAATCGAATGTTATATATGTTGGAATATTTGATTTTAAAATTATAAATGGTTCTAAAAAATTTTGGTTATATGATTTTAAATGTATTTGGGATGTTTATTTTTTAAAATATTTGATATTTAACATGGTTAGTCATCTATTTTTGAATACAAGTATGTTTAATTATTAATATCTTTAATAATAATTTTAAATAAAATAAAAATATAAATTTATAATGAAACTGCATAAAGTTTATCTAATAATACAATTAAAATTTTTCTAATATATTTTTGTTTTTATTGAAAAACATGTAAGTCATGATTGTTTACAATCGATTGAAATGAAAATACAAATAAAATATTCCATATCAAAGCTTGCCTCAACCCAAATTCCAAACAATAGACATGCACATTGGAGATACTCTACAATGCCATAAATATATGATATTTATGGAAAAAAACCTTTTCAATTTAATCCTAATAACAATTATATTTTATACTTTTAAAAAATTATTATTCATACCTCATGGGTAGTTAAAAGTTATATTTGTCTTTTCATAGTATTCAATAATAAAATGTTAATTTTTAACATTCTTTTGATCTTTATTTGTAAATTTGGCATTGTTGTAGTTTGCACCTCGAGGTCTAATTTTAGTTTCTTATTAATTCCATTTTTTATTATTTCTAATCTGCAAATGAAATGGTTTTGTTTTTGATATTTTCATTTGCATATTAAAATTAATTAAAAAAAAGAACCTTTTTTGATGTTAATAAGAAATTGAAAACATGTATCTTTTAACTAAAAAACAAAAAAGAAAATGCATGTATCGTTCTTATTAATTCTAATCTGCAAATGAAAACATCAAGAAAAGGTTTTAGTTTTAAAACATCAAATTTTTTTTTATTATTAATTCTAAATTTTTTAATTAATTCTATTCTGCAAGCTGTAAACATTTTTATTTTTAGTTTTCATGTTTTCATTTATCTGATTTACGGAGAAAATTTGGATGGCTTATATTCGATATGGTTGACGTAGTCTCCGGCAAATTATCAAAGAGACTGGAAGTAATCCAAACAAGAGTGAGTAGATAATTCTCAGCTTGCCCTTTTATTTTTTTTTTTAAGAATATATATATATATATATATATATATATAATATTTTATTGTTATTCAGTGATTGATTCGTTTTCACTATATACCCAGAAGCACAAGTTTTTTTTTTTTTTTTTTTTTTTTGTCATCATTAGTTTATTGTTATTTCTAATCCGCAATGAAATCGTCAAAAAAGAGTTTCTAAGCTAACTTTGATAAGATGCAAGTGTAAAGCTCAATTTTTTCGTGTGGATATTATCTTCCCCATTAATTGTGTGCCTCTGTTACTATCTACCCTTTTAAGTTACATTGATAAATTTCTTATTGCACATATGGCTTAGATTTATCCGCCTGAGGAAGAAAAGAGGATATTAAGGTGGCTGTAGTGTTTGTGGAAAATACAATGAAAGTCTATGAAAAAGCTGCCAAACGTCTTGATAAAGCTCATTTTGTTTGTATCATCTTAGTGACTGCCAAATGTTGAAGGTTGATATGTAGATGCCAATATCCAACTTAGCAGATATCCATTTTATATTACAATATGTTACCAACATTTTGATAAGATATAATCTCTCACACTTATGAACATTGAATTCTATAAATAAATTTCCAAGCAAAAAAAAAAAAAAAAAAAAAAAAGAAAAAGAATTCTATCAATAAATTTTATTTTTATATTAAATAATTATTAACTTTTACGAAATGAGAATTTAATAGTCATATAAAATAGATTTTATTTGACTCTGAATCCATATATATATTATAAAAGTTAATTTCAGCTATTTTTTAAAATTTAATTCAAATATAATTTACTCTTTAATTTTAAAAATATTATCAATTTTTTTTTTAAAAAAATTTCAAAGAGTTATTATCCTCCTTTATTATTTCATTTATAAAGTATTGTCTTTTTTATATTATTTCATTTATATCCTTTTAAAAATGTTAATTATAATTTTTAAAATTTAAAAGATTAAATTACAATTAATATAAATTAAAAAAAATTCAAATATAATACTTTAATATATTAACAATGAAAGGATACTAACGCTGGTTGGTTCAGGTGGTTCGGTACTTATTTCCTTTTATAGGATGTTTGGAAAGTGTTAAAGTTAAAAGAAAAATTGATTTTTGATATTTAGTTTCCTAGAATTTAATTTCTTGAGAATTATTTTCTCTTTTGATCTGTTTAGTGACTAATGGAAAAGTTGGGATTTATAAGTAATTAAATTTAATATTATATAATAAATTAAAGATAAATATGTATTTTAAAAAAAATTTAAACTATTTTCTATGAAATTATCAAAATATAAAAATAATTTTTCCATATATTTTTCTACATTGATGGAAATTTAATTCTTCAAATGCATATTTTTTTATTTCATAATAAATATTTAAAAAAAAAAATTATTACCTTTCCAAAAATATTAAATTCTTAATAACTTTATATTTACCCAAATATACGTTTTGTAAAAATTTTTAATAACTTTATATTTACTGAAATATGCGTTTTGTGAATGGAAAAAATTAACACTCGACTGGGATTAATCGGGATTCAGTGACCATGGAAAAAATGGAGCCCTATGCTTTAACGACCTCGAAAATGATGGAGTCTACCGGGGATAAAAAAATAAAAAAACTATAGGAAAGGACAAATTAGAAAGTTCAGGCCATTAATTGCAAACTTATATTAGCCAGCACCAAAACACAATCCCCTACGATTTTATTCTTCCCACTTTTTCTCTAAAACCCAAAACCCAGATATTAAATGCAGCAATATCTGTGATTTTACGAGAAGATATGGAATCCACATTGTCCAAAAAAGAAGATGTGGAGTCTTTGTTGAAGGCTCGATCACCAGCGGTGGCAAACACAACCCAGGCAGCAGTAGCAGAGGAGAAACCGAAAACGCAGTCGTCGACCAGTAGTTTTGACAAATTTTGGGGAAGACTTACTCAATGTATTATTTATTCTCTATCATAATCAATCTATATAAATCATATTAGAGAGGGGTTTTCTCTGCTTTCTGGGCTTTTTTTTCTTTTTCTTTTTTTGTGCTTGATATCTTTTAGTATTTAATGAAATATTGCCTCTCTCATGTGTTATTATTATTATTATTATTATTATTATTTTCTGATTTCTGTTTTTGCTTTTATATTTTCTTTTACATTATGATGGTTTATGCAATTTCTGTCAACAATAGGTTATGTATAATTATCTGCATCCAAAAAACTGCGGAGAAACTGAAAACGCAGTCGATGATAATACATGCGTTCAAAATGCTGAGAACAAAATGAGAACGCAGTCGTCCTCCAATAAGATCATGCCACGGCAGGCTGATTGCAGCAGTTCTGAGGAGTATGATGAGAAATATAAAGAAATTGTTGAGGCATCCGAGGTATTATCTATTCCCTTTCATAATATTTTATATATGTTCAGACTGATAAATCAAATTAGAGAGGGGTTTTCTCTGTTTTCTGAGTTTGGGAATAAAAGAGGCTGTTGTGCTTGTAATCTTGTCTCTTGCATGTGTTATTTTATTTTATTTTCTATGGTTTAATGTTTCTGCTTTTATATTTTGCTGGCATATTTATGAAATTTCTCTCAACAATAGGGTTTCATTTCATCTCCGTGTTCAACGTCCACAAAAATGGGTAGCATCTTGCCATGTCCAGTCAATGCACTCGTTAAAAAGGCTGCTAATTTTGCCATTGAGTAGCATAACAAAAAGACGGTAGATTATTGATTAAATACAATTTTGTTGTTATATTGAAAATAGACAGATGTTTTCCATAGTAATCGAAAATTGTGTTTTTGTCTTTCAGGGTGCAAATATAGAACTTTCGATGGTTGTCAAAGCTAATATGCAATTTCTGGATGATGGTCTAGTGTTCTATTTGACATTGCAAACACTGGATGGAGATCATATAGTTTTTAAGGAAGCTAAAGTGTGTGAATACATTGACACTGATCATTGTTATGAACTGAGTATTTTCAGGAATGCTATCTACTACGATAAAATAAAAGGTAATTCAGTTTTCTATCCAAACATAAACATATATATATATATTTTTTAAATTTCTTTTATCTTAATACCAGTAAAGGATTAAGTCTAGACTTCTTATTTGATTTTTCATTTTAGTATGCAGTGATAGGTCATAAATTTATGTGGGTTTACTTAATTAGCCTATTTATTAATACCATTTACACTCAAAACCACCCATCTGTGCATGTCCTACACTTCTTTCTCTTTTATCTTCTCTCAAACCTCAGCTCCCATCGATGACAGTTCCACCAAAAGAGCTTAATCAGTGGTCTCTTTCTCCCTCCTCTGTAGCTGACTTCCTTACCCTCTCCCTATGGGTTTCATTTCTTTGGTCACTCTTATCTCTTTTTGGTGACTTGTGTATTTTGATGATATTCGAAGAGGGAAGACAAAAAAATAGATCAGAGAGGGAAAGGAAAGAAAGAGAACATGGAATACAAGGGGATCTTGAATCAGGATGGAAAACTTTGCAAGAAAAAGTTACAAAACACGCTAAAAAAATTTTAAAAGTTAAAAATTTGACTTTTTCATTAGAAGAAAGTATCATAGACTTTATATTAAATGACCCAAAAAAAAAAAAGAAAAGCCCAAAAACAAAAAAAAACAAAGTTAAACATCTTAACACTTAAAAGTAAGTCAGATTAAGATAAAAGTCCTAAAAAACAAACACCTCCTGACTGTTTTCTCTCTTTTCACACCTGCATGTGTATTTTTTACAACCTTGTTCCATATAGTTTGTTCTTTTCTCTTCTGCATCTTTTTGGCGTCTTTAATCTATACAAGAAAAATAAAATTGCCGTCTTTTATTTATAATGTAAGATCCTAGAAGCTTGAACTTGATCGTGTTATTGAATTTGACAAATCAGCTTGTAAAAAGTGATCGGACTATATAAAATGATCTCTTATCATTTTTTTTTATTTGTACTCTTATGGGGCTGCATGTTTAACATGAGTTCATGTGACACTGTTTTCTTTCTATTTCCTTTGTTTGGATTTATTCGATGGCAAAGTTGGAATCAAATTATGAGGGTAACGCTGATTCATTCACAGAAGGGAGTCCACAAAGGTTAGATTTTACATATTCTTCTCTTTTGGTTATTTTACAAAGAATAATTGCTGTCGTTGAGGGAGTATATGGAGGAAATAGAGGATAATTACCTTTTCTTTGGTCATACTATATGTGATATATCAGTCTATTTATCTCAATGGATGTGAGCTACGATTTGGAAAATCTGTGTTAAATTACTAATCTTGTTTGCTTTGGGATTTTACAAAAAGAAGTTTAATTTATTTTGGAAAGTTATGAAACGAAAATAGTGGACTCAAGTTTATTTGTGCTTTATTCATAGAGTAAACCGTTCTTGTTTCTTTTGGATGGACTTGAACTAATTAGGCTGGTTCTTTTAAATTGTTATTTTGCTATACATATTTTATTTTATTTTTTCTATGTTCAGCTTATATACAGTTCAGAAGCATGAGCATATGTATTACTAAAATTATGAAGACAGAATGAGATAGGGACAGAGATTACATTTTATTGAGAGACTTTGCTTGGATGAATGGTTCTTTTACTGAGATATTATAATGCAAATGATCTTACAGGTATCAGGAGTGCAGATCACAGGACATTTCCACTCAAAAGTGTGCTTTTTTCAATGCTCATAAGGATGAGGAATGGTACAGTCTCTGGTTATGTTACTCTGGTTGTTTTATTTTTGGTGTATAAGGTCCATGTCTATTTTTCTTTTCCCCTTTCAGTTTTCTTTCTAACTTTGACTTATATGTTGACGAAGGTTGAAAAATAAATATCATCCTTCAAATTTACTTCGCTTCTTTGAAAGGTGAGATCTATTGTTTGAAGATTGATGATGACTATTATTGTCGCTTTCTTATGGTGTTAAATAGATATAAGGGCAGTGAGGGATTTTCTGATTAGCTAAAAGCGCTAAAATACGACTAAGGTCGTTTGAGAATGTATTTAGTCTATAATCTCTATTGTTTTTTATTTGGAATATGATCTTTACAGGAGAAATAGACACGCTCAGGAGATCGCGAAGGAATTTTTATTTTATCTATCAAGAGGAATAGTCAACTTGTACGGTCTTTCTTTCCTTGATCTCTTTCTCTCCATTAAATTTGAATTGTTGTGAAGATCACATTTTTGTAATATAGGAGTCCAAGTGCTACTGCATTCTATGCAAGCAAAGTGAATTTTCAGACTAGTCAGCCAAACTCTTATGAGAAAGCTGGAGAAAAGAGACGGAGGCTTGATAAAGATCAAGATGAAGAAAGTGAATTTTCAGCTGCGCTGAAGGCCCACCCTGTCAGTTGTCTGCCTAGACGAATACAATCAGATATTGAACAAGCCTTTGCCCTCATACAAAAACTTGACAGTGAAAAAGGGATTGAAGACAATATTATTTGCAATATTGACTTCTATGGAGAATTTCATTCTGAATCTATGTTTCAAGTTCTTATTGTCAAATGTTTAACAGGTGAGAGGGTCCTATATGGAATTGAACTTCTGGACACACTTCTCACGTATCTTTGGCGCATCCATGGTGTAAATTATTATGGCATGATTGAAAGTGATGAACCTAAAGGTTTTAGGCATGTGAGGTCAGATGGTAAAAATCATACAGAAACCCTTGAGGCTGGGGTTGTGTGGGAAAAGAAACTTGACACATTTTGGCAAAAACGATTGAGTGGTCAGCATCCCATGGAAGCTATGATAGGCAAGGAGAAAATTGATGCGGCATACGTTGAAGCTTCAGATCTATATGTTAGGAAAATAGCTGATGAAAATGAAGGATGGAAGTATGGTTGTGAAGCCAACGATTGTACAGAACTTTTCAATTCTGCTGAATGTGTGCGTGAACATCTGAAGCTGGAACACCCTGAACTTGTGATGGAACTCACTTCAAAAGTGTGTCAGGATCTATATTTCCATAACTACATGAAGTAAGTTTGAAGTATTTATTAACTGGAACTATTAGCTGGAATTTGATTCTGAATTGTTAACCACCTTGATATCTTTTCAGTGATCCGGATGCTCCTGGTGGGACCCTCTAACTGTTGCAGATTTCTCTTTTGGCACAAAGGTAAAGCTCTTCCCTTTATATTATTATCAGCAACCATTCTTGAATGCACCATGTCCTAGCTTCGCAGGATCGGGTTCATGCAAATGCACAAAATAAGCACAGTCCGTTTTGTTGTGTTTGAAGATGTATCATTGTATATTTGTGGTTACCTTTTATTTATTCTTTTTGAAAAGTAGTTATCTTATATTTGAGAAGCTGCTTTTTTTTCTCCCCCCCCCCCCCCCCCCCCCCCTTAATTATAGTTTTATTATGTACTTGAGTTACAATGGTGATATCTTTTTATCCGAGTTTAACGATATTCTTTTAGTCATTTTTTCTGATATGATCGACGTTCTTTTTAACATCACATGTTTGGATATTACTTGATTTGTTTTGTTGTTTATGCAGATGAGCTAAACAGTGGCATCGAAGGCCTAGCGATTCACTTTTAACTTTAAGGTGTATTTAAGTTCACTTTTAACTTTGGGTCTATTTAGGTTCGAACGATCTTTTTATATGGCAAACATTTTTGTTGCCGCTGTCATCAGCCAACTACGAATGTCCATGTTTGAATATGTCACATATTTGTTAGTTACAGTAGTTCGTAGTTTTTATTTTATAAATTTTTTGTTTGTATTTATTTTATTTTATATTTTTGGTCATTGGGCCTAGGCTCTCCCAGTGGAAGAGGTGGCTTTCTTAAAATTAAGTTTGAGAGCTAAGATAACCCAAAATTTTCGGTTTTTTTATATATCCTTAAAAAAATAAATGAAATCGCCAGCTTAAGTTTAGGTTTGAATGTCAGTAACTGAATAACAAGATTGTTTAACACATATTCAAGTCTTGTTAAGAATTGATTGAAATGAAAATACAATGAACTCTAAAGCCCACCTTGAACCAAACTCCAAGCTCTACCCACTTTAATACCTCACTTGGGTACAAGCCGCAATTATCTATTCCTTTAAACAATAAATAAATGCTAATTGTTTATATTTTTCAAATGATGTGGTATTATTATTATTATTATTATTATTATTATTATTTTTGATGAATTTAATTTTATGATGTTATATATAAGTATTAGGGGACAGCAAAATAAATCTCTTGAAAATTTTCTATACACACGTTATACACGGATGATATTGTTTGGTCATTTATAATTGATGACATTGTTTGGTTATTTATAATTGAACACTAATTTATTATTTTGTATATGGAAAAATAAAACCCATTATTTTTGTACTTTTCATATATGTTCAACACAAATTGCAATGTATATATTATTTGATGTACATTATGATCAGTGTTCTAAAAGGCAGAAAAAGACGCCGTCTAGGTGCACTTAGATTTGATGCTTTTAGATAACGTCTCGCATAGTAGCAAAGTTTAGAAAAAAACGGTTAACGCTGTATTGACCGCCTAATACGTGTCTAGACACTAAAAGGCGTGAGTCTTTTTATTCAAAATTTTTTTTTCTAAGATTATTTTTTAAAAAATGTTAAAAAATAATGCATAAGAAATTAAAAAAATTATATATTGTTAAAAAATGGAAACTTTTTAAAGATTAAGTTTTTTTTTCTTAAACAAAAAAAATAAAAATGATGAATAAGAAAAAAAAGAATAATAAATTAAAGGCTCTACTAGCAAGTAATGCTAGTAATACATAATCATGGATAGCCGAAGATTGTAATAATGATGATGAGATAGAGAATGATATGTTACCACCTAAAAAAGATTCTAGAAATGCTCAAGTTGAAATTATGGAGCCCAAGGAAAATGATTTTGTATTGGATGGCACGGAAGATGAGTTGGATGAAGATGTAGATATTGAATTAGAATCCGATAAATAATTAAACAAGAGGTAGATTATGGTAATAGCTAAAGTATGTACTAGTCTAGGAATTATTAGGTACTTGTAGGTTTGTAATATATATGTTTTGAAACTAATCTGTTGTTAGAAACTTGGAAAACTTGAATTTTTATAAATCTATTATGATCAATTACATGCTAATTTATGTTAATTGCACATACAAAAGTAATATAGACTTATATATATTTTGACATTTAAAATATGAATTATTTTATTTATTTAGTAACCTTATAATAATTAAAATAATAATATAATTGTGAAATGCTTTTTCACTCCTAGGTTTCGCCTAGACATATCTAGACTTGTAAGGCTTAAAGCTTGACCTTGCCGTCTTGCGACATCTTAAGCCTTTTAAAACATTGATTGTAACCATTATATGGATAATCTTGCTTAAATGTTACATGCAAGTTTTTTTTTTTTTCTTTTCTTTTTCCATTAAGGATGAAGCCTGTGCACTGTCTTTTTCTTTTATTTAATAGAGTATCATAATTATGACATATTATTAATTGCATATATTGAAATAATATTTGGTTAATTACAAGGTTAGAATTGGAACGTCTTAAGATAAGTTTGGTATGCCAAATAAATATAGGAATATAATAGTTATTCCATATGATTAACTATTCATATGTTTAGTATATTTTCAAATTCAAAAATATCTATTTTATAAAAATACATATTTTCACATTTCAAAGAGTAGTCATTGCTTTTAAAAAGTTTATGATTGTTATTTTTTTTTCATTTCAATGATAAATATATTTATTATATTTAAAATTATTTAAATCTAGATTGATTACCTTAAAAATACATAAATAATTATAAAATTTGACTTTTAATTAATTTTTATCAAATTTAATATTTTTGAAAAGAAAAATAATATTTATAAAAGTTAAGTATTGAATTGAATTTAATATAATAATCAAACATATCAATAGAAATATTTCTCTTATTTTCCTCTTTTAGCTCCTAAGAATAGGTATTATTATTTCATCAAGGCAGCAGTTAGCACTTAGACAATCTCCAACCATGCAAAAAAATAGAAATTGGACAAGATTTCACTCCAACTGTGCCTCTTTTTTCTGCACCATTTTGGTGCAATTGGAATTAATGAACAGTAGCATTGTTCACCCACCAACCCTGCTTTTTTTTGGTTCTTTTTATTTTTTACTTTTTAAATTTTACAAACAAAACCCTAGATTTTATAATTTTTACCCTAATTGCATATTTTGAACAAAGCAAATTGCTTTTGGCGCCAAAAAAATTAAAATCTTGCTTTTGTACCATATTTTTAATAATATTTCATGATGATTAATTTTATATGGAGTAAAATTAATATATAAATAATACGAAATGTTAATTACCATATAAAAACATATTATTGAATCAATATGTGAAAAAAAAAAGTGTAGGTGGAGCAATTAGTGAAATAAATAAAAAGTTGGAAATTAAAAAATATAAAATAAAAGTAAATAAAAAGGAATATATAAGATATTTTTTTCTTTATGATAAAAATGATGTAATGAATTATAGAACAATTATTATTTAATGTGGCATTTACATCATTTTAATGCAAAGTTTGTACCATTTTTGTGCAATTGGTTAGGAATACTTTGGCACATTCAAAAGGTCTGTACTTTGAAATATTAATAGAAACTTTTCTAAAACAGCAGCATTAATGCAACACAAGTTCACTCAAATTTTCTTTGACATGAAATTGAACAAGCGAGCTAATTTGAATCACGCGCGCGACTGGTTTAACAAAAACAATTGGATGCACATAGCATTAATTCTCTTCCATAGTTATTGTGGATTCGTCTGTTAGTTTATCTAATCCGAGCAAATAGAGATCCTAGATTTCTGTTTAAGCCACGTAACATTTTTTTTTTTTTGGGGGTAAATTATAAACTGTTGTGCTTTGATTTATGTTTTTGCATCAACGAAATCAATCTAATAATATATGCATAAAACTCAAATCTCATAATTGAGCTTGAACAATGGCAGAAAACTAAAGAAAATAAGACCAAAGATATTTTGATTAAAGAGCGAGAATTTTACACCGACCCTTTTGTAATTTATATTACAGAAGTTTATCTTCTTATGCAATGAGCTTTGGTTATTGGATCACTACTTGGAACTTTCCATTACACAATTGTTTTGGAGCCAATTTTTAACAAAAATGGGACCGACTAAAAGTCTTAAGAACTTGGTAAGAGGCAGGCTAGAAGTCTTATTATTATTATTATAGTTAATTAATTTTTAAGATAATTTTAAAGCAAATATATATATATTTTTTCCCATTTTCTTCTTTATAATGGAAATTGTTTTTCTGAGAAATAATTTTCCTCATAAATTCAGAGTATTTCATACATAAAACTTTAAATATTTTATAATAATTGTATTCGTTATTTTGTTGGTATAATTGTATCACCTATGAATTGCGTTCACCAATGACAACATCACAATCATTGAACTTAATTAATAAGGAACATTTTTTTTTTTTTTTTTGGGACTGAAATTTAAAAAGGAAGTTATGTAAAAAATAAAGAAAACCAAAAACTATTTCTTTTAATCATAAAACCTTTCCTCCCGTTTGAATTTTGTTTTCCATCACCGTAATTTAAAATCAATGATGTGCATGACATGCCCAAAAGCCAAAAATATTGGCAAAAATGTCACTAATAGGATTTAAAATTTTAAACCACCCAGATTGTGGTCTTCAACACTTATAAAGCAAGATAAACTAGATAAATAAGACGCATACAAAAATCAAAAGGAAACCAAAAGGATGAGCTTTTCAAATTAGGTATTTAAATACAAAGAGGATAAAAATTGAATAATAAACATAAACTCGCAGGGCCTAAAATTTCTGACAAACTGTCAGGACCCGTCCAGAATTCTTTTCCCGGAATCCTAGACAAGCCCTAATCCCAAGGAAATACCACCGAACCTTCCAACGGAAAATCTGACAGCACCTCCCCTAAGGGTAGGACTAACAAAAAATTATTTGCACTGAAAACACACTTCTATAAACATCCCCTTATTCCTCCCACAATACTACAAATTGATTCCACAAATTTCAGCACTTCAAAAATAACAGCAACTCAGTGCATAAATAATAACTACACGTCCAATACAGTATACAGAGCATTATACAATAAATGTGGAATTAATACTATGACAGATAAGAAGTAATACAGGATGGAGAGGAAAAAGGGAAGAAATATTTCTTGGACTTTCGGCAACGAACTGAGACGTTGGGCTCGCCCCGGACAATCAACGTCTCCAACCTGGACCTAGGGGATCGGAATTTAAGAGCGTGAGATGCTAATCATCTCAGTGAGTGACCCTAACTACTGAACACCTTTAATGATAATAATAATAATAATAATAACAATTAAGGGAATTGAATAAATACCAACAATTAATAAATAAATAATAATAACTGTTGGAAATAATAATTTCCCTCAAAACTCTCACCGATCACTCCGTTTGAAATGTTCCATTTTTAAAACAATTTCACAAAACCCGATGTACATACTTCCCGAAAACCAAGGGATTAATCAATTTGATAAACAATAAATAAATAAATACATACCCCAATATAATTAAAATGTAATAAATTATAATAAATAATTTTTGAACACCTTTGGGGTTTTAAACTTTATTTGAAAACTACACTTGACGCATCACACCATATACCGATGATGCCCTCTGATACCCAGCGTCCTGAGCACCGACTGGCGGGGGATTAAAGAGAGAAACTTGCAAACGGCACTTCGAGGTCCCGACAGTACCGCTGCTGAAACCATCATCCCGGCCAAGGAGGGGGGCGGCTGAGGCCAATAACAAACTTGCCTGCCCACGGTCCAATGGCAACTCACGGGTGAAATAATAATACTTGCGCGCTGAACCACATATACATATACCAGAACACCAATACTGTATGAATGCGTCTAAAATAATTATTAAACCAACTGTACCGTTTTCCAAAATTTACCGTGGGAAATGTACCAAATTTTCACAAAATACCATCCCACATATTTTTATTTAACAAACTGTACGGAAACGTCGATAACCAATAAACCACAATTTTCTCGAAGTACGAGGTTCAACAATAAAAATACCGCGGGCATAATTTATAAAATTTAACCAAATATTTTCATAAAATATTTAACCCAATTATGCCCGAAAATAATACTTAAAACCACGTACGATTATTACCGAAATATACTTTGCTCATGCACAGTAAATAAATTAAACCACAATAAAATAATACTCAGGAAATTCTTAGTAACCCAAAATTCCGTTTAGTATCAATGGGTAAAAATATATATATAAAATAATATTTTTTTCCCGACTATATTTAAATTCCACCACATGAGCATAATTTCAGATACCAGTTTAACATCAATTAAATATAATCAATTATCCCAAAATATTTATTAAAGGTGGGTCACTCACCTGGAGCACGCAATTAAACCACAATCCACTATGGGATCAATTCCATGACTCACCCGTGCTCCTAGAACAAAATCCACACACAGTCAAATAAATTAATATTTTAATCGGATAAATAATACCCGGTACCCGGAGGGGTCAAACACAAACGTTATCCAAAATTGACAAATAATATACCGAATCAAAGCTTGAGCGACGAGGATTACAAATCCGGTCTCCATTGACCCCAATTCTGCCGGAGGTGGCCGGAAAGATTCGGCCGGTTTTTAATTCCTCGTATCTCGCAAACCGCTTCGAATTTTTGAGATTGGAGGCCATATTTAAACTCAGAGGACCCAAAATAGGGGGAGACGAGGTTTAATTTGGACTAGGCTGGACGGAAAACACAAGAAAAGAGGAGAGAGAAATTTTTCCGGCCGGCGGCTTCTCCGGCCCGATCGGGGCGCGTCCAGCTGCCGGTGACCGTGAAAATTGGCGGCCGAGCTCGCCTCCTCCCTCCGCTTATCACTAGCCGGCGCATGAGTGGTTCCGGTGGCCGGAAAATGTGCAGCAGGGAGAGAGAGAAAGACGGGCGGGAGAGAAACCTGTGTGTTTTGTTTTGTCTCTGTCGGGCTCGGGGAAGAAGAAAGGAAGGAAAGGAAAAGAAAAAAAAAAAGAAAGGTGTTTTCCCACGTGGGGAAAAAGAAAAGAAAAAGAAAAAGAAAAAGAAAAGAAAAAGGAAAAGAAAATAAAATAAAAAATAAAAATAATTAAATAATATTTAAAATAATATTATACATAAAATAACAATAAAATAATTTGGTATTAAACATGGTTGACACGTGGCATCTCACCATGGTGACACATGGTCACCTTCATTAAGTCACACGTGGCACATCCTTACACGTTCAAAAATAATACGGTGTTTGAAAAACTCTACAGGTCCATAACTTTCAAACCACATGTCCAAATCGGACGTGCCGCTAGTCTACGGACTCGTATCGACGAACACTTTACAACCATGCATGAGTCAAAGCTCAACCTTGCATGAATAAAAAGTCAACTCCGGCACCCCTTGGACAGTTTGGACCTCAACTTGTTTTGCTCATAACTTCCAAACCGTAGTTCCGTTTTCAAAGTGCTACTAGTCTACGAACTCATGCCAACGTGTACTTCGTAACGGTACCTCAGTCAACCTAGAATTCCAATCGGGTCAAAAAGTCAACTTTTGACCATTCGGTCAATGGTCAAAGTCAACGGTCAACCTCGGTCAACGTGCAAAAATTCCAACATGGTTTGGGACGGGGTGACACACAAACTCCTTGGATAAGCCTACTATGTGCCAGACCAAAAATTCTTATCCTTGGCCATGAGAGAAATACAAATATGGTTTCTAGAATTCCAAAAAACACAAATTCAAGCAGGCTACACAGTTAAACAAAAGAGAATACTAAACCCAATATCTCTCCAAGATCTTCAGAGCTTTCTCACAAATCTTACCGTTGTCATGCACCTTCAGATTTCTGATCTTGTCCAATCCACCATTTTCATTGATCATTTGCGCATAAAGATTGATTCCACCATTCATTCCCATTTCTTTATCAGCCTCACCCACCTTCAGAATGTTCTCAAGACCTTCAAGGCACACAGATACAATATCTGGGTCCGGACAGATAAGAATATGGCATAAGGGATTGATGCAACCTTGGGAAACCAGGAATCTGCAAGAACACATGCACATAAATAAAGGTTGTATAATGCATTATGTTCTAAGACTTGTAACAGAGTCTAGCAGCTGCAAATAGTCACCAACGTTAGGAAGGACAATCAAAATCAAGTTATTACTTACAAGGTTCCAACAACAAAAAAATATTTAAGACATGTTCTTTAAATAAGTAACTACTGCAAGACACAAAGCACTTGATATGGTTTTTGCCAATGAAAAGAAAATGCCCAAAATCAATAAAGAGAGAACAAAATAGGTGACCAAGAAATCTTATAAAATACACAAGCAAAACATGTATGTCTTTTGTACGGACGAATATGCTCAAGACAAGAAAGCACAAAATTCGAAAATATCCAGTGGAACAGAAGAACAATACCGGATCTGCTCGTGAGAACACCCAGAGGTGGCATTTAAGATGGTCCATGCACCCTCCTTGATGTCAAAATCTGCATCTTTGAGAAGAAGCACAAGTGGCAGGAAAATGTTGGCCTCAATAACAGACTGCAAAACAGAATTCAATCATCAACAAGTTAAAAGTGCATCAAGCAACAACTTCTGGGAGTAAATGATTCCAAGAGAAGTAAATTTCCAGAAGCTTTGGATAATGACTGTATTCTTTATACTGTCTATAGTTGGAACAAAATAGGAACATTCAACTTTCTCTTTTAGACTATCCATTCTCACATGCATTAAGGAAAAAACGATGAAGTGCAGGAACCACATTATTACATTAAAAATAAGTAGTTTAAACCAAAACATAGAAAATTTTCGGTAAGGTATTGATTTCCTAGCACCGAAAACAGATCAAGAAATTTTTTTCTGAAGGAGCACGCATGGTTTCACATTCAAGAGGCTAGAGCTCTCGTATGCTTCTTTTTCCAAGCAAGAAGAAAATTTCCACAAGCAAAAATATTTAGAGACATTTTGCACTAAATTTAATGGAAACCATACAAGAACTAAAAAGAAGGTGATGAAATCAATATAATTATTTTTTAAAAACTTTGAAGAAGTAACTAATTAGAAGACTTCTATATAAGAAATTATGTCATGTTCTAACCAAATAAATTCTTAAAAACAGAAAGAATCTCTTTTTCATTCCTTCCTGTTAAGGCTATCAACAACCTAAATAACACATTCTTTTTTTATATATACAGGAGTTGCAATAATCAATTTGGAAGAATTACATAGAAAGTCATCAGTTTTGCACAGAAAATAATTGACCACTAACCGACATGCATCCAAAATTGACTATTCAAGTAGTTTGAATTTAGAACAATTAAGAGTGTGGAGCAATATCATTTGAACCTTAAGAATGCGATCCAATACCTGTATTTGAGCTCTATTTCCAGCCGTGATATTTGAGATTGTCCTACAAGCTTCTTTCTTGGTGCTTTTTTATTGATTTTGTTCAAGAAATTGAAGGAGGCGATGCAGAAATTGGTTGTCAATTACAAACTGCAAAATGCACATAAGGTTCTTATGTTGCTCCACGTTAAGGGGTAAACAGCAACTATAAAAACCTGTGCAGATTCACGTAGTCAGTCTCAAAAGTACACCAAAGTAAATAATTAAAAAAAAAAAAAATAGAAGGTTCTTCCCCGACAAGTTCACTCACTCATGTCAATTTAAAATTTTACTGCTTAGACAGTCAATCTCAATTTAATATTTTACAACTTAAACAGTAACTGCAAGAAACCTGAAGATGCTTGTTTGAATCTCTTCACCTAAGTTGCACTGAAAGTATACTTGTTCCTTAGTAAACAATTTTAAAACGAGAATAGAATACCAAAAGAACCACTTCGGCTGTTCAGCACATAATATCATCTCAAAAAAATAAAAATTAAGACTTGTTGCTTTACACATAACAAATGAACTCAACCAGAAAAGACAACAACTAGAAACTTCTACAGTATAAATTATTGTCAATACCTTAGTCAGAGCATAATCGCCTCTCATAATGTTTCCTAAAGTCGGAAGAGCAGGTATAAGAACCTTGACCGATGGATGACTTGCAGTAACCAATTCTAGTCAATAAAAAATCAAAAACCATAAAGAAACAGCAACATTTGCATGATTGCAGATGTTCCTGGCATGTGAAAAAGAACTATATGCTAAACAAGCAAGATAAACTAGAATCACTTTGTGCCAGTGAATATCAGTGCTTCACCCAAGAAGTTTAAAGCGTGCAGGAACTTACAACAAAAGTTCCACAACTCGTCGACAAGCAGCCGCGTCAATCACAGTCTGAATCATGTCATTTGGTCCATCTGAAAGATAACAAAAGGACCAGCAAGCATTTGCCACAACTTCTTCATCATTCAGGCAAATAAGTTGTTGAAGAACTGGTAAGGCGAGCTTAACCTGAAAGCAGCAGCCAAGAATATAATAATGATTTAGGACAATTACACCATGATGACTTATCAACCACATCATGCTCGGCAATGATAACCAATGTCTCCTTACCTCAACAAATGGTGTGGGAGGCTTGCCACAACAAAATTTGGATAAAGTCCATGTAGCAATCCTCAGCATGGATAGCTTTGAGTGTTCATTTAATTGAGCAAATAATGACACAAGCGCACCATGACAAAGAACAAAATCTCTACGATCTAGTGCATCAGCCAGATTACCTAAGGCCCACACTGCCTGTTCAAGATAATGAAAGTGAAGGGGGATATAACGCAGCAGGAAAAAATTTAATATGATTGGATGATGATTGTACTGAGAATTGAAAATCAGTACAACAGCATAATTGGGAATAGTTTGGACAGAGAAGAGCATAATAACGTTAAAGTTTGATAGAAAAGTAAGGGCTACAAAAGCGAGCAAAATCTTTCTAGAATCTAGGAGTGTTGAAAAATGATATGAAATAAGAAAAACCCAGTTATTCTTATATAAAATCAAGATGTTGCTATACATAAATCTTTAAAGAATTGAGAGAGACTATAGGTATTGCGAAAAAGGGGAAGAAAATAACCAGCTCTCTGAGATCATCATCACAAGCAGAGCTAAGGAGTTTCATAAACATAGGTACAGCACCATGTTCGATAACCTTACGTGTATGCTTCATCGTTCCGGATGCAATATTTGTCAAAGCCCACGCAGCCTCAAACTGCAACGACAACAGCGTTAGGAGTTTTACTATCTCCCCTAAATTCATTTATTTGGACAGGAACCAAAAAGAAGAAAAAGAAAGAAAAAATCAAATAAAGCAGTTACAAGTAAGTCCCTTACTTGCAGTTGGGGCATATTATACATTCCAAGAAATTTAACAAACCAAGGGACTACAGCTGCTTTGATAACTTCATCAATTGGAGGGTTGTGCTCTACGCAAATTGCATCATTATGGAAGAAAGTCAGGAAAAAAAAAATGATAATTCAACTGATAAAATGAGTTAGTTTGTGTATATATCATGCCAATTGATAAAAGCTCTCTAAACTGGGTATAGCCTTCAATTGCTCAAGATCATCATCAAACTGTACTCGTAGTCCCATCAAAATAATACGATTCATCTGTTAAATTAATTAAAAAAAAAATCATTAAAGTAAACATCAAAATTATTATTATTATTATTATTATTATTATTATTAGGTTAGAAGAAACTTTCCTGGATTCGCCTCTCGACTTCCTCAGGTGGCAATCGGTGCAATTGCACTTGACATTGCAGGAATTCCATCCTATACTCCATCTCACTTTTGACGTCGTCGTACTCCTTCAACTGCTCCAAACGATACGCCCTCCTCCACGTAAACTTATTCACTTCGTCCGGGCCAAAGTAACGATTTACGTGCGCCCTGCGCCGATCTTCGAAAGACATGGTTGTTTCAGTCACTGCTTTTTTTCTTGCTTCTTGCTTTTTGGGTTTCCTTGGTTCTCCTGCTCCGTTGGTTTTCTCTCTTCCTCCTCCGAAAGTGCGAGAGGGATATTGAGTTGAAGAAGAAAGAAATTTAGGATCAAGAAGTAAGTCCCTTACTTGATGATGATGATGTTGCACTCCCTTCTTTTTCTTACTTTGTTGCGTTTTCCTCCTAAATTTCTCAACGACTCACGCTTAGAAGAGGTGCATCGTAGTGGTGTTTGATCATGGTATTAATTGATAAAATAGTTTAGTATTGGGTATTCCTATCTCTTCTGCACGTCTGAATTATGTGGTTGTATGGATTTTTCAATTTTTTTTTAATTCCATCAAATGCCCTTGCCCTTAAAAACAGGTCATGTAAATTTCTAATAGGTTTTTAAAGCCTTGTTATAAATTAGACAAAGTCAAACAAAAACAATATATCAGATGGTAATATGGCAATTTTTTAAGCTTGGGTGGTAAAATATCTAAAACATTAAAATTAGGTGGTAAGATGTATTTTACCATTTTTTTTTATTTAATCCTTGTTTCCTCCTTTTTTCTCAACAATATCAATTTTTTTTCCTTATTTTTTTTTCTTTCTTCTTCTTCTCTTCCGTTTTCCTACTTTTTTTTTCTTTTTTTTTTGATATTATCTTCCCTTTTTGGCTTCTTGCCTTTTTTTAATCTGCTTTGTTTATCTTTGGGTTTTTTTTTTTATTGCATTGGTTTTAAGTTTTAAGTTTTAGTTTATTTTTTTCCTTATTTTTTAATTTGCTTTTTATTTGTGTTTCTCCATTTTTTATAATTCTTCTTTTTCTCGCTTTTATGGATGTTTAGATTCAAAAATTAATAAATTATTTGACAACTTATATTCATTTTTTGTTTAATCAAAAACTTATATTCATTTTACAAATAATTATATAAAAAAAATTAGTTCTATACAATTGATACCAAACATAAAACTGAATTAATATGTATTCCATCCAATCTCAATTTAAGCGTGCCATTAAACTAGACAGCTAATGACATTTTAAGCACTCAAACTTTTTATTTTTATTTTTTTTATAAATTGATCTCTGGATATTTTAATTTGTTTCACCGTTAATTTTAACTAATTTTCATCTAAAATTTTGTAATCATAAGGACCATATGTGCAACAAACATTAAAAAAAAATAAAAAGAATATTTTTATAAATAATTATTTAAAATACATGAAAAGTATATTTTTATAAAAAATTATGAAAATAAAGTTGAGAAAATACTTTATCCTTTGAAATATTTTTAAAGCAGATAAAAAATTTTGAAATAAATATAAGTTATTTTTAAAAAAATTTATTCTTAGAATTAAATATAGTTTAGTAAAGTTTTTTTTTCTTTTTTTTTTCTTTTTTACTTCCTTCATTTACTTATTACAAAAAATTATTTAAAAATAAATTTATAAAGAATTTGAAAATTGTTTTTTTTTTCACTTTAAATTTTCATAAAAAAAAGTTTCAACTGCTCAATTGAATTTTTAAATATGGTTTTGTATAAAAACTTAAAAAGTATAACTTTTAGATTTTTATGAGTCATAAATATTTTTGAAGTGTTAAATTGTTTTTGAAAAAATCATTTTTAAAAATGTATTTTCTCTTACATTTTTTAATTATTGGCACATAATATTTGAAAATTTTAATAATTCAGGAATACTAAAAAAAAAATGAACTAAATGGCATTTGATTTTAAAAATGTCTTTTAAAAAAAATAATTTATACATATTTTATAAATATATTTTTAAAAAAATATATCAAAGGATATATTAATTTCCCAATTTTATTTTCATGATATTATATGAAAAAAAATAATTTTTTAAGATTTTTAAATAATTATTAATAAAAAATATATATTTTGGTCCTTCATTGTAAGAAAATATATAAAAAATAATTATTATAAAAAAATTCCACTTTGGTCCTTTATTGAAACAAAATTTCGGATGGCAAATAAGTTAAGAATCGACGGTGGAATAAATAAGCAATTTCATAGATCAATTATTAAAAAAAATAGTTTGAAGATCTAAGTATCACTAACTGTATAATTTAAAGACCTCCTAATGATATAATCCCAAAGAAAAAAGTAGAAGAAGCTTTACTAAACTAATCTAGTTTGATTACAACTAAACTCTTAACAACTTAATAAAATCACGTGAGAAAGAGTAAAAGTCACATGATAATATTTTTACTGCAATAGAGGGTTTTCTATTATGTAATAGGACAAATTATATTTGGACCCTACTAAGAAAACCATAATCATAATTTGGTACCAACAAGCTTTTTAAAATGCTTACGCTAAATTCCCAACAATTAATGAATCTATCATCTTTACCCAATGAAAAAGGGTAAATCTAACGATTTGACTTCCTTTAACTAAAGAAAAGTCAATTTTTACCCTTTATTAAATCAAATGACTAGTTTACCCTCTTGTATAAGGTTTAAAACTATCATTTATCCCTCTAAAGTTTAAAAATTTTAAACTTGTAAATAACTAATTTAGTTATTTGAAATAATAAATTTCCATTAATATTTTTGAAAACAACTCAACACTAAAAATATTGATATTTTATCGAAAGAACATAACTAATTCAGATAATAATATTTATTTATAAAGTAAAATTTAAAAATAATAATCATATCCTTTAAGTTTTTCCACAACTAAAAACAACTTAATTTCCTTTCCCAAAAATTAAAAAAAAAAAACTCATATTAATATTTTATTAACAAGATAAAACTTAAAAATAACTAACCATATCCTTATTTGTTTTGGATAAATATATTTATTAATGGAATAATATTTTTGAGAAATAATTTGTAATCAATAAAAAAATATAGTAACACATTAAATTCTATTTAAAAATATTTAACTAATAGAAAAACATACTTCCATAAAAATGAATAAATTAATAATTTGCAATTAATTTTTATTATTATCAAGCACCATCTGATATTATTATTATTATCATTTTTTTTATAATCCAAACAGAAAAAAGAAAAAAATTATACCCCATTCTCATCATTCAAACAAATACAATCACACAACTTTCATCACAAATATATCTACAGGGACAGTCCAATAGTAAAAGCTGTAATTTTCCTAAACAATGATCTAAACTCGAATTCATTCACGCCTAATATATCTATAAATTCATCACAAAATTTACTACTAAGATTATTGTGATTGAAATTAGATTTTAAAAGGAATGGAAATGGTGACGAAGGAATGAATGGGAATAAGATTTAAAAGGAATGGGAATTGAAAATTGAAAATTAAATTATTTAAGAAAATATATACAACGAGCCAAAAGGGGATTAAATGATATGGATTTAATTAATAAACTGCTCACACATACATTTGAAGATTTTAAATTTGAGATGTAAGTGGAGGAACTATTATAAATATAGTGGAAATATTATTGTAAATGACGAAAAAAAAAGAAGCCAAAAAAGGAAAACTAATATATATATATATGTCACCAGTTTATATAGCAATGATCCCATATCTGGAATGGGAATGCTGACGGAATAAGGAATGGGAATAAGATTAAAAAGGAATGGGAATTGAAAATTGAAAATTAAATTACTTAAAAAATTATATACAACAAGCCAAATTAAATGATGTGAACTTAATTGATAAATTGCTCACATCCACATATGAAGATTTTAAATTTGAGATACCTAAGTGGAGGAATTATTATAAATGTAGTGGAAATATTATTGCACATGACCCCCCCCAAAAAAAAAAAAAAAAAAAAAAAAAAAAAACCCCAAAAAAGGGAAACCAATATATGTATATATACATATATGTTTTCACCACTTTATATAGTAATGATCCCATATCTATAAAGCATATCTATTTGGCAACTTAAATTTGTTAAACATAAAAAGAAATCGTACCAAATATGGTACTGTATTATTGGAGGTTTTTCATCAGATGCCAATCGCATACAAAGTGCGTACCTTTTTTCTTTATTTATTTATTATTATTCCTTTGGACAATAAGAAGATAAATTGCGTACGTTTGAGTTTTAATTTCAAATCTCAATTAAGTGAGGGGCTGCTAGAACAAACAAAATAAATAAATAAGCCTTTCAAAACACACCGAACAATGGCCTATGACCTGTGACTCATATTTTGGGGAGTTTATTAAGCTGGTTTCGTTTGGTCTCCATTTAAATTATGCCATTATGGGTCAAATTTGTATTCGGTTACGTATCTATTTGGGCTTACTTTGGAGATGGAGAAATTAACCGCCAAGCATTGTCAACATTTTGATACTCCAAAAAAAAAAAAAAAAAAAGAAAAAAAAAAGAGACAACGTATTGTTAAACTTTTCCTTTTCTTTTGGAATATCTTAGCTCTAAAACTTAAATTCAGAAAACAACCTCTTCCATAGTCGGTGAGCGTAGATCCAATGCAGTAAAATGACCAAAAATATAAACGAACAATTTACCAAAAAAATAAAAAAATAAAAAAATAAAAAAACAAAAACCACATATTCAAATATGGAAATTCATAGTTTGTTGATGACGATGACAACAAAAGTTTGCCATATAGAAAAATTGTTTAAACCTAAATACAAAAATTGTTTGAACCTAAATACACCTTAAACAAGTTAAAAGTGAACCTAAATACGTACACCTTACGTAAGTCAAAAATGAATCTCAACAATTCCATCCTGCCAGACCTTGATACTACTGTTTTGCTCATCTGCATAATAATAATAATAAAGCTATATCCTAAGGATTGAAGTTTAAAAGAACATGTATCATATCATAAAAAAATTAAACTAAAAGAATATGGCTAAAATCAAATCATGGTATCAAAAGATAATATTGGAACTAAAGTACATAATAAAACTGTAGTTAAAGGGAAAGCATAAATGAAAATAGCAGCTTCTCAAATAAAAGATAACTACTTTTCAACAAGAATAAATAAACAAATAAAAGGTAACTACAAATACACAATGATACATCTTAAAACACAACAAAATGGAGGGGGTTTATTATGCCTATGCATGACTGCTGCACATTTTACCATATCCTGTGAAGCTAGAATTTGATGCATTTAGGAATGGGCTGCTGCTAATATTATCGAGGGAAGAGCTTCTCTTTATGCCAAAAAAAGAGGTTCCCTTTAAATAAAATTTTCCCAGTTGCATAAATTTGCATAAGAAGAGAAATCATCTGCTACTGTTAAAGGGTGTTGGCACAAAGATTTCAATATATGCAAGTCTTAGGGTTAGTAAAACTCTTTTAGTGAAGCTTTGGGGGTTTCTATCTAGGTCTCAAATTCTTAAGTTTGCTTGGTCCAATGTCTATAATCTGTTACTTGCTAAAGTTGATTCACCACAAATTATATCTCTCGGTCAGCAGGCTCCTAATGCTAATCACCCCTTAGGAACTGCCAACATCTCATGAACAAGGATCGGAAAGCTTATCAATACAGTGAGAAATGAATAAGAGATCCATGCCAATACATAAACCATCTTCCAGATTTTCATGCCACTGGGGAAAAAAATCTCTTAAATCTTGGCTGCCCATTCAATCAAAATAAAAATTAAGGAACCTCTTAATTTGCAAGACCCAACTTACCAAAACTAAAAACGAGAGAAATAAGAGATAAATCAGACAGACTACCTTTTTTTCCTTAGAAGCTCAGAGCAGACTGTAATTGTAAATGTAATTTACCTATGGTTGCTGCTTGTCAGGGGTCCCACCATGAGCTACCACGAGCGTCTGGATCACTGAAAAGATATCAATATGGTTAACAATTCAGGGTTAAATTCCTACTAAAAGTTCCAGTGAACAAACACTTTGAACTTACCTCATGTAGTTATGGAGATATACTTTCTCATGCAATAATGAAGTGAGCTTCTCCTCAACTTCTGGGTGTTCTAGCATCAGATGTTTACATGCGTCTTCAGCACAATGGAAAAGTTCTGTACAAGCATCAGCAACACAACCAAACATCCATCCTTTGTTTTCATCATATATTTTTTTCACACATTTACATCTATAAAAAGCCTCAATATCTGCAGCATCTAGTTTCTGTTTCATTATCAGAGGTTTCCAGGGATGAGTCAACAAATTAGAGCGCATCCTTTTAAACTTCCTTCTAGGTCCCCTCCTCCTTATATGTACCCAGCGATTAGTCAACCTTTTATACCAAAATGAATGAAGTTTATGAAGCCACTCGTCCCCAGACTCAATGGTCTCTCCATGATCATTATCATCTGGCCTCACATGCCTAAAACCTTCAGGATAATAAGTTTCAATCATCCCATAATAATTTACACCATGGATGCGCTAAAGATATGTAAGAAGTGTGTCCAGAAGTTGAGTACCATATAGGACCCTCTCAGTTGCTAAACATTTGATAACAAGAATTTGAAATGTAGATTCACTATTAAGTTCTCTATAGTAGTTAATATTGCACAAAAAATTGTTTTCAATCCCTTTCTCCCAGTCAAGTTTTCGTACAAGGGCACTAGCTAGTCCAATATCCCTGTGTATTTGTATAGGCAAACAACTGACAGGGTGAGCTTTTGGCGCAGCTGCAAAATGAAGCTCCATTCTTATTCCAGCACCATCTGCTGCTTTATCATCGCCATTTGAATAGAATGCAGTGGGACTCCTACATTACAAAAATGTGATAATTACAAAAGCTCAAATTTGACGGAGATACTAAAAGAGATGAAGGGGAAAAAAAACCATACAAGCCTAGTATTCCGTTTCTTAGATCGAAGAAAAAACATGATGCAAACAGCCGAGCGCGTCTTTTTCTACTGTAAAGATCATATACCAAACAAATAACGATAAAGATTACAGACCAATTAAATTCTTAAATAAGTTTAAGCATTATTTTATCACTGAAAGCAAGTGAGACAAGCTCTCCCTGCCCTCACTTTCCCACTTATCTCTATTAACACCATAATAAAGTAACAACAATAATAGTCATCGTCAATCTTCAAACAATTGATCTCACCGTCCAAAAATTTGAAGTAATTGTGTAGGATTATATCGAATTTTCAACCTTCATCGACATATAAGTCAAAGTTAGAAAACTGAAAGGGGAAAAGAAAAATATATATGGACCTGATAAACCAAAAACAAAGAACAGATTAACATAACCAAAGATAGTATCAATTCTCACGCTCATGAGCTTTGAAAAAAGCACACTTATGAGGCCTGTAAGATCATTTGCGTCATAATATATCAGTAAAATAACCATACCAAAAAAAGCCTCTAAATAAAATGTAATCTCTCTCTCTCTCTCTTCTTCAGAGTTTTGGTAATACATATGCCCATGCTCCTGAACAGTGTATAACCCTAACATAGAAAAGAAAGAAAAAGACAAACATGCATAGCAAAGTACCAATTCAAAAGAACCAACCCAATCCTTTCAAGTCCGTCCAAAGAAATGAAAACGGTGGACTATATAGTCCATGGACTAAGCACAAATAAACTTAAGAGTCCTCTATTTTTAAATCTTTCCGAAGCATATTAAACCTCTTTTTGTACAAACCCAGAAGCAAACAAGATAAGTAATTTACATGCAGATTTACCAAATCTTTGCTCACATCTATTAAGATAAACAGATGATATATCACATATTTTATGATCCAAATGAAAGGTAATTATCCTCTGTTTCATCCATATACAACCTCAATGATGGCAATTGTATTTACTTTTATAAATAACCAAAAGACAAGAATACATAAAAGCTAACCTTCCTGCACTCCTTTTAGTGGATGAATCAGCATCACCCCCAAGGATTGATTCTAACTCTGCCAACAAATAACTCCACATGAAGGATATAGATTGAAAACAGTGTCAGAGGCCAATATACATAGGCCGTGTTACATTTACAGCACATAAAATTACATATAAAACAATAAACGAGAGATCATTTTATATAGTCCAATCACCTTTTATAAGCCAATTTGTCAAATTTCATAACACAAACAAGCTTCAAACTTCTAGGATCTAATATTAGAAATAAATGATAGCAATTTTATCTTGTTGAAGAGATTAAACACACCAATTATACACAGAACACAAAAGAACAACTAATTAAAAGGACGTTGTAGAAATTCCACATGCAGGTGTGAAAAGAGAGAGAAAACAGTAAATAATAGTCTACTTATGTTTGGATGGAAAACTAAATTACCTTTTATTTTATAATAGTAGATAGCATCCCTGAAAATATCCAATTTCTGAGAACCATCCACGTATTGATGCACTATAGCTTCCTTAAAAAATGTCTGATCTCCAACCAATGTTTCCAATGTCAAATAGAACACCATATCATTCGCAAACTGCGAATTAGCTTTGACAATATTCTTGAGTGTTACATTTTCACTCTGAAAGATGCGAATGAGGTTTCCATTACTAGGAAAAATATCAATCTACTTTCAATATATCAACAAAATCGTAACGAATCAAATTATCTACCGTCCGTTTGTTATGCTCTTCGACGGCATACTTGGCAGCCTTTTCAGTGTATTTATCATTGACTCGACATGGCCCGATGCCACCCATGATTGAGGAAGTTAGACCCGGAAACGAAATGAAACCCTAATGTTGATAGAAATTCGCATAAAACCATAAAACCATATGTTCTATGCCAGCAAAATATAAAAGCAAAAGCAGAAACCATAAAAAAATAAAATAAAATAAAATAACACATTAAAGAGACAAAGATTTAATTAATACGAAGTGATCACAAATATAAAAATAATACCTCGGATCCTTCCACAATATCAGCATATCTATCATAACGCTCCCTAAAACTGCCGCGATCAGCATGTGACAACGGCGCTTCCAGTTGCTTCGTAGCAATTTTAATACCTCTCTCAGCGATTGATTTATCTCCATTAAAAGTCTTAGAAATCATATCCTATTTTTGAGAGAAATTTGCATCACATGCCATATTTTATAAAAGCAAAAATAGAGACCAGAAAATAAATAAATAACACATGAAAGAAACAAGATTTCATTAAAATACAAAGAGATAAACAAGCGCACGCAACACCAAAAAAAAAAAAACCCACTGTGTTTTCCCAAACCCAGAGAGCAGAGAAAACTCCTTCTTTAATATGGTTTATATATATAGAATAAATAAAAATACCGCAAGTCTTGCATTGCTAAAAATTACCGGCTTCGTCTTAGGATCGGATTCCATAACTTCTGGCCGAGGCTTGAACAATTTTTCTTCTGTTGAATGCGTATCTGTCCGCCAAAACGTGAACACTTTGTTTTACCAGGGTTTTGGGAATTTAAAAACGAATGGGATTTGAGGTTTTGGCCTTGCCCATATATATACCTTTGGAATTTATGGATTTGTTTTCTTTGACCCCTCACTTCTACATTTCCGTTATAAATATTTTTACTCAAGGACCAAGGTATTGTTAAATACGTCAAATGAAAATAAATTTTCTCATATATATATGTGTGTGTGTGTGTATATGTGTATATATATATATATATTGAATTAGATTAATTCTATTTTTCTTTTATAATTATTCAAATGTAAGTATTAGAGAATTTATTTATTTAGCCAAATGGAATAGAACACCCATAAAAATCAAATATTAAAAATATGTATGATCAAATTAAAAGAGTACATTAATAAAAGAAATAAAAAAATCATTAATTAAAAATAACTAGAAAATGAATAAAACCAAATGGAATGCCAAAAGTTCCTACAAATGTTAACTAGATTACACATTTATAATAAGTTTTGTGAAAATTATTAAGTAATAAATAGAAAATATGAATACTTATCACTAATCACTTATTTTTGAAAGTTACCATCTATCAACTTAACATATAACTACACTATTATATAATAATTTAATTAAGTAAGTCTAAAATTAAAATAATGTCCTATATTTAATTAATAGAGTCTTTTTTTAAGACTAATAAATGCTTAAAAATTTAATATAATGTATATAGAAAAGTTAGGCCTTTGATTAGGTAGCTAAATATATATTTAAATGAATTTTTTTCTTAATTATCATAAAAGTACTCTACCTATTTTTAGAAAATAACAAATTTAAATTTAAAAGCGTGCCACCCAGGCCAAAATGTGGCTACGCCATTGTCCCTCCATAATCTTCTTCTACGATGAAGTTAACATAATTTACAAGTCTCTTCATTTTTAAAATCTTGTCCTTGAAAGATTTTCAATGAATCCAGTTTGTACAAAAATTTTGTTACTTTTATTTTTCTTGTTTGCTTTCTTTTTACCCTCTCTTTGCTCTCCTCTAATATATCTCGTCACCATTGTTTTATATCTTACTTGATCAAACTTGTTTGAAAGAAAATGATTAGAAAGTGACTTTATTGATGGGTTACTTATAAAAAGGTTATTCTCATTATCGATCCAAAAAATCAACCATAAAAATTGTCTCCTCTTTCGCTACCCAAAAACTTAGGGCATTGGCTCACAAATTAAGAGAGAAACATTGTCAAGAGGCCTTGGGACACTAGTGTAACCCAGATCTTTCACCGATTAATTCATAATAGGACATTTGAACTTTCAATAAAAATTAAAAAAAGTTAATAAAATAGACATATAAAATACGTTGTTGTATCTAGTACAGATATGTGTATGAATGGCATAATAACTATTACATTTATTTTTATTGATTTTGATTTTTTTTAAGTATCTATTGGTTTTTAGTTTTTGCATTCTTTCTTTTAGGCTTGTTTCGAGATTAAAATTTATTAGGAGTTAGTTTTTTGGAAATTAGTTAGTTTTCTTCTTATAACATTTGATTACTATTAAAAATATTTAAATTTGAGAGTAATAATTCAAATTTTATATGTATTTTTAAAATAACACATTTTTTTATTAGAATAACTTTCTTTGCATAAAAATGCTAGATGGACATAAAAGACGTAGTTGAATGCCACGTGGGAAGCTATCGTTGGTGATTGGTGGTGGGTGGCGACAATCTCCACTCTTCAATCCAATCCACTACACTCTCTCTCACCTTTTCTACACTTCACAATCACAATTTTTTTTTTTTTTAAGTCTTGTATCACATCACACCACACATATCAAAAATAACACAGTTTTTTTTTATATGTATTGTTCCTCTGTCACCTTAAAAGTGTCGTCCATACAGTTGATGAAATTATCAATACGCTTCAATACAAGCCAATTGTTTGTGGAATAACTAATTTGACCAGTTCCTTTAACGAATGGACTACTTAGGACATTTATGAGAAAAACAAAGATTGTTCAGAAATAGACAAAGAAGAATCGAAACCATGCTATGGTGCTCATGGGGTATGGGATTGATACAAGAACTTAAATGAACCCAGAGACTATTGGACAATCAAAAATTCATTTGGTCCGCTATGGGGATATAATAGATATGGCAAGATATTCCAGGACGAGCTTATTTATAATATACCACTAAACCATCCAGATTTAGACAGCACGTACTGTATGGTAACCTACAATTTTGAGTTTCATTAATTATTATTTTTATTTATTTTTCCCTTTTTTCAATGTGGTACCCAATCATGCAAAAGACGATGTTAAGTAGCAGTAAGTCTGAGTATCTATACTTTAGCACTGTGTATGTAGTAGAACATTTTGGTTCACAATCTCTTAATCAAGGCCTAACTCTCATCAATAACACATAAAATTATGATTAAAAGTATCTAATATTACATTTACAATGTCTATCATTGTATTGATCATAGCATTTAAAAATGTTATGAAATCTAATTGACATAACATTTTTAAATATTATAAAAGGTATTTAATATTACATTTACAAGTGCTATGAAATCTACCACATAATATTTAAAATTGCTATTAAATTAAATTAACATAGCGCTTACAAATGCTATATAATGTTTATAATTGCTATTAAAATAACATAATAACATAGGACAAATGCTATTAAATGGTTATATATAGCATTTAGCATAACACTTCAAAAATACTATGAAAGAGTAAGATTTTTTTATAGCGTGGGACTTTTTATCGCATAGGCTATCATAGCATTTTTGAAAATGCAATAATATATATTTTATAGCATTAATCACACGCTATAAAAAACAATATATGTTGTCGCATGTTAACAATTATATTGATAAATTTTGTCATTTATTGCAGATTACTTTGCATATAGAGGAATATGAATTTTGTAAATTATATATATATATATATTGTATTAAATTACTAACAAGTCCTTAAATTTAAGTTGATAGAAAGTGAGTAAACGAACAACGTGCAAATATGAAGTAAAAGCAGAATCTAGTAAGGTCTCATTTATATATTGAGGCACCGTGTTAAGCAACAGGTAACCCCAAAAACTCAGTTAACCCAAAAAACCATTTCAAAACATGAAGCTTGACAATTGGCTATGATATCCCCAATCTCACCTACAACCTTTGGCATATAAAATTTATAAGAAATCAATAGAAATTTAAAACAATCAAGAGATCTTAACATACCAAAGGAAGATAATACGTCCCACAAAAATTAAATCTAACTTATTACATAAAGAAGAAAAAAATTGTTATTCATTAGAGGAGGTGTCTATATTTACTTCCATGTGAATTAAAAATATTTCCTACTTTCATTTTCTCACTTTAGGAACAACTCATAAGCAAGCAACAATTTACACATTATTCTTTCTTCCATACCACTATCCAACTTCACTTTATTATTTCAAATAAGTATAGCCTATGTAAACCCAACACTACCATAGGAAAAAGGTTAACTTGCATTTCACTCTTTATCCCACTGTAGCCTTTATCATTCAGCTTCTGCAAGACAGTTACACAAGGCTATAAGGTAGCAGGGTCTTCCAAAACAAAACCATCCAACTGGAAAAGCAAAAAATAAGAAAAAGTTTGAAGACAAGATAAAATGTTTTGTACTTGTCACCAACTTATAATAATTATAAGTAAAGATAGAAGTGAGAATTAGTACTAAAGACAGATTGGATAACAATCCATACAAGTTTCAAAGACTTCTTACTTCCAAAACCTTCAATAAATGATCATCAAAGATATGTACATTAAATGAGTTGGGCATAGCACCACTCTAGGAGAGGCAAAAACATAATTTTTTGGTAAACACCAGAATATGAGATAAACTATGCGCATGGTTAAACAAACACAACATTTAGAAGATTCATCAACTTACCTTCAATGAAGGCATAGTATCTTAGCTTCAATTTTTGACAAATTCTGATAGCATCTTTCTAGAAGCTCACATAACAATGACTCTGTCCACTCCTTTGAGTAAACACAGTACCATCAGTTGCCAAAAACAACAACGCCATTTAAATTTTGTCAAGGAAAGTTTTTAAACAAAATTATAATGGAGAAAAAACCGTTTTGCAAACCTAGACAGTGAAATTGAAAAATGAAAGAGCAAATCACAATGTAGCAAAAACCTTTGCATAATCAGATTGCTTTAGAAAAGAACTCAAAATGGAAGCAAAAGTCTTTTCTCTTGTAGGTTGATCAAACCTGAACAAAAAATATATAAAAAACTGGTAATTGAAAATCAAAGGAAACAAAAATTCCAGATCCCACCACATCTGATGAGATGTGTATCACACACCATAATTGGGCCATGGATGCCTATTATAAAAATATTAGGTAATCTTATACTATCTATTGTCAGTAGTACTGCTGAGAGGTATAATAAATTAGGTAAAATCCATGAACACTCCATACATAGAAAGCAATTATAAAAACAAACTATCATATAGTGGTGTTTGCCTAAGACATATAATTAAAATGAACTTAATCCGATGGGTCACAACATAGAGAGTTTTAACAGAGAAATTGAAAAAAGCAGCAATTCACTTGAAACATGTCAGTTTTTCCATCCTAAATGGACGAGAAATATGAACAATAGACAAAAAAATTTGTGAACAAGATATAGAATAACAATAAGGCACCTTGCACATTGTAAGAAATATCATGTAGCGATGTTTGCACATTGCATTCCCAGTTGGCATTCTAGATGGACAACAAGGCCTCTTGAGCAAATGCTACAATCGCTTCATTTTCTAAGGTCAAATATTCTTCCAAAAATGCACAGTGTAATGGATTCCCTTGTATCAAATAACATGCCATACTACTTCTGTGTGCTAGCTCACCGAGGACATTAATAGCAATCTTTCTCATAATATCATCCCTACAAATAGAATTATCAGTAAACAACAAACAGTACATTTTTATTCATAAAAAAAAAATAGTAAATAACAAGAAAGACTCACATGTCTCCCTTTGAGTATATGTTGTTCAAAAAATTGAAGAATATGAGTTGCATAGCCAGTCAAAACATGGATTTTTTGACAATCTTTTAAGCCACGCAAAAACCCGAAATATGCCTCTAAAATTCCATTCTCATAGAATTTATGAGATTTTACATATTATCATCAGCACAAAATTATTATTCTATTAATTTTGCTTCAAATTGAAGCACTTTCATGGCTTTTGATAAATACATTTCAAATTGCATTCCTATTAACAATGCTATTTGATCAAAATAGGAGAATATGAGAGACTTAGTAGAGCTTTGAAAATCATTGCTTGATAAAGTTTTGAGAAACCGATTCATGATACATTCACAATAAGGAAAAATGTTACATATCAATAATCTAGCTATGACTAATGCAAAACCAGCTATGATAGTAAAAGCTTAGCATTTCTCAACACTCAAAAGACCCATCTCAATACACTTTTGAAATTTTGGAATGTGATTTCCAAAATATGAGCTTGATTTTCCACATATAAGGGCTTGAATAACAAGAATGATTTACTTATACACTGTGACATTAATACCACCAATATTATTCATTGCTAAACTACATACATTGTGCCAAACCTGGACAAAAATACAGAGAGTATTACAGGCTTTCTCAGCAACATTTGGGGAACCATCCACCATCTAGGACATAACAACTTGGATTATTAATTTGCCTTTTAGCTGGGTAAGTGTCTTTAATTCCTCAGTCAAAAGTAAAAATTCAAAAATTTTACTCAGGAACCACAAAATGGGGACCTTCAGCTATTTTTTGATTTGCTATTGTTGTAATGAAAAGTGTTGGTAATAGATTACGCAGCAAAGCTTTCTCAACATTGGCTGAAGAATCCTCCAAGATGGCTGGAAACTCCAAAATGGAGCCAAAAGCATAACAAGCTGCCTATCAATAGCAGACAAATTTCAAAAAGGCATGCAAGCAGTAGCAACTGAGGTAGTGGTAGACCCAGCATAGGTATTAAAACCCATTCCAAAGCATTTTTTTATCTATGCACAGAATACTATAGCAAGACAAGCAACGTAAATTATTTAACAAGAGAAAAAAAAAAAAGAGCAAGCAAATATTAAAATCCGTCGATCTTATGTAAATATAGTACAACCCACATTGTCTGATTTTTCACAGAAAGGCAATGGCCAAACGAAGCGAGCTCACTTTAGGGTCCAACATTCTCCTAAGTCCAACCCATTAGGGTTTTCTTTATTTGTTCTTTAAGTTTAATTAATGGCTAGATTTATTTTGTAGGAAGTTGCTTTGTAAAAAAGGAAATTTTAGAACTTTATAAATAGGTATCTACTTTTTCAATCTTGTATCACATCCCATTATATAGATCAGAGATAATACAATTTTTTTAGAGACTCCAGAGATAGTTTATAGATAAGTTTTTTTGTATATTAATTTCAGAAAAAATAATACATTTTTTTCATCTCAATATTTTTTGTGTTTTATCTTTCTTTATTTTTCTATGTTGGTTTTTGTATGTTTTTCGTGGTAGAAGGATGACAACACCCACAAAATCACAAGTTTTTGGTGCAGTGGCTATCGGGAATCCGAGGGTGTATTGCGGCACTTAGAAAAAAGTTAAAATACAATGATTTTCCATACAGCATGTATCAAATGTATCTAGTTTTTCAGTCTTATATCACATCACATCATACAGATCAAAGATAACACCGATTGTTGAAAACTCTAGAGAGAGTTTTTAGAAAAGTTTTTTTGTGTATTAATTTTAAAGAGAATAATACATCTTTTTTTTTTCAATATTTTTTGTGTTTTATCTTTCTTTATCTTTTTATGTTGCTTTTGTGTGTTTTTCATGATTGAAGAATCATACACCTACAAAATCGCAATTTTTTGGTGCAGTGGCTATCTTAAACCTGAAAGTGTATTGCGCACCTTACCAGGAGAAAAAGTTAAAATTCGATGATCTTCCGTACCGCATGTGGTATCTAGTTTTTCAGTCTTGTATCACATTACATCACATAGATCAAAGATAATGCAATTTTTTAAAATATTCTAGAGAAAGGTTTTAGAGAAGTTTTTTTGTATATTAATTTCAGAGAGATTAATACATCTTTTTCTTTTCAATTTTCTTTTTTGTGTTTTATCTTTCTTTATTTTTTTGTATTGGTTTTTTGTGTTTTTCGTGATCGGGGGATCACAACACCTACAAAATTGCTAGTTTTTGGTGCAGTGACTATAGTGAATTGGAGGGTGTATTGAGTAACTTTCTAGGAGAAGAAGTTAAAATATAATGATTTTCTGTACTGCATGTGTAATAAATATCTAGTTTTTTAGTCTTGTATCAAATCACATCACATAAATTAGAGATAACACAGTTTTTTATCATCTATTTGTTGCTTTAAGGCTCTTATTAACTGTTCTATAAACTTAACAGTATCGAGCATCTCCATACAGTTGATGAAATTATCAATGCGCTTCCATACAGGCCAATTGTTTATGGAATTACTAATTTGACCAGCTCATTCAACGAGTGAACTACCTGGGACATTTATGCGAGAAATAAAGAGGGTTCAGAAATAGACAAAAAAAATGCACGTCGAAACCATGCTATGGTGCTCTTTGGGTATGGAACAGACTACTAGAACTTAAATGAGCCCATAGAATATTGGACGGTCAAGAATTCCTTTGGTCCGCTATGGGGATGTAATGGATATGGCAAGATATTACAAGATGAGCTTATTTATGATATACCACTAAACCATTTAGGTTTAGACAGCAGGTACTGTATGGTAGCCTACAATTTTGAGCTTCATTAGTTATTATTTTTCTTATTTATTTTTCTCTTTTTTCAATGTGGCACCCAATTATGTAGAAGACAATGTTAACTAGCAGTGAGTATGAGTATCTATACTTTAGCACTGTGTACGTAGCAGAGCATTTTGATTCTCAATATATTAATCAAGACCTAACTCTCATCAATAACACATATAGTTATGATTCAAAGTACCTAATATTACATTTACAAGGTCTATCATTGTATTGATCAGATCATTTAAAAATGTTATGAAATCTACTTGACATAATATTTTTAAATATTATAAAATATATTTAATATCACATTTGCAAGTGCTATAAAATCCATCAAACATAGCATTTAAAGTTGCTATTAAATTAAATTAACATAAATCTTACAAATGCTATTACTGTACTAGTCATAATGTTTATAGTTGCTATTAAAATAACATAATAACATAGGACAAATACTATTAAATGGTTATTTATAGCATTTAGTATAACAGTTCAAAAATGTTATGAAAGAGTAAAATTTTTTATAGCGTGGGCTGTTATAGCATTTTTGACATTTTTGAAAATGTAATAATATATCTTTTATAGCATTAATTATATGCTATAAAAAACAATATATGTTGTAGTGTGTTAACAATTATATTGATAAATTTTGTCATTTATCTGCTGCTGTAAAGCTCTTATTATCTGTTTTGTTACCTTAAAAGTTTCGAGCATCTCTATACAGTTGATGAAATTATCAATGCGCTTCAATATAAGCCAATTGTCTATGAAATAACAAATTTGACCAGCTCATTCAACGCTGGGTATGGGATCGACTACCAGAATTTAAATGAGCTTAGAGATTATTGGATGGTCAAGAATTCATTTGGTCCGCTGTGGGGATATAATAGATATGGCAAAATATTCCAAGATGAGCTTATTTACGACATACCATTAAACCATCCAGGTTGAGATTGCATGTACTGTATAATAGCGTACAATTTTAAACTTTATTAGTTATTATTTTTATTTATTTTTCCCTTTTTCCAATGTGGTACCAATCATGCATAAGACTATGTTAACTAGCAGTGAGTCTGAATATCTATACTTTAGCACTGTGTACATAATAGAGCATTTTGATTCTCAATCTCTCAATCAAGACCTAACGCTCATTGATACCACATATAATTATGATTCGAAGTTTCTTTTCTTAATTTCCAAGCTAACTCCTCCTCCAAAAAGTTAATTGCTGATCAAAGAACATGTACCTAATATTTTATTAACACTACTGTTCTCAAAAGTTGAAATTCATCCTTTTCTCCTTATTAATTCAATTTCTAAAGTATTCCTACTTTGCTTAAATCTATACATAGTCATATTTCATAATTTGTCAATTTAATGAGCTAACAGGCAGAAATAGCTGTAGTTATTGCTCTATTTGTCTATTATATAACTAGACACGTTGCTAGATTTCTATAAAAAAAAAAAAAATTTTAAAAAAATTGATGAATTTAATTAAAATTATCTATTAATATAGTTTGAAAACATAGCAGTGATTAAGATTAATTAGCCATCAAGCTCTTCTTAATATCCTATATCCTCACTTTTTTTTTTCTCTTCATATGTTGCTTAGTTTGTGATTATCTTTAATGTAAAAACACTAATATTTTCCTTTTACATGCATTACAGGTCGCCTAACTTTCAAATTTCACCTCAATTTTGACATTTTCTCATACGATCACTCATCACTATATTCTTCAATCAAATATATAATTGCCTAGATTGCTAGACGTTCGATTTGGATCAATTTGACTAGAAATAGATCAAACCCATGTCAAAAGCACAAACTATTTTCTAACTAAATAATGCTATGCATGTCCAATAAGTCCCTACAGTACAATATTCCTTATCAACTAGTGTTCTCCACAATTTCCTGTTCCTTTTCTTTGGTTGACAATAAGCTCATATATATTTAATTTTGTCTCCTCCATCAATGAATAGCGCACAAAATAAATAATTATACCTCTTCATCATATAAAGAACCATAACTTTTTATTTTTATTTTTTGAAAATTTTCATTTTTATTTTTTATTATTCAGAAAATCATAAACATACAACATAAAATAGAGTAATTAATAATTAGATACCTAACACAGCACCATTTTTTTTTTTTTTGGGGGGGGTGAATAAGCCTTACACACACACACACACATTGATTTTGAATAGCACTTCCTACCTCATAACACGATTAGACCCGATGTGACATCAACGTAATCAAGTCCGGCTATAATTAAACCTTCTCTTACCGTAAAACTTTAACTCCAGTATAATTTTAAAATATATGCTAACTCTCGCTATTCATATTAAATAGAGAAAGGTGGCTCAGCGCTGACAACCGTTATAGCAGCAAGTTTCACACCTTGCTTCCCTGGTCCTGGCGCAACTCAGCCATTTATCTACGAACATTCGCTCCTTTTCTTGAGCTTCACATAGTTTGGGAAGAAATGCTGCTGTTGTTAAATGTATACACAATTTGTAATGCAAATTTAGAAGCCATTGGTGGAGTTCTATGAGAAGAAGCTGATGATGAAGATGGTGTTTGTGGGTTGAAGGGATGTGCCGGTGATGGTTAATGGGCTTAGTTTTGAGCCATTTTTATATTTATGGTGGCTTTAGAGAGGGTAGTATAGAGTTATATATAGAGGCATAGAAATTAAGAACGTTTGGACTTTGAATGCCTAGTCTAGATTTTAGTGGGAACGTGTGGTAAAGTCTTGAGAATTGGACCCCACGGAGGCCATTGTTGAAAGGCTTTTGCATGGCGGGACTGCATGGATGTGTTATATATCTTATACGCATTGCCAATGTGATGCTTATGAATTTTTGTTCTATAAATTTGGACTGTTTACATTGGTTAATTATTAGTCACTATTTTGTAGGTTAAGTGCATGCATATTTTGACATGCGTATAGCTCTTATTTTGGATGCTTGCAGCACTATTAAATATATATAAAGGATTGTATGAAAAAACTAATTAAATACCTGGCTATATGCAACCTACCTCTTCATTCGTCATACATGAATACATGGTATATATATTCGATTTAGTTCTTTGGATTTTTAGAAATTTTAACTCGAAATTTTTATGCTTTTCTTTTCTAAATATAATACATATATATATATAGCTATATTATATGTAAGTTAGTAGAAATCGATATATATATATATATATAGATATATATAATGGTATTTGTTTGATCATATGATAAATTCTCTTATTAATTCCTGTTCAAACAAACAATCTTTTTATTCATTAATCATAATTAAATAGTTGTATATTTTTATACCTTCAAATAATGTTTTTTTTTTTTAAATGTACTAAAACTAATATAATAATAGTAATAACTGTTCAAACAAACAATCTTTTTATTCATTAATTTGATCTAATCATAATTAAATAGTTGTATATTTTTATACCTTCAAATAATGTTTTTTTTTTTTTAAATGTACTAATACTAATACCAATACTAATATAATAATAGTAATAATAATATGAATGGTCAAAACATGGGCCGAATTAAAAATCCAATGGGCCGAGACCATATAAATGAAACCCACAGGGAGAGGTGAGGAAGCTAGTTATGGAGGAGGGAGAGAGAGAGAGAGAGAGAGAGACCACGGATTAAGCTCTTTTGGTGGAACCATCATACATGGGAGTAGAGGAAAGAGAGAAGATGAAAGAGAAAGAGAGGTGTAGGACAGCATTGATGGGTGGTTTGAGTGTAAATAGTATTAATAAATAGGCTAATTAAGGCCACATAATATTATGACCTATCACTGCATATTAAAATGAAAAATCAAATAAAAAGTCTAGACTTAATCCATTACTTGAATTAAGGTACAAAAAACAAATACCACCTAAATAATAGTCTACTTATGTTTATAGAAAACTGCATTACCTTTTATTTTATCATTAGTAGATAGCATTCCTGAAAATATTCAGTCCATTAAGACGTTTAATGCCAATGTATTCCGGAACTTTAGCTTCCTTAAAGACTATTTGATCTCCATCCAGTGTTTTCAATGCCAAATTGAACACCCTACCATCAACCCGAAATTGCACATTAGCTTTGACAGCTATCAAGAGTATTATATTCGCACCCTGAGAGACATAAACATAATTTTCATTACTACACCACCAAAAAAAAAAAAAAAAAAAAAAAAAAACAACTATTTGTTTTCACTATAACAACAAAATTGTATGTAATCAATTATCTACCATCTTTTTGTTATGCTCTTCAACAGAAAAATTCGCAGCCTTTTCAATCTTTGTATTGACTGCATATGACAGGCTGGTAACCTCTTTTGGAAAAGTTGGACATGGAATCGAAACATATATCATATGCCAGCAAAATATTAAAGCAGAAACATGAAACCAGAAAAATAAAATAATACAAGGAAGAGACAAGATTACAAGCACAACATCTTCTTTTATTCCCAAACCCAGAAAACAGAGAAAACCTCTAATTTGATTTATTAGTCTGAATACATATATATATATATATATGTACGTAGATTGTGAAAGGGAATAAATAATACCTCGGATCGCTCAACAGTTTCTTTATATTTCTCTTCATAGTCCTTAGAACTGCTACAACAGACTTGGACGACTGCGTTTCGAGTTTCGTAGCATTTTTAACACATCTATTATCATCGATTGCGTTCTCAGTTTCTCAGCAGTTTTCTCTATGCAGAAACTTATACATACCCTATTGTTGAGAGAAATTGCATAAACAAACCATCATTCATGCCAGCAAAAACGTAAAAGAACATATTAAAACTAAAAAAGAAATCCAAAAAAAAAGAAGAAGAAAGATTAATACAAAAATAACACATGAGAGAGACAATATTTCATTAAATACGAAGAGACTATATATATATATATATATATATTATGATAGATTATCAAAGGGACATCCCCATATTTGTCAAAATTATTGGTCGACGACTGCGTTTTTAGTTTCTTCGCTTCCGCTGCCTGGGTTGTGCTCCTCACCGGTGACCGACGCTGGAGCATAGATTCCACATCTTCTACTGACAACAAACACGTTGGCCTTGGCTTGGCTATATATGGGTTTCTATAGTTCTATTTTTTTTTTTAATATTCTTTTTTTTTTTTTATAATTCTAATAAATTGAATTTTGCTTTCTTTAACCCCTCGATTTTACATTTTCCTTATATATAGTTTACTGTTTTACTCGAGGTATGGTTAAATACATCAAATGAAAATGAAAATCTTTCCTTGCAAAAATGAGAAAAATAAATAAATTGAAAAAAAAAAAATATATATATATATATATATTTTGTAAAAAAATTATATACAACAAGCGAAAAAGGGTTCAAGTGATATGGACTCATTTGACAAGCATTCTAAAAATTCTGGATTTAAAACACGAGAAATTATTATAAGTGTAATGAAATATTATTGTAAATGACTAAGAAATACAAGCCAAAAAGAGAAAATTAATGTGTATATATATATATCTATATATATATGTTGTCAACAGTCTACTCTTAAACATACAAAGTACGTTCATTTATTTATTTAATTATTTTTGGACGATAAGAAAATAAAGTACGTACGTTCTTGAGTTATTATTTCAATCCAAATTGAAGGGCTGCCTGTAATTTTGAGCTTTAGTAATTATTATTTTTCTTTTTGTTTATTTATTTTTCCTTTTTTTCAATGTGGTACCCAATGTTCCAAATTGATTATTTTTCATGGACAAACCTTGTCTCCCTTACTCTAAAAGCAAGCATATTTATTTATAGGTTATTAATATTATTATTTTAACTTTTAACGGTTATTTGTTACTTAATTCTAGGAAGGATTTCTTATTATTATTTTATTTTTGCATGTAATAATTCAATCTTTTATTATTATTATTTTTAGGTTGTTGAGCTGTGTCCACCTATGATGCACTTAGCATTGCTCATTTTTTTATATATCTCAAAGTATATGTTGATCCATTTACCAAAAAAAGAAATAAAAACTATCTTAATCTATCAGCACAATAATTGATAGATTTTGCTCCCTTGAACATTAATTATCCATGTCGTGAGAATGGAATAAATGAAGCGTTCAACTACATATTAAGTAATGGGGTGACAATAAATGAATACCTCCATACACAGGCATACAAAATTCATTTGCTCAACTTCCTCCTGAGGTAACAATGGAAAAGTTCTGTACAACCATCAGCAACACAACCAAACATCCATCCTTTGTTTTCATCATATATTTTTTTCACACATTTACATCTATAAAAAGCTTCAATATCTGCAGCATCTAGTTTCTGTTTCATTATCATAGGTTTCCAGGGATGAGTCAACAAATTAGAGCGCATCCTTTTAAACTTCCTTCTAGGTCCCCTCCTCCTTATATGTACCCAGGGATCAGTCAACCGTTTGTACCAAAATGAATGAAGTTTATGAAGCCACTCGTCCCCAGACTCACTGGTTTCTCCATGATCTTTATTATCTAGCCTCACATGCCTAAAACCCTCAGGATAATCAGTTTCAATCATCCCATAATAATTTACACCATGGATGCGCCAAAGGTATGTAAGAAGTGTGTCCAGAAGTTGAGTACCATATAGGACCCTCTGGTACCTGTAAGATCATTTGCGTCATAATATATGCTTTGGAAACTATCTTTGGTTATGTTAATCTGGTACCATGGTACTCAACTTCTGGACACACTTCTTATATGGTACTCAACTTCTGGACACACTTCTTACATATATCTCTCTCTCTCTCCCCAGAGTTTTGGTAATACATATGATCATGCTCCAGAACAGTATATAATCCTAACATAGAAGAGAAATAAAAAGTCAAACATGCACAGCAAAGTACCAATTCAAAAGAACCAGCCCAACTATTTCGAGTCCATCCAAAGAAACGAAAAAGGTGGACTAGAGTCCATGCACTAAGAACAAATAAACTTCAAGTCCTCTATTTTTAATTTTGTAACTTTCCAAAGCATATTAAACCTCTTTTTGTACAAATCCAGAAGCAAACAAGATAAGTAATTTAAATGCAAATTTACCAAATCTTTGCTTGCATCTATTAAGATAAACAGATGATATATCACATATTGTATGATCCAAATGAAAGGTAGTTATCCTCTGTTTCATCCATATACAACCTCAATGATGGCAATTATATTTACTTTTATAAATAACCAAAAGACAATAATACATAAAAGCTAACCTTCCTGCACTCCTTTTAGTGGATGAATCAGCGTTACCCCCAAGGTTTGATTCTAACTCTGCCAACAAATAACTCCACATGAAGGATATAGAATGAAAACAGTGTCAGAGGCCAATTTACGTAGCCCATGTTCCATTTACATCACATAAAATTACATATAAACAATAAATGAGAGATCATTTTATATAGTACAATCACCTTTTTACGAGCCAATTCGTCAAATTCAATAACACAAACAAGTTCAAACTTCTAGGATCTAATATTAAAAATAAACGATAGCAATTTTATCTTCTTGAAGAGATTATACACACCAATTATATGCAGAAAACAAAAGAACAACTACTTAAAAAGACGTTGTAGAAATTCCACATGCAGGTGTGAAAAGAGAGAGAAAACAGTAAATAATAGTCCACTTATGTTTGGATGGAAAACTGAATTACCTTTTATTTTATAATAGTAGATAGCATCCCTGAAAATATGCAATTCCTGAGAACCATCCACGTATTGATGCACTACAGCTTCCTTAAAAGATGTCTGATCTCCAACCAATGTTTCCAATGTCATATAGAACACCAAACCGTTGGCAAACTGAGAATTAGCTTTGACAATGTTCTTGAGTGTTACATTTTCCCTCTGAAAGACGTAAATGCAGTTTCCATTACTAGGAAAAACATCAATCTATTTTCAATATATCAACAAAATTATAAAGAATCAAATTATCTACCGTCTGTTTGTTATGCTCTTCGACGGCATACTTGGCAGCCTCTTTGGCGTATTTATCATTGACTCCACATGGCCCGATGCCACCCATTATTGTGGAAGTTGCATCCGGATACGCAATGAAACCCTATTGTTGAGAGAAAATGCATAAACCATATCTTCTATGCCAGCAAAATAAAGATGCAAAAACAGAAGCCATAAAAATAAAATAAAATGAAATAACACATTAAAGAGACAAAAGATTTCATTGATACAAAATATCACAAGCATATAACAGAAAACCCCAAAAAAATATATATACATAATACCTCGGATCCAACCACAATCTCAGCATATTTGTCATAATACACCCTAAAACTGCTGCAATCAGCCTGACGCGGCCAAATCTTCTTGGTAGACGACGGCGCTTCCAGTTGCTTCGTAGCAATTTCACCGCCTCTCTCAGCGATTGAGTTATCTCCATCAGAAGGCTTAGAAATCATAGCCTATTTTTGAGAGAAATTGCATCACATGCCATATTTTACAAAAAGCAAAAATAGAGACCAGAAAAAATAAAAGAAAATAAAATAACACATGAAAGAAACAAGATTTCATTAAAATACAAAGAGATAAACAAGCGCACACAACACAAAAGAAAAAAAAAGCCCCTGCGTTTTCCCAAACCCAGAGATCAGAGGAAACTCCTCTTTAATGTGATTTATATATAGAATAAATAAATACCGCAATTCTTGCATTGCTAAAAATTACCGGCTTCGGCTTAGGATCGGATTCCATAACTTCTGGCCGCGTGTCTGTCCGCCATACGGAAAACATTTCCATTTTGTTTTACGAGGGTTTTGGGAATTCAAAAACGAATGGGATTGAGGTTTTGGCCTTTGCCCATATATACCGTTGGAATTTATGGCTTGAAGTTTCAATTGTCGTTTTCTACACTTTTATAATAATAATAATAATAATAATAAATTGAATTTTTTTATTTTTAAAAAAAATTGAATTTTGTTTTATTTGACCCCTCACTTCTACATTTTCCTTATAAATATTTTCACTCAAGGACTAAGGTATGGTCAAATACATCAAAGGAAAACGAAAATAAATTTTCTCATATATATATATATATATATATATAAAATTAGATTATTTCTATTTTTCTTTTATAATTATTCAAATGTAAGTATTAGAGAATTTATTTATTTAGCCAAATGGAATAAAACACCCATAAAAATCAAATATTAAAAATATATGTAATCAAATTAAAAGTGTACACTAATAAAAGAAATAAAAAAATATCATTAATTAAAAATAACTAGAAATGAATAAAACCAAATGGAATACCAAAAGTTCCTACAAATGTGGACTAAATTAAATATTTATAATATTTTTTTATCAAAATCATCAAGTAATAAATATAAAATAATCACTTGTTTTTCAAAGTTACCATCAATCAACTTACTATATAATTACACTATCACATAATAATTTAATTAAGTCTAAAATTAAAACAATATCTTGTACTTAATTAATAGAGACCATAAAATCTTTTAGTGCTAATGCCTATTATTTTGTTTTTAATCCAACACCAACACAAGCTGCCATAGATGACGATGAGATGTATAGAAAATTACCAAAAACAGAACAGGGGAGAGAAAAGGATGTTAACCAGGGGCAAACTCAAACACCAGAAGCTGCAGGATCATCATATTAGTGAAATGATGATACATCTCTACAAAGATCTTAATGAGGACGTATTCCATTAAAAAAATATCCAGAATCTCAATATGTTCTGCTTGCTAAAGAAGTTATTACATCAGAAAAGTTGAAGTTATGCAGAGACATAGTTGGTATAGATGGTAGGTGACCATCAGATTTTTTTAAAATGCTACTGGAAGGGGAGAATTGTGGGGTCCAGCCTTCTTCTAAGCCCAACCCATTAGGATTTTTTTTACTTGTTCCCTAAGTTTAATTAATGGCTAAATTTACTTGGTAGGCAAGTTGTTATGTGAAAAAGGCAATCTTAGAACCTTATAAATAGGTATCTATTTTTTTAGTCTTGTATCACATTACATCACACAAATCAAAGATAATACAGTTTTTCTAAAAACTCCAGAGGGAGTTTTTAAAGAAGTTGTCTTATGTGTTAATTTCAGAGAGAATTATACATCTTTTTCTTCTCAGTATTTTTTTGTGTTTTATCTTTCTTTATTTTTCTGTGTTGGTTTTTATGCTTTTTTCGTGATCGAAGAATGACAACACTCATAAAATCATAAGTTTTTGATGCAGTGGCTATCGTGAAACTGAGGATGTATTGTGCACCTTACCAGGAGAAAAAGTTAAAATACAATGATTTTTTGTACCACATGTGTTAGAGGTATCTAGTTTTTCAATTTTGTATCACATCACATTACACAGATCAGAGATAACACATTTTTTTGGAAACTCTAGAAAGAGTTTTTAGAGAAGTTTTTTGTATATTAATTTTAGAGAGAATAATACATCTTTTTCTTCTTAATATTTTTTGTGTTTTATCTTTCTTTATTTTCCTCTGTTGGTTTTTGTGTGGTTTTCGTGATCGGAGGATCACAACACCCACAAAATCATAAGTTTTTGCTACAGTGGCTATCGTGAATCCGAGGATGTATTGCGCACCTTATCAAGAGAAAAAGTTAAAATACGATGAATTTTTGACTCACATGTATTAGAGGTATCTAGTTTTTCAGTCTTGTATCACATTACATAACACAGATCTGAGATAACACAATTTCTTTAAAAACTCTAGAGAGAGTTTTTAGAGATGTTTTTTTATGTATAAATTTAAGAGAGAATAATATATTTTTTTCTTCTCAATATTTTTTGTGTTTTATCTTTTTTTATTTTTTCTATGTTGGTTTTTGTGTATTTTTCATGATCAGAGGATTACAACACCCATGAAATCTTAAGTTTTTGGGGTAGTGGCTTTCATGAACTCGACGGTGTATTGTGCATCTTATCAGGAGAAAAAGTTAAAATACAATGATTTTTTATACCGCATGTGTTTGAGGTATCTAGAGTTTTTTTTTTCTTGGGTTTTTCTTTTTCTCATTTTCATTCTTTTTTTTCTTTCTTCCATTTGGTTTCCATTAGTCTATGGACGTTCTGCATTTTTTCACACACCCTTTGTGGAAGCCTTTTGCATTTTTCACTCTCATTTTTTTTTTTTTTTTAGCTTTCCTTTTTCTCATTTTCATTCTTTTTTTTCTTTCTTTCATTTTGGTTTACATTAGTCAATGGACGTTCTGTATTTTTTCACACACCATTTGGTGAAGTTGAAGATGGATTCGTTGGTTATAACCCACCATTTTTCTAATAAATGCATATTTTTCTGGTGAATCCTTTTTATTATTATTATTATTATTCTTTAAAAAAATAATTTAGTTATTTTTTCTGTTACTCTCCCCTCTCAAATAAGACACCCTGCAAGCCCTTTGTAGATATGGTAAAATAAATACAATCTTTCTTTTTTTGAAAAAAAAAAAATTGCTCATAGCAGCTATTGGAAAGGAGAAAAAACTTGTAGCATACACCCAATTTTTTCTCACTGGGAGAGTCACAATAACAGTTGCCAATCAATTTTTTATTATTTTTCCTCATGTGCTACAAAGACCACCTGTAAGTAACTCAAAGAAGGAAAAAGGATTAGGGAGATTCTGTGGTCAAAACAGTCCTGACCGTTTCTATCTGGTCCAAAAACATGCTTTTATTTCCTGACCCTTAGATTAACACTAATGGTTCAGATTTCACTTACAAATTCCTTCCCAAAAACCCTCTTTCACATGCCCCACAACTTTTCTTTCCCTTCCCTTCCTCTCCTCCTCTGCTTCCATCATTCTAGCAACCATTTCGGTGCCTTTGTGGCCATATGTGAGCTCCCATTCTCGACCATTTCTTCGGAGACATCTAGTGGCATTGGCGGCACAACAAGCGATTTTGAAAATTATGCAATATTTGCTGACTACAAGTCCTTTTACTAGTGGGTTTTTAGTTTTATAGCTGAAAGTTTAGGAAGGTTTTCATCTTGTGGTACCGTAAATAAAAATTGGGGATCTTGTATATTATTGAGTGGCTAGATACAATACCTTTGGCTTCGTTTTCTCTTTTGACATAAATAGTTTTAATTTCATATATTCAGTGGGATATGGGGTTTTGATATTTTTAAGCAGATTTATTGTTTAGCATATATGCGGTGGAAGAATTTAAAAGTAGCATAAATGATTTTTGTGTGCCAGCTGGAAAATGAATTTGTATTTGGTGATGCATTTCAATATTCTACTTCTTCAATTCAGGTGTGTACTCCGTCAATGTGTATCCAAAGAAACTACTGGTGTATGCTTCAAAATATTCTCATGAATTTAAATTGAAGAGAGAAATAACTTTTGATGGAAATATGATAATGAACCAAAGTATGACTGGAGCACGAGCACCCTGTTGGCTAACAAGAATGCTGATTGCAACACCTCACTGGTATCTACAAGAATATTTTGAAAATTTTGGTGTCACAATAATTGAAGGTCGTGGGAATGTGGGGACCATGGTTTGTGTTTAAAATTAAACCAAAAAGAAAGAACCTTTACCCTGTAATGCGTGTTTTTGTTGCGTTCTAATATCAACATTTTTGTTTATGTTTTTTTTTATAGATTTTTAGCACGCTTTTTAGAAAAACATCGCTAAAAACATATACAATAGTCGACGTTTTTGTGAAAAAGCATAGGCTTTTCTCATTTATGCTTACGCTTTTCGTTTTTCCTTCTTTTCAACGAGTTTTTTAGAAAATCATCGCTACAAAACCAATACAATAGCTGATGCTTTTGTGAAAAAAAGTTATTTTTCTCCCTTTTAGGGACGCTCGTCTGAAAAATCATCCCTTCTTCCTTTTTTTTTGGTAATTCTGGATAATGTTTTTAATTTTATCAAATTCGGATTGTTTAATAGAACTTCATGCAAAATAATTAATAGACAACAAAACTAAAATAAATATTTGCATAACAAAATAATATTTCAAATATTCATGTAATATTTTTACAATTTTGTCAAGTATTTTATATTAACTCATAAATAAGACACCAATAATAAGACAACTAAACCAAACTAAATGGTGGGAGATGCTTGGTAGAACAGTGAAAAACATGATTTTGAAGCTTATGGGAGCAGGGTATTTGGGATCTCAAACAGTGAATGGTTGCTGGTTGCTAGATCGGTGGAAGCAAAGAAGAGGAGGAAGGGAAGGGAAAGCTGTGGGGCATGTGAGAAAGGGTTTTGGGGAGGGATTTATGAGTGAAATCTAGATCGTTGGTATTAATCTAAAGGCCAGGAAAGAAAAGCACAATTTTGGACCGGATAAAAATGGTCAAGATCGTTCTGACCATAGAATCTCCCAAAACGATTATGCACACATGTAATAATTATTTTTACAAGCTGAATTAGTTATGAGAGAATTATATGGCCTATTTTCTGTTTTTTTTTTTTTAATTCTTTTCATGAGATCTGTAGTTGATTTAATCATGAATAGTTTATATCTATTTATTTTATATGTAAATCATGCCGAGGGTGTGACAGTGGCACTCATAAATATAGTATAGTCTAGTGTAAATACAAAATTTGCCCATGCATATTAAGGTTATGGATAACACCAAAAAATGGTTGCTTTAAACAAATATCCATGGTTAAAAATCAATAATAGGAAGAAAAATGGTTGTTTTTTGTTACCATCTATCATACAGTGTTAAAAATCAATCGTAAGAAGAAAAAGAAAAGAAAATCTTTTTATCCAACGTTCCAAATTGATTATTTTTCAAAGACAAGTGCTACCTCCCTCTCCATAAAAGCAAGCATATTTATTTATTTATTATTATTATTATTTTAACTAGTAACAATTATTTGTTGTCTAATTTCAAGATGAATTTTACTATGACCTATCAGTTACCAAAGAACAAATCTAAAATAGATTGAACTGAGTACAAATTGGCCTATTAAAACTCAACGCTACAGTACAGTGAGTTATAGATAAACTTTATTTATTTATGCTTTCATTGTTGTATGCTACAAATTATTTTTATTTTTTTTCAAATTTTTTAATTTTTCTTCTTATTGTTTTATTTTTGCATGTAATAATTTAATCTTTTATTATTATTATTATTATTATTAGGTTGTTACACTATGTCCACCTGTGATGCACTCAGCATTGTTCATTCTTTGATGTATCCCGAAGAATATGTTGATCCATTTACCAATAAAAGAAATAAAGACTATTTAATCATGATAGATTTTGCTTCTTTGAACAACAACTATTTATGTTGTGGGAATGGAATAAATGAAACTTTCAACTACATATTAAGTAATGGGGCGACAACAAATGAAGTACCTCCTTACACAGGCATACGAAATCCATTTGCACAACTTCCTCCTAAGGTAATATAGTACTATTAAATTATTAATTATATGATAATAATAATATTGATATATATATATATATATATATTTGTTTATTTTATATTTCTTCTTATATTATTATTGTTGACAATTATATTGATAAATTATATTATTTATCTACTGCTGCAGGGCCCTTATTAACTGTTTTCTCACCTTAAAAGTTTTAGGTATCTCCACACGGTTGATGAAATTATCAATACGCTTCAATACAAGGCCATTGTCTGTCGAATAACAAATCTGACTAGCTCCTTTAACAAGTGGACTATTTGGAACATTTATAAGAGAAGCAAAGAGTGTTCAGAAACAGACAAAGATAATGAGCATCGAAACCATGATATGATGCTCACTGTGTATGAGATCAACTACCATAACTTAAATGAGGCCATAGACTATTGGATGATCAAGAATTCATTTGATTTGCTATAGGGACGTAATGGATATGGCAGGATATTTCAGGATAAGCTTATTTCTGACATACGACTGAACCATCCGGGTTTAGACAACATGTATTGTATGGTAGCCTACAATTTTGAACTTTATTAGTTATTATTTTTATTTTTGTTTATTTATTTTTTCAATATGGTACCCAATGTTCTAAATTGATTATTTTTCATGGACAAACATTGTCTCCCTTGTTCTAAAAGCAAGCATATTTATTTATAAATCATTAATATTATTATTTTAACTTTTAACAGTTATTTGTTACCTAATTCCAGGAAGGATTTTTTCTTATCATTTTATTATTATTATTATTATTATTATTATTTTAGGTTATTGGGCTGTGTCCACCTGTGATGCACTTAGCATTGCTCATTTTTTGATATATTCTGAAGTATATGTTGATCCATTTACCAAAAAAAGAAATAAAAACTATTTTAATCTATCAGCACAACAATTGATAAATTTTGCTCCTTTGAACAACAATTATCCATGTCGTGGGAATGGAATAAATAAAGTTTTTAACTACATATTAAGTAATGGGGTGACAGCAAATGAAGTAGTTCTGTGCACAGGCATACAAAATTCATTTTCACAACTTCCTTCTGAGATAATATAGTATTTGTCATTTAATAAATATTTTTTATTTGAATTATAAATTAAATGATAATAATAATATTGATATATATATATAGTTTTTTTATTATATATTTTTTCATATATTATTATTGTTGACAATTATAATGATAAATTTTGTCATTTATCTGTTGCTGCAGGACCCTTATTATCTATTTCCTCACCTTAAAAGTTTCAAGTGTCTCCATACAGTTGATAAAATTATCAGTGTGCTTCAATACAAGCCTAATATCTGTGGAATAACAAATCTGACTAGCTCCTTCAACGAGTGGACTATTTGGGATATTTATGAGAGAAACAAAGAGTGTTCAGAAACAAACAAAGAAAATAAATATTGAAACTATGATATGGTGCTCACTGTGTATGAGATCGACTACCAGAACTTAAATGAGGATATAGACTATTGGATGATCAAGAATTCATTTGATTCACTATGGGGACGTAATGGATAGGGCAGGATATTCGAGGATGAGCTTATTTCTGACATACGACTAAACCATCTAAGTTTAGACAACATGTATTGTATGGTAGCCTACCATTTTGAGCTTTATTAGTTATTATTTTTGTTTTTGTTTATTTATTTTTTTCTTTTTTTAATGTGGTACCCAATATTCCAAATTGATTATTTTTCATGGACAAACGTTGTCTCACTTGCTCTAAAAGGAAGCATATTTATTTATAGATTATTAATATTATTATTTTAACTTTGAACAGTTATTTGTTACTTAATTCCAGGAAGGATTTCTTCTTATCATTTTATTTTTGCATGTAATAATTCAATCTTTTGTTATTATTATTTTTAGGTTGTTGGGCTGTGTCCACCTGTGATGCACTTAGCATTACTTATTTTTTGATTATCCCAAAGTATATGTTGATCCATTTACCAGAAAAAGAAATAAAAAATATCTTAATCTATCAGCACATTAATTGATAGATTTTGCTTCCTTGAACATTAATTATCCATGTCGTGGGAATGAAATAAATGTAACATTCAACTACATATTAAGTAATGGGATGATAATAAATGAATACCTCCATATACAGGCATACAAAATTTATTTGCTCAACTTCCTCCTGAGGTAATATAGTATTTTTCATTTAATAAATATTTTTTATTTGAATTATTAATTAAATGATAATAATAATATTGATATATATATAGTTTGTTTATTATATATTTTTTCATGTATTATTATTTTTGACAATTATACTGACAAATTTTGTCATTTATCTGCTGTTGTAGGATCCTTACTATTTGTTCTGTTACCTTAAAAGTTTCGAGCTTCTCCATACAATTGATAAAGTTATCAGTGTGCTTCAATACAAGCCAACTGTGTGTGGAATAACTAATATGACCAGCTCCTTCAACGAGTGGACTACGTGTGGTACATTTATGAGTGAAACAAAGAGTTTTTAGAAATAGACAAAGAGAATGAGCATTGAAACCATGATATGGTGCTCACTAGGTATGGGACCGACTATTAGAACTTCAATGAGCCCAGAGACTATTGGACGGTCAATAATTCATTTGATCCCTTATGGGGATATAATGAATATTGCACGATATTTCAGGATGAGCTTATTTATGACATATGACTAAATCATCCAGGTTTAGACAACATATATTGTATGGTAGCCTATAATTTTGAGCTTTAGTAGTTATTATTTTTCTTTTTGTTTATTTATTTTTCCTTTTTTTCAATGTGGTACCCATTGTTCCAAATTGATTATTTTTCATGGACAAACCTTGTCTCCCTTACTCTAAAAGCAAGCATATTTATTTATAGATTATTAATATTATTATTTTAACTTTTAACGGTTATTTGTTACTTAATTCTAGGAAGGATTTCTTCTTATCATTTTATTTTTGCATGTAATAATTCAATCTTTTATTATTATTATTTTTAGGTTGTTGAGCTGTGTCCACCTATGATGCACTTAGCATTGCTCATTTTTTTTATATATCTCAAAGTATATGTTGATCCATTTACCAAAAAAAGAAATAAAAACTATCTTAATCTATCAGCACAATAATTGATAGATTTTGCTCCCTTGAACATTAATTATCCATGTTGTGGGAATGGAATAAATGAAGCGTTCAACTACATATTAAGTAATGGGGTGACAATAAATGAATACCTCCATACACAGGCATACAAAATTCATTTGCTCAACTTCCTCCTGAGGTAATATAGTATTTATCATTTAATAAATATTTTTTATTTGAATTATTAATTAAATGATAATAATAATATTGATATATATATATATATATATATATAGTTTGTTTATTATATATTTTTTATATATTATTGTTGACAATTATACTGATAAATTTTGTTATTTATCTGCTAATGTAGGATCCTTACTATCTATTCCGTTACCTTAAAAGTTTTGAGCGTCTCATACAATTGATAAAATTATCAGTGTGCTTCAATACAAGCCAATTGTGTGGGGAATAACTAGTCTGACTAGCTCCTTCAACGAGTGGACTACTTGTGGTACATTTGTGAGTGAAACAAAGAGTTTTTAGAAATAGACAAAGAAAATGAGCATCGAAACCATGATATGGTGCTCATTGGGTATGAGACTGACTATCAGAACTTCAATGAGCCCAGAGACTATTGGACGGTCAAGAATTCATTTGATCCTTTATGTGGATAAAATGAATATTGCAGGATATTTCAGGATGAGTTTATTTATGACATACGACTAAATCATCCAGGTTTAGACAACATGTATTGTATAGTAGCCTATAATTTTGAGCTTTATTAGTTATTATTTCTTTTTTTGTTTATTTATTTTTCCTTTTTTCAATGTGGTACCCAATATTCAAAATTGATTATTTTTCAAGGACAAACCTTGTCTCCCTTTCTCTAAAAGCAAGCATATTTATTTATATATTACTATTATTATTTTAACTTTTAACAGTTATTTGTTATCTAATTTCAAGATGGATTTTACTACAACTTATCAATTACCAAAGAATAAGCCAAAAATAGATTGGATTGACTACTAATTGGCCCATTAAAACTCAAGAAAAGCTAAGGTGAGTTACAGGTCAACTTTATTTATTTATGTTTTCATTTTTGCATGAAACAAGTTACTTTTATTTGTTTTCAAATATATTAGTTTTTCTTCATATCAATTTGTTTTTGCATGTAATAATTTAATCTTCTGTTATTTTAATTATATTTAGGTTGTTGGGCTATATCCACTTATGAGACACTCAACATTGCTCATTATTTGATGTATCCCGAAAAATACGTTGATCCATTTACCAAAAAAAGAAATAAAGACTATCTTAATCTATCAACACAACAAATGATTGATTTTACTCCTTTGAACAACAATTATCCATGTTGTCAAAATAGAATAAACAAAGCTTTCAATTACATATTACGTAATAGGGTGACAACAAATGAAGTACCTCCATACACAGGCATATGAAATCCATTTGCACAATTTTCTCTTAAGGTAATATAGTATTTATCATTTAATAAATATTTTTTATTTGAATTATTAATTATATGATAACAATAATTTTGAGATATATATATATATATTTATTATTGTTGACAATTATATTGACCAATTTGTCATTTATTAGCAGCTACAAGGCCTTTATTATCTGTTCAGTCACCTTAAAAGTTTCGAGCATCACCATATAATTGATGAAATTATCAGTACGGTTAAACACAAGCCAATTGTCTGTGGAATAACTAATTTGACCAGCTCCTTCAATGAGTGGACTACCTGGAACATTTATAAGATAAACAAAGAGTGTTCATAAATAGACAAAGAGCATGAGCATTGAAACCATGATATGGTGCTCACTGGTTATGGGACTGACTACAAGAACTTAAATGAACCCAGAGACTATTGGATGGTCAAGAATTCATTTGCAGGATGAGCTTATTTGTGACATATGACTAAACCATCCAGGTTTAGACGGCATGTGTTGTATGATAGCTTACAATTTTGAGCTTTATTAGTTATTATTTTTATTTTTGTTTATTTATTTTCCCCTTTTTTCAATGTTGTGCCCAATGTTCCAATTTAATTATTTTTTAAGGACAAACGCTTGCTCCCTCTCTCTAAAAGCAGGCATATTTATTTATGTATTATTATTATTATTATTTTAACTTTTAATAGTTACTTGTTCTTTAATTTCAGGATGGATTTTACTATGACCTATCAGTTACCAGAGAACAGACCTAAAATAGATTGGACTGGATACAAATTGGCCCATTAAAACTCAAGAAAAGCTGCAAAGAGTTACAGATAAACTTTATTTATTTATGCCTTCATTTTTGCATGCTACAAATTATTTTTATTTTTGCATGTAATAATTTAATCTTTTATTATTATTATTACTTTTAGGTTGTGGGTTATGTCCACCTGTGATGCATTCAGCATTACTCATTATTTAATGTATCCAAAAGAATATGTTGATCCATTTACCAAAAAAAGAAATAAAGATTATCTTAATCTATCAGCACAACAACTGATAGATTTTGCTCCTTTGAACAACAGTTATCCATGTCGTGGGAATGGAATAAATGAAGCTTTCAACTACATATTAAGTAATGGGGTGACAACAAATGATGTACCTCTGTACACAAGTATAGAAAATTCATTTGCACAGCTTACTCCTAAAGTAATATAGTATTTGTCATTTAATAAATATTTTTTATTTGATTTATTAATTATATGATAAAAACAATATTGATATATATATATATACATATACATATACATATATATATATATATATATATATATATGTTTGTTTATTATATATTTTTTCATATATTATTATTGTTGACAGTTATATTAATAAATTTTATTATTTATCTGTTGCTGCAAGGCCTTTATTATTTGTTCCGTCATCTTAAAAGTTTCAACATCTTGATACAGTTAATGAAATTATCATATGCTTCAATACATGCCAATTGTCTGTGGAATAACTAATTTGACCAGCTGCTTCGTGAGTGGACTATCTAGGATATTTATGAGAGAAACAAAAAGTGTTCATAAATAGATAAAGAACATGAGTATCGAAACCAACTCACTAGGTATAGGACTAACTACAAGAACTTAAATGAGCCCAGAGACTATTGGACGGTCAAGAATTCATTTGATCCTTTATGGGGACGTAATGGATAAGACAAGATATTTCAGAATGAGCTTATTTATGATATACGACTAAATTTTCCAGGTTTAGATAGCATGTAGATAGCATGTATTGTATGGTTGCCTATAATTTTTAGCTTTATTACTTATTATTTTTATTTTACCCTTTTTTTAGTGTGGTGCCCAATGTTCCAAATTGATTATTTTTCAAGGACAAACGTTGTCTCCCTCTCTCTAAAAGCAAGCATATTTATTTATATATTATTATTATTATTTTAACTTTTAACAGTTATTTCTTATCTAATTTCAAGATGAACTTTATTATGACCTATCAGTTCAAGCCTAAAATAGATTGGGTTGAATACAAATTGGCTAATTAAACTCAAGAAAAGTTGCAGTAAGTTACAGGTAAACTTTATTTATTTATGCTTTCATTTGTGCATGCTACAAATTATTTTTATTTTTATTTTCAAATTTTTAGTTTTTCTTTTTACCATTTTGCTTTTGCATGTAATAATTTAATTTACTATTTGGCAGGAGACATGGGATTAAAAAAAAAGAAAAAGAAGTCTTTTATTATTATTATTATTATTATTATTTAAGTTGTTGGGCTATGTCTACTTATGATGCACTCAGCATTGCTCATTTTTTTATGTATCTCGAAAAATATGTTGATCTATTTACCAAAAAAATGAAATAACAACTATCTTAATCTATCAGCACAAGAATTGATTGATTTTGTTCCTTTGAACAACAATTATCCATATCGTGGGAATTGAATAAATGAAGCTTTCAACAACATATTAAGAAATTGGGTGACAACAAATGAAATACCTTTGTACATAGGCATACGAAATCCATTTGCACAACTTCCTCTAAAGGTAATATAGTATTTGTCATTTAATAAATATTTTTTATTTGAATTATTAATTATATGATAATAATAATAATAATAATATTGATATCTTTATATATATGTTTATTATATATTTTTTCATATATTATTGTTGGCAATTATATTGATAAATTTTATCATAAATCTACTGCTGCAGGACCTTTATTATCTATTCTGTCACCTTAAAAGTTTTGAGCGTCACCAGAATAACTAATCTAACTCATTCTTTCAGCGAGTGGATTATCTGTGACATTTATGAAAGAAACAAAGAGTGTTCAGACATAGACAAAGAAAATGAGCATCGCAATCATGATATGGTATTTACTGGATATGGGACTGACTATCAGAACTTAAATAAGCCTAGAGCTCTGGAATGTATACATACATATATATATATATACATATGTATATTCGATGTTTAGTAGGTATTATAACTTTCAAAATTATTTTATGTTGTTAATTCATTTTAGCTATTCTTTATTTTACAAATCAATTCATAAATGAAGAATTTTTTAAAACATAATACAACACATGGAAATTTTTGATTGGATGGTAGCTTAAAAGTTGATATTTTTGTTCAATTTTTAAAAAAAAATATAATTTCAACTATTGTAAAAAAATATATAGAAACATATAATTTATATTTTACATTATCTTAATTTTAACTAATTAAACTGTTTAAATTTATTTTCATTTGGACATTATCTAAAGTTTTCACTTATTTTTTTAATAGATGTTTAAGTGTACATATATATTTCTATCTATGCATACTATCGATTTTTTTATAATTTTATTATATTTTTAAAGTTATTTTCTTTCAAATATTATTTTTCTTTTGGTGGGCAAATTGATTTAGTTGGTTTACAAATCAATTTTTAAATCAATCAAGGGTATAAAGGTAATTTAATATTCCACATAGAGTAGAGAGTAACTGATTTTAAACGGAGTCTAAAGTTATTCAAGATCCAACCGAGGTAACTGGGTTGCAAATGAAACTAATTCACTTGTTTTTTAATTTTATTTTTATGTAGGCTGGTCAAGCTTTGAACCCAGGTACTCAAAGCGGTTTGACTCTGAATATTGTATTAGAATTTAGAATCACCACCTCTTCAAGAAATTTAATTCATTAGGAAGTTACATTTATCACCTCGGGTATTAGAATTTAGAATTACCATTTCTTCAAAAAAATTTAAATCTTTAGGAGGTTAAAAACTCAAATTTTTAATAAATTACATTTATATCATCTTTAACATTCTCAATGGGATATAAAAACTGATATTATCTGAATCTATATAATATAAATGTATAAGTCGAATATAAAATTACTTTTCAATAATAATGTGTAATATATATATATATATATATATATATATCTAAATATATTTATTTTTCTAATTTTTCGAAATACCTGAATTTTTAAGGAATAAAAGTTATTCTTTAAAAAAATTTACAATTTCCAACATAACCGTAGTAGATTACAAATCATTTTTTTTTCGTACTTTAATTAATAAGCAAACTTATAAATATTAACTCCTTTCCATTGATATTTCATATTTGCGTTGGCTGTCGAAGCGGTGTGGAAAATCATGATAAAGTACATAGGTTGGGTAGGTAATTCGTCATATGGCCCATTACAGTCTTTTATTAGGCCCATAAAAGGCGGTGGCTAGCATACAATAGGCCCACGAACAAGATGGACCCAACCAACCAATAACAGGGTTATGAGCCGAACGAGATGAGTTTCGCGGTCGTAGAAGTAAAACATTCATCGATGAAGGAAAGCCGAAACTGGAAAGGGTTTGAAATGACACCGCCACTCTCTCTCTCTCGCGCGCGCAATTGACGGCGATAATGGTGAATCAAATTCGCCGTCCATAGTCACTTCCGACTTGGGCAATCTATTCGCCGTAAAACACACATATATTTGTATGTATCGGTTGTAATTGTTTGTGTTGTGTTTGAATGGTGTTTGGTTGTGCAGAAAGTTGTGTGAAAATCTTCTAAGAAGGGGACGCCTAACCTCTCCAACTCTTAGTTCGGTTCACGGAGCTCGCTTCTATACAAGTTAGGAACTACCTACTCATCCTCATCCAGCACAATGGCTTTCAAGCTTTCTCTGCTGAACAAGCCGGAATTTTTGCCCAATCTTCTTTCCCTTTCATTTTCTGTTTTCTTTTCCTTTGTGTCGTTATATATATATATAATTGGTATAGGAAATTGATTGCCTGGTTATATTATAGTTTTCGTTTATCGTTCGAGTGCTTCAATTTTATTTTAATACGAAGAGATAACAAGCACACACAAAAAACCAAACAGCCTGTGTTTTTCCCAAAACCAGTAGGAATGTCAACGGGTTGGAACGTGATCGGTTTTTAAAATACCATCTTCGGTCCTGTGGGGAATATTTTACCTTATCTTCGTGGTTTTTCTCATTTTTTATAAGCAGGACTTTTTTATAGGCGAGACAGAGACAGAGATTCCCTAATCAGAGCAGAGAGCAGGGCGGAACGATTTTTTATTTTTATTTTTTATCATTCATATAATTTTTTTTTCAAAAAATTATATAATTTATTTTTTATAAATAAAATAATTAAAATGTAATAAAAATATATCGATATCAACGATCAAAATTAAAGATTTAGTGTTGAGCTTGTAAAGAAGAAAATAATATTTTACATAAATAAAATTAGAAAAAAAATTTTAAAAAAAAAAAAATATATATATATATATATATACGGACCGAATTCGGGATAGGATGTTTATCCCTGTTTTCGGTTTGAATTTTAAACATTTGTTTCGAATCCGTCCCGTGATCTTGATTTTTGAGGAGCGGTTTGCACCGCGGGATCGGAGGGCAAATTGCCATTTCTAAAACCCAGAAAGCGAAGAAAACCCTCTGTCTAATATGATTTATCAGTCATAAATAATACCTTGAGTAAGTCATCCCCATATTTGTCAAAATTACTGGTCAACCACTGCGTTTTCAGATTCTCCGCTTCCGCTGCCTGGGTTGTGCTCGCCGCCGGTGGTGGCCGAGGCTTGATCAAGAGCACATCTTCTTTTTTGGACGATACAAATTCTATATCTTCTGGTAAAATCACAGAGATTTGCTCACAGAGATTTGCTGCATGTTAATATCTGTACGCCAAAATTGGGATTGGGTTTTGGCCTTGGCTCTATAAGTTGGCCTGAAGTTACAAATTTTCCCTTTTCTGTAGTTATAAAATATTGCATTTTGTTTTCCTTTACCCCACTTTTACTCCTTTAAAAAAAAAAAAAAATTAAAAGAAAAGAAAAAAAAAACCCTCACTTTTACATATATATATATATATATATATTAAAAAAATTACCTAATGACAAACTATAAAGGTGCTCAAGAAGCTAATACTTTTTTTTCGTTTTTACATATTTTTTATGGGGAGTATTTTATCATTTTAGGGAAAAAAAAAATCTTAACTGTATAAAATAATTAAAATTCTGCTGTTTAAATTTTAGATAAATTAGAAATTTTAATTAAAATATTTTTTTCCCATAATGAAAAATCCAGACGTTCCTATTTTATATCCGTACATCTAATTTCACTGTTGATTACTTTTATATCCGTGCATCTAATTTCACCGTTGAAAACCTAATCGCATTATCAAAGCTAAGAAAACTTAATTCTTTGACGGAACTATGACGAGGTTGAGGCTGAATACTTATCATTAATCACTTTATTTTTGAAAGCTACCATCAATTAACTTAATATATAATTACAGAATTATATAATAATTTAATGAAGTAAGTCCAAAACTAAAATAGTGTCTTATGTTTAATTAATGGAGTCCTTTTTTTAGAATAATAAATGCTTAAAAAATAATATAATGTAGATAAGTTAGTTGCTTGATTATGGAGCCAAATATATTTCAATGAATTTTTCTTAAAGTATCATAAAAGCAATCTACCTATTTAAAAAAATAATAATAAAACTAAATTTAAAAGCGTGGCCCCAAGCCAAAACGTGGCTACGCCATTGTCCCTCCAAACTTCTTCCACGATGAAGTTAACAGAGATTTACAAATCTCTTCATTTTCAAAATCTTCTTGAAAGATTTTCAATGTATCCAATTTGTACAAAATTTTTGGTACTTTTATTTTCTTGTTTGCTTTCTTTTTACTATCTCTTTGCTCTCCCTCTAATATCTCTTCATCACCATCGTTTTATATCTTACTCGATCAAACTTGCTTTTTAAAAAAATAAAAAATAAAAAAAAAAGGTTAGAGTATGACTTTATGTGTTCGATTTGTAAAAAAGAAGCATTGATGGGTTACTTACAAAAAGGTTATCCCATTGTCGATCCAAAAAATCAACCATAAAAATCGTCCCCCTTTTAACCATCGAAGAACTTATGGTGTGGGTTTGCAAATTAAGAGAGAAACATTGTCAAGAGGCCTTAAGACACTAGTGCAACCCCTGATTAAAGATCTTTCACCGTTTAAGTCATAATAGGAAATTTAAATTTTCAATAAAAATTTAGAAGAGAGAATAAAATATACAAATAAAATATACCTAGTATGACAGGTATAATAACTATTATATTTATTTTTATTGATTTTTGGTTTTTATTATATTTTTTTTTTTGGGTATTTATTGGTTTTTAGTTTTTGAACTTTTCCTTTAGGCTTTTTTGTGATTAAAATTTATTAGGAGTTAAATTTTTGAAAACTAATTAGTTTTATTTTTATAATGTTAGATTAATATTAAAAATATTTAAACTTAAGAGTAATTAAATCAAATTTTATATGAATTCTTAAAAATTACAACAACTTTCTCTTATATTTTCTTTAAAATTGATAATATAATTCTCATGACTTATACTTTATCATCTCCTAAGAAGGATGCTAGATGGACAGATAAGAAGTTGTTGAATACCATGTGGGAAGCTATTGACGACTTTGGGTGATTGGTGGTGGGTGGGGACAATCTCCACTTCCGGTCCAATCCACAACTCTCTCTCTCTCAACTATTCTACACTTTACAATTATTATTATTATTATTATTATTTTGAATTTCTTACCAAAGATTTTGTTGGTTTATATATTATTATTTGCCCACCAAATCTTATTAAATAATAAAATAAAAACCAACAAAAAAAAAATATGATAAACAAATCTTCCACTAGGGAGGAGGAAAATGGCAGTATTATTATGCTTGCTTTTGCAATATGTTTTTTTTTTTTTAATTATTTTTATTTTTTAATTTGGTTTGTTTGTGAATCAAATTGGAGCGTTTTGAGATAGGGAAAGTTTATGCACGAAGGAACTCCATTAAAAGCAAACTTCAGTGAAAGACAAGAAGATATTTTGACTTTTGGGTGCATCAAATTGTGGGGATTGATGCATATAGATAACTTTCAACTAGAATTGAGTTGGGCCTATGTTTGTTGCTAAAATTCAATGTACCAATCAGATTATGTAGATAATATCTTACTTTGGAATTAACCTGGTAGTAAAAAACAACCACAATCCTATTCAACACTTCAATTAGCAAGTCCTTCTAGAACAGAAACAGTCAAAAAGGGCACACCACCCAAATAAAATACAAGAAGAAAAAGTCAAATACTATTTTACTAAAACATATGTAATTTACATCTAACTATATATCTTGCACAGAAAATATATCCTCTTATATTTACATAATTAGAAGATATTGACAGGTAGATGCATATGAAGATAATAATACTTACACAAGAAACAGTTACCAAACCTTGCAACCTGCCTTCCGAAATAAACATCAACCAAGAGAAAAAAAAAAAAAAAAAAAAAAAACCATGAAACAGGAAACAGGAAGCAACCACAAGGTCAGACTGGCTTATCCAGATGGAAACAACCACCCCATTGTCCACCCAAGGAGCAAACCAGCACCGGCAAGACCCAGCCCCAATGCGAAAGCAACAACAGACTTGCGGAGCTCATGTCCTGGTTTGCCATGCTTCCTTTTTCCAGACCTGTGCTGACCCTTTTTCATCTGCCTACCTTTGGAAGGTACCCAAGGTAAGACAGATGGGAAGAGTTCATTTTTGTTCTTAAGCTGGAGGCACAGGTTCTCTAACTGCAACAACCGGAGCCACTGCTTGTAAGCAAACAATTGTGATGCCTGTCTGAAAAAGAGTGTGATAATGTGCTCCTTCTCAGTATAGGCTTGCTTTGCCGCTTTCTCAGCTTCTCTTGCTCTTGTTTGAGAATGACAAAGGGCCTCCATCAGCTGAGCCTTGGTTTGATCATCATCAAAAATATTTTGGGTACCTGCCTCATCAGTTCTTGTTGTGCTATAACCATTTGAGCTGCTGCTGGTGGAAGATACACAATATAAATTCGTCAAGAAAATTAACTTGCATGAATAGAATTTTGGATCAGCCTGTACAAAGATTTCAGAAATGATGTAATTTGGAATTTGCAAAGTATCATGAAGAAATAGAGAAGCAGTAAAGTCCCTTCCCACAGAGGAAAAAAAATAAAAAATAAAAGATAGAGGTGTGATGGGGGCTAGGAAGCAAACTGAATTTTGTATCTCAAGTCAACTAACATAACTAGCTTTGAGTACTTGACAATATGAAGACCAAACTTCTCTATTGTGGAATAATTTGCAAGGAGGACCACATTATCAATATTGAAAGCAATTAAGCACTCCACAAACAGGATGGTGGTTCCACAGCAATCTTGACCAATCCACAGATCAATACTTTCTCGTATTGAGTAAAATTGAAAGACAGAATGAAACATCAATCCTCTTCAAGAATAACATAACACAAATTCTTTGATGACCTCTAATGGCATAGCTGGTTCATATTATAAGAAAGACAGCCATTTTACATCACTGATCTTTGTAAAATTTTACGTCATAAAGTTTTCTAATGTTACTATTTCTATTTAGAAGTAATAAGATGAATGCATGGAAAACATGAAACGGAACAACTAAAGTGAAAAAAATCCTATAGCCATACCTGAAAGGCAGGCCTGAGTCATGAGCTGGGGAACTTGAAAAGTGGCTTCTCTGAGTGCAAAAGTCATGGTTAGAAAACTGGGTCTGAGCCATTCTGTCTAAAGATGATGCCAAAATCTCATCTTGATCAACACTCTCAGGACCAGCAAATGTGCTATTCCTATAATTCTTACCCTGTGGTCGTGGAAGATCACAGTTCTCAATATGCTCAAGTGACTTCTGAGCTACCAAGGAAGCCAAATCATCTTTTCCAGCAGTCCTCCACCATGGTTCAGTCTTCTCAGTTCCAAGCCATTGAGATCCCATATCAGAAGACAGCTTTCTGGGTTGTTGAGAAGCCAAGCAGTTCAAAGAATCCATGTTCATGTAATGGTCAGCTGAGTACCAGAAATCAGTTGCATCCTTTTTTGTTGAATTTTTTTGTGGATCATTATGAGTTTCAGCTTTGAGTTCTTGCAGAACGGTATCCTGGTCATTTTTCATAGAAGTGGCAATGACATCCCAGAGCGACTCCTCAAAAGAATTACCAGCTTTAGCACTGAATTCCTCCTTGCTTTGATCCTCACAGCTATTTGCAGTTTTACTAATAAATTCATAACTTAAAACTTCAAGTACTTCAGCCTCCAAGGTACTTAGCTGCTCACTCATGATATCCTTATACTGCCCAGGGTTAGGTTGTAGGTTTAACCACCATTTTCTATCACTTAGTACATCATAATTCGGGTTAAATGGCAGGAAACCTGCACATTTGTCGTGTGGCCCTTTCACATCATTATCAGGTGTATTATCAGACTCTAATCTTGAGGAAGATGATGAGGATGTGCTGCAAGAAAAGTGATTAGCAGCACTACGCTGCCATGCAGGTTTTGCTTCTGCTGATGCCATAATCTTTATTGATCTAAGATCAATTTTGCAATGAAAAAAGTAAGAATATATTAACAGTGGACAAATACAAAAAGAACATTTATCTTCATGCATAACAAACATAGAAGCAACCATAATGAGACTCAGCAAGGCATGCTCCCAACAAAGTAGAAGCATGAATACATACATACCCACCACAAATTGAAGACTCAAATCAGAGAATATGAGAGTGGGGAATATTTTCAGTTAAACGCACAAAAGTAGCAAAAGGCATAGAAAGATTTAAAATTAAAAAAAAAAAAAAAAAAAAAAAAAAAAAAGCGCATTAGATTATTAGAATCACTATAGCAACGTATTACTCCAGAAAAGCAATAAATTGAGACAATCATACACGTGCAAACGTGATCCATATCATTTTTGGGAATCGAATTTTCAGATTCCAGAACATGTGCCCAACAGTAAAGTAATTCCCAGATGTGCCTTAAATTGAAGTAACAATGAAAAAGTTGCAATCATAACTCATGAGCGACCTTGATATTCCATCTATAGCAATACAAACAATATTCTGATGAGCAATAAGCTTGCATCAAGGCTGGTAAAGTGATAAATCGTTCACACAACATTTCAATGAAAACATGGAGCAAACTTAAATCCTTAAATCCGAATCAGAAACAAATCTCAGGCCCAGAAACCCAAATCATTCTTACAAAAAAAATCTCGGGTTTAAAATTCAGATAACGGATGGCCTCAAGTTCTCTTTGAGATCTATAAGAATCCTATTCAAAAAACTAAACTTTAAGATAGAAATTAAACAAGACCCTCGACAAATTATCTTCTAAAAATTGAGAAAACAAAAAGAAACAAGAAAATCCCAAAAGCAGTTTCAGTAACTTTCCAAGCGGTGATATTATAAAATAAAAAAATTATACACAATCTCCAATAAAAAACCAAAATTTAACAAACAAAACATAAAACATCAAGTCCACATAGAAGATTAAAACATTAAGATATCATAACGTAAAAGATCCAAAGAAATGAACCCCAAAAGATCCAGAACTTAAATACATATACAAATATTTATACACATATATAAATATTTAGGATGATGAAAAAACAGAAAAAAGAAAATACCTTTTTAGTGAGATGGGTATGATGGAATTTGCGGAGAAAACATTTGGAAAATTTGAGATCCGAAGAGAGGGAGAGACAGAGATAATGGTCTGGGCGACCCGACCTCCTCGTTCCTTGGCCCTTACATAATATCACTGTTATTGCTACTTTCACGCTTTTCAGTAATATCCGTTTGTTCTCATACGATAAAACTTGTCTTTCCGGAAAACGCTGAAATAACTACTTTCTCTATTATTCATTTCATTGCTCCTTATGACTTGTACGTGGCGCTTAAGAGAGCTTGTACTTTTGCTTTTTTTAATCTTTTGGTGGGAATTGAAAATGAAAATGTTTTTTTCTCGTTGATGGGATTTTTGAATTTAAGTTATATATTGCACTTATTGTTGAAGGTGTTTTAATTTTTAATTTTTATTAATTTTTTTCACTTTCTCATTTAAGAAACCAAACGAAAATAGAAAGAAATATCCCCGTATCAGCATCGTTTTCCAACTACCAGTCACGTCCTTCGTTGAATTTAACACGACGAGTCGTGTTCCTTACCATATACGAAAATAGGAACTGACACGGTGTGTCGTTTACATGTAGATTTAGAATAAATAAATACTTGCATACTTTTATATGTATATTTAACAAACTAAAAATATTTCATTCGTGTTTTTTTTTTTTTTTTTTTGGCCTTTTCCATATTCTGAATAATTGTTCTTCTCCAGAAAAACAGCTGGAGTGAAAAAGACATGTCAATTTCCTATTCCATCTGGTTATAAATCACCCAGTTTTTTTTTTTTTTTTTTTTTTTTTTTTTTAAAAAAAGGAACACTTGCTTTATATTATACATCATAATAAATAAGGAAAATGCTTAGGTAACATAAAACAAGAGGAAAAAAACTAAAAAGGTTGAGTAAGGATTACTTGGACGTCAAGAAGACTCCAAAAAAGGGTGAGAAAAACCGACCTAAATGATGATGTTGGACTATTGCATGTGATGCTGCTTATAAAGAAGCATTTTTGGGTAAAAAATATCCCAAACATGTCGCATCATAATTATACATACAAATCATCATGCAAAGAAACTCCCTTGCAACCTGACAAATGGCACTCTACCAAAAACCCATGCTCTAGCCAAAGCCCCATATACATACACATTCATATATGTATGTGTGTATTTGTAGTATATATATCTCATAGAAGTTTTCTTGTACTTGTAATGTTTGTTTTATTGACCCACCGCATCGCCAATCCCATTTTCAACGTCATTCTTAAAAAATGGATGAGTGCTGATGCTGTTGCTGTTGAGCAAGTTTGCAGTTTCCTAAGTACCCTCCAGCATTTGAGTAGAGAATTTTGCATTATCCAAGCAAATGCTGTTTTGCTGAGTCTTTGCTGATGCAATACTCGCAGTCGGTACAAACCCCATGTTCACCGGTGCCTCAAGGAAAAGATTCAGGAGGCCAAATAATGAAGAGACATATAATTTAAGGTTTAATCTGTTGCTTGAATTTCATTTTGAGGTTAGACAATCTTTTCTGCACACTGAACTTCTCGTTTCTTCTTCCTAGCTTGTCCAAGTAAAATGCAACTTTTTTCAGGGTTATCAAAACCTCATCACTCTCAATGCCGAACTCTTTCTCTTGAATACTCAAAATCCTCTTGAGCTGCTCCAATAACACTTCATCATCCTTCTCTAATCTAGTTTGGATTGAAACCAAACAATCTAGAGCCTCCGCTGCAATCAATATTACGGAACATCAGATGGAGACCAAGCGAAAAAGACAAAAAGATGGAAAATTTGAGTTGTACAAGGTCAAAGGTTTTTGTCACACCCAAATATGAAAAAACCATCCATGCTACAAATCATAGGATCAATAAGAAAATAACAACTTCTTACCCACTGGAAGAGAATCTTTTCCAAATGCTTTTTCACGGATGTGTAATGCCTTCAGGGCAAGCTCTTCAGCTTCTTCATCCCGCCTTAAATGGTAGAGATTAACCGCAAGATGCAACATTGGGAATGTGATGGATTGATCATCAGGCCCCACTGTTTTTTTCATGATCTCCAAACTTGTCCGAAGCAAGTGCTCAGCCTGTGCATAATTCTTTGAGCGTGAATAGGAAGTAGCAAGATTAACTAGATGTGTCACTGAGCTTGGGTTCTCTTTCCCTCTACTCTTCTCAGATATTAACAAGCATTCCTCAAGAATCTCCCGACCTTCTTTTCCTCTGGATGCAATGAAATAACATTGAAAAATGAAAAAAATAAAATAAGCAAAGATGTATAAAAAGATTAAAATTTGCATTTATATTGCCTAGCCCATTAAAATCAGCATAACCTTCCAACAACATGAAGCAATTCAGCCAAATCTATCCTCATCTTCTCCATTGTGCTGTCATCCAGAGCCACATAATTTGAATCCTTGATGACCTGAAGAGCCTTTCTATACAAATGAATAGCTTCATTTGCATTTCCTGTGTGTCAACCATATCCACTAGTTAAAAACTCAAAAGTTTGGAGCTATTGAGAATCATAGGACAAGAACTTTCTTAAGTAAGAAGTTACCCATTGCACATTTCACATGAGCAAGTGAACACATAACCATTCCAACTCTTCCGTCATGATCTCCATATAGCTTTGTATATATGTTCAAGATCCTATAAAGAGGTACAAAAGATAAAAATAATCAAGCTAAACTCATAGGAACTTTAATCAGTCCAAAAGGACACAAAGTAAACCTTCCTATGAAGAGGAGGAAACCGAAGTTTTACCTTAGAAAAGGAGATTCTGCCTCCATAGGTTTCCCTTCTTTTAGCAAAAGATTGCCAAGACCAAATAATGGTACAATTAAATCCTCATTTTCAGTACTTCTGCATGATTCCAGAATCGTAATTGAACGATGGTAGAATTCTACTGCTTTTGTAGCTCTTCCAAGAGAACCAAGTACTTTTGCCATGCCTAAAATTGGTGTCACAAGATATACACTCATTTTGCCTGGAAAAATAGATAAAAAATGACAAGTGAACAATGATATCAAATGAACGACTATAATAGTTTAAGATTCCCACAGACAAACTTACCGAATTTGCTCTCCATAATAGTAATGGCCCTCTGATACATGAATACTGATTTCTCAAACTTCCCCAAAGTCAAATACATACTGCCCATATGGACAAGCACTGGATCAAGAAGAGGTTCATCATCCTTCAGACTGTCAACAACCTCATTCAACTGGACATGTCATGAAATTCACCAATAGAATGAAGAAAAATAACAGCTTGCAGGGGTAAAACGATTAAAAAAATGGAAAAGAAAAGAGGTAAAAACAATGCATGAGGTTTTCATAAGGATATGAAGTTCATCTATGAAGAAATTAATTGCCAAAAGAAAACTAATTTAAATAGGACTTCTCACTTGCAACCAATCTTCATCTAAGTCTCAAACAAAGAAAATCAGTGATAATACAATGTAAAAGAAAAAAGAATTTACCATATCCAGAAGTTTACCAACAACTTTCAAGTCTCCCACTGCCACATATCCCAGGGCTATGATATCAAGTACAGCAGCTTCTTCCATGCCTCTGGCTCCAGCATTTATTCTTTCTTTCACAGCTTCATAATTAGCTTGAAGCAGGTCTATGGCATCATTCTTATTACCCATCATAATCATCCTTTTGACTTCGTCAAATAACTCCTCCAACTGTCTCTCAAAATTCTTCATATCATCCACAGATTTACTTGTGGCCTCAAAAGATGCTTCAGACCTGCTAATACAAATATGCAGCAATAACTTATTATAAAACCTGCCTTTTAAAGGATTTTGTTTTCCCCAAGGATTTAGCTCCTAAAAGCAGCCTTGAAATAATTAAAATGTCGAATTTTGGACATTCTAAAAGAATGAAACAGGACAACAAAGAAAAAACTTAGAATTACCAGAGTTAATCACACCTTTGGAAGTTGGTTGGAGATGAAACACGATTTCCTTGGCCCACCACATTTGCTTGCAATGATCCAACTGAAGCAAAAGTTCGCAAACCATAATGACTTGCAAAGGATCGAACAGGTATCCTATAGAGCTTGAAGTTGTTGCAGCAGCTATGTTTCTGATTAGAAACAGAGAAAAAGGCGAAGCCTTTCTGCCAATGGCATGACTTAACGTCTTGACACACTTTCTTCATCCTAAATGGTTTACATTAGAGGTTAGAGAACACTTAAAAACAACAATATAGACTACTGGATATCTAAGTTTGGAGATTAAAACCTTTAGATTTTGCTATTAAATCCGAATTCAGAAAAAAAAAAGAACATTAAAAAAAAAAAAAATTGGTTAATTGTTTGCCAAGTTTCTTCCTTTCTTTCAGCTTTCTTAAGAAGAAATAATTAACCCTGCTCGTGTAATAAAACCATGTAAATGAATGTTGTAATTTCAATATTGTATCTAAGTGGAAAAGGAAAACGAAAATATAAAAATGGTGGATTCAGAAAAACCCATGTAAAAGAAAGACCACACAAAAGAAGGAAAAAATCCAAAAGGAAGATATGAAAGAGAAAAGTAGAGCGAGAAAAATACCTGTAGCTTTTGAAAGAGGTAGAAGGTAGAAGAAGGGAAGCTGCCACCATTGCAGGAGTTGCAGAGCAGCGAAACAGGAGAAGGAAAGAAGATAATGGGTGCGCTGAAGCGGTTGTGTTGACTCGGACGCGGTGAGTCCACTATCTATTGGGTATATATTACATCAAATTATTTGGGCCATACAAAGCTTTCCGGACCCAACTCGTAACTGGAACAGCTAAATACATCATCAAAACAACTGTATACATCCGCATCGTGTAATAAAGAAAGGTGAACAAGTTGAAATTTTACTTTCATAATGTTGTTAATTCCATAAATCTGACATAATTTTTATAATTAAAGGAAAGATCCAATGTCAACAAAATGAAACTGATGGAAACTGTATCCACGGGGTCACCAATCACCATCAATCATTGATGAAAAATTAGCATAACTTTTTTATATTTAAGATGAATCAAGTCAGGGAAAATATTTGGTACAATTTTAATTTGGTTCTCTCTCTCTCTTCTTTCGTCAGCTAACAATAACATCTACCTTTTAAGAGTCATATCCAACAGCATTCTCAATTCTTTCTTGAGTTTATTGGAATTAAGGATGCTTAACAATGCATTCGTGAAAAATTTCATAGTTCAATTTATTGAATAAGAATTTTGGAACTACCAATTTTTTTTTTAATTATTACATTATTTTTAGAACAGAAGAACAAAATTAATGGTCAAGATGAGACAAAATTTAGTTCAGCCAATGAAACAATAACCCAAAACAAAGGGGTTACTTATGAGATGTTAGGAAAATAAAAAAGTACATCAATTTGGTTGCCAATGGAATTGACAAAAAGTGCAAAAGCCAAAACTAAACTATCATCCACTAAATAGTCTCCATCAAACTGTTTAGGGTAACATTTTATTTCGTCCGGAGTTTAACACTAAGTGTCCAATGAACTTTGCCAGCAGGCAAAGGGATGGACTTTGGAAAGCGCAATGGCACCTCATACTCTCCCACAGTTGACAAAGGCGATGATAATTGAAGGTTTTCAGGAGCGAGTTGCACGCAAAGTTGCCTAGCCACCTGCAATAACACATATTGTATCGTTTCAAAACATGTATGTATCTGTTCCAGGTTCCGAGTATGAAGAACAAAATATTAACACCGTCATTTCTTATTTACATACTAACACATGACTAACAGCCATATCGAAAACAAATTTAAGAGAAACTTTTAAAACACTCGAAATCTCCATAAACGCATTAATTTCCCAATATATGGGTATTGGTTATGATCAGAAGTCTTTCAAGAGCTAAAATCACATTGCCTCTAGTCTACAAAGCTTTTCCTCTAGTCTTATAAACACTACTGAAAGGTCAAGAGGATTTTGGAATAGAACAAGAGGTAAAGCCACCGAGGTGTTATCTCCACAAAAAAGAGTTATCAAACATGTATAACAAACCCATACCTCAGCCACAATATCATCTTTGGTTACAGGTTCACGCACTTCTATAGGCTCATCCTTTGTTGAGCGTGAACGGAACTTCTCAATATTGATCAATCTCCGTACTACCTATAAAAAGTGAAAAAGATACACCCATATTAAAATCAAAAAGCAACATATTTATAATTTTGAAGCATAAACATGAGCAGCATTCCAAAAGACAGCTTCAGATCAATGTTTCTTATAAAATTTTATATTTTGACCCCTCCCAGAATCTTCACGGACTGACCTTCATATATATGAAATGTTACAACCAAAAAAAAAAAAATATATATATATATATATATATGATATAAGAAAGATACATGCATTTGAACATAAATCACATACATATTCCATCCCAATACATACTGGCCATGGAAGAAAGAAGGATATCGATAAAACGTTATACCAAATGTGGATGAATAATTTGAACAATAGTTAAAAGCAATAGAGAGAAGGTACAAACCAAACGAGCTTTATCAAGACGTTTGGCGGCCTTTTCATACTCTTTAATCTTATCTTCCTCAGACACTGCAACCACCTTAACCTCCTCCTTTTCTTTCTCAGGTGGATAAATCTAAGCCATGTATGCAATAAGCACTTTATCAATATAACTTAAAGCGCAGATATAACAGAGGCACACAATTCCTGGGGGAAAAAAATCCCACAAAAATAAAAAATAAAAAATAAAAATTGATCCTTTACACACGTATCAAAGTTAGCTTAGACACTCTGTTTTTATGATTCCATTTGCAAATTAGAATTAATGATAAACTAATGACGTGTGAAAAATAAACCTTGTGCTGCTCCCTGATGAGATACGCATACTTGTCAATATTAGGAACAGCCAGCAACTTGGGCATAAGGTGATTGCGAAAATGCCCAGGAGCAACCTTCACTGTCTCACCAGCTTTCCCAAGCTTTTCGATGTTCTGGGTATATAGTAAAAACGAATCAATCACTTATACAAAATACAAAATACATATATTTTTCAAAGAACAAATGAAAGGGCAGGCTCTTCAGAATTATGAACTCACTCTTGTTAGGATAACTTCCAATTTCCTGTGTCTGATTCCTTGGCTAACATACAAAAGTGGTTGCATCATTCGATCAGAGCTATGCACATTCGTTTCTTTGATAATTTGCCTGATGGCATTTCTACCATATTGAATATAAGCCATCCAATCCAAACCTTCTGCCTAAATCCCAAAAAAAAAAAAAATTCAAACTTTAAGCACAGAACGTTTTGAATTCTGTATGTAAATCCAAAATTGAAACCGAAGTGGAAGCGGAAGAAGAAAACAGGTACCAGCTACGCCGGCAGATCAGCCGGGGGCAATTGGCGGAGACTTTAGGGTTTTTGGGGTAGGAACTGAAATTACAGTAGGGCGAGAGAGTGAACGAAGATGGAGGGGTTTTTGTTTTGAATTGTCTGAAACACCCCTAAAATGAATTCGTATTACAACAAAGTACCATGATCCATATCGACAACAATGGCCAGTACATACAAAATTAATTTAGAATATAACTAATGTGCTCTCTCAAAAATATTAATAATAATTTAATAATTTCAGGAAAAAGAAAATCATTTACATTCTTTTGGGTTTCTAGTCAAATAGAATATTCAAATGCTTAAAATTTATGAATAACTAATAAATATGATGTTTCAAATCAGTATTTTCCTTGACATGGTTACGTAGCACTTCGTCATCTTTATTTTTTATTTTTTCTTTTTACACTGAAATATTTATCATATTTATCAATGAGAAAATAAAGGCTAAACGTTTAAATATTCTTTTATTCGAATAATAATATAGAAGTGCATATGAATTTGGTTTTGAATTTTTTTATATCTAGCTTTTGCTATTATAGTGTGTGTGTATATATATATATATATATATATGTATACAGACATATAGGAGCATGTTGTATATAGTAAAATAGTTAATAAATTTTTTTGACAAATATCATATTATTCATTGAATATATAAATCAAATAGTATATAAATTATGAAAATAAATATTCAGAACTTTTAAATGATTGTCTACTTTTGAATTTATCCAATTAAAGGCTAAGATGATTTACCTAATATATGTTAGTACATTAAACACTCTTTCTCTCGCTATATGTATATATACGTATATATATATACATGATAAAAAAATTTGACAAATATTATATTGCGCATTAAATATATTGATCTAACGGCTACAAATCTTGAGAATAAATACTTATTAACTTTTAAATGATTGTCCAACCTTGAATTTATCCGATTAAAGACGAAGATGATTTGTCTAACAAAGATATTTATCAAATATATTGTATTATATTGGTACATTGAACTCTCTCTCCCTCTCTCTCTCTCTCTCTATATATATATATATATATATACACACACACATACAAAGCAAAAGCTAGATACGAACGATTTTGATAGGTTTTTAAAGTGTTGAAAACTGCCGAGTTAAACAAGATCAGAGAATAGAAAAGGGTTAAAAGAGAACATATTCAAGTGCTGAGAAACCGAATGTTTAAAATATTACAGAACAACTTGTATATTATTGGTGAAATCAACATAATTTTTTGAAATTCAAAAAGATAATCTTTTTATCATTTTTATACATGTGGGAAGGTCCAAACAGTGCTTACTAAAGAAGATGAAGAAGAAGAAGAAGCAGAAGAAGAGGAAGATGATGAAGGGCTATAAGTAAAAATATGTAAAACAAAAAATCCTGTTTTTTTCATTTTCTGGGTTGCGTCATGGTTACACAAAAAGGAAAAATTGGAACATCGCAGAAAACAGAAACCGAAATGCATAAATGAATTTACAGCGGGATACATTCATACAAGCTATTCTTGTGCCCCAAAACCAAGAAATATAAAATCTCTTCTACCTCTCTCTAGGTTCATACATTTTTTTTTTTTTTTTTTTTTTTAGAAATGGAAAATCATATCATCATACGTTACCGGTGAAAATTCAATGGCACCCACGCAGCACTAGGCCCAGCAGCTTTTTGAAAGTGTGGATGGAGCTCTTACCAACCTACGGGCCATCTTCTTGAGCTGAGGAATGGAATAAGGAGTGTTAAAGACTTCTCAACATACAGTTTCAAGTCGAACCCAGAGAGATAGGGGCTGAAGAGAGACTTACTGCTTAAAATGAAGCCTTGGAGCAAGCTCTGAGCTCTCTCTGCCTGCTCAGGAGTTCCTGATATCTGAATGACCTTTTGTGTGGACTCTGGTCTGTCATCCACCAGGGTTACATTCGCTCCTGATAACTGTTTAAATGGAAAACACAGTTAAAAGGATAAACTACTCGGTCAAAACAAAAACTGGAAAAAAAAAAAAAAAAAAAGTTGGCAGTAAATGACAAAATGAACTGGTAAGACTGACCTCACTGATCTGTGCGAGCTTGTTTTTTGATTTTGTTATAAGCTTTGGAACTGCAGGCTCCGGTATGACAACTTCGAGTGTGCTTCTAGTCACAAGTGGCACAGGGATTCTAACAGAAAATGAAAAATACGGCATGAAGAAGGAGATAGGTATTAATTGCTATTGAGCCCATATAAATGAAAAGAAACCACTACCTATTCAATGCACTTGGCACATCTTCACGCCGATCATTTTCATTCTGCTTTGTTATTTCACTACCTGTTCCTCCAGTGTCCTGCAAACAGAGAAGTTCTTAGAACAAAATCAGCCCATGTGAGGTAGAAAAATGAACCACCAGTTGAAATCATTATTAGGGCAGTCTTATCTAGGAAGGAAGTCAATCAAAACAACTTTGAAGGAGTAAAGCCCTCATAAACAGAAATATATGTCCACTGAAAACATATATATTACAATTAAGAGCTAGATAAGGAATTAAGTTTAGCTGGTGGATGCCCAACTTTCCCAGATTGAAAGAAAGGAAGAAGAGTAGGCAGAAAACAATCTTATAAAAGTAATCATCAAGGATAAGAAAAAAACACCCATGGAGAATAAGCAAACCATGAAAGAGAAACTAACAACGGCAGATGACCAAACATTTATATTCAAGAGAGGAGGCAACCTTTGATGCCTGAGTTGTTGCCACAGTATGTGCATTATGATAGGTTTCTATAGGAGGATCACTTCCGGTATAACCATCACGACCAGGAGTTACACTTCTAGGAGAGGAGGTCTCCCATCCAAGAGCATTGCCCATTCCACTCGATACAGAAACAGAAGATGGTGCTGCATCATTCTGAAAGAAATCCCTATACATGTAACTTCGTAGTCTAGATGTCACTTCAACAAGAGCATCTCGAGCTGCTTTTATCTCCCCTACTATCTGTAAATCACATGGAGTCAACATTTAGAAAATTAGAATTGCCAAAAATGGAAATCATCCTTCCTACAAGGTCTTTATTCTCATGGTTCTGGACCCTTTAACTTTGGTTTGTAACAGTTCAGATGTAAACCAAAATGTAGATGCTGTAATTCATAGTAACAGCAGCTGACTCAACATGTGCACAGGGGAATGAAGGGTATTCATGAAGAAAATATATTAAAGCCATCAGAAGCATAATCAGACAAGCATGCATTTCTACCACGTAATCGTAACAGTCCAGAAGTATAGCATGGATAAGATGGATAACTTACTCGAGAAGAATCACAATGCAAAAATCAAGATTCTTTAAAACGATAAAACTTAACTCAACTCTACACGAGGTATTAAGTTATTCCAGGCATGTAATAGAACTGCATTTTTTAAGATTAGATATACTGACAAACCTGTACAACTTCATCATTTGCTGATATGAAGGTTGGAAGTTCTTCTCTTGGCAGAATATGTATATTTGCACCAGTTAACCTCCTCATCTCTGACAATGATCCATCTCTTCCCTCTAGACACCCAATATCACTAGATGGGACAAGTAATCTAGTAGTTATAAAGTTGTCTTTATCTGGGGCAAGATCAACAATACGAGTTTGGATATGCAATAGAGCTTCTTGAGCAGGAAACAGCTCATCATCGGGACCCTAGAAATAAGAAAGAGAGAAGGATAAGTTGAAAAAGTAAATTAGTTATCAATAGTAGACTGCAAGTTCAAAGCAATAGAGAATTTGTCGATTACCTCCTCAGAAGATATGATAATTATCTGTTCATCTGAACCAGCCACAGTATCAGTAACCTTTACATCCACACCAATTTCATTTCGAAGGAGATCTATAATTCCATCAGACTCTCCAACAACACTATCAACCTTGTCAATTGGACAAAGTATTCGGAACACAAGGTCCTCACCATAAAATGGCTGCATGCTTTCACCTAAGGAAGAAGAACCAGGTTCATTTGTAAAACTAGATGAACGTGATGCATAATTGTTGCTTCTTATGTTGGTGGTAAGTACTCGTGATCCAAAAGCAGCACTATCCATAGGTGACCTTCGTGCATTATTGTTCATTTGAGGAAGGTAATCATCATCAGGAGGAAAAAAACGTTCTGGTGAATGTACACGCCCATGGAAATGACTACGGTCACGATGCTGACTCTCCCTCAAGCGTGCTGAAATCACATTTATTGCATTCTTTACAGCAATTACATCACCTACAACCTGCAGATTACATCATTAAGCATTTGAAAAGAGCTTTTCACACCACATGCTTCATTTTGCACTAATTGGTATTATTAGTATAGCTCTTACCACAAACAAATTAACATGAAACTGAAACAAATTTTATTTAACAATCATGACACATTTAACATGATACTCATCATATCACTTTAATTGGTATTATGCATTCACATTTATTAAAGATGTAAACTGACCAAAGACTCAGGAAATTGATGAACAAACTGCATACAAATATTCCAACCTGACAGATGGGAAAATCAACACAACCAAACAAACCAAACAACTTTATTATACATGACACGCAAGAATCAAAAGCATAAGACTGTAATATACTTATCCATTAACTTCTCAAACTGCTGCCTCTCAGTGAGAGTAACGTAAGGCAGTGCCAATGAAAAATTGACCCCCTTTACAAAAACAGCAGATATTTCTCTTAGTTGAAGATATGCTACTTTTATTATCGTTTTGCTTGTAAGTGTAGCTTGACGACCAGTAAAGATTCAATCTTGGACGTCCAACATCAATTAATTAAAAAAGGCATCAGAAAACAGAAGCCAAAATATCCTAAATCCCAGTTGTGCAGTGACGAGTTACTTCCAATGTCATACATAATAGACACTAGCCAACAAATTAAGAAGCCAATGTTTGTCTTATCTTGGCCTCACTGGCTAATAATTATATGGATACGCTTAAGTCTGTATTTCGCAGTGTTTATTTCTTGGTTTAGCTCTTCCACGACATATTTACTGGCATTGGTGTATCTAACCAAGTTCATAGCCCAAAGTTCAGCAAAGGTAAACACATATACTACAACGATGATCGGATACAAACTCAAAACGTTCAAAATTTTGTTTTGACATGCAAGATAAGATTCAGATTCAGTGTATAGCTGTAAGTTCAAAAAACCTGAACAATCTCCTCCGACATTGAAACACAGCGAGGCAGGTTATGATCTCTAGGCAAAATCCTAATCTGGGTCTTTGTCTCAACCCTCATTTGCTCAATTATCTTCCCTCCTTTCCCAAGCAAACACCCAACATGCATTCTCGAAACAACAAGCCTAGTCGCCACTCTGTTCCCACCACCACCTCCTCCACCTCTTATCCCACCACCGTACTCTTCCTCCTCCTCTCCTCCTCCACCACCACCAGCAGCATCACTGTCAAGTATCCTCTGGTGGATCAATAACAGGGCTTCTTGTGCCGGCGAGAATGCCGGCATTCGACCCTCCGGGTCTCGCCGCCGGGTATCGGAAATCTCAATGATTCGCTCCTCATCGCCGGGGATCAGCTCGTGCACGTTGATCCACGCGCCGGTGTGCTGGCGAATCGACTTTATGATGCTACCGGACTTGCCGATTACACCACCTGCTTTCATGTCGTGACAGAGGATTCGGTAACTGGTGGTCACCATAAGATTTGGGTCTTGCTGGGGCTTAGAGGGTCGTCCTCCTCCTCCACCACCACCACCGTTGCCACGGTGGCGATGATTATTGGTCCCGTAGTGGTGATTGTACCGTGGTCTGGTCCTACCTACTGTCTCCGAATCATAATCTTGGTCATAGTAGTAGTTCCTCTTAGATCTAGACCTCTCCATCTCAAAAAAGCTAGGGTTTTTCAGAAGAATGCAAAGGAAATGAAGCCGACCCTTTTAGCAACAGTGTCCAATACCAAGCATTGTAGCAATGGAGAAAAACAAAAAAAGAAAAAAAGAAAAAGAATGAATGAATGGTCTAGAGATTTCTGGTTCTGTCTTTGTTCAAGTTTGGAGCTTGGTCTTTTTAAGTCCTTGTCCCTTGGTCCGATTTTGCAATGGTTTTTCTATTTTCTTTTTCTTGCTTCTATTCCAGTTTGTTTCTCGGGAAAGCGTGGGAAAAGATTTTCCAAGAATTTGAAGAAACCCTAGAATAGATAGATGATATATAGAGAGAATCTCAGAGAGACTTGCAGAGAGTCTTTCTCTTTCTTCTCCCCCTCTCTCTCTCTCTCTCTCTCTCTCTCTCTCAGCAGCAAGATTTTACCACTTCTCAGTTGCCCACTTTATTATCTCACCTGCTGTGGCCTTAATACATTTTATAGAAAATTCCAATACATTTTGAAAACGTCATCTATCTTACGACGTCGTTTTTCTTGGATTTCTTTCTTTCTTTCTTTTCTTTTCTTATTTTTTTTTTATTTTGGGTAAATTTTGTGTCGAGCATTTTTTGGGATAGAATACAGTTTGACCAAAAAAAAAAAAAAAAAAAACCAAAAAAAAAATAGATATATATATATATTTAGAAAAAAAAAAAAAAAAAAAACTCATGAGACTTGTGAGATAGATCAGTTTTTAGGTGAGATTATTTATTTATTTAATTCATTATACCGCAGATCTTGTCAACTGTCTTAAATTTTAAAAAATATATATATTTTTTGTTTATCTAATGTTCTTTTATGATCTTTTATTTTAATTTAATAGATTTATTAACTAATGGATGTAAAATTAGTATTTTTAATGTATGTTAAACTTTAATAAATGTTAAAGAAGGAATATATATGTGTGTGTATATATATATATATATATTTTTTTTTTCCTTTTTTTAAACTTCTCTTTTCGGTGGAAAAGAAGGGATGGTTAGGAAAAGTTTACTACAACAACACTAAATAGTAGGATAGAATAAATAATTGTTAAAAAAAAGACCAAATAAAAAATTAAAGATGGTAATCCTCTTTAACAAGCTTCTTCTCCATGATTTGTTCTTTAACTCCAACTGGCCTCTTTGTTTAATAAAAATAAAAAAATAAAAAATAAAAAAAGGGTTCATATTATAATCGTATATTAATGATGCGATAAGTGTAATATTCTAGTGAAATGCCAACTGGTTATTGGGCAGAAAACCACGGCAGTTTTGCTGACATGGTGTACTGGTCAAAGTCATAACAGGGTGGTATTCATGTATACAAATTGGATGGGCATCTTACTAACATTTTTATTTCTGTATAGGAGTCATCCAAAAATGTATTAAAAAAAAAAATTATTTTTAGTTTATCTTATGTTCTCTTCTTTATTATCTTTCATCGTAATTTGATAAGTCTTCTTCACTAAAGGATGTATAATTACTATTTTAATGTGTATTAAACTTGCATGAATGCTAAAGATGGAATTTTTTTTTTCTTTTTTTAAACTTCCATTTTTTCAGTGGTGAAGATGGGATCCTAAGGAAAAGTTTTACTACAACACCTAATAGTAGGATAGGATAAATAATTGTTAAACAGAGACCAAATAAAAAATTAAATTTTAAAATTAAAGATGGTAATCCTCTTTAACAAGCTTCTTCTCCATGATTTGTTCTTTACCTCCAACTAGACCCCACCAAGGAAAAAAAAAAAAAAGACAATTCACATTTTTTTAAAAAAATAAAAAATAAAAAAGGGTTTATACTAGAATTGTATATTAATGATGCATTAAGTGTAATATTTTGTGACATGGCAACTAGTTATTGGGCAGGAGTACCACATTAGTTTGCTGACATGGTGTACTGGTCAAAGTCATAACGGGATGGTGTTCATGTAATATACACAAATTTTGCTGGCATTTTATTCACATTTTGTGAAGGAGTCATCCAAAGTGTAGAGCAGCAACTCACAGGGCACAGAGAGTGAGAGAGAGAGAGAACATAACCATGGCTTCTCTGACTCTACCCGTCACTCTTTCACCTGCTCTATCTGTAAACCCTCTCTCTCAGAAAACACTTTCTGTTTGGTTTCCCAGAAAACGAAAGAAAAAAAAAAAAAACGTGGGGTTATCTTGAAAATCATGTTTGATTTATTAATTTTCTTGTTAAATGCAGAGGATAGAGATGAGAGCGGGAAATTCATTTGCTTTCAGTTTTAGCTGCTCTTCAAGAACACAGGTTATATGCCCAATATTATTTTTGAGTTCAGAATCTCAACCAAAATTCGAACTTTTTCTATTATAAAGGATTTAATTCGCTGTGAATTTGCAGAATTTGCAGATAGTGTCCCAGATGAAAAAAGATGGTAAAGGTCGGCGAGTGTGGCGGCGAAGAAAATTGGTACCAAAAGATGAAAAAAAGAACCCTACCATCCTTTAATTGCTTTTTTAATTTTTGGCTTCCTTAGTTGTCGTTGTAGTACAGCTTATATGTAGAAAAGTTACATTTTTTCTTGCGTAGGGGTGGGGGTAGGAACGTAAGAAAGTCTTTAAGTGATGAAAGTGAATTAAATTTCAAATTTTTAATAAGAAAATTAAAAGAAATGACATGGAAAAACAAGAGTTTGATTACTACAGTAATAGTAATGGGATTTGGCTGAATTGATGATATTGTATTATTTTCAAACTAGGAGTTTGGTTTGGGGTGTCATATTTTGGAAAGAACATGGGTTTGGTTGCATTTTCTTTTTCTTTTTTTTTTCTTTTTTCTCTTTTTTAAATTAAGAAATATGGGTGGATTGCTATTTTCTTCTCTGAATCTGATTGTGAAGTTGGAATTTTTCTGCTGAACTTATATTTTATGAATACTGAAATTTGAAATCAGTTGGAGCTACTTAGGCAAGCTGTTCCAACTAATGCTTTTGAATCATTATCCAACTGGGGAAAAGGAAAAGGTCCATTTTTCTGAATGATTTCTATGCATGTTTTTTGAAATCATAAGCCATTCTATTTATACCATGCTTCTTGTTATGGTTCATTCTTATTTCAAAAACCTGCTGTGTTTTCAGACCAAGAAGGATGATATGTTGGACTACAAAATGGAGCGAGTGCCATTCTTGGAGGAGCAAGTTAGGAAGATACAAGAAGGTGGGAAGCTGCTGACAATGGACATAGAGAGACTAATGCTATCAGAGGACAACCGGTTTGATTTTGTGAATGAAATAGCGGCGGAGGCCAATGAGTATGTAGAGAGCAACAGAGATGAGTATGGAGGTTCCAAGAAAGCCATCCTTCATGTGCTCAGTAACCGTGTGAATGATTCTGGGTTTTACAGACCAGAAGCATATGCAGAATCTGATCCATTCAAGCCTGGACCCTCTTATTTAAAAGAAGAATTTACATAAGAGAATTGTATAAATAGTGCTGGAGGATATTATTTGTAACTTTTTGTTCATCTTTTAGTAATCTAGCTTTGTGGTTCCTTGTGTTTTTGTTATCTATGCTTGCTGATTAGTCTCTGTTTTGAAGTAAATCTTGAGAAGGGATCAGAATTATATACATGAAAAAATGACCAAAACGACTGAACCATCTTGTTATAATCAGATTATGAATAAATAAATTGATAAGGTTTTGTTTCATGTGCTATTTTGTCCCTAATTCTATAATATTTGGTCAGGACTCGGGAAGGAAATGCCCACAGGAAAATAGATAGACTAAGGGAAATTAAAGAATTTATCAAAATCATATTCTTTTGATAAATAAATTACAATGAACAAGTTTTTATAAATTGAAAATTTTCCCCTATTTTTTCACATCACAAGCCACCTTTCCATGTACTGCCAGCCTTGTATAAGCTGTACTAGCAGTACTACTAGCAGCAAACCAGCAGGGAAGAAGCTTTCTCTGCTGAGCTATGAACCTATGAGAATTGGCTTTCACTATAGAAAAATAAGACCACACAACATTCAACGATAACCATGTATTATGCAGACAAAATCAAATTGTGATCTAGTTTTGACCGTCTTTTTTGGGTGTCTCCCACGTTCCCTGGTCTCATTTTCAAAGACCGAGACGAAATGAATCAGATCTCTAAGCTAGATCATCAAGCTTCCTCTGGTCCCACACTCCCACTCAATAGTGGGGGTCCGTGCCACGTGGAAGCTGTTGAATGGACATATCAAAGTAGAACATCATAAGGATTCCCAACCAATCAAGAATCCAATCCGTTAAATCGGTTAAAGGCAGAGCTTCACTCTCTTCTTATCCACCTCCATCGCCATTAATTCCATCTGAAAAACTTTTCGAAGTCGTTTTCCAACTCGGTGGTTCTCAAACTCAGTAGTAGTAGCAAGCTTCGTTAGAAGCAAAGGCTAAAAAAAAAAATGGCTTTGTTAAGCCAACACTTGCAGAGGTTTCTACTGAATGAACACAACAGCCTCTCCAGCTCCTTCAAGTCCACAACCAACAGGAGTAGTGGTGGTGGTGGCAGTGGTACCAGTCTACTTACAGTGAATGCAAGAATTCGAAGCTGCTCTGCCATAGCCATAGATGCCCAGTCTTCTTCCTTGACTGATATAGCTCGAATTCGATGGGGTTCGACGAGTTTGCAAGGTGCTCGTGATGAGATGGAAGATGGTGTTGTTGTTCGCTCTGATGGCCTTGATGGGTTCTCGTTTGCTGCTGTTTTCGACGGCCATGCCGGCTTCTCCTCCGTCAAGTTCCTCAGGTTAGGTCAAATTTTATGGTTATTAATCCAATTTCATTCAGTAGCTTATTTATTTGTTTATTTTTACTTCTTTTTTACTTTTAATCTTTTGGGTTTAGAATGTTATGTGATTATTGTTTGAATTGGATGGTCATATAAATATATATACATGTTAAATTATATATGTATTTATGTATGTCATAAAGAATATAATTATTGTCTTCAGGGGCATGAATTTGATCATTGTCTTGAGGGGCATGAATTTGACCATTCTGCTTATTGTGTACATATACATACATATATATATATATATATATATATATATATATATATATATATATATATATATATATATATATTTTTTTTTTTTCCACTTCATTGTATTCATTATGAATATATTGTTGACAGGGATGAGCTCTACAAGGAGTGTTGTGGAGCCTTACAGGGAGGGCTGCTACTGGGTGAAAAAAATTTCAAAGTCATTAGAGAGGCATTGCAGGAGGCTTTTCTAAAAGTTGATAACAAATTGCTAAATTGGTAAGTACATAAAGGAACCAAAAAGATTAAAAAAAACAAAAAAAAGTTTTTGGCCTAAGCATGTATGATATGTTAGCACCATATAGTCTCAATATGATTGTATATTCTAAATTTATTGATTTGAAGGTTTAGATGGTGTTTCATTTTGTAAAGGCTTGAAACAACCGGAGAAGGAAATGAATCTGGTGCGACTGCTACTGTTTTGTTCATCGGAAATGATATGCTGTTCATTTCTCATGTTGGTGACTCATCTGTGGTATGTGTAAATCCTTTGCATTTCTTTGTCATCAAACAATTATGGGATAATTGTGAAAAAAAAAAAGGGAAAAATTCAGAATCTTTTAAATGTTAATAGTATAGTAATCTGATCAATTTATTTATTAGTTACCTGTTGATATGCAGGTTCTATCTCGTTCTGGAAAAGCAGAGACATTGACCAATCCTCATCGACCCTATGGAAACAGCAAGGTCTCCCTTCAAGAAATCAAAAGAATCAGAGAAGCAGGTGGATGGGTGTGTTTTTCTGTTCTTGATTGCATGATATTCCTCTTCTTTTAGCCATATAATTTGGTTTCTGTCAAGTTACCACCAATGCTAAAAGCTTAAAGCTTTTAGGAAGTAGCCCAGCTATACATTCCAGACCAACAATGCATATTGTAAATGTTGTCTACAGATTGTGAATGGAAGGATTTGTGGGGACATTGCTGTATCTCGTGCTTTTGGTGACATGCGGTTCAAGACTAAGAAAAACGAGTTCAGTTCTTTTCCTCGCTGCTCTCCTTCCTAGAATGCACCTTTGGTATATTTCTCATCGCATTATGTATCTTACTCTGGTTTTGTGCTCAAAATATTCTGCATAGGATGCTAAAGAAAGGAGTTGAAGAAGGGAGATGGTCTAAAAAATTTGTTTCACGGTAAGCAATCTGAAACGATTCATAACAATTAGTTTTATCGTTGTACTTCTATCAGGGAACCACCATTTTAATTGGTTAAAAATCCTGATTATGGTCCTCTTGCAAATGGATGATGAGCTATATTTTCATTTCATATATGTTCTAGTCTTATGCACTTAAATTTGATACCATCTGGGTTGCATAAACTAGATTGTCCTATCATTGTATTTCAGCTTCTCACTCATACTACCTGCTAAGATAAAAATGATTACTTACTTAGATTAAAATGATAAATCTTACCCTTTTTATGTAAATGTGTTATGCCAGGGTACAATTCAGTGGAGACTTGGTAACTGCATCTCCAGACATTTTTCAAGTGGCTCTAGAAAAAGATGCAGAATTTGTACTTTTAGCATCTGATGGCTTATGGGATTACATTAACAGGTCTTTTGGACTATCCTTCCTTATGACTCTTAAATATTGTTTAGTTAAAACCCAAAAAAAAAAAAAAAATAAAATAAAATTCACCTTGACCTTTTTTCTTCTGTTTCAGCTCGGAAGCAGTTGATTTTGTTAGGGCTCAACTCCAACAACATGGAGATGTTCAGGTATGGATTGTGCCTTTTTAGTAAATTGCTAATTAAATTAACAGTATGATATATGATAATATCCTGCATTGAGATTGAGCCTAGGTTCCGTATTGTTCTTATTTCAGTTAGCTTGTGAAGCACTTGCTCAAGCGGCTCTGGTAACACTACACATTTCTTGTTTAATCAGTACATACTAATTCAATCAATTATTTTGCATAATCCTTGACTTAATATTGAATAAATTGCTGTAGGATCGATACTCACAAGATAATATCAGCATTGTCATTGCCGATTTAGGGTATGTAACTGTTTCTATGCGCTTGTTTTGCTTCCATTGCAAGAAAGTGGAAAATTAACAGAACAAATTTGTTAGCCTCTAAAAGTGAAACTGAAATATGATCACCATCCAAACTGTCCAGTTTATGCAGATAAGAATATGACTTAAATTCCAAAAGTTTCATTGCTTGGTAGTTGCAGAGGAGTGTTCTGCCAATTGCTCTTTGCCTTGTTATTTACTATCTTTGCTAACTGTTTCTGTATCATCTCATATTTAACTTGTGAAAAGGCAAACAGATTGGCGAAATTTGACACTCCAGCAACCGAACTTTGTGTTTGAATTGGGCCAAGCTTTAGCTACAATTGGCATTGTGTCCCTTGGAATTTGGATGACATCTCTGTTTATCGTATAAAAACTTGAGGATCCGGATTATGTAAATAAATCAGCATAGCAAAAATGAACGTAGTTTTTCACAGTTTTTATCCAAACAATGTAATTGGACATGTCTAATATCTTGATACTTTCGGTTTAGGGTACAGAATAATCCTTGAAAAAAGTATTTTCTTCTTATCTTTAATTGTATTTCTTTTCCAATATTAGTTACAGAAATGTTTATGCCAATATTTGTTCCACTTTGATTAGCTCTTCAATTCATGCAAATATTGGGATTGGGGGTTTCTACATATTTGTTGACAGGACAAACCAAACATAACCCAAGATTTATTGAAAACTGAATATAAGACAGAGCAAGTCGTCTTTTTGAAGGCCATAATATGATTTTAATCTTGACAAGAGTACTCACTTGGAAACTACTCACTTAGAAACTTCCTTTTCCATAATTTTAAATGGACTAGTTTGCAGTTAATATTCCATGAGTCTTTTTTTTTTTTTTTTTTTTAATAAACCCCCTAAAAGCTCCATTGAACCAAACCAAATCCTAGGAGAAAAAGTGTGGTTCAATAAACTTCCAATGTTAATCTTGACAAGAGTACTTACTCAGAAACTTCCTTTTCCATAATTTTCAATAGACTAGTTTGCAGTTAATATTCCATGAGTGTTTTTTTTTTTTTTTTTTAACCCCCACTAAGAAGCTCCATTGAACTAAAGCATATCCTAGGAGAAAAAGGGGTGGTTCAATAAACTTCCATTGTTAATCTTGACAAAGAGTACTTACGCAGAAACTTCCTTTTCCAATTTTAAATAAACTAGTTTGCAGTTGATATTCCATGAGTCTTTTTTTATCTTTTTTTAACCCCCCGAAGAAGCTCCATTGAACTAAACCAAATCCTAGGAGAAAAGGTGGTTCACCAAACTTCCAAGTAATTACATATACTGACTAATGCAAAGCAAAGCCAATGGAGAAACCAGAGTTGGGTTATTAATGTATTTATGAGCATGGAAAGAAACAAAGTTAATTTGTCCAATTGAAGTATTTTAGCATAGACATGCATTGTAAAGTTGACTTGTCTAGTGTTGGTAAGTAGGTACTACAAAGTGTGTAATGCTGTGATAGGTTAATTTAAAAAAGTGATAGGGAAAAATGTAAGAGGAAAGGAAAACAAATTCAACAAAAAAGTTAAAAGACACTTTGGAAATGTGTCAAACAAGGTATCACTAAAATGCTTGCGGAGTGATAAGAAGTTTGATGCTGATAGGCATATATTCATGAAGCTCATATAGCCCACTAATCCGAGAAATCAAGAGGAAAAGGAGTTGGAAACTGAAAAAAAAAAAAAAAAATAAAACAAAGCAATTTAATATTTTACTAAAGAGCATAGGCTAAAAACAAAAATTAGAGGCCATTTAGAGGCCAAATCACTAGTATAGTGGTTTAGAAATTACCATCAACAACCAATTATTACCGTATAAAGAAAGTGGGTAATAAACAAGGGTTTTTTTGGCATTGGTCGGACTGCTCACCTTCTCTTAGTTGTATACATTAAATATAGTTTATCAACCAGACATTAATTTGTAATATATTCCTAGTGTCACAGCAGAGTTTAGAAGGTGGTATTTAGGAATTAGGATAGATAATGGACTGAGTTCTAAAGTCCTATTTTTTGAAGCAAACTGATAGTTCAGATATTTGATTATTGAAAGAAAGAAATTTTCTCAAAGTGCAAGTCAGATCCAAAAAGTATCAAATCAACGTTTCAACAGTGAGGTTTTCTTTTCTTTTTTTTAATATGGCTTTTTTCTTTTCTTCCTTTACTGCATATATCTCTCTCTCTCTATATATATTTATCTCTCTCTCTCTCTCTCTCTCTCAGAGAGAGAGAGAGAAGTTCATTTTTCCAAGAAGTGGAACTTGACTCAGCACTCCTTGATCTCTACAAAGAAAAAAAATAAATAAATAAAGAAATAAAAAACCACATACTTTTGAAGGGTCATGGGGTGATGGAAAAGGTTCAAAGAGAGGGAATAAACTGTAGGTCCCAGTTGTTGCAGCAGTGATATCTCTGCATGATATTGCATTTGGCCCACATAATCACAGGCCATCAATTTTTTCCACTTCTAATTTCAGTCTTTATGTCCTATGTAGGGATTGAACTTGAACTAGGCATGCAAAAACATAAATAAATTCACATACAATAAACGTTTAAATCATTCTCCAAATATTTGTAATATTTTTCTTCAATAATTATTCAGTCAGAATATTTAAAATTTATAAAGTCAAAATATAGTGTAAAAAAATTAAATTGAAATAAAAATAACTTATTTATGATTTGAATTGTATGTTAACTTTATAAATTTAAAATATTAGAAATGTATATTAATCTGAAAATAGTTTAATTTTCCCATGCAGAGCTTGGAGGGCATATATATATATATATATATATATACATATATGCTCGGTTAGTTTCCTATCGTATTATATCTCATACTGAATAATCTAGTTATTTAATACCAAATTTTTAACAGAAATTGATTTCCATTCCTTCTGCAAATATTATTTATTGATACAAGGAATGCCATATTAGCCATATAGTCTCACAGTCACAGATTAATGGATACACAGAAAGCATCTGATAATAGGTTGTTTCAGTGTAAAGGCCTCAAAGGCCTTAATAACAAACACAAAGTAGAGATATTACACATCATTATGATAAAAATATATATTAAGTCTCTTCCCACACATGATCAAAACCTCTGGAGGGAGAAAGAAGGAACAGTTACGAGAGTGGTTTCCATTAGGGAATATATATATATATATATATATATATATATATATTAACACCCCCACCAAAATGGCATGCATTCAAGGGTTCCTTCCATTTCCAGGTTTCCTTCTTGGATCGTGCCTAGGGTTGGCTCCAGCATCGTCATAATCCAAAAATGTACGAGGCATGACCAAAAGCTTCCTTATATTAACTTGGATTCCACCCTTCACATACTAAAAAGCGTTTGGTTAGCAAGAAATTAATTTGGTCTTTACCTTTCAAATTTTTTGTGCATGTTTGTGTGTGTACCCTTGTTGTTTGTGCAGTGTAACTTTCTCTTAATTTGAATGTGTACCTAGAAAAAGACATATGTACATATATATATATATATATATATATATAGTCTTGTTATGATGATCATCATCGCTCACACATTATGGTGAAGATCGGTATACAATTACATGTATTTCAACTTTGAATTGCATATAATTGGGTGTCATCCCACCATAATGTAAGCATCGACACTTATTGTAGCATATATATATATATATATATATATATATATATATATATATATATATATATATATATATATATATATTTATATGTATATCATATAAGCAAAACTAGTCTACTACCTTATGAAGCGAGTAATTGGGGTTAATTCCAACCTCCGAGCCTTCAACCATGCCTGCAAGAGAAACAATTACTCATTAAGCTAATTACAAAAGGAAAAATAAAGGCAAGATTATTTTAAGGTTCATATATATATATATATATATATATGCTATAAAATTGATCACCTGAACATAAGGGAATGACGACTAGTAAGAGCAAAATTAGAAGAAAGGTATTGATCTTAAGAGACATGGCAAATCTTTTTTTCCTTCCTTTTTTTTCCTTTGATCAAATACTATAGAGTAAAGAGCAATGAATTTAGTGAGGGAGGTTGGGCAGAGAAGGTAGGGGGGTTTTATATTTGCTCAGAAAGTGGTAGGAAATGTGGGAAAAAAACTGTAGCCATGGTGAACCCCACCCAATAGCAGCAGAATGATGATGAATTGCTTTACCCTTTTAATCCCACAAACTTTCAAGGTCAACTGCACTATTATTTGTTGCCTCAAAATACAAAGCAATTGTATGCATGTGGACAGAGCAAGAACAATTTTCAAAATGCATGGCTTAGACCACTCTTGGCTACTCTTACTACTAGTACTAGTCTCTGTCCATTTTCAGCTTGTCTTTTGGGTGTATTTATCACCTTTATTCCTTTAAGTCAATAATCTGCTTTTTTCCTGTCTTTACCAACATCCTCCACAAACTCATTTTTTTTATGTGGGTTAAATATACTGAATTTGCTCCTCCATTTTTTGTTTTTTTCCCAAACTGACCACAAAATGTTCTAGTATGGAAATCAATAAAGTACAATGTATAACCCATAATATTGCTGTATGAGAGAGGAATTTAATGCAGTATAACAAATTAAACCCATAAGTATTTTTTGTCAGGAATTTTGAGGGTACAAAACAAAGATATTTTGCATCTGGGATGGTGACAGGTGAGACAGTACAAACTCGTGGAACTTTGTTTCCCTTCTGGACCATATAGCATATATAGTGGCAGTCTTTTCCCACTCGCGGATATGAATAGTAGAAAAGTTTTAGGGACTAAAAATGAATTTTTCCTATGAAAATGTTAGCAAATTTTGCCTAACTATCTCTGACCATATATATATATATATATATATATTAGTTAGTGGGAAATTCTCCAGAAAACTTTTTCTCCTCCTAAAATAATTTAGCCTTCCGTGGTACCAAACGCCATTTTAGTGAAATATGGGTTTTTTAGGTCCTCATATTTCGGCTTTCATCAGCATTGTTAAGTCAATGAATTGGAGACAAACATATAGAGAGTGGACTACAAAAGAAATCAAATAGAAAGGCATTAGGAGGAGAGGGGGGATTGAATGTTGGAGAGGCAATATTAGTGGGAGCACTAGCAAAAGAAAAGATAGAGAGACGGAGGGGGGGAACAACTCAAAACAATTTGAAACTTGGACACGCTAAATCAATTTTTAATCGTATATTAAGACCAAAAAGTTAAATTAATCGTCTTCCAGGAGACAATATGTTGGTCATGATTTTTTTTTTTTTTTTTTTTTAACAGGGTTGCTGATTATTTGACCGATAAAACTTTTTCCTTGTGTTATAACCCCGTTTTAGGCAACGTTTGTAGGTTGTCGGGAGAACACTGTGTATGATTTTATTAGCACATAAGACATTCACATACAAAAACCATTGGACTTGAGAGTCTCAAGCTACAATGGAAAACTTTCCAGTGTCATGGTGATGAATTCACTGCTCTTCAAGGATAACAAACTCAAATGAAAATGACAGGAAAAAGAAGCATTTGCCGAAAACCATGGCCTTGGGACTTCGTTCATAAACCCCAGATGCTAAGCCAAGACAAGATGATAGCCATATGATTTTCTGTTTATAATAATAAAAAATAAAAAATAAAAACCACATTACAATGTATGGGTTTTGCCTATGAGCATGAATGAGAGAGTCTAAGTGCTCCCAACAGCATTTCGAGGTCACCGACATGACTGCTCCAAGTGGTACTTGCTATTCATTTTGGATGCTTATTGAATTTATGTATTTATTAGTTTGTTACATTTTTCTTTATCCTTGTAAGGTTATGGTAAAAACTCTCTTCCCATGGAGTGGTTGGGGGTTGTGGGGTACTAAAGAAATAGATTTATGGTGTGAAATGTTGGTGGTAGCTTGTCATATCTTAAAAGCTCTCAGCACCTTCTCTGAACAGATTTAAAAGCAATCAATCTACCATCTACTTCTATACATCCTCCCCTACAAACCGGGGCTACCAGTAGCTGCAATTCAAGCAGCAAGCTAATGGTTCATTTCCAGGAAGTCTTTTAAGTGGACTTTCCCTTTTTTTTTTTTTTTTTTTTTTTTCTTTTTCTCCTACATCTAGTTAAATTTGGGTTAGATTTTGGTTGGAATGCGACAATACTGTTTAAGCAATAGCTTCTATTACCAACATCACATCGTTTAGGTAATAAGATTGATAAATATTGTAAAAGGTTCTTCTCCATCAATCAATATTGTCAACATACATAAATTTAAAGCAAAGCAAAAGAGTTTAATAAATTTTATCCTTCATATATCCAAAACAAAGCAAGAACAATATATTTAATTAAATACAATGTTGACATAAATTAATCAATATTACCAAAAAAGAAAATCTATATAAAAGGCCCCTTTTTTTTTCACATAAGGCCACAAATAAAGTTGGGCCGGACCTGGACTGACCCTCAAACCCAAATAAGTATACAAAAATTAGTCAGATAAACCAACATAATGAGGACTCGATGCAAACATTAGTAAAGGATGGGGCAAAATTCAGGAATGAAAACTTCCCAAGGAGTCGATCTGGAATGTTGCACAAATAGGTAGTGGCACTGATATGACCCTGAACCAATTTTTTCATTCATATCCAATCCAAGAAACAAAATCAATTTGGAGGAAACCACAGCTATGGTAGCACACATCTCTCATTTGCTATGTCATTAAATATCCAGTGAACCACCAGCTACCAGATTTGTACAATCAGACGACACTTACCTCCAAATCTTAGCGACGGAAATCCTCCATGATACTCAAAATTTATCCGTTTTCTTGCTGGAGTAGTTTACCCTTATCCGCAAAAAACCATGACCACCCACCCTTCCTGACAAAATCAGAATCCAACTCCATGGTGCAAATGCAATAGTTAGTGAAAATATTTGTGTGATGATGCAAGAGTTAGTGACAACTTGAAGACTGACTGACAGGCTTCTGATGTCTGAAAATGGCCATGACTTGACACATGCAATCGCAGACCAAACTCGACGCACCAAAATGCATGCATGCAGGGACTTCTAAAATGATGCAAATATGCTATGTGGCAGTGGCCTCAAACAGAAATGGCACGGTTGATGGCCAACTTTGCCCATTCAGCCGATTCTTTAATAAAATGGTCTTCTGAGGACAGACATTCATTTAAAAAGTCTCTGCTTGACAGAGACTGCTGTATCAAGGAACCTGCATGACTTCCCAGTGTATCTGCTAGGTCACCAAGGACTCCAATGGCAGTTTTCATCACAAGATCATCCCTGCATACAGATAAAAGTGAGAAAAACATCAAAGAGTACAATTCTTCACAATAATAAATACAAAAAAACTCACATGTCTCTTTCCATATATATACTATCCAGGAACTGCAGGATGTATGGTGCATAAGGAATCAAGAGCTGAGTTTTTGGAGAATTCTTGAACCCTTGGAAAATCCCAGAATATGCTTCCAAGATTCCATTTCTCAGAGTATTCGTGTACTCCGTAATTTCATCATCAGCACCAGATGCTTGGGTTGACAACTCTGCCGCACTCTGAAGCATAGGCATGGCATACATCAAGTACTTCTCGAAGCTCTCACCTATCGCCAAAGCTATATCACCGAAGCAAGAAAATATGGGAGGCTTGACAGTGCGGTGCAACTGGTTACTTGATAAATCCTTAAGGAGCTGGCTCATAATACCATCACAATAAGGCAGAATTTTATCTTCCAATGCTCTGCATATATCTCCTACAACACCGACAGTAACAGCACAGACTTGGTACTCCTCAAAATTCTGAAGGCCCATCTCAATATACTTATAAAACTCTGGCATGTATTTTGTAAAACCTGGCCCCGTTGCATATGCAAGGGCTCCAATTGCAAGCATAGCCTCCTCATGCACTGTGGCACTTCTACAAGCAAATACCCTCAGAAAGAGTCCCATTATCTGATCTGCAAACGGCATAAAGACATGTTTAGTTGGCTCTGATGACCCTAGCTTCTGAATAATGACTTGCAAGCACCCACAGAGAAGCCCTTGTAATTCACCCTGCTTCTCCCTCTCATCAGATGAAAGCTTCTGCCCTTCAAGAGTCTTGTGCAATTCCATCATGATAACAGGAACCAATTGCAAAACCATGGGAGCAGTTTCATCCGTTGAGCACCTCACTATTTCGTTCAATGTTTCATATGCAGCAGTCCTCAATCGTGATTCCCCAGCATCTTCTCTGTGGGTAACAGTAAGAAGTGACTGAACGATCTCCTGGAAAAAAGGAGTTAGAGGAGATGATGGACCCATATCCTCATAACCCTGAGCAAGAAAATAAAGTGCACCACAGGCCTTCTCAGCAACATTTGGGACATCCTTCATGCTCTGAAGAAGAACCGTGATGATCTGTTGACAGTTCGCTTGGGTAATTATTGGTGTATCCATAGTTGAACCATGGAGGAATTCAAAAATTCTACCCAATGTCCAAGCTGTAGTGTCCTTCACATGGTTGTTCGGGTCATTTGTTAGAGCAGTGAGCATGAACGATAAAGCCACATTCACAATGGGTGTCAACTTGTCCGCTGAAGGACCTTCTAAGATGGAGCCAAAAGCATAGGTAGCTGCTTCTCTTTGTCTCCAATCTGGTTTTGTTATGTTCTCTTCAATGAATGGCATAACTAGTGGAACAATATCATCTCCAACAGTACGTGCAACCAAACCAAGGCATGTGCCACCAGCCATTGCTATATTCCAAGCCCCTTCATCTTGATCCTGGTCCTCTTCTTGTTTAAGAAGTGTCTCCAACAGCAGCGGGACAAGAGCAGGGAGTGCCTGCTTGATAAAATAAAAGCAAGGAATACCTGAATCCCCAATCAAATCAGTTCCATATTCTTCCAGGATATCTATCTCCTCATCACAAATCGAACTCCAGAATTCAATGGCTTGAAGAGCAACAGCTTCCTCATCTTCCCTAACAGCCTTTGCTGTTATGTTAAAAATGTCTTGGATGTAAGGAGCTAATTTTTCATAGTAAGTCGAAGAAATAGAGACCAAACATTCAAAAGCTGCCTGTCTTATCTTCACTTCAGGGGATAGAGTTGCCTCACAGACAACCCTCATGATATAATCACGCTCCATATCATTGCTAAAATTTACCTGAGCAAATCCCAAAGCATTGTACAATGCCCGTGTAGCAGCAAGTCTTACATCATTGTTCCCTTCAGATGCATTCATACCCTGAACTACCGCAGTGAGTACTTTATTTACTTGGTCTTGGTCTATAACATCAGGAGACACTTCCTCACACAAATACCCCAGAGTCTCTAAGGTGGCTTGCTTCACATGAGCTGGCAACTGGTGAATATTTGAAAGAAGTGATCCTATCAGTTCTGGCCACTGTTTCTGAGGTAATTCAATGCCTGCGATCTTTGCAATCACTTGAGATGCAGTTGACCGAGCATCTCCCGAAGGTGAGGAAAGGGTTTGTAACAAGCATGTCTTAATCTGGGTCTTCACAGCAGCATCCAGTGACAACCATCGCTGAACAAGCTCGAGCTTTCTATGTTGTTCCTTAGCATCCAAGGCATTCTTAAGTATCAAACCTGCTAATTTACGGCTTTCAACAGGTTTCTCCTCGTTTGATAGCTCACCAGAGAGAGATACCAAGAAAAGGGAAAGATCTTGCTCCTGAAACTGTTTCAAGCTGTCTTCTGCATGCTTCCGCACAGTTCCATCAACTGATTGTGCATTTAAAAGAACCTGGGTAACTTCCATCGTCCTATCTGAGAATATAAAAAATCACCTACTAAGTTAAGTAAATAACAAAAGCTAGGGTCTAACAAGATCATCTCCATATCATCGCATAAAGAATCAAAAAGATGGAAAGAAATCAAGTTAGGAAGTCTTCTTGCTCAGAAAATCCCTGAATAGATGCAAGGAAAGAATAACAAAAATCGTAACAAACTTTCAATTTATGACACCAAGTAAACTGAAAGTCTCCTGAAGACAACTGTTCATAACACAGAGATCTGTCTTAGATGAGCTGGATTTACCATATGTCTTATTCTTACATAAAAAACCAACAATCTAAAAATAATTTTTTCTCAGCATAATTCAAAAAGAAATAGAATTCTAATATCTTTTTTCAACTAAAAGATGCAATTGAAAATTACAATGCAAAAAGAAATTGGATATATAGATTTTTTAGTTTGGCACCGAGTTATAGGAGATAAGATGGGTCATAAGATTTTAGAGAATAAAACTTCCATAAACAATATTATCATTAGTACGGACTTTGTAGAAATCATTATCACGCACACCCAGAAGGAAAAACTAAGTAATGTTTCTCAGATTCAAATAAAGATATGTCACACTAATCAATAACTTATAGATCTGCCAGACGAAACCCCAAATTACTTAAATTAAAACAACCATTTGCATAAGCATTAAATGACAGCAATAGTCATATATCATAGATAAACTTCTGCACAAACTTGATCTGGAATTTTAACAGAGAACCGAATGATATATTTTTTTAAAAAAAAAAAAAAAAACCCAAATTTTAACAAAATGTTTACAATGCGCACCCAACAACCATCAAATAGTGGGTACGTTTCCATCTTACTGCCTTTTCAACCAAAACCAATAGTTTTATTACACTTAGCTCATTAAAACCCTATCTTTACTCTAACCTAATATACACATCTAAAATTCCAAACACAAAAATTCTAAATCACCATCAGTTCTTAGAGAAGAAAAAGCAACAGATCAAATTAGATTAATGCAATTTCATAAGCTTCCAAACACTTCGATAAAACACTAATTTCTGAAAATATATATACGCATAATTTCAAGCAACTAAATTCAGTACAAAATATGAATCAAATCGGAATACGAAATCCAAAATTAAGCACTAACAAAAAGCAATCAAACCAGTAAAATTAAAGATCGAAGGATCAAAAATAATATGCGAAAACCTAATTCCCCAATAACAGAAAAAAAGAAAACTGCGCTAAAGTGAGCAGATATAATTACCTGAGAAAGAAACTGACGAATAGTATAAATAATCACCGGATCGCGAAGGCTCGAAACAGCACTGAAACCCCCAGAACAGAGAGAGAGAGAGAGAGAGAGAGAGAGAAGAAGAAGCAGAAGAAGAAGAAGAAGAAAGTAAGAAAGAAGAAGAAGAAAGAGAAATACGACAACGACAACGCTAATTGTAAAGCTGTACTGTAAATTAATAATTATTAAAATTATTTTTTAAATGTTACAATAATTTTCGTGGGTCCCCATCAAGCAGTTTAGTTTCCACACACACGGTATGTCTTGTATAATTGGATCAGGACCGTTGATCTATAGGACTAAATATACATACATAAATTTTGTTGTGGTTTTGAGGTGGTAGTAATAGTAGGACCCCTTTTTATTTTAAATTATAAAATCATAAATTTTTTTTTTTTTTTTTTATTGTGAAGAAAAGTCAAATTATACGGCTAAGATTTACTCATCAGAAAATGCAATAATTGCTGTGAATACTCACTTTCCACCGTCAGATTTGTAGAAAATGGGATGTCAGTGGTGGGTCCAATATTAGATATTGCCATCACGCTTTTTTTTTTTTTTTTAAATTTAGAAAATAGACATTTATTTATTAATTAGCTGGAATTTTGATAAAAGTGATTAACACGGAACAAACATCCATAAGAGTTTTAACTTTCTCATATTAGAGAAATAAATAATTGGAAAATACATTATCCCCTATAACATTAAAAAAAAAATTTTTTTGATGCCGAAATAAATAAAATTTCTAAAATCAAAATTAGAAAAGGCATTTCAATTAATGGTTGAATAAAATTTGGTATCCTTCCAAAATTTTGTTGCGCTTGTAAAAAGACAAAATCATTAATTTTGTCCGAAATTTTGACAGCCTCGAAACACTCTTCTAACCTATGGAATTCCATTTTTAGGAGGTTGAGGTTTATAATGATCTTTCAATTTCCACAAATCCAAATTCCAATAAATATAACAACTTAATTGCACAAGTAAATTAAATGTAGAAATTAAAGGAAATTAAAGGACATATGGGTTTGGAAAAAGACGTTGGGATTTCAATATTTTCAGTGCATAAAGTAATTAAATTAAAGCCAACCAACAACTATGGGTTTTTTTTAATATAATTTTGATTTTGTCACTTTGTGCCCTAGTAAAATCAATGGTACATAACTTGTTTGCATGTATGTGTCAGAAATATTTTGAACAGAAAATTGTAAAATTCACTCACTTTGGGGGGTTAAATCACCGATAAAAAAAAATAAAAAATAAAAAAAGTGTTAAAAATTGGTTCAAAGCTCTTCATGGAAATCATCCCCATCATCCTCAACGCTATCAGAATAGACTGTACTGTAGAAAATATGCTCGTGGTTCAACATCTCTAAAAGTGATAAATTGCCATCCTTGTTCTCATCAGCCTGAAAAACCAAAACTCAATACTTCAGAAATTACAACCAAATTTGTGTGTGAGTGTGTGTGTGTGTGTGGATATATATTTGATTTTCTAGAAATTATGTCATAATTTGCGTATAATAAATTATATTTGATTTTCTAGAAATTATGTCATAATTTGTGTATAATAAATTATATAGTAATATAATAAATATTAAAGAAAATCATATTTTCAATTAAAATTTTAATTTTAAATTATTAATTGATTCGTATGACTGACCATGTCACCATATCAATCATTATAAACTTAAAATATATCCCACAAGAACAAGTCTTTTAAGTAAATAATTACCTCATGGAGTAGATAGTTTGTGTAATATTTTGCATATGAAATTTCTCCAGGATGGAGGTAAGTGAGCATGGGTTTGAGTTCTTCCACTTCCAAAAATCTGCCAAACATATATATGCTCGTATCAGTATCATATATATATATATATATATATATATATGAATATAATTTGTTAAAGATTTGAAATAAACATGAAAATGTGTATGAAATATTTTATATACTTGTCCTTGTTAAGATCAAGCTCTGCAAACTTCTCTTCTGCTGTTGGTACATCAGCCCCAGATGTTTCATATTTAACATAATTCTTGTAGATACTGTAAGCACTATCAGAGAATTCCACAAAATTCAATTTCCCATCATCATTCTGGTCCATTCTCCTGCACATGTATACATATATATATATATATATCATATCATATTATATATCATCTTTATAATATAATATAAACTGTAGATGTGAGAATATTGTACCTACTTTATTTTTTCTCTTAGAAGCCAATTCTGAATTTTATCATTTTTACTGTCTTGTGGGTGCAACAAGCTGCAAAATGAAACAAATAAAGATGATTAATTTACATCTAACAAATTAAAACTAAATAAACCAATAATTTTAATCTTCAAATTAATAAATTAATTACTCTTTGAATTCATCAAATGAAAGAGATCCATCCCCATCAACATCAGCATTCATAAACTGCTGCTTCCACCATCCAGCTTCTCCATGTGCCGTGCCATTTTTCTCTGTTCCAAAATATCAAACGTATTAATGGAGATCTAAGAAACCCAACAAAAGTTTTTATTTTTATTTTTTTCTGTCTGTCTCTCATTTTCTTGCAAGACTTAACATATCTAAATAACATTATAAGCATATAAATATACCAATATCTTCATCTGAAAACTGGGGCAGATACTCCCCAAAAGAAATAACTCCATCTCCATTCTTATCATGGGATGCCAACTCCTTCTGTGTGGTATAATTCAACCTTTCCACGGCTTGTTCTGTGATCCAAGACCTAAGTTCCCAAGTACTAACCACACCATCTTTGGGCGACTTATCTAACAAAGGGAACAAGATGATCAACCTTAATGTGATGTTTAACCTGCCCTCTTCTCCAAAATATTGGCTAGCATCTGGAATCTCGT